>NC_140524.1:18642450-19948166 GCF_964339955.1 Pipistrellus hanaki | reverse complement strand
GCAGTTCTCTTAGGGAAGGAAGGAGAAAGGACTGGAAAGGTATGCTGAGACAGACTGTTGTAGGCTTTGCTTAAAGTCAACTACCCCTACCCCCAACTGGTTGGCATTCAGTGAATCCAGTTCATTTCACTTTTTATATAGGGAAGGAACATGATGAATGGCATTTGGAGACCTTATCATATTCTATTATATTAGTATTACAGCTGAAAAAAGTATCTTCTTACTCAACTGTGAAGTTAGGTCTGAGTAAAATAATGAATATTAAAAAGAATACTGGAGTATTTGGTCTTCACATAGATGCATGCATGTAAACAACCAAAGAAAGAGCCCTACTAAACATCTGCAATTCTTACTCCTCTGGAGCTCCAGTATATGCCTAAATAATACTCATTGTCATGCAAGGAAAGGTTCCTGAATCATAACTTAGTTGTCTAAGAACATAGTAAAGGATAGAGTTGGGAAAGAATTAATATTTGGACATTGAAGGTCCACCTTGAAATAGACATTGGGAGTTGGTATAGGTAACTAATTAGAGTTTTGGGTTCAGGAGACATGTATAAACCCTCTTTAATATGTTAATGACCATGCCTGTTATTTACAACTCCCTTTGAGTAGTTTTTTATTTTATTTTATTCTATTTTAGCCTTGACCAGGGGGCTCAGTTGATTGGAGCATCATCCCATACACCAGAGTGTTGTGGGTTCAATTCCTGCTCAGAGCACATACCTAGGTTGCAGGTTTGATCCATGGTCAAGGCTTGTACAGGAGGCAACAAATCGATGTTTATCTCTCACATTGATGTTTCTTCCTCTCCCTTCCTTTCTCTCTAAAATTAATAAAAGCATATCCTCAGATGAGGATTAAAAAGTTAAAAATTGTATTTTAGAAGTTAATAGTATGCCATATTAGATAATAGTTGCTAAATTTTAAGTAACACTAATAACTTATTCAGAAACTTGCAAAAAAAGTAATCAGATTTAAATGTAACTATTTTTAACATTCCTACAAATGAGGTACTATTATATTAAAACACTAGTAGCCCAGTGCACAGATTCATGCACATTGAAAGGAAATTAACTAGAAAAAGTATTTTAATATTGCTATACATCCTTTCTCTATAATATTGTAGAAGTGTCAGAGATGAAAGAAAATTAATAAAATGTATATGAAAATAATATATCAATTGATTAATAAACAAAACAACATGATATAACACCAACAAAGACATGAAATAAAAACAAGAAAAACATGATATAAAAACAACAAAAACATGATATAAAAACATTGATAAAAACAATAACTAATAAATTGATTAAACTTATTCTAATATCTCCCTGTATACCACATTAAGAGTAAAAACACTTTAAAAATGCTTGACTAATTTCCCTTGTGATGAATTATTTACAACTTTAACGTCACATGCTCTTCGAACGTAAGAAAAAGTAACATATAACTGACCATGTCTGAAAATGGGTTCAGGTAGGAATATTCCTACTGTCTTGAGTTTGTCTTTGTGATTTATTAATAGTCATCACAAATGCTAGCATCATGGAAAACTGTCTTCGAATTAATTTAAATGGGAGGCCAGTGTCAGACAGGGACAGTTGTGCCAATAGTTGGTTTTCAGAAATATACTGTCAACAATGCCACATCCTTTCAGCTTCAGAATGTCAACAAAAATAAACAAATTCATGATCCACAATGGCAGGTTGAAACACATGCATGCAATTGGGGCCAGCAAGAGCTTTATATGTATCGTGCATGCACTAGTGAACGTTTATTTTTAAATTGCCAATGCACAGCACATGTACCGGCTGGCCAGTTGGTCAGTCAGACAATGGATGGTCGGTCACTTAGCCTTATAAATATATATATATATATCAATATATATATATATATATATTGATATATATATATATTGATATATTCTCTACCAAGCCCTGGTGAAACAATTCTTTCTAAAGAGAATGTAGATATAATGTTTATATCTGCTATAAAAAATTAAGACTTTCAAATGGATAGATTAGAATGTAATCCTTTAAATATGTATATTATAATCAAGTTCTTTGTTTTATAAAAATACAAGAAGGTTCCTTTCCTTATTACATACACAATGCAAATTTTAAATGTGACTGAATTTACATATAACTTTCTGGAAACAATTTAATTGTATAAAGGCATAGTTGTTCTGTGGATTGCTTACACTTTTAGTCAATGCCCAGTTGCACTGTTGGAATGAAAAGAAAAGTTATGGCATATTCATCTTTCTCTCATGGACCTGTTAGCCCTAGGGAAAATTACAAAACCTCTTCCACCCTAAAGGCACTTGTTTCCTGTTGGATATCCTTCATCCTTCACAAGAACTTAGTTGTGATGAATTGTCTTACTGTCCAAGACCTTTTCACTTCCCGTAGTATTCACAAATCCAAAGTCTCCAATTTTAAAAGCAAATGGCAAAAGACCTCTATAGAATTCCAGTACACATTCTAAAGACACAGTTTGGAGAGAGTCCTCTGTTCAGTTTTATAAGATCAGTATAGATTTTTAAGTCATATCCAAAGGAAATATATTGAAATAGTTTTGTGTGTTCTATTCAGCCATTGTCAATATATTAATTTACTCAACAAACACTAAATATCTACTAAACCTCAGGCCCATATCTAGGCAGTCAAAACTGGTATTATGAGGAAGCATTGCCCAGGTGACAATGGCCTCAGTGTTTAGAATGAGTGATTTATGGAACAGTCGAAAGTACACATCTATATCCTCTGAAAATGAACTAAGTGATTATTGATAAACCAAACAATTAATAAATAAATCATTTTCTATCAATAAAAAATTACCAAATGTTGTTTCCTGTAGTTCCCAAAGAGGGAAATCTGTCCTGAGGTGTTCTACATTTTGAGAATTCTAAGTCAGAATGATATATAAACAATCAGGCAGGCCACTGAATAGAAGGCCCATAACTAGCCAGAAACAGAGAAAAACATAATGGGATCGTGAAAAGCTGAGTAGTCAGGGCAAACAGAAAGCAGCACAACAAGGACAAAAACACTTAGAGAAGTAAGTGGGTGAGTACAAAACAGGATGGTTAGAAACAAGACTAAAATAATAAACTAAATAAATCCAAATTCTTTAATTTAAATAAGTATGATTATGAGGGCTTCAAGGCTGTCAGGTGTTACACAGAGCCTGGCTATTGTCTATACTTTAGACTCCATGAACAAGGACAAAAACACTTAGAGAAGTAAGTGGGTGAGTACAAAACAGGTTGGTTAGAAACAAGACTAAAATAATAAACTAAATAAATCTGAATTCTTTAATTTAAATAAGTATGATTATGAGGGCTTCAAGGCTGTCAGGTGTTTCACAGAGCCCAGCTATTGTCTATACTTTAGCCTCCGTGAGGACCAAAGAAGAGGCACCAGATTGACTGAATGATGGGGAATTTAGGGTGAATGCTCCTTCTTTGAGACCTGTTGAAATGAATTATTTTCGCTTCCAGTAGTATTCTGGGTGCAGGGACTGGGACAATCTCATCTGTGTACCAGGGCAAAGAGATAAACTACCTGACCTTTCTTGGGTCATCCTTCTTTGGTTGTGTAATCCTTTTCTTTGGTCTCATTTGCACTGTGCTACTATGGATTCATAGCTTATACCATATTGCATCAGGTACTTTTAACATTCAAAAAGAAACTCCAGTCACTGTCAATCTGCCCCATATTTTGCATTCATTTTTACTAAGCGTCTCAGTTTGCCATGAACATACATCTACTTGAAACAGACATGTCTATTTATAACATTTCATCACTCAATCTAGAAGTCTTTTGTAAACAAAAAGTTGGTTGGTGCTTGAATCTAACGAAGGAGCTTAAATGGCAACATGATCATTCCCAATCAATGTATGCACATGTTAATGCAATATTTTTTGGCGAATATTACCTATGTCATAGACCTTACCCTACAAAGAGTTAATGTACATGTTTCATTCAAATACTCTATAAGCAGAGCGATGAGTTTAAATGTTTCTGCCAGGCATACATCACCTGAGATAAGGGGCATAGAAGCTGTAGTCTGTTCCTTAAAAAAGATAATTATAAGCTGTTTCCCACCTGATAGGTTTTCAGAAACTTTGGTGAGTTTCTTAGAGGCATGAATTGTGAAAATTAAAAAAAATGAAATGTTGAATCCACCTCAGAAATTCTATAATGATTTTCATCACTAATTTTAACTATTGAAATGAGGTTGTTGTTTTTTTTCTCCTACTCATGGGGCGAACAATTGAAAAATAACCAAATAAAAAATACCCGTACAACATGACAGATCAATTGGAGCTTTTGTTTGCAAAAGCTCCAGGACCACTCCAAGGAGTCTAAGAGATCCTGCCAAGTACTCAGATGGGGAAAGCCTAATTAGTATCAGTTAATTCCATGCATAAACAAATACTGTGTAACAATTTCAAGACAACGGGGAGGATTTTGAAGAAACAAAACTTGCTAAGAGTAGTCACTCATTTGGACAATATGTCCTAGCAAAAGAAAACATTCGGAAGAATCAGCATTGACTAGGACCCTTTTGACTTCAGTGTTCAAGTGCAAAGGGTTTCACTTAGCTTGATGCAGCTACTTCATTCAGATAATATGCAGTCTGCCAAAAAGTTTCCTACGAAAATATGTCACTTTCCATTTACTTATTGGTACAATTTCTCATGAAAAAGCAGTCCCCGGAATAATTTTAACCCTCCAAAAGAATGCTTGTATTGCTATTTTCAGAGGCTTGAGAGTGGCTGCCCCGGCAACCTTCTCTCATCTTGTTTTTCTCCATGAGCCAGAGGCTCTTGGGCGTTGGTCCCATTAGCTATCTGCCGCATCTCCATTGCCGCCATGGAGGAACCCATCCTCTCCTAGTTTTACTCAGACATTCTGGAGTGCCTATCTTCTGTGATTTCCCTGTAGATACACCTAATAAGATTCTCAGAATTAATGTGTAATTGTGTCCACCTTGCCTTAGCTCTCTTGCCTTCTCTGACTTTCCCTTTGCTGCGCTTAAAGCAAAATACATTTTAAAACCAATTATAATAATTTATTCTATTTTCTCCCTTTAAAATGCAAATGAATGTTTTGCACTATATGCATAGAGTAAATGCAAATCTGGAGGGTGGAAATATCTCTTGAATCAGCCAGTGGCAAGGTTCTCTAAACACAAATAGGGCTTTAAATAGACAGAAATACAATTCACTCTTCTATAACAATTAATATCTAAAATTCCTCTTAGAGAAGAAAACAACAAAGGAAGCATTTTTCAAGAGTCTATGCTCAACAACCACATATCATGGGGTATAAGGAAAGTCAAAAGCCCCTGTCCCATCCGGAAAGAAATGATCTCAACAGAAAGATACCCAGCTTAATTTTGCTAATTTTTACAAAGGCAATCATATCCAAGATAAGCTTTCAAATCTATATTCTTCAAAAACATTGCTTAAATAAATCTTACCTGAATATGACTTCCTTAACAAAGCCATGCTTCTTTAAAAGCTGGTCCTACCCAGACAACTGCTGTCTACATTTGGAGCAGTCACAGAGCGAGGAGATCAGAGAAAGTTTAAGGCATATCTCAAGTATTCTCCAAGGTACTGGCCAGAAACATCAAGCCCATAACTCGCGGTATAGAGAGATCATTAATGGGCATTAGTGACAGACCATTATGACTCTCACAGATCATTAATGATTCATCATGTAGCGGTATTGTTCTGGCAATAATCAGACCAATGCTTGGACTCAGATATAAGCTTCGCCCATACTATTTGCTTAAACTTATTATTTCCAAGCAGAAAATTCTATTTGGCCTTCTAGAATTACGAAAAATACTTTGTAACAGGATCCCTCAGCACATTAGAGGCACTTTTGAAGCTCTCTGCCTTCTTTGGTAGGCGCTTCTCCCAGTCAGGAATCTCATAGTCTGAAAGGCTCCCCAACAGCTTTTGGGATGTAGAAAATGTGTCTTTTATTTTGAAATTAAATTATTGATGAACAGAAAATGCTACAAGCAAAACAGACAAGTGCTACAGTTGCTCAATCCTCTGTAACAATTACTTGCAAAATGCTAAAATTCTACCTGAATTTTGAGTTTCTTGCCAAAAAATACATTTTCATATTGAAGTCTTTTGTTAAAAATTTAGAGAATCTGCTAGCAGCCTATGTCTAAGGCTTTCAGCTAATTATAACAACAACAAAAAAAAAAAAACACAAGAAACATAGACTATTTTAACATTATACCATATATGTTACTGAAGCACACTCAACAATGTTAATATAGGAATCATTTTTTTTAAGGAAAAGTGAAACTCCAAACAAACTTGTCATGCTTTTTATTTTCTTTATGAAATATCCACTCCTTTTGTTAAAGATTCAAATGGAAATTAAGTTATTCTGGGAGCAAACAAGTCTTTCCTATTGAACAGATTGGATTCTCCTTCTGTGTGGCTCTGGGAAAACTTCCCTTGAGTCAGAGCAAAAGGAAATCTGTCTCAGACTCTGAATATTGTCACTATCAATGAATACTGAAGATTTACTGACACCCACAAGGAGCTATATTTATTGAGTCCCACCACCCATACTCAGTGCTATATGGAAAGGAAGATTGTGTATATCTAAAAGCATTCCATAAAACTCACTTTTTTTTTTTCCCCCTTAAGCTTCTCTGAGTAATCAAAATTGCCTTGTTCTCTCTGCCTCCTCATTTCCATCCTAAATGAAAAGTTAACAGACAGCTGCAAACATGAGTCTTTCTCAGATGGATCCAGCCTCAAGTGAATTTAGTAAAGCTTTAGGACCAGATTTCAGCAGCAGGCAGAGGATGGAGAAAATGTGTTCTGCCCTAAAATCCAACATCCCCCCCCATCCTCCACCAGTAGCCTAGAATCCAAGGGCCTGAACATCAGCAGCCCTCAGAATCCAAATGCGTTAAAGAGCTGTTCTTCAGCAGAGACAGCTTTCAGGAAGTATGTCCTGTGCAGTCACCCAGGACCCTGCTCTGAGAAAGACCCTGTACTTGGTTTCAGGCTTTGTTGTCACCATTTTTAAATTCTTTAAACATTTTTGAACAAAAGACAACATTTTTCAACATTTTGTTTTGCACTGGACCCTGCAAATTATGCAGCCAGCCCTGTCCCTTTAAAAAAACATTTGTTACCAGTCCGCCTGCTTAGAAGGGCAGCTGATGTGCTTCAGAATGTGGCCAGAGCTCTTCCCCGGGGTCCTGTGACTGGGAAACTGACCTAGTGCTCAGCCCACCAGGCACACAGTTGCAAATACTCAGATTCCTGTTTGCAAACCAAAATGGCTAATGGAAGAATTTAGGCTTCAGTGAACTCCTTATACAGGAGAGATGCCAACTTCCTTCAAACAAAAATAGCAAACCCTAATATGGAGGCGGTCTGTCTTGGGCAATATAAGAGCTCTTTAAAAAAGGCATTTCCCAAGGGACAAAACTAAGTCATCTCAATGAGTGGTCCTAGTTCTACAGACTTTCTTTTAGCTGTGCCATAGTTTCTTGTGACCCTACAGGGGCTGCACTGGTCAGCGCAGGGGGGAAGGAGATTCCCCTGGGACAAGAGAAACTCAATCATTGATGTCTAGACTGCACAGAAATAAACAAAGTGAGGGCTGATATGGAGCCAAATTGCAAGACAGGTAAAATGTATTGCTGCTATCGTTTTTCTCCTTACCCTCAGACAAATTCTCAGCCACTCCTGGCCTTCCTGCTACTTAGGGCCTCTGTGCTGCTCTCTAACTGTTGTCCCTACATTGTAGGAGTTATCCACCCGTTGGGCTTGGCAGCCTCCTGGGGACCCCATGCTTCTGTCTTCTCTTACATTCCCATTCTCAGTATTCACCTAGTCCTCAATGTGGCTGATCTTGGTTAGGTGTTATGAAGGCAAGAAATCCGGATTAAACTAATTGGCATGAATTTTTAAATAAATGACAGCTTTCACAAAGGTGTTTTCATTTGGAAAAAAAGAAAAAGAAAAAGCACCTTGTTCTCTGATTGGCATCCTCCTGGGTAGTGGGACAAATGAAAGGATTTTAAATGATAGAAAGACACAGACAATGGCAGTGCTCACCTGTTCAATTAACCTTAGGGATATAGGTTTGTGCTAATCCAGCCCAATGGCTCATGGGAAACGCCTAAACATACACACCAGAACGTTTCAGTTCTCTAAATATCACAGGCTCTTTTTTTTTTTTTTTTTAATCTTCACATGATATCCAGCTTGGGATACCCTTTCCCCTTTGTCTTCCTACTTTCAAGTAGAAAATCTTCTAGGAAGCCTTTTCAGTCAGCCTTTTCATGCTTCTCAAGTTGACCATGTCCTCCTCAGTCCTTTCATTGTCCCTAACACAAACATTTATCATTGAACACTGGATTGCTTTACAATGTTTACATGATCCCTCCTTTACTGGACAATAATGGCTAGAGGGTAAGGACCACATGCAAATTGACAAGCTCCTGTGAATGAATGAACTCAATAGCGAATAGTGTGCCAAAACTGGTTTGGCACAGTGGATAGAGCGTTGGTCTGCGGACTGAAAGGTCCCAGGTTTAATTCCGGTCAAGGACATGTACCTTGGTTGCGGGCACATCCCCGGTAGGCAGCTGATCAATGTCTCTCTCATCGATGTTTCTAACCCTCTGTCCCTCTCCCTTCCTCTCTGTAAAAGATCAATAAAATATATTTTAAAAAATAGAGAATAGTGTATCCTAAATGCACTGGAACCCTGAGCCTGTGTGGCTACCATAATTGTGACACATAAACATTTGCAGGTTGTAGGGTATAGTTTTGCATTAGTCCATGCAGGCAGAGGTTGCATAAGCAGCCTTCACTTCCCTTGTGATGATTTTAATTCAGATCTAATCAATACTGGGGTCAGTGCTCAGTGCTGTGTCACTCACCCCGTTCCAATAAATGCCATTAGCACCCAATGCTCTCTCTCTGCCCATTTACCAAGAGAACCCCTCTGAAGTCAAAATCTATCATCTTCCCCTACAGGCAAAGTCTAACTAAACAGAAATTGACAAATCCAGTTAACTCTCTGATGAGTGGCCTTTAATCTCAACCCAAGATGTTACGTATCTCAAAGCTTTCATTGCACTGTGGTCAATCGGCCCAAGTAAGCTTCCGCCCTTCCTGGAGGCCCCAATCAATAACCTGCCCTCCTCTTAGAGCCCAGACACATCAAAAGCAATAATGCCTGATATTTAATAATTTCCCATTAAAATGCAAAACTCTGTCTCCAGGCCCCCTTGACAGTTTAATTGTTTTTAAAATGTCTGCAGAAACTGATGTAAACAGATTTGTACTTGATATGCCACCATGATCTCTTGGCTAATTAATAAAGAGCATTTAGTCGCAAATCAGACATCTTGGCTGCAGTAATCTCCCACTTTGGGAAGATTTATGGGAGTGAGGACAGATAGATTTTTCATTTAAAATAACCAATGAGTTAAAATTTTGTGTCCATGCAAAATTCTGCACTCAGGTGTTTATAACAGCTTTATTCATAATCCTAAAAACATGGAAACAACAGAGATGTCCTTCAGTAGGTGAATGCATAATTAACTGTGGCACATACAGACAGACTATGGAATATTATTCTGAACTAAACAGAAATTAACTATGAAATGACATGCAGAAAACCTCAATGCATATTACTAGGTGAAATAAGCTAATCTGAGAAGGCTATATACTATGTGATTACAGCTGTATGACATTCTGGGCAAAGCAATATTATTGAGACAGTAAAGTGGTTGCTAGGAATTAGGGGGAGTGGGTAGGGAGAGATGAATGAATAGGCAGAACAGAGAGGATTTTTAGGACAGTGAAAATACTCCACATGATATCATAATGATACATGCATGTCATTAAACATTTGTCCAAATCCATAGAATGTGCTACACCAAGAGTGAACTACAATGTAAACTAGATTTTGGATGCCAGTGTATGCTCATATAAATGTTCTATACTGGTAGGGGATGTTGATAAGAGGGAGACTGCATGTGTGGGGACAGGAAGTACATGGGGAAATCTCTGTATCTGTCACTCAATTTTGGTGCTAATCTAATGAGGATGAATATAGGAGGCAACTGGAGGGGAGGGTCTAGCAAACTGAATCTGTGCCAGTGACAGGTGTCCTAGTGTACATTCTTTTTTTTTAAATATATATTTTATAGATTTTTTTATAGAGAGGAAGGGAGAGGAATAGAGAGCTAGAAACATCAATGAGAGAGAAACATCGCCAGCTGCCTCCTGGACACCCCCTACTGGGATGTGAACCACAACCAATGTACATGCCCTTGACCGGAATCCAACCTTGGACCTTTAAGTCCGCAGACCAACGCTCTATCCACTGAGCCAAACCGGTTTCGGCCTAGTGCACATTCTTGTTGGCTTATAATTAAGTCACTGCCCCTTCCTTAGGCAATAGTCTGTTTCCCTGGGTGCTCCCAGTCTGCAGGGGCCACGGGCCGGGAACTTGGCAGCTTGGCCAGAGGCAGGCGGAGTTGCTGGTGCCACCTGGGCCAGGCATTTAGATACAACTTAACTTCCCCATTCTAACTGACTCCAGAAGGGCTGTGAAAACCCACCACAAAAGCCCAGTAGTTAGGAAACAGATAGGAAACAAAGAAACTTAAGGATATATATGGGGTGATCTCATTGTATTAGCTGTTAAGGCTTTGGATCTTCGAAACTGCTGAGTCAGCAGCGCTGCTTTAAATAAAGGTTTTTTCCCCCCTGAATTTCCAAGTACTCATTATGTATTTTCTGGTCACCTGATAAATTCTGCAACATAATTTGGTTTCCTGATCAGAAAACACACAGCCAAGTTGCCCCTTTGAGGCAGCACTGCACGAGAGCAGGTGGATAGGACCGCTCCACTGAGCCCAATTGTGGGGAATCATGCCTCCAGTGATTTACTGGGGCCCAGTACTCATAGGGCCTGGGCAACTGAGGCCTCCACTCACACCTCAGTGGACTCCAAGGAGGACAGGAAAGCCCTTTCTGGAACCAGATGTCGGACCAGTGAGTTTTCCCCCAGGGGTAAGGTGACCAGATTTTAACATTGGTAAGGCGGGACACCATTGACCGAGGGGGTGGGGGATTCTTCTTGATTAAAAATTTGGTCTATATGAAGCAACAAACATTTTCATAGAACGCAAAAAATAGTATTATAATATATATTTTTTAAAAATTTCAACATAAGTACAATTTACAAATATAATAAATAAAACAATCATGTATAGTATTATTTTATTCTTTGGCATATTTCTCATTTGAGTGAATTCTAACATCTGATCAACAATTCGAACTTTGATAAGCAGTTATCGATAATCAGTTCTCAACAATTATTTGTTATTATTAAAGTTTAACATTATAATATTAACAAAATAATATAAAACTCATATCCTGGCTAAATAGCCATATGGCCACCGAAAACCTTATACTCCCTTCCCATTCTCCTGCAGTTTCCTAGCTTGTCCTGCATTCTTTCCAAAAATTGGGACTTTTTAAAAATACTGAGGGATGCGGGCCAAATTGTTAAAAGTCGGGACTGTCCTGCCAGTCCCGCCAAAAGCAGGACGTCTGGTCACCTTACCCAAGGGACCAGTCTTGAATTCAGGCCTGTCTTTTGGGGACAGAAGAAGTGACTGATCACCACTTTAGGCAAAATATTTGCTTCAGTTCAGGAACTTTCCATGGGTGGAAGTCAAAGCTGACTGTTGTGTGAATGTGAACCTAAGAGTTTGTGTTAAGTGAAAGTTACCTTGTGTTGTCCTGTGTCTCTGTTAACTGGGAGGGATTACAAGGTTTAACTGCAAACATAGGAAGTAGCTCCTTTAAACCCACTGTCTTAGAATGTATGCTAAAGAATTTTAAGAAGGGCCCAGAACACTGCCTGTGATGCAGGTATCTCTCTGTGAAATCAAGGGCTTCCATCTTATGGCTGAGGATGGGAAACAGAAATTCCAGGCCTAGGAAATACATTCTCCCAAAATACTAGTAGTCCCTTGGGGAGAATGCTGAGGTTCTGGGGAGGGGCAGTTCTGAAACCAGGAACAGAAGACATTGCTCTGCTTTAGCGGTTCTTAATGCAGGGGGGTCTGTGATATAAGCTTTTAGTGTGTTGTGTGTGCCTATATAAGGATTTTTCTGGCCGAAACCGGTTTGGCTCAGTGGCAGAGCGTCGGTCTGCAGACTGAAAGGTCCCAGGTTCGATTCCGGTCAGGAGCATGTACGTTGGTTGTGGGCACATCCTCAGTAGGGGGTGTGCAAGAGGCAGCTGGTTGATGTTTCTCTCTCATCGACATTTCTATCTCTCTATCTCTCTCCCTTCCTCTCTGTAAAAAATCAATAAAATATATTTTAAAAAAAAGAGTTTTTCTGTTGATGTTTTATGTTTCTTTGTTGTTTGTTTAATTTAAAGATGGGGCAAGTCCCACTTTGGGGAAGCCCAGTTGTGTGTGGTGAGGTTGAACACTTGACAGAGATTGCAGGACGTCCCAGCAGCTGCCAGGAATCCTTATTCTTGGGGACTCTTTCTGCTCTCCCTCTCAGGTACTTCAGCCACCAAAAAATTAGCTAGTGAGATCTCTGTCTGTATGTCTACAATGTAGTTTTGGCTTTCTAACTTATAGGGACTTTAGTTTTCTCTTTCATGGTTTATGATTATAGGAAACTGTCTGTGTAGGCTTTGTGCCACTCAGAACCAAAGGTCATTTTTGCTGTGCTGGGCTAAAAATTTAAGTTTCTAAGACTAATTTGAAAGTGTAAAATTTGTGAAGGTTGCACATGTTAACCCAGAGAAGTTTAACAAAGGCCAGACAAATAGCTTCTTTCATGCCTGCCTACAATATTATAAACCTGTGCAGGCTGGCTAAAGTGGAACTGAGGCTGGCTACGGGGCAGTCACAGCTTTGCTGCTTCTTCAGGAAGAATGGGCGGGCAGTAGGCAAGTCTTCTCAGCATTTTCTCTATAACATTCAAAGTATATTCTGTACTTCTGTGGTTTAACTTGAATAAAACAATTTATTCGCCAGATTGAAAAGGATTAATTCTGTGGTCAAGACTAAATCTGTAATGTTAAAACCAGTTTAAGCTTTGATAATCTTTAAATTGGCTATTTAACTGAGAGATAATGTTGTGACATCACAAGCGCCCTGAGGTGACACAAAGATCTACTCTCCCTAAAAAGCAATATTTTTGAATCTTGAATTAGACCAATACAATATACTTGAAATTACATAAGGAAGTAGTAAGCTATGCAGGCTGGGTTGGTCAATCAGGTTAATGCTTCCACAATGGGCAGTTCTTGAATAAGGGTGGATTGCCTTCCAATGGTGACTCCCAGGTCCATGGGGGCATATGACTCCCTGGCAGATTAGTATGACCTTTCTTTGAACAGAAAGGGCAATCATGGTTAACAGCATAATTAATATTTCCCATAACTGTGACTAGTCTCCAATGTTCTGTTTTCCCCCACAACACTGGGAGTACCTTCTACAGTAGTTTAAGGTAATCAGATGTCCCACTTTTGGCGGGACATTCCCGCTTTTTAACAATTTTTTAATGATTAATCTGGACTGTTTTAAAATGCCACGGGATGCGGGACAAATTGTTAAAAAGTGAGACTGTCCCTCCAAAAGCGGGACATCTGGTCACCTTATTCTAGTTGTGAAGCAGGGTCACTCCTCTTTTTATAAAGGAAAATAAAATAAAACAGTACTTTCACATTGAGTTATTCATTACAAAATTGGTCAAGAAAATGCTTTAGGTAATAATTGGCCTTAAAATCTCAAAATGTTAAGATATAATAAATGAATTAACTAAAATGAAGGATCTGTGATTAAGCTTTTCAGTAATAATGATAAATATGCTAATAATAAAAGTTCAGTCACTCCAGAGGAGATTAACTATGCTCTCGGTTGGAGGAAAGGGCCAGTCATCCTTCTCCCTGCAAAGGCAGAGAAGCCTAAAAGAGAAAAAGGGCAGACAGAGAAATGAGATCTCTTGTCCTGCCTTCCCCTCCCTATGTGACCAAGGGACAATCTGAGGGAACAGTCAAGATGGTGATTTACAATCCCAGCCTCCCCCTCAGGAGGAGAGCTATCCTGAGGCCACTGCACCACCAGAAAAGAGCTTTTCTAGGCTCCGAAAGGAGTTGGAGCAGAAAAAAAAAAAGAGTCAGAACCTCTGCTGGAAGATACACATGGCTTAGCTGACTAGCTAGATACATTTTTGGACCCACAAGTGTATAGGCACACCCAATTTAATGTCTCTCTTGGGGATACTATTCTCAGGAAAAGAAGGCGGAATGATTTGAAGGTCAGCTATGGCTATCTGGGAAAGAGAGCATTTGGCTAGCCCTGGTGTGCTTCCAGCAGATGTAAAATTTCTAAACCCGGGAGCCCCAGTGGGACCTTAACAACAAGACCCACAGGGGACACATGAGAGATCTCTCAGGGAACTAATAATTAAAGGGATTAGGGAAGCAGTTCCCTGGTCTCAGAACCTAAATAAAGCCTTCAATGTTCAGCAAGGCAAAGAAGAAGGGCCTTCTGAATTTTACCAAGACTAAAAGATCAAACTAGAAAGTACTCAGGGCCAGACACTAAGCACCTGTTGGGCCAAGAAATATTGAAAATTATATTTCGTCACTAATAGTTGGCCTGTAATTTCAAGAGAACTGCAAAATTAGAAAACTGGAAGGAAAGAAGTGCAGAAGAGCTATTAAGAAAGACTCAGAAGGTCTATGTACATTGATAGATCCTCCCTTCCTCCAGTTGATGGACAGAGGTAAACCCCACCTGCAGCCAGACATTCCTGAGCACTGAACCACCAATCAGCACCTGTCAAATACCCTAAGCTCCTCATTCCTAAGTCCCTAGGTCCCTAATCATAGGCCTTACAACAAACCACCTATCAGCCTGTGCTGAGTGCCCTAAGCCCCATCCCCTATCCTCCCCTTAAAGGTGCTTGTACCCCGGCCCTCGCTCTCTTCTGCGCTCTCTCTCTCTCTCTCTCTCTCTCTCTCTCTCTCTCTCTCTCTCTCTCTGGAAGCAGCCGGCAGTGCTTCTCTACAATAAAGCCTGTGTCCTGGCATCCTGGTCTCCGACCTTCTCTATTTCATCTTTTATACATAAAGATAAGAAAGACGGAAACAGAAAGCTAATATAATGTTCACAGGTGTAGAACAAAGGGCCCAGGGAAGGGCTGGCCTGGAGGGCCAGAAACAGAATCCACAACAATATCACCCAAACCTTAGCATGTTATCTCTAAGGAAAAAAATGGCAGTTTTGAATCCAAGCAGCTAGAGGTTTGGAAACAGGCTTCCTGGTCTGAACCCTTCTCCTTCGCCCTTTTCTCTAGCTTCCTAGGCCTATACATAATTTCCCAAAGTTTTTGATAACTTAAAGGCTTTAAAGCATTGCTGGGTTAAATGATAAATATCTAAATATTTTTAAATAACATAAAATAATGGAACATTAACTGCTAGACATTTTAATTTGCCTGCTCTTAGTTTTTATTAAAGGTCTCTTGTACTTTGTTGAATGTATATTCTCTTGAAAGTGAGTGTTTTGAAAATGTATTCATAAATGTAAATGTTGGCTGTTTACTTTTTGGTAATCATTTAAAAACGAAGGTTTCTAAGAGTGAAGAATTTTAATACATTTTAAAGAAAAAAAGTTGCTGAACATATAACAGAAAGAAAGATTAGAGTAGAACTATTTAATGGAAGGTCTGAGGCATTGTTATGTATTTTGAAGGAAAAGAAGGTGGTTTCTAAAGCTGGTTATTTCTGAAAGTTGTAGGAATGTTTCTGATAGTTGTAAGAATGTCTGTGAAAGGTATAGAAAGTTTGTAGAAAGAAATGCTAAAAGGAAACTGACTAAATGGCACAGGCCAGTAAGCCAGGACTAGCAAAACAGGGAAACTAGATAGTAAAAATAGCAGTTTTCAACTATCTACAAAATACTATGTTCCCTAAACAAAGGATACTTAAGAGTAAGTGATTTGCATTTTGCCTCCCTAAACAGAGGGTAAATAGCTTATATAAAGAGATAGATATCAGAAATCCAATTTGTCATTTGTTGTCCATACCCAAGGCCAAATGAAGTTATAAGCCTTATTTTGGTTAGTTATTTTCTAGTAAAATAATTGTTATATTAATCAGGTATTTAGTTTAAAAAAAAAAGACCATCTTTTTTAATTTTAAGAAACTTTCTCTTGATCTAGAATTGGCTTTACATTATCCTAATAGGCTCTGAAAGGCCTCAAATGTTTGTTTTCTCTCTCATGAAGGAAAATTTTATACTGAAGATACATAGGAACCTTTGTCAAATACAGTTATAACTAATGGTTATTGGTTATAATATCATAGAAAGTTGGGTTTTACAGAAAGGACAACAGTCCATGTCATCTGCATTATAATAAAATCCATGTCATTGTAAATTTCTTCTTGTCATTTGTTTTGCTATAATGCACTTGTAAGAAAATACTACATCTTCTGAAGAGTCCATGGAAAGAACTGGCAAGGAAAATCATAAGATCTTAAAGCAAGTTAGTGTATTTTTCTCCCTATATTATCCCTCTGAAATTTGGCAATTCTTAATGAATAAATCATGGCAATGTATTTCTTTGAATAAATTCAATAAGCCCAGTTTCCAATGGTGATTTTATTGAATGAAAACTTTGACTGGAATGTCATGTTTTAAAGAGTTATGTCTGGACTCTGAAGACTTGACGCCAACAAGAGTGCCATGGAGAAAGCCTAGTATCTGCCTTGGTAGCCCTGAAAAATGGATGGTGCTGGAGCATCAGGCCCATACCTTGCCATCGCTGATGGTTGGAGTGGAAGGGGTGCAAAAAGGGTACCTTTGCATCCCTGAGGAACCCCCACACACTCTTAGTGGTGATGAGTAGGAGGGTTGCTGAGATGGGCCTTGACGCCTAGAGTGTGGGCCTGGGTGGAGCCAATGTAGGTACAGATCATGGTGAGGAATTCACCTAACCCATCAGATATTACAGGTAGGCCTGATGGCAGCAGGATTGCTTGGCTTCTCTGCCCTGAGGGGCACATTGAGACTCAATCATGAAATTCCAGCAAAGGTAGTCAGTTACCATTCTTGTTGGGTTTATGCAAACAATAAGGCCAAATTAAATGCAATAGATAAAATCGTCTTAATTTGGCTCTTTAATAAAAATAAGGGTGATTTTAAGGAGAAAAATTCTATTTCAATAGGAAATGTTTTCTTTTCTCTTCCACCAGACCATTTGTTGTAACTCTTGCTATTCTAATTGATTAATTAGACTAAATTTTATAATACAGTTTGTCTCTGCCAGGCACAAGCCCACCTCCTTCTGTGCCCAGGCCTCATTGTCCCTCTGACAGAGAACAAGGATCTCTTAGTTCTGAAAGAAAAATTTGCCCCTCCTCATCATGGAAGTAGTTAGAGTAGCCACCAATACCTACTTTCCCTGAAAGAATTCAGAGCCACGATCCTTGAGGGGATGTGTTAGGCAGTTGGACAGACATGAGCAGGGCAAGGATGACGGGCCAACTGGAGGAGAAATTCACTGAGTGGCCAGATTATAATGATCTCTGAACACATAATAATCTGGCCACTCAGTATATATCATATATAATAAAAGGCTAATATGCAAATTGTCCCCTCGACCAGGAGTTCGACCAGCAGGCAGGCTGGCCAACAGCCCATGTCCCCTCCCCCTGGTGAGGCTGGCCTGACCCCACCTATGCATGAATTCATGCACTGGGCCTCTAATATATATACACTGAGTGGCAAGATTATTATGTGTTCAGAGATAATAATAACCTGGCCACTCAGTGTAAATGGGACCCTAAGACATGCTTCTCACCACTCCAACTGCTCAGAAGCCAGAAAGGAAGAAACCTGTGTAAACTCCCTCTCCCTTCCTCTAAAAAAGCCAACAGGTTTTAGAACACATAATGCAGATAGAATCAGTAAGCCCCGAAGCCCCAGATGTTACACGAGACAAGATCTCTGGACTGCCATTACAATACCTTGGGTGATAAAAATGAAAAAGACTCAAGTTACTGAACACCCTACTCCCTAGCTTTGAGTCTTCTATTGAATTCTTAAGGCTGAAAATCAGCTTGAGGGTCAAGAGGGGGAAATGAGGCAGAATATAGGCGGTAACCTGGGGGGTGGGAGCTAGCAATCCAAATCTGTGCTAGTGACCAGCATCCTAGTGCACATTCTTGTTAGCCTATAATTAAGTCACTACCCCTTCCTTAGGCAATAGTCTTTTTCCCTTGGTGCTCCCAGTCTGCAGGGGCCATGGGCCGGGAATTGGCAGCTTGGCCAGAGTGGGGGTCTCTGGTGCCACCTGGGCCAGGCATTTAAATACAACTTAACTTCCCCATTCTAATTGATTCAGGAGGGGCTGTGAAAGCCCACAACAAAAGCCCGGTAGTTAGGAAACAGGAAACAAAGAAACTTAGGAATATATAAGGGGTGATTTCATTGTATTAGCAGTTCAGGCTTTGGATCTTTGAATCTACTGAGCCAGCAAGGCTGCTTTAAATAAAGGATTTTTTTCCTGAATATCTGAGTACTCTGTGTATTTTTGGCCGCCTGGTAAATTCTGCAACACTAAAACTACTCCGAAAAAAAAAAAAGTCTACTTAATAAACAGCAAATGGGTACCTAATATATTCAAAGAGTACATGTTTCCTTATTGAATCCTCATGACAATCCTGTAAGGTTTTCTTTGCTCTTTGTTTTTGCAGGTGAGGAGACTCCGACTAACAGGTGAAATTTTTTGCTCAAGATCACATAGCTGGCAACTGACTGGAACACTGTCAAAAGTTTCAAAGCTTGCTTAATGGTTACACTGGATGCTCTTTTTGGTTTATCATAACCCATAATCTTCATGATTCTGTGCCCCCTTGCTCCATAAAGCATTCTCCAGTGAATCCAATTGGTTTAAGTCCATCATCACTGCCCATATCACTCATATCCCATAATACCAACAAGTTCCAGGTAGGAAAGGAAATGCTGCACAGGAAGCCCTTCACTCCAAATGGATGATGGGAACTGTTGCTGTCAACTACCATGAGCTGCACCTGTCTCTCATTTTCTCTGAGAGTAGCAGGGGCAGAGAGGCAGCAAGGGGGATCCCTCTTCCTCTTCCCTGTGAACACAGGACCCAGCTTTAATAACAGCCCATTGGCTACTCTGCCCACAACTCAATTCCCAATTAGAATCACCAAGGCTCTTAGTACAGAGGCACAGGCTAAGCCTTGGACACTCCCAGCAATGCCACCTAATTAGATGGGATTGGGGTGGTGATCATTTCTTCATTGGACTATTATAAAAATTAAATGAGAAATTCATATAAATTCCTGGTCAATGCCTGGCACACTGCTCAATAAAAGTTATATTTCTTCTCTTCCCCTTGGTCCCCTTTTTCCCATTTACTTGTATCCCCTATAATCTCATCATTATCCTCCTTAACAGTTTTGGCAGTATTTTTTGTGGAAACTGATCACTAAGCAAGCAATCCATGAACCGTTAACAGTCCTAACAATGTACCTTTGCACAATGTACCTCTGCCATATGCGAGAGATACAAATAGAAAACACTCACATTCCCACAGAGCTCAGAATCCAAAGGGGAGATAAACATGAATACAGTTTAAAAAAATCACTCCAATACAAGGCCATAAGTTATATGCTGAAGGCAGAAACTGGAGATAAGATGTTAAAAACAAGATTCTATTTAACTAAGTCACTGGTTATACAAATTACAATTCCCCAAATATTGACTTTGTTATGTGTGTTGTCCCATTATGGTTTTGTAGAATCAAAACTGAACTAGTGCATATGAGTTGATACCACTGTGTCTGTGGACTCTTAGTAACAAGATCTAACAGATAACCCACTTCTGATACTTGGACAGGTTTTCTATAATAGTCTATTTTATGTCAGGGTTAAAAGCAAAATAGCACATGCTTCTATTCTGATTATGACATCATAGTAAACGACACCTAAATTTTTTGATGAACAGATTCTGAATATACCACAAATCATGTGTCTTTAAATTTAATGTCTGGATCTTTTAAAGATGCCGGAAGGGTTGCTATGTGTATTCATGTGCACATGCACATGCATGCCCATTTTATTAGCAGAAAAACATGTTCCAAACATACATAATTTTCAAGCATGCTGGAAGAGTTATCATTTCTTGCTAAAATTGTATGCAATGCAGGGAAAAGAGAAAAGTTATTTGGTTTCTGCAGTTTCTCTCTGAGGAAGAACATATTAAGGGAGAATGGCTTCTCTTTGTGTTAATAGCACCCCCTGGTGGACAGCCAGCATATTTCTACTGCATGTTAAACCTCCCACCCTCAGCAATTTTTATTTTCTTCTGGAGAGTTTTATGGAGCAAAACATTAAATATTCAGATTTTAGATTCATATCTCATAACAATAAGAAGATAATCCAACTATAGTCCTCTGTCTACTTATTCTGAAGTTTCTCTTAGATTATTTTTTTAATTTAAAATGTTTATTATTGACACTGTTGCAGATGTCCCCCATTTTCACCTCCTTTGCCCACCTCAACCCAGCCCACCTTTTGACTGATTTTAAAATTAATGTCAAATACTTGCCTATTTTAGAGAGACTTCCTTTTCATTTTTTTAGTCAGCAAACATTTCCTGGGTGACTATTATGTGCTAGGCCTATTCTGGGTGCTTGAGAAACAGGAATAAACAACCTCAGGTCCCTGCCGGTGAGGAGCTTGTCCAAAGCTGAGAGGTACCATTGGGAGACAATCTTCAAAAGTACAAGGCTGGGAGCAAAACTCAAAAAAGCTGAGTAGGAACCAGAAAGATTTCATCAAGTAGGTGACAGTTGACCTGAGTGTGATCAGTTGAACTATTGTTCCCAAGGCAGAAGGGGCTGGTGAAGAAGATAAAGTATTTCAACTAGTAAAAATAGAGAAGGAAAAACACTTAGGGGTGTGAAACAACCTGAAACCAGATGGGACACATCAGAAACTGGAGGTCGTTTGGCACACAGAAGAATTTGAAGGCATACGCTGAAGAAGTATACAGGGGATATTTAGAACGCCAGTTTACGGAATTAAGATTTTATCTTAAAGTAATTGGGTTTTACAGCAGAAAAGATTAAAACTACTTTCAGAAAGGAAACTTGGGCTACAGCATGGAGAATATGAGGGGAAGGGGAAAGGCTGGTGATAGGGAGCTCTGCTAAGTTATATCAGAGAGATGATAAAGATATAAGTTAGTACTTTACTGTGAGGGTGGTAACTGGAGTAGTAGGTCCCCTATGAAGACCCCAGCAAAACCTGGATCACTGTCTATAAAACAAACATCAAGCTAGTTCTATTGACTACAAAACAATAGACTGGAGTTGGGGGAGGGAATAGGCAGTGATTATTTCAAATAGTCACCTAAGCGACTCTTTGATTTGGTCAACACAATTTGGATAGGCTCCATCCCATCTGAAGATACACGAGGGAGCAACAGAGCAATGCAATAAAAACATGGGCTCCAGAGCCACATAAACATAGACTTGAATCCTGGGTATGCTACTCATTATAAGCTGTGCTTCCTTGAGCCTCAGTTTCCTCCTGTGAAAAATGGATGCGATAATTATATCTATCATGTAGGGTGGTTGCAAGAATTCAATTAAGTGATATATATATAAAGTACTTACTGTTGTGCCTGGCACATAGTAAGCCAGTGATAAAAGTTAGTTTATTTTATCTCCCTCTTCCTTCAGTGTTCCCAGATGCAAATTAGTCTTTTGTAAGATGGCTAGTACACAAGTCCCTTAGTACCTCTCTAGTGTAATCTGCCCTGGACTAAAGAAAACCCCGTTTTGAAAGATATCTGGTAATTTCCACATTTTGTTTCCCTCCTAACCAGGACAGTGTCTAAGCTCTGCAGATACAGTTGAGAACAAGCCAGGTTCTCATGGTCCAGAGAGTCTGGTTTGCATACCTGCCAACTCTCACTGTAAAGCATAGAGATTGGAAATGAGGCTGGCAACAAAATCCTATGTATTTCTACTTCCTCCAATAAAGAGATAGGTGAGCAGGAAAAGACTCAGCCAAGAAGGGAGGCCAAGTGGATTTGGCATTACTGAGAGCAAATAGGTAGATGGGTGCAGGGAGGGAGACAGTAGGGCTAGGCCTAGAGGAATTCCTTGAGTTAAGCTGTACCTCATGAAGTGGTGTTTTATATGATTCTCCCAGAATTAGCATTTCTAAGTAAGTTGTGGTGAACACTAGTACGACCAAAATTCTCTGACTGAAAATATCCTCTGATAAATAACTTTGGGAAGACCTGTTCACTAGACCCTACTCCTGGAGATTCCTTTTACATTTGGCTTGCTGAAGGTTCTAATAAAACATACGGCGAATAACTCAATTAATGTGAGAAACAATGGGTTAAACATACTAATTTGCCCCAGAATTCTTTATTTGTCACTATAATTATGCATGTTCCTTAATATTACTATTTAGTGAAAAACACTCTGAGGGCTAATGCCTCCTAAGCATGGACATCTTTAGCCAGGACTGACAAACAGAATCACTCAGAGAGGCCCCCATTAGTGGTCTCCCAAGGGTCCTAATCACAGATTGGTTATACATTCTCAACTCATGTGTCAGATGACCACAGACAGATGGGGTCAGAAAGTGCCTTGGGCAGGGCCAATTCCATTGGTTCTGGTATATCTGATTTCTAGACTAGGGTTCCCTCAGGGAAGTTTTGAATCCCTGGTACCGAGAAAATGGTAAAAGTGAAGTCCTTGAAGAAAGCAGTCCTTGACCTAGAGAGAATGGAGCTTTGGGGCCTGCCACAGTGATTCTAAGTTTCTGAGGTAATCAAAAGATAGAAAAGGGAAGAATTCAAATATACTTTCTCCAGCCCAAATGTTCTTTGAGGCTTCTTCTTGTCCTTATAAGCTCCCTCCTTTCACACATGAATTAGTGAAAACTCAGAAAGCTGGATCATAGATTAGGGTTACAACCAATCCTGCTATATTGGTTCCAAGACAATTTAAATATAGTTTCACTGAATTACACAAAACTTTGATAAAATTGGGATTTTTTACCTGTTATAGACTGAGATGTGTATTCCCTGTAATTAATATTTTGAAATCCTAGCCCTCAATTTGGAGATAAGTCCTTTAGAGAGATAATTAAGTTTAAATAAGATCACAATGGTGAGGCCTAGTACAATAAAATTGGTGTCCTTACAAAAAAAGAGTGAGAGACTAGAGAGTACTTCTGCCCCATGTCCCTGTCCCCCATCTTCCTCTATCCATCCTCCCTCCCTCTTTCCTTTCCTCTCTCTACATGTACGCAGAGGAAAGACTATGTGAGAATGTAGCCATCTACAAGCCAGCACCTTAATCTTTAATTTATAACCTCTAGAACTATAAGAAAATAAATTTCTGTTGTTTACATCAACCAATCTGTGATCTTTTGTTATGACAATCTTAACAGACTAATATTGTATCTATTTCTTTCTAAACCATATATAACTTTGCTATTTATTTTCCAAACAACCCCATCTTGAGAATAAAACAGCAATCCAAACTTGCAAAACTATATAATGCTTGGGAAAGTTGATGCAATCAGAAGCAGTTTAAAAACAGGAATGCAATTTTAATGAAACTGAAATGAGACAAAATCACAATCTCCAAATAAAGAGCAAAATAAATCTAACGATGATCTAATATGTATCTGGCTCTGTGCTTGGCTATAAGAGGCTTGGGTTGACAACATAATGTTGAATAAAATCTACTCCCTTCCTTTAATGAATCCAGCATTTAGTGGAGGAGACAGACAAGCAAATAGATATTGAGAAAGCAAACTTCTATGTTACAGAGGAGGGGCACCTAAAACATTGGTCATGGTTTGGGAAGTTAGAATCAGGGAAGGCATCCCAGAAAAGGTGATATTAAGCTGAGACTTGAAGGAAAAGCAGGAGGCAACCAGATGAAGAGAGTTACTGCTCTAGAAACTGGCAGAGCCCACAAAAATCATACAAATCCTCTTCCCTAAGTAAGACCTTTTCTCCCAGAAGAGAGACCAAGACACAAATAGTCTATACTAATAAAAGGGTAATATGCTAACTAGATCAGATAGACCAGACATCTTCTGGTCATCTGGTCCTCCTTCTGGACAAAACCACAGTGGTGGGAACCAAGGCAGAGGCAGCTACAGGTGATCAGGCCAGCAGGGAAACAGTAAGGGGCCATCAGGCTGGCAGGGGAGGGCGGTTAGAGGTGATCAGACAGGCAGGCAGAGTGGTTAGGGGCGGTCAGGCAGACAGGCAGGTGAGCAGTTAGGAGCCAGCAGTCTCAGAATGCGAAAGGGATGTCCAACTGCCAGACATCGGACCTAACCACTCTGCCTGTGGGATTAGGCCTAAACCAGCAGTTAGACATCCCTCAAGGGGTCCCTGATTGGAGAGGGTGCAGGTCGGGCTGAGGGACCCCCACCCATGCACAAATTTTGTGCACTGGGCCTGTAGTTACCTTAAAAGATGATAAGTGTAATGACAAGTGTGGCACAAGGCATTCTAAAAGCACAGACAGGAGCACCTACAAAGCCTAGGCTCTGGGTTGGCCAGAGATGCCTTTCTCAAAGCAGGTGATGGGAGCTGAGATTTGAGGCCAGTAGTCATTAGTCAAGTCATTTAGAAGCAGGAGAGAAAAAGTGTGGGGCTAAAACAATCCAAGGTAGAGTAAAAAACTACAAAGACATAGGCTTGAGACAGTCTGACACAGTTGAGGAATGCAAGGAGTTTGAAACCCTTGGATCACAGATTTCCAGGGTTAGGATGAGACATGAAATTGTGAAAGTTTCATGTGGTGCCTCATGGATCACAGAAACAAATTTGACACAATCCTGTATGCCACAGAGAGGAAATATGTAAAGTTTTTGAGCAAGGGAGAGACCCAATCAATTGGCATTTTAGAGAGATCTCAGTGGGTGCAAGACTAAAGCCAAAGAGACCTTTTAAGAGAATGTCAACTGGCAAAAGAAAAATGTTGATATCCTAAATTAAGACAATGACACTGTGACTAGAGAAAATGCCAACCTACTTCAGAGCCAGTGTAGGTACAGAATTGATAGCACTTGATTTTGTACTGGAGATGGAAGATAAGGACTAGGCATGTAGGTATCAAGGAATCCTCTAGGGTTTCTGGATGGTTGAGTGATTGTCATTCATTAAGATGGGGAGCCTTGGAATTAATTTTAACAACATTCTATTTTTACAGGTGAGGAAACTAAATTTGGCCACCATCATTCTAAAAACAAGTGATAGCTGGCACTACAAGGCAATATTTCTGAATCTTTGTCAACTAATCGTTTTGTGTTCATACACACATATACAAATTCAGTTTTAGATATACCTATTGGGGACATGGCAGTGGAGATAATCTAGAATTATAGATCTGGAATATGAAGGAGGGAGTTAGAAGGATAAAGATTCTGGAGTTAGGAGCAAAGAGATGGTAATGACAGTCATCGGAGGTGGGGTAGATGAGATGAGATGCGCTGGAAAGATGAGAAGGAGTCTGATGATGAAACCTGGAGAAACACCAACATTTACAGAAGAGGAAAGAATGCAGTAAAGTAGACTATGGAAGAATAGACAAAAAGGTGAAGACAAACTAGGAAATAGTGTTGTCACAGAAACCAAGGGAGAAGAGAGGTTCAGGGAGGAACAAGTGCCTCCTGAGAGTGCCAAGTAAGATGCTCTTGAGAAGTCAAGTTAGTTTAGGATTGTATGTGTCCACTGGATTTTGTAATCAGAAGGCCTGTAGCAACCTTGGAGAAAGTTGTAGGGGCAGTGTATTGAGGAAAGAAAGGGAGGTGAAGAAGTTGTTTCTCTCTCCTATTCTCTGTACACAGTATATTCATGCACTATTCTATAGACTAGTAGATTCTGGCAGAAGGGATGGGGAAGTGATTCAGAGGGTCCCTCTATATTTCAGACTTGATTAATTTGGGGGAGTTAGTTCATAAAAAGATGCCACATTTCAATTGCACAGTGTCTTTTAGTCTTACTTTAAACCATTTCTATTACTATCTTTTCTTCACATTGTTAATAACCTATACTGTTGAAAAACAGCAGTTTTGGAGATGTGCTTAAAGCGAGTAAACATATTTTCCTTTTCTCCAAGTCCATTAGCAGTAAATTCTGTTCACAAGCTGGAATGGAATTTCCAGTAAGAACAGATCTCACAAATGGAATGCATCATTTTAAGTAGTATAAGGGGTATTCATAGTAAAAAGTAATGATGTGATGAGGGCAGAGTCTAATATCATTTCATATAAGAAGTAGGGAATTAACCCTGTTTGCCACCACCACCATCATCATCATCATCATCATCACAATTATTATTTACTAGATTGTTTAATTTACTTTTCACAATTCTCCAATCCAGATATGACTACTTAATCCTATTTTATGAATGATAAAACAAATTACAGATAGTATAGCCTGCTCAAGTTCACATAGTCAATAGCTGAACTTAGACTTGAAGATATTCAATAATACAATAAATATGATTATTAATTGACTACTTATGATAGACCATACACTAAAAAAGTCTTCTTCCAAGTAGAATGCACGAGTCTCAGGAATGGGTAAAACAATTGGATGTGGCAAGAACATATTGTACCTTCAATTATATTTATTTTTCTATCATTTTTAATTTCTATGCTTATGTATATTTTATAATATAAATAATTAAAATATAAACTCTATTAGTAGATATACACATATACCTAATTTGTATACAAATAAATATTCATGCTAAGATAGAGATGTGTTAACAAAAAGATTGTAGGAGACTGGTGTAGACATAGTGGTGATCAAGACCTCACTAGCCCTAAACTTCTAGAATAATTGCCTAAGACCAACTGTCCCCAAGCTCCTGCTCCTCAGCTTCTCTATTTTACACCACTATGAAGTACAAAAATCCTTTGCATTGTTTGGTCCAATGCACAAACCATGGATTTAATTTAAAATATGGTTTTGTAGACAATTTATTTTCCAGGTATTTATCCTCTGAGGCTATTTCTCATTGTCAGGAAAAAAAAACAAAAACCAGAAGTATCTATGTTTGAATCAGCACATTCCATTACTCATTTTTATTGATGATGATTTTTTATAGTTGAAACATGAAAAAATGAAATTGAAATATGGACTTAGATAACTGACCTTATTATATTTTAGATTCAGTTTTCACGCATCCTAATCACTATTTTGCTTTTATATGTTTTCTTTATTTTTTTAAATCCCCACTCTAGGACATGCTTTTACTGATTTTTTAGAGAGAAGGAAAATCAGAGGAAGAGAGAGAGACACATTGATGTGAGAGTGAAACATAGATCAGTTGCCTCCTGCATGCACCCTGACAAGGGATCAAACCCACCACTCTTCAATGCACAGGACTACACTCCAACCAACTGAGCCACAACAATCAGGACTGCTTTTATATGTTTAATCCATCCAATCATTTACTTATCCATTCTTCAGATTTATTGAGAGAATACTGGGTTCCAGGCACTGTTCTGGGCACTAAGGAATTCAAGCATTCAACCTGTATGTCAGCACATTTAGAATTTTTGCCTCTCCCAAGAGGCTAAATACTAGGGAATATCTTTACTTATCTGGAGTGTTGCTTTTTTCCTTGATCTGAGTTTCTTGGACAACAACAGCCAAAATGGGAGGTACTGTCAGAGTTACTCATATTTAATTGTCAGATAAGAATATAGCAAATGTGTAATGATTTTTAATTGGTGGAAATGAAGCCATAGTTCCAGAAGTGATTTCCCTTTTGATGGCTATAATCTACACTTTGAATTTTAGAGTACAAAAATCAGAATGTGTTTCTTATCCTTTAGATGACAGTGTTTGTTACACATCCCTATCAGAGCAGAGCAAAGAAAAGGCAGCTGGTTGTCAAAGATTCCAGGAGGCCTTGGCAGTTTTTCCCTTCCTCCAGCTTCCCAGTGAAATTTCAGAATGGAGAAACCAAGCCAGCCAGTGGGTGCTGGAGTGGATTCAGAGTGGAGCCTGCCAGGGCAGCCAGTTTGAAGCAGGCCTCCTGTATGCTGGCTATTAGCAGGCAGCTTCCTGGAGATGGCAGCATTAGCTAATGATTACTACTTCAGGCAGTACAGCTGCTTTTTCTGCTTTCTCCCTAACAATTTGCAACAGGAGAGGATAAGCAATGGGCCCAAATAATCAAAGACCCTCGCCAAGACCATATGTTTCTAACTAAAGTGGGGAGCCCTAGCTAGGCTTATAGAAATAATCTCTTTTTCTTATCTAATTTCAACACTCACCCCTCACCTGCTACCCCAGCCCTTTAACAGAACCTCCATAAATGCCAGGCTGCCTGGGGAACAATTAGACCATTGCATCACTCATTATGAGTTGCAGACTCTACATTCTAGTCATCCTGGTGAACTCAGTCCTTCCATCCTCCTCCTGTTACCATCCTTCAAAACCCAGAGGCAATGTACCATGTATATTTCTGGCTCTAGGCTCGTGTATACTCCAACTGAATACCCTCCTTCCCTCTGTCTAGTTATAATACTTTACCTATATTAGGCTGAACAAAGCCCCTGTTATCCATGAAGGCTTCCATGGGCATCACAACCCATAGTCAGGTGTCTATCCCAGAATCACAGTAATACAGTGTGATGATAGTCATATAATGGAGCTGTATATAAGAAGCTTCAGAAGCCCAAATGGGAGCAGGGGTTTGATGGGACAGGGGATAGCAGAGAGGAGAAACATCCCTGTCAGTACACCTAGTGCGACACTTCCTGACTTGGCACCTAATCACATACTGTTTTAGGAACCTGTGTGATATCACAGTTTGACCCTTAGGTCACTTTACATTTTATATATGCTAATCACTGCTACCTCAGTGGCCCTCCACAAAATCCCCACTCCCCATCATCTGTGTTTTACCTGAACCTAATAGGTATTAAATATACATGTAGAGGTGAATATAAATCCAGCGTGGCACCTCAGTGAATTTTGGGGAAAAAAAACTAAAATTAACTACCTTGTGATTGTTTTTTGTCATGATTAAAATGTCAATATGGTGCTTGAAGGAAGAACTATTGTAGATGCTCTCTTTGAACTGCTTTGTGCCTAGAAATGTGTGTGGGTTGATAGTGAGTTGGAGGTTACCAGATGTGGCAAAGGAGCAGATAATGAAGGAAACAAAACAAAAGAAAAAAATGCCTAAAACAGGATTCCTGACATTGAAATGCTCAGATTAATGGGAAAGACAATAAACTGAGTGCTACAATGAGGGGTGGGCAAAGAGATTGGAAGCAGCTAGGATAGAGAGGAAGTGTGAGTGAGGAACGTTTATTGAGAACACACTCTATGCTAGGTTCTGTGATTATTTTATTGCTTTACATGTACTAGTATTATCTAATTCAATTGCTTTAGCAACCCTGGAAATGTAATACTGTTATTACACCCATTTCTGTTTTTTTTTTTTTTTTTTTTAAAGAACAGTTTGATTTTTAGAGAAGGAAAAGGAGAGGGAGAGAAACATCAATGTGATAGGGAAACATGGATCAGGCGGCCTCCAGCACACCCTCTACCAGGGATCAAGCCTGTAACCCAGGCATGTGCCCTGACCAGGAATTGAACCAGCAACCTTTTGGTGCATTTGAAAATGGTCAACCAACGGAGTCACACCAGCCAGGGTATATCTATCTCTAACACGACAAAAAGCAAAGTTAATTGACTTTCCCAAAGCGGCACACCTAAAAAATAAGTAGGGGCAAGACTGAAGCCAGGCCAGTTGCACTCTGAGGGCTGTACTGTACTGCTCACCACTGTGTGAAAGTGACATATTCAGTACTAATCAACATTGTCACATAATGTTTTGGCTCTGATTTCTTGGTGACTGGGTATTTTCTTTTTTTTAAATTTAATAAATCTTTATTGTTCAGATTATTACAGTTGTTTTATTATAGTCACTGTTTATTCTGTTCATCAGCTTTTTTATTCACTTGATTTTTTAGATTCACTTGTAGATAGATATGTATTTCTTGTTCATAATTTTTTATCTTTACCTTTTTCTTCTTCCTCTTCTTAAAGAATACCTTTCAGCATTTCATATAATACTGGTTTGGTGGTGATGAACTCCTTTAGCTTTTTCTTACCTGTGAATCTCTTTATCTGACCTTCAATTCTGAATTATAACTTTGTTGGGTAGATTAATCTTGGTTGTATGTTCTTGCTATTCATCACTTTGAATATTTCTTGCCACTCCCATCTGGCCTGCATAGTTTCTGTTCAGAAATTAGTTGACAATCTTATGGATGCTCCCTTTAGGAGGCCAGAGCTTTGAACAGTCTTTTCCAGACACAGCTAAGAGGAACCAACAGCCACTGAACTGACCAGGGAAACACAGAAAGCTCCTGGGTCCTAGTGACTGATTTCCAGACTCTCAACTATCTTCTCAGTTACCACCATCTAAAGGTTAATATGAATCTGCCTTGGCTTCTCTCACACAGGAAATGCAAATCCCTTGGCAGACCCTATGCACCATCCTTAAACTGCCCAGCTCCTGTGTCTTGCCCTGAAGCATGCTGGTCCTACAGTTCTTTTTGCTTTGGGCAAGTTTTGATGACAAAAACTCTCAAAAGTAAAATCATATATTCTTGCTAAAGGATAAAGCCAAAGTCAATATGTGCATTCTATCTTATATAGCAGTCCTTTAACTTATGCTAATTTAATACTAAATCCACAATCAATTATTTGGCTATTTACTAATGAGAAATAATGAAAGTGGCCTGGTAAATAAATTCATGACCCCCTCCCTTTTTAATTATCTGGAATGGCCTGTACATACTTCCTACAGATGTGTTCATACTCCAGATCTGCTTGAAGAGTACAGAGACTCCTTACTTTACCTAACTCTTTAAAGCCAACTGGGTAACAAAGAGCAAATTGCAGCCTATTGTAATGAATGGGAATTGAGCGGATAAAAATGTTTACTAGTACTGTACATAGTTACACTCAGTTTCCATTGCAGATTGCTCTGAATCATTGTTCAATTTTGGTTCATAGGTAAAGAAGCAAATGTACAGTGACCTTTAGATCCCAAACCAAGGGCTTAGAATGACATTGTGAATGTGATGAAACCACTTTGCTTCAAGATCTCAATGTATCTAACTTTTTGCAATAGTTTGGGAACACTGCATATACCAGGAGAATATTGATGTCTTGACATTTCCCTAGGGCTTATTTCCAACTGGTCACCTTCCCTGTAAAATGCCATTGATGGCAACTGGCTGAGAGGAAGCTATTTATAGTAAGCAAAGCAGGGCGTAGCTCCAGCAGACACCTCAAGTGATCTTTCTTTTACAACCTGTTGCTCTGGACAAACAAACAAGAGAAGAACTAAGTCCTAATACAGGTTGAGGAGAAAGAAAATGCCTTAAGTAGTTATAAAGGCCCAGCTTGTTGATCCCAGGCCCTGGGTTACAAGGAATATAGGGTGACCTTTAACCCTGCTTAGTGTAGTCCAGCCTGCCTCACTCTGACCTAATCCTGGGCTCTTCATTGTCTCCTTTGTCCTGCTTCTTGAATTAAGTTTGGAAATGTGGAAAGGATTTATATCCTTCAAACTCAAAGACCTGGATTGATTCTGCCATTTAGGAGCTATGTGACCTTCGACAATTATGTCACCTCTCTGAATTTCAATCCTTCACCTATAAATAGGGCTGGTCAGGGTTGTTCTGGGGCTAAGAAAAGATAATTCAAGTAAAGAAAGGGATACATGATAGGCCTTCAACAATGGCAATTGTTACTGCTAATACTGAAAGTCAGAACCCTTTATTTAACCTCTTCTCTATTCCTAACAATGATTATCACAGTTACTTCATGAATAAAAGTGGCATTTTATGAGTCCTTGCTATGGGCCAAGAACTATGCTAAATGCTACACATTCCTTGTTAGAGCATGTGAGGGTGGGTGGGAACAAGTGGGGAGATGATGGTTGTAACTGAAGGAATAATCTGGTTCCCAAACTTCTGCTAATTTCAGCAACCACTATTAGTCTTGGAGATGCTCACATCAGAATCCCTCAACAAGGCATAGTTAATCCAGATCAAGGTTATATATATATATATATATATATATATATATATATATATATATTATTGATTTCAGAGAGAGAGAGAGAGAGAGAGAGAGAGAGAGAGAGAGATCGATCAATGATGAGAGAGAATCATTTATTGGCTGCCTCCTGCATGCCCCACACTGGAGATCACCCTACAGCCCAGACATATGCCCTGTGTTGGAATCAAACCATTATATCCTGGGTTATAGGTCCACTGAGCCATGTCAATTGGGCCAGAGCAAGGTTATTTACAGTGTAGTTCACCTAATACATTTTCCATCCTTCAACAATTTCTTGGGTTCATCCTAAACTGAATAGGCAGAAAGGTGTTGCTGTGTGGTTTTCATGTCTCTGTGTGTGCACATAAATGCCAAAGGGAAAGGCAAGGGGGAGAAAGCCCCTTACATTAACCTCTCACTGTTCTTTGAATTCCTGTTTTGATTCTTGGAAAGAAGATCAGGCAACTGATGCAAGCTTGACTTCATGTTAGCATCACATTGCAAGGTTGGAGCCTCTTTGGAGAATTGAGATTCCAGAAACCCCATTGTGAGTGGAATAGGGTATTGGGTGTATGTCCAAAACAAAGCAAAATTTTAAAAGATAATTTAGCCAAAACCGGTTTGGCTCAGTGGATAGAGTGTCGGCTTTGTGGACTCAAGAGTCCCAGGTTCGATTCCGATCAAGGGCATGTACCTTGGTTGTGGGCACATCCCCAGTAGGGGGTGTGCAAGAGGCAGCTGATCGACATTTCTCTCTCATCGATGTTTCTCTCTATCCCTCTCTCTTCCTCTATGTAAAAAAAATCAATAAAATATATATATAAAAAGACAATTTATTTCAGATTAGAAGCCTGAAAGTTACAAGGCTTGCCCTTGTCCATATCATTCCACCTGATCCAAGATTCCACTTCAACACATTATCAAGGCTTCCAGTTTTCATCCTGTAAACTAATATAGCATAGGGACTTTATCTACAGGTCACTGAGTCAACAGTTGAACTGAATTAGAATCTGCATCTAAATCAAGCTAGCCCAGACCCTTTAACACTCCATCAGAGAGGTGCCTAAAATGCTATAAGAAAACCTGGAACAAATGAACAAGGACAGGTGAAAATGAAAGCTATACTTTCTGCAGCTTTTAGGAACATGTGTATGGACATATTTTACATTACCAGAAGCACTAGGTCAAAATTCTGAATGTGCAGATTTATGTTGCTCTCTGGCTGCTCTGGATCAGAGCAGAATTACCATGTTAAGTGTGCCTAAAAGAACCCCAGGGGGTTACTTTAAATCAACAAAAAGGGCTCTCCCCAATGCTTTTAATGGCCCTTGAGATTGACTATTATATTGTATATGATGCTGTCTTATCTTCCTTCACTTGCCATCCAGTTCTTATTGATTACTTATAAATTTAATAAAAGTCACAGACTCAATTTTTCACTCTCATTACCAAACGCAAGCATCACCTATGAATTGAATAGTAATGCTCTCCCAGAGCTCTGAGCACTTTACCACACCTGGAACTGCTTTGGGAATATTCAAAGCCAAAAGCTTTGAAAGAGCCACTGAGGCAGCATCAAGTTGAGAAGGAGACATGCTGCCACCCATACTGTTATAGCCAGTGGTAAGTCAGACTCTCAAAAAGGAAACTGAGCCCTGACCAGTGTGGCTCAGTGGATAGAGCGTTGGCCTGCGGACTGAAGGGTTCCGGGTTCGGTTCTGGTCAAGGGCATGTACCTTGGTTGTGGGCACATCCCTAGTGAGGGGTGTGCAGGAGGCAGCTGATTGATGTATCTCTCTCATCAATGTTTCTAGCTCTCTATCCCTCTCCCTTCCTCTCTGTAAAAAAATTAATAAAATATATTGGGGGGGGGGGAGAAAACTGATAGTGCACCACTGTGTGATGTCTACCCCATTTGGCTTGAGAGGAGGAGCTGAGGCTGGGGACATTCACTGTCCAGCAGTGTCTGTCATAAAACAATCCTATCATCAATGTCTACTAAGGTGGTACCATGTGTCCTATCTATCAAATTCACAGGATATTTTTCAATTCTTCAAAATATATGTACAACCCTCCCCCCCCCAGACACACACATACAAAATATATATATAGCAATTGACATTGAGAACCACACTTTGCTCTTTGTTAGTCCCCATTCCTGACCCCACATTATCCTGGTCATTGTTTCAACTTCTCCTTTACTGCCCCATTTTCTACTTCCTGACTCCTAATTATAGGTGGTACCCAAGGTTCTATCAACAACTCTCTTAGTTCTTCTTTCTGACTTTTTCTCTGGATCAATGCTATACAGTAGAACTTTCTAGAATGGTGGAAATGTTCTATACCTTTACTGTCCAATATTGTAACCACAAGTTACTTCTGGCCATTGAGCAACTAAAGTGTAGCCAGTCTGAATGAAGTAGATTTTTAATTACAATTCATTTAAATTAACTGGCAACTTGTGGCTAGTTTCTATCTTATTGGATAGTGTAGACTTTTGCATATAGCAGTTTCATCTCTTTGCATGGCTTTTGGTGGCAATTCTATGTTTATGGCTTCTTAATATGCTTTTAATTGATAGCCAACTATATGTAGAAGGTCAAATTTCATAAATGCTACCTATGATAAAATTTATATGTATAGGTCCAACACATACAATAAATACTTATTAAATGCAAACATGAACAAAAGATTGGATTAATTTTAATTTCATCCATTCTTAAGAGAACTAGATTTTTAACTAAGAGCAATACTATCCAGACCAAAAAAAATTGTCTGGTTGTTGAAAAATAGAACTTATGCTCCTCTCCAAATGTATTATATTGTTTCACCACAATTACAATCTGAAAAGCTTAGATTCTTTCTTCAGGGGAGGCAGCATAGTGTTGGGGTTAAGATCTTGGTATCTGCATTTAGACTGTATGAATCCTGGCTCTACCACTTACAAGATATAAATGTAGGCAAGTTAACCTTTCAATTTCTTCATTATAAAGTAACCTAATAATAAAAGCCCAGGGTTTCAACAACCAATCATGACCGAAGGCTGACCAAACAGAAGTCAGTCCTGCAGTCAGCACTGGATTGCTCTGGTGCCCTTCACAGCCGCTGCCAAATGCTGTGGTATAAAACACAGTGTGCAAGTGATCAGAAGCGTAGGCACCACCTCCATGACAGACCCCCACTTCCATCAGTCCCACCGGGCCTGAGGCACCCTCCCATTTCTCTCCAGGCCTCCACCAGGGCTTCTGATCAGCCCTGCCTTCCTTTTTTTCCAATTTTCAAGGTACTTTATTGGTAAAACAGGTCACAGAACTCAGCCTTGGCTCGTTCTGCCAATACACAAGCTACAAATGCTTGCTCTGCAGTAGCATGTTTGAAAATTGAATAAAAATCATAAAAAACAAATATTCACATAGTTTCCATAGGAACACATAAGTGTGACCCCGTCCCCTAAGCTTTTCAACTTGTTCCATCTGTGTCACCCCCATTTACAAAGACATTTCAAACTAGCACTCATTAAGTTAAGTTGTCCGCCCAATCCTTAAGTCAAGCTACACTCACATAACAGCTACAAGGATAGCATCTACCCATTAACTCTGGCATAAGCGCAGGCTGCTGGGAGGAGCTCCATCCCACTCTTCCAGGCACAGGACAAAGGCAGGGTGTAGGTGTCCTCCACCGTGGGCGGGAAGTCGCAGTTCTGGACTTGCTGCATCAGTTGCCATGTCAGCCTGACATCACGTAGTAGATCATTGGCCTCTGGAACCCACTGAAGGTAGAGGCAGCAGCCACGGTGTAAGCACCCATGTTTTCAAAGAGCATCCAGTCCCCCACGTGCATCTTGGGCAAGCCGCAAGGCTCCAGGATGCAAGATCGAGGTCCTCACAGGTCGGTCCCCAGATGATGGAGTAGTACCTCTCATTTGGTTTGGGTCTCTTCTGCAGAAGGGGATTCACATGTGCATGATCCTAGATGATGCAGTTAAAGGACCCATATACTCCATCATTCACGTAATACATGAAGGTCTTCTCCTTTGACTCATCTTCATCATCGGAGCCCATTCCTTTCTTCAAGACCAGTCTTTTTTTGTTTTTTTGTTTGTTTCTTTTTGCAATGATATTAACTGCAAGCGTGACAGCTGATGCAGCATAGTATCTGCCCAAATCAGCTATGAGTGTCACTCCCGAGTATCATGGAAAATACTTGTCCAGGGCTGGGTTGATTACACTGATGATTTCCTCAAATTTAAGCTTTGCATCCTCAGATCCAAGAAAGCCACCACTGATATCCATCAGGTACATGTTGAAACCAATCTCAGTCCCCAAGTGGAAGACACAGTGGGGATCGAAGATGGCCTGCACAAAGGTCTCAGGGTCAGTACAGACACTGCCCACGTGAAAGCTCACACCGATGACATTGATGCTTAGCTCCTTGGCCCATTCCAAAAGAAGCCTGTTGGTCTTGAGTGTGGCACCAAATTTAACATTGAGACGACACACTGCTTTGGAGTCATTGGTGGCAATCGGCAAAACCAGCTTTGCCTTTGGATGTACCCTGGCAACTTTCATCAGCTCAACTACACTATTGAAAGTCACCATCTGGACTCTGTTACTGGCGGCATATTTAATCTGAGACACTTGTTCACAAGGGTTTGCATAAATGATCCTCTCTGGAGGCACCCCAAGACTCTGCACCAACTGTATCTCAGTCTTGCTGGCACAGTCAAAGCCCGGCCCGATGGCGGCCAGGGTCTTCACTATGGTCCTGCTGTCATCGCATTTGTCTGTATAGAAGGGGGTGACCCCAGGAAGAGCTTCTAGCCACCACAGGTGTTTCTTTAGAATGTCTCCCAGGTCCACTACATCGTCTGAAGAAAAGACTTAATTTTCTGGTCCAGGATGTCCTTGGCAGTAAAGCCCTCATTGAGGAAATGGCAGTCAAATTCTTCATTACTAATGATGTTCATGGTTTCTGGATGTTCCCAAATGCAACACAAAGGAAAATGAAGAGACGGGACTTAGAAAATTATTGCCAGCTGTTCAGACCTGGCTCTCCAAGAACTTCTAGTCCATGGGAGACTGGTCCTCTCCGTCAGCAGCAGGAATGCATCAGAGCGCCGGCCGCCTCACGCCAACCCCATGAAGCCGCCGCTGCCACCTCCGAGCATGCAGGACCGCAGCCCCCCTCCACCCCCCGCCTCGCTCTCTCCTTCAGAGACTGCCTGCCTGAGTGGCACCTGAACGGAGCGCTGGCAGAGGGGCAGCAGTGGAGGCTGAGGGAACTGACCCAGCCCTGCCTTTCTGATCAGGCCCCATTGATAGGCCCAGAGATGCTGACTGGCAGAGAAAATGACCAATGAGAACCAAATCTGGGTGAATGTAAGGAGCCAATGGCTGCCTAGAACAGTGTTTTTCAACCTTTTTTGGGCAAAGGCACACTTGTTTCATGAAAAAAATCACGAGGCACACCACCATTAGAAAATGTTAAAAAATTTAACTCTGTGCCTATATTGACTATATATAAAGTAATTCTCTTGAATAGGAATCAAATAAACACAAAGAAAGTATTTTATAATTACTTTATTATGAAATATTAAGTAAACAAAATAGTGAAAAATTATAAAATTCTTGTCTTGTCTGCACCTACGGCACACCAGGCAACATCTCGCGGCACACTAGTGTGCCGCCGAACAGCGGTTGAAAAACGCTGGCCTAGAAGGTGGAGCTTTTGATGCTGACTGGCATAGAAACCGACCAATCAGAACCAAATTGACCAGCAGAGGAGGGCAATTAGGGGTGATTAGGCAGGTAAAAGAAGTTAGGGGTGATAAGGCCAGCAGGGCAAAGCAGTTAGGGGCAAGATAAGGCCAGTAGGGAAGGGCAGTTGGGGGTGAGATCAGGATGGCAGGAGAAGGCAGTTGGGGGCCAGCAGGCAGAGGCAGTTAGGGATGATCACGCAGGCAGGCAGAGAGGTTAGGGGTGATCAGGCAGGCAGGCAGGCAGAGAAGTTAGGGGAAATCAGGCAGGCAGAGGAGTTAGGGGCAATCAGAGAAGCAGGCAGGTGAGTGGTTAGGAGCCAGAGGTCCCAGATTTTGAGAGGGGTGTCCGACCACCAGTTTAGTCCTAATCCACTAAACTGGAGGTTGGACATCCCCCGAGGGGTCCCCAATTCGAGTGGGTGCAGGCTGGGCTGAGGGAACCCCCCCCTCCTTGCATAAATTTTATGGACCAGGATTCTAGTGTATAATAATAGTACTTGGTTATTGTGAAAATAAAGTAAGATAGTATATAACATTGCACTTAGTGCAATGTCTGGCATATACGGTAATCCTATATAATAAAAGGGTAGTATTCAAAATGACCCTAATGGCAGAACAATCACTGGATTAGTTACTATGAGGTGCACTGACCACCTCTTGATCCCTTCCTCTGGCTGTCAGGCACCGATTACCCTATGGCAAATGGGAACTGGGGGTGGGTGGTAGCAGGGGCAGGGCCAACTGTGGGCAGCTGGGGAAGATGGCCCTGTCACAGGCCAAGCCTAGGGATTGTATCAGTGCACGAATTTTGTGCACCAGGTCTCCGGTAATGGTAAAAATAATAGATAATATTAACCTGGATCATAAGCTCTTTGAGTTCATTAAATCTGATTTAGACATGTTCTGCATTAGAAAATCTAGGGACTCTGGATCTCAGGTCCAAAATGAGGACCACTTAAGGTGGTTGCCAAATCCTAGAAACCTTTAGTAGCAGAACTGTCTACTCAGCATAGTCCCATACACTCAATTCTGAAATAATCTCAGCCCCTGGCTTTTCAAGCCTTGTAGGACTGTTGACTACAATAGTCAACTACAAATTTTTGGAAGATGTTCTGGATTTATAAAGAGACAGTCCCAAAATTGCTGAGGTTGTTTTTTTTTTAATTTTTTTTTTATCATATCTCACGATAACATGAGACAATGGAACCCCCTGCTTATCTCACAGAAATATTGGAAAATATGTATATACTAGTGGTCTGGTGCATGAAATTTGTCCATGGGGGATGTCCCTCAGCCCAACCTGCACCCTCTCTAATCTGGGACCCTTTAGGGGACATCCCTCTCACAATCCAGGACCGCTGGCTCCTAACTGCTCACCTGCCTGCCTGCCTCCCTGATCACCCCTAACCACTCTACCTGCCAGCCTGCTCACCCCCAACTGCTCCCCCTTGCTGGCCTGATTGCCCCCAATTTCCCCCCTTGATGGCCTGTTTGCCCCCAATTGCCCCCCTTGATGGCCTGTTTGCCCCAACTCCCCCCCCCCACTGGCATGCTCACCCCCACCTGCTCCCCCCACCAGCCTGATCACCCCCAACTGCTCTCCCCTCTTGGCCTCATCACCCCTAACCACCTCTGCCTTGGCTCCACCACCATGGCTTTGTCTGAAAAGTCTCCTGGTCTAATTAGCATATTACCCTTTTATCCTATATAATACAGATATAATATGCAAATTGACCATCACTCCAACACACAAGATGGCAGCCCCCATTTGGTCAAAGATGGCCACCCCCATGTGGACACAAGATGGCTGCCATATGCCAAAACCAGTTTGGCTCAGTAGATAGAATGTTGGCCTGTGGACTGAAAGGTCCCAGGTTTGATTCTGGTCAAGGGCATGTACATTGGTTGTGGGCACATCCCCAATAGGGGGTGTGCAGGAGGCAGCTAATCGATGTTTCTCTCTCATCTATGTTTTTAACTCTCTATCCCTGTCCCCTCCTCTCTGTGAAAAATCAATAAAAATATATTTTAAAAAAAGATGGCTGCCACAGATGGCCTGCATTGGAGGGCAGTTGGGGGTGATCAGGCCAGCAGAGGAGGGAAGTTGGGAGGGACCAGGCCTGAAAGGGAGAGTAGTTGGGGGCAATTGGGCTGGCAGGGGAGGGGCAATTAGGGGTGACCAGGCTGGCAATGGAGGGAAGTTAGGGATGACCAAGTCTTCAGGGAAAGACAGTTAGGGGCAACCAGGCCTGCAAGGGAGGGCAGTTGGGGGCCAACAGTCCTGCAGGGGAGGGCAGTTAAAGAGTGACCAGGCTGGCAAGAGATGGAAGTTAGGCATGACTGGGCCAGCAGGGGAGGGCAGTTAGGGGCAATCGGGCCAGCAGGGGAGCAGTTCGGTGTCAATCAGGCTGGCAGGGGAGTGGTTAGAGAGTGATCAGGCTGGCAGGCAGACAAGCATTGGGAACTAGCAGTCCTGGATTATGAAAGGAATGTATGACTGACTCTTTAGGCCTGATCCCATTCACTGGAATTGGGCATAAACAGTAAGTCAGACATTCCTTGAGGGGTCCCAGATTGGAGAGAGTTCAGGCTGGGCTGAGGGACACACACCCGCCCCATGCCCATATATATATATTAGAGGCCTGGTGCATGAATTTGTGCATGGATGGGTGGGGTCCAGCTAGCCTGGCCAGCGGGAGGGGACATGGGTGGTTGGCCAGCCTGCCTGCTGGTCGAATTCCTAGTTGAGGGAACAATTTGCACATTAGCCTTTTATTATATAGAAGATATACACTGAGTGGCCAGATTATTATGCGTTCAGAGATCATAATAATCTGGCCACTCAGTGTATAATATAAAATGCAATACACTTTATAGTATATGTATACATATACATATATCTATTTTCCAAGCTTGCTATGAGCTGAGCAGAGGACTTCATTGTCTCTAGTTATATCCATATATCTATCTATCAATCTATCTATCAATAAATCTCTCTATCTATCTATCTATCTATCATCTATCTAGATATATAATATAAATAAACAATATATTATATATGCCATATAATACAAAAACATATCCTACATATATGGAGGAGTTTCCCCTATTTGAGTAGGTCCTTAATACCTACAAGTCTAGCTGGGAAACCATGTGTATCCTTTTTGGTTTGGGGACAGACACATAGCTCACTCCAAAAGTATTTGCAATCCTTCCATGTCACATCCAGTACATTAGCCTGTGCACAAAAGTGTGGCTGTTTGTATCTGCAAAAGCACTGTCTCCCTTGTACAACAAGCAAGATAATTGAAAGAGAAGACCTTCAAGTCAACATTTGTTTTTAGATTGAATATTCTAGTAACAGTTCATTAACATCCTCATTCATAGCATCATCCTTTTTCCTAAATCATGAACCTTAACGTGAGGGACTGCTTTGACAGATACTAAAGAGTTGGCACTCTTCCCTTTGTGTACCACCCCCTCCCTGTCTTAAATTCACTAGCTGTAAAACAAGGTCTTCATTTTTTTCCCACATGGTGAGCTGTAGTTTTTGCTACATTTAGTGCTAAAAATATATCCTCAGTAATAGGATAGTACTGCCACTCTTGCATTTATTTATTAGACAGAGAGAAAACAGAGCTGGGGAAGTAGCTGAATTGGGGCAGCATAAGTGCAATAAGAGCTCACACTGTCAGCTGGCTGCTTTTTACCAAGAAGCAAGTGGTTATCAGCCAGATACCTTGTTTTCTAACCTGTGCCTGCAGCACAATAGGAAGGAAGACACTCAATTCGTCCAGTAGTTCCAAAACCAGCCTCCTTCCACCTGCATGAGTAGTGTTTGCTGTGTTTCTAGTCTATACCCTGAGCCAAGAACCTCCCCCCCACCTCTTCCATTTCCCAGGGAGCCTCAGATCCAGGGCTCTGTGAGAACAGGCCAGTAGCATAGGAATAAAGTATGATTAGGCAGCATGTCAACCCTGAACCAGGCCAATGAACTCTTTTTTTAAAAAAAAAATTCTTTATTGATAAGGTATTACATATGTGTCCTTATTCCTCCATTACCTCTCCACCCCCCACTCCTGCCCTCACCCCCCCGTTGTGTATGTCCATTGGATAGGATTATATGCATGCATACAAATTCTTTGATCTCTCCCCTTTACTCCCACCCTCTCCTACCTTCCCTCTGAGGTTTAATGGTCTGATTGATGTTTCTCTGTCTCTGGATCTATTTTTGTTCATCAGTTTATGTTGTTAATTATAGTCCAATGAACTCTTGGCAGTTTTTTCAGATGAAAGCATTTGTAGTTAACCCTTTAATACTCTAATGCAGTGATTCTCAACTTTTCTAATGCTGCGACCCTGCTAGTGGTTCTCAACCTGTGAGTTCGTGACCCACAGGTTGAAAACTGCTGCTGTAGAGCCTAAGACCACTGGAAAACACAGATATTTACATTATGATTCATTAACAGTAGAAAAATTACAGTTACAAAGTAACAACAAAAATAATTTTATGGTTGGGGGTCACCACAACATGAGGAACTGTATTAAAGGGTCGTGGCATTAGAAAGGTTGAGAACCACTGCTCTAGTGAAATACTAAATTCAAATTCAGTTGTTCTTCCAAAATTAAAATTTAGGTATAGGGCAAACCTCTAACCCTGCTGATTATAAACACCCAACTTTTTTTTTTTTTTTTTTTTTTTTTTTTTTTTTTTTTACAAATAGTACAACAGTTACTAGGTGAACACCCATATGCATGCACCTTAACCAAAGTTTAGCATACTATGGTCCAAAGGTCAAAGACAGCACACTGCCACCTATTTTTGCATAGCCAAAGTTAAGAATGATTTATTTTTACATTTTTAAATGGTTGAAAAATATAAAGAAGAATATTTCGTGATACATGGAAATTATATGAAATGCAAATGTCAGGGTACATAAGCAAAATTATATTGAAACATAGACATGCCCATGTGTTTCTGTATTGTTTGTGGTTATTTTCTAACTACAGTGGCAAAGTTGGAACAGAGACTGCAAAGCCTAAAGTATCTACTATATTATCCCTTTATTAAAAAATTTGCCCTGGCCAAGTAGCTCAGTTGGTTAGAGTGTCGTCCTGACATGCCAAGGTTATGGATTTGATCCCTGGTCAGGGCACATAGAAGAATCAACTAATAAATACAGCAATAAGTGGAACAACAAATTCATGTTTCTTACCCCCACCCTTCTGGTGATTTCCTCTCTCTCAAATCAATAAATAAAAAATTTAAAAATCTGTCAACCACCTTCTTAGTGTTCTAATAGCTTCTTTTATAAAATGCTTGTATTAACTGTTTCCTTTACATTAAGACCTTTGTAGGAATCAAACTAAATTATTTGTATAAATGTGCCTTCTTGGAAATTTGAAAGACAACTTGGAAGCAGGAAGAAATTCTGCAATCCTCTGAGAGATGTCTGTTATTTTTCTTCAGTCAATTCATTCATGATAATGGCAAGGATCTTTCAACTCAGTAAATAATGTACTAAGCCTCTGAGTGGCAAAAAAATGAGTTAAGAACTCGAGTTGAAGGGACCTTAATTTGGATATTGGCCCTACCATTTGTTTAATATGTAACTTAGAGAAGTCTTGTGGCCTTTTTGAGCCTCTTTCCTTATCTGTAAAATGGGTTAATAATATTTCACCCCATTTAGTTCTCAGCCACTCAGTGAGATAAGTAATTAGTTAAAAGTACTTGTTAAATGCAAAAATAAAAATTTATTGCATATTGGTATGATTATTATTACATATCTCTCCCTTATTGACTTGCTTGGCCAGCCCCTCCAAAAATACCATACCTATTAAGAATAGATTCCTCTTATAGAAACTAATTACACATATTGCATTTCTCCAGGTAGGATTTTGTGATCCTGTCCTCTATTACATACTCCATCATCTTATTTGTCATGGAAAGCTAGACTACTTTATCTCACTGCTACCATGCCAGGCACTCTGCCCTAATGCCCATTTGTCACATAGTAGAAAGCACCCCAGACATATTTCAAAACAAATCAAGGTATACAATTTGAATTACAGATGGTCTAGAGGAGATTTCAGAAAAAAATATATAGCCACATAAAAATGAACAAGTGCTATGCTGTCATGATTAAGAAAGCTGGCTAAGCAGTCAGATGCCCTTGGGTTTGGATCCCCACTCCATCCTTTATAGCTGTGAGGCCTGGAAGAAATCATACTCATATTAGTATCTTTGAGAATACTAAAAACCTTTTGAGGTGTCATCATTATCCCAGAGATGGCATTATCATAATTTACACAACTGTCAAGCTCTGTAGGTTCTGGTTCCTATACAATTCTTCCTCTCTTTTATTCAAGCCTTATTGGACTTGGTCCAGATCCTTGAATGTTCCATGTTTTATTCCACCAAAAGGACTTTGCATGGGCTGGGAATGAACCTTCTACTCACATTCAACTCTTGTTCACTTCATCTAGTTAACAGTCATTCATCTTTAAGACCTCAGTTTGAATGCCATTTATCCAAGAAAATTGTTTCTAACCCTATCCTCATGGTCACACAATTGGTTTGATTCCTCCTTACTGATCCCCATTGCACCCTGTACCTCTGTGTAATAAGCATTTGACACCAATACTTCCATTTTTAAAAGTGGAGATTAAATACTGCTTGTTAAGTGTTTGTATTGCCCATGAGATCAAGGACTAGATCTAGCACCATTATATCTCTAGCGCCTAAAACTGCCCGCTACATAATAGAGTATCAGTAAATACTAATACATATTGTAAAAATGAATGAATGACTCTGTGATGGGCTCTTCCTTACAGGACACCAAACTTATTATCTCACAGGGTTAAAAGTTTCAGAATGTTAACATCTACACAGTGGTCAGTTCACTGATGACAAAATGACTTAAGGAGCAGGAAGAACCTTTTCAGAGTAGTAGTTCTAACCTCCCTGCTGACTTAATTTCAGCAAAAAACCTATTTCTCTTTGTTGTTGCTAGTAAGAATGCTATTAGAAGCCAAATAATGCAGTCCCTATGTAGGCTGTTTAAATATTTTTTTGGTATTGCATATAATTTATTAACATCAACAAAGGCATAACTGAGCTGGCTGATGTTTTCTTTCAGTGCAGCAAAACAAGGCATCTATTTTCCCCAGTAGGTATGTGAATCCTATAATTCCAATCAATACTAATGACAGCATGTGCCTGCAAAGAGAGCAAAGTGAATGAGGGAGGCTGTTACTATTATAATCTTCTCACAACCTCCCATTGCTTCAGTGACAAGGAGACAGCTTCTTTTTCTTGCTCTTGAAACGAGATCAATATTCTCACTCATATTGTCCATGTCTTTTTCCCAAGATAGATAGAAGCTCCATTTTGAGAAGAGTACACTAAATTATGTTCTCTGGCAGTCAAGTATTTTTCTTAAACTTAATGTGTGCACACATCTCCTTGGGATCTCATTAAAATGCAAATTCTCACTCAGAAGTTCTGGGGTGGGGTCTGAGATCCTACATTCATACTGCTAGTCCATGGAACACACTTTGAGAAGTGAGTCCCGATTGGTTCTCTGGTCTCATAAATGGTAACTGATATGATCAATGATCATTTTGAGGCTCTGCAAATGACTTCTGAACAACTGCAAAAGAGAATATATCAATTTGAAACTCTGGGGCCATTGTCAAGAATTCTCAAAAAAAAAAAAAAAAAGAAGAAAGAAAGAAAATTCTCTAATAGAGCATTCTTTGGGAAGCTAAGAGGTGTTTCAAGCTTGGCATATAATGGTTATAAGCAGAGACTCTAGTCAAAAAAAGACATGGGTTTCCTGCCCCAGCCAGTTACTATGTGAGGGATCTTGGCTAGGGCATTTAACTGTACTATCAGTTTTCTCATCTGTGAAAAGGGCCAACAATTGCAGGGATGAGTTTGGAGGATTAGAGACCAGAATTCAGAGCCTGGCAGTGATTGTAACAGCACAGCTAAAGGTCATCTTGGCCCCATAAAACCTGCTGCATTTAAAACCAACACTAGCTGGCCAATTGAGCTTCCGCATGGGTAATTTCTTCTGTGGAAATACCTGCTCAGAGGGGACTCTGGGGAAACTGCAAAGCTAAAGAGTTTCTGGACTTGTCTCTTAGCCTTTTGAGATCACTATTGCTATCAATCCCACCAGACAACATCATGGAAGCCTGGGATAATCTCAGACTTCCCTCCCTATTGCCATGGTTATTCTTTCAGGCCTGCTATTTAGGCACCTATCATTTCATCTCCAGATACAATCAAAGACTTGGGAAAATATAGAAAATTCTCCTCTCTATGAAATTTGGGGAAGTTTTACAATTTTAGGCATGCATATTGTATCAGCTCCAGAGTCAGATGGTCCAAATTTCATGCGTGACATTTTGCAGATAGGCCACTGTTGTAATTCTTTTAGCTTCTATGCTTTAAAAAGTCAGAATAGATGTTAGCCTTAGAGGTTAGTGACTAGAGTGGCTCTTCTTGGGGTGCAGGTAATGTCCTGTTTCTTTATCTCAGTGCTCATTATTTAGGCATGCCCCCTTTGTAAACAATAATCATTAATTATATGAGTACTCCTCTGTATATGTTATACTTTACTACAAAATTTAAAATAGCCCAATCACATTACTCATCAATAAAGACTATGCTATGTTGTGAATAAATGTTTTAATATTTAAAAAGCAAAAGTAAGTAGTATAGTAATATATATAATTTCACAAGGGCCAGTCTCTGTGCAGCAGCCCAGAAGGTGATGTCCTACTAATTTTCATGATCAGTTTATTTCCTTTTATTTGGGTCTATGTGTGAAAAGATGCATGAAGCAGGTTCATGGAAATCTACAACTCCTGTGGGAAGAGTAGTAAAGACTGAGCAGTTTGTGGTCCAGTACACCATATTCCTGACTTGTTTATTTTGGTTCTGTCCCAGGTGATATCTAATTTTGTTTTGCTGCAGAAGCCAACATCCGGCATCAGGTGTCAGTTATGAATCAGCATTGAACATGATTCAGCTGCTCTTTCTAATCCAATAACAGTCAAAAAGTTTTATCTATAATATACAGAGCAATAATATATACTTGATCCATGACTACTTCAAAAGTAGTCACAAATGGATCCTATTTCATGATAGTCATTGAGGTTAGTATTGTTTTCTCAAGGATACATTTGTATGAACATACTAAGGAGTTATATTCAACTTCTATTTGGTTATACATTACAAATGCTTTATAGTATAACTAACAGTATCATGGTGGGGCAGTTAAGCATGTGGACTTTTGTGTCAGATCCAGATTCAAGTCCTTGCTCTGCCACTTCCTAGCTATGAGACCTTGCACTAGTTACTTAACTTCTCAGTTTGTTATCAAAGGATCCGGTTGTTATAAAGAATTAAAGAGATAATATTTATACAGTATACTTAGCCCAGTAATTATTATTATAGTATTATCATGCCTGTGACTGTTGTGGAAAATTTATGAGCTAAAATATATAAAATACTTTTTGTAAAGTTATTGCTTGATTAATGCTGCTGTCTTAAGACCACTGTATGAATGGTTAGCATTGGTGTGAAAACAGTTGACCCATAGGAAGCTGGGTATTTCCTGATTAACTTCAGTGTAATTTGGGCTGAAGTAAAGAAAAATGTGACTATAAAGTACTGTCCCTGAAAAGGTCTTTCTTGAAAAGCCCTCTAGGACTGTGGCAAGCTCACCTTGTGTCTGGCCTCCCATGCTGCCCACCTGCAATCAATCATTCAGTTCCAGGAAGAATCAACAGAGAAAGTTGTGCATCCTTTTACCTAAGTGAAAACCCTTATTCTGGATTTCTCTCACTTTATATCATTCATGTATATATTAATTTTCATGCCTACTTAAGTCATGATTTTCCCAAAAATATTTTAAAAAATAAGTGTTTGAAAATGTATTATTCAGTGAAATAAAAAAAAGTTACGTGGTCAAATTATATAGAAATTCTGTATACTATATTCCTCTTGAGGTCTGGACTCTGATCTGACAAAAAGTGCCATTAATTCAATCACTAATCCATTTATTCATTCATTAATTCATTCATTCAATGAAATATGTATTGAGTGTCTGCTATTTGGCTGTCACTATTCTTGGCATGGGGAGGGGGGGGGATAATGAACAGGAAACATAATTATCCCATAGTGCATTGGTTAATCCAGTGTTTCCCAAATGGATTCTCTCGGTAAAGAATCTTCATTAATGAGGCACCCCTTTGTCCTCCACCCTCACTGCAGCTAAAATGAGTATCCAGAGGTTTCCAAAGCATTACATTCAGTTCACACCTCAGTGAATTGGCTTGTGCCACTTCACCTTCTGCCTGGAATGCCTTTTCTCCCCTCAACTCCTTGCTGCCTAACTACCCCCATCCTTCCATCTGGATTCTGCTCAAGCTTATCCTAGAATGTCTTTTAGTTTGTGTCACTGGGCTGAAATAACTTCCTTCTCTTTGCTCCCATTGTGTCCACTGCACACCCTACATCAAGCCATTTTTTGTAACTATCGCTTTACTTGTCTGTCTTCCACCAGTCTCTGCATTCCTAGAAGGAAGGGACCATGCCCCATCCATCTCTGCAATAATATGGTCCTTGGCTCTCAGTAGTGACTTTTCAAATACAAGCATACTTAATTTTATTGCGCTTTGATTTATTGTGCTTCACAAATGTCACATTTATTTTTACAAGGAAGGCAGACCCTCCACCAGCAAATACAATAGATAACAATTTGCTATATTGCGACACTGATACTCATTTTGTGCAATGATCTGGAACTGAACCCGCAATATCTCTGAGGTATGCCTGTTAAGTGAGTCAGACCAACAGTCTTGTGCTTTTATGCAAATTATTTTAAATGGCACCTGATCTTAGCAGGCTCAGGCTGGGAGTGCATCATTTGGCAAGTGCAAGGTGTGTATGAGTATGGAGGGAGGGGCTCTTTCTCTAGATGCAAGGCATGGGAGTCAGAGAATGGATTAACTTTCAGTCTCAATGACTGCTTTGCGATCTGTTTGTTAGCAATCACAGAATTAAAGAATGAGATTCCAGGCGGGGGTTGGGCATTTTGGAGAAAACATTACAGAGATTGACCTCCACAGCCCTTTCAGAGCTGAAACACTCTAAGTAAACTAAAAAGACATTTCTATACAAGCCTGCATTTTTAGCATGTTTATTTTCTCTTATTTAAATTACCATATATATGTTGATTGTACTCAGCTGATGGCACATTAACCAAATCAGACATCTGCTGCTCATTTGTCTCTAAAGAAGTGAAGCTCATTCTGTAGGATTCCATTATAATAAAACAAGTTAAGATAGGCCTTATTGTTTTATTTTACTTGTGTAATTTGGAAATTATAAATAGCTCTTAGGATTACCAGATAAAATATAGAATGTTCAGTTAAATTTGAATTTCAGTTAACAATATTTTTTTTTTTTTTTAGTGTAACTATGTCCCATGCAGTATTTGGGACATAATTATGCTAAAAAAATTTGTTGTTTCTCTGAAATTTAAATTTCACTAAGTATCCTCTATTTTGGTTTGCTAAATGTGGCAACCCTACCTGTGATGCCTTTGTGTATTCACAGCTAAAACAGGATAGTCAGATTTCCCTGGTATTGCACCTCCAAGGAAAGTTACTGCGCTTTGGAGCAGTAATTAATGGAAAGTAGAGAGCAACTTTATTTTTGCTGTTGATTTGTTAGGTTTTGCTCTCTCTGCTTTTAGAGAAAATAAAAAGTTGTTATTTCTTTAAAATTATGTTTTTAGGACTTGCCAGTGTTTCTCAGCGGTTAGTTTGTCAGCCTGTGCACCAAAGGGTCAAGGGTTTGTCAAGGGCATGTACCTGAATTTCAGGTTCCATCCCTCCCCCCATCCCTGTGTGTGGGAGGCAACCAATCTATATGTCTCTCTCCTTCTCTTTCTCCTTCCCCCTTCTTCCACTCTCTCTAAAAATCAATTATAATAATATTCTTGGGTGAGGATTAACAAAAAAGTATTAGAAGGACGTTTTTAGGATATTACAATGAGGAGAATAAAAATATCTATGTCTCAGAGCCCTAGCAAGAATTAAATGTGATAATGTATTTTAAGCATCTAAACAGAGTAAAAGTTCCAGAAATTGAAGCTGCTGATATTTTCATTATTTTATTGTTGGTATTCTTTCTAAAACTGGAGCGATCTACTATGTGCTTTCTTTCTTCCAGCATATAACAAGAGGGATTACAATATAGGAGTAACTATTTGGGGAAGAGGAAAGAAAGGAGGATTCTATACCTCACATTTCACTCTAAATGACTGTATTTGTATTTCAAATTATGGCACTCATAACAATAGTAAAAGCTATACCCAGACAATATTTTTGATGCTGTTTATTTTAAATTATTTTTTATTACGTGTGTCAGTTCTTTAACTTCATGCTGTTTTCAATCATGCTTAACATTGTAGTTGGGAAAACTTTGTTAGTATTGTTAGTGAGTTGCAAAGATGGAAAGATGAGCAACATGTTCTGATAGCCAGATCATAAATTAGAAACTCCAGTTCTACCACAAATTGATACACCATGGTTCTGACCAACCCATATTTTCTTTGACTTCTGTGACCTATTAATAAATCATTAATTTGAAAGCCTTTTAAAAATCCATGCAGTACTCCAGTTACAAATAGATCTTTTGTTGAGCTGGTATTGCCGCTCACATTATTAGTTCCAATGGTAATCCAGACAAAGTATCACTTATTGAGTCTTGCTGTTAGAGCTAGTTATGAATGTATATATAGTGGGCCCAAATCATAGCAGTATAGAAGACTATTTCTTCACCACTGGCTGGACTACCTGCCATGTCATTTTAAGTTCAAATTTATGGCTGGTCTATATTTAGTTAAAAAAAAATGGCTTCACTGAAAATTGATAGCTGTGATTGGTGATCGGTTCAGACTCAGTACAAGCACATGATAGTTGTCACATGGAATGAAAAGAGTTCAGGATTCCAGAAGCCAAGTTAATTCAAATAGAACCATGAAATTAGTTAGCCCACCCATATGGTCTGTGCTCTCCATAAAATGCAATGTGCCTGGAAATCTAACATGATGCACAGTGTTGCTCCTTCCAGTGGAGTCACATGAGGACCTTCCAGAGAAATCCTGATCTCATTGGGTCCCTAGAGGATATAAGATCAAAGGTGGACTTAACAATTGGTATAGTTAATGGGAATCCCATATTTCAGAGATAAAGTTGGTAGGGGAATTGCCAACATGTCACTGTTTCCACTTGGACATTTTAAAACATAGTAAATACCAATAAAAACTACCTACTAGCCTAAGAACTTTGAAATACCGAACATCAAATGATGAACATTATCCACATTTTGTAAAGCCATGCTATAATATATTGTTAGGTGGCTAAGGCATTACAACCAAAATAAAATTTTGACTGTTCATATTCCATAGAAATTAATTTTTATAATCTTACTTTTTAGCTGTTAGTATGCTTGCTATGATACAAAAATTAATTTAGGTTTAAGCAACTTAATTGAAAATATAGTTTTTGGAAGGGTAATTTCACAACTTGAGAACACAGAGCATTCAGCATTCATCTAATGTCTACAGAGCACACTTAAGGTGCTATATGCCAACAATAAGACATACACTTGCTTTTATTTTGTTTAGCTTCTTTCCAGCTATTGCAGTTGATTTTGTTAAAGCCAACCCCAAATAGATTTTACCTTCACAAGTGTGTATGTGAGTAGATTCCAATAATCTAGGCATTGGCATACCCTTCCACATTGCTTGACACAAGCTCCCATGTACCATGCATTCCAGTGACACCAGTACTACTGTCCTCTGTCCTTTCATTTTTGCATTCCTTTGTTCTAGCTTATGAGTCAGGGGAAGACTTAAAGAACATGATGATGACTTTTAAGGAGATGATGATATGTTTAAAAAGAGTAGGTCATGGTGGCCCTATGCATTCCTCACAGGAGCTATAAAAGTTAGGACCTCAGTAAGTTAATTCTTGTTAAATAAATACTGAAAGAATGAATACTGACATTTTACCCTTCTTACAAACATGCCTCAAATGCTTCTACATTAATAGAGAGATGATGCTGCTGATGATGCTGACGATAGCTAAATAGTACTTAATATGTGCTAAAAGCTAGTTTAAGTGCTTAGTACATATCAACTCATTTAATACTTCAATCATATAAAGTAGGCACTATATTTTTCCCAGTTTATAGATAAGGAAACTGAGGTGTAGAGAAGTTAGTACCTTACCCAGAGTCATCCAGCTGGCAAGTATCAAAATTAGGATTCAAATCTAGACTTTAGTGCCAGAATCTATGCTCTTATCCACCATACCAAATTGTCATGTCTTCCTAGACCTCTCTTTACACCTCCCAGATTTTGGCTTAACTTAACACTGTTAACACTTTTAAAAAATGACTAGAAAAAAGGGCATGCTATCTAAGTGCTTATTTCCCACATTGAATGGTGAGATACTTGGAGGCAAGGCCCATGTCTTATTGTCTCTGTATCTTCATGGTTTTCGCATTATGAAAACATAGCATATGTCCAAAATAAATATTTTTAAGAGAACTGATTTGAAATAGTTGGTCCATATGAAATTGACAAATTATAAGTCAAAATAGTTTATTGTCAATTTCCTTTAGTTCAGCTTGCTAGAATATGGACAAAATACTCAAGATCTGATGCTAACCATATTCTTCATACTATTTAAAGGCTTTATTAATTTTTAGCACATTGATACTTACAGGAAGATAACAATATCATCAGATAGTATTATACCCTACTATTGACAAGGTCAAGACATGGGAAAGTTGATAGTTCTTGATTTCCTCATGCATCTATTTTATTTCTCATTTCCCTATATGGCAGGTACATAATAATGGGTTATCTAAAACACCATTTAAAATATTTTATTGATTTCAGAGAGAAAGGGAAAAGAATGGAGAGATAGAAACATCGATGATGAGAGAGAATCATTGATCAGTTGCCTCCTGTCCGCCCCCTACTGGGGGGGGGAGAAATCAAACCTGCAACCCAGGCATGTGTCCTTGGCTGGAATAGAACCTTGGACCCTTTAGTTCACAGGCAGATGCTCTATCCACTGAGCCAAACAGTTAGGGCTACAACACTATTTTTAAATGGCTCCAAACCAACAATGGGCAGTGCATACCAGACATTTTATCAAGGTGATATCCAGATCAACTTTCCAAAGAAAATCTCCATCCCTCTTATCCCCTGCTCTCATTAATTTATTTTTCAACAAATAATTCTCAAGAGTTTCTTCCAGACTGGGCTTTGAGGATACAAAGAAAATATATACTCAGTTCCCATTGGTGGCTTTTGGAACTCTTATGTGGTAATGATAGATCTCGCCAGAAGATGGCACTCCTCATTCTTCTTTGTATTCCTTTTCCATCGTGATGAAAGACCAGCAGTCCCAGAACAAATATAACCATGACATGTTTCACAATTGATATAGTTGACTTCTTATATGAATAGATTTCATAAGAAACACTTTAAAATTATGTCTTGTTTTTTTTTCCCTCAGGGACTTGCAAAAGTTACTTTGGGAGAGGGTACATATTGTAACATTAAGGGCATGTTGTGACATGGAGGCATGAATACCTTCTCTTATTGCTTGTCCCTACTCTAAAGGAGCACTCAGGGTTAAGGAAAGGTAGGGCAGAAAGCTTCATATAACATTGTAGGCAAGCAGTGCACCTAGGCCAGTGGAGCTCAGTGGGCCCCAATACTCACCAAAAGCTTCCCAGGGAAGTAGATGCTCCAATTGCATCTTAGGAGTTCCTCTTACTGAGTTACTAGATCCTGACTATTCCTATCCAAACTGGTGCCACAAGCCTATGTCTACCTTCATCTTGACCTTCTCTGGCAAATTTTGACCAAGGATTGTATTTTAGTGAAAAGAAAAGAAAAGAAAAAAAATCCCCAAAACTAATACCAATACTGAGATGACTTAGATGTTAAAATTATCTAACAAGGATTTTAAAACAGCCATCAACACTTTATAATGATAAAGGGAACATTATATCAAGAAAACATATAACTTCTTTATATGCACCCAACTAGGAGGCACCAAAATATATAAAACAACCACTCACAGAACTAAAGGGAGAAAGAGATCAAAACACAATCAAAGTTGGAGATCTCAATACTCCATTGACAGCTCTAGATAGATCAACCAAACAAAAAATCAATAAAGAAATATAGGCCTTAAATGAAACACTAAACCAAATGAACATTATTGCCAATAATAGAACATCAGATTAAAGATTCTTCCCTAGTGCACATGGAACATTCTTTTTTAAAAATATATTTTTATTGATTTTTTTTACAGAGAGGAAGGGAGAGGAACAGAGAGTCAGAAACATTGATGAAAAAGAAACATTGATCAGCTGCCTTCTGCACACAGCCTACTGGGTATGTGCCCGCAACCAAGGTACATGCCCTTGAAGGGAATCGAACCTGGCACCCTTCAGTCCCCAGGCTGATGCTCTATCCAGTGAACCAAACCAGCTAGGGCACATGGAACATCCTTAAGGATAGACCATATGTTGAGTCACAAAACTAGCATAAACAAATTCAAGAAAATTGAAATTATACCAAGCATGTTCTCTGACCACCATGCCTTGAAACAGAAGTATGGTGATTGCCAGCAAGAAGGGGGGGGGGGAAAGAAGGGATCCTAATATATAAGATTATAGGCACATGTTGCAATACACAGATCTTGTAGCATATAAACCCATACCTGAAACATATATATTCATGCTGACCAATGTCATCCCCATTAATTTAATAAATAAATATTAAAAAAATAAAACAGCCATCAAAATATTTAAATAGCAATTATAAATTTTCTTGAAATAAATGAAAACAAAATCCAGAAGAGAAATAGAATTTATAAAATAATCAAATGGAAGTTATTGATATATAAATAAAGGAATCAATGGTAGAGTAGAGATGACAGAGGATAGACTCAGTGAAATTGAGAATGGATCAATAGAATTCACATAATATGAACAACAAAAATTAGACTGGAAAAAATACTAACAAAAATAAAAGGTCCAGCAAATTATATCATGGGAATATCAGGAGAAGATAAAGAAAGTGGACGGTGGAGGTAAGAGGGAGAGGTCAACGAAAGGACTTATATGCATGCATATAAGCCTAATCAATGGACACAGACAATATGGGGATAAGGGCATGAATGGAAGGGGGGGTAATGGGGGAATAAGGACACATACCTTAGTCAATAAAGAAATTTAAAAAAGAAACTGGAGCTAAAAATTTGTAAAGAAATAAGGGCTAAAACTTCCCATGTTTGGTAAAAGATGCAGACCTACAGATTCAAGAAGCTAAGTGAACTTCAAATAGACTAAAATGAAATGCAAGCCAATACACATCATAATGAAAATTCTGACAAAGGAACACAAAGAATAATTCTTAAAAGCAGAGAAAGAGAAAACACATTACCCATACAGGATCACCAATTTGAATGACAGCAGATTTCTAATCTGAAACCATGGAGACCAAGAGGGATTAGCACAATATTTTTTAAGTACTGAAATAAGATTATTTTCTCTGAGAAGAGCCATAAGAAAATGCATACAAGCTATAGACTGAGAAAACATTTAGGGTGAGCAAAGTAGGTTTACTGTGGCATTGTGACAACCTTTTGAATTAATAAATCTATTATAATAATTAAAAACTGCATGACTTTTTTCCATATGAACAACTATAAACCAACATTTGTCCACCCCTGTATTTACAAACCACATATCTGGCAAAAATCTTCTAGAGTATCAATGTATAGAGAACTGCCAGAACTCAACAGTAAAAATCAAATAATCCAATTAAAAGATGGGCAAAAGGTATGAATACACATTTCATCTCATGGAAGAGATATACAGATGACAAATAAGCCCTAAAGAAGACACTCAAAATCATTAGCTCTTAGGGGAATGCAAATTAAAGCCACAATAAGATACTACTATATACCCACAAGAATGGTTAAAATAAAACATTATAAGAACACAAAATTCTAGTGATGATGTCAAGAAACTGGATCATTCATATATTGTTGGTAGAAATGTAAAATGGTGCAGCTACCCTAGAAAATGGTCTGGTGGCTTCTTTTAAAAACTAAACATGCAAATAGCTACCAAGTGATACAATAAATGTACTCCTGGGCATTTACCCCATAAAAATGAAAACCTATATTCACACAAAAATCTGTACACAAATGTTAGTAGCAGATTTATTTATAAGAATAAAAACTGATAACAGCTCAGATGTCCTGCAATGGGTTAAATAAACTCTGGTGTATCCATATCATGGAACTCAGCAATAAAAATGAATAAATTATTGATACATAGAATATTTGGATGAATCTCCAGGAAATTATGCTGAATGAAAAAAAAGCCAATTCTAAAAGGTTACATACTATATGGTTCCACTTATATGGCAATAATGAAATTGCAAAATTATAGAAATGGAGAATAGCTTAGTAGCTGCAAGTGGTTAGGGTCTGATGAGGGTGGTGAGTGTGGTTATGGAAAGGTGACATGAAGGATTACTGTGTTGGAATTGTGCAGTGTCTTGACAGTGGTGATGTGTACACAACTTACACAAATGACAAAATTACACAGAATTTAACATATATACATATACAAATGCAGGTAGTACTGGGTAGGACTGATGTTTTACATCAGCGTTAATTTCCTGGTTGGGATATTGTACTGTGTTATTGCAGCGTATTACCATTGGGGGAAGCTGCACAGATTGTGCAAAAATTTCTTTGTGTTACTTCTTGTAACTGCATATGAATTGACAATTATTTCAATAATAATTTCAATTAGAAAAACACAATCAATTGTTGTTCAATTTTAAAAAGGTTTCACTTAAGGCTTCATATTCCTCTCTAGCTACCACCTATTTTGTTTTTGTTTTCCTTCACAGCCAACTTTTAGTTCTCTGTCCCAACTTCCTCATTACCTAATCAATTCCCAACCCACCACAATGTATCCTATCATTCCATTGAAATGGCTCTTGTCAAGGTCAATAATGACCTTGTCATTCTATCTACTGCTCAAAGTTTTACCTAAATCTTTTGTTTAATTATAATTTTATTGATTTCAGAGAGGAAGGGAGAGGGAGAGAGAGATAGTAACATCAATGATGATAGATTCATTGATTGGCTACCTCATGCACATCCCCTACTGGTTCATAATTTGATGCTCAACCACTAAGCCATGCATTCTGGGCTCTACTTCTACGTTGATGTCTCAACATGTTGACTACTTCCTTCTGGAAACACTCTTCCCCTCTCCTATTTCATAGACCACTCCTTGATCTCACTTTTATGCTCCTCTTTTTTTTTATTTGCCTATTTCTTTCCCTTCCAGTTCAGCTATCATAGTAATCTTATTCTAGTAATTAACTTTATGAAGATCTTCAGAGTACTGACCTCACAGTTTATAATCTACCTTATGTGTTCACTTCATTCTAGCCAGATGTTAGGTTCAACAATACATCATTCTATTCATAGTCCCACAAATAAACTTAATCCACTAAATTCTCTCTCCCTCTATCACATCTGCCTTTAGTCAACTCCATTGTCGGCCTACTTCATCCCTGTATTTTAACAGCTGAATATTGTCTGAAAAACACACAGCTGTGTTAACAGGTTTAATTTTAAAATCATGGTCACAAATTTCAAACGAGCCCTTTATAATTGTCTGAAGATCCTACCACACTTGTTTTAATACTCACATTCTCACTCTCCAAAACAACTATTTCACAGCTTTTTCTCCCTTTTAAAATCTACAAATACATCCAACATCTGACCTTTCACTCACAAATGACATCCTTGCCTTAACTGGCAAAGCAGGAACTATAGTGAACTGTTCCTCTTTCTCTACTGGGCTAACTCATCTATATGTGTTTGGTATCTGTCCCAATTCCATTAGCCTTCTTGGGTTTCCTTCCTCTGGTTATTTCTTTTCTTTCTTTCTTTGTAATTTTTTTTTTATTTTTTTTAAAAAATATATTTTATTGGTTTTTCGCAGAGAGGAAGGGAGAGAGATAGAGAGCTAGAAACGTCGATGAGAGAGAAACATCGACTAGCTGCCTCTTGCACACCCTCTACCGGGGATGTGCCCACAACCAACATACATGCCCCTGACCGGAATCGAACCCAGGACCTTTCAGTCCGCAGACCAACGCTCTACCGCTGAGCCAAACCGGTTTTGGCTCTTTCTTTCTTTTTAAAGTTCTCCCTCTCAATCTGATCATCCTCATCAATTATAGCTTTTTTTAAAAAAAAAAATCCTTTGATCCCACACCTTCTTCATTCCAGTTGTCCCCTCATTTCTCTGTTCCTCTTCACAACAAAATCTCATAAATATTCTATACTCATAATTCCAATTCCAACTCTTAACCAGTGTTTTACTCAAATCACTCTAATCCAGTTTCCATCTCCACCACTCTATAGACACTGCTTTTTGCCAAAGTTATCAATGACCTGCATATAATCAAAGTTAGTAGTCTCTTCTCTGCTCTTAATTTACCAGCAGGACTTGAAACAGCTGACTAGTCTTTGTATTTTAAAACCTGCTCTTCTCTGGCCTTCCAAGACACTGCACTCTCCTGGTTTTATTTCTATCTCACTGGCCTATCCTCAATCTGTTTTTCAGCCTCTTTTTCTTCTCACCCTAAGTGACCTCATTCAGTCCTATAGCTTTAAATACTATGTGCAGAAGAATCCCAAACTTACATTTCCACTCATACATCCAGCTGCTTACTTGACATCTTTACTTGAATGTCTAATAGTTACTTCCAAACTAACATGGTTGAATCCAAATTCAAGATTCTTCCTGCAAAAATAGTATTCTCCCCCAGCCATTTCCAGTTACTTACATAAAAAATTTAAGATTTATTCCATTTTTTGTCACCTCATGTTCAATTCTTCCACAAGTCATTCCTATGCTACCTCTAAAAATGTATCCTGAGTCTGTCTACTTCTATCCATCACTTCTATTGCCATTCTTGATATGATCTATCATACTTATCTAACCTAAAGCAATTGCTTTTGATGTTTTTTATTAGCTTCTGCAACTCCCTACCATCCATTCTCCACTAAGATTCATCTTATAAAAGAATAAATAAAATAAATAAATTCATTTATTTCTTAAAATCTTCCAGGAATACCCACCAGCCATAGAATAAAATCCAAACTCCTTTTCCTACCTATTTTTTTCAACAAGTAATTTGAGAAATGACAGAGGGATTTTAGTCTTCACTTTCCATGAAAACACACACACACACACACAAAAAAAAAAAAAAAAAAAAAAAATAGGGGAGAAAGCAAGGGAACTAATATGTAAATTCCCACTCTGTGTCTGCCCCTGAGGAGGAGACTGTTTTATTTCCAGGAAATTAAAATCCCTTGATATTTCTTTCCCAAGCATGGTTCTATCTCTTTGCAAATCTGGGTCTTCCCAAGGGACTGCTGCCCAAATAATATCCTGCCTCCAATAGCTTGTTAGAATTTCCCTGCCCATCTATTTACCTCCCCTTCTACTGTCTTTCTCACCACCTAGCCAAATGCAGCCATTATTCATTACCAAAAGAAAGGCAATGAAACCTTGGCCTTCTGTCTTCTGGTTCAGCTCAATCTGCCACTAACAAGCTGTGTAACCCTGCACATGCCACATAACACTTCTGAGCCTTAATCGAAATCATCGCTATTAACACTAATATTTCATTATCAACTGCTAGTTCTCAAGTCATAACACATTACCAATTCTACTAGTACCAGGGCAAAGAGAGGAAACAAATAAAAATTCATTGGGCATTTCCATTTATTTATTGGAAAACCTTTATGGTTAACTAAAGCTCTGATTTTTTCTTTTGTGAGGCAGATAAATTTTCAACTCCTGAATCAAATTACCAATATCTGCTAACTTAATAGCTTAAAATTTGGAACAGTTTTAGACTAATTTTTTAAAGTGATACCTAGGTCTTAGTTGACTTTTCAAAGGAGAAGATTTTTCCTCATTCTCTACAGTGTGAAAATGTTTTTTAAAGAAATTAAATGAAGAACCATGAGTTGATATTTGAATTAATCGCTAATCAGCCAGAAGCTCAGGGAAGTACTGGCTCTGGAAACCCAGATAGGGCTGCACAGAGGAAGTGGGCTGGACAAACCCAAACTGCCTATCCAGTAGTGCCCAAGCCTGAGGCTTCCTGGCCGTCCAGCCTTCATACACTCTGTCCTCCCCTCCACCCTATCCATTTACCTGCTCCTGGTGAATCTACCTCAGAAACATTTCCCAGATAAGACCAAGCTCACATGACCAATTCTTTCTCTCTTCAGTTGTACCCACCTAATGCCTTTTGTGTTTTCACACTCTATGCCTTTGTCCTTTGCCTTTAGTAAAATTTCTGCCTCCAGACTTTATTCTCATCCATCCTTTCAAATGCAGCTGAAGTGGGCCATCCTGTGGGAAGCACCCCAGCCCTAACTCCATAAGGCATAGCTCTTTTTCCATCCCTACACTCTTCCAGGACTCTGTCCACAGCCTTTCCCAAACTGCACAACAGTAACTTTTAAAGTTTACAGGTTAAAGCTGAATCTTTGAGACTTCCTTATTTTTGTACTGCCAGCACCTGGCACAAGGCTGTTGCATTTTCAAAGTACTTAGTCACTGTCAATTCATTAAATTAGCACAAGAATGGCTCCTCAGAACTTGAATTTTCCCATTCAGGAAACAAAAATTGTACTTCCTTGACCCAATGCCTAGTATGAAGGCAAGATGTGCCTTTTGTATGTTACAATGTTAATTGGCTGCTTTGTTTAGGGAAGTCTTTTCTTTTACAATCCTTTCTGCTATTGCACTTGAACTGAAGTCAGAGAACTGAACTGTTGATTTGTATTAAACTGCAATTGAAGGAGGAAATAACAAGGCTAATGTGAATTCCTCAATAATTATCCTAGAAGGCTCCCTCAGCAGTCAGAATTGTAATATCTTGATGTCTGCGGCAACACTTTAATTTCTGTACAATGCAAGATATTTATGAACAGTCAAGCTGGTTTTGTCACTCTAATGACCCTAATTGGAATTTGCCAGTAAAACAAGAAGGAAAACTCCATGAGCATTCAGCTAGAAAAGTGAAATGCAATTAAAAATGATCCATTTGTAGTTGTCTAAATTTCTCAACTTATCCCCAGGACATTTTTAAAATTTATGAATTTTGACATAAAAGATATTAGCTTTGATCTGTGGTCTTTATAACAAAATGTTCACCATAGTTAAAATGTTCATTTGTTAAAACTGAATATCTCTCCCCACCCCCCAGGTTCTTTATTCCTTCCTAAACTCTGATTTATACAATTTCACCCAAGAGTGATAAGAGACTTAACTGTATCCCAAGGAATTCATTTTCAGGGGTATAAGTTGCATGCTGTTTCTAGTTTCTCACAATAATATCATCTTTCCCCTTCTAAGCTCAACTTTCTCTATTGGAGGATCCAGATGTGTCTGCATTTCTCCATAGCAATTGATAGAATGTCTACCATGGACTTGGCACACTTTAACTCGAAGCTAATGATAAAAACAACAACAATAATAAGTTTTAAAAACATGCATTGACATCAACTACATTTTCTGTACATTTTATTATGAAATCCTAACATCACTGCAAGGTAAGAGGGATTATCCTTAGTCTGTGGATGAGGAAACTGAAATGTAGAGTCTTGTCCAAATTATATGGTTGGTGGGTGGTAGAGCTAGCGGATAAGCTATGTTTCAATGGCTCCAAAGGCAAGGTATTTTTATCTCTTATAGGAGTCTCTGACCAAAATTGATTTTTTCATCTCATTCTGTTTTGCAGGTCAGTAAACTGAGTCCTACAGAGGTTAAAGTAACTATCCAAGGTCATATCACCAGGAAGTATTGGAGTAAGTTGTAACCCAGTTGTCAGACTCCTTAGTTTATGTTCTCTCTTTTTAACTATGCTGTTTCCCTGAATTAATGAATCTAGGTTGACCTGAGACTGATTTCAAGGGGTGTCAGGAGAATTAGGGGACTTGGGGGCATCATGGGTGAGGGGTGATATTTTAAAAAGTGGCGGTGGAAGGCAGCCATAATACTATCTTCATATTCATAGTGATTTATTTTTGCCCAAATTGCTTGATTTCATATGGTTCAAATAATCACTGGGGAATATGGTAGTGGTTGAAATGGTAATCCCCCCCCCAAAAAATATGTGTCCATATCCTAACCTCCAGAATGTTTGGGGAAAGGGACTTTGCATATGTGATTAAATTAAGGATCTTAGAATCCTTAAATTCAATTACAAATGTATTTATGAAAGAAAGGTAAAGGGATACTTGAGTCTGACAGAAGAGGGGAAGATATAGAAGAGGATGTCATACAAAGACAGAGGCACTGATTAAAATGATGCACTTATAAGCTAAGGAACACCAGGGAATGCTTGGATCCACCAAAAGAGATAAGGAACAGATTCTTTCCTAGAGCCTCTGGAGGGAGTGAAGCCATGCCAACAACTTGATTTTGGATTTCTGCCCTCCAGATAGGTGAGAGAATAAAATATTATTGTTTTAAGCCATCAAGTGTGTGGTAATTTGTCATAGATGGCACAACAAACTGAGTATGGTTTGAGGTACCTACATTAGTATACACACAAAAGAAGAGTCCTGTCTACCTCTAGGGCTGAATAGCTTGATCATTACAAATCCCCAAATAGGTAATCCAAGATGCTTACAATGCAAGCCAAAGTTCTTGGACTATAAGACATAAGGAGTAAGTGTATAGCAGTCAGGGCCTGTGGTTAGAAACACCCAAGCTAATACATGTGACAGGAAAATACTGGTAGGCATGCACATTAGAATCCTGACTAGGAATCAAGACCATACCAGATGCATTAGTCTATAAACATAAGGACTTCAGCTAGGCTTCAATTAGGACAATTTACCCTGCCTTTAACATCATCTGAAGCCTCACAATGTGGAGAAATGGTATGGACTTTAGTCTAAAAACCTTGAATTTGAATTTTCGCCTTTGTTCAGGGTTACATGGTCATTGAGCTGACATGACTAGAAAGTTTCTCAGTTTCCTTATATGCAGAATTGAGATAATGGCAATAACTATCTAATTGCAATGTCAGGATTAAATTACATGTTTGCATGTAATATCACAAAATAAGAGCTCACTAAATGGCAGTTGTTCTGCTCGCTCATGAGACCTCAGACTGCAGCTCTATTATTGTCATCTTTTCCTTGAGTTCCTCCAGGAGTCAGGGACCGGCTCTATTCTCATGCCCAATGTTTTAACTTAAGGGGAAGACAGCTCAGAGCAACGGCCTCCTCTCCTTCGTGGACACAATTCCAAAAATAGGACAGTGGTTAAATACCATGGATTTCATAGCTCAGAAGAGAGGTGATGACTTCTCACTTTGTCTGCTAATTGTTCCTTAGCTCTTACAGCAAAATTGCTTGGATGAATGATGTGACTATTTCCAACCATTATTTTTTGTAACTTAAGATAAAATTTAGTACACTTATGAAATAAATGGCTCATGGGGATTAATGTTTTTAAATGAAGTCAACAAAAACAACACAAGCTACTATCACAGCTAATGGGCTAGATCCTGTCATGATATTCAGTGATGGTATCCACTTGAGTGGCTAGAAAGATTGGATGACACAAGGGACAAGGCGTTTGGAATGAGTACTTTCTATGAAGTCACACTTCATTTGCATTGTGATATCAAATGACTTAATTCATTTTCATCTTTTATGCTCAGTTCACAGGCCTTACCTGCAGTCTAATCTGTCAGATCCTTTCAGAAGTGTTACAAGTAAGATCTGTCAGCATGACAAGTAGTCTTTTTTTTTTATTCCTACAGTTCAGTGTTCTTGCACTCTGGGATTTTGACAACTGAGAAAACTCCTGCAACTTCTTATGTAATCATGGATAATATCAGGTGTGAAGAAACTGACCTACTGTCCCAAAGGCAATCATTCTGCTTGAAGATATTCTCCAGGGAAAGGGTGAAGTGAATAAAATTCAGTGTATTTTTACAGTCTCTATTACTATTATTAAGTCAGAGGTTAACTCCTGCTTTAGAATGACAGTCATTTAAAAGATAAAAAATAAACCAGAATTATAAATAACTGCAGCCATGAATAATACAATGCTTACATTTGTCCTTAATTGAAGAGTTATTTTGACGTTTTGTGCTGTGCCTGACATCTTAGAGTTTCTCCACAGAAGTACACAAGAAGTCAAACTCAGACAATCCAAGCAAGGTTTTATTCATTCTGTTGGGAGTTCTCTTTACAACTACAAACATTGGATATAATAAGGGTCAAGTTACTCTCTCAAGAAGCTGAACTGTAGGTGGAATGGAGCCAGATTAATTAACTCCTACATAGGTTTAAGTTATTTATAAATCCAAGAAATAAGCACAGCCTGTATTTCCAAGCGCCTTTAGCTAACACATGTAACCCTTTATTGACCAGTTTAAAATATTCAGATCCTCACTTCTACACTGGAGAAATTTTGGTTTAGCCAAGTCAGTTCTGCTATCCTCACTTAATTTTTCACATATGATTTGGAAAATATGCATATGGTCCTGAAATACAGACAGTAAATCTAGGCTAGGTTCTATCATGAGTAATTCCTATGAGTAAGTGACAGACCTACTCTGATTCATCAAGATCAATCCACATTGAATGGCCTTCATAGATTGATAGACAACACATGAATATCAAGTCTGAGCAGGTTAGCTTTGGAACTTCTGTGTTGTAAAATAAGTTACATGTTTGGAAACACACAACACATGTTATGAAGACAATGATTTCAGAAATAATTCCCTTTATTGACAACATGGCGCACATAATGGTTTCATTCCAGTCGAGTTCAGAAAGCCCTTGCATAGGCAAACAGAATTATAGGACTGGGTTAGGCCAGATGAGTCTGGAGAAGTGACCATATGTAATAAGTATAATTTACTGTCCAAATCAGGACATTTTTTTAGGATGAAACTAAGAACTATTAATAATTACATCAAGACCTAGCTATAAGGCAGGAGAGGGCACTGCTATATAACTCATACTGGCAACAAGAAGATAACATCTTTCACAATAGTAAAGTTCAATAAAGGTTTCTTGAATTAATAAAATAATAGAGTAAAATTTTTATTGCTTTACTTCTCCAAAGTCTTTCAGTCACTGATCATTGGGGTTGGTATACAATTATTAAGGACTTGGTGGTAGTGATGGTGTAATTTAACTTGTGTTCTAATAAAGGGAAAGAACAGAGTTCCAATCACTAAATCCAATGGCTTTCTCTCAGCTCCACCTTCCTCGATTTTTTGAAATATCTGATATTATTGGCAAACCCCTCTTACCTTGCTTTCCATGACATTCTGCTGCCCTGGATGTTCTTACTTTCCTGACAACTGTTTCACGACCCCCTTTAACTAGTTTATTTTTGCCTTTTTCTTGACTCAATACCTTACCTTTCTACATGTGCTTCCTTAGTGGTCCCTTCTACTCCTGTGTACTACTCACACAATTCCCAAACTTTAGCCTCATTCCAAAGCATCAATTATACAATACAAAGATCTATCTGCACCACACTCATAATATTTGAAACAGAACTAAACATCTTAAACCAACTCTTTCTTCTGATTTATTTTTGTGAGGGGCACCTCCATTTGCCAATGAACCAAAGCTTGAAAATCCTGCTCATCTTTTTTTTTTTTTCCCCTTTCGCTAGGACACATAGTGGACAACACCAAGTTCTCCTGGACCATTTTACTCAATCACTCCTATATTTATCCAACTCTAACGGCAATCAGCTTGGTGCAAGCCCACCATCATTTTCTTGCAATAGTATATCTATCTGCTAATTAGCCTTTTGGTCTTCATTTCTAGCCCTTTGCACTCTGCTGCCCCCTCTCAGGGGACATCGGAATTCTAGCATATCACTTGGATGTCCCCTCTCAGGGGGGACATTGCAGTTTATTAGTGATTACGGGTAATTGAGTTAATTCAACGCACGTTTCAGCCTCAAAGTAGCGTCGAGTAGCTGGTAGCCAATGTCCAGAATGGTTCGGAGTGCAAAGGGTTAACTTTCTAATTCAACCTATGTCTCTATGGTCAATTAAATTACATTGGAGTAACAACAGTCTCTTCAGTAAATGGTGTTGAGGAAATTGAACAGGTACATACAAAAAATGGAACTAGACTACCAACTTACACCATATACAAATAAAATCAAAATGTGGAGAAACCAAGATGGTGGCATAGGTAAGCACTTAAACTGCTGCCTCACACAACAACTTCAAAACAACAACTAAAAGACAGAATGTACATCATCCAAAACCACAGGAAAGCTGGCTAAGTGAAAATTCTACAACTAGAATGAAAGAGAAAAGCTCACGGAGAATCAGAGGAACTGCAAAGGGCTGAGGTATGAAGACACATGTGCAGAGAGGAAGGGCAGCTGAGTGCCTGGCTGGCTTTCTCTGGCAGGAGGAAGAAGGAAGCTCTCAATTGCACTGAACCCCAGATCCGGGCGAGACCCTGTGGACCCCGGTGCATACAGGGGAGTTTGGACTGTCAGGTAGAGAGAAAGGCACACGGGCTCAGGGGAGCTGCAAAGGGCAGGGGTCTGAAGGCACAAGCACTATTGCACACAGAGAGGACTGACTGCTGAGGTTGCCCCTGGCTTTCCCTAGTGGGAGGGAGTTGGAAGCTCCTGACTGCACTGAACCCTAGTTCCGACTGCACTAACCCCAGTTCCAGGCAAGCGTCTGGGGGTCCAGGCTCTTACGGGAAGAATCTGGACTGTTAGGTGGAAATACAGAGGAACTGTGAAAGGCAGAGGTCTCAAGGCGAGCATACAAGTGCTCACAGAGAGGACTGACTGCTGAGTGTGCTGCTGGCTTTCTCTAGCTGGTGGGAACCAGAAGCTCCCAACTACACTGAACTACAGTTCCAGGAGAGAATATGGGGATCCAGATTCATTGGGGGAGAAATGGGACTGTCTGGCAGCGGGCGAAACTTGAGGGCAGATTTCTCTCAGAGGTGCTTGCAGCGATTACCAAAGGACACTGAGACCCAGGGACCTCATAGGGCAGGGCTGATGGGAAGCCAACATTATCGGCTTAGTCCTGAGACTCTTCCCCATCCAAGCTGAGCACAGAGGCTTTTGCAATTTTGCAAGTCTTGTCTCTAGCACAGAAGTTCTCCTGGCATAGACATAGCTGATCCTCACAGCCAACTGGCCTGGAGTTCAATTCCTCCCAATGATACCAACAACAATCAAGAATTAACTACAACAAAGTTTTACACAGAATCCACAAATGGGTGCACCAAGAGTGTCCACCGCAGGTAACTAGGGAGGCCAAGCCACTGGGCCATATAGGACACCTAGTACAAAAAGCTACCCTACCAACTCAGGGAAGCAGCCAAAATTCAGAGACAAAGAAACAGGTCACAAACAAAATAAATGGAGGAAAACAAATGACTGGATATAGAGTTCAAAACCACTGTTATAAGGTTTTCCAAGATTTTCCTAGAAAAGGGCGATGAATTAGCAAGACCCTTGAGGATATGAAAAAGTACCAACTAGAAATTAAGCATACACTGACTGAAATAAAAAATATTATACATAGACCTTAAAGCAGATTAGTGGAAAGCAAGAATCAAGTCAAAAATTTGAAATACAAAGAAGCAAAAAACACTCAACTGGAAAAGCAAAAAGAAAAAAAAGAACCCCAAAATTTGAAGACAATGTAAGAAGCCTCTGGGACAACTTCAAGTGTACCAACATCAGAATTATGGGGGTGCCAGAAGAAAAGAGAGAGCAAGATACTGAAAACCTATTTGAAAAAATAATGACTGAAAACTTCCCCCATCTGGTGAAATAGACTTACAAGTCCAGGAAGCACACAAGAGGAATCCAAAGAGGACCACACCAAGACGCATCATAATTAAAATGCCAAGAGCAAAAGACAAAGAGAATATTAAAAGCAGCAAGAGAAAAACAGTTAATTGCCTACAAGGAAGCACTGATATGACTGTCAGCTGATTTCTCAGCAGGCCAGATAAGAGTGGCAAGAAATATTCAAAGTGATGAATAGCAAGAACCTAAAACCTAAAATCAAGATTACTCTACCCAGCAAAGCTATCATTCAGAATGGAAGGTCAGATAAAGAGCTTCACAGTTAAGAATAAGCTAAAGGAGTTCATCACCATCAAACCAGTATTATATGAAATGCTGAAAGGTATTCTTTAAGAAGAGGAAGAAGAAGAAAAAAAGTAAAGATAATAATTATGAACAAATACATATCTATCAACAAGTGAACCTAAAAATCAAGTGAGTTAAAAATCTGAGGAACAGAATAAACCAGTGAATATAATAGAATTAGGGGCATAGAAAGAGAGTGGACTGATAATTCTCAGAGGGAAAGGAGTGAGGGAGGTATGGGAAGAGACTGAACAAAAATCGTACACCTATAGATGAGGACAGTGAGGGGGAGGTAAGGGCAGAGGGTGGTGTGGGAACCGGGTGTAGGGGAACTATTGGGGAGAGGGATAGGAGAAACAATTGTAATAATCTGAACAATAAAGGTTTATTAAATTAAAAAAAGAATAAAGTCAAAATGGACATAAGACTTAAATGTAAGTAACAAAACCAAATAATCCTAGAAGAAAACATAGGCAGTAAAATCTCAGACATTTCTTGTTGCAATACATTGATATATCTCCTCGGGCAAGGGAAACAAAGGGAAAAAATATACAAATGGAACTACATCAAAGTAAAAAGCTCCTGTTCAGCAAAAGAAATAACCAAGAATATGAAAAGGGAACCTATTGTATAGGTGACTATATTTGCCAATGACACATCTGATAAGGGGCTAATTTCCAAAATATATAAAGAATGTATACAACTTAACACCCGAAAGGCAAAAAATCCAATTTAAACTTGGGCAAAGGACCTGAATAGACAGGTCTCCAAAGAGGTTCTATAAATGGCCAATAGAAATACGAAAAGATGGTCAACATCCCTAATTATAAGAGAAATGCAAGTTAAAACTGCAATGAAGGTGGGGGAGGATGAGTGGGTAGGAAGTAATCAAAGTCCTTGTATGCACATATGCAGAACTCATGGGCACAGATAATAAGGTGGTGAAAGCCTGGGGCAGGGGATGGGGGCAGGCCAGAGGGGGTCAATGGGGGAAAAGGGGAACATATGTAATACTTTCAACAATAGAGAATTATCACCTCATATCTGTCAGAATGGCTATTACCAACAAACCAACAGACAAGTGTTGATGAGGAGAAAAGAGAATTCTTGTGCACTATTGATGGGCATTCAGACTAGTGCAGCTACTGTGGAAAGCAATATGGAATTTCTTCAAAAAATTAAAAATGGAACTGCTTTTTGACTTAGCTATCCCACTTCTGGGGATATATCCTAAGGAACCCGAAGCACCAATCAGAAAGAATATATGCACACTTACGTTCACAGCAGTGCTATTTACAAGATCTAAGTGCCCATCTGTAGATGAGTGGATAAAAAAAAAGCAGTGGTACATTTACACAATGGAATACTATGCAGCTGTAAAAAAGAAGGGTCTTTTACCTTTTGAGACAGAATGAGTGTAATGGAGATTACCATGCTAAGTGAAATAAGCCAGTCAGATAAAGACAAGTATCACATGATCTCACCCATGTGTGAAATCTAATGAACAAAATAAACTGATGAACAAAATAGATACAGAGACATAGAAACATGGAATAGACTGATGAATCTCAGAGGGAGGACAGGTTGGTTGGGTGGGAAAAGATCAACCAAAGAATTTGTATGCATAACTAGTGATGATAGCCAGATGAAGAGGGGGCAGGGGCTGAGCGGAGGTGGGCAAAGCAAGGTGATGGGGACATCTATCATAATGTTAACAATAAAAAAAATCACAAGGATTTTAATTTTCCTCTACTTGAATGTCAAGATATCACCTATCTTAGCAGCATAATTGCTCTTGCTGGATGAGGATGTATGGTGATTCAGAGGCCATCCAAGTACTAGGTAAAGAATTTGAATAGAAATCCCTCCAAATAACTAGCAGGGCAGGTAGGAAATAGGGGCCTGGAAAGTGAGCATCCAGACTGCTGGGACAGGAGTTGCCTCACATTCATTGGGGCCCGTTTTGTTAATCTCTAACCTGGGCTAGTCTCAAACATTCTTGCTGGGGAGTCTTGGCAGTTCAAACTGAACCTTCATGATTTCTACCCACACAGCCTCCTGAGTGAGACCCAAATAAGCAATACCTGTAGAATCTCGTTTGGAGGCCAACTCTATGCATGGTACTTGATCCCCAGAATGTGATTTTTAGGCTGAGTTTATGAAATTGGTAAGATAGTGCCTCAGTTATCTAAAGATGCCACTGTTGGGAATCTCCTGGCCATTACAGTCAACTATTTGCAAATCCTCTCAGATTGGTTAATGATATTTTGATCTATAGTACTGGTGAAGCCTTCCTCTCATCCTCAAAATTCCACTGTTTCAGAAAACTAGCAACAGTAGACTTTTCAAAGAAGCACAATTTTGAAGCTACATTTGCTTCCTGTATAGCAGGGTTGGTCTTTTGATTTGATGCCAGATGGAGTGACAGCACGGAGTTAAGTTTGGGACTGAGAAGCAAATGAAGGAAACAAAAGCCATACTCTGAAAAACTGTGCCCACATTTGGTGTAGTCGGTGCCATCATTCCTGCCTGAGTTCCAGAAAGGAGTCAGTTCTCCAGGTGACCCTCTGAAGATAGGCATATCTTACCACATTTAGACTTACTGTGCTTTATAAAATCTGACACATTCTGCTTCCACAGAATTTAAAATTTCCTCTTCACTCACTTAAAATATCCTTAGCTCCCTAGCAAGGAGAAAGAATTTAAGCTAAACTTTAAACACTATGCTTCTTATTTATTCTCCCAAACCTCATTTGTTGGCTTACTAGAACTATCCGCTTTACTGTCATGGACAGATAGATTCTTTAATTATGGCATTATATTTTCTCAAAAAGCTTTCTATATCACTGTCACAGCTCCTCCTACCACCATATTACCTGTTTTATGTCACCTGTGCCAGATTGGTGAAATGGATTGTAGACCTGAAAGTATCACATATAAACTCAGGTATTGATTTTCAGTATGCACATATATGCACAATCATTATTTAAAGCCAATAACACTTGTCCAGTGATGCTTTTTACCATGATTATTGGCCACAAATTAGTTCAAAATTAATTATGTGCCTGTGAGATGTGCACACACATAGAAACACACACACACACACACACACACACACACACACACACACACACACGAGACCACATACATTATCAAGATCTTCATGGTTCATAAAAGAAGAATCATTGACACGATATATCGCAATCTATACACGTTGTTACTTTGTGCATTATCAATCTGACTTTGATTTTTTGTATACACACATCTTACTTTTTAAAGGCTTCTTTGTAATTCACCTCTACCTTGTGTAAGTATATCAGAAGAAAACATTCAATTCATTATTGCTTTGTGTTATATTGTGGTAAGTTTTGAAACAGATGAATATTTAATTTTCTTAATACTGTCCTTCCTCCCACTGAACTACATTCAATCAATTTTATTCCTGAAAACAGATTATCTGCACTCTTATAACCTCATTTCAGACAGTGAGATTTAAAATACCTCACATTACTTTTGAAGAAATAGTGAAACATCAATGTAATAGTGGGCAAAGGTTAACAATAATATTATGTAATGTCATCATGATTCATTTGAGATTAAAAAGAAAGACTCATAAAAATTTATTGATACCAATCAAATGGAATGGCAGATGTTTCAAAATTAATGTCAGATGTAAACTGACATGGGTTTATATAAGTTATATAAATAGAAATTAATATATGTAGCACCGCCTATACATTCAATTTTAAACAAATACATTTGGATATAAATAATATAAACTATATATAATAACTTTGGGGAAATAAATATAGAAGACAATATCAATGTCAAGCTATTTTTAGATATTAGTGTATGAAGAAACCTCTTTCTTTCCTTTCTTAAAAATATTTGAAAATCCTCTGCTATATTTTCAGATACTTGATACATCACACCTGAAATAAAGTAAATTTAAATAATGGCATAAAATATGTACTAAACATACACACATACATTGAGGAAAGAATATAAATATTAAAATGGCTGATGCTCTTATTAAATTGATTGGATGGATTGTATTTTTGAAATGCAATATTTGATTGGACCTGTGCTCCAGCAGTCTAAAATGGGGGGGAGGCAGGAGTGGAGAAATTTTTTTAGGCCTTGCAATCTAATGAATCCTCTGCTAAGCGTCTGGAATGAAAAACCAATTAAAATTTCATGATTCAAAAAATGTATAGAGTTAGTTGAATACTATAAATGTGAGGCCTTAACCAATTTTAATCCTAGAGGAAAATGAGAATATTGGGGAACTATTAAAAGTGTTGGATGTGCCTTAGATGAAGTGGCTCAGTTGGTTAGCATGCCATCCTGTACATCAAAATGTGGCAGATCCATTCCTGTTCAGGGCACATACCCAGGTTGTGGGTTTGAACCCTAGTTGATCAATGTTTCTTTCTCACCTCTCTCTCTCTCCCTTCTTCCCTGTAAAATTAATTTAAAAAAATCTGTAGTGGCTGATTACCTTAATAAAAAGTCTATAAACTCTGTCCATTATTGAGGCTCCAGGATGGAATGTAGTAGATACTCAATAAATAGCTGTTAATAAATGAATAGATTAATGAAAAAAGATCCTTAAATATCTACAATTTTCCAAAATACTCTTTTAATTATTTAATTCTATAGCAAAAATTGTATGTGTACTTCTCCACGCTCATCTTACTCTAGTCACTTTTGCTGTTTTGCTAAAGACTTTAAATCCCTTTAAAACTCATGGTTTTCTTGCTAAATTATCTACCCAATAATTACAATAAACATGTTATGTTGATCAGCAGTAACTAAACAATTCTAAAAAAACACCCAATTTAATAAAATAATCTAGTCAAATTGTGAGTTTGAATCTATTATGTATAGTTTTAGAACAATGAATCTCAAACTTTATGTAAATGAATCCATGTATAGAATTAAAAATTTAAAAACACACAATTAAAAGCAGAGCTGATTTGCATAGGGAGGTGGCCTTTAGTCTATCCCTGAATATATCTGTCCTCTAACTTCATCATCTCTTTCCTAGAACTCCACAACTCAGAAACCCCATGGTTCCCAACAGCAGTTTGAAAACTACTACTCTAGGAAATGTCCTTCAGGAAGGCAAGAGAAGGGAAGCCGGGTTCTATCTCAGGATGGGGACATGAGGACATGAATTTGGCACTGGACAACATGGATAAACTTAAAAAAAAAAATGTATCACACGGTAAAATGAGCAACAGCTACAATCAGATTTGGTGGCTTCCTAGAATAGCACAGCCTGTACTCCTCTTGGTAGCAGCTGCCTTAGCAGAAACACACAACCTGCTATCTATATTCAGACTGCACTGTTAACACTTCCAAGTGCAGGAAGTGCTTTTCTCCCCATGTACCCTCCCACCTGCTTATCTGCATTTCCTTCCTTAGTTTTTCCAACTGAGAAACTGAATTAGTACTACTCTGAGAAAATGACTCTGCATCCTGGTCCAAGTTGAGAGTATAGTTTTAGAAGGAGGTAATTATCTCTGGTGCTAGAGATAGACCATACAGGGCACAAATGTTCGAGATTCCTTGAAAGTCATGTGCTCTGCAACACTCCAATATCTATATCCCTTAACCATGTGCAAACACTATCGCGAAATTAGGGCATTTCCACCTCAAAGCAAAGTGGAGAACAGCACCCAAGGCACTCTCAGGAAATGTCAAAGTCATCAGGTGAAGCCATATCAAAGAACACTCTTACAAAGAACTAAAGCCAAACAATGTTTTTTCAGAGCTTTGAATGCTCAAACCCTTCTTCTCTCCCTGAGTATAGTGTTCAAGGCCCAGAACAAATGTTACCTCTTGCAGGAAGCCTTCTTTACTACAGTCTTCAATGATCCCTCTCTTTTCAGGCCTTCATTTGTGCTTATCATTTTTATCACATCTCATTTTAATTGCTTACATTTTCTCTTGAATTATTCTGAAATGGTTTTCTATCTTACCAAATCAGACTGGACACTAAAAGTACAGATAATTTATAATACATAGTAATGAACCACTTTAATTTATAATAAATAGGAATGAACCACTTAGCTCTAGGTCAGGCTACTAAAAATCACATAGGTGAGAGCTGTGAACTAATAATAGCTTCAGTATTGACTTGTCTTTTAAATTCCACATTCACAAAGCCAACTGGCTACCACAAAATCTTCACTTCAATGTTCTCAAAATTGACATGATCATAAAAGGACTCTAGATTTTCAATCCCACCACTAGTCCTTCCTGATTCCCCCTTATCTCAGTAAATGATACCTTATCTCAGTAAATGATACCACCTTATCTCAGTAAATGATACCACCATTTTCCAAGTTGTTTAAGCCCCAAGCCTACAGTTTATATTTCATTGTTTGCTCTCCATCATCTCTTACCTCCAATCTATCAAAAATCTCATTAATTATACCTATAAAATATATTTTAAATCTAAACTCTTTTCATTATCCCCACTATCACTCTAGAGCATGTGTGAAGCCCACAAGGAATATTTTTGTTGCCCAGCATCTCTTTATCAAAATAAACCTATGTTTCTGTGAAAAGTTGCAGCCCACATAATCTTAAACCTTATTTATTTGGCTCGTGGTAGCCTTTGAGTTTGACATGCTTGCTCTAGAGTCTAGAACAATGGTTCCCAACCTTTTTTTTTTTTGGCCATGCCCCATGTAAATAACCCCATCTCTAAAATCATGATGCCCCCCCCCCCAAAATAATAATTCTTATTATTCAAAAAGTGAACTTCTATTCACATGGAGAAAGCGCCAAAGGCCATTAATTTGGTATAAACAAGTTTCCAAAGAACATGACATCCATTAAAGAAAAAAATAAAAGAATTAAATGACAATTGCTAAGAAAAAAAATCACTAAGAAATTGTTTTAAAAAAATAATAATATGAAGTGATATGAAAAATAGCAAATAAAGTTTCAAAATATATAATAAAGAACTGAAATGCATAAATATGCCATAATATATACTTATATACTATATATGAGGCCCCTAGAACCATAAGAAATGCAAAAAAATCAGTTAACTCATCTCAAATTGCCCCCCCTTTAAGAAATCAAATTGCCCCCCGTGTGGGACGTGGGAACCACTTGTCTAGAACAAATCACCATTGTCGTCTGCCTGTATATACCATGTCATCCTCCTCCTAACTGAGCTCTCTGCTTGTGATGTTGCTCCATTATAATCCATTTTCTAATTCTCATTCTCTCCTGCCATAATCCCTTGCTCTACCTCTTCTCCCTCACACAAATTCTTTGGTCAACTGAAACTTTACTAGGAAATTGAAGAACTGAGGTCTGTCCCCTTGTCACTTTCCTGTTACTTCTTGCTCAGCATTGCTAAGATCCTGAGACTTAATTTATCAAAGATAAGAGCTCCAAGTTTTCTCTTCTTTTTTTCAATATCTCCAGCAATTTAAAGAATTCCTCACAGCAGATGCTTTCATGACCCCTTGACATCTCTGGGTTCTCTTATCCATATTCTCTCTCATTTGTCCACGTTTTCCTTAAATTTATGATGCTTCATCACAAATGAAGAGAGTGCTATCTAAAAATTGTTCTAAACAAAGTAGTGAACTGCTTGCCTTGATCTGGCTACCATATTTGTTTTAATTAATATTGGGTAAATATATTATTTTAACAGTTACTAAATAGATAAGTATGGGTTCCTGTTAAGTGTATGGACCAATCTAGACACCTCCTCCAAATACCAAAAGCACTGCAGCTAAAGCAGTTTTTTTCTGACTTTTATCTATGCAATTCCACTTTTGAATTTCAGTATACACTTTTATTCACTTGTTGAGTTTGTGATGTTAATTCTAAACTTTTAAAGTATTTTTTGTCTACAACTCTTTATTAAATGCAGAAACTATGTTTTGCATCTTGAATGGAAGAGTAAATTGATGATAAGTTTGCTAAATGGCCTCATTCACATTGAACAGGGAAGAATGCATAGTACTTTCAAATCGATGAGATATCACTAAAGTAATTCACACCCTCACAGAGAGTTGAGAGAAGAATGGCTGAGAATGGATTGTGCTTATTGGAGTCAATTATTTTTAAGAGGCTACCTCCTGATTACAATCAAGAAACTAAAAGGTTTGATTTTTTAGCATTAATTGGAACAGAAAAGAGGGAGCTAAATATTGTATTAATTCCAATCTTAATAATGCTTAAGAAAGGAACATTGTTATTTAACAGCTTTAAAAGTGAAAAAGAATCTCCAATAATTCGATATAAAATTTGTCTAAAGAGGCCAGTAGTTCTTAAACTGGTGGGCAGTGTCATGAGGCCATAGTAGTTGATCATTATCATAATCATTAGGCTTTTACTGAGATCCTAGGCACTGGAGGATTAAGTTTGAGAAGGAAGAGAGACATATCCTGTGATGTGGGAAATGGAACAGAGGGTGAGTGCAATTGCTGGTAAGTCTAAAGAAATAAGATAAGAAAGTTCACCCGGACTTTTTTCTGTAACATTAGGAGTTCACCTGCTAAGTAGTTGTGGTGATTTAATTTTATATGTCAACTTAATTGGGCTAAGGGATATCCAGATTGCTGGTAAAACATTATTTCTGAATGTGTCTCTGAGTGTCAAGGAATTAGAAGTGGTTAGGATTTCCAGGAGAGATTAATATTAGAATTAAAAGGCTGAATAAGAATATCACACACCAATGTTGGTGGGCATCATCCAAATGATTGTGGGTCTAAATAGAGCAAAAAGACAGAGGAAGAGTCAATTTGTTCTCTGTTTGGCTGGGTATCTATCTTCTCCTGCCCTCTTATATTTGCCCTCTTGGTTCCCAACTCCCGTGGTTCTTAGGCCTTCTGACTTGGACTGAATTACACCATCAGCTCCTCTGGTAATCCAGCCTGCGGATGGCAGATTGTGGAATTTCTTGGCCTTATAACCTAATTATTCCTATAATCTCTCTGTCTCTCTCATATCTCTCTCTGTCTCTCCTCTCCTCTCTCTCTCTCTCTCTCTCTCTCTCTCTCTCTCTCTCTCTCTCTCTATCTCTATTTCTCTGGAGAATCCCAAGTAAAACAGTAGGCTTCAGATAGAGCAAAGACTCGAGCCAAGTGGCAGAAAGTTTAGGACATTTGTTGTGAGAGATGGAAAAGGGAGACAATAGGATACATGACAGACCTGGTGACTTAATGGCAAGGCTATATATACTATGTGTACTTTCCAGTGTAAAGGAACAATATGTGAAATTTTTCTTTTTTTATGTCCCAGAGTATAAATAAGCTAAAACATTAGAATAAAACCAAGTATAATACTTTTTGTAAAAACTGACTTAATGGAGGTCAAATGAAGTGATAACTGAAGATGCATACTAGTAATGTCTTATCCTTAGTGATACAAAGTATATCTTAAAAATGGAGCTGTGTCAAAGGTCTTGGCCATAAATGCAGGTCAAGTTTCATGAAATTCTGCCAATATTCTGTCTAATCATATTCAAAGAGATCATAATATAAAAACATTTGGTCTTTAAAGACAAGGAATCAGAAGTGGTTAGGATTTTTCTATGCTAAAAAGCCTCTAATTCACATGCCTTCCTTCACTTATGTCATAGTTTCACAACCTCTAAGAAAAAAGAATGTGGTCTTTCTGCTTCAATGAGCAGGCTATAGGCAGTCCTCAGGTTACATTTGACTCGATGTACCTCATTTCGTGGTTATGTTGCCATCTCCCATTTATTTATATATAAAAAAGTTCTTATATGCATGCATACAAGTCCTTTGATTTGCCAGTATGATTGATGCTTCTCTGTCTCTGGATCTGTTTTTGTTTATCAGTTTATGTTGTTCATTATATTCCATAAATGAGTGATATCATGTGATATTTATCTTTCTCTGACTGGCTTATTTAACTAAGTCTGTATGCATGCATATAAGCCTAACCAATGGACACAGACAACAGGGGGGTGAGAGCATGAGTGGGGGAGTTGGGGAGTTAATGGGAGGATGAGGACACATATGTAATACCTTAATCAATAAAGAAATTTAAAAAAGAAAAAAGAAAAAAAAAGTTCTGTCATTTCGATGTATGTACATATGTGCTTTATGTTTTTTTTTATTATTTATTTACCACAAGTAAATTATATATATATATATATATATATATATATATATATATATATATATATATATATATATAACATAGTAATTAAGGACTATGGTCTTTGGAGTCACACAGATCTGGGTTCAAATCTCAACACCACCATTTACTGACTATTTGACTTTGGGGAAGTGAATTCCAATTAATACTCCAGGTTTCTATTTTCTCATCTCGAAATTGGGGGCAAATAATAAAATCAGACTCACAACATTTTTGGGAGGATTACAAAAAATAATACATGTAAAGCCTCAACCTGGAACCTGGCACATAATAGCACTCCATAAATTGTAGTTAAATAAAAATAAGTAAGCACTTCCTTTTGCCTTTGCTTCAAAGAGAAACCTAACTTGTTCTTTGCCTTTGCAGTCCCCCATAGTAAGCATGAAAACCCTTTCAAAATGGACTGCTGTTTTGAAGAACTTGACCTATGGACTCTGATTGCAACATTTGAGTCCTTTTTTTTGCTACTTAAAAGCTATGTGAAATCAGGCAAGTTACCTTTCTAAGCCCCAGTTTTCTCATCTGCAAAACAGGAATTAAATGAAATCATGTATGTAAAACACAGTGATTGGCATATAGTGAACATTTAAAATGTAGACGATTGATACTATTTTTAATATATTTTTATTGGTTTCAGAGAGGAAGGAAGAGGGAGAGATAGAAACATCAATGATGAGAATCATTGCTCGACTGCCTCCCTCACACCCCACACTGGGGATTGATCTCACAACCAGGGCAGAAACCCTAGCCTGGAATTGAATTGTGACCTACTGGTTCATAGGTCAACGCTTGACCACTGAGCCACACTGGCTGGAGAGCAATTGATACTATTGAGTATACTCATACTTGGCAGCAACTGATACAATTGAGTAGGCTCACAGTTAGCTGAAGATAACATTTTCTAGAGGCAGTCTGACAAAAATGGCATTCTAGGTTTCCCAACAATATTGCCCAAAGCTCTATACCAGTGGTCAGCAAACTCATTAGTCAACAGAGCCAAATATCAACAGTAGAATGATTGAAATTTCTTCTGAGAGCCGAAAGCTGACTTCTGTGCATGGGTCACGAAGTTTCAATCGCACTGTATATGCGTGTCCACACGTGGTATTTTGTGGAAGAGCCACACTCAAGGGGACAAAGAGCAGCATGTGGTTCACGAGGCACAGTTTGCCAATCACTGCTCTATACTATACTTGATTCCATGGTGGCAACCACACTCACACCACTCTGGCTGTTTGGCTTCTTAAAAAGGGACTTTATACTCCTTAGGGAATAAAAAAATAGTTCAACTCCACTGGGCTTCTAGAAAATGTAACCCCTCTCCAATAGTGGTTCTCATAGTTCAGGTAAGGGCATTTAGGAAGTAGCATCTAAAGCTTTCCCTGAGAAAATAAATCTATCCTCTCAGTCCCCAACAGTTTGCTTTCTGATTTATAACAATTTTTTTTTGCTAGAAGATCATTATAATTGTCCTTTCTGAAATATTTGGTGTGCAATTTCCCATAGGACCTTAGTATTATAATAGTTCAGTTTTAGGATAATTCACCTAATGCATTACGTGCTCTCAGGAATAAGTTTGCTATTTCTGAAAACCTCTTATCATTTTTAGGCTAAATGAATATCTTTAGACAACATATGACTGCAATGTACTAATGACATCCAGATGGTCTAAAAGTTGGCACACCCCTTAAATGCTTAACTCATTTTCCTACAAGTCTTTCATAGTGTAAACAAAATCTATCCAAAACAAAACTGAAAACTTATGCATTTTCCACAGAGTATAGAATATAGAAACATAACTCTAAAGTACAAATTTCTCAAGTGGTAAAATAAAAGACCTGAATAGTAATATTTCAAAAATATTCTGGTCATAAAAGCTTTTTCATGATCTGCATACTGTATAGCACATGTGTCAAACACAAGGCCCGCGGGCCAAATCCAGCCCGCCAGGCTTGCAATGTGGCCCGCACCGCGCTGTCATCACTGCACTCCGCTGTCAGTTTATGACATTGTCAGTTTATGACTGTTCAGTAAACCATTCGGCCTGTGATTTAGGCTGGATTTTAGATTTTGGCCCCTTCTCTGATTGAGTTCGACACCCCTACTGTATAGAAACAAAAAAAATAAGATTAAATAATGCTGTTAAGGGAAGAAATCAAACAGCCTAACCCAAGGCTGCTATCTCTGACTAATACAATGGTTTTATCTTAGAAAGTTACATATAAATAAATGCTTATTTAAAAATCCTAGTTTGGAAAGGCCTTACAAAGCAATGTTGCAGTAAATCTATGAGTAAAATTAATTATGAATTCCATTTACATCTTTTATACATTAAAATGCTCAAATAGCAAAACATAAAGTGGGATTTACTTATGACCTCAGTGATCCTAGAACAATAGCTAAATACTTTATGCAACTTTTATTCTAAGATATGCATTATTGTCCTAAGCTGGTACACTGAAATATTAACGCACAATAAACTGAAAGACAAGCCATAAACTTTTTTACACATGGAATTGTAGAATGGAGGGTTATATATGTCAAATAGACTCCTCTATAGGAGATTAAACTCCCTATTCCATTGGGTATACCTTAAAATTCAGTTAATATCAAAGGAAAAGTCTGCTGAAGAATGTTGTGATGCTGGAAAAACTTGTATACAAGCTGTCACTGACTACCAACCACCTGGAAACTTCTAATGACAGATTAGTATGTTCTATGGTCCCTGGCGGCCTGATCACAATGACTGCAACTTGATAGCCTCTGTCTATTAAAGGACTCTCCTGAAGTGGGTGCAGTGAAAGAATGATAGCAAAAACAGATAAGCTTTCATAGGGGGGAGGTACTTTGTAATTACAAGGGCACTTTTATCTGTCTAAAATAAGAATGAGATAGGGCTCCTCAGAGTCTTTGATATTCTAACCTGCAGTGCAAACCTCCAAGGCAGTGGATGGCAAGCAGCTGTTTTTCAGATAGTTTTAATCTCAGGACCTTTCCTATGGGAACATTTAATATGAGTAACATATTTGGAAATGCTGCTCTAAAGACAATTTTAACAAGAATAGGTAGCATTTATTAAACTCCATGGATAGAGCTTAAAGTGACACTCAGGAGCCAGTCTGGAAGCACAGAGCAAGATGGGTTGCATTAAGTAGTTTGGAAGAGTGGCTGAAAACTGTACATGACAATGGCTGAATAGGCTTAAAGATGACCTCGTGAGTTAAAAGACTCACACAGAGCTCAATCTTCATCTTCATTATTTATGATAATAATAAAGATCAGCTTCATTGTCCCTTGCTATGTTTCAGACACTATGGTCAATCACTCTCAAAGACAGCCCTGTAATTTTCATCTGTTATTCTCTCTATTTTACACTCATTTGTTCCAATAACCCAGGATGTGTTAGAAGTGAGGTTGAAATCTAGGTTTGTTTCACAGTGAGTTCAGTATTCTTTCCATTCCACTACAGCGGTCTCTCATGAATGCATCAGTAAAGACAAATTCTGAAGGATCTATAGAATACCATGTTATGCTGTAGTTAATTACACCCAGCAGAAGACACCAAGAGAAAATAATATATAAGAATGGACTCTCACAGCTCAGCACTTAAAGTACAGAAAAATACAATTAGCAACTGAAATGTTTCTAACCTGAAGTAGCTTGCAAGCACATTTTATGTGGAAGTAATTGCCTTGATAAAATAATGAATCTACTGCTCATTCAACATTTTAAAATTTCCATTAATGGTAAAACAGCACTCAAGAGATAGACCTTATTGTGCAACACATTCTCTGAAAGCCATTTACTAGTAAGACAAACATGCCCTTCACAGAGATGTTTAACACACAGTATTTTCCAATTCTGAGAAGTATTATTTTGTGCATTAAAGAGATACTGGGTGGCTCTAATTACTTAATATGTCACTGTACTTCATTTCTAAAGCAGCAGCATTGCAGTTTTCAGTGATAAGCTTGTATTTGATATCTACTCTATGCCAGGAAGAAGACATGGGTCTTGCACTCTATGGGGAGACAAAACCTGTTAATCCTAGGTAAGCAGTGAAAAGACCTAAAATGGAGGAGTTCAGTGCTGAAAACTGACAAGAGGACAAGGGTGAACTGCTTCCAAGAGGGTCTCAGGGTAGAAGTGTTGAAAATAGATCTGGGAAGACAAAAGCTGAGGTTGTATTTGAGCAAGGCTTTTAAGAGTTTTGTACTTGACCAACTTTGCATTTACAGGGATGACCTGCATTGTCCATAGTAAAAGAAAAGTGAAAAGACCCCAAGTATTTTGAAAGGTCCAGAAATGAATATACTCAATAAATCATGTCTTCTATTTGTAGAAAAACAGATTGCAATGCATATTTATGCTACTACAATTGTACAGAGAACAAGAGAATTACCACAGCAGTGTCTTATGTGTCTAGTATACCTATTACTTTGGAAAAACAATTTTTTTAATTTTTTATTGATCTATAGAGGGAGGAAGGAAGAGAGAGAGAGAGAGAGAAAGAAAGAGAGAGAGAGAGAGAGAGAGAGAGAGAGAGAGAGAGAGAGAGAGAGAGATCAATGAGAGAGAGACACATCTATTGCTTGCTTCCTACATGCACATCAAACAGGGATCAAATCTGAAACCTAGGTATGTGCCCTGACAGCAAATCAAACCTGTGACCTTCCAGTGCATGGGATGATACTCCAACCAACTGAGCCACACCAGCCAGGGCTAGAATAAATTATTTTGTAAATAAAAATATAAATTGGAATTTAGTCACATTTTAAGCAAGAGTTCAATTCACCAATTTAGGTGATACCCCAGATGAAGAATAAATATATCAAAAGATTGGTTGAAATCACTTACAGTTCAAAATTCAAATAAAATATTTTAAAATACCTACTGGATTGCCAAGTTCTGCCTAACCAAAATTCTCTGAGATTCAGTTACATGAGATATAAAATGGGAATAAAATAGCTAAATTAATGAATTTATATAGAGATTACAGAAGCTTGACATATTTGGCCCTGACTAATTTGATCATATGACAGTTGAATACTCAGAAAATGTTTTCTTATCCCCATCTCCACACCAGCCCATGCCTAAGCTTTACTCTTCTCAAAGCTAGCCCAGAATCAAGTCCATCAGTTTCACCAAGAGCCTTAAAAAGGAGAAGCCCATGATCATCACCATATGACCATGAAGCCCCTCTAGCTTTTGAACTGCCCAGTTGAAGGCAGCAAAAACTTGAAAATTATGAAATCAGGCTTCATCAAAATCTATTAGTCCAATTTACATTCAAATTGTCCATAACGTTGTTAGGAAACCTAGCAAAAATTTGAGTGTTATTTTAAACCATTCTGACATAGAGAATGGTTCAAAATAAGAAGCAAATTAGGTATCCATTCAATCAATTTTTTAAATTTATAGACCCAAGGAAGGAATGAACTTTGCCCAAGTCACATAACTCACTGGGAATACATTACTATGATAAGGAAATAAAAGCAAGCTAAAAAACAAAAACCCAAAATATATTAAATTAGCTGAGAGGCGAATTTCACTCTACTCTTTGATAATCCTTTAGAATATTACTTTCTCTGAATTTTAATGAATTTAATTTTTGTATGTCACTTAAAATATTATGCAAGGCTTCACAAATTCTCTTTTTCCTGGTCTCGTGTACTTTTTGTTGTAAAGGAATCAAGAGGATAAGGAAAAAATGATATGTTTTTAGGGTTGTTTGAAGGACTCAGAGGAAAGCAACTAGCCAAGTGCAGTCAATGTTAGTTGAGTCTCAATGGTTAGATTTAAAGTTCTAAGCTCTTGAATTTTGAATTAGATAGTAAAATATGCCAAAGCAAATACTATGAAAAGCTTTCACCTTTGCTCCTCATCAACTCTGATGAAAATATAGAGTGGACTGAGCAGAAGCTTTCTGAAAAGACTGCAATGAAAATATCTTCCTACATAAGGTTATACTTGATCCTGGGTCCTTAACACAAACTTACATTTTTTTTTAAATCAGATATGAGAGTCTTGACTCTTAAGCTCCTAGAAGACAGGAGCTCTGTTATACTGTTCCATATTTCCTATATTAGACACAAGAAAAAACAAAGTAGGTACTCATTAAATGACTATGGAATGACTATTTTAACAGAGGCCTCAGCTTTCTTATAACAAACCACAGCACTGAGTTCAACTGGAAAGTTTTATAGTTCAGATAACTTAAAAAGCTTTTGGAGGTGGTGAAGGAAGGATTGGAAGCATAATGAAGAATTTGAATTCAGTTGAAACTATTAGTACCCAAGGAAGGTAGACATTGGTTGTGATTAAACAGCAGCGTTTTGACTGGCTCTTGAAAAAAAAGGGGTAATTTTCAGACCATATCTTTCTTATTTTCATAGTTATTATACAGTCAAATGTTTCTTAATAATGCAATTTCTTTCCTCCTGGGGCATGTGGCAATGTCTGAAAACATTATTTTTGTTGTCATAAATTGGGGGTGGGCAGGTGTATATATAGAATCCAGGGATCCTGTTCAACATCTCACAATGTACAGGTGGCCCCAGAGAACAAAGAATTATCTGACCCCAAAGGTAAATAGCACCATGATTAAGAAATCCTCATATAGTTCATCACAGGGCCTGGAATTAATTGAAGGAAAAATGGTTATGTCAACTAATTTTTAGAGCAAGAAAAAAGAATTAACAAATATGCCCACTGGGTTTTAGTTCTCCCTTGTGTTTCCAATATTAATTTGGTATTACTTTTAATCTAATGTTATTTCTTATCAAGTATTGGAATGTGTTTGTTTATTTGTTTAGATCTTCTATTTGGGGAAAAATAGGCAACAATGCACAGGGATGATAAATACTACCAATTGGAGCACTCTATGGGGCAGAGGTTCATTTCTAATTTTCCAAGTGTCCACTTTCTGCTGTGAGCAGAAAGGAGAAAAAGTTTAGACTGTGTTAAATTTAAATGTCTTCTCCCTACTTACAGAGATATTTCTCCTATTCAAAGCCCTTTCTCATGGCCAGCAAAGAGATGAGAAAAGGATGACAGGTTATCAAATGGTTTTACAAGCTATAGGAATATATAGTCTCCTTAGTTAGCTACCATTTTCCACCATTGCGAACCCAATCTACATTTTAAGATACAGGATACTCTCTAAGCACAGATTTAATTAAAACACAATCAGGGGGGAAAGTAGCATTGTATAGGCTAAGAACAAATTAAATGTTATTAGGGATAGGTGCATGAATGCAGTGTTTCTGTCATTTTCCTGTCTTGGTAAAAAGGGTACAGAGCAAGAAGGGTCTAGCAGCTATAGCTTATGGTCTTAGAAATGTATAGCAACCTAACACAATCTTAAGGGCTGATCCAAGCACAAGGCTTTATTCAAAACTAATATCTTCAAAAACCCTCTGGACCAACTTACATTATGAAAAAAGTTAATTAACTTAATTTTTATATTCTTACCCTGAAAACACAAAGTTTCTTTCCTCTCTTGAGAAGAGAGGAAGAGTTATTTTACCTTAGACAAGGGGACACCTCATTCAGAAAACTTTCACCCAATTTTGTATGAGAAACTAAAATTTCCATGGGAAACAATTTGTAAATACTGATGAATACATAGCTTAGTTATATAGATTCTATATCAACTCAATAGTTTTTCGCCACAAAACTGTATTTGTTCTTTTGAAATATTAGTTCTTTGATTATGCAAGAAACTCATTGCTAGACAAGGAATCAATTTCCATGGTCTAGTAAGAGTGTACATGTTTATAGAGTTAGCAGAAAACTTGTTTTACTGGAAACACACATCATGTATTCCTTGAACGTAGTATATAAATATAACTCCAAAGAATGTTAGTTCTACAATCCTGAACTCAGGAGGCACCGTATATATAATTTGAATTCCCAGTGGTACAATATTTTTGGGGGGGGGGTTTCTGGTTACCTCACAGTTTCTTTTTATTTTTTAAAATTTATTATTATTATTATTATTATTATTATTATTATTTTACATATGTGTTCTTATTCGCCCATTATCTCCCAACCCCCATTCATGCCCCACCACCCAGTGGTCCAATATTTTTAGGCTATTAGAAAATATTGAGCAAGCTTAACCAAATTAAAAAAGACAAATAACAAAAGAATACTTTATTCTTGGCAAAGACTTAAACACTAGATGCATTATGGAAAAGAAAAATCAATAACATCTTTAACAAAGACTTACTACTAAAGAAATTACAGGCAATATGTGGTTCCTCATCACTCTATCTATCAAACAAACCCAATTCAAAGATTTATGCCAGCTATTTACAGGGGTGTGGGAAGTGGAGAGACATAATATGTTCTATACAATAACGTGGTGTTTAATGACGGAGATAGGTTATGAGAAATGTGTCATTAGGCCATTTCATCATCATGCGAACATCATAGAATCCACTTACACAAACCTAGATGGTATATATAACCTACTACACACACATGTTATGTATTATAGCCTATTCCTAGGCTGCAAACCTGTAAAGTGTGTTAATGTACAAAACAACCCGAGATCAAATCAAGCACAAGAGAACATGATGCAATTACGAGATGTGATAAACACAAGATATTTGAGGTTGCTGCTGGTATAACATGACATAGTATTTTATAGTAAACTTTTTAATAAGTAGAGTAACATGTAAAATGATAATAAAATGTATAGTAAATACATAAACCAGTAACATAGCTGTTTATTATGATTATCAAGTACTATGTACCATACATAATTATATGTGCTGTACTTTTATATGACTAGTAACTCAGTAGGTTTGTTTACACCAGTATGACCACAAACACATGAGTAACATGTTCTGCTATGATTCTAGGATGGCTACATCACTAGGCCATAGGAATTTTAATATAATCTTATGAGACTACCATCATATATGCATTACATTGTTGATGGAAATGTTATGCCGCACAGACTATTGAAATAAATAGGGCTACAAAGTCTAGATGTTAAAAGGAATGGGTGGGCAAAGGTATGTATAGTTGTGAGTATGCAAACTTGTATCCTTGTGTTATTATTTATTAATTATTGTATTATTTTCCATACAAAGAACTATAAACCTATTTTTGCCATACCTGTATATGAGAGGCTTTCATTAAATTAGTAACTCCTCACTGCATTCTGCTATACTGATGTATCCCTACTTTCTACAGGTCAGTTCTTCCTTGGCTTTTTGAGCACCACATTCTCCTGGTTTTTCTTTTTTCACTCCTGAGGAGTCCCTTCCCTATACCACCTTAAAATATTTTGTGCCTCAGGACTCACTTTTCTACCCACTCTTTCTCCTTAGGCTCTCATGGTTCCTCGATAGGCTGAAAAGTGTTAAATATCTGCCACCAGCCTATAACTCATTCCTCAGCAATTTGAAGGCTAGGCATGTAGTGTCTGACACATAGTAGTCAAAGTTACTTCATAAGTGTTAAATGAATAAGTGAATGAAATATAAAACTGGATTTATGGGACTTCAGTGGTAGTACTGCGGAAGGGAGCTAAGTTGTCCTAGAACAGTTGGAACCACCATGGTTAATCAACTGACCACAAATGTATGAATGAGCTCATACAAGATCAGTAATGCCCAGTCTAAATCAGTAGACCCTATAGACTATTGCTGCACAATATTTGGTTTTGTCAAAAATGCCCATGAAGATATTTGGTTCACGACAAAAGGTCCTTGATATTTAGTCCTGTCAAAAATATCCATGGATCAATTTGGTTCATAGTTCATTAGAAAAGACAAAAACATTTAACCTTGTTCAAATTGTATAAATGTTACTTTTTTGAAATTCATGAAGAATCTTGAATTTCACATTGATTATTTTCTTCCTCATCAAGATCAGCAGGTTTACTCTAAAGTCAACAACAATATATTGACTTGATTATTATTTGTTCTATCTGTGAACAATTTTAATAATGTGGATTTGATTCTTTTTTTGTAAGGTTGGTGGCTGTATTTGAGTGTGACCACCAAGAACCTGGATTACTTGTTTGTGGTTCTGCTGTTCATCTTTTCACACTTTAAGAACCTCTCAGCATAGAAAAAATGCCTTCATGGATGTTTTGCAACAGGACCAAATATCAAGAATCTTTTGGTATGTACCGAATGACTCTGAACATTTTGGACAGTACCAAATGTTTGCTAATCATAAACTATCTATAGCAGACCTATACCACCTATAGACTATGAGAAAAATGAATTTGTTCTCGGTGTGAGCCATTTTGTTTTAGGATGACTTAAAAGACAACAAATGCTAACTGATAGACTAGTTCAGACTTCTTTTCCTGCCAGTCTTTCTTCTTTGGTGTAAGGATGGTGCCTCTTGTAACTGCTGTGTCTAATAACCAGAATAATGGTTGGTTTGTACAAGTCAATGAATATCTATTGACAAATACATTAATTCTGTTAATGGTGATTAAAAGCACCATCAGTCACTTGCTGCCTAGAATTAGGGCAAATGGCCAGTTGAACTCAGTATATCAAAATTTGTTATTTGAAGAAGCTAATTGTAATGATAAATATTTATTGAGTATTTATTGTTGAAAGACTGTGCTATGCTTCTGGCATTTATTTAATAAAGCTCTATTCAGTAGGGATGAAATAAAGAATGTATGTTTAAATAGAGTTCTCATTTGGAATGGAGCTAGATCTCTTTTAAGACACCAGTCACTGCTCCTAAAGAAAAAGCTGCACTAGAATAAAACTCTCCTAAACTATTCTGATTTGCTTTGGAGATTTTTTCTTCCCACAGTAAATACTCTGGGTATATTGAATTAATTATCCTCTAAGTGAACAGTTAACTATGCATGATAATTAGAAATTTACTAAGTCAGTTCATGAATCTTCTAACATGGATCCAAAATACTATTTTCTCAGAGGAAAACAAAGTGATTACAGAGCAAAAATGGCTGAAGAAGGAACAAAAAAGAAAAAGTTACTGGTTGGAAGCAGTTCTAAATCCTACTTTTAAATATATATATATATATATATATATATATATATATATATATATATATATTGATTTTTTACAGAGAGGAAGGGAGAGAGAGAGTTAGAAACATCGATGAGATAGAAACATCGATCAGCTGCCTCTTGCACACTCCCTACTGGGGATGTGCCCGCAACCAAGGTGCATGCCCTTGACCGGAATTGAACCTGGGACCCTTGAGTCCACAGGCAGACGCTCTATCCACTGAGCCAAACTGGTTAGGGCTAAACCCTACTTTTTGAAATGTCCTTTGTTCTTTCCTTGTTGTGTGCAAAGTAGTAGATTTTGTACATAGGCTAAAGCAGGCCGTTAGAAAAATGTCCTCACTGTATCAATGGCCTGCATGAGCCCACATTATACTTGAGTGCTATAATTAGGCTTGTGTTGCTGTTGTGAAAGGGCATTAGTAGAGTGACCACGTGAGCTCTATTACTTCTCTGCATCTGTTTTTCCTCAATAAACTATTTTAACTAGTTATGTATGTGTGTTTGAATATATGTGTATGTTCACACTTTCTTTGTATGCCAATTAAATAATACATTTCATTTGTCCCAGTGTTTTGCATTTTACAAAGGGGCAACATCAACAGTGTCACTATGGGGGCAATGTAACATCTCTGGTAGAGCTATACTGAGACAGCTCCTGCCTCAACGAGGTCCTTAGTGGAGGGCCTACACATAATCAAGGGGAAGTCATACCAAGAGAGAGAAACAGAAGGAGCAAATAAAACCAATATGGACATATTTGTCCCTTTCATCTACTTGCATTTCAGAGAGACTACCCTAAAAGATTGTGCACAAGATTGCTCCACTCCCCAGTGGGCACAAACATTGAGAGCAAGAATGGAGCCTCTGAGTTCTCACTGAGGGGGACCAAATCTGGATGCTATTGAAATAGGCTTTCTCTATCTATGGGAACCCAACTCAGAAACATGGCACTCCTGGAACTCTTCCCTTATCTTTGGGAGACAATTCATGGCAAAACCAGTTAAGGCTATTTTAAGGTCTAGTGCACATGTGTCAAACACAAGGCCCGCGGGCCAAATCCATCCCGCCAGGCCTTGCAATGTGGCCCGCACCGCGCTGTCATCACTGCACTCCGCTGTCAGTTTATGACATTGTCAGTTTATGACTGTTCAGTAAACCATTCGGCCCGCGATTTAGGCTGGATTTTAGATTTTGGCCCCTTCTCTGATTGAGTTCGACACCCCTCGTCTAGTGGTTTCATGAGGAAAACTATGGGTATGAAGCCTTATTCCATTTAAAGGGGCACTTCGAGAAAAGAAAGAAAAAAAATAGGACCTGCACTTAGTAGATGTTCATGTAAGGAACAAAGGAGAATATGTGACAAATTACATGTTGCTTTGTTTAACCCTTTGCCTACTGCTTATGTCAACATTCAAACCAGGTTGTGGAGAAACAATAAAAAACAAAACAAAACACAAGAAAATGTACTGAGTTAAGTGTACTTTGCAGAGAGGTAAAGCTATCTCTCAACAGTGGTAGATAAGATGGTGCTGAGCTTTTTCTTTTATCTTGCTCTGAAGAGGGGAGTCATGGGTCAGGGTATAGGATAAACTGAAGCAACACAGTGTGGTAGAAGAGGTTACCTTGGGATATTTGGTTTCAAATCCCAATCAAATCACTTATTAGCTGTGTGACTTTGAACAAGTTATTTCACATCTCTACATTCCAGTTTCCCCATTGTGTCATTCAAGATTGATGACACCTACCTCATGGGTTGAGAAGATAAGCAAAAATAAACCTGAAGTGCCTGGCATATTAAAAGATGCAAACAAACAAACAAAGCACAAAACCCTGATAGTTAAGCATCCATCCAAAGCACAGTTACAGAGTAATACTGCACAGAATACATCACACAAATTCCTGAGACCTCCTTCTTCATACTTTTGGAGGGAAATAAACTATTTCATGCAATCTCATTGCTTGTGAAAACAACACAGAAGGCTATCTTGACAATGACCCAACCCAATTTGGCAGGACATTCTCCTCACATGTTTAAGTTAGTTCTCACTATGCAAAGGGACTTTTGTCATTCAGGGACTTTAGTCAGCAGATATTTTGTGAGACCAGGTTTTGAAGTAGAAGGTCAATTGGCCTGAGGTGATTATGAACAGGCCTGGAGCTAAATAAATGTATGCCAGCATAGTGAATAAATCCAATTCAGACACTGCAGATTATAAAGGATTTTGACCAAATTAAATTTGTCCTATAATCATATTAAAGTTAAAGCTGGCTGTTTCTCTTTTCACTGAAGAACAAGTCACCTTTTTAACCTATTGTGGGTGTTGTTTTTTTTGTTGTTGTTGTTTTTGTTTTTTCCTGACAGTAGGTATAAAGTCCCTCTATCTCTGTTTAATTAGTATGTGTCTCAATAAGATGACACTGGAATAACTGGCTCTCTATAGGTTAAGCCTTGTTATTACAGACTCTTGTAATTGAAAGACCATGGAATTTGGAGGGAGGCAAGCTGCATTTGAGTACTGGCTCCATTTCATAGTCACATGACCTGGAACAAGTTATTTCACTTCTCTGAGTCTGGGTTTCCTCATCAATAAAATGTAGAGAGAGAAAAAATATCTACCTACCTCCAAGGATTGTTGTGAGAATTAAGATAATGTTAGGTAAAATATTTGGCACGTACTAAATTCTGGATAATTGCCAATTATTGTTTGCATTATTTACCTCAAGCTAGAGAGTAGAGTTCCAACAAGTTATTAAAGATAATTCATTGCTAATATCCAGAATACCCATACCTATAGGTAACACCTAATTCTATGAAACTGGATGTGCTCAGAGATATTAATTTTTAAAATGTTTTTATTGATTTTTTTTTAGAGAGAGAGGAAGGGAGAGGGATAGAGAGACAGAAACATCAATGAGAAAGAAATATCATCAACCAGCTGCTTCCTGCACAACCCCTATTGGAGACTGAGCCCACAACCTGGGCATGTGCCCTGACAGGGAATTGAACCAGTGACTTCTTGGTTCTTGAATTGACACTCAACCATTGAGGCACACTGGCTGAGCTCAGAACAAGTCTTAACATTCCTATCAATGTTGTAACTTGATGGAGATGAGAAGAATGGACCAAGAGAATCAGCTTCTTAATAATTGGAGATGATGTTTCCTCATTTCTACCATTATAAGTGAAGGACATCCCCTGGCTTAAAGAAAGGCAGTTAGGCAAATGACCTGATTACATGTTTGTTTTTTAATCTAAGGACAGTTCTATTATATCCAAATTGAATTTAGCTATTCACTAACCATTCTACTCATTCTTTGTGTAATCACCTCCTTCAAGATAAGGGTGATTTCATTTACTTCACATAAGTGCTACACTCCTCCTAAGTATAGGCACACACAATTAGCAAGTACCTCCTGAGATCTTTTTGCTTATGACGGCTCCTTGTCATAAAAAACGTTGAGAATGGATTGTGGACACCGTTTTATTTATTTAAACCTAAGACATCTTTTCTGCATTAAAATTGCTTTTTGTTTGTTTTTATTTCTCAACCAAGGATATTTTCCCCACTTATTTTTAGAGAGTGGAAGAATGTGAAAAAGGGGAGGAGAGAGGAGAGGGAGAGAGAGAGAGAGACATGATTGGTTTTGCCTCTGGCACGTTCCCTGACTGGGGTGGGTAAACAACCTGCAACTCAGGTATGTGCCCTTGACTGGGTATGGAACCCATGGCACTTTGGTGCACGGGCTAGCACTCTAACAACTGAAAAATGCTGGCTAGGGCTTAAAATTGCTTTTGGACAACAATCTCACACAAAGGGCAAGAGTATATGGAAAAGTCATGGAGGCCAGAAAACAGTTTCAAATTGAGTCCTGTCATTTATGAGAAAGTGTTTTAACCTTTTTGTAACAGTGTGTGAAGTGTTAGAAGCATCTCCTACCTGACATTGTTTTTGTGATCATGCCTCTAAGGGGCTCTGCAGAGTGCTCTCATTGTATATAGAAGTAGCTCAGTGGAAATATGCTCTCTTTTTCTTCCTTTACGTAGATCTGGTCTTCTAACCAATGTACACTTGTTATTTCCAAACTGGACACTCTGTTCTGAGAATCTGGAGCTGTTCTGAGAATATATATCTTAAAATAGCTGGGGCTCATAAGTAGAAATATGCTAGCACATGGGTAGAAGTGGACATGTGATTTTGATGTGTTGGAGTGAGTGTGGATATTGGCTGTGAAGCAAGACAAGGGTAAGTGTTGATAAACTTCAGGATGTTATATCTCATTCCACACTTTCCTCAGGGCATTATTCAAGCTGCATATTCTTAGCATACTAAACAAATGCTGTAGCGTATAACATGAAAACCTGAATCAATGTAATTTGCAATGCTGGGAATGATTTACAATCATGGATAGCATTTAAAGTATCTGAATTATGTCAATGTCAGTTTTCACATCCATGCTGCTATATGAATTTTATGCTGCAGGAATTGGTTATGTTTATATAAGAGGACAATGCCTCAATCATGATATTCTGTAGTATAACTTGGGGATAAACAATCAAATTGTGAGCAGTTTGAGTCAACTTTTGCAATCTCATCCTAGGGCAGTAGCAATCAAATAAAGATATAAAAGTACTTTTATGGCATAGGAATACTTTCTTCTCCTCCACTGTCTTCTTTAAATACACTCAGACATGGTCCCTAGACACTCTTTCAACTACATTGCAAGCTGAGTCATAGTTTAAGGGCAGAACAAGTGTTGTAACAATTAATTGCAAGAAAGAATGTTGGTCAAAAGGTGGCAGATTACCACACTTTTATGGAGAAGTGTGATTTTTATTTTTTAAAAGCAAAGAGTGGCAAAAAGGCAAGGGGCTTCAAAGAGGAAGAGATCAACCAAGGGACTTGTGTGCATGCGTATGAGCCTAATCAATGGACACAGACAACAGGGGCGTGGAACATTAGTGGGAGGTGGGAGTAATGGGGAAATAAGGACACATATGTAAAGAAATTAAAAATTGTGCTCGCTTCGGCAACACATATGTACTAAAAAAATTAAAAATTAAAAAAATTAAAAAGGCTAAATTATCCTTTCTTCCAATAGTAATAATAGTAGGTGTGTGTGTGTGTGTGTGTGTGTGTGTGTGTGTGTGGTGGGAAGATGGATACCTTACAAGGCCACAAGTTCTAAAGGTCATATAAGTGCTGCCTGTCCAGCAATGCCCCTTAATCACAAGGCACCTCTTAAAGAAGGCCATGAAATCAGCATGATAAGAATTCTTAATTGACAGCTGACATCACACAACAGACTGTATGCCAAGATGATATTTTTCTAATGCAAGTATTCCTACCCTGTTAGCACTTTAGAATTACCTTGGAAGCTTTTTTTACTTTTTTTTTTTTTTAATAAACCCTGTTGAGCCTCTGCTACAAGAGATTTTGCAGGGTTTTGTTTGGAGAATTAGGTGAATTGGTTGGTTTTGGACTGATGGTGTGCTCAGGCATTAATATTATGAAAAAGATCCTCAACTGATTATGACATTTAGTCATGGTTGAGAATCATCTAAATATTCTAAAGCATTGTCATTCAAAGTATGGCCACAGACTTAGTGCTGACCTGTGAGCTGTTTCTAAGTACAATTTTATTCAGTTCAAATTACATTATTTTTCACAGAAAGATAGCAGTAATTTTTAAAATTGATTTTAAAGAGAAAATAAGAAGGGAGAGAGATAGGTTTCCTTCTGCACACACCCTCACTGGGGAACATGGAACCTGGGTTTGTTCCCTGACCAGGAACTGAGCCCCTCAACATTTGGTGTATGAGAGAATGCTCTAATCAACTGAGCCACTGGGTCAGGGCAATAGCAATATTTCATTGATGAAGAAGCAGTGCATTGATTTACATTCTGGCAAAGCTCCTATCTCATTGTGGACTGGTAACAAACAATTTCAGATACAGCACTCATCCATGAACCACACTTTAAAAAATATATATTTTATTGATTTTTTACAGAGAGGAAGAGAGGGGGATAGAGAGTTAGAAACATTGAAGAAAGAGAGAAACATCGATCAGCTGCCTCTTGCACATCCCCTACTGGGGAAGTGCCCAGAACCAAGTTACATGCCCTTGACTGGAATCAAACCTGGGACCTTCCAGTCCGCAAGCTGACGCTCTATCCACTGATCCAAACCAGTTTCGGCATGAACCAGACTTTGAGTAGCACTGCCCTAAAGATAGTAGGTGAGGGTTAGAGGGGAAAGGGAACTGCATTCATCTTCAAAACTGTGTTAATTGTCAAAGCCCAGCTTTGATCCAAATACATTGTTCAGTGGAGCCAGTATGGCATTTCCCAAAGCAAACTTGTCGGATGTTAACAAGTGTTTAGAATAAAATGGGTCCAATAGCTGGAAGTTTGTCACTGAAGTGCCCAAAGTAGGAGAGATTCCTAATCTGTAAGACTCCTCAAAACCTTAATATAGTCTTACACACTGTGATTCAGTAAGAGTGGTATGGAATTTGGGACACATGCATTTGACCAAAGAATATGTCTTTTTCACAAATACATGATCAGTGTTTCATGAAACATGATTTAGAAATTATTAGTTTGATAATTATTTAAGAACATGTGAAAGATAACAGAATTGATTTTTGCGTTGTATTCCTCCAGGCAAGTGAGTTATTGAAAACAAAAGGCAGTGATTTAAAACAAAAGGCAGAAATTTTTCTGGTGCCATTTTCATTACCCTTCAGTTGCATCTTCTTAACCAGGCTGACTTCTACACATTAGTGTTGGGCTTGGTTTGAGGAAACAGCTAAAAGTCACTCAGGCTCTGCCTTTTTGGACACGGAACATAGTCTACATGGGTCATACCAAATTGGGTCTGAAAGGCAGATTTCCTTCTAATTTATTTTTAATTTAAGTGATTTTATCAACTGGCTGTGAAGAGAAAACAAAAACATAACAGAAATCACTGAGCTACAAGACCCTCAAAAGCATCCTGGCAATGTACCCTGAAGTAACAGATTTGATGGGGCAGAATTCATACTGAGAGATAATTTTCAGATTTTTTCAAGTATTAGCACTTATATTTTGACATTAAAAAAAATCAGCCCTAACCAGTTTTGCTTGGTGGATAGAGCATCGGCTGCAGACTGAAGGGTCCCAGATTCAATTCTGGTCAAGGGTATGTACCTTGGTTGTGCGCACATCCCCAGTATAGGGTGTGCAGGAGGATGCTAATCAATGTTTCTCTCTCATTGATATTACTAACTCTCTATCCCTCTCCCTTTTTCTCTGTAAAATTTCAATAAAATATATTTTAAAAAATCAAAATCACCACCATAATTCTGTCAGCCATCCAAGTATCAGTATTGGCTTCACATAGGAAGAAATATCTGCTTCCAATATTAACCAAAGGAAATCTCAGTTATGAGGGTTGTAAAGAAGAGACAACTTCTTAGGGCAACTACCCCACCAACTCAACAGGGACATCTAGGATCAAGGGAGAAGGGAGACCTATTGCTTTAAAAAGTGAATCGTCAAAGTATTAATAGTTGTTAGTTTCTGCTGTAAAAGCCAGCCTAGAGTTGCAGTTGAGATGTATATCTATCTATCTATCTATCTATCTATCTATCTATCTATCTATCTAAAGCCTAAGCAACTGACCAGCCAGTAGCTATGATGATCAATGACCACCATGGGTCATTGATTTTCTCTTTGTCTTTTGCTCTTGGAATTTGAGAGAGAGAGAGAGAGAGAGAGAGAGAGAGAGAGAGAGAGAGAGAGAGAGAGAGAGAGAGAGAGAGAGAGAGAGAGAGAGAGAAGAGAGAGAGAAGAGAGAGAATAACAAATGCTGGCCTGAAATTGAATTATTGGCTGGTTAAATATACTTCTTTGATCAAATTATTAGTTTCCCAGGGAGTAGAAATATATCCCCAAAATATGACTTAATTTTGATTTTGCTACAATAAGGTGAGGAAATAGAAGAGAGAATGTGCTTCAGTGTCATTACTACTTTGCTATTGTTATTGGGACATTATAAGTTGTCTTCTAAGCAGTAGCTGAAATGCAACCAAGAGAAACACATTCAACCACTCTGTTGGGAAAGATGATGTTTACTCATTGCTAATCACCAAGCCCTTCAGATTTCTGGTTTTATTTTGATTTTGATATGGACCATATTTTGAAATCTTTTTTTTTTGTGTGTGTGTGTGTGACTCCATAATCATGCTGCCCTTTGCTTCAATGAGCAAATAAATTTTTCTGACACAATTTTCATTACCATTTAGGTCATAAATCAAAGTCAGTGAAACCCTAAGTATTATTTTTATTTATTTTTTTATTTTTAATAAATCTTTATTGTTCAGATTACTAGAGTTGTTCCTCTTTCTCCCCCCCACATAGCTCCTCTTCACCCAGTTCCCACCCCATCCCATGCCCTTATTCCCACCCCCAATGTCCTCATCCATAGGAGTACGATTTTTGTCCAATCTCTTCCTGCACCCTCCACACCACCTCCCCCCAAGAATTGTTAGTCCACTCCCTTTCTATGCCCCTAATTCTATTATATTCAACAGTTTATTCTGTTCATCAGATTTTTTATTCACTTGATTTTTAGATTCACTTGTTGATAGATATGTATTTGTTGTCACTTTGTTATTCATATTTTTATCTTTACTTTTTTCTTCTTCTTCCTCTTCTTAAAGAATACCCTTCAGAATTTCATATAATACTGGTTTTGTGGTGATGACCTCCTTTATGTTTTTCTTATCTGTGAAGCTCTTTATCTGACCTTCAATTCTAAGTGATAGCTTTGCTGGATAGAGTATTCATGGTTATAGGTTGTTGCTATTCAACACTTTGAATATTTCTTGCCACTCCCATCTGGCCTGCATTGTTTCTGTTGAGAAATCAGCTGACAGTCCTATGGGTACTCCTTATAGGTAACTGTTTTCATCTTGCTGCTTTTAAGATTTTCTCTTTGTCTTTTGCTCTTGGAATTTTAATTATGATGTGTCTTGGTGTGGTTCTCTTTGGATTCCTCTTGTTTGGGGTTCTCTGCACTTCCTGGACTTATAAGTCTATTTCTTTCACCAGGTGGGGGAAGTTTTCAGTCATTATTTCTTCAAATAGGTTTTCAATATCTTGCACTCTCTCTTTTTCAAGCACCCCCCATAATTCTGATATTGGTATGCTTGAAGTTGTCCCAGAGGCTCTTTACACTATCTTCACATTTTTGGATTCTTTTTCTTTTTGCTTTCTGGTTGGGTGTTTTCTGCTTTTTTTTATTTCAAATCTTTGACTTGATTCTTGTGATCCTCTAATCTGCTGTTGGGTCTCTGTATAATATTTTTATTTCAATCAGTGTATATTTAATTTCTAGTTGGTCCTTTTTTCATATCATCAAGGGCCTTGCTAAATTTATCAGCCTTTTCTAGGAAATTCTTGAAAAACATTATAATTGTGGTTTTGAACTCTATATCCAGTTGTTTGCTTTCCTCCATTTCTTTCACTTGTGACCTGTTTCTTTGTCTCCACATTTTGGCTGCTTCCCTGAGTTGATAGAGTAGCTTTGTGTGCTAGGTGTCCTATAGGGCCCAGTGGCTTGTCCTCCCCAGTTACCTGAGGTGGACACTATTACCTGAGGCCACCCAGAAGGAGCTACAGAGAGATCTGCGGATTCCTCCTTTTTGTTTCAGGTTTGAAAATGCCCAGATGAGGCCCAGCTGTTAAGCGATGCAGGCTGTGCTGCCAGGACTTAGGCCTTCTTTTGGAAGCTTTGGAGTTTTCTGACTCAGCTGCAGTTTATTAGGTTTTAGATTGTATAAGGACAGGCCATTCATATGCAAAAGCTGATGCGCAGCACTTGGGTGGGGTTGTAAATTGGGTGGGGCAGGGTTTCAGGGAATCACCAGGGTGGAGAAAACAGCAATAGCTACCAGTCAGCTGTCTCTGCAACCCGCACCCTCACACAGGAACAGTGATCACTGCAAGCACCTCTGAGAGAAAGCCACCTTTGCTTTCCTGTCCCCATATGCCAGACAGTCCAGTTTCTCCCCATTTGAGTCTGGGCCCCTAGAGTCTCCCTTGGAACTGGAGTTCAGAGTAATTGGGATCTTGTATCTCCCTCCCGATGGAAAACAACAGCACACCCTATTGCCATCCTATTTCAAGCACCTCCGCACCTTCTACCAGTTTCAATGCCTGTTTCTCTTTCCTTATAGTTATAAAACTTCCACTCAGCCAGCCTTCCCATGGTTCTGGATGACATCTAATTTGTTTTTTAGTTGTAGTTTTGATGTAGTTGTGTGAGGCAGCAAGAACATGTGTTTATCTATGTCACCATCTTTGTTCCTCTTAGATTATTTTTAAATTAATAGTTATTTTAAATTAATAGTTATTTTTTAATTAAAAGGTTGAGAATAAAGTATTTTATCTATTCAGAGTCACCCTAACATATGGCCTTATGTGCTCCTAATAAATTATAAATAGCCCCTTAATTTTTCAGATTTGGAAACTAGTTATATCTTTTCTGAAAGTCAAAACATTTTTCAGGTATCAAATATTAGAGGTTGCTTCATTGTACTGGACTGGCTATTCATTTAAATAGAATTAATTCAATTTTCTCAAAAGGTAAATTAGTACTAAAATTAAATAGACACATGACAAGAAAAGATAGTTGAAATATAAGGTAAAGATGAAAATAAAAATATTTTCCTCAGCATATTCCTTCATATTCTTCTACCTCCTTTCTTTCTTACCATTTAGATAAGATTTATATACATGTGATAAATTCTCTTTCTGGTATAAAGAAACCATGGCATTAATAAAATAATAGACATTGTGCTAAGTACAAACATGTCCCTTTAACATTTGGCACAGAAATTTGCTTTATTTTGGTTGAAAAGCTGATATACTTCATCACCAGTCTGGAGCACAAATGCTCTTCTACAACCAAAGTAACTATGGTTGGATGCCTCTTTGAATAAAAAAGGTTAAGGATGTCCTGAGGAAGATGGAGTGTGTGTGTGTGTGTGTGTGTGTGTGTGTGTGTGTCTTTTAAATCACATGAAAACAAGATTGTACAAAAGAAGCCAAAGGATTGATTAAAAGATGGTGACAAATCCCTGAGTTCTGTAATATTTTCCTATATTATGTTAACTCGTACAAATTTACTATTATAATCAGGATATTCAATCCAAAAGCAAATGCTAGGAATCCATGATTTAGTTTTCTCCATAGATTTTCAATAGTAATCACATGCAAGCATGTATATCATGGTGTGATTCTTTTGTACAATTTTTAAACATCAGTAAAAGCCCAATGACAGGTGTTTATTATTAGCAACTATGCTGCTAATAGATTGACTTTGAGAAGTTACTCTAATCATTGATTTCCTTTTGTCACACATGACAATGAAAGGAAAAAATAAATAAAAGAATACAGTTCTGATAATTATAGTTTCTCTTGCCAAATGGTTCCTGGAACAGTAAGGAAAAAGATTTTAGTAATGATTTCCACTCTCCATGTGGCTTTCTCATAACAAAGACAGCTGCTGGTTGGTACTAGGCCAAATTAGACTCTCAGATATTTGTATGTGCTTCTTCAGCCAAATTCCAGTACTCAGATAAGATTACATCATAAGTGATTTTTATGACAATAATCATAACAGTGAAAATCACAAGCATTTGGATCAGAATATATAAGTTATTTTAGAATTGGCTTCTCAGAAATAGAAGACTGTTTTTAGCAAAACATAATTTGGCCTTAGTGTATCCTGAAAAGCAAGATATATAACTCATTTTATGTAATGTTTTACATGAATTCTGAGGGTCCCCAAAAATGTCTTGAAAAAGACAGATGAGCCAAAACCGGTTTGGCTCAGTGGATAGAGCTTTGGCCTGTGGACTGAAAGGTCCCAGGTTCGATTCTGGTCAAGGGCATGTACTTTGGTTTTGGGCACATCTCCAGTAGGGGATGTGCAGGAGGCAGCAGATTGATGTTTCTCTCTCATCAATGTTTCTAACTCTCTATCCCTCTCCCTTCCACTCTGTAGAAAATCAATAAAATACATAAAAAATTAAAAAATAAAAAGACAGATGACTGTGAAAAGATTAAATAAGTTGTCTGTACTAAATCTCAGGTGGTCATAAACTATGGAAATTACCTGGCCCTTATAAAAAATATTACCAACCAGCCGAAGCCGGTTTGGCTCAGTGGTAGAGCGTCGGTCTGCGGACTGAAAGGTCCCAGGTTTGATTCTGGTCGAGGGCATGTACCTTGGTTGCGGGCACATCCCTGGTAGGGGGTGTGCAAGAGGCAGCTGGTCGATGTTTCTCTCTCATCGACGTTTCTAGCTCTCTATCTCTCTCCCTCTCTGTAAAAAATTAATAAAATATATTAAAAAAATATTACCAACCAAAATAAACATCAATATTTCATCTATAATAATGCAAAAGAAGTTGGTATATTTGTCAATTCAGTAAGAAGAAAATTAATTCCAGTCTTATCAAAGTACACACAAACCTCTTTTACCTAATTTAATTATTTCAAAGACATCCAAGTCAAAATAGTCCTTTCCTCCCAAATTTAAATATATTTTACATTTTTCATATGAGGGCTGTAGAAACATAACTTCTTTAGAAGAGGTCATGCTGATAGTTTGGCATGCACACAGCAAGCAATGGATAGATTCAACATCCTGTCCATTGCCTTCACTTGCAGTAAAATCGGTGGACATCTGATTTTACAAGGTCAATTAAGGTCTCATCCTTGGGCACAGAGACAGTGAAAGGAACTCTCTCTTTAAATGCTTAACATGAGAATAAAATGTGTCAAGGTATGGGGCATAGTTTAGAACTAAGATTATATTCACTTGTACTTGAAATTGTATCACAACCATTTATGCCAAGTATAATAAAGCATTATAGCAAATGTAAGAGAGAACTGAAGACTGTACCTTATAGTATTTAAAAACTAATCTTGCAAAAATCTTCCAGGTCACCAGAATGGCCATGGAACTCTTTGAAACTTACAGTTACTTCACTTCCTGGTAATGATGAGCTTTGGTACCGTACATGAAGTAAGCATGTTAATTTCTTAGCAACATTTCCTTATCTGACATCTCTTCCCCAGAAAATTTTCTTTTGCCCCCACCTAAGGTCTTCTGTGTCTTGATAATTTGTACAGAGATCAAGTGGTTTCATTAGCTTCTGTGCCTTTGTTTGAAGGGGTTACAGTAAAATTGTAAATGTCATCCTAGAAAACCTCAATACTATTTACAAATAACTCATAATGAGGAATACGGAGTTAGCTTCGCTATTCCAGTGGACTTGGCAGGAGAGCAAGACTAAGGAAAATCTTCAGTCAAAAAAAAGACTAAATGCCCATCATCAAAGTATTAAACGTGAAAGGATGGCAGCCACTCAACTTGTGGATGGAACAACAGACTAAAACTATCCAAAACTTATATAAGAGTTTAACTGCTACCTATTCTCAAAGTAATTTTTTGGATCTGAAAACATTACTAACAGTATTAGCAATACACTCAAGATAATATTTTGTAAATCAATAGATCCTGTCAAAATTATATGCAATAAGAAAAAGGATGGGGATTGAAATTTAGTTATTCAACTGTTCTCTATAGAATCTGAGTATTGTTAAAACAATTTGAAATTTCTAACCAATTGTTTGACTGAATTTAACCAGCTGCTTCTTAAATTACATTTTTTTTTTTAGTCAAGCCAAATTTTATTTTTCAGGCTGATGTTCTAACTGTTACATAATTATATAATAAGCAGTATATATCTATAATATAGATATTGTTTTGTACTTGCAAATATGCACACATAATTTTAGAGAAAAGAAAGCAGAACAAATTGAAATGCATTACATATAGTAAAGTAATTGTCACTGGTTAATTTTTTTGTTCCATTAGCACACAAATGCAAGTTAGTATTTTCTCTACTAAATCACCAAAAGATTTCTTTTACTCACTGTAAAGGATCTCCATTTACAGCTTCAGATAGGTAAGTGTTGACATGAGAACTCATACCCAAAGTGGATATAGCTTGTATAACAAAATATGGGCAAAATAAAATAGGCATATTCTATTGTTGAAATAAAAAAATGAGAAATATACACTTCTCATTTTCTGCCAATAAACATTTAAAATTCTATTTGGAAGGAAGGAGAAGGGGAGACTTTGAGATATAAAATTGTGCTTCCAAAACTATGGAATAGAGTTGATGTGGAATAATTTTCTTACACACGAAAATTTGAACATCACCATATGGATGGTAGTCTTTTCCAAGTAAAACAGACAGTTGTACTGAAGATACCCATAATGTTACAAAAGGGCAACTTGAAATGGGAATAAGGTTGCTTTTAAAAATTGGAGCACAACCGTTTATGCAAAAGTCTACACCGACTGCCATAGGACAAGTTAAATTAGTCACATCCAGTGTTATTCATTGGTAAACTGCTGCAATAGTATTTTATATGGATGGGGGTGTAGGATGGGGTGGCAGGCTGTTTTCCAAGAAGCATTTAATTAGCATCTATAGTACACATCTCAAATGTCATTTTGGAAATTGAAATATACACAGCTGGCAAAGAAAATTACCGCATTTTGTGATGTAAAAAATGTTCCTGTTTGACCTATGCAGAAAAGTGGGGGGGAAATACTCTTTCTGGGGAAACCAGGTACTTTAGAGATAGGTTTATAGCATGGATTGCAAGGAATACTGTGAACTCAGTTTAAAGAATATCAGGTAGAGTTTTCCAAACCTGTGGTTGAGCTGAAAAGAAAAACAAACTACTCATTGTTTCCTTGAGGCATGCATTTCAGGGCGTGCATTACATGGCAAGTCTGGGCCTGCTTCAGCAAACTAAGTAGATCACGAGCATTCTTCGAGCGCAATGCAAAAGCTTTATGGAGTGGAAGAGAGTATTATTTCATTTTTGAAGTGCCATTCCTCAGCCGACTGCTGCTTCAGGAATGCCAGGTGATGGAAACAGACTGGGTCAGACTTTGGCTCCAGGTGCAAGCAACTTTAGCAGCCAAACCGGGTCAGTGTATTGACACCAGCTGAAAACCTTTCAGCTATGAGAAGCAGGAGGACGCTGTGTGCTGTGCCAGAGATGACTGCATTATACAGTGTCCCATCTGAGACTGCATAACACATTCACCGACAAACCAGGAGGCCTCCTAATTATTTCGGGAGCCTAACAGCACACTAGAGGGCAATGCACAGTCAAAAAGAAAGAGAAAGAAAGAATAAGAGAAAACAAGCAAAACACGCGTCTGTCGCTCACAAACCTTCGGGCTCTGTGTTTTCTTTGTGGTGTACTTGCTTCAGCGGGCAGCAGAAGATTTCGTGACACTTAGCACGAAAGGGGGACTCTTTTTTCTTTAATTCCGCAGATTGGATGGAATCTTGCCGTAACATAATGTATTCCTGTGTGCCAGGAGGGGCGTCATCCAGAACTGTGGTCACCACATAACAAAATGAACTCAAGTTAGAGCTTCATGAAAGCAGCGAACGTCTTAAATCAAATCTACTCCCAGGAAAGACTAAAGAAACAACATTCCCCCAAAAAGTTCCAAAGAAAAGCATTTAATAGCTTGTCCATTTTATTTTTAGGGGCTTTGTTTAAAATACTAAACGGTTGGGAATAGCTTACTCAACTACAGAGACCTCTACTGCCAGTACAATGAAAAGGTAGGTAACAGTGTTAAACTATGCCTGGAGTGAAATAAAATATTTTAATACCATTAACTATATTGTATCTAAATAAACACCATGCAGAGCTCACATGTCTCGATTTGAGATACAGCATAAATATAGGGATGGGGAAAAGTTATTCATATGTAAACAATACCATAATAAATAAGAATAAACTCTTGTTTTGCATACCCACAAGTGTAAACCTACTTTTACCCACTCCTGAATTTACAGGTGACACTGGACATTGTCCACCAATTATCAGTTTACTTCTCTTTCCTTGCTCTTCTGCTGGCAAGAATACGACATCCATGCAGTATATACTGACTCTGACAGAAAATTTAAGGGTGCTGCTTTCACTCTTTTATTTCCAAAGAAAACTAGGGCCGTTGCAAATATTCCTCAGATATTGAAAACCCCTTAATGAAAATAAGAAATCCCAATTGAGAGCCTAGTAATCAACACTGGATCAAAGACCAACCTTGTTGAATTGTGGAAGAGCAGGGCCTGGTTCATTACTTTTGGCTGTAGAAATACACCAAGCCCCCCTCAGCCCACATTTTCTTTCTAGGCCCTTTGTCAATTTCCTAAGCATTATTATGAATTTCTAGTAATTTTCCCCTGCATGTACAGATGTCTGGTTTTACAGTGTCAATTGCAAAACATTCTTTAGCCTGATAACCAACCACCGAAGGAGGTGCACATTTGAACTGCATTTGTAGAAACAGGGAACTGACACAGGGACGAATTTTCTCTTTTTTTCACCCTTCCCAAAGAGGACATTCCATTTTGCCAGGAGTGAGTCAGTGCCTCCAAGAGCTGTGATTAGTGACTTACTGATTCATTCTATTCCCCCAAATGCATACACTAAATATGCATTTAAGAAGACTGGTACCATCAACAAACTTCTAATGGGGAGAATAATGCTGTGGTGTTTAGGGAATATAAACAGCTTGTGACTTAAATCAGATCGGAAGCTTCTGTGTTTAGTGTAACATTCCCAGCCTATTGGCTAGAATCTTAATGGGCTTTAAGAGTTTTCTTTCACGTTGGGGTAAAAATGATATAAAAACCAACATAACTTTCAAATTAGTATTATGAGTTTGGATTAAGTTTTAGATAGCTAGCCTGTATATGAAATTGTTGTCTTCCTTTGTAAGTCATTAAATTATGCAAGAAGCTGATGAATATTTTAGTCATTTTTCTTTTTATTTTCCTCTAGCATTCAGCAGCAGTAATAAAAAAAATTTCATATAGATACACCACTACAGCTTTTCTTGGCAGAGAGTCCCCTTCATCTACTAGGAATGTGATTATAACTTCTTAGAATTGCACTGAATGAACATCTTTGCTAGCAACAGCTGCTATTCATAAACACTTGCAACCATTTCCTGCCATGAGCAGATACTTATGATAATATAGACACTTATCAAATTCCAGCATCACAGCTGAAGAAAAATGCTGGTTGTACCATCCAAAATATTTAAAGAAAACTTCCCAAACTTGGAACATTTTTTTAAAAGAAAGGAACACCCATCTGAGAAATTCTATTTTCATGCACTGTATATAAGAATCATATTTTTAGATTAAAGAACAGTTAGAGAATGAAAAATAACTTTTTATAATACATAGGGAACTTGCTATTCAGAAGTACATGATAAACATATGTAAACTGTCTCCAATTTTTATTTTTCAATTCCAACAATGACATCACAAATTAGCATATCTGGAGATTAATAGCAGACTGAAGCTAATAGCCTTTGGCTGACTCTCCATCCATCAGCTTTTCCCAGCTGGTCATTAATTCCCAGAAAAAGGCCTCACAGTGCCATCATTATTATTTAATTAGATACAACTAGTTATCTGTAACATACAACAAAATTCAAGAGAGCAGGACATGCTGACTGATATAAGAACCAGCCCAAAAATTCATCATGATGAGGGAAACATGAAGGTCACAAAAGTGCAGGATAATTACTTTCCACAAAATGCTCTCTCTCCTGTTCTTTCTTCAAATTGAATTTAGCAAGTGCAAAAGGTGCCAAGATGAGAGCATTTAAGGAGCCATCTCAGTAATAACCATAGGCACAGAACATTTCTCTGCAAATCATGAACATCTGGAAGTTAATGGTTCAGGTTGGGTCTCAGGCTGTCTTTAATCTATGTCCTAAACATCAGTCAATTCAGGCAAAACAGAAGTTTGATGTCATATGACACAAGAGCCAGAAACATTTTGGACTTTCTAAACAGAAGTAACATTGTATAGGCAATATCTCACTCAGATCTATAAAATCTCTGAACTTGAGACTATTTTGTATGAAAAAAATTAAAACTATTATATCAAATCCATTTATTCCCAGGACTCCCTCAAGTAAGACAGTGGCTGTATATGCAATTGACAACAGCAGGAGTAACAAGGGACTTCCTACAGTACCCCAGCTCTAACGCAGGTAGGTACCTACTTCTAATTCCTTAAAAAAGGGATAAGGATGCAGTGCTTCCAAGGGGTATTAGCTCTAAAAAATGGAGAGTAAACCTGCAAAGAAGTCAGCCTATAAAAAGAGGAATTCTTTTTATTTCAATGACTTAGTCCAATAGTTTCTACCACTTCCCCCTTCTAGTGCATTCCCTTCTTGCACACAATCTCTGCTCATTGAAAACCACTCCTCCCTCTGTTCATTTCAACCATTTGTCCACATTTATTCAATTAATCTTGCTGTCCTTCCCAATGATAGGCTTATCCAATCTTGGAGGTAGACCGAGGACTCCAGTGATTAAGTAGACAATAGATTTACACAAAGCCTTCTTCAGTTTCAGAGGTTCACCTTAACTCTTCAAGGCAGGTAAGAGTACCTCATAATTGGTTTCTAAACTGTATGGCCCCATGCTTTGAGAAAGGCTGCTGAGCCTCATTACAACAACTTCCAAGGAGTAGGCTTTCGCCAGAAAATTGTGACCTTATAGCCAGTTCCCTTGACTTTGATCACACAGCCCATGATCACACAGCCCACCTACTCGGGATTCCAAAGTCCCAAAGAGTGGTAGAGAGTTGGAGGGGACAAGTGGACACATGCATATCCACACATCCACTGACACACAAACACGAAAGGGTGGCATACTCAGACAAGGAGGTGCTAAAAATAAGTGACTTTTGTTTGCAGGATAATAGTTATGACTAGAATTTGTGAAAGAACTACTTTCTAGTATAAAAGGTATACATACCATTGACTATCCGTTAGGTGGACAAGCCTGCACCTAGAACTGGTTTCCCAGTAGCAGCACTAGACTGGCATTAAAATCATCTCCATTCTCCTTCAGGCTTCTCAGCAATCACCAAGATCAAGATCAGAAATGGGAGACAGTCATGGTAAGGGAAGAGAGTTTAAGTCTAAGCCTGACGACTTGGCTTAAGCTACTCAGGTTCACAGAAATGTAGTACACCCATTTCAAATTAGACATAAATAAAGACCCAATCTATAGTAAAAAAAAGATCATTGATAAACCAAATAATTCCAATTTAATAGACCATTTAAATGTATATATGATACATAAAACAGCTATCCAAATATTTAGTAGAACTACAAACACTACAATGTACTCAGGGAGAGGAAGTAATTTTTATTGGAACAATTATTGGAAAAGCACATCCAAAATTCTAGTGTGTTTACCATCAAGTCTAAAGTAAAACTGCTTGGTACAAACATTGATATATTAAATAGGAATCAGGTTCTTCAGTAATTTTTAGCTTCAAAGATTATACCTGTACCCAATGAGTTTTTCTTTCTTCATTCAAAGACAAAAAAGCAAGTTTATAGGAAACTATTTAGACAATGCTACAAAAGCACTTGCTCCTCACCAGGACAGTATAATTTGCAAGGTATGCTGACTTCACGCTGGAAACAGTTAACAATTCATCAATTAGTTTGTGATGCTGGGTTTTGCTTTTAAATTTACTCATCACAAAGATCACTCAACATATTTAATGATATATGATTTTAAATCAAAGCAAATCTGAGATCACTAGAGCTATGGCAATCACATACAGCCATGGGATTCCCAAAGGAAGTTACTATTTACTACAATAAGCAAATAGTTAAAACCACCTATGAAACAGAAAGTATGACAAATACAAAAATCATCCAATGACCTGACATAATGAGAAAGTGAGAAGAAAACAGCGTAATTAGAGTGATACTCTTCCATGTCCCTGAAAACCTGTCATGCTGAAAAGTACATTCAAACATAGGATGAGTTAGCTCAAGACCTCCATTCTGCTTCACAGGTAACTATCCATCCACTTATCTGCTTTTGATATTCAAGCTTTACTGCCACCAGTGGACATTATCAAGATGGCAGGTTTAAATGTAAATTAGTAACAAGTAAACAAGTCACGGAATAAAACAGATCAATGCTAATGACCATTTCATTTAGCCAAATTAGAAATGACTTTTAAAAAAAATCTAGAAATGTGTTAAATTCTTATTTGTATTTCCCCCCATCTCCATTCAGTTCCCCAAGCACTATTAGATCTTTCTCCAAATTCTGTTTGTTCACACTGTTTTTGCTATTTTCATGGTAGAATAGGAAATTCAAACTCCATACTATAGCAGTCCCCCACTTCCTAAATTCCATTGTAGGACTCTCTTCTTGCTCATACTAGCTTTTAATTAATGTGTAGACTATACCAGGCTTTTTCTTCCCATAAAGCCTTGTATTTGCTGCTCACTGTGATTCCCCCTTTATTTCCATTTGGGCTCTACTTAAATGCCACTTCCTCAAATATATCTTTTCAGGCACCTTAAGTACATTTGCATTTGTCACCATCTAATTATTGTATGTATGTATGTAATATGTGTGCATCCATGCATGTATGTACTTGTCTCTTACCTGATTCTCCCCACAAAAATACAAGCTCTGTGAAATATAAACATTATTTGTCCCATTACCATTTAATATGTGGGTCCAGCACAATGCCTCACTCAAAATACACACTCAAAACTTATCATTAATCAAATAAAGGATGCCCTCCTTCCTGTTTATCTAACCTTCTGTCAAAGGTAAGGTAAAGAGCTCACTCTAACTCTTAATTTTCATATAATAGTTTATGAAATTTATCTTGTTTTGTCTTGGGACATCTTTTTGGCTATTAAAAAGTTAGACTGATAATTATTTTCATATATATCTCTTTTCTCTGCAACTTGAATGTAAGTTCCTGATAGATGAGAACCATATTTCTTTGAGTATTAATTTTGTTTTCCCAATGACCTACAATTCTTCACACCTGGTAGTTTCACAGGCATGAAATCAGTCCCTTCTAGGGCAAGCCATTTAGGGGGACTAAATGGGAAGAGTTTAGCACATTGCCTGACATCTGATGTGGAGGAAATGCTGTCCACAACAGAGATAAAACTGTTGGAAAATGCAGTCTGGTGGCTAGGAAACCAAAATCTCCACCCTGGGTTGCTGCTTACTTTCTGGTGTCCTTTGGAATGCCACGTCACATTTTTGATCCTCAATTTTCTCATTTCAAAAATTAAGTGATTGAACTAGGCCAGGATTTCTAAGCATTGCTAATTTATTTGGAGCTAGATACTTCCTTGTTTTAAAAGGCTGTTTTTGTTTGTTTGTTTGTTTGTTTGTTTGTTTGTTTTTGTGTGTGTTTTGTACTGCATGATTTTTTAATAGTATCCATGGTCCCTACCAATTTGTGACATCCAAGGGTATAAGATTTTGCCAAATATCCCCCACAGTGGGATGAGGGCAAAAGTGCCTTAGTTGAGAATCACTTGACTTGATGATGGGTATAACACACCTCATTCTCAAGCCCCTTTTAAAGAAGTAGTACTAATCCTGGAAGTGCCTTTGTGGCTCTCAAAGATGCTAAGCATTCACCGTAGCAGAGTGGTGCAGCAGAAGTGTGCCAGGGCCCATCAAATATGCTAAGCATTCTGCAAGAGCTCATCTAGTCAATTCAGGGGAGTTTCACCCCTGCAGCCCAGATCAGAAAGAGAAAAATGCACTAGTAAGCATGATAACCATCCAGGTCACAGAAAGCTTTTGACTGGCATCATGTAAAGTACTACTACTACACATCAGTGGGGTCTTTCCTCAGCCTACAACAAAGGCTTTTTCCAGTGAGCAATGACATTGAACAGCACCAATAGCAGTGCTAGACACTAGGTAAGTACCTCTAGGCATCTGCTATTCAGGTGGGGCCCAGCCAATCAGAGACTTGGCTCATGTGGTGATGACAAAAAAAGGAGAGGCTGGGAAATCCTCTGTGGCTTATTAAAGTAGGAGGAATGACTCATGGCAGAAAAGAAAATATGGTTATATTTCTCATGGAGTAATATGTTGGCTGACAATTGGCATTGCTTCCAGAATGCCATCTGTAATTTCTTGAAAATGTTCAATCATGAAAATTTTTATTTTCCCTCATTTTGTTTTTAATGCAAAGTGCCTCTGGCTACCGTGTCCTAGGAACGGAAACATCTAGGCAGCCATTACAGAGTACTTACAGACTCATTTTAGCTGTTGACATTGCACCAAATTTTGCCTCTTCCTCCATGCATAATTAGAAACTGTTAATACAGACACTCTGGTTAGACTCACACAATGATGTCTTAGTTACTTGCAGAAAATTTCTTGCCTGAAATTTTGATCTTAAGACCTTACTTGGGCTATATCACAGGGTAAATTAATATAGAAAGTCTATTTTCTTCTATCAGTCTTCCATTTTTGGAGAATTCAATTTCAGAGGAGTTAAGTATCCTTTCCAATATTCATAATGGGCATTTTCAAGCACTACAGCCATGTCTTTCAGGAAAATATGCTCATTGACACCATACACCTTCACATGCCATGCTAGAAGTGTCTTGCATGATTCATTGTCACTATTTCCTTCATATTGTTATTTCATGTTTCAAAAGCTAATCTCTGATCCAATTCTCATGATTGCCCTAAGTCCCTGGGATGTTATGAGAGCTCAGGAAACCCAACCTCAAGGCTGGTGACAGAAATTGTTTGGTCCTAGTTATAGTGACTGAAAAATTATACCGTAATGTTGCTTTAAACTTATATGAATGGGAGAGTGATAAATGCCATCATTCACCTCTCCCTTCCCATATCCCCCATAAAAAAGGTATCTAATTAGCAAACTAATTTTATTTTATTAGTCAGGAAATACTACTTTTACTTTTAAGCAAGCTGTCTTCTTTTATTTTTCCTGCCTGCTAGTGTTCTGTGATCATATGGGCCTCTAGCACCTATTGGTGCCTCCTTCTACCCACAGTGACATCGGTAAAAGTTCACTCAACTACATTAGCGGCCTATCTTGACTAACCCTTTGGCAGGAACCATAAAGCTCATACCAATAAATGAGCTGATCTATAAAAACCGTTTCTCAAAAACAATAAAATATATGTATGTCATTGTGATTTTTGTGCTACCTGGCATTCCATGTAATATGGTGGAGTCAGTGTTTCCAGAAGCAGTAAAAAGAGAAAAGAGATAGGAGAAGGCTCTTCACTTTGATCAGGAAGTGAGTCTTGACACATCTTACTTCATTTACAATACACACTGGTTAAATCCTTCTCTTCCTGGTTAGTCACAGGCTACACTTGAGCTCATCAAAAGGCAGTTACTTTAATTTGAGCAATATCATACTCATCATTTTACAAGCTCAAACAAATGGTCCTTAAAACCCCCAGGAAATGCAGTTCTTACCTATGTGCTGTGGAAGAACATGTCCCCTTTTTTAAAGTTAAAAGAGGCTCCTTTTTAGCTAAGGAAAGCATTAGAACAAAATCCCCAGTTACAATAGCTGAATTCTAAAAATTCATTCTAAAAAAGAAAGATTTCAATTGAACGAGTGTTTTATTTGCACATATCTCTGCCACAGTTTCCAACTCCTCATTCAGTAAAAAAAGGAGTTGGTGTTTCTTCTGGAGGTAGGTCTGAGGAGGAGGGATGTCCCTTCAGGAATTTCAGATGTAAGAATACATCGTGCCATATTAGAACCTATCTAAACTTGAGAAGAATTTCTAAGCAAATTACAATATATTCAAAATTGTTTACTCTTGGTAGTATGCCTGTCAGAAAAAAGGGCATTAAGATTATTTTTAAGACCTCAAGCCATCAAATGTCCTTAAAATAGCACTTAGTGACTTAAGTGTACATGAATCATGAATAATTAAATTAAATTCCCCCTCATTCCTTGAAAACCCAACTGGTTAAGTGGGGTTTTAGCAAATGAGCACTCCTTCATCCTAGTAAAGGTAAGGTCTTCTGAGGTGGACTCTAAGCTGGGTTTGGTGCTCACACTTAGAACACAAGGTATACTTAAAGTATATTTTTAAAAGGAATAATATCAAATGCCTAGTGTATATTACCCACTTGCACATCATTTCTGGTATTCACAACAACCCCATGAGACATGTATCAATATTGTTCCCATTCGTCACACCGGAAACTGGATATTGAAGAGGTTAAGGAAAATGTACACAGTACCCCAGCCCCCAAGATGCAGAGCTGAGGTTCAAAGCTAGGCATTCATGCCTTCAGAACCTATATTCATGCTCACTATACCATATCTCATATTAGTCTATATGTCTGTGGTAGGCAGAATAAGCCCCTCTCAAAGATACCCACATCCTAATCACTGGAACCTCTAAATATGTTACCTTATTTAGATTACAATTTTAATAATTAAGGTTGCTAGTCAGCTGACCTTCAGATAAAGGTTGCCCTGTATTAGCCAGGTAAGTCCAAGGCAATCATGAGCTCTTAAAATTAAAAGGAGGCATAAGAATGAGTCAGGGAGATGAAAAGGAAGAAAAGGAAAGGCCAATTAAAAGTGTAAGAGGACTCAACTTGCTGTGGCTGGCTTTGAAGATAGAGGAAAGAGGTCATGAGCTAAACATACATAGCCTCTAAAAGCTGAAAACAGCCTCAGTTGGTAGCTAGCAAGGAAACAAGGATCTCCATCCTACTAGGAACTAAATTCTGCTAATGACCAAAATGAGCAAGGGAACGAATGGATCCTCCTCTAGAGCCCCCTAAAAAGAATGTAGCCATGCCAAAACCTTTGATTTGTCCTGGTGAGATGTGTGCCTAACTTATCATCTACAGAACAGTAAGATGATGATTTGTGTTGCTTAAGCCACTAAGTTTGTGACAATCTGTTATGACAGCAATAGAAAACTTACACAATATCCAAATCTCAATGCTGAAAACCTACTAGGTTCTAAAGTCCATAAGCTATTGTCCATCACAATTATCAATTATATATGAAATTAACATATCTTCACAAACTTTCACCGGAGAAGAAAACACATGCACAAACACATGCCTTTTTATTTTCCATTCCCTGTCACAATACAAGCATTTTCAATATTCTTTCAACAAATACTTATTAGGAATCTCCTATATGCCAATCAATTTTCAATGCATATATTATACAGCAGATGGGTAAATGTAAACAAAAATCTTAGCCTTTATTGTGTTTTACACATATGGGGTGGGGATGGGGATAAGTAAGCAAGGTAGTAAACAAATCAGTAAGTTAAGACATCCAAGGGTATCTGAATCACTGATGGGAATGGAGCTGCTCTGATTGGCTGCTAGACTCATAGAGGGGAAAAAAAATAAAACCTTTACAAGTTAGCTTTCTGTTACTGCAGAATAACCTATTCTAATTTAAATATCACAGAAAGCCTCAGTGAGTAGGTGATGTTAGAGCAAAAGCCTGATTTAAAAAAAAGCACAATGGAGTGAAACATGGAGGTATCTAGAATAGTGGTCCCAGTAGAGAAATTTAAAAAAAGGATGAGGACAATTATGTGATACCATAATTATATATATATATATATATATATATATATATATATATATATATATATATATATATATATATAATTTTTTTCACAAAGATCCAGAGGAAGGAGTTTGACTTGATTTTTTTTTAATGAAGGAAGCCAATGTGGCTGGAACTGAGAGGCTGAAAGAAAATGTGGTAGGAGGTGAGTTAAGAAATGTAATGGGGGGGTTCTTTAGGAAGAGAAAGAAGATAAAGATAAACATTATGAACAACAAATACATAACTATCAACAAGCGAAACTAAAAACCAAGGAAATTAAAAAACCTGATGAACAATATTACTGTAAATATAATAGAATCAGAGGTATCAAAGGGGAGTGGACTGACAATTTTCGGGGAAAAGGGGAGTAGGGGGTGCGGGAAGAGACTGAACAAAAACTGTGCGCCTATGGATGAGAACAATGGGGGGTGGGGAAAGGGCAGAGGGTGGGGTGGGAACCTGGTGGAGGGGAGCAATGGAGGGGGAAAAAAAGAGGAACATTTATAATAATCTGAATAATAAAGTTTATTTTTTTAAAAAGAAATGTAATGAGAAGCCTGCTCATATAGGCCACTGAAATAACTCTGGCTTTAATTGTAAGTAGCAGGGAGCCATTGAATGGTTGCAGGCAAAACAGTGACATGATCTGGCTTATGTGATCAGAAGCTTACACTTGATGCTATAAACAGACTTCAGGGCACAGGGGTAGAAGCAGAGAAATTGGTAAGGAAGCTACTGCTATAATCCAGACAAGAGATGATAGTAATTAGTAAGCAGTGGTACAGGTGGCAAAAAAGTGGCTGGGTTTTGGGTACATACTTTAGGGATATAGACTTTTCAGAACAGAGGTTATGTCTAGCAGTATGCAGCATCAATTTAATATAGATCATCTTTGATAATGGTAATTCCATGGAATATACACTTCTCAGAGGGAAAATATTTTCTGTGTGTCAGCTAATTCTACTCTTTAGGCATAGGAGGAAAGAAATCTCACACTAAACTCACCCTTGCGGTATCATTATACTAAATATGTCTACATAGAATATGATTAGGTAGGTACTCAGCAAACATTAACAATGCATGAGAATATTAATGGCAGTGATGTAGGTGATAGGAAGTTTGCAAAACAACAAACACTCGAGAAATTGACTCTCTTCAGCCTTGTTTCCATTCAATACATCTAATTTTCCTCTCTCATTATGTCAAAGAGACCATCAAACAAATCTAACACTTCATGTGCTAATAGGAGAGAGGAATGAAGAAGAACATTAGAAGTGAGGATGCCGAAACCGGTTTGGCTTAGTGGATAGAACGTCAGTCTGCAGACTGAAGGGTTCCATGTTTGATTCCGGTCAAGGGCATGTATCTTGGTTGAGGCACATTCCCAGTGGGGGGTGTGCAGGAGGCGGCTGGTTGATGTTTCTCTCTCATCAACGTTTCTGGCTCTCTATCCTTCTCCTTTCCTCTCTGTGGAAAATCAATAATATATATATATGAGGTGCCTGGACTCATAGCACAGCCTAAGAGCCTACTCATAACTATGTGTGTCAATGCATATATTATATAATGGATGAGAAAAAATGTAAACGAAAGCCCTTGCCCTTAAAGTGAGCCAGATTCCTCAAAAATGGAGTTTACCAGATGATATCTAAAGTCTTTTCCAATGCTTAATTTGTAGAGGAGAGTGGTGGTCCTTCCTTTACCTTTATATGTTCTTCACTATAAAGCTCACTAGCATAATACTCCTGTCTTCTCTTTGTCCCAACATTCATTATTTTCTGGTTGGGGCACTGGTGAGCTTTTAAAAGGGAAACTAGCATTCATAGCCTAGCCTCTTCCTTTTCTCTTTCTCCTTGGGGACCTGCTTACCACAAAAAGCATGTGTTCCACTCTGTTCCTCTATGCCTTAAGTTTTGCAGGTAGAGGCCCTATGCAAAGGAAGGATAGGAGAGTTCCAGAGATGCTTATGACTGAGTGGATACATCTGTCTAATTACAGGGTTCATTGTTATAATACCAATCTTTTCACAGATAAAATAAAGGTGAGGTGGGGGAGGGTGGGTGGGAAATAATCCACCAAAGACCTTGTATGCATATATGTATAACTCATGGACACAGATAATAGGGTGGTGAGGTATGCTGGAGGAGGTCATTGGGGAATAAAGAGGGCATATGTAATACTTTCAACAATAAATATTTTTTAAAAGAATAAAGGTGATATTCTGTTGCTCATACACCTTTCTATTTTGGCTTCTGATTTGTTCACAACTTGGACAGAGAGAGAAAGGGAGTATTGTTCCCCTACCAATATTCTCATTAATATTTATGAGTGCTCAGAACCATGGCTTGGGAGAATTGGAAAAGTCCTAAAGCCTTTATAGACTGTCAAACGCTGCTTGTCTATTTGGTTCATGGAGGATACTAGAGAAAGAAGCAGCTGTTTTCAATGGCCAAGATCAGAGGCCAGGATAAATAGGAGGGAGTAATCAGGAAAAGAAGATATAAAGGAGGGAGGGGGGGAAGCATGAGTGCTGGTTTGTTCCTTCACAGATGGAATGAGCAGCTAGGCATTCATTAAAAAATCTTCTGCTGCCATAGAAATCATCATCTATTGATGATGTTCTTATAATCCCACAGGAATCTCAGTAGGAAGTCTGATTTCAAAACAACAACAAGGGGATGGAGAGGGGTAAGGCAGGTCACACATGGGGTCAAATATATTAATGTGATGGGGACAAGCTGATGTGAATCTTATTGGATTGCACTGAAGCAAAGTGCCCATACCAGGAGGCAGCACACAATTCCAAAATCTGATCTCTCTGTTGTTTTCTGATAGTCTCTGCAATTTGATCCCCTCTGACATACCTCCCATATTTGCATTAATTAAACTCAAGTTGAGAAACTTGGTCATTTGAGGAGTGCCTATTGGAAACTGCCACTCTTATAAATTGAGGAAGTGGAGTCCTTTCCCAGTTCTCAAATTAAAGATGGCTCTTTTCTTTCTCCTTAATGGAGAGTTAAATGGAGTTCAAGACTGCTCACAAGAAAATCAGGGCAAAATATTCTAAGTAAGTGCTCTCCCAATTAGGCATTTAGTTACTGAGTGGTAGACAAGATACCTTTAAAGTTCCTATGAAATGCAGAAGTATCACCATCAGTAATCTTTTAGAGTTGACTAGAGTGCAGTTCCTTCCCCTCTCCTTTCCCAATGCCTTTGTGTAACACTTGTTTAGCTGACAACTTCTCAGAAACAAGGTTAATGTATGTGAGGTATTCTCAGAGGTTTCAGTTATCACCCTTGAGTCTGTCTCTGATTGGCAAAAAGATCCTGAGGTTAAGCTATGGGACCTTAGCAAAATGTTTTGGGTTGAGATCAGGGTAAGTGACAATCAGATTTAGGAAGCTGCAATGATCATAGCCTGACCCACTTTGGAGTTGCCAACCTTTTGCTGCAGACTGATTTTTTATAATTCCTTCTGGTCTGCAGGGGACTTTGGAAGTCCCTTACCAGACTTCTGGTGAACAAAAAGAACACAATGTTCTTTTTTATATCCAAATTTAAGGTGGTTGCAATGAATGGAGGAAGTGGCGAAAGCAAGTAGAAGAGGCAGTAGGCATGCCTAGCTGGGATTCTCCAGCAAGAGAAGGCCTCCTGCCTTTGCTCCTGGCTTCAGCTTTAATTCCTTGCCAGGGAGCAAGTGCAGCTTGTTTCCCTTCTCCCAGAAGTTCCATGGAGGCACACAGCCTAAAATGTTGTAACCAGACTTGTAATGTGCTCCTGTAATAGCTGTAGGAAACAGCCTGACAAAAGTCTCTCACCCTCAACTCAGGTTCACAGTAAAAGCAGGAACTGGGTGAATCATAACTGGATTAGCCCCACTTGTCAGGGCAAAGGGTGTTAAGTGCATAATTACTGGAGAACACTATAATTATTATTTTACATATGAACTTGACTGGGCCATAGGGTGCCCAAATATTTGTCAAACATTTCAATATATACTGAATTAAACAGATTGCCCTCCCTAAAGTGAATGGGCCTCACCCAATCAATTAAGGACTGAATAGAACAAAAGGGCTGACCTTCCCATAAGCAAGGAGAATCACTTTCTGCCTGATGGCTTTTGAACTGAATATTCAGCTTTTTTCCTAACTTTTTACTCAAATTGAGACAGTGGTTCTCCTTGGGTCTTAAGCCTACTTGCCTTTGGACTAGAACCATACCATAAGTTCTCCTGGTACTCAGATCTTAAGACTTGGAATGGAACTAAGTTATTAGCTCTCCTGGTTGTTCAGTCTGTTGTCTCACCCTGCAGATCTTGGGACTTGCTAGCTTGCATAATTATGTAAGTCATTTCCAGATGTAAGGTCAAGTTTCCTTTAAGTTAATAAAAAGGAGATTAATCTGGGTGGGCCTGACTTAATCAGGTGAAAGCACTATAAAAGAAAGATTTGCCTACTGGCCTTGAAGCAATATGCTGCCCTGTGAGAATTCCTGGGTGAAAGCCATGTGCCAAGGAAGATTGGGCAGTATCTAGAAGCTGAAATTGGCCCCCAGCTGACAGCCAGCAAGGAAATTGGGACATTGATCCTACAGCCACAAAGAAGTGAACTCTGTCAAAAATCACATGATTTTAGAAGATCCTGATGTCTACAAAGAAATAAAATGCAATCAACATCTTAATTATGGCCTTGTAATATTCTTTACATAGGATCCAGCTATGCCATGACCTCCAAACATTACTGGCAGGGACTTTATTAGCCACAAATGTGCTGTTATTTTGAGGCTTTGATTCTTAAATTAATGAAGCAGGCTGTGGTGATGAACCAGAGTCATTAGGATGAATTCCTCTCTGTATTATTTAAAGATTACCATGATAAAGGAAAACAATTTTCTTAAATTTAGCATTAGTCCCCTGAGAAAGGTTATAACAAGGAGAAACCAAGATGGCAGGATAAGTAAACACCTAAAGTGCTGCCTCTCACAGCAATTTCAAAACTGCAACTAAAAGACAAAACAGACATCATCCAGAACCACAGGAAGGCTGGCTGAGTGGAAATTCTGCAACTACCATGTTTCCCTGAAAATAAGACACCCTCCAAAAATAAGACCTATTTACAGGTTTCCTTCTGAGTGAAATATAAGGCATCCCCCGAAAATAAGGCCCCCCTAGGCTAAACATGAGAGATTTGGTCCACTGATTCTGAAAGAAATGGAGTCACAAGAAATTCACCAGGAAATTTAGGAATTGGATTGTTATGATGATGTTCCAGAAGATGATGACATAATTGTCATTGAATAAATGAGTAAATTCCTAATACTGTAGGATTCACAGTTTGTCTGGTTTGTGTTGACAACTACCGTACTACTGTACCATATACAGGTAATAAATTTCCTTTATTTTCATTTAACAATAAATGTGTACCATATTCTTCTTCATGGAAAAATAAGACATCCCCTGAAAATAAAACCTAGTGCATCTTTGGGAGCAAAAATTAATATAAGACACTGTCTTATTTTCAGGGAAACAGGGTAGAAGGAAAGAGAAAAGCATACTGAGACTCATAGGAACTGCAGAAGGCATAGGTATGGAGGTGCTTACATGGAGAGGGCTGGCAACTGAATATGTGCCTGGTTTTCTCAATTGGGAGACAAAAGCTCTCAACCTCTCAGAACTTCAGTTCCAGGCAAGACTCTGGGGACTCAGACTCATATTGGGAGAAACTGGACTGTCTGGCAGTGAGCAAAATTCGAGATCAGCTTTCTCTCAGAGGTACTTGTAGCAATTACCTTGGGACACTGAGACCCCGGGGGACTCTTATGGTAAGGCTGAAGGGAAGCCATAGCTGTTTGCTCTGCCCTGAGATCCCGCCCCATGAAGCCATTGCTGGTTGATCTGCCTTGAGACTCCATCCTGAGACTCAGCCCCATCCAAGCTAAACCAAGAGGCTTTTGCATATAATGGGTCCTTTGAATTCTATACTTACATAACAAACTGCAGCTGAGTCAGTGAGACCCAGAAACAAGACCCCACAGAAGATTGCATTACTTCACAACTGGGCCCCTTCAAAACCCAAACAAAGAAGAGGAATCTGCAGATCTCTCTATAGCTTCTGCTGGGTGGCCTTAGGCAGAGGCTAAATTAGCACCTTCTTGGAGATCCAAGAGCCAGTGTAACCAGTGGTCAGTGTGAGACCATACCAAATTACAACTCCTCAGATCCATAAGGGACACACTCAGGGGGCAGACTCAGTGAGCACCAAAGCCCCACTGAAGCAAGTCTTGTCTCATAAGGGTGTCTCCAGCACAGAAGTTCTCCCAGTGTAGACACAGCTGATGCTCACAGCCAGTTGCCTGGATGTCAATTCCTCCAAGTGATAACAAAAACAATCAAGGCTTAACTATAACAAGACTGTGAACACTGCCCATAAAGGGGTGCACCAAGAGTGTCCACCTCAGGAAACTGGAGAGGCTGACACACTGGGCTCTATAGGACACCTAGCACACAAAGCCACTCTATCAATTTAGGAAAGCAGCCAAAATGTGGGAAAAAAGAAACAGGTCACAAATGAAAGAAATGGAGGAAAGCAAATGACTGGCTATAGAGTTCAAAACCATGGTAATAAGGTTTTCCAATAAGTTTCTAGAAAATGCTGATAAATTTAGCAATACCCTTGAGGATATGAAAAAGGACCAACTATAAATTAAGCATACACTTACTGAAATAAAAAATAATATACAGAGATTCAACAGCAGACTAGAGGATCACAAAAATCAAGTCAGAGATTTGAGATAAAAAGAAGCAGAAAACACCCAACCAGAAATGCAAAAAGAAAAAGGAATAAAAAAATATGAAGATAGTGTAAGGAGCCTCTGGGACAACTTCAAGCATACCAACATCTGAATTATGGGGGTGCCAGAAGAATATACAGAGAGCAAAATACTGAAAACCTATATGAAGAAATAATGACTAAATACTTCCCCCACCTGGTGAAAGAAATAGACTTACGAATTCAGGAAGTGCACAAAAAAACAAAATGAATCCAAAGAGGACCACACCAAGACACATATAATTAAAATGCCAAGAGAAAAAGACACAGAGAGAATATAAAAGCAGCAAGAGGAAAACAGATAGTTACCTACAAGGGAGCACCCATACGATTGTCAGCTGACTCTTCAACAGAAACTATGCAGGCCAGATGGGAGTGGCAAGAAATATTCAAAGTGATGAATAGCAAGAACCTACAACCAAGATTACTCTACCCAGCAAAGCTATCATTCAGAATTGAAGGGCAGATAAAGTGCTTCACAGATAAGAAAAAGCTAAAGGAGTTCATCAACACCAAAGCAGTATATGAAATGCTGAAAGGTATTCTTTAAGAAGAGGAAGAAGAAGAAGAAAAAGGTAAAGATAAAAATTATGAACAACAAATACCATATCTATCAACAAGTGCATCTAAAAATCAAGTGAATAAAATATATGATGAACAGAATAAACTGGTGAATATACTAGAATCAGGGGCGTGGAAAGGGAGTGGACTGACAATTCTTAGGGGGAAAGGAGTGTGGGGAGTGTGAGAAGAGACTGTACAAAAATTGCACACCTATGGATGAGGACAGTGGGTGGGGTTTACGGCAGAGTGTGGGGTGGGAACCGGGTAGAGGGGAGCTATGGAGAAAAAAAAGAGGAATAATTGTAATAATGTAAGCAATAAAGATTTATTTAAAAAAGAAAAAAGGTTTATAACAAAAGAAAATTTCTAAATACCGTGTTTCCCTGAAAATAAGACATTCTCCAAAAATAAGACCTAGCACATGGAAAGATAAGACATCCCCTGAAAATAAGACCTAGTGCAACTTGGGAGAAAAAATTAATATAAGACACTGTCTTATTTTTGGGGAAACAGGGTAGAACCTGAGTAGACTGAAGTGTCAGTAATATTTCTTCCATTTGAAATAAAGTCATTCTAAATATGAAATATAAAATCCTCCTTTAGATGAGTAGTTTTCTATTCATTTGTGGTCATCTTTATTTTCTGTTTCAGAGAAAAAGATTATTTGAAAACAGTAATTTTAAATAATTTAACTATTTTGAAGAAAAATATTTTCTCCTCACAAATTTTAAAAATAATTTTATGGATTTCAGAGAGGGAGGGAGAGAGAGATGAAACATCAATGATGAGAGAGAATCATTGATTGGCTGCCTCCTGCATGCCTCCCCCTCCTATAGATGGAGCTGGCAATCCTAGCATGTGTACTGGCTAGGGATTAAATCCTTACCTCCTAGTTTACAGATTGATGCTCAACAACAGAGGCACACTGGCCAGGCTTTCTTCACAATAGATTTTGTGGTAAAATGTATAAGATAAAACTTGTCATTTTAATCATTTTTTAAAATGTGTAATTCAATGGCATTAATTATGTTCAGTTTTATGCAAAAATGAGCACTATTTCTATTTCTAAAAATTCATCACCATAAACAGAAACTCTAACTTTTAAGTGATAACACTACAGTCTGCTCTTCACCCATGTCCTAACAACCTCTAATCTACTTTCCATCTATGAATTTGCCTAAATAAATGGAACCACACACTATATATATTTATATTGGTGTCTGGATTATTCACTTAACATAAGGTTTTCAAAGTTCATCCATGTTATAGCTTATATTAGAATTTATATTGTTTGTATTATACCACATTTTGTTTATTCATTTGTCTGTTAATGGACACTTGGTTTTTTTACAATGTTTGGGTATTGTGAATAATGCTGCAAAAACCATGGGCCGATAAGAATCTCTTTGTGTCCTGATTTGTAGATCTTTTGGGTATATAACTGGGAGTGTAATTGTTTGGTCATATGGTAGTAAGTCTATCCCTTTGAATAACTCTTAAACTATTATCCAATCCTCACTGTCCAAGCCATTTTACATTCCCATCAGCCTTGTGTGAGGATTCTAATTTCTCTACCTCATTTCCAACACTGTCAATAGACATATGAAAAGATATTCAATATCACTAATAATCAAAAAATGCAAATTAAAGAGAAATCACATCAGACCTATCAGAATGGCTATCATCAATAAATCAACAACCAACTATTGACAAGTATATGGAGAAAAGGAAACCCTAGGGCACAATTGGTAGGAATTTAGGTTGATGCAGGCACTATGGAAAACAGTATAGAGGGTCCTGAAAAAAATTAAAAATGGAACTGCCTTATAACCCAGTGCTTCCACTTCTGGGTATGTAATGAAACTGCCTTATAATCCAGTGCTTCCACTTCTGGGAATGTATTCAAAAAAATTCAAAACATTCATTCAAATGAATATATGTACCTGTATGTTCAATGTAGCATTATTTAAAATAGCCAAACTATGGAAGCAACCCAAGTGCCTACCAATAAACTAGTGGATTTAAAAAGTTATATACAAAGGAATATTACTTGGCCACAAGGAAGAATGAAAATTATCACATGATGTAATGGATGGACATAGAGGGTTTTATGCTCAGTGAAATAAGTTAGTCAGAGAAAGACAAATATCATAGGATTTCGCTTATATGTGGAATCTAAAGAGCAAAACAAATGAGCAAACAAAATAGAAACAGACTCAGATTTACAGATATCAAACTATTGGTTGCTAGAGGAGAGGGGGGCTGGTGAGTGGAAGAAAAGGTACAAGGATGAAGAAGTACAAATTGGTAGTCACAAAACAGTCATCAGGATGTAAAGTACAACATAGGAAACATAGTCAATAATATTGTAATAACTATGTATGGTGCTAGGTGGGTACTGGAAATATTGGGAAGATGACTTTATAAACTATATGATTTCCTAACCACTATGTTGTATACCTGAAACAAAATAATACTGAATGTAAAATATAATGGAAAATAAAATTATAGTCATTTTAATTGATATGGAGTGATATCTAATTATTGATTTGATTTGCATTACTCTAATGACTAATGATGCTAAGAAGCTTGTCATGTGCTTATTAGACATTGTGTATCTTCTTTGGAGAAACATCTATTCAAGTCATGTGCCCATTTTTTTTCTATTTTTGTTGTTGAGTTTTAAGAGTACTTTTTAAAAAATTAACTTTATTGTTGAAAGTATTATATATGTCCCATTTCCCTCTCATTTATCCACTCTACCCCTCACTTGCCCCCCCCCTCAGGCCTTCATGACACTATTGTATGTGTCTGGATTATGCATATATGCATATAAGTTCTTTGGTTAATCTCTTCTCACCCACCCCTGCCTTCCCTCTGCAATTTGACAGTCTATTTTATGTTTCTATGTCTCTAGATCTATTTCGTTCATCAGTTTATTTTGTTCATTAGATATTACATATGAGCAAGATCATGAAAATCTTGTCTTTCTCTGAATAACTTATTTCACTTAGCATAATACTTTCCAGGACCCTTCATGCTGTCTCAAAGGGTAAGATATCCTTGTTTTCTACTGCTGCATAATATTCCATGGTGTAAAGGTACCACCACTTTTTTATTCACTCAAATACCGATGGGCACTTGGGCTGCTTACAGATCTTAGGTATTGTAAATTGTGCTGCTATGAACATAGGGATGCATATATTCTTTCTGATTGGTATTTCTGATTTGATTTGTTGATAACAGCCATTGTGATAGGTGTGAGGTGATACCTCATTGTCTTTTTTAACATGTATCTCTCTAATTATTCATGACTTTGAGAATTCTTTCATATGTCTCTTGGCCATCTGTTTGTCCTTTTTGGAGAAGTGTCTATTTAGGTCATTTGCCCATTTTTTAATTGGATTGTCTTCCTTTTGTTAAGTTGTATGAGTTCTTTATATATTTTGGAAACTAACCCCTTATCAGCTATATCATTGGCAATTATGTTCTTCCATACAGTTGTCTCCCTTTTAATTTTGTTGATGGATAATTTTGCTGTGCAGAAGCCTTTATTTTGATGTAGTCCAAATTGTTTATTCTCTCCTTGTTTGTATACAGCTGCTCCTCAATTTATGATGGAGTTAGAGTCTGATAAATCAACCTATCATAAATTGAAAATGTATTTAATACACCTAACTCACTTAGCATTGCAGTTTACCCTAATTTACCTTAACATGCTCATAACACAAAGTTAAAATAAAATAAAAAGGCAAAAAATGGTGGCAACACAGTACGCCATCAAGTATCAGTTATTTTTCTCATGATTGCCTGTCTTAATGGGACCTGTGGCTCACTATTGCTACCCAACATTATGTTAGAGTATCATAATGTGTATATATATATATATATATATATATATATATATATATATATATGTGTGTGTGTGTGTGTGTGTGTGTGTGTTTTGTGTGTGTTTGCCCAGGAAAATGTTAAAATTCAAACTTCAAACTATAGTTTCTATTGAATGTGTATCACTTTTTAAAATTTATTTATTATGGTATCACATAATTTTCCTCATCCACCCATTCCCATCCCAAACCCCTCCTCACATATGCCCCCACCCTCCTGTTGTCTGTGACCACTGGTTAGGCTTATATGCATGCATACAAGTCCTTTGGTTGATCTCGCCCCCTTTCCCCCCACCCTCCCCTACCTTCCCTATGAGGTTTGACAATCTAATCAATGCTTCCCTGTCTCCAGTTCTGTTTTTGTTCATCAGTTTATGTTGTTCATTATTTCCCCTAGATGTGTGAAATCATGTGATACAAGAAATACACTTATAAGAACCTAAATTGAGACAAGCCATAATGGTTATGCTGAGAGGCAAATGAATCAGTCTGTAGTGAGTTTCTTTCTGGGCCAACAGTTCTTTTGAGTCCCAATTTCAATGTCAAACATTTCCTTATGGGTACATGTGTGTACATGTCAGCAATGCAATTTCAGTTTTGGATGGTGGACAAATGGTGGATTTGTACCATCATAAAATTACAATAGCATAAGTTGAACCATCATAAGCTGGGGACCAACTGTATTCTAGATATTAAGCCTGTATCAGATATATGATTTGGAAATACTTTTCCAATTGTGTAGGGTGTCTTTCCAACTTCTTGATAATGTTTTTGCATAAAAGTTTTTTATTTATATGAAGTCCAATTCATCTAGTTTTACTTCTGTTGATCATGTTTTTGGTATATTTAAGAATCTGCTGCTAAATCCAAATCATGAACTACCCCTATATTTTCTTTGAAGGCTTTTATGATTTTAGCACTTATATTTAGTTTGTTAATCTATTTGAGTTAATGTTTACATGTGCTGTGATATAGGGGTAGAACTTGATTCTTTTTGCATGTGAAAATTCAGTTGTCCCAGTTGTTGAAGAGAAAACAGTTTCTCCATTGAATGGACACGTCAGCCTTATCAAAAATCAATTATCCAAAAATGTATTAGTTTATTTCTGGATGATCAATTATATTCCATTGTTTTATGTGTCTGACCTTATACCCATACCACACTATTTTGATTACTGTAGCTTTATAGTACATTTTAAAATAAAGAAGCCTGAACAAATAAAACAGATTCATAGATAGATACAGAGAACAAACTGATAGCTATCAAACAGGAAGATGATTCGGGGATGGATGAAAAAAGTGAAGGGATTAATTGGTAACTATAAATTGGTAGCTATAAAATATTCACAAGGTGTAAAGCACAGCATAGGGAATATAGTCAATAATCCTATCTAATAAAAGAGTAATATGCAAAATGACCATACCTTCACTACACCCACCAGTCATGCCCAATAGCCAATCAGGAGCAAATATGCAAATTAACCCAATCAAGATGGCTGAGGCCATAGAGAGAGCAGGAGGCGTGGGCTTTCCTGGCAATGGAGGAAGCCAAGTTTCCCACACACCTTGGCGGGCCCAGGCCTCCACTCAAGACTACAAAGTTTCAATTATAGAAGATAAATAAATTCCAGATACCAGGGCATCTGCTTGGGTCACCAGGGGTGTGTGGCCAGCCTGCAAACCACCACAGGCCCCTCACCCAGGCCGCCACATGCCCCAAAGGAACCCCCAACCTGATCAGGGACACCCTTCAGGGTAAACCAGCCAGCCCCCACAGGTGTACCAGGCCTCTATCCTATCTAATCCTATATAATAAAAGAATAATATGCAAATTGACCATCACTCAAATACAAGATGGCTGCCCCCATATGGTCAAATATGGTTGCCCTATGTGGACACAAGGTGGCCACCACAAGATGGCCAGCAGGAAAGGGTAGTTGGGAGGAATCAGGCAAGCAGGAGAGGGCAGTTGTGACCAATCAGGCCAACAAGGGAGGGCCCTCGGGAGGGACTAGGCCTGCAAGGGAGGGCAGTTGGGGGCAATCAAGCCTGAAAGGGAGGGCAGTTAGAAGTGAGCAGGTTGGCAGAGGAAGGAAGTTGGGGGCAACCTGGCCTGCAGGGAAGAGCAGTTGGCCGGGGACCAGGCCTGAAGGAGAGAGCAATTGCAATTGCGGGGGGGGGGGGGGGGGGATCTGAAGGGTTACAGGCTTGATCCCTTGCCCTGGTCAGGGTGTGTGAAAGAGGCAACAAATCAATGTGCCTCTCTCACATTGATGCCTCTCTCTCTCTCTCTCTCTCTCTCTCTCTCTCTCTCTCTCTCTCCTCTTCTCTTCTCTTCCTCCTCCTCCTTCTCCTTCTCCCCCTCCTCCCTTTCACTCTCTCTAAAAATCAATGAAAAAAAGCCTTGGGTGAGGGGTAACAAGAAAACTTTAAAAATGCAAAACCTGTGAAATGCAATAAAATTAAATATGTCTGCACATAAACTAGTTTTAGGAGTGGGTACAGAAGGAGTCCCGAGGGTTTTCCTTTTCCCCTTCCCACCCTAAAATTGCGCTCCTCATTCCAGGAGGTTTAAAAACCACTGCCCTTGATCACAGGTTTTGAGCCTGGCAGAAACAATGTAGAGGCCTGCCCCAGACAGCATTTCTATTCTCTAGGACAACGGCAGCCACCACTTGTAACTGGAGTTCCAAGTCTGGCACAGAGCAGATGTGATGTGAAGAAAAAACTTGGACATATGGCTCTGTTAAGACACAGCCCAAGCAAACTGCAGTGTTGTCATCTTAAGCATCAGCTGTCCAAGGATGGCTTTGGGATTCAACAAAGGGGTTTTCTACTGCAGTATCAGCACTCATCACACTTTCACTCATGTGTGCATCAAGCAAATAAAATCAGCCTAGTGCAAATTTTTTCTCTTTAACACAAAAGAGACTGAAAGAGTAATCCCATGTGGTTTGAAAATAAAGCCAACTTCATCTCTATCAGCAAGAATTTGTATTTAGCCACACCTTCAGCCAATGCATGCATCAGGGGGTGGAAGGATTGGCTGAAGGGACAGAGAGCAGTACATGTGATTCCACCTCATAAAAGAAAATTTTTATTCATGACCATAAGGTAAGCTCATCTCCCAACAGCAATACCAAGGCCTGCACTTAGGAGAGCAAGCACAGCTAATAGAAGGAAGATCAATCTCTTCAAGAGGACAGAAGGCATACCACAAGGGACCTGGGCTTACAAGTCATTATCACCAAAAGGTTTATTAAAGAAAAACAATGAGCTCAGTTTCTCTAGCTTTGGGGAATGGAAAAGCAGAAACTGTCCATTCATTCCCAATTTTTATTGAGAATCCTTGAAGAGCCAGTCATTGCTCTAAAGAGAAAAATGCCCATAGCATTCAGAGGAATATGAGGTTATGAGAAACACAAAATTCAGAGCATCCTCTGATGTTGAGTCTTATAACACACCAGGATGCAAAATGTCCTTATCTCTGATGGTGATAAAGGAGCCTAGGGGACATTCAATGATAAAAAGAAGTTGCATGAGGCAGTGAGCTCCAAATTCTGGTTCTGTGTCTGCCTGTCCTTTGTTGTGGGATCTAAAGCAGGTTAGTTCCTGTCTGGCTCCCAGTTTCTGTCTCTTTGAAATGAGACAGTTGGGAGAATGAAAGACTTCTCTCACAATTCATAGGAGTAGAGCCTAAAAAACAAGCATTAAACTGGGTGAGTGTCCTATTGTAGACTAGATATACTCCAACCTTTCTCACATTGATTAAAATAAATACTTAAATGTAATTCTATGTTCTCTTTGCTCTGAGGTGATGATTCTAAATGAAAATTTTCAGTAATCAGTGTCATTTCTATTGAATGCCATCAAAAGGTTTTTTATGCAGTAGTGAAAAACACTAAATATTATCATTCACTAATAACAACAGATACAGAAGAGATCCAAACCCAAAGCCAGTAGAATATTTACCAAGTCAATGTATTTAGCATTTCAGTTCAAGAAGTGCTTTCCTATATAGTTCCTCATTTTGAATTAATTTGATCTTCCTAACAACTACATGAAATACAAAATGCAAGCATGACGTGTTTGTTACAGTGAGGGAAGCTGAGGCTCTAAGAGTTACGTGCTTAGACTTAAACAGAAAATACATGACAGAATTAGAAACAAAACCAAGTCTTTGATTCTAAACTCAGTAGCTAACACAAATACATGTCTTAGGTTTAATAAACTCATTAGCATATATATTCAGTACCTACTATGTACCAGATCTATGCTATACACTTTCTGAGGCCTATAGAAGTGAGAAAACCAATGAATGAAGTTAATGTATGAATGAATCGGTCTTGCCTTCCTCTAGTCTTATTCTATACTATTCTTCAGAGAGAGAAGGATTATCTGTGGAGGGTATATTATGTGATAATATAGATTTCTCTTCCATGGAGCATCATAATAGACACCATTTACAACCAGAAAACCTTTTGAACTAGGCAAAATAGTGTTAGTGGCAGAGTTAAAAACAACCCTGGGAAAGAAAACATCATTAGACAAGGGTTATTCAATTAAGGACTGTCAACATTGCCTCTTCAGAGCCAATTACTCCAGAGAACTCTTTTTCTTTTCTTTTTTTTAAAATTTAAATACAGCAGCAGTAGAAACAAAATGAATTGAAGGGTCCCCCTCAAAAGACTACAGAACTATACTTCCAGAGGAAAACACAAAGATATAATCAGCACCTCCATATACTAAATTGCTGGAAAAGATGGTAGGTATTTTTTTGTTTGTTTGTTTGTTTTTTCATTGAATTAAAAGGCAACAAGGCTCTAATTTTTCCATGTTTTGGCAAGAAAATTATAAGTAACTTGCATAACCCAGGGAACACAGACAATAGGGTGGTAAAGGCCTGAGGTGGGGGTTTGGAGGCAGGATCAGGATTGGAGGGGTCAATGGGAAAAAAGGCAACATATGCAATACTTTCAACAGTAAAAATAGAAAATTATAAGTAGCTGTTCCCCCTGGGTTTAGCTTAAAATTTAAATACAAGCATTTGTATATAAGCCCAGTGTGTGAATGCTGTCATTGACAAGTATATAGATTACTCAGCATTTGTGTTGGGAGGAAGTGATATAAGCTTTCTTTAGCCAGGTGGCCTACAGGAGCTGCTCAAGTTTAGATGGTTGCTTCACAAAGGGTATTTGACCAGGCCAAGCTTACTCTCTACAGTTGGATGGGCATAGTGCCTTCCTAACGCATGTTATGGCATTTACATAGGGGTGTGATAGAATTCTCTCATATACCCAGCTTTACCACAGGGTTTGTGGTAACTCAGTTTAGCCACTTCATACACAGCATGAATAAATTTAAGATGAAAGTTTCAGGCCTGTCACCAATGATTACCTTTGGGCATAAGAAGAATGAAGTGATAGAGTGGAGATGACTATGTTAGCTAGTCTCACCACTGGAAACATAGGCCATACAGCATCTGAAAAAGTCTATCAAATACCCAAGGTATCAAATTCCAGAGAATTCCCATATTTTAGTGTGACCAACCACAAAGACATCCCTTTAAGGTTCTGATGAGCAAGAACCCCAGAAAGCTTTCTAGGAAAACCAGAAGAGGGATTCAGTCAGTATTTGTAATTGAATTGCTTCCCTTTTGCCATCTTTGTTATAATGGCAAGAGAGGTTCCTGCCATTTTTGATGACCTAAACCATTGATAGATTCTACTTTCCTCTACAAAAGAGAAAATAAAAGTCACAGTCACCAGCTTTTCCTATAGGACACCGAAACTTTGTCCATGCATTTCTTAAACCCCATATCTCACCATCCAACTCAATCATCCAGTTGAACTAGAAGCAAGATGATCCAAATGCATTGAGGTGGGTTGTGGTTTGTATGTATATTTGTTTTGTTTTTGTTTTTTTGCTGGGGAGTTAACTGGAGCTTAGGTATAAAGGCACAGGTAGCACTAAGACTGTCTGGATCAGTATCCTACACAACATAGCATGGCATTAATTGATAACATTTCTCAATACTAACCAATCAAGATCCAAGACAATAAACAGCAGTAGAAAATATGCTGCCACACGATAGAGATACATAAGGACATAGGTGGCTATGCAAGTGATGGAAATGAATGTAAAATGAGGCCCAGGAACAACACAGCCACAATCCAGAAACTCAAGTCTTACATAATCACTTGGGTGGCAAGCACAGCCAGCCACTGGTAGGCTTTAATGAGGACTACCTAGGCAAACTACAGTCCTCTGTTTGAAATGTATTTCAATATCCCTGGTGGTTGCCTGGAACTGTGGATAGTACCAAACCCTATCTATCAGGTTTTTTCTCCTATACATATATATCTATGATAAAAGTTTAATTTGTAAATTAGGTACAGTAAGAGATTAATATTAATAATAAAGTAGAACAATTATAACAACATACTGTAATTAAAGTTATGTCCATGTGGTCTTTCTTTTTCAAAATACCTAGAATTTTTCATTTAAAATTGTTGAACCAGCCGAAACCAGTTTGGCTCAGTGGATAGAGCGTCGGTCTGCGGACTGAAAGGTCCCAGGTTCAATTCTGGTCAAAGGCATGTACCTTGGTTGTGGGCACATCCCCAGTGTGGGGTGTGCAAGAGGATGTGCAAGAGGCAGCTGGTCAATGTCTCTCTCTCATCGATGTTTCTAGCTCTTAGCTCTCTCCTCTCCCTACCTCTCTGTAAAAAAATCAATAAAAATATATTTAAAAAATAAAAATAATTGTTGAACTATGGGTAACTGAAACCATGGAAAGTGAAACAACAGATAAGGGGGGTACTACTGTCCTCGGAGAAAACAAACATTTGGCTTGGATAAGTGGAGATGCATTGGCATCCCCACACCAGGAGGGAGTCAAGCACATTAATAAGCACAATGACAAAAATAAGTATTTGCCTTTCATAACACATTTCTCTATAAGGGCACAGCAGATAGAACTGGGAACTATCTCTGACAGCTCCTTACTAGCTTTATGATCTTGGGTGAGTCAGTCAGTTAAGTATCTGAATCTGTACTGCTTTATCAGCAAAATGGGGTCAATTGCACTCCTCTACTTGACAGGGTAGTATTAAGATGTGAGACAGGGCAACTCACACCATTAGGACTGTTGGGGGAAGAGAGAACAGGGCAAAGGGGATTGAATACATGGAATCAGGTTAAAGCTAGACTTCAGCTGAGCCCACTGCCTTGCTTGGTTAGTTCCTTTCCTTGTCCTCTCCTGCTCCTAAGACAACCAGTTTTCAAAAACAACTCTAGAAAACTAATATGCTCTTTTTTCTTTGTAAAGGTTGATTTTGGATTATATTTCACTGACCCAGGCACCCCAGGTGGTGAGAAAGACCATTTATATTCATCTCTACTACCTTCCCTGCCTTAAGGTGCCAGGAAATATGTTTGCTAGCCAAATGGCACTAGAGGTTCTACTGTTAACACCAGTGACCATCTTTCAAAATCTGATCATTTTATACAAGGGTCTTGATGATATTGTTTTATAGTGATTGATGTTTTTTTTGTTGTTGTTTGTTTCTGTTTTATTGGCAAGTGAATCCACAGGAGGACTTCCTTCAAATGCCTCAGTTTAGCCACTTGCTGTTCCCCCTTGCCCAGAGCTCTCTGCAGATAATCTGTATTACCTCCCCACTTAATCCTTCAGGTCATTATTCAGATGTCATCTTCACAATTTAGCTTTCTCTAGCCACACCCACACTCACAGACACACACTCCAGCACCCCCATCTCTCTTTCTTGCTTCATTTTTCTCCACACTACTTATCAACATCTTACATAAAAAATAAGTTATTTATGTTTATTGCCTCTTCTTCCCCTCAGGATTGTCAGTTCCAACAAGGCATATCTTTTTTCTTTACTGCTGTACCTTTAGTGCCTAGAACAATGCCTGGCTCATTAAATATTCATTGAATAAGTGAATAAATAACTCCTTAATTTTAATGCTCTCACAGAAGCTTTAGACAACTGGACTATATTTCCAATGTTCATATATTTCCCCTCTCTCTATTTCATCTACACCATTTCCAATATATTAGGCTCACTTAAAAACAAACAAACAACAGCAAACCCACAGGTGGCTCAGTTGAGTAGGGCATCATTCAGTAGTACACAAAAAGGAGGTTTCAGGTTTGATTCTCAGTCAGGGGACCTACCTAGGTTTTGGTTTCCATTTCCAGTGGCGTGTATAGGAGGCAAGCAATCAATGTTTCTCTCACCTCTCTCTCTCTCTCTCTTGTTCTCTCGCTTTCTCTGTCTCTCCTCTCTCTCTCTAAAAGTCAATATAAACATATTCTTGAGTGAGGATTAAATTTTTTTAAGTAAACAAACAAAAAACACAGTGACAGTCTTATTTATTCCCATGTCATAGTTCCAAATGTTCACCAAACCAGTCACAGTCATTGAATCTGAATGGGTTATGATTCATATTTGTTTTGAAAGTGAAAATGTTTAAAGCTACCCATCCTGCCAGTCATTAGGGACAAGACACTGCAAGAAAAAAAACCTGACACTTCCCTAGTAGACAAATAAAATCCAAAAGCAGTGAAGATTGTAACTTCTAAAGGGATCAAAACCTCTGCCCTCACCCCAATAAGCTATATTTGAACAGAAATTCAGTAGCTTCTATTAAATCAAGCTATTGTATTAATATATGCTACTTATTTTAGGAAACCTAAACCTAGAAAATAATATATGCTTATTTTTATATTCCTTCAATAATATATGATATAGTGCTTATGTATACTTTTTATGATTTCAGAAAGGAAGGGAAAGGAAGAGAGAGAGAAACATAGATGATGAGAGAGAATCATTGACTGGCTGCCTCCTGCAAACCCCACACTGGGGATTGAGCCTGAAACCTGGTCATGTGCCCCAACTGGGAATCGAACCATGAACTCCTGAATCATAGGTCAATGCTCAACCACTGAGCCACATCAGCTGGACTGATAGAATGTTTAGGAACACAACCAATACTTATTAAGTTGTTTTTTTTATCTGGCATAAAAAAAGAAATCTTAGTGCACCACTGTACATCTACATACACAGTACACAGTTTGAAAATTCAAATGTTTTACTGGGTCATTTCAATGGTTGACACAAAAACAGAATTGAAAGTTGTTTTAAGCTTCCCAAAGTGTGGGTATGCTTTCACCCATATCCAACAGCACAGGTGCCCAGAAATGGCTTCCAAACCTTTACTAGCTCTAAAACCTCGGGCTCTCTGTGTCTTACATTTCATCAATTATAAAATGGGAAGAACCTTATTGGGGATGTTGTGAGGATCCTATGAGAACATAAATGTAAAAGAACTTTGTAAAGCAAGATATACAATAAGGTTTGAGATAAAGCTGGCCTCCCATCAGGCCTCTAAAATTCAGCTTGTATATTTTCCATAACTTAAATTTCTTAAAAAAAAAACAAAAACCACACCACACAATAAAACACTAGGAGGATAGAAAAGCCCCATAAGTTATGGCACAATAGTAGAAAACCAGAATACCATAATTACTTGACATCTGAAATTAGCAGATGTGGTCAATCTGTGCTCTCTCTCTAATCTTGTGTTTTTTCACCTGTTAAACCACTATGACTGGGAGTCCTGCCTTTGTCCCAGGCTACCCTTTTGTATTAGGGCTAGTGTTATCTACTCCATTCCAGTCTGGTAGATAGATACAACGTAGCATGGTGATTCAGAGCATAGACTATGGAGTTAGACAACATGGGTTTGATTTCTATAACCCTGAATTACTAACTGAGCAAGCTTTACAATGCTGCATAGCCTCACTGAGTCTAGGCATGCTTATCAGTAAAACAGGCAACTGAGTATGAGTATGCACTTAACTCAAGGGATGGTTGTTGGGATTAGATATATAATGTGTGTAAAATGCCCAGACCACAGAAATAATTTAAAAAGGAACAGCTGTGGTTTTCACATCAATGAGCGTTGCCCACATTTTGTTTTTGTTTAGAATTTACCTTTTCTACTCCCAGATTGTCAATGTGCTCAATGAATGTCAAGGAAGCCCTCCCCAGCTGCTAGAACAAAAGTTAAACAGTCTTATCTGGCCAAATCATTGTGCATGTAACTGACATGTCCTATTCCTTATTGCAGCACGATGTGACAACTTGGAAAGAACATTGGACTTGGAGTCAGAAGACTTCAAATTTCAGCCCTACCTCTTACCAGCACTGTGATCTAGGCTAATTCATTGTACTTCTCTACAAGAAAATAACACTTCCTGGAGGGTAGGTACCATATGAAAACATGTTCATCTGTCTCCAGCATAGTGATTTAATCCTAGTAGGTACTTGACAATGACTCCTTAAAAGAATCAAAGACATGAATATATCTGAGCCTCAGTTTCCTTTTGCATTCAAAGGGATAGTAATTGTTGTACTACTTATCTCTCAAGGTTATTTGGAGATTAGGCTTAGCTTAGAACAACCTCTCCTTCCCTTGACCAAGCACTGATCTTACTCAATTGTGACTGCCTTTTTATGCTGGTTCCCTGTACCTACTAAAAGGTCTCATTATTTCCTTCTTTCTATTACTCTCTTCTAGTTAATACCGACTCATCCATGTTTTCTCAGATGAGAAGGCCCTTTCTCTGACTCTTCATAGCTCTTCCTATAAGTCCTCCATGAAATAAAATTACATTATATTTATATGGTGATTCATTGTTATTGCTAGGTTGTAAATACTGCCGGGCAGGGCCCATGTCTATCTTTCCACTAATATATTTCTAGTTCCTTAGTCAATTGTTCATCTACATGAAGAGCTTATTAAAAGTGATCATTTTGCTTCCCCTGCCCTATGGGATGTATCAGTGAACATATTGCTAAGAGAGATGTCTGAGATTTTACATCATCACAAGATGGCCACCAAAAAATGGTCACTACAAGATGGCTGGCAGGGGAGGGCAGTTGTGAGCAATCAGGCCAGCAGGGGGATGGGGCAGTTGGGGGCAAACAGCCCAGCAGGGGAGGGCAGTTAGGGGCGATTGGACAAACAGGGGAGGGCAGTTGGGGGCAATCAGGCTGGCAGGGGAGGACAGTTTGGGGTGATCAGGCCAGCAGGGGAGCAATTAGGTGTCAATAAGGCAGGCAGAGGAGTGGTTAGGAGCTACCAGTCCTGGATTGAGAGAAGGATGTTCCACTGCCAGGTTAGACCAGATCCCACAAGGGGTCCCAAATTGGAGAGGGTGAAGGCTGGGCTGAGGGACACCCCTCCCATGCACAAATTTTGTGCACTGGGCCTTTAGTTATTTATAATAGCTAAAATCTATAAACAGCCCTAGTGCCCATCAGTAGATGAGTAGATAAAAAAGCTGTGGTACATTTATACCATGGAATACTATGCAGCAGTAAAAATGAAGGATCTCTTACCTTGTGAGACTGCATAGAGGAACCTGGAAAGCATTAAGCTAAGGGAAATAAGCCACTAAGAGAAAGATACATATCACATTATTTTACTCATATGTGTAATCTAATGAACAAAATAGATCCAGAGACATATAAGATGGAACAGACTGTCAAACCCCAAAAGGAAGGCAGGGGTGAACAGGTGAGTGGGAAGAGATCAGCCAAAGAACTTATAAGCATATACGCATAATCATGGACACAGAAAATAGTGTGGTGAAGTCCTAGGGTGGGGGATGGGAGTGGGCTAAAAGGGGTCAAATGGGGGGGGAAGGACATACAAATATGTAATATTTTAAACAATAAAGATTTTTTTATAATATATTTTATTTATTTTTTACAGAGAGAAAGGGAGAGAGATAAAGAGCTAGAAATGTCGATGAGAGAGAAACATCGACCAGCTGCCTCTTGCACACCCCCTACTGGGGATGTGCCCGCAACCCAGGTACATGTCCTTGACCTGAATCGAACCTGGGACCCTTCAGTCTGCAGACCGATGCTCTACCACTGAGCCAAACCGGTTCAATAAATAATAAAGATTTAAAAAACAAATAAAATCAAAGTGTATCTTGTATCAATGAGTGAATTTTTGAGTAAATGAATAAATGAGAAGTATTTGAAACAATGGAAATGATCATCCTTTCTGCCTCACCCTTTTGCAGAACTCTCAGGTTATTAAAGAGTATTGCCATTATGTGGTATCATTCCATTCCAATGCTATTATGAATGGAATGATGCGGGGAAAACCACCTACTGCTGATACTATCATGAGAGTGCACAAAGGAATGTGGACTGCTGATGGACCTTGGGTGTTAGCAGGGTTAACACCAAGAACCATTGTTTGTTTTGAGATAGCAGTGGCTCAAAGCAATTTCCTGATCTAATAGCCTCAAAGTAAATGTTTAGGGGACCTTACTGATATTTACTGATCTTTATTGACCTTGGAGACTGCTACCTGTTTGTCGTGCTTTACTGGGGACAAGATGTGTATCTAACTGAATAAAAAGAGAATAAGGCCAGGTTTCAGTGTGCCTCTCCAAGAGAGAGGTCTCTACCTGCCCCCACCCCATGCCTTCTAAATTCATATTTCTTATATAGTTTTCATTTGTGCATTGGCCCTTCCTTCAGATTATGAACCCTAGCCATGCATGTTGCAGCAGAATGATACCACACCCTACTATTTAATAAGAAAACTATACTGTAACAAATTCTCAGATACTGAAACTGTGAAAGCCAGCCTCAAGCTCAATCTTTGTGGGCACCCATCTGTCTTATTATGATCACAATGGAACTTTCATGTCCTTGGACCCTAGTCACTTCCTCTGTCTCTAGCATTTGAGCTCACAAGCTCCCATTTTCCAGCTTGTCAGGAACATGAATCAGTGCTCTACTATTCATTTATTTATTTTTCTTTCTTATTTATTTGTTTATTTATATATTTATTATTGTTTGAAGTATTACAATAGTAATATATATGTCTCCTTTTTTCCCCCATTGACCTCTCCCCAGCCTCCCCTACCCCCCAGTACATGCCCTCACCTGCCCCTCTCCAGTGTCTTGTATCCATCAGTTATGCTTATATGCATACATACAAGTCCTTCGGTTGATCTCTTACAGCCCCCCCTCCCGCAACAACCTCCCCTGGCTTCCTGCTGTAGTTTGACAGTCTGTTCAATGCTTCTTTGCCTCTGTATCTATTTCCCCCCATTTATTTCTTTTAAAAAATCTTGCCTCTGCAGACTAGAAATAATCTATTCATATAATAGCAAAAAATGTTTGAGTCCCAATTTCAGTGTCCAACAGTTCTGAGTCCCCGTTTCAATGTTCTCTAAGATCCAAGCTCAGCAGGCTCTCATTTGGAGTGGTGCTTCTCAGACTCTATAAGGTGCTATAATTTAGCACTACTTTTGGCCTAGTAAGGGTTGTGGGAAGGGGAAGGAGGTGGGAAGCTGGAAGAGAGGTAATCCCTGTTTGCTTCCAAAGCCACTACCATTTTCCCTTCTTCCCCATCCTTCTACCTAATCATATGTCAGGGTGATGGCAAAAGCAAAATTCTATCTGCTACTATAAAGTTCATGAGCTAGATCCCTTACAGTGGTTCTCAACCTTTCTAATGCTGACACCCTTTAATACAGTCCCTCACATTGTGGTGACCCCCAACCATAAAATTATTTTCGTTACTACTTCATAACTGTAATTTTGCTACTGTTATGAATTGTAATGTAAATATCTGATATGCAGGATGTATTTTCATTGTTACAAACTGAATATAATTAAAGCATAGTGATAAATCACAAAACAATATGCAATTATATATTGTGAAATATTTATTTCTAATTATTTATTACTAATTCCTAATAAATTTGAGAACTTAATGAAGACTTTTAGTTGCATCTTATTTATGGAAATCAAAGTTCTTCCAGCAAAAATTACCTCACAAGTATATGAATGCATCTGTATTATGCTCATAAATAGCACCAGGAGAGGTTTAATTCAGAAAATCTAATGAGGAATACAAATAATAAATAACTAAGGAATTAGAATGGAAATGGAATTTTGAGAAAAAAATAAAGAAAAGAGTAGCTTTTATTTTCAAAGGTTCCTGATGCCTTAATGAAAATTTCTGGTCAATCAATGCACACAGCCAACAGGGGTGTGAGGGCATGAGTGGGGAGGTTGTGGGAATAAAGAGAGGATAAGGACACATATGTAATACTTTAATCAATAAAGAAATTTAAAAAATATATTTGATATTCACAAAATATAAATTAAAATAAATAAAACCCAATTTTCCACTACCACCCCCCAAGTATCTACACCATTCCAACCAGCTTTCCATTGGGAATAGCATGCATTCTATAAATAAGAGGCCAGTAATAGAATGTATCCAAGAGGGGAAAGCAAGCACTAACAAATTTTCTTTTTATATAATGCTATATTGATCTGAGCTAGAGGCACAGAATTGATCATATTATGTTAAATAAAGTTAATGATCCCATGCCACCTCAAATTATTGAAATATATTTGGAAAGGACTTTGCATCCTTACCTGCTTCTAGTCTGTGCCATATATATATTCAAATTAACTTATTTCTACTTATACCCATTGCATAGGAAAATTTGGAGATTGGGGAAAAAATAAAGAAGCTAACAACTACACCCAAACCCATTAACTAGAGATAATCCTTTGTTGACATCTTGGCATGATATTCCTTCACATTATTTTTTCTACATATTGTTAGTTTTTTCTCCCATGCAATTAGCTAAACTTTTATAACTCAATCTATTCATATAACACTATATAATAGGTGTTGTCCATGTTATTAAAATTTTTCATACACTTAAATTTTAAATGATCACATAATATGCTATCAAATAATCCCTTAATGTTGAACAATTAGGATGTTTCCATTTTTGTTATAAGAATAAAGCAATAATGTACATCGAAATCAGATTTGCAAATCAAATGCAGACAAATGACAATAAAATTATAATATTTAGTTTTTGTTCTAGATGTAGAATTACAACATTCACAGGATATATGTATTTTAAGGTATAAACATCTGGTCAACGTGATTTTCCAAAGGATTGTTTGAATATACATTTCTAACCGTGTCTCAATTAGTGGTCTTTAACAATGGATATTATCATTAAAATACAAATTTATGTAACAACCTTTTGCCAGTATGATAAATGAAAAATAGATATTTTACTAATTTTTATTTTCTTGATTACTAGAAAAGAAAGTTAAACATTTTCTCATAGATTTATTGGTTCTTTGTAGATTTCTTTAAGCCCTTTGAGACTGGGGTCATTTTTAAAATGAAATTCTAAATATTTTCAAAGGAAAATAAACAAAACTTCTTTCTATATTTCTAACTTCATCCTAAATGTCTTTATCCACTGTCCAAACCTACTTCTGATTGTGCTTTCCTCAATGGAAATAAACGGTTTTCTCTATGCCTTTGTATGTATACAGATCTTAATTAGGTTAGTCCTCAGCCTCCTTTTATTAGAAAAAAGATCCTTTAAGTCAATGGTTCCCAAGCTTTAATGCACATAAAACATCATTTGGAGTGCTTGTTAAAATGCAGATTCTTTTATTCCTCTCCCAGAGTTTCTGATTCAGCACTTCTTGGGTGAGACACAGAAAGTGTATTTCAGAAAGTATTCCAAGCAATTTTGATGTAGGTAAACTATAGACCACTCTTTGAGAACATAGCTTCAGCCACACATTGTTGATCTTTGGTAATCCTAGAAATCTCATAAGAACTCTCCTGTGCTTCCCCTCACCAGTTTTCTCAATGTTTCCCTGTAGGGGTAGCACTGTGGCATTTGGGCCTGGTTAATTCCTTGTTGGGTAGAATATCCTACTCTAGGCACAGTATTTAACAACACTGGTGCCTGCCCACAAAATGCCAGTAGTTGCCTTCAATGAGTGACAATCCAAAAACACTCCTACAACTTTGTCAAATTCTCCATGGGAATGCATGATTACCTCTGGGTGTGAAACAATGCTAGAGTAGTACCTTTGGCTCAGTAGTTCATCACACACATGCACACACACACACACACTTAGCCCAATAACATGTTGTTGTTTTTTTAATAACTCCAGATCTATTTGCTATTCCTCAGAGAAGATGATGACATTTGCCACATACACAAAATGGTAGAAGTAGAGTAGAAGAGAATCTAGGGAACAGAGAACATATGGCTGTCTTTCTTTTGGCCTCAATGAATCAGTATCTTTTTTAAGCACACTAGGAAAACAATAAATAGTTGGAAAACTAAACAATGGTTTACATTAAATAATGATTGCTCATATGCCTCTCAGATAATAAAGATCTTGCTACTCTTTGCCAAAGCTGCCATCCTATGTCTAGGCTAATTGATTGTAGGCAATCTGATTGCTATGGGCATTGGAGGCAAAGGTGAATGAATGTTCCCTTGGAATGCACACCACACAAAGGCAGAGAAAGGCAGAGTGAGGCAATGAGTATATTGCAAGCAGCTCGTGGCAGCCAGAGGATAATTTGTGAAAAAGTGCACTTATATTTTTGGCCACTGAAAGTTTTGATGAGCCCTGGAACTTCTTTCTAATGTTTCTGGGAAGTGTAGCCTCAGTGAGGGGACTCACCATGAAAACAGCTGCATTAGTAGTTGGTAAACTGTAAATAGAAATAATATATTTTTTCCTCAGTCTATGGAATAAAATGTCCCAGCCACCGTGACTGTCAGCTTCTTGGATTCATTTTATTTTTTGTCCTAAGTGGGTTGAAGGAGAAAGGCTGAATAAGTGACTTTCTAGGGATGCCTTCCAGTGAATAATATTATCAGGATCCTGGGACTACTGAAAATGCAAAGCAGGAAATGTGTGGTGGAGCTGAGAGCGAGCAAGCAGGACCATACAGTATAGGCAATCTCTGTAGAGATAGGCATTTCTGCCCTTGGACAGATGGCCAAGTAGGAGGCCATAGCATCCAGGAGATGACTGCAAGATTATTTTTGAGAGCTCCGAAGACCACATCCCCAAGTAACAGTAACTCAGTAATTATCTGGGCAGCAATACTGTCAGAACATTCATACATACCAACTAGAATAATTGAGTCCCTCTTTCCAGAATCTTTGCAGTATATTTATTGGCCATATGACCTCTTGGCAGCATAAAACATGAATAATCTCTTGTTTCTTCTTCCAACTCCCCCTTACTCAGTTCCCAAGACTGCACTTTGTCTTGCCTATTAAATGGCCCCAATATATTTATACATTTGACTAGAATACTGAACATCCCATTTGGCTCTGTATGTATGCTCAATGCTTCCCCTGGGCCTCTCTTACATGACAACTTGTTTAAAAAGTGTGTTAGTAGCCGAGACCGGTTTGGCTCAGTGGATAAAGTGTCGGCCTGCAGACTGAAAGGTCCTGGGTTCGATTCCGGGCAAGGGCATGTACCTTGGTTGCGGGCACATCCCCAGTAGGGGGTGTGCAAGAGGCAGCTGATCGATGATTCTCTCTCATCGATGTTTCTAACTTTCTATCCCTCTCTCTTCATCTCTGTGAAAAATCAATAAAATATATATTTAAAAAAAAAGTGTGTTAGTGACTCTACCAAAGAGATCTCCTTTAGAATAAGGAGATTAAAAAGAAACCTTTGGTTTTCACATTTCTGCCCAGAACGATTAGGAAAGAAGAACCTGAGGTCTCTGCTCCAGCACAGGCAACCAATCTGTTGGTCTTGTGTCCTACTCAGACACACAGCAGGGGAAAGGATGAGCATCTATTCTCCAGACTCTCTTCCTACTGCTCTGGGTTGTTTGTCTACACTAGTCTAGGTGCCTATCCTTAGGTCAGATGCTCCCTTGTTGGCTCCCCTTCTTCCTGTAGTTTGCTGAGTAAATACATCAACCCAGGTGGAGGCTTTGGACCTGTGGCTTTCACACTCTACATTATTTGTCTTGAAAAGACTGTCTGTGTATCATCTATTGTCCCCAGGCTGGTGGTTGCTAAATTTTCACTCCAACCTAACTTATCATCTAAGCCTCATTCCTCTATCATCATCTGTCTACTGAGCATTTGATATGTACTGGGCTATTCTGCTGCTACCTCAAAATAGGTCTAAAACCGTAATCCTCAAAACCACAGACTAATAAATCAAAGGGGGCATCAGAGAGAATATTTCCCCACTCATACTTTCCAGCTTTAACATGCAATACCAAATTCTCCCAGGCCCTAAACAGTGTGCTTATAAATACAGTCTTAGGAATTAATCAGACCTGGGTTCTGGCTCAGCCTATTCCTGGCACTGTGACCCACTATTCTACCTCCTGTTTATTTACAGTTTTATTTTGAAAAGCATTGACAAATAGCATTGTATAAGTTTAAGGTTACAACATGATGATTTAATACATGTATATATTGTAATACTAGTAATTACCACAGTAAGGTTAGTTAACAACTCCATTACCTTTGTATTGTGTGGTAAGAACATTTGAGATATACTTTCACCAACTTTCAAGTAAACAATACAGTATTGTTTATTATAGTCACCATGCTTAACTACCCTTCCTTCAAGGGAATTTCCTCAACTATCAATCATGTATGATAACAGGACCTACTTTCCATGGTGGCCATGAAGATGAATTGAGAAAATGAAGTTAAGGCACTTGTGGAGCTCACAATAGGCACTCATATAATGGTAGCTATTATCTGTACTGTAATGTTTTATTTTATTTTTTTTAAATATATATTTTATTTATTTTTTTACAGAGAGGAAGGGAGAGAGATAGAGAGCTAGAAACATCGATGAGAGAGAAACATCGACCAGCTGCCTCTTGCACACCCCCTACCAGGGATGTGCCCGCAGCCAACATATATGGCCCTGACCGGAATTGAACCTGGGACCTTTCAGTCCGCAGACCGACGCTCTCCCACTGAGCCAAACCGGTTTCGGCATGTACTGTAATGTTTTAAATCTTTATGTACTTTATCTTACCAAACCATTTCAAATCTTCTTTGTTGTCCTTCATTCACCTTCATTCATTTGTGTATTTATTGTGTATTTACTAAATGATTAAAGCGTGCTAGGCACCAAGGATAAAGCAGTGAATAAAAGAGACATACTCCCAATTCTCCTCAAGCTTATAGACGATTGAATGAAAACCAACATTACAAAATAGAAGTGTGATAAATATTATGATAGAGAAAGTAAATATCAATAACTTAGCACACAGTAACCCTAAACCATTGTGTCTAGGCTTTTGCAGTATCCTCCAACTGGTCTTTACTTCTAGATACTCACTTTGCTAATCCAGCCTCCATATGACCAACAAATTAGTCATCTTAAAACACTGCTTTCTTAGTGTATGTCTCCTCCCTAAACTTTTAATGGCTCCCCGCTTCTTACAAGGTATGTCCAAACCCTTAGCCTGGCCTTCAAGAGGAGGTTAATGTGCAAATGCACAGGCTTTGAAGTTAGACAAAATCTGGGCTCCGCTGCTCACTAGGTTTATAAATTGAACCAGAATGTATAACTCCTCTAAGCCTCAGTGACGTAATTAGCAATTTGAGAAAACATTGTTGCTCTCCCACATCTGGGACTTTTACATGTTACTCCCCCTGCCTGAAATAGTTCCCCAACACTTTCTCTGCGATCTCCATCAGATTAGCTCCTAAGTATCCTGAAACCAGCGTTCAGCAGCAAATTGGATGGAAAAGTAACAAGATAATATAGAGTATGGCAAGCATTTAAATCCCTGATCCAATCAAAAGTTCCAGCGGGCACTCAATTCAGCCATGCTTGGCTAAGTGAACATGGATCCCAGGCTTAGAACGGATCATACTCCATTGAGCCCTAACTACTATAATCCCTAAAGCCACATGACATTAGGCACAGTTGCTAGAAATCTACAAGGGAAACTCACCAATGGAACATCAAAGCAGCACAGCAAATGCTGCACTACTGCCACACCTCTTTGTTAAGCTAGCATATTTCTACTATGCTACCTCCAGAGGACTTTTAGGAAGCTACCCAAGGCTAAGCATACTTGCTATTCAACCTGGGTACGTCAGAGGCCTGGGCACATGACCAAAGAGCTTGATCCACCAAACTCCTACAGAATTGATGGGTCTCAGCTCTCACACCATAGCTATGGCCTATATGGTCAGCCATAACAATTTGTCATGTGAATGTATTTTAGGAGCCAGACACTGGTTTAAATTCAGATCTGAACTAGGGTTATTTACTCTGTGATAAAGGAACCCAAAAGCTCATGATTTTGTTTTATTCTTCATGAGCCCAAACATTCACAGGACTCTGGCCAACATCTGCTTGATGAGAGAATACCCTCTCAAGCTTTCAGCAGAACTGCTGACAAATTGTTCCACATGTACAAAACTCAGCCATAGCATCAGCTACCTCTGAAGTTAAATTTCAGTTGCCTAAATGAATTCCATAGGATCTTTCATCATCTAAAGAGGCACATTTGCTCTTCTGTTTTAAAATGGTTCCTCTGACATTGACAATAACAACAATAAAAATTAAGATTTCCTAGAGGAGCTGGAGACAAATGGCAAAAGAGAGGATGTAAGAGCACTAGTTTATTTCATTGCATACCTTTTAACTACCTAAAATATGTAAGTTGTTTGAGGGTAAGTGCTACTTATGTTATTTACCTATGTCATCAGTGATTAGTACAGGGTCAAAGCTAAGAGCAGCTGGTCCATAATATTTCTTTTTTTATTTTTATTTTTGTATTAATTTCTTTATTGATTAAGGTATCACATATTTGTCCTCAACCCCCCATTCCAATTCCCCCCTTCATGTCCCCACCCCCCTATTGTCCTTGACCACTGGTTAGGCTCATATGTGTGCACATCAGTCCTTTGGTTGATCTCTCCCTTTTATCCCCACCCTCTCTTTGAGGTCCAACAGTCTGACCCATGGCTCCTCATCTCTGGGTCTGTTCTTGTTCTTCAGTCTATAACACATCCCACTAAGTAGGTTCCTGGTATATGGGGATGCGGGTGAATAAAATTGACAGATTTGTTATGCTTCCTTCTACTGAGGCAGATCATTAAGTACAAGGACAATGGAGGGCCCAGGACACACTTTATACCTCAGTTCTCTGAGGGAGAAACACATGGATTTGTTTGCCTTCATTCAGCATGTGAAGGCTCGCTTTTTCCTCTGTGTTTTCTTACAATTTCAAAGCATTCATTCCTCCTTTTTAAAATGTATCTTTATTGTTGAAAGTATTATAGATGTCCATTTCTCTTCTTAATAGAAGGTTCAAAGTATACTGAGAGATTATTAAATGTCCCAAGTTTTTTGGGAAGTGCAGCTTCATGCGAGGGAGAGAATAAAAAAGAGAATGATTTCTTTTACCATCTTCAGAAAATATCAGAGCAATGTTATAGCTGAAAAGGAGAGAATCTGCATGATTTGACTTCTATATTCAATTGGCAGTTTATGAAAGAAATATTCAGTGACACTATTTGATGATTTATTGTTGTCACCCTTCTCTTCACTCCTATTCTATCAGGCCCACTGCAAGGGTTCATGGGGACACTGAAATTATTGGAACATTTTGTTTCACCAGGAAAGATCTTTCTGGCATTTGCCTACATGCTGGAGGGTTCAGTCTCTCTTCCCTGATCCATCACAATTCCATGTAATTTACTGAATTAGAACCCAGACTCAATGCTCTCTCTTGTTCACTCAGATTTTCTAATCTTTATCCAGTTCTTTATTCATGGCACAGCCAGTCATTACTATAGATTGGAAGAGCTTAGATGAGGTAAAAAGAAACTCAACACTTGCTGGCTGTGGGTCAGGGTTGATATGTGTGAGTAAGAAAAACAGGGAAATTGAGGCCTACATTTAAACACCACTTTCAATGTCATGATTGTTAAGCTGATTACAATCCACTTGCCATGTGCAGCACAGAACATTATGAAAACTGTACACTGTACTCAACACCATACAGAACAGCTTTTCAGGGGAACACCATCTTTTTAGCCTATTTCTTGGTGTAAAAATCTAGTCACATCAGCAAAATTCACAATTTTGGAGCAACGATTGCCAAAGTTGTCATTCTCAGTAAGTTTGATGAGGTTTCAAGAGAAACTGAGGTTTGGGGCCCAAGTGACACATACCCAGAAAAGCCTTCTGGATCTTGAACCAGAAAGTAGCTAGACATAGAATGAATATTCATAACTATATATACGTGATAGGCCAAGTCAAGAATGAGTTGGCTATACTCTATCTTGGATTTCTCCAAGGAAGAAATCCCCATGGAGTGTATTTTATTCCCAAAAGACTTATTTTTAGCTGGTAAATGAGTGACCAGTTCTCATATTCCCATGAGACTGCCTGCAGTGGAAGCAGAGTGCTAGGCCAGCTCCCTAAGTGAGGTCATTGACTTTCAATATGAAAATTGTAAATAATACAATTGTGTGTGTGTGTGTGTATGTGTGTGTGTGTGTGTGTGTGAGTGTGTGTGTCCTCATACATGTAAGTAAATGTGCACGTGCCCTGATTTATAATCATGAAAAGAACTAAGTTTTAGAGAGAGAAAATGAGAGATAATAACTTAAGTTGTATAAAACCAGAGGTCCAATCAGGCCAGGAAGTCAGTAAGACTCTTTTTTTGCTCATGAGTCAAAATCATTTTTACTCTATATTTGTCAACACTTTGAGGCTGCCACTGGAGGCCCCACTGCATTCTAAATTTAACAAGCTGATCACATTACAGTGTCCAAATCTCCACCAACTCAGGGTTCTACACAGGATCACATCCTAACCCTTCACAACATATCCTTATGCACATCTCCATTCTTATTCTCTACCCCTTGATTTGTCCATGCTGGAACTCTTAATATTTACTTCTGTTCCTCCTGCTGATATTCCCTGTTTTGTTACAAGTTACCATCTGGAAACTCAATACAGAACCTGGGTTTCTGTCTTTCCTACACCCATAATTCTAATCCATCAGTAGGTCTTACAAATTCTACCTCAAAAATAGGTCCCAGATCTGATCACTCATCTGCACTCTAACACCACACTCCAAGTTACCACCACTCCTCTGCTGATCTCTTCCAGTAGGGTCCTAATTTATTTCCTCTCTTGGCATTTTTTGTCTTTTTTCACTTAATTATTCACAAAACCACCAGGCAACCCTTTAAAAACCCAAATCCTATTGTGTTGCCTCTAGCTTAATACTGACTAATGGCTTTTCCTGCTGCTTGAAAAAAGGTCCAAATATTTTCACATGGCCTGCAAGGCCTTCGATGGTGTGGCCCCTCCCCATCTTCCTGGCTTCATCTTCTCTGACTCTCCCCTGAGCTCACTGCTATTTTCTGTTCTTTGGACATAATCCACCTGTTTCTACCTTAGAAGCTTTGCACTTCCACTTCCCTCTGCTTCTTTCTTGGCAAACCACTTCACATCATTTAAATCTTACTCTTAATACCACCTTAGACCTACCCCTAAGCTATAGAAACATCCCTCTAATTACTCTCTGCTTGTTCATGCTGCTGGATTTTCCTCAGAGCATTTAGAACTTTATGACATTAGTTCAGTATTCTGTTACACATTTATTACAAATCTCTTCACTTTAGCACATAATCTTTGTGTGAATAGGGACCTGGTCTGTGTTGTGCATTGCTGTATCTCCAGCATAATGTCTGTAATGAGTGAGTTTGTGCTGAAGGCATATTAAATCTGCTTCTTTTTTTAAATTTTAATTCCTCTTTATTCCCCAGTTGCAGTATTTAACATCCAGACTAATAAAGTTGAATATATTATGACACAGAGGGTGGGGCTGTTTGCTGGAATTTTACCAGGCCTGATAGTTCTGCCGCAGGCTATAAGCCCAGTGGCAATATAGAACTGCTCTCTTACTGAAACCAGTTTGGCTCAATGGATAGAGTGTCGGCCTGCAGAATGAAAGGTCCCAGGTTCGATTCCGGTCAAGGGCATGTACCTTGGTTGCAGGCACATCCCCAGTGGGGGGGGGGGGGTGTGCAAGAGGCAGTTCATCGGTGATTCTCTCTCATCGATGTTTCTAGCTCTCTATCCCTCTCTCTTCCTCTCTGCAAAAAATCAATAAAATAAATTTAAAAAAAACCTGTTCTCTGTCATTCATCACCAGGAAACCTTCGCAGGAGTCTGGGGAGCTCAGCGTGCTGAGGGCAGAGCTATCTGTGGAGGGGTCAGGGCAGAGATTTACATATGCCCCCTGTAACATGTTTCCTTTATTTTCCATAGCATTCCTTTTGTTGGCACCCATCAATATGCACATCTCCACGAGTTTCAGGCTCTTGTGAATCTGTATACACAATGTTGTTTTTTCCTTTCTTTCTTCCATGCCTTATCCCCTTGGCAAACTCCTAATGATTCTTCAAAATCCAGTACAAGCATTGCTGCCTCTACAAATATTTTCCTAACTCCTGTTTCTTCCACTGCTTCAAAGTATACCTTGTCCAGGTAAGTTAACAATTACAAAGCAATGTGATGGCTTCTCTTCTAAAGTGTAAGCAACATGATGTCAGTTACTGGGTTTTTCACGTTTTGATGGGGGAATGCATTCACAGACTCATTCATTAGACATTGAGCACTTGCTATCAGGAAAAATTCCAAGGCCAGTGCCCTTTTCACCATAACACACTCCACAATTGCTGATGAGCACCTCCAGCATTCTTTTTTCCAGTTGAATTTCCAGTTAAGTTTGAAGGTGTTAGCTGTCATGAAATTTAAATTAGTAATCCCTTGCTATTTTTAATCCCTGTAGATCTGAAGAATCAGTAAACTGAAAGCTTTCTGGGGCAGGGGGGACTAAAACTGCATTTTGGAGAGATAACGCAGATGGAAAATAGGAAAGGAAGGATAACAGACAAAAAGGCAAAATGAGTAATGTCAACCAAAGTCTAACAGGATTTTTAGAACGGGATACCAGAATAATTTTAAGATATAATGACAATAGTTCTCAAGAATTAAAGAAAAAAATAATCCTCACATTTAGGGTCAATTAATATTTGACAAAGGAGGTAAGAGCATACAATAGAGTAAAGACAGTCTCCCTAATAAATGGTGTTGGAAAAATTGGACAGGTATGTGCAAAAAATATGAAGCCCAATTATACCACATACAAGAATACATTGAAAATGAATAAAAGACACTAAGTTTGAGAAAGGATAAATAATATCAAATCCATACTTAGAGACATTGCAATGAAACTGTAGGGCCTTGAACAAAAAAATATTTAAAGTGACTGAAGAAAAACAAAATATTGCCTATAAAAATAATCCTATTGACAACAGCAATAATTCTAATGTTGGCAGTGGGGACTAAGACATCTCTATTCAGTTAACCTATAATTAGACAAGTAAAAGGGAAATTTCAACATCTTCAGTCAAATAAAATCTTAGTTTATTGCTTAGAAAACATCACTAAAAGGATAATTTGAAAAAAGGCAACTATATCCAAGTAAAATGAGAATGTAAGAGAAAAAGGCAAGCGATGTAGTTGCTGCTGAATCTAAATAAATACTAACTGTAAATAAGAAAATAAAACGATGGCCAATGGAGGGAATGTGAAAACAAAGTGAACAAATACTGGTAGACAATAATTTGATACATGGAAATTGAAATATCAAAGTTAAAACCATAGACTTACAATTCCTTATAATTCTTGGGTATAGAGTAAAGAAACTGAATAGCTTTAGATTTATGAAGCTAATAAGTCATACACCTTAACATTTAAAGAAAATAAAACAGTAAAATTATAGGAAGAAACACTAAAGGAAGGGTTTTTCCCCCTGTTTTGTAAGCATTGAACTGGCGACTTTAGAATTTACTTTCTCTGATGTTTTGATAACATCCAAACCTCTTACCCTGCTGAGCTGCAGATTTAATGATGTCAGGTATTTCTGTTAGAGCCAGAGCAAGCATGTCAAACTCAAAGGCTAATACTGGCAAAATAAACAAGGTTTAAGTTTATATGGGCCACAAAAAAAATTAAAAATGTCATTTTTATAGAAATGTAAAGACATGCTGAATACAAAGATCTGAAATAAATGAGTAATCATTAACATAAAATAATAGAACACTTAATAAAAATTAACATCTTTTCTTGAACATTAACTTACCAGACACTGAATAACTGCACAAATTAATAAGCATAACACAAATAAACCTAATTTTCTTGTTCCCTGAAAGCAAAATATTTCCTGTTGCGCAAACCAAATTCAGTCCAAGACTAATGACATGGCAATTGGCTGCTAAAATATTGGCTGCTAGTATCAGTGGAGAGAAATGGTGCACCTGTGCATAAGGTGCATAAGGAAAATAAATACAACATGGTTATAGGAATCGGTCATTAGCAAACATTGTAGTTTGTGATTAATAATCCTACATAATAAAAGCATAGTATGCTAAGTGCCCAGTTGACTATTCGGCTGTTCAACCAATCAAAGTGTAATATGCTAATGATATGCTAAGGCCACTCAACTGCTCACTATGTTGTGCACTGACCACGGGTGGGTAGACCCTCTGACCTGTAGGTTAGCTTACTTCTGGGGTCCGGCTATCAGGACTGAGCGAGATGGGCTGAACATGCCCTGGAGCCCTCCCACAATCCTTCCTCAGCTGGTCAATTTCCCATGTCTCTTCCTGGCCCTGATTGTGCACCGGTAGGGTCCCTTGGCCTGGCCTGTGCCCTCTTGCAATCCGGGACCCCTCAGGAGATGTCAGAGAGCTGGTTTGGGCCCAATTCCGCAGGCCAGGACAAGGGTCCCCACTGGTGCACAAATTAATGAACCAGGCCCCTAGTTATGTATAGCAGAATATTGTAAAAATTATTATAAAATTTTTTTAAAACATTTCTTACATACAATTATATTGGTTGGGCTGCAAAAGTATTTGTTATGGGCCTCTTTCAGCCATAGGTCGCAAATTTGACATGCTTGCCCTAGAGTATGGCAATCAGCAATAATTAATGATTATACCAAGGTATACATGCACCACCTGTTTTATGTCACACACACAAAGGTTCTTCATGTTGCTCATTGGCTGAAAAAAAAATTGAGGGAATGTTTCCCTTATTATGGTAGGTGATTCAATCTCATTTTCATCTAATCTGCTATTACTTCTCTAAATGAAACCATCCTTCTTTACTAACAGGATTCAATCAATCCTGCAAATTCTTTTCCACATATACTCTCACAATCTTATTTTTAGTAGTCATTTGAAACTTCTATCTGCTAACTTTTTATCTGTTTTTTTGGAAAAGGAATAAAAAGTCTAAAAGGAATCTCTATTTGTTATCCATCTTTCCTATCCATGCAACTAGCAAACAAGCAGGCAGGAAAAATGAGAAAGAATAGAAAATCATTCAGTGATTAAAACCCTGCATAAGAAACATCTTGGTAGAAATATTTAAATACCATACATACATATTCCCAGGCAATGGCTTTTGTAATCCATGAAGGCATTCTGGATGTATTTGTGAATGGGCTTTATATTTCAAGCAAAACACAAAAAGTATGTAGCATCACCTAAATGCTTAAATAAGACCATAACATCAGTTACAGGTGCCCCTGAGGGACCCCATAATTGACAAAACACTCTTAGTTTAAGGAAACACATTTAATTAAATATCAAAAGAATTAGAAGACCAAAAAATAGCTACATCTTATGTGGACAAGAGGAGCACCTGATGATTAATATTCAAATCCAGAGAACTGGATTAGACTGTGAATCAATTTTTCATTATTTGTTATAGGAAGAATGGGTTTAAAGTTCAATTTCATAGAAGTTGAGATCTGCTATTTAATCTAGAAATAGTAAAAAGGAAAAGCTGAAAAAAATCTAGTTCTCAGCAAGTTTCCAGTCCCTATAAGTTTAAAAACAGCTTAGCCCTAGCGGCTCTGGCTCAGTGGATAGAGCGTCAGCCTGCTGATTAAAGGACCCTGAGTTCGATTCTGGTCGTGGGCACATGCCCAGGTTGTGGGCTGGATCTCCAGTAGGGGGTAAGCAGGAGACAGCTGATCAATGATTCTCTGTCATCATTGCTGTTTCTATCTCTCTCACCCTCTCCCTTCCTCTCTGAAATCAATAAAAATAAATAAATTTTATATATATATATATATATATATATATATATTTCCTAAGGAACTTTTGATATACACATAAATATATTAATACACTGCCTTTGGGGAGCTCAGTGGACTGCTGTTAGTGTGCATTTTTGGTCTAATATATTTTGCTGCATTTTGTAAGGGAAGGAAGAGTACACATAAATTGTAATTTCATGAAAAAAAAATTACTTAAAAGTGACTAAGAGGCCCTAACAGACTCTGGCTTTGTAAAACACTTTAACAACCTTGCATAAATAGAGTTATCTAGATCATGTCTCCAACAGGAGAAAGTCAACATCATAGCACGCCAAAATGTTCATTCATCTTTACTCCAAAACTTCAAGGGAAGAAACTGCCATTATCTATAAGGTATGGCTTTACAACAGAGCCCCAAATAGGCCAAAGCACATTGCTCTTTCTGCTACAGAGCAATGAAGAATATTCTGCTCTGCCAGTTTGGATTTCTGATAAGTTCATGGATGTCATAGATATACAGATACAAATGAAGTTTATCCAGTTCATGTGATCATTTTACTGAAAGAGTTTTACAGAGTTGAGTAAGAATCATGGAAAAATTCCAAATAACCCAATTCAAAATATTATCAAATGAATGCTCAGTCTGGTATATCTGGAATGAATATCCCCAGGCCTGTGATCATGTCTAATTTTCCTTAACTGCAAAATGAGGATAAAGACAGAATGACCCTCACAGAGTTGCTGTGGGAACTAAATGGGTTAATATACAGCCTTTAATAAATACCAGCTGGTATTGTTGTCTCTGTCATTTGATATACTCACTGGTCTTACTAATACTAGATGAATTCATTCAATCATTCATTCACACAATCCACTGCCTTATTTAACATATATTTCCTGAACATCTGCCATATGCTAGTTACTGTTCTAGGCCCTAGGGTCAGAATATAATAAAAACAAGTCCCTGTTCTCTTGGGCCTTAACTTCTAGTGGGTGATATGGACAAAAATAATTAATAAACAGTTAAAAGCATATTGTCAGGTAGTGATGTGTGCATGGAAGAACAATAATACAGAATAATTGGGCTACTTTGCACAAGTAGACCTCACTAAGGGTGACATTTAAATAGAGACTTGAGGTTTTAATGTTCCTGGTGACTAGGCCACCTATATATATATTTTCTAATTCAATTGCTCAGGCAATTAGTCTAACAGGCTCCCTTAGTCTTCAGTCCTATGTCTCCTTTTTGCAACATTAATATTTTTGTTACTCAGGAGTATGCAATGATGCTGACAACATCACATTGAGGCAGCCAAAAAAGTCTCATTTGCAGCCCAGCTATAAAAAACTTTAATGTTAAATTTGGCAGATTATTATTTCACCTGCTGATCTCTAAAGAGTAAGCTGCTTAAAATACCAAAGGCATATTTCACAGACCTAGAAAGAACTTTCCAAAAAAATCATCTGGAATAAAAAAAAGATCTAGAATAGCCACAGCAATCCTGAGGGGGGAAAAAGAATAAAGTAGGAGGGATCTCAATACCAGATTTCAAGCTGTATTACAAAGCCACTGTTCTCAAAAACAGCCTGGTACTGGCACAAGAACAGACATATAGACCAATGAAATAGAATAGAGAATCCAGATATCGATCCAAACCACTATGCTCAATTAATATTTGACAAGGGAGACATGGACATACAATGGAACCAAGAAAGTCTCTTGGATAAATGGTGTTGGGAAAATTGGACAGATACATGCAAAAAATGAAACTAGGTCACCACTTACACCATACCCAAAAATTAACTCAAAATGGGTAAAGGACTTAAACATAAGATGGGAAACCATAAAAATACTAGAGGAATCTACAGGCAGCAAAATCTCAGACATATGCCAAAAGAACTTCTTCAATGATACTGCTCCTATGGCAATGGAAGCTAGAGGAAATAAACAAATGGGACTACATCAAAATAAAAAGTTTTTTTCACAGCAAAAGAAACCACCAACAAAACAACAAAAAGGCCAACTATATGGGAGAACATATTTGCAAATGTTATCACTGATAAAGGTTTAATCTCCAACATATACAGGCAACTTATACAATTTAATAAAAGGAAGATAAATGATCCAATAAAAAAAGGGAAATGGACCTAAATAGAATATTTTTAAAAGAAGACAGAAGAAAGGCCAAGAAACACATGAAAGCATACTCAAAATCACAAATTATCCAAGAAATGCAGGTCAAAATGACAATGTGGTACCATATCACACCTGTCAGAATGGCTATCATCAACAAAAGACAATTATTGGCAAGGATGCAGAGAAAAGGAACCCTTGTACACTGCTGGTGGGAATGCAGACTGGTGCAGCCACTGTGGAGAACAGTATGGAGTTTCCTCAAAAAACTAAAAATGGAACTCCCATTTGACCCAGAAATCCCACTCCTAGGGATATACCCTAAGAAACTGGAAACACCAATCAAAAAAGATATATGAACCCTTACGTTCATAGCAGCACAATTTACAATAGCTAAGATTTGGAAACAGCCTAGGTGCCCATCAGCAGATGAGTGGATCAGAAAACGATGGTACATCTACACAAAGGAATACTATGCTGCCATAAAAAGAAGGAATTCTTACCATTTTCAGTAACCTGGATGGAACTGGAGAACATTATGCTAAGTGAAATAAGCCAGTCAATGAAAGAAAAATACCGTATAATCTCACTCATGTATGGATAATAAAGAACATTATAAACTGATGAATAAAAGGATAGATACAGAGGCATTAAGCATAAAACAGACTGTCAAATTACAATGGGAATGTTAGGGAGAGGTGGGGGAGATAAGAGATCAACTGAAGGACTTGTATGCATGCATATAAGCATAACCAATGGACACAAAACACTGGGGGTGAGGCATGTATGGGAGTGGGGTCAGGGGGCAAGGGTAAGATATGTACAGATATAATATCTTAATAAAAAATAAAATAAATAAATAAAGGTAAGCTGCTGCCTTTTGCTTCCCCATTTTAAAAATAAATGGCTGCTTCTGTAAAGTACTGTGTAACAAAGAGGCTACATGGCTTTCCATCCTACTTATTTCCTATGATTCAATTCATTTATGACAGCAGTGTTAGCTTCTACCTCCCCAAGGAACTGTGTCCAGACAGTGAAGTACACAGGTGTGGATACATTTGTTAGGAAAGGCCTTGGGGGAACTTCTTAGCTCAGCTTAACAAGGGAAGTGAGATCAAGGGGCCTTCTACTCTCTCCCAGTGCATAGGATGCTATAGCATGACTTCCATTAATGTAGAATCTACTGGAATGAAATTATGAACTGTCTCAGTCCCCCCACAGTCACCTCTCCACTAGCTCCTATCCTCTTTTCCTAATAGACTGATAACAAGACTGTGGGTTGGTAACAGAACAGGGAGTTAAAATGCAGGCTGCAGCTGTAGTTCTAATAATTCAGCCATAGGAGAGTGGACAGAGCTGTCACATGTCCTGAGGCTTAGGCATTGTATTACTACTGTTAAGAGAACTCTAGGAAGCATTCCACGTGGCTTTTCATTTTCTGCTCCCTTCCAGCTGGAAAGAGCACAGGCCTAGAGGACCACCTTCAAATAGAGACCCTGCCAATGAGCATGCTCATTAGGCAGGAGATGAGGTGGGGATGTGCTTTCGGGTAATTCCCCTAGGAGTCTAGCACCAATTGGGATTTCTGCTCTGGGCCATTCTGGTGATCTTATCTGTTCCTGATTTCATTTTTACACCTGTTTTCTTAATAAGCCACATAAATTTGGGGATCTATTGACAGCTTTACTTGGTTTTGAAAATTATAAACTCAACTATTATTTATCAAATATCAAATAAGGATGCTGATTAGAAAAGGTATCCTGATGTGCTAGAGAAAGCATTGATTGTGTCCAAAGCCTGGGGTTTTAATATTGAGAGAAGACAGAAAGGAAGATAATATTACACTCAAATAGTAGTGGATTTGTCTGTGAAATGCGATCATAGGTGTTTTTTTCCTTATCATTTTCCATATTTTTCAAATATTATCTGATAAGCATATCAAATCAGAACACTGCCATCATATAAATGATCAGTGTTAGAATCCCATTTTTATAATTTATTTTTTGTCATTTTAGAGCCAGGTACAGTCCCTTCTTTGGGTATTTATCTTTCTCATCTATAGAAGAAGAGGCAGAGAGAGTCTCTCTGTTCCTCCTGTTCATCAGACTGCCACTCTTCCTGCACAGTGCCAGCCACAACCCTGAGATACGATGGTGAAGGTCAAAGTGGACAGATTTGGCAGCATTGGGTGCCTGGTCACCAGGGCTGCTTTTAACTCTGGTAAAGTGGATATTGTCGCCATCAATGACCCCTTCATTGAACTCAATTACATGGTCTACATTTTCCAGAATGATTCTACTCATTTCAAGTTCAAAAGGCACAATCAAAACTGAGAACGGGAAGCTTGTCATTAATGGAAAGTCATTTATCTCCATCTTGCAGGAGTGAGATCCCACCAACATCAAATGGGGTGGTGCTGGTGCTGAGTATGTTGTGGAGTCTACTGATGCCTTCACTACCATGGAGAAAGCTGTAACTCACTTGAAGGGTAGAGTCAAGAGGGTCATCATCTCTTCCCCTTGTGAGGAGGCCACCATATTTGTGATGGATATGAACCATGACAAATATGACAACTCCCTCAAGATTGTCAGCAATGCCTCCTGCACCACCAACTGCTTGCCCCCCCTCCTTGCCAGCCAAGGCCATCCATGACAACTTTGGCATTGTGGAGGGACTCATGACCACAGTCCATGTCATCAAAACCACCCAGATGACCCTCTGGGAAGCTGTGGCATGGTGGCCAATGGGGCTGCCTAGAACATCATCCCTGCTTCTACTGGCACTGCCAAGGTTTGTGGGCAAGATCATCCCTGAGCTGATTGGGAAGCTCACTGGCATGTCCTTCTGTGTCCTCATCCCCACTGTGTGGGCTGTGGATATTACCTGCCACCTGAAAAAAGCTGCCAAATAGGATGGCATCAAGAAGGTAGTGAGGCAAGCATCATAGGGCCCCCTTAAGGGAATCCTGGGCTATACTGAGGACCAAGTTGTCTCCTGTGACTTTAACAGTGACACCCACTCCTCCACCTTTGATGCTGGAGCTGGCATTGTCCTCAATGACCACTTTGTCAAGCTCATTTCCTGGTATGACAATGAATTTGGCTACAGAAACAGGTGGTGGACCTTATGGTTCACATGGCCTCAAAAGAGTAAGAAGCCCACTGGACCACCAGACCCAGCAAGAGGAAGAGAGACCCTAACCTACAGGGGAGTCCTTGCCCCAGATCAATCCCTCTGAGATTCTCCTGACCACAGTTTCCATCCCAGACCCGCTAAAGAAGGGGAGGGGCTTAGGGAGCCCTACCTTGTCATGCACCATCAATAAAGTTCACTGTATCGGGGGGCGGGGGGGGGGTTGTCAGAGAGCGAGCAAAGGCAGAGACTGAAAGCATAAACTTTAGCCCTACCAGTCTGAGTTGCTAATGCATTTTTGGAGGTAATATTAATAGGTTTAGGCAATTTAAAGAGCTGGGCCATTACCTGCACTTCAAATCACCCTGTCCAAAGCTGCTGAGTACTGAGGAAGCTATAAAATTTTCTATAGGGTTCTGACACCTGGTGCAAGAGCTATCAGGTGCTATTATTCTGCATTTGCTTGTGAGTCACAGTCATCCTGATCTTGGATATTCAAATAATATTGTTACCACAATATGTGACTAATAACAAACTATTTTATAATATCTTTCTTGAGCTAAAGCAATTTCTTTACTTTAAATCCTGCCTTGGAGGGTTTATCAGAAATGCATATAACAAAGTACATCAATTATATAATTTATCCTTACAACCACACTATTAAACAGGAATAAGCATGATTATCTCCTTTTTGTGAATGGTGAAACAGGTTCAGAGAAGCACACAGCCAGGTAGCAGCATTTGAACCCATGTCTGCTCAGCTTTGCTAAATGCCAGTCTAGGAATTTGACTGAAAATAGAAGTGATCAGCTGGGTGTGCTGGGAGTTGGTTACTGAGCTTCTAGTTTTCTGTATTTGTTTCTCCTCTGTTACTCAAGGGATCAAGTCCTCTAGGAAGAAGGATTTAGTGTCGTTTTGTTATTTCCCTGGTCCTTGGTACATGAAAAGCCCCTCTTCCATTCCCACCCAAAGCCAGAGGCTGGAGGCTTGGGAGAGGGTATGGGAGATGATGACCCATACTATAAGTAGAGCAGGTGGTAACTATGGCAGGATATGAGATCCTTCCAACATCCTGAGACCCTTTGGTGCTCTGGAACTCCACAGCAAATATTTTATCCTATATCACAGACAACTAATAACTTACATCTCTCCCAAATTTCTCAACCATTACTGTAAACCTTCAAGCAAGATGCCATATTCCTCATATCTACACTGTGTGGCAAGATTATTATGATCTCTGAACGCATAATAATCTGGCCACTCAGTGTATATCCTATATAATAAAAGGCTAATATGCAAATTGTCCCCTCAACCAGGAGTTTGACCAGCAGGTAGACTGGCCAATCGCCCAAGTCCCCTCCCCCTGACCAGGCTGGCCGGACCCCACCTAGGCATTAATTCATGCACCGGGCCTCTAATACACACACACACACACACACACACACACACACACACACACATACACACACACACACACATGGTGGCCAGATTATTATGCATTCAAAGATCATAATAATCTGGCCACTCAGTGTATATGCCTTGAAACATTCAGAATTATAAACACCTAGAAAAAGATCCCTGTCTTCAGAAGGTATGCAAGAAACAATTCCATGACTTGAGTCGAAATATAAATGCCCAACATAGATCCTGACTGAACATCCACTTCTGTTTTCTGAGAAAAGAAAAAGAAAAAAAAAATGAGCATCCTAAGTCCCTAAGCAAACAGTTTCCTACTCTCTTGTAGATTAGTCTTTGTGTATGTCCCAGCAGCAGCATAGCACATTTTATACAAATGTTTAGGACTGACATATAATATAGTAATCTAGACAAATTCAGTCCAGAAATCTAAATTCATTTTAAATCACTCAAAAATGACAAGCAGAGATTCATTAATCTAATGTTGATGAATGGATAGTTTCATCTCCCTGATGTCTTTCCCTTCATGTACTGAGTTTACACGTTTTACTGACACTAGGTTGTTCGCTGGGCTACATTTTAAGCTTTTCACAATCATTCTCCCTTTGCATTTAGCATACTAAATAAGAGTGGTTAAGTCCATGTAGAAGACAGCGAATGACTCAACCAGAGTCATTTTTCAAATCAGAGGCAGATCTTAAATCAGAACACTGGCTTCAGAGATTTGGGCTCTGAAGGCATATTTAATCAACAAATCAGCTGTCTGTATAAAGGAAATGAAGGAAAATGGAACTAAATTCAAGTTAAAAACTTCTCTTATCAATATAGCATTATTTCATTGATTTGGAGTAAGAGATTGACAGAAATTGACAAAAGCTGGCCAAGCAAAGGAGCAGATTAAAAAATACAGACTCCCAGACCCCCACCTCACACCCACTGCATCAACATTTTGGAGATCCTGTGTTTTAATAGGCTTCCATGTGATTTTGTTGTGCCGCTATATTTAAGCCAATGCATTTATGTCATGCCCTTCCATTCTGGGCCTTAAAAATAAATAAAATACAAAAAAAAATCCATGAAAAATTTACATGAGCCTTTGGAAATCTTCATTCACTAATTATAAATCAATCATCAGTTCTCTCATAAATTTCAAATATCTCTTAGGGTTCCTCCTAAGAGAGCTTCCAACTCCCTCCTATAGCTTCCCTGGACAGCAAGCAGCTAATGGCCAAAAAAATATTGAGATCCAGGCAAAAGGGTACTGGACCAGATGGTTTGACCCACTCCTTCCTCTTGAGCAGTGTTTGCCTTCACACAAATCTGCTTCCAGACATTTGAGGTCCACTCCAGTTCTTTGGATCCTCTCCCACCACTATATTGCTACATGGTAATTTAGGCCAACCTTCTAGCTTCTGCCTGTTTTCTCATTCCTCAAATTAAATCTTAGTCCCTCATGCTGCATTATTTCTCAGTTCCCTAGACAGCAGGGTTGGGACATTCATGGCTCAGAATACATTTATTGCTGCTGCCCTTTTTCTTTAAAAGCAATCTGTCTGAAAGCTTGCAAGACAACTAATGGTTTCCAAAGCTTCTGTAAAGCCAAAACTTTGCTAACATTTCTGAACTTCTCTTGGACCTTTCTTGCCTTAAAAAACAGAAAAAAAAATTAAGGAAAAATAGTCTTTCTTGTTTGGACCAAAGGGAAAAAAAAAATACATGCTTAGGTTGGGGAGTCCTGGGTGAGAATTCCTTGGAGAGGACAGGAAGTGGTAGGAAAACTGCTCCAAGGCTAGGCTTATTTAATCTTAGAAAATCCAGGGTCAGGTCTTGTAGCAGTGTATACCTCACCCATATCCTTTTGGTGTGGTGCTCCCTGCTCCTGTACACACAAACAGTTTTCTACTACCTTCAATTTCTGCCTGCCAGAGTGCATTCTTCGGCTGGGGAAACTCACTCAGTTTGGGCATGGGGTAGGATGGAACATTAGTAATCCCAGGGAGTCAATGTTTTCAGGAATATGTCTCAATAGACAGGAGTTGGTGAATAAATGCTCATTTTTCAACTCTGAGGCATGTTTTGCACAACTCCTATAATCTCCATGATGAGTGAATCCCAGCTGCCCACAGTGGGAACCTGTTATTGACTTTTATATTCTTTACTTCCCTGTTCATTAAACTACTCCAGTAATGGAGTTTCCTGAAATTACCTGCCAAATAAACCAGTTGAACTCAAATCCTTTCTCAGGTTCTACTTCAGGGAGAAGCTGACTTAAGACTCTTATCATTATCATCCCCAGTCCCATGACTGACTCTCTCCAACTCCTGCTGTCATTGCCACATGACCATCTCTGCTTGAAAGCCAACAGGTCTGGGAACAGTGTTGTAGACAGCAGCCATATTTTTTTAAATATAATTTTTATTGATTTTTTACAGAGAGGAAGAGAGAGGGGTAGAGAGAAACATCGATGAGAGGGAATCATTGATCAGATGCTTTTTGCACACCCCCTACTGAGGATGTGCCCGCAACCAAGGTAAATGCCCTTGACCAGAATTGAACCCAGGACCTTTCAGTTCACAGGCTGACTATCCACTGAGCAAAACTGGTTTTGGCAACAGCAGCCTTCTTGCCCTTAGGTGAATGCTAGCTCTCTTTCCAATGAGATTATAGGAGTTGTGCAAAACATGTTATTGTGCAATGACTGTTCACATATGCAGTTTATATGCACAATAGCAGTAGTTTAAGGTTAGCAATACCTGTCTCAGCCCTGGAGGAGGGACCTAGGACAGTTCTGAGATGTCACTAGGATTTTACTGTCTATGATGAGGAGGGAAACTTGGTGAGCTGGCCAGAGATACTTACTAAAAGGTGTCATCTTAAAATTGCTATGCAGAGTCAATCATTAGGAGTTATATGCTAAGACTTCTTGCTTAGCCCACCAGACTGGCCACTCTATAAGATTCTAAAGCTAAGGAATATACTTCTTGGCTCTGGTCTTTCTTAAGATTGACCCATGTCATTTAAAAGTGCACTCTAACTATTACGAAAATTTTCTTCTGCCATCTTCATGATTCTATGTGGAGGGACTGCCTGAAATATAACACTTTTAGTTGGCATTTTCCACAACCTCAGTTACCCCACCCCAGAGAAGGAGTAACCAGTCTATTTTATGTTTGGAAGAATGAAATGGGCGTATTCATCTAAGATGCTTGCTTTCTTTTGTAATCTTGCTTGAAGGAACATGTTCTAGTTGGTTTGGCTACAGACCCAAGTTATTATCTCTAAATAGGTTTATCAGATATCAAAGTGATATGTTGATATTGACCTACCTCACTACTATGTCTCATTTTGTTCAGGACTCAGATAGAGGAGAAGGAGTCCTATTTATTGATCCACTAAAGCCGCAACAGGGGCTTATATCTTGTTACCTTTCACTGTTAAAAGATACCCAAATACTCAAGAGTTCATTACTGTCCTCAATTTCCATACACACACTTCAGAAGGGTAAAGACTCAGTATTTGCCATGTGAACTTTAGAAAACTACTTAAACCTTCCACACCTCCATCATTTTATTGTTGTGAGGATTACATATGAAGTAAAGTGCCTGACATATAGTATGCATAAAACAAATGGTAGATCAGTTTACATGGTAAAACTGTCTTGGTTTTTTCAATTTCTTCCTGGTCCCAGTACTCTCACAAATCACACTTCTTACCAATTTCATAACAAATGATTTTGTAAATACATGTTTTCCCTGAATCATAAGAAGCTCCAAAATGTGAACAGCAATTAGTTCTGTGATGTTTGAGTAATTTCCCTCAATTGGCCCTGCTGGTGTCACACAAAGGTGCCTCCAGAGATTTGGAAGGATCATAGAGTAACATCTGTTCATAATTCCCAGTGAATTGATTATAAAACAGGAGGCGAAGACTTATAATTTTCATGACAGGTCTTGGATGATAAATTCCTAACATATTGGCCACTTTGACAATTCTAAGTCCATAGTGGCCAAACAAACACAGATTCCTTATGTCGTTCACCAAATGATTGGAGTTGGCAAGTAAAATAGATCCATTTGTAATATCTGGTCCAGGTAAGCTAGATCACAGAAGAAACAGACTTTATAATGTGGGGAAGCTTACGTGGGTGCTTGGATTATGATGCATAGAAAGATTTCACTTCTGGCAGGTCACCATCAGAAGTAGGTAGCAATGACTCAGAGAAGGGCTAGCTTTCTGTGTATTGTAGTGATTATAAATTCCAATTTCTGGTGTTGACAAAGAGAAATATTTATGTGAAGCAGGCAGAACACAATAACTCCTTTTTGACAAGATTGCTTTAAAAATTATTTTAGTTGGGAGCATGATCATATTATTGCTTTAAGTTCAGGCATAACATCAATATCCAATCTAGTAGTGGTCATATGAGCAGAAGCAGGAAGAAGTCATCCAAGCCAATCTTTGCACAGATTGGAATACTAATTTCTACAAAGGAAAAGGAATTTGCCCACGTTCACATAGTGAATCAGTGACAAGATCATGACCACAGCCAAGATATTCAGGCTTCTGGACCAAAGTTATTTTTACCATACCAGATTTTAAAAAGAGAGCAATGATGAAGGAGAAAGAGGGGGAGAGAGGCAGAGCAAGATAGTACATAATAGGAAATAATTTTTTGAAGCTGACCCTTACTACAGTTATATAGTGGCCCAAAGAGCACTAAAATTATCTATAATAATAAAAGCATAATATGCTAATTAGACCAAATGTCCATCTGGACAACCTTCTGGACAAAGCTGGGGTTGCCAGGGAAGCCTGGGTCCAAGGTGCCAGAGGGAAGCTGGTGCCGGCAGCCAGGGGAAGGAAGGCCTCCTCTTGCATGAATTTCATGCATCGGGCCTCTAGTATAAGAATAAAGATAAATGCCGAAACCGGTTTGTCTCAGCGGTAGAGCGTCGGTCTGCCGACTGAAAGGTCCCAGGTTTGATTCCGGGTCAAGGGCATGTACATTCGTTGTGGGCACATCCCCGGTGGGGGGTGTGCAAGAGGCAGCTGGTCGATGTTTCTCTCTCATCGACGTTTCTAGCTCTCTATCTCTCTCCCTTCCTCTCTGTAAAAAATCAATAAAATATATATATTTTTAAAAAAGAATAAAGATAAATAAAAAGCCAAAACCGGTTTGGCTAAGTGGATAGAGTGTCGCCTGCAGACTGAAAGGTCCTGCGTTCAATTCCAGTCAAGGGCATGTGCCTTGGTTGCGGGCATATTCCCAGTAGGGGGTGTGCAGGAGGCAGCTGATCAATGTTTCTCTCTCATCGAAGTTTCTAACTCTCTATCCCTCTCACTTCCTCTCTGTAAAAAATCAATAAAATATATTTAAAAAAAGATAAAGAAAGGAAAAAAAGGATAAACATTATATTCAATAACTATACAGTCTAATACTTAAGAAAATACACATTTAGCTTTGAGCCTCTTTCCCCATCCTTCACTTTGTGAGTAGCAAGTCTCCCCTAAGTGAATTTCCTTTCCTGTAATGTACCACAAATCCTAAATGATAGTTCACTCCTGAATGAGTGCTTCCAGTTATGTAAAGAATAAAGATAATCTTTAATATGCCCCATGTGCTGAAGCCAGTTTGCTCAGTGGATAGGGCGTCGGCCTGCAGATTGAAAGGTCCCAGGTTCCATTCCGGTCAAGAGCATGTACCTTGGTTGCGAGCACATCCCCAGTGGGGGATATGCAGGAGGCAGCTGATCTATGTTTCTCTCTCATCGATGTTTCTGGCTCTCTATCCTCTCCTTTCCTCTCTGTAAAAAATCCGTCAAATATATTTTAAAAATATGCCCCATGTCTCATGCTTTCCTAAAGTTTATTCTTCTTTTATTTCTTTTTCCATTTTTGTTGCCATTGCTGTTAATACTCATCCAAGGATATTTTTCCATTGATTTTTATAGAGAGTGGAAAGGAAGGAGAGACGGAGGGAGGGAGTGAGGGAGGGAGGAAGGGGAGAGAGAGAGAGACAGAGAGAAAGAGAGAGAGAGAGAGAGAGAGAGAGAGAGAGAGAGAGAGAGAGAGAGAGAGAGAGAGAGAGAGAGAAAATACACCTTGACCTGGGCCAGGAATCCAAACTGCAACTCAGGTGCCTTAGACCAGGAATTGAACCTGCGACCATTTCAAGCACAGGCTGACACTCTAACCACTGAACTACACTGAGCCAAGGCTGTTTTCACTTTTAAGTTACCTTGCTATGAGCATCTTTTGCTCCTGGAAGCATCCATGAGTGTATATTTCTTCAGGGACAGGTTGCCATGACATAAGATTAGGCTTTCAGCTCTCTAATTAAAAATAAGCTCTTCACTTCACAATGACAGTTAAACCTCAAGAGCAGCAGGAGCTACCAGAAAAAAGGCCAGTGGAACAATTTTCATGAATTATAATGAGTCTGAAAGGAAAGTTCATGATCATTCATGTGAAATAAGGAGCTGTCAGGAATTTTCTCAGGTCTGACCCATCTTCCTTGGATAGGACATGTGACTATCTCTGTGTCCATATCTGACAAGGGAGGGGAGACATACCACCAGATAGTTCAATCATCTTGGAGCAAAACCTTTCCAAAACATTCAAAAACACTTCTGTCTCCTTAAATAAAGGACAAAAATATGTCTCCCAGTCCGCTTGTTCTTCAATAGTATTTTCGTGTAGCTCTTGGCTATTGACACTAGGGCTTGCTGTTCATTTTTGCTCTTTCTAGGAACTGGACCTTCACTGTTTGGCTTAATTGACCCCTTCAACTACCAATTGACCCCTTCAACTACCTGCCTTGAGCATAAAACTCTTCACTGTACCATTACCCTGTGGCATACAGACCCTATTCTCCAAGTAGCTCAGCTCACAGAGTTCTGATCTGCCTGCTTCTCCCATGCAGAAGGAAATCCTGGATCACAAGAGAATGTGCCTCTGCGCTGCGTATACTAAGCCAGTGCACTTCATGAGGTCTAGTGTCTGCTTATTTTAAATGAATCTATCATATTCACACTCAATAACAGTCAAGTTGCTGATCACTTACCATGAGACCAGGTACTACACTAAGGGATACAACAGTCAAACAGACACAATCTCTTCTCTTATGGAGCCAAAACCATGTGAGATACATAGGAGAGTAATGTATAGTTACATGCAGTATGAGAGGTGCTATAATAGCATAGCACAGGGGAGGAACTTGGGATTAGACTTGAAAAGTGTCGAGGAAATCTTCCCAGAGAAATAGATATTGAGTCTTGAAGGATTACTACAAGTGAATGACTGGCAGGCAGATAGTATAACTAATTGAGATAAGTAAAAAATAATCATTATATGCTCTCATCAGAGTATCTGTCTTTAGAATTTCCCTTACCCCTTCCAATGTACTGCCTCTAATGTATGAGGTGCTTCAAAATCAGATCAACAAGAATATTAGTTGATGTACATAGTACTAATATTATGTACAAATTAAGAGCAAATAAACTATTTGATACTCTAAACAGTTTACCTGTGAATAAAGTGCAAAAGTTATTTCTTATTCAAGACTACAAAATCTATAAACCACAATGGAATATAATGATAAATATTGCTACATAAAAATTTAAAATGTGTACATTTAAAATGATACTATGAACAACTTAAAAAGTTACAGACTGAAAAAGATTTGTAATATATGTTACAAAAAAATAGGATAGCCAGTAACAATAAATAAAGAACTGCAAAAATGTCAGAGAGGGCTAAAAAGCTATTTGAAAAATTGGGCAAATTACATGAATAGAAATTTCAAGGAAAATAAAGTAAGGTAAAGGAATGTATAAAAAGATGCTTCACCTCAAGCATAATCTTGAGAGTGTAAATCAATGAGAAGAAAAAGGTATAGCACTGAAAATAGTTTGTCAGTGCCTTTAAAAATAAAACTAGACCAGACCATACATCCCAGCATGTGCACCGTCAGGTATTTATCCCAGAGAAATGAAGACTAATTTTTTAAAAATTATAAATTATCCAAATGTCCTTCAATGGATAACTGGTTAAACTGTGGTGCATCTATACCACAACATGCTACAAACAACTTGGATGAACCTCAAATCCCTGCACCAGTGGGGTTCCTTGGCCTGGCCTACGGGATGGGGCTGAAACTAGCTCTCTGACATCCCCTGAAGGGTCCCAGATTGTGAGAGGGTGAAAGTCAAGCTGAGAGACCCCGTTGGTGCACAATCAGTAATGGGGAGAGACACGGGAGGTTGGCCAGCAGGAGAGGGACCTTGGGAGGGCTCCAGGACATCTTGCTCAGTCCTGATTGGTGGGACCCCCAGCAGCAAGCTAACTTAGTGGTTGAAGCATATGCCCCTTGTGGTCAGTGCATATCATAGCAACTGTTTGACCAGTAGACTGTCTGCCTCCTGGTGGTCAGTGCACTTCATGGTGAGTGGTTGAGTGACTTTAGCATATCATTAGCATATTACACTTTGATTGTTAATATGCTAATGATATTAGCATATTGATACTAATAATATGCTAATAATGTTAGCATATTAATTAAGTATCCCATCATAAGAAGACTGGATGACAGGACACTTAGCATATTGAGCTTTTATTACATAGAATTAGTGGGGGAGAAAACAATCTCAAAAGGCTATAGACTATATGGTTCATTTTACATAACTATGTAACATAATTATAGCTATGAAAATTAGGTTAGTTACAAGATATTAAGGAGGCGTAGAGGGAATTGCAAAACCACCAAGAGCATCAACATCTTAGCTTCAAGGTAATCAATGAGTGGAACTCCAACAACTTTTTGGAATCCGATGGACAGGTTACCTTCAGTTCCTGAGGCTACTTAATTAGTGAAAACTTTTATGTTAATATTTCCCTTTTAAAAAAATATGTATTTTTATTGATTTCAAAGAGAAAGGGACAGGGAGAGAGATATAGAAACATCAGTGATGAGAGAGAATCATTGATCGGCTGCCTCCTGTACACCCCCTACTGGGGATCAAGCCTGAAATCCAGGCATCTGCCTTGACTGGGAATCAAAGTGTGACCTCCTGGTTCATAGGTCAATCTTCAACCACTGAGTCACAACAGCCAGGCCAATATTCCCCTTTTTTCATTTCAGGCATTCTTCTTTTAAGATATCTGTATCCTTGCCTTAAAGAGATTTGGTTTTGTAAAATTAATTAAAATAATGGGCATAATGTGCATGACAAATAGTACAAATATGATTAATGGTTGGTATAAAATGGTGATAATGATGATGATAATGTTGTTCCTTTTTATATAATCATGGCTGAAATTAATTACACATGTCCCCACAAAGTAAGCCAAGATTATTTAAATAACTCATGGAGGCATTCTTACATGAACAAGTCTACCTTTAGTGGTTTTCTTTTTAGTTTTTTCTTTTTCTTACATTTCCAAATTTTTATTTTGTAATCATTAATTTCTTTATTGATTAAGGTATTATATTTCTGTTCTCATCCCCCCATTAACTCCCCAAGCCCTACTCTACTCATGCCACAGAGTTGTATGACTATTTTTCAGTGATTTAACCACAGAGAAAGTAGGACACAAGGAGCATGGTAAGAATAACTGCATGGAAAAAATGTTTCAAGTTCTCTTGATCTTGTCTACTCTCTACCTCATATCTACAGACAAATGATTCAACAGTTCATGGAAACACTCCATGAATTCATACATACCTCTGTCTAATTATGTACAAAATAATGGGCACTGATTTTAATGTAGTTAATATATCCTGCAAACAAAGCTCTTAAGAGCATGGATCTTAGATTTAACAAGGCTCTGCCACTTGTGTATGCCCTCAGACCAATTATTTTACCCCTATGAGCTTTAATTTCTTATCTATGAATATACAAATAATAAAATCTATGTCTTAAGGTTATTTCAAAGATTAAATGAAATTGTATAGAACACTTAATATGGTGCAGCAGGTAGTATGCACTTAAGAATTAGCTAATATTAATATATTCAACCATTAAGTATTATTCATACCAAAATCAAACGCTACTAATCACCGCATCATGTCTCAGAAGTTCCAGAAGGGAATGAAGAGCACATTAAAATGAATTGGGTTAGAATATACATCCAGTCATCATTCCTACCAAGTTGAAATTGTGGAATATAAACTCCTAAGTATATTAAGAACTCACTTTACTGTGAATTTGGGTGATGAGGCTATGAACATTTATCAAGTTCTTTTCAAATTTAGTATTTCATTATATGGTATTAATCCTATATAATAAAAGCCTACTATGCTAAGTGTCTGACCATCCATTCAACCATTCAACCAGGCACTATGATGTGCACTGACCACCAGGGGCCAGGCACTTCAATCAGTAGGTTAGCTTGCTGCTGGGTTTAGCCAATCAGGACTGGGCGAGATGGGCTGGACACGCTCTGAAGCCCTCTTGCGGTTCCCCTTGCCCCCAATTGGCCTGATCGGGACTGGACAAGATGGGCCAGACATGCCCTGGATGAATCCATGTACCAGGCTGGTTTTGGCCCAATCCCCACAGGTCAGGCCAAGGAACCCCACCGGTACACAGCTATATATTATATTAATCCAAAGTGGCCCTGCCATTTTTAGTGAAAATGTTGATGGGATGTGTATTTTAAGAAATGCTACTACCAAGTTGCTTTGGGCTAGTCTTAAAATTATCCTTTTCCTTCTCTATTTTTGTTGATTCCCTTAGTGTTTCTGACTTATACCTAGAAAGAGCTCTTGAAGCTATGGTTTCTCCACATGATTTTTTTTTTTTTTGCCTTAGCCTAAGAAACATATCTTGTGATTTATAAGATGAAAGTCAATATTTATGGGACAGCTTGATTGCAATCCTATACATAGGCTGTGAACAGACTTGGGGGTATTTCAATTATCTATCTAGCCTCATAAATCTATTTATTGTGATAGTTTTTTCCACAAGAGATATTTGAATGCATGTTCTACTAATTCTGCACTATGGTAGGAGTTGTGGGGAGATCCAAAAATTATGAGGTGGAACACGAGCTTCATAAGAACAGAAAATTTATTGGGGAGATAAAATTAACACACATAGAACAACCATACGAATCAGTTGATCAGGTTCTTATCATGGGATTTTAAAAAGACCCAAGACTGCTGTGATATTATTGCTCATCTTGGTCTACAGTTCAGGAGTCAAAGACTGATTTTCTTTTTGGTGATGCCCCAAAATAAACCTCTTCAAGAAATAACTTCTCATTTCTGAGCATCTTAAATGTTTAAATATTAGATTTGGGATTCATAACTGTATCCTGAGTAAAAGCAATATTTATTATCAACGTTCAAAGTCCATTATCCAGCATCAAACATACTTCCAGTGGCAGAATTTTAATCCCCCCTCTTTGCTATAAATCTCGAATCCCAACTCAAGATGGACCCAATGATTCTAAACACCTCATAACACCTCATGAGGAAAGTCATGGTGGGTTATTGTAGACTGGTCTGCATAGGACTCTGTGAGCCTCAATCTACTGTAATTCTCTTCTCTCTGTCCATTTTCTTACTGGATGAGCTCATATATTTCCATGGCTTCAGCAATCTTCTTGGGGGTGGGGGTGGGAATGGGGGTGGGTATAATCTCTAAAGCTACATCTCTAGGATATAATTTTATGCTCAGCTCTAAACATGGCTTCCATTTGTGCACTAGGAAGCATCTTTCCAAACCAGATTTTCTCAGGAATACCCAATTTTATTTTAAGCACTTCATTTTCCCAGTGGACCATGCAGTCTGTTAACTCCAGATACACACATTTGACTCCTTTCCTATCTCTCCCTATTTTCCTATATCTAAATCATGACAAAGTCCTTGTAGATTAGCCCTTAAATATCTTTAGCTGTCCACTTATTATCTCCACTGTCACTTTCATAGCTCATGCTAATATTTTATCTTCCCCTGAGTAGTAGCAACAATGTTTCATAATAGACCTCCCTGCTTCATCTCTTGCTCCATCCAATCATTCTCCATAAAGGGAGCAGAGTCTTCTTTCTAGACTGAAAATCCATACCAAACACTTTATATAAGTTTGCTGAATTGAGATGAATTAATTTGCATTACCAAATCTTCTTAAATGACAGTTTCCTTATTCAGCACATGTGCACATTCATAATTTATGGATGCTTTCAGTGCCAGAGAATAGATATGATTTCATGGTATTTTGCAAGCATAATGTCCCAAAACTTAAAAAAAGAAAAAATACACTTGTGTTTTATTCACATTCCATCAAATCACCAGCATATTTTAAGTATGATAAGCTTTATAATATCAATTTATTAAAGTTATGATTTCATGTTTTATGGTATTGCCCTTTGGAAACCAAGCAGATTTGAGAGTAAAGTGCTACCATTGAGATAGAGTGTACTACTGGCTCATATAGGGCAATGGAGAGGTAATCACTAAATTAAGCCCTGGTGAATGTGAGAGGTTAATTTTTTTTAACCTTCATTTCCATTTATTCTCATTTATTCCCAGTTCTGCTAAATGACTAAAAGATCAAATAGAATATATGTAACTATATGATCAAAACAGAAGGCTGATTCACTGACTTTTCTAGATTGGTAGTACAGCAATTGATCTTCTACAACCTTGCAAACACCATCTTGTACAGCTACACCAAATGCTAGCCAGACAAGCCACTCTGTGATGTTACCAAATTTAATTCAGGCCTTCCTTACTAATTTGTCAGTGCCAATTTTTCTCCTGTAACATGTAAATCAAAAGTAGATGCTCAGACTGCTCATCATTCCCCAAGCTATGTCTTCTCCTGAAAGATGCATGTGACCCTTGGCTACTGCTCTACATCCATCTTTCTCCTTTTTCACAAATCTCTAGCCACATAGACCTTCTGGATAGTTCTTAAACAAACACTGAGCTCTTTCCCATTTGTAGGCCTTTGTATTTGCTGATTCATCTACCTGAATTCTCTTCCTCTAGAAAAGTACTTGTCTACCCGCTACTCATATGTTAGTGCAAATGCCACTTTCTCTATCTAAAGCAGTAACCTTCACCACCACCTCACATGATCTTTAGACCATAACCAGGTCACTCTGTCTCCAGTGGCATCATTATCTCTGCATTTCTGAATTGATCAAGGCAGGAAAAGATAACCATGTGGAAACTTTAATACCAGGATTTATAACCTTTTTGCTGATGAAAACTTCTTTTTGATTTTTCTGAAGCTTTATAAAGTAGAGACTAGAGGGTGTATTAGTCAGTATTCTTTTGATTGAAAATGTCAGAAACCTCACTCAAATTAGCTTTAGTAACAATGGGACTTTATTGGCTCACAAACGGGATGTCCAAGGGGGTGTGTTGGATTCAGGCATGACAAGATCTCTGAGTTTGAACAACATCACCAGTACTCTGCCTTTCTTCTCCATCTCTCAGATTTGCTTTTCTCTCTATTGATTTCATTTTCAGGCAAGATTTTTCTCACACTTGGAAAAGATGATAACCAGAAGCATCAGGCTCTGTGCTGGGGACATAGCAATGAATAATAAGAAAGACATGCTCCCTGCTCTCTCACAGGCATGACTTGGGGAATGATGATCTGTCTGGGCATCTACCTCTGTCTGACATGATACAGGAGTAAAAAAGCAATAATGCATGTAGTAAGGACATACATATATGTGCAAAAATAATAAATAGAAATCATTTCAAATCATACTGAACACCACTCAGGACATCTTAGTCACATATTCCCATATATTTTCATTCTAGCCAGCCTTTACAGAGCACCTACTCTGTACCCACCTATGCCCAAAGGTTGCAGAGCAGAATTGAATAACCAAGCCCTTGTCCTTGAATGTCACACACTAGTATAATATGCCAAAATAACTCAAACACCAGTAAGCAGAATAGGTTGGAAATCATAATGGATATCCTAACCAAGGGCTATGAACCACCCGAATAGGTGAATTTCCCTAGTAAGTGATTGAGATAGGGAGATGTCAAGAAAAACATTTTTAAAGGAGTCAATGTATGAAGTGATGAGGGGTTGACCTAGAGGCATGGTTGGCAAACTGTGCCTTGTGAGCCATGTGCGGCTTTTTGGCCCCTTGAGTGTGGCTCTTCCACAAAATACCATGGCCTGGGTGAGTCTATTTTGAAGAAGTGGCATTAGAAGAAATTTAAGTTTAAAAAATTTGGCTCTCAAAAGAAATTTCAATTGTTGTACTGTTGATATTTGGCTCTGTTGACTAACAAGCTTGCTGACCACTGACCTGGAGTATTGGTATGGTGACAGAGAGGCATCTGAGAGTATCTGGGAAGTCAAGGAGCAGCAGTTCTCAATGAGAACAGTCAGGAAGGGAGTGATGAGTTCAGTCTGAAACAGTTTTTATATGAAGAGTATAGAAAAAGCAGCTAACATTGCCATTTCTGTTCCCATTTGTAACAGACTTATATATGCCAAGAAGCATACTTCCTATACATTATCCTACTTAATTACTCATCCAATGCCTCTTGAGAAAGTAGGTATTGTTAGCCCCACTTTTCACTTGTGAGACATGAAAATTGGGGAAGTTATGGAACTCATGCAAGGTCACAGAGCAAGTTAGGGTCATAATCAGCATTTGACCCTATACCACCATCTGACTCTTTCTACCTGAACCCCTTACTTTATAATAGCATTTATTTTCATAACTGGCAACTACCAATATTTTAATGGCTCACTTTCCTATTAAAATCATTTATAGTTGAAGAAAAAAGCAAGAGGGATGACTAAACCCCATGTTGATTTATTTTCGAAGACTTTTTACAAGACTCTAAGGAGCTCTCTGACAGTGCTAATTTTAACCAAGTCGTTGTAAATCAACTTTGGATTTCTCCATGCAAGGCAAAGTACAAATACAAGTGTATGACTCAGCACAAACCAGCTGTGGTTCTCCCTGAACCCCATTACCCACACCCCATAAAAGATGAGTAACAACCCCAAGACTCACTAAAGAATTCTTGTTCAGATAGCCCCCACATTCCCTGTCTTCTCAATTTCCTATACTAAGGCTCTTGTACCAATTCCCAAAGAGTCTATTTCTAGTGAATCTTCTTTTTATAGTCCTTTCTTGTCCTGGTATTAATGCCAGCAAGGGTTTTTGTCTATGGGACATGTCATGAAAATTATAAATGGCAGTGAGCATCTGCTTTTTAGACCACTGATCAGAGGGAAGGTGATCAAGTAAGGGTTCAGATTATTAGTAACAGTAGCATCAGCAGCAGCTATAGAGATCTTGTCTCCATGTCTGGATGAGGTCCTTCACATAAAGACCACTGAGATGCTGGCCTGCATTATTGTTACCATAACAAAGATTCCCAGGACATCCTAAACTCAAATTTTACCTGTAATTTTGTTCTATCTCTCTTGCTCTCACCACCTACCCCAAGAAATGGAAGAGAATGATTTTTTAAACGTTGATCTAGAATCCACAGCTCACAGCCCAGTGGATGGAAGATTTTCTCTTTTGCTCTTCCAAATATGCTCTTCACTGTAAACTGCTAATCATGTGATCTGTTATTCATTCTACAAAGATATAATGCTCCCCTACTGTGTGCAAGACACTGTTTTAGGCTACAGGAATACAAAATGACAAAACAAAGATCCTTCTCTTCTACACTTAAAACAACTTACTAAACCACAGGCCCACTTTACCTATCTTTCTAGTCTACATTCTTACTACTTCTCACCATGGCAAGCCTGTATTTTTCAGTAATACCACTCTCCACATTATCAAGCATAATGTATTTGGGTCAGATATAAAGCCTCTGCTTGGGTTTTTGCTTTCTTTCTTAGCAGTGACTGTCTATACCTGAAATGACAGTCATTTCTCTTGCTCTCATCTCAAAGACACATGACTTGCACCACAAGGCATAGCTAAATAAATCATAAATGGACAATTGAGCCAAAGGAGGCCACTTGGGCATTGGGACACAGGAATTCTAGTAAATTTCTGTTGATTCTTTGAACCAGGAAGTGAATTTAAAGTTGAGGCTGATGAGACCATAAGTCTGTGAAAATAGAAAAAAAGTGTGTGTATGTGTATGTGTGTGATGTGTGTGGAAGAGGAGAGAAGAAATAAACTTGAAGCAGTCTTAGAAACAGTAATAAATGTCTATATGACACAAGATGATGGAATAATTAATTTTAGTTTTTGACCTTCTAGTTCTTGGATCCTGCCACAGGATCTAGGGCAGGCTGTATTCACAAACCCCTCCAATCTCTTTGCCTCCTTTATTTAAGCAGTTTACAGGGATTCTAAACTTACGTGCAGCACTTCACACATTTGTAGTAACATGCAATAACAAAATACATAATTAAAACAGTTTTAATAGTAAAGGATACATTCCAAGACAGCCCAGACAATGCCAGACTTATTCTTCACTTATCCCCAGCATTTAGCAAATAAAAAGTCCTCAACAATCAAACTGATGTTTGACAGTAGTTGAGGAACTGAATGAAAAAAGTGAAGAGATTAAGAAGTATTAATTGGTAGTTACAGAATAGTCATGGGGACATAAACTACAGCATAGGAGATATAGTCAATAATATTGCCATAACTATGTACGGTGCCATGTGGTATTGGAAATGTCAGGTGGAATACTTTGTAAAGTATACGATTGTCTAACCACTATGCTGTACACTTGAATCTAATACAAAACAATATTGAATGTAAACTGTAATTGAAAAATAAAATAAAACTTAAAGAAAAAACACCCATGAGGTCCTAAACAACCACTTGCCTTAGTTGGACAATATCATTGCTTCCTCTCCTCTGTGCTTACAATATTCTCCAAGATCTCGTTAGCCCAGTTTAAGCTCCATTTTGCCAGAGCCTCTTCTCTGGTTCCATGAGTCCATAGTGATGACTTCCTTTCCTTAAACTACTCTACAGCAACTGTAGTCCACATTAATCACCCTGGTCCTCAGTTAGACACTGTCATGAACTGTTATTTCCCTGCCTTACACAGTGTGTGTGTGTGTGTGTGTGTGTGTGTGTGTGTGTGTGTGTGAATCTTCTCAACAGCTACAGTGTCATCCACTCACAGTCCCGAAAACTGTCTTTGGCTAGAAGAGTGCAAAATAAATACTTGTCTAACAAATGCATCATACATTCTAAATTCACCTTTTTTAGTCCCTCAGCCAGTCTTTGGTAAGAAACTGATAGATTTCAAAGCCATGGACTTAAGCCAGCAGGGTACTGGGTGCCTAACAGCAAGTGGCCTGAAAGAATTAATGAGCTTCATTAAGTCTGAGAGAATATAGCATGTTTATTTTGAGGCCAACATATAAATCAATCTCCCAGTGAATAAAGTGCTGTGCGAGGGTGTCCAATTGTGTGTTGTTTTTTTCTGCTGCATTTATGCCATAATAGAATAATGTTTCTATTTTAAAGCTGTTTGAGTTCAACTAACTATTGTGTGTATTTATTTATTTAGTAAAAGCCAAATTTGGGTTGTAGGGTTTTATTTATTTTAATGTTCACATAAACAAGGTAGATGGATAGTAAAACGCACATGGAATGGAAAATGTGATCAACTGCTTTCTAGATGAGACAAATTTCTGTCCACGAAAGACTTTTTCAAAACCAGAAAATAGGCATAAATGAAAATTTGTGAACAAACATCCTGATGTTACTTAGGAGGACAAATCTTAAAGTATTTTAATTTTTAAGTAAAAAGTAGTCCTTCACAAAGCATAATTTTTCTTCATGAACCTAAGAACCTACACTGTCAAACTCCACCTGCTTTCACTTACTAAATCATCCTCCCCATGCAGTTATCTCAGCAACTTAGTAGATATGATAACAAATAAGGCCAAGCTGCCTCTGTGCTGCAACTGTTTACCAAAAGCCTGTCACAGGAACCTAAACCACAACTTGACCAAATGGATTTATAATTGAAGTTGAAAATCAAGGGCTGTGGAGATATCTCAAATCTCCCTGAGTTGCTCTAGGCTAAACCATTTGATTTATCCAAGCAACTTCGGTCACCCAGGCACACACATATCCTTTCCTATTTAATAAAAGGATAAGATGCAAATTAACTGTCACTCCATCATAAATATGGTGGTGCCCATAGCCACAAGATGGCAGTGCCCAGTCCCCTCAACCCCATTGGAGTCCTCCAGTCCTGGGGGTACTGCCACTGAGATCTGGCAGCATGAGCCACCTGGAGGAATGCTTGCTTCATTGCTGAGGTGATGGAGGGCCTCTGGGCAGCAAGCACTTGCTTCATCACTGAGGCAACGCTCTGGCCACGAAGGGCTTCTGGGGGACAGGGGGCTGGCTTGCAGCCTTTGCAGATGAGCACAGGCCTAGAGAGGAGACAGTGGGCCTGCCTCCCACAGAAGCAGTGGGGCTCCCTCCCTGTGCCCACGCTTGCTTCTGCTCAGCAGAAGCTACACAACTCCTGTAGAAGCAGCATGATTCCTGGCCTACGAGCTCGATATAACGTGATGGGCTACTACTATTAAATAATTGGTTGACTGCAGAAAACAAGAGAAGAAAGGACAATAGAAATGAGGGGATCCTCTAACATCAATTCTTTTCTGGAGTAAATTTCTCATGAAATGTACATTGAAAAGGATTTTCTACCATGATCAGAATTCTAGTCATGTTTTTTGTTGTTGTCTTGTTTGTTTGTTTTTCACTCAAGGCCCATATTTCGGGCCATTTACCCCACAACTACCCACAATGCTTAGAAATAGTGAGTATGTGCTGTAGTAGATAGTAGAAGAAACCAGATACAGTACATATGCCAGAGCAGACTTGGTTGTTATTAGATAGAAAAGGATCCTATTTTTAGTAACTGTCAAGTTTTCCCTAGCCAGCAGCGAGGGCTGCAGGTTTGTCGACAACTGGGGAGTACAAACTGACAGGGAAACTTCTAGCTACAGATGTTTATGGGAAACCTTCTAGAGAACACTGTCTAGGACAATATGAATCCCCTTTGCTTAGCAGATGTATTTTGTGAAACTCCAAATCACCAGGGAGCTGAAATTCTAAGCAGAATGCTCTTGTCAAGAATCAAAATAATGAACCAACATCTCTAAGCTGAAACAGGAAAATAATATCCATTGAAAATAGAACATGTCACAATGTCTAATTTGGGAGTTGAGTTTTCTTTCAAACCTGAAAACAACTCTGTGTGGCCAAATTGCCTCGAGTCTTCAACATATCTAATAGCTATATGTATATGAATAGAGTAATCAGATTCTATCAATTGATATACAAAAACCTGTATATTTCTAGTTTTAGCCAAGGATATTAAGATGATAGAATTTACTGTTTCTAAAAACTCATGTGTACTTGACTCAAATGTACCCTAAACACATATGAATCTAGTAAGAAGAACCTAATGCAGGATGAATGACAGCATTCAAAAATAGGCTTATGTGCTCAAGTAAAAACAAGTATAAAAATAGGAAAGAATGATCACAACTCAGTTTCTAAGAAATGAGCTTTGAGTCTGTAGATAGTGTTTTCCCATGCGCATTTCCCAACAGCTCAGGAGGCCATTCAGAATGAAAGTCAACAGCAAACCATTCACCACACCCTGCCATTATAGAGGTCACTCTTCTGTGGAGTTTAGAGATGGTCATCCCTCCTTAAGGCAAGCTTTTAACAATGTGGCATCCTCTCTAAAGGAGGCCATTGCCACCGACTGTTACTGAGATCGGTCCCAATGGTGCACTTGTGACTCCCAACAGTATCCTTTTAAACCTAAATATGGCCATGAAGATAAGAGGTACACAGTGTAAATTCAAAAGAGTTTAGGACTTTTCACAGAAAAACAGCCCACTGATCTAATCTTTCCACAACAATTCATAGTTTATGGAGCCATCAAAACAAATCCCCTTCCCTGAAATAAACTGAAAAATAACCCCAGCAAAAAACATAAGGTAAAAAGTATGTCATGAGTGTAATGTCAGTTTCTTTTTACGTTTTCAGTTTGTTTGCTTCTTGATTTTTTTTTAAATTGCCATACTGTGCTTGCAAGAACCAACAGGAATCCATTTAATCTGGGCTTCATTGCAAGTTCTTCAGCTCTACCTGCCTTGGTGCACAGAGGCTCAGCAATTTCGTCCAGTCTGAAAGCAACCTACACATATTGGAGGGAGTGGGAAGCTCAATATTGGAAGGAGTGGGAAGCTTAATATTGGAAGGAGTGGGAAGCTTAATATAAGGCCCATCTCTGCCACTTACTGACTATATGAGACTTAGGGTAAGTAGGACCTTTCCAGGTTTCCTTTTCTCATCTATCAAATGAGAATTATCCGTGTCTTTTCTAGCTTGAAATAAGTCTTTAATTTTACACCTTTCTGACAAGGAGCATCCAGATCTTTAATCAAAATTTCTTGATTAGAGGGTAACAGAGATAAACTTAGGATATCCAATAGCTGACTTGCAGGTTAAGTCTATGATCCCTAGCACAGAGGTTCTGCAGTGTGGCCTGAGAGGTCAGTCACTCAGAGAGAGATAAAGTGTTGCCTACCACCCTTATACTGAGGGCCTCTCTGAGTCCCTTGTTTCAAGGAATGTGAAGAGGGCAACACTACTCTCCAATTCCTATTCTTGGATATCCCTAGGGTGAGTAACTTGGGAAGAGGGTCACTCTTATTGAATTACATTATCTTTATATTAAGGACAAATAATAAAATATGTGGACTCTTAGCAATGCCTAATTGGTCTCTATGTGTCAGGCCTCACTTTATTTACACTACCTTGCATACTTCTGTTAGATAAATATTCCTTAAATATTTTTGTCTTTCCAATCTGTTGCTCACAACTTGTACTAGTTCCCTATACCCTACAGGACTAAGTTCGTGATCTGCCTTTTCCACCAGACTGGAAAGTTATGAAGGCACTGATCATGCCCTGATCATCTTTAGATTCACTGCTTCCACCATAGTAACTATACAAATTAAGCCAGATTGGTAATAAAAGTTTTTACCTAAGTGGTTGGTTACATATTATATTACTGTAACTTTCTGTTTTGCTTATCAATATTTCAAAATTGTCTATAATCAATTGATTTAGTTTGGCTTTTCTAAAAAAAAAAAAAAACAACAACAACAAACAGTTCTGCTTTCTGAGAATGGAATGTAACCTCTTTTGCTTTGAACTTTGAACCCAAGAGCTAATTCCAGATACCAGCAATGCATAAGGCACTATGCATAGTGTCTTAAGCAAAACCTGACTGTCCTGGAGGGGGTTCTATATTAATTAAGGATGCAACAATGATGCCATAGGCACAATATGGCAAAAGCTGTGAAAGTGGTCCCAGCAAAATGTCATGGGAGTCAGCAGAGTGAGTAGGCTCATAACCAATAAGCAGGAGAAGACTCCTTCTCCTCATAAAGCTGATATGGATAAAGCAGCAAGAAAATTCTTTATCCATATGACTATGTCTCAATAATGCTCAGTTTGATTGTGGGTAAGCACAGATGAATTGCAGTCATAATAAAAACTGCTTTTAAATTCTGCCTAATTAACACATAGCGCACTAATAATTTTGCATCTTGTCTAACATATGAAAATACTTTGATGGGAACTTGTATTTTATTTCAAAAATGTTTTGCTCATGAAACATGACTCTTTGTTCACAGCTTTGAAAATAAACTGTGCTATAGGTTGCAAAAATGCATCTGTAATTTGGAGGCGCAATAGGTTAGAAATAAAAACATTGGATTCCGTGGGAAGATACAGTAGTTATCCAAGCTAATCTCTCATAAATCATATTCAACTCACCTTTATCATGATACAAATGTGCTCACCCCTTTGACATTTGACCCAAAGAGTCTTTAGGTGAGTTAAGCAAGGCAGGAATTGTTACCTGGGTGTATCAGATAAGGAAAGAATCAAAGAAGTGCCTTACTAAAGGTCCCATAACCAGTAAGGGGAAGGATTTGGGAAAAGGCTATGCATATTCCCAAAGCTAGTCTAGCTGGAATCTATTTTTTGGTGACAAAATTTTCCCACTATTTCCTTCCTGTACCCTGGACTAGAGCAAAACCTAGACTTTAGGAAGAGGACCTAGAAGAGAGAGAGGGGGAAAGGACAACTCCCCAATTTGGCAGATATGAGTGGTCTTTCTACCCTTTGGCACTAGAACTGAAGTATCCAGTCTAGTTCTTGCAGAAAACTTTATGGCCTTAAATGGGTCAGGGCCTATGTAAGTCAAAGTCTGCCTGCTCTGTACTACAAATACAAATAAGCACTGAAGTCATGTCAAACACTGACAGAATGCTGGCAAGAAGAACATTTGAGGACTGTACACTCGAACAAGGGCAAAAATGCTCTTTCTCCCAGCTTCACATGACTTTCCTGGAACTTGCACTATTACCACGCATAATCCCACATTGCTCATATGGCATTTTTGAAATCATGGCATTCAGTAGCTCAACAGCAGAGATGGCACATGGGATGACAAGTTAGACTTGAAAAGAATCAGAAGTCAAGTTCAACCAATTATTCTCTTATTACCCTTCTAACTCTGCCAAATCATCAAAGGCTTTAAGTCCCAGCATTTTTGTGCAGGAACTAAAAAGCAAAAAATATATCCTATGTGGGGTGTGCTTGGTTCTTTCTTAAATTTTTGGGTTTTTTTTTTTTTTTTTAAATTAACAGACAGTAAAATGGACTTTTATTGGTGGACAGTTCATTAACAAATGCATAGGTCTGTGGAACCACTACCACAATTGATCACTCCAAAATATTTCTTCATGCTACCCTTTTTTTTAGTTACACCTTCCCCCTCTACCCTTAACATCTGATACCTTCTTTGTTCTACATTATTATCACTTTGTCTTTTTAAGAATGCCATATAAATGAGAACAATTTAACCTGTGTGGTATCTTTCATTTTGATGTTCAGGAGACACACTTGCAGATCCGCTGCTTCCAAATGCAAGTAATTAAGGGCACTGCCTGGCTGGGCTGAGGATTCAAGAAATCCTTGTGATGACTTAATCTCCACACTGATTCTCCTGGGCCCCTTATGCTTCCTTAGAGCCACCCAATGGGACAGTGCATACTAGGTGATTCCAAGGTCTTCAAGATGCACCTGAACTAAGATGAGTAATCTCAAAATTCTTAGTAAGATTCAGCCATCTTTTGGAAAGAAGGCCCCTAGTCTACACCGGGTGTGCTACAATGGAACAGCCAGCCTACTACATTCTACTGCCCCTCGATAAAGCTCCATCTCTGGGCTGCCTCTCTCTGCACAAAAAGAACTGCCCCCTGAGTGATCTTAATGATACATGCCAAGATGTTCTCAAGCTTCAACCCAGACTGAAAGGCAATGTCAACAGCATTTATGATCCTAAGTTTTGGAGTCCATCTGCCTGGTTTGAATCATGGCTTTGTCCATGATTCTTTTTCTCCTTTTACTCATTAGGAAAGCTTTTTCATCTGAAGAGTGGGGGCTAATAAAAGATCTCATGTGGTTGTTGTAAATATTAAATGAGATAATTTACACGAAGTATTACCTGGATAGAGTAAGGATTCCATAAGCATCCATTGTTATTATAATAACTACAACACCAGATGACATTTGTTGTTAACATTTCAATCTCTTGCATTAGACTGAACTGAGGTCCTTGATGGTGGGGACCTGGTGTCATTCATCTCTACATATCTAGTGCCATGGATGGCCAGCATAGATTCACCTAACTCCTGCTCACACTGTAACACATTCATTCATTCAACAAATAGTAACTGAGCACCTCATATGTGCTCCTTTCTATGGAAGCACACCTTCTATGGGAATATTTCCATGAAAACCCACATATGCTGGTTTCCACAATGAGCTCCAATGTTTCACTCTTCTCCATCACCTCTCTTCACTGGAGCCCTCAAGTACTGAAAGTAAAAATGGCAAGGCCCTGGGTTAAGAGAGGGTCATAATACTATAGAGAGCAGTTTACACTTTGGTGAGGAAAAGCTTGAAGGTAGAGGTAAGATGAGTGTGACTGGCTTTCTTTATCTCTGCTTGAGAGAACACCTTTCTGCATAGCCAGGACATTTCTATTATACTAGAGGCCCAGCACGCATGAAATCGTGTGCGATTAGGGTCCCTAGGTCTAACCTGGCCTGCGATGCATGGCCTCGCCACCCTGCGACACTACCTGGAGCTCCCAGTCCCAGATGCTCTGCGATACTCACAGCCCCTCGACTCTTCGGCGAGGCTACTCCCACCCCGTGACTGCTTCACAAACTCACTGCCACCCAGGTGACTGTTCCACTAAGCTCATGGCCACCCCATGAAGCAGCCTGCTACCACAGCTCAACAGTACCCAGTCCCTCTCAGCCACCAGCCCCCCTCCTCATGGTGAGTGGCTCGGCAGCTGGGGGAGGGAGGGGACTGAGAGGTGCTTCAAGCACTTCATGGTGATTGGTGGCCTGTTAGGTCATGATGGCACCTAGCTCCTTAAATATATTAAGATGACTATTATGACAGCAACAATTCAAGGGTCCCCTTTTGCTTGAATAGAGGTGTTTTCCTTTCTCTCCAGCACATCTCTAGTTCCTTCTTTAGAGAGCCTAGCAGAAACCCGGAGAAAAAGACTTTAGACAAAATGAGTCTTTCTGGCCTTGGAAATTTAGCTCAGTGCACTGGGGCTATGGTTATACATTCATGTTGGGAACCATAGACCCAAAAATTGTTCCTGTGTGTATTATCAGTGAGCAAGCTAGAATTAGCAGTACTTGAAAAATACCAATATTTCCAACAAAACTTATAATAACACACACACACACACACACACACACACACACACACACACACCACAAGTTGGATGTGAGACCTTCATCTAGACTTATCTTTGCACATGAACCATCTCTGTGGGACACTTTACATAGCCTTTATGATTGCCTTTTGACTCTCTAAATAAAACTACAGGTGACATGTGAGCAGGAGCTATTCCCTGGTCCTCACAGTATCCGTAGTGTATGACACAGTACTTGGTACATTGTATTATACATTCCCAGTTAATATCTGCTGAATGACTATTTGTATACATCTATGTACACATCAAAGACTGCATGAATGAACACACATTTCTCTGCCAGCCTATGCAATCACATATCACAGTGTACTCTAATTTTTATCCCCTAACCCCCAATCTCTACAGCAGCTAGCACTGTGTCTGACATAGTGTAGATAGTCTGTTAATATTTGCTAAAGAAGTAACTCTAGGTAATGATTTGGAAATGAGAAATCAAAGGCCAGGGAGAAAAAGAGAGAGCTATTAAACAATCAATGTTCTTCATAGTTACCTACACTTCAATATTCTGCATTAGAGAGAATATTTTGTACAATGCATTAGAGGAAAAATTTTGGAGTGAAAAAAGAAATATGGAAGTCACATGCATAAAACATTAAAGCACTAAGAGTCGATGAGATAACTGGAGCAGTGGTATAGATGGAGAGGAGAAGAAAGCCCAGAAACAAGCTCTAAGTAACCCTATCATTTAGAGATTGGTTAGAGGGGGATAAGCCTATAAAGGAGATTTAGAAGGATTATCCAGGGAGGAAGGAGAAGCAGGAGAATGATCAAGTAAACCAAGAAAAGAGGGCAATCTACTAGTGGATGCTACTGAGATCAAATAATATGTGAAAAGAGACCATTTTATTGAGCAATATAGGAGGTCACTGGTGACTTTGAAAAGTGTAGTATCAGTGGCAGGATGACTGCAATGAAAAAACGGAAGAAGAGAGAAGAGGAGATATAGGCTGTCAGTACAGACACAATAAGTAAGTCCTTTTCCCAACTTTCGGGGAAACTTAATCACCTTGCCAAATGACTTTTAAGTGGTTCATTTCCTGCTCACTACTTATAAAGACACTTCTCCTGGTCAAATCAGAGCAGTTCTAGGATGCAAATAACAGATATCCAGAAAAGGGAGGCAGGGTGGCAAGCTCTTGATCTGAGATGCACAGGATTCTGCAGTCCCAAAGAGTTGTGATTTATCTGCCTGTGTTGCCTTATTTGCTGTTGAGCCTCTGGAACATTCTCACCCTCTCTATTCCATCCATTATTAATTACATCACTGTAATAAAAAAAAGAATTAAAGAGAATTTGGACTGCATGAAGTAGGAGTTGCAACAAAATACTGCGCTATTCAATGATGAATTTTTAAATGAAACATCTAAATACAGATTTCTCCCCAAGAGATATTCTGATTTGAGGCTAAGCTTGATGTACTTCCAAGAAACTGTCTAATTACAAACGAGGCACTAAGCCTAGAAGCTTAGGTAAGTTTCTCATGTAGAAAACAATGCAGTCTTTTCTACCCAGCTCCTCCTGTGCGTAAGGTATAAGGTGAAGGCCAGATAAAGCTCTGATGAGAAGCTTGTACATTAGGTTTTCAGAGGCATTTGCTGAGGTTTCCCTGTCTTGGAGTGGCTGGGTTTAAGTGTAATTTCAATTTTACTTTGCTTTTAAAGGGCTTGGGGAAGAAAAGCTGTTATTTAAAACCAATTTCCCAAACAAAAACAAAAACAAAATCTGAATTGCCCCAAGATTGTCATGCTTGGGTGACACAGTGCCAGGAAATAATGACTCTGGATCTAGCCTGACTTTCTGTTGACATTGCAAGAGCTGCTAGTGAAAATTTATTTATGGAAACCAAGCCATAGGTCAACTGGCCCAGGCCTAAGTTAAATGATCTCTCCCTGCATTCATTTGCTAAAAGCAAGAAGTCTCAGATGTTTCATATTTCACAAATTGGAAATCCCCAGTTTTGTACAAAAAGTCATTGAATTTCATACAATGGTATACAAGTGGGAGGTTGCTGCTCCCAAATTTGAGGACAGATTTGGTTGTATCCAAGGCTTCTCATTTCTCTGAAAACATAGCATTGCTATTATCGTGTTTCCCTGAAAATAAGACATCCTCCAAAAATAAGATCTACTTACAGGTTTCCTTCTGAGTGAAATATAAGGCATCCCCCCAAAAATAGGCCCCCCTCCTAGGCTAAACATGAGAGATTTGGTCCACTGATTATGAGAGAAATGGAGTCACAAGAAATTCACCAGGAAATTCAGGAATTGGATTGTTATGATGATGTTCCAGAAGATGATGACATGATTGTCATTGAATAAATGAGTAAATTCTTGATACTGTAGGATTCACAGTTTGTCTGGTTTGTGTTGACAACTACCGTACTACCGTACCGTATACAGGTAATAAATTTCCTTTATTTTCATTTAACAATAAATGTGTACCATATTCTTCTTCATGGAAAAATAAGGCATCCCCTGAAAATAAGACCTAGCGCATCTTTGGGAGCAAAAATTAATATAAGACACTGTCTTATTTTTGGGGAAACATGGTATCTACAGGTGTCTAAAACCTTCTATTCACTACTGTGTCTTTATATTCAAGCCATCTTTAAGAGAGAGTGCCTGGAAACCAATGCTTTGATCTAAAAGAACACCAGACAGAGCTTAAATTTGCAGTCTATAGGCCTGTGTTATATTTATTCCCTGATAAGACTCACTAGCAAAGATGAGGGTTTATCATTAGAATATTGTTCAAAGAAATAGTCTACATTCCCAAACACTTATCCTGCAAAACACTGTCATTGTCATCTATCTTTTTTTGAGCTACTACTTACTATATACCTGGCATGGTGAGAAGGGTGTTTACATAGGATATCTCACTTGATTATTTTATTTATGAAACAAACCTTGGTATATGGTATTACTATTCTCTCCATTTCTTAGGCAAGCAAACTGAGGCTCAAAAAAGTAAGCAATTTGCCAAGGGCATATATGTAGTAAATGTCAGAGCTTAGACTCTCAGAGTCCAAGGTCTCCCAATAGTCAAGACATTTTATTCCAGAGGAGGGAGTATGTTTTGAAACATATACACACATCTACATAACAAATTGGCAAAGAAAAGGACATCTTGGAGGTGGCCTACAAGCCTTGACCCTGGTTATTTAAGCAATGAGATAATGTCCTCTTCTCTGCTTTTCTCCTCTTCTCAATTCCTAAGAAAAGCCAGTAAGAAGAAATGCACCATTTTTGTAGGCTAGCTACTGAGCTAATTCTCCCTGTCCATAGTAAGAACCTTTCTCAGAATTTTACTTAACACAACATCTCTAGACAATTAATTAAAAATTATTAATTAGACTCAAAGGTGTTTTTCATCTCTTGAATTCAAAAGGAAAAAAAAAAAAAGAAACAACATGCCTCAATATTGAAAGAAAAACAAAACCAGGGAAGTTCTCATTATATTGGCTTGTTGCAGTCTTCAAATTTTTTGTTTGTTTAGATATTCAACATATAACTTTTCATCTTCGACATTGTTTTGACCATTTACAAGATTGAATTTTTTTTTTTAAATCTGGCCTGATGAACAGTTAGTTTTTGCAAGCATTAAATCAGCCAATATTCTACATTGCTCATGAAATTTATATCAACTCTACTTAAAATTCTGAGGTGGGAAAAAAAACTCATCTCTTTTTTCCTATTAAATCTAAACCTTGCATAAGAATCATATATATATATATATATATATATATATATATATATATATATATATATATATATATATATATAACAGTTCCCTATCCTGGCCCCTGTGGTGATATATATATATATATACACACACCATTTTATATATATATATATATATATATATATATATATATATATATATAATCACCACAGGGGCCAGGATAGGGAACTTCTAATCAAAGATTGGGCAACCTATTCCTCTCATGGGGATCTGTGCATGGGAAGGTTACTGGATCACTCCCACAGTCCAGTGATGAAGGTCTGCAGAGGCCTCCTGTGAGCTCCAATGTGGAATGTCAAGTAGGAGCTGGCCATCTGGTCTAGTAGGCTGTGCACAAGTTATTCTGGTCAATGTGAATGGCACACTACATATAGGACAGTACATGACAACCAAAGCCCTACAATTAAGCCTGTGTCTCGACATGTTATTAGCTAGGGCTCCCAAGTATGGTTTCCAATGAAATTAACACAAAGTATGTGCCACTGAATTTTATCATCTTGCCTACTGGGAAAATATGTCAACAATATCATTAGCTAATAATTGCCAACGGATGTGTACCACATGGTTAAAGGCAGGACATCAGAACAGGCTAAAAGTAGGAAAAACCAAAAAGCTTAGTGGCTCCCCATTCTATCTAGAATGACTGGAAATGAGCTATCCTGGGGTATTCTTATTCACATTCTAATCATTTTAGCAAAGATGATCACTGTAAAAAAGTTGAATGCTGAAATTCACTGCTAAGAGAGTAATTCCCTGCCTTTTCAGCCCTCAGGAAAAAAAGTGTAAGAGGATAACATGGACACTATTTGGCCGCCTAAGTGAACCTTTTCAAAAATACGAGCACCTAAGATATTCTATAAGGGGGTGCCTGAAATAGTTTATGGAAAGGACACTGGCTTGCTACAAATTCAGAACTGAGAGTTGCCTATTAGCATTATTTTATAGGTTATTTAATGATTCCGCAGTGCAATTTTATTTTTGGCATCTCCTATGTGTTAGGCATATTACAGGAACTCCATTTACATCAACTCACTCAATCAACACACAATCCCATGAGATAACCATCATTGTTCCTATTCTACCAATTCAGCAAATATCTATGGAATGCCTATCTGTGTCAGACACATAAGTTAAAAGTAACAGGGAACTGACTCAGGGTCACAGAACCCCCAAGTGGAGAACCATACATTGAACTCACGTATCATTTACTCCTAAGATTGTACCCTTTGCTCAAAACTATACTTTCATTCCAGTTTCCATACTCCAAAAGTTCTGTACCAAACACTGTCACCTTCAGAGTTCCCCAAATATAATTTGCCATTTTCTCCTTCTCATCTGATCATCAAAAAGTCCTTGTCAACAAAGAATACAAGCCAAAATGGAGCTTTTAGACTTAAAGCACACTAAAATTGAGACTGTGGAAAAAGAAAATTGAGACTCTGACATGAGTTCTGGTCCCCCTAATCAGTAAGGTGTTTTGTGACCCTGGGCCAATCAATCACTTTGGTTATTAAATCTTAGTCTCCTCATCAGTCCTTATAGGAAGAGAAGATAATTATTCTCCACAATATTACATGAAAGTCATGATGAGAATCAGTAAGCCTAACATAGATTATAAAGATCCCTGAGATCTAGCAGACCCCTAACTAACTCAACCATCAAGTGTTTCCCTTTGTATCAATTTACTGTGGTCACATTGGTTATTTCATGCTGACCAGATGCTCTCATGGGCAGTTATCAATGACTGAGAAGAAAAAAAAAGAATGAGAAAAGGAATTATAATGTGATAAGTGTAATTTGTCTAGTAGGCCAGATATTGAAAAACAGGAAATGCAAGGATAAATTAATTTTTTTAAAAATGGGAAAAGGAATCATAATGTGATAAATGTAATTTGTTTAGTAGGCCAGATATTACAAAACATGAAATGCAAGGATAAATTAATTAATTAAATGCCCTTGGTGATGAAAATTTTGGAATCCCCAGACTGGATCATCTCCAAGGGCCCTTACAGCTCAAAAATCATCTAAAGTACTCTTGTGCTGCCTGTAGATCCATAGGCTGCATCTAAGAGCCAGGCAGGCTAATTTCAGGATGAAAGATTAAAATGCAGTTTCTATATTGCTGCTCCTCAAATATATTAGATATTAATGCTTTTAGTGGCTGAAAAGCAGTAGCAATTTTCTCATTAGTTTTTTTTTTTTTTTTTCTTTCATTCAAGAAAGAGGTAATCTAAATTTTTAAGAATAAACATTTCCTACCACTCCACTACCATCATGGGATTAGTAAAATCATTTTGATTTTGGAAATCCATCTATCTTTCTGTTCTATATTCTGGTCCAATATATCAAAGTACCTATTATTTATCCCATACACAGTTTTATTTTCCCCAGTTTACCTCCAAGAAAAGCTGTTGGTCACCATTGGACTAAGGATTCTGTTAATGCTGGTGATGGATGAGCTGAGATGGGGTAATAAGTGTACAGAGGCAGCACACACTGAAAATAAGTCAGAGTGCACCTTCAAGGAATAGCTAGGAAAAGGTAGCTGCCATACTCAGAAAAGCAGAGTCCCATGATTGACCTGTGAAGGAAAGGGGCCACATGCTAACCTGACAAGCTCAGGGAAGGCCGGCATGGTAGTCGTGCAAACTCAGAGAGCTAAAGTAAGCACAAAGGATGGTCTGAAATGAAAATTTTAACTAAAAACAGTTTATGGTGGATAGTCATGTCCTATGCTGGTATCTTCCCTGACAACGGTCAATCTTTACCTTAACTGAGACTGTCTATTGTCTTTTTGCATCTAAGATAACATATCATTGAAATATCAAAGTAATTTTCCTTTTTCCAGGTGCCTCAAAGCCCAGGCACTGCTCTGTGGAGACTAAAAATCCCCTCATTGTTACTGAGTTAACTGTTGGCTGTTAACTGCCCTGCAACCACCTAAATAAAAAAAATTAAAAAAGTGCCTATCATTTGACTTTTTATCCAATCCTGGAGGTTTCCCCACTTTCCTTTGAACACCTTCCTAATCTGTCACCAATGGATTCCATGTAACCCACTTAGAGGCCCAGTGCACAAAAATTCATGCACTCAGGGAGGGTCCTCAGCCCTGCCTGAATGTCCTCTTACAGTCCAGGACTCTTGGGGGGGATGTCCACTTGCCAGCTTAGGCCTGCTGGGGATTTGACCTTAACTGGCAGTCAGACATCCTTCTGGCAGCCCAAGAACCCTCGGGGGGATGTCTGACTAATGGCTTAGGCCCGCTCCCCGCTGCAGTTGGACATTCTTAGTGCTACAGGGGAGGTGGAAGAGAGTCCCACCACCACTGCTGCCCTCACAGCTATTAGCCTGGCTTGTGGCTGAGTGGAGATTCCCCTTGTGGAAGCGTATTGACCACCAGGGGCCAATTCCTGCATTGAAAATCTGCCCCGTGGTGGTCAGTGTGTGTCATAGTGACTGGTTGTTCCCAGTCATTCTACCGTTATAGACTACTTGCATGTTACCCTTTTAATATATAGGATATGTTTTTACTGATTTCAGAGAGAGGAAGGGAGAAGGAGAGATTGATAGAAACATCAATGGTGAGAGAATCATTGATCAGCTGCCTCCTGCATGCCCTGCACTGGAGATTGAGTCTACAACCTGGGCATGTGCCCTGACCTCCTGGTTCATAGGTTGATGGTCAACCACTGAGCAGCACCAGCTGTGCTGTCTCCATTTTTTATTGTAATGTATAAAATAAGATGCAAGACTGCCATTCTCCAAAGCATTACCTCAATCTACTGAGATTCTGCTTCTCAGCAATTGTTGACAGTTTGGGTCAAATAAACTCACAAAAAATTATTCACAGGTTTGAATGTTTCTTATGATAATAGGCCTGTGGTGTAATGTAAGGCTTGGACTTTAATTTCCTACATCTACACTGAGTGGACAGATTATTATGATTTCTGAACACATACACTGGCCACTCAGTGTATGTTCTATATAATAAAAGGCTAATATGCAAATTGTCCTCTCTACCAGGAGTTTTACCAGCAGGCAGGCCACTCCATTCAGAGATCATAATAATCTGGCCACTCAGTGTATATATCCAAAATGGTGTTCTTAACTGTTGTACATAATAGTCCATGGGATATGCACTAAGCCTCTTTAAAAGCAAAGTCTTAAAAACATGGGGAATGATTAGGATTATTTGTGTAAGGACTGCTTCTCTGTCCCTCTAGCACAGGTATTGACCTCTACCATCATGCATAAGGAGGGTAAATCATAGATAGCAACAGAAGAGGCTGTTGGATGTCTAGTCTAGCGATCATTCAGGTAGTGGAGTATGAAGGAAGCAGTTTTGTTCACTTTTCCTTGACATATCCATGAATTGAGGGGACTATCCCCAGTAAAAAAGGAGCTACCTACCCAGGGATCTTTATTATTTTGTTTATTGACATAGTTTACCAACAGAAGGACATTCAGGGACTGAGACTTATATTGGTGAGTATGTATTCAATTAAGTGATTATGCATGAACTAAAATAATAGGTATATGGAAATAAGATTCAGTGGTTTAGAGATATAGGAAGTCTGAAATAGTTTTTTATCAGGAATAAGCAAAGAAGGTATGTCTGTGCACTCATAGTGACTGTGGGTTACCTCCACAGAAGCTTGGCTAATATTGCAAGCTTTTCATCTGACTATAGAGACTATTAGCTAATTAGATTATGTAGATAAGTTGACAATTTCATATCCCATGTACATATTCCAATGTATGTTTCTATGTTTCTTATTTAATTTTAATCAATTTATTTCCTCAGAACAAACTCCTTCCAAAATAAAGAGTTATAGCAATTAAAAGCAATGATCTGGCATCAATTTAAATGACTTTAAGTTCTAGCTCTGTCACTTACTCTCTGTGTAACCTTGGGAAAATTACCTAACAGCCCCAAGCCTAAGTTTCCCCATTTGTAAGGTGTGTATGATATCTCTCTTGCAGAGTTCTTGTGAGGATTGGAAATAATGCAAAGACAGCACTTGAAACATGGCTAATATTCAACAAATAGTAGCTATTTGTTATGAATTATTAAGAAGAAGAGGAAAGCATTAGATGGAAGACTGTGATATGGACCGAATTCATCAGCTGTTCTTCACATAGCCTAGAGAGAGAAAAAAGTCACTGTATCTTCATTTGCATCCATTGGACATTGGAAACTAGTAAGCAATTACTTATGGCTCCAATTTGACTTATATATTTTTTTTCAGAAGGACAAAATGCTCAACAGTTAAAAGCGAATGAAATCCATGTGTTAAAATTGTAAAGAGGAATTTAGTAAGAGAGTCAGTGGTTATCAAAAGACTTGGGAGTTTTCTCTGCCTCCATTTAACCTCTTTGAACCCAATTTCCACATCTGGAAGGAAGATATAACAATCCCTGACTGGTAACTTCAATATGCTTTTTGAGAATCAAATAAAATATAGAAGATCCATATAAACTGTAAATATTTAACCATAGGAAGCATTGTATTATCACCACCATCATAATTTTCAACTGCCCCTCCAATCCTTTGAAATACTAGTATATTTTATTTGCCATCTGACCTACCAACACCCATTCCTCTACAAATAATTCATTAGGAACTGAACTATTCACTGGTAAAAATAGTATCACAAAATATGTTTCAATCATAGGAAATGTACAGAGAAGTGTATGCTTCTGACTTTTCCTGTATAATCTCTAACCATTTTTGGAGTTTGGGAACAAAACTGCATTAAAATAATACATATAAACATACCATTTTTGGTACTGCAAGCCAATGTTTTGTGACAAACTGAACTGAACATTGTCTGTCTTTACCATTAGTAGGTACTGCATTCTGACTTAGAATATACAAAGTTAATTTCAGACTTATCCATTGCCCCTCCAACACTTGAATTAGTAGCAACAGAATGACTGCTCTCAATACAAAGTTAATGCAATATGAGGCAGAATAACTGACAATTTATAGGGGCAGGGGGAGTAATTTATGTGTACAAAATAGCCCTATTAATTAGGTATTATTCCCATTGTATAGATGAGAAAATCAAGTCAGTAGCAAGCCAGAATTAGAGCCATAATTTCTTTGGCACCAAAATGTATGATCTTTCTACACCAGCATTGTTACAGAGATCAAGAAAAGTGAGAAATTATATCTAATTGAAGAGACCTTGGAATATGTAATATTTTAGGTTGACCTTGAAAAATGGTGCATTAGTTTTCTAGGGTTGTGAAGACAGTCAGAGATTGTAGTTGCATGGTTATGAGCCAAGAAACACCAAGGATTGTTGGCAACCACAAGAAGCTAGGAAAACACAAGGAAGGATGCTTTCCCAGAGCCTACAGAGGGAGAATATCCCTGCTAACACCTTGATTTTGGACTTTTATCCTCCAGAAATGTGTGAGAATAAATTTCTATTGTTTTAAGTGACTCAGCTTGTGCTAACTAACAAATAACAATGACCACCCTAGAAAACTAGGGTTTCAGTGATCTTTTGCATTTTTTTTGTATTTTTTTTGTCCTTATGTAAAACCCACAGCCAATATCAAACTCAATGGGCACAAAATAAGACCATTTGCCCTAAGAATAGGAACAAGACAAGGACGCCCACCATTCCTCTTCAACATAGTACTGTAAGTACTAGCCATTGCATTCAGACAAGAAGAATAAATAAAAGGCATCCAAACTGGAAAAGAAGTAAAACTGCCCTTATTTGCAGATTACATGATATTGTACACAGAAAAGACCAAAGACTCCATAAAAAACTACTAGACTTAATAAATGAATTCAGCAATGTAGCAGTATACAAAATTAACACCCAGAAGTCTATGGCTTTTCTATACACCAATAATAAACACACAGAAAGAGAAATTAAAAAGGCAATCCCATTTATCATTGCAACAAAAAATTAAGATACCTAGGAATAAACTTAACCAAGGAAATAAAGGAACTATACTCAGAAAATATCAGAACCCTGAAAAAAGAGATAGAGGAAGACATGAACAAATGGAAGAATATACCGTGTTCCTGAATTGGTAGAACCAACATCATCAAAATGTCCATACTATCCAAAGCAATCTATATTCAATGCAATCTCCATTAAAATACCAACAGCATACTTCAAAGACCTGGAATAAATTCTTCAAAAATTCATCTGGAATAAAAATAAAAATTAAAAAATCCCGAATAGCTGCAGCAATCTTGAGAAAGAAGAATAACGTTAGAGGGATCACAATACCAGATATCAAGCTATACTACAAAGCCACTGTTCTCAAAACTACTTGGTACTGGCACAAGAACAGACATATAGACCAGTGGAACAGAACAGAGAACCCAGAAATCGACACAAGTCATTATGTGCAATTAATATTTGACAAATGAGGCAAGACCAAACAATGGAGTCAAGACAGTCTCTTCAATAAATGTTGTTGGGAAAAATGGACAGATACTTACCAAAAAAAAAAAAAAATGAAACTAGACCATCAACTTACACCATACACAAAAATAAACTAAAAAAGGTAAAGGACTTAAACAAGATGGGACACCATAAAAATCTTAGAAAAAGCCATAGGTAACAAAATAGCAGACATTTGTTGTAGCAATATATTTAACGATCTAGCTCCTAAGGCAATGAAAACTAAGGAGAAAATAAACAACTGGGACTACATTAAACTAAAAAGGTTCTGCATAGCTAAAGAAATCATTAACAAAACAAGAAAGCCCTCTGCATGGGAAAACATATTTGCCAATGTTATCTCTGATAAGGGTTTAATATCTAACATTTACAGGGAATTCATAAAACTTAACAAAAGGAAGACTAACAACCCAATTAAAAAAATGGGCAAATGACTTAAATCAACACTTTTTGAAACAGGACATTCAGAAAACCAAGAGACATAAAAACATGTTCAAAGTCACTAATCATTTGAGAGATGCAAATCAAAACAACATGAGGTACCACCTCACATCTGTCAGAATGGCTATCATCCACAAATCAACAAACGACAAATGCTAAAGAGGATGTGGAGAAAAAAGAACCCTCCTTCACTGCTGGTGGGAATGCAGACTAGTGCAGCCACTGTGGAAAACAGTTTGGCGTTTCCTCAAAAAATTAAAAATGGAGCTGCCATTTGACCCAGTAATACCACTTCTAGGTATATATTACAAGAAGACAGAAACACCAATCAGAAAGAATATATGCACCCCTACGTTCATAGCAGCACAATTTATAATAGCAAAGATTTGGAAACAGCCTAAATGCCCATCAACAGATGAGTGGATTAGAAAACTATGGTACATTTACATAATGGAATACTAAGCTGCTATAAAAAAGAAGGCATCCTCACCATTTGCAACAGCATGGATGGAACTGAAGAGCATTATGCTAAGTGAAATAAGCTAGTCAGTAAAAGAAAAATACCACATGATCTCACTCATTTATAGGTAATAAAGAACCTTATAAACTGATGAACAAAAATAGATACAGAGGCAGAGAATCACCGAACAGACTGTCAAACGGCAGTGGGAAGGCTGGGAAGGGTTGGGGTAGAGATTAGAGATCAACCAAAGGACTTGTATGCATGCATGCATATAAGCATAACCAATGGACGCAAGACACTGGGAGGGTGGTGAAGGCATGTATTGGGGGGTACAGGAGGCTGGGGCAAGGTCAATTGTGGGGGGGGGGGAAGGAGACATACTATCATTTGTAATACTTTAAACAATAAAAAAGTAATAACAATTTTTAAAAAGCCACCAAAAATATGAGGGTGATCAGTATGTGCCAGAATGTGTACTTGCATTCTAGTGCGACACTGAGTTATAAATCCACACATCTGCATTTAACCTCTTTTAACCAACATGTCGCATTTCTGGGAAATCATTACATGTATTCTATCATACAATTTCAGTTTTCAATAAAATTATCCTCTCTGCTAGGGAGTTGTATAATCAAATATATCATATCTGTGCTGGAAGATTCTGTTATTAGCATTAATCAAAATTATAAAGATATGATTTATAATTATATATAAAGATCTGTGTCTGTAACTGTAACCTGTCTCTTCTTGGTGGGTCATCTCTGTGCTCAATGATTCTGTTTGAAGTCTGGTAATGAAAAAAACACACAATTTTTTTATTTGCCTCTAGCATAAAAAGAGCTCTTGGTGAGATTGGTATAACATGAAGTTAAAATTATTATATCTACAGCTCATACCATTTGTGGAGGCATATATGTTATATACCCTGTGCTAAGAAGTAATCATACAATTATTTAATTAATGCTCATAATTACCCTATGACAAAGCAGGAGGTGTTATCTCTTTATACAAATGAAAGCACTGACTCACAGAAAGATCATGTAACTTGCTGGATAGTACTAGAGCCAGGATATGAATTCAGGTCTGTTGAACCTCAAAGTCACCCTGTTGAATTCTGCATTATATGGCCTCCCATCACTTCATTCTGATAAAAATTATTGGATGAACTAATGCTTTCACTATAAAAAATAAGATCAAGGAAGGGTGCATGTTATAGTGGTTAAAATTAAGGCTTTAAAAGATACCACAGGAGAATATCTTCATGGCTTTGGGGTTGGCAAATATTTATTAGAACATAGGAAGTGTGAATGATAAGAGAAGAAAATCAATAAATTAGACTTCATTAATCTAAAAGATCCTGTATTGTCAAAAGAGCAGAGAAAAAGTAAGCAAGCCACAATCTTGGGAAAATATTCACAAAACATATATATGATATAGAACTTATATCTGGATATGATTTATAAATAACCCCTACAACTAAATAGTAAGAATATAAGCAAGCAAATAAAAATTAGGCAAAAATACTTTTACAGGCACTTCATAAGGATAATAAATGAATGGCCAAAAAAGACATGAAAAAAATGTTCACCAGAGACATGGTCAAGGAAATACACATTGATATGAAACCATAATGATACCACAACACACCTGTTAGAATAACTAATGTTTAAAAGACTTCAAATATCAAAGTGCTGACAAAGATGTGGAGCACCCACAACTCTCATACATTCTTGGGGGAAGTCTATTTGAAAATATGTTGGGCAGTTTCTTGATCTATTAAACATACTATTTCTATATCACCTAGGAAATCCATATCTTGATAAGTATCAAAGATAAATTACAATATATGTCTACAAAAAGACTTGAACACAAATGTCCATGGCAACTTTATCTGTAATAGCCCAAAACTAAAAACCACCGCAATGTCCATCAACAGAAAAATGGTGAACAAACTGCTATATTGGAATGCTAGTTAATGACTAAAAAGAAACTATTGGCATACATAACTTCATGGACTCATGCAGAATGGGGGGAAAATAGATACAAGGAACTTCATAATGTGTACTTCCATTTATATTAAATTCTAAAAAAAATCAACCCATGATGAAAATAAAAACAGAAAGGCCTTTGTCTCCACAGATGGAGAAGTTAGGAAAGAACAAAAGGGGACATTTTAGGGTGATGTAAATTTTCTATATCTTCATGAGGTTTTGGGTTACATAGGAATAAGCATTTGTCATAAAATTGTACACTGAATATTGGTACATTGTATATAAATTTAACTTAATTTAAAGGTGTGTGTGTATTACTGAAAAGTGAGATTTAAAATCAGACAAATTTGAATTGAATCCAGGTCCCATCCTATAATATACACCACAAGTATTTATTCACTGAGCCTCTATTGTATGTCAAGTACTATTTTCTTTGCTGGGGATCAGAAGTTACCAAAATAGACAAAAGATACTGCACTCACAAAGCTGTTTGGCTACTTTGCTATAGGTAAAGAATAAGTCACTGGCCCTAGCTAGTTTGGCTCAGTGGATAGAGTGTTGGACTGTGGACTCAAGAGTCCTGGGTTTGATTCAGATCAAGGGCACATGCCTGGGTTGCGGGCTTGATCCCCAGTAGGGGACATGAAGGAGGCAGCTGATCAATGATTCTCTCTCATCATTGTTGTTTCTACCTCTCTTTCTCCCTCTCCTTTCCTCTCTGAAATCAATAATTTTTTTAAAAAAAGAATAAGTCACTGAAGAATATTCATAAAGGAAATAAGGTGATCCAATTTGTATTCTCAAAAGATTATGCTCATTCCTGTTCAATAAATGACCACTTATCAGTGGTGTGGCCTTAGCTAAGTCACTTTACCTCTCTGAGCTTTATCTTTGTTTTAAAATTGGGAAAGATATTAATGCCTATCTCGAGGGTTACCATAAGAATTATGGAAATATAGGTAGCAACTGACATTTAGAAGGTTCTCAATAGCTATTATTATGATCTACCTGAGATAATTATTTCTACTCCATTACATTAATTGTTAAACTTCATTACTTCAGCTTCAGTCATAAAAGAGAAAATGCATTTTTTAATGATCTGAGTGATGTTCTGGGGAAGCCAACATGAAGCAGATCCCTCGAAGTTCACCCTGTTCTAGGATTATGTATCCTGGACTTAGTCATCAAGCCACTAAAGCAGGAACAAAAAGAATTACCCATGGAGAAATCTCATCTTTGGGGTTCTCTAGATAAAATGCAAATACTCTAATTTTCTGTGTGAAAATCACCAGGTTTTAGTGGCAAGCCTCTTTAATAAGGAGACAATAAAAGTTCGGAGACTGAAGAAGTCAGGGAAGGGAGGTTCTTTAAAGGCTCCTCAATCAGTCTCCACACCAGACTATATATTAAAATCACCTGAGGAACTTGAAATATACTATATATCTGTGACCATACTGTAGACCTCCTCAATCAAATTGTCTGGGAGGGACATCTTTATTTATTTTTTTTAATATATTTTATTGATTTTTACAGAGAGGAAGAGAGAGGGATAGAGAGTTAGAAACATCAATGAGAGAGAATCATCGATCAGCTGATTATTATGCACACCCCCACTGGGGATGTGCCTGCAACCAAGGTACATGCCCTTGACGGGAATTGAACCCGGGACCTTTCAGTCTGTAGGCCGATGCTCTATCCACTGAGCCAAACCGGTTTTGATGACATCTTTACTTTAAAAGGAGAAAATAACTATTTAAGATGATTTTTAAATACTCAATGCCTAGACTAATACACAGAACAACTGTTCAAGGGCAAACTTCTCCCTCCTTAATGGAGAAACTGAGATCAAACAGAGAAAAGGGAACTAAATCATGATTCACACAATAGTTAGTGGTTAAACTTTTGCTCTCATACCCATGTCCTGCCACATTTCCCATGTTCTCTCCATGCAATAAGGATATAGATGGCTGGTGGTGAATACAACATTCAGAATACAAAGACTATTTTAGAGTTATAAGGAATATATCAAAGAAAGCAAATGGCTGGTGCTCTGTTTTTCTTTTACTCCTCAAAACACTCTTCTAATCTAGACATTGTTTTCTCCATTTTGATAGATGAGGGAATGAAGGCCCAACAAAGACAAGTTAACTGACCAAGACCACCAAGATAGTAAGTGGAAGAGCCATGATTCAAGTCACACATGAATGCATCCAAAGTGTATACTCTCTTTTTAAAACTATATATTTTTATTGATTTCAGAGAGGGAGAGGAAGAGAGAGATATAAACATCAATGATAAGAGAGAATCATTGATCAGCTATCTCCTACACACACCACAATGGGGACTAAGCCTGCAACCCCAGGCATATTCCATGACCAGTAATCAAACCACAACCTCCTTATTCATAGGTGGATACTCAACCACTGACCTATGCTGGTGGGCCCAAAGTGTGTACTCTTAACCACTATACCATGGCACTATCCTGGTTTGGAATTTTGAACTAGCAATCCTTCACTACTTTCTGAATTTCAATACCCTGGATAGGTTGAAGCTATGTATAAGTGGATATCTGGCCTGGAAGATGAGCTCTCTTTGCTTCTGATGCACAGAGAAGCTCCACACAAAGAAATATTGATCTTTAATTGAGGAAGTATAGAGACCAGCTTGTATCTAAATCCAACAAAAGTGTCTGTGAATTGCCTTTTTGCTTTCTTGAGTTTGTTTGTTCTTTCTCTCTCCACTCTGGTACACAGAAGGAGTGTTCTTCATCTTGGACCAACATACAGCAAAGGGAGACCAGAACAGATTTAGCTCAGCTTACCGTAGTCAGGTCCATAAGTGTAGATAGTGCATTTGGGACTCAGTCAGGTTTCTTGAAAGTAACAAAGTAAGGTTGGAAGATTGGGGTGAAGAATAGCCCAGTAATAGCCTGGGTTTTCTAGCTAGAGGCCTGCAGCCAAGCAGGTATCATGCCAGGGGCATTGCCAGATGCAGCTTCTTTAAAAAATTATAGCAGATTGTTTGTGGAAAGCCAACAGTATGGCATTTTATCGAGAATAAACAGAATGCTTTTGAATATTATGTGTATTCTAATAGAGTACAAGCTATAAAATGAATGCAGACAAGGGAACCAGCAGAAATGAGACAAAATGAAAATGGCATTGATATAAGCACAACACACAAGTCAGTTTTATTTCCATTTCCTGCTGCTGAAATTGTGGTGATTATATGAAATTGTGGGTTTAAACTGTGTCTTTTCAGGTTCTTTGTGAAGCTAATATGGTATGGGTGGTAGAAGAATTACAATTAGAAGATAAAAGAGAAATGCCTTAGTCTTTTCCTTAGAGGTCAGGAACATGGGTTTCACTCTCAGCTCTGCCACTGACTAAATGCACAACCTTGTGCTAGCCATTTCTTCATTCTTTGAATCAATATTCTAACATAAAGAAATTAAGAAATTTGACTATATCACTGAGTTTCAAACTATGTACTTCAGAACTGCATATGAATCAATACACCACATTCATAAAACAAAGGATACATTTTATATAATAATTTCAACATATGTAAAGAAAGCACTATACGAAAAAGAACATGCATTTATGGTAAAAATCTCAACAAAGTGGGAATGAATAGACATAACATACCTCAACATAATAAAAGCCATATATGGCATACTAATGGCTTATATCATCCCCAATGGTAAAAAGCTGAAAGCTTTTACTGTAAGATCAGGAACAAGACAAGAATGTTCACTCTTATCACTTTTATTTGACATAATCTTAGAAGTCCTAGCCACAGTAATCAGACAAGGAAAAATAAATAAAAGGTATCCAATTTGGAAAGGAAAAAGTAATGATACCATATATAGAATCCTCTATCAAAGACTCCACCAAAAAACTATCAGAACTAATAAATGAATGAAGTAAAACTGAGGATACAAAGTTAATATGCAGAAATATTTTGCATTTCTATACATGAATTATTAACTATAAGAAATTAATAAAAGTCTTATTTATAATTGTATCAAAAAATAAAACACATAGTAATGAATTTAAATAAGGAGATGAAATATACGTACTCTGAAAACTGTAAGATATTGATGAAAGAAAACTTAGATAACATAAATAAGTGGAAAGAGGCCAAGCTCATGGATGGAAGAATTAATATTTCTAAAATGTCCATACTACCCAAAACAATCTAGAGATTCATTTAATGTTCAAATAACACCAAAATGCTGATGGCATTATTTCACAGAACTAGAAAAAATAATCCTAAAATTTTTGAGCCATTAGATACCAAATATCCAAAGTAATCTTGAGAAAGATGTATGTTTCATGCTTCCTGATTTCAAACTATATTACAAAACTATACTAATTAAAATAGTTTGGTACTAGCAAAAACAGACAAATAAATCAATGGGGCATAATAGAGAGCCCCAAAATAAACTCAGACTTGTATGGTCAATTAATCTTTGACAAAGGAGGCAAGAATATACAATGAGGAAAAGACAGTATTTTCAATAAATTGTGTTGAGAAAAATGTGCAGCTAAATGCAAAAGAATGAAACTAACCCACTTTCTAACAATTTTATATAATAAAGAGGTAATATGCAAATTGACCCTCACACCCTAAGGAAGATGGCCACTCCATGTGGTCAAAGATGGCTGCTCCAATGTGGTCAAATATGGCCAACACCAGATATGAAAAGTATGTCCAGAACAGGCCTGCAGGGCAGGGTTGTTGGGGGTAACCAAGCCTGCAGGAGAGGGCAGTTCTATTTATAAAATAACTCATGAGGATGGAATGATCAGCATAGGGAATATAGTCAATAATATTATAATAACTCTGTATAGTGACTGATGATTACTAGACTTATTACAAAATCTTTGTAAGGAATATTAATATTGAATAACTGTTATACAACTAATAATACTGTATGCCAACTATATTCAATTTTATAAAATAATAAAAAGGAAAGGAGAGCAAGAGAGAGATCAGCTCCCATATAATCTACCACATCAGAATTAGAGAAATCATTACAAGACACAGAGTCTCTTCAAAAAGAAGACAGAAAGCATTATTCAAGCTAATTGTAAAGCTTTGAAGTGAGGAGGAACAATTAATATTTCCATAATACATTATCAAAATGCACAGATGATTTCATGGCATTCAAAAAGACTTGGCACAGCTACTGGGTACTATTTAGCAGAAAGGTAGATGAAGAATGAGCAGGCACAGAAATAGACTTATTTTTCATCTCCAGATTAGATTTATCTTCAACTCAAGACAAAGAAAACAGATGGGAGTTAAAAGTTCAGCTGCCAGAAATAGAATCCCCATTTGACTTTCTTGGCACATAGTAAGAACTCAATAAATATGTCCTGATGGTTCAGATAATGTTCCAAATCAGACACTGGTGGGAACATTAAACTCTTTCAGACCCCCAGACTCCTTTGTCATGATTCATGAAATACCTACTCTGAAATTCTGTGCATCTGCTAGAACCCCACTCTTGACAAGAGGCTCTGACCACTTCCATTGCTGAACAGCTCTCAGCAGTTTAGGGAACAAATCATCTTGGAAAGAGAGTTAATGAGTGTCCCTACACATATGCCTTAGAGGTTATTGTTGCCTTGAAATGTCTAGTCAATCCCCACATACATGCTTCCTTGGAGATATGTAGCCAAGGTGACTCCCATGGCCTGGCCTAGTGCATGCCTCTGGCCTTTCTGCATCCCCATCTTACCACAGCAGTGCTCACCTACACAGAACTCCTTGGTACTTGCTGCATACTAACTTGGATTGTTGGACTTGTTTTCTATGTAGTATCTGACCTCTCTTATTGCACTGCATACCCCATGGGAATAAGGAGAAAACAAACCAAATAGAATCTTCATAGCTGGTGTTTTGCATATGCAAAGTCCTATTTAACTTGTCTTATTTCTTTCATATCCATTCATTTCTGATGGATGTTTAAAGTGTTTTAAAAAGGAATGTGATTAACTTGAAAGTTGTTATAGGTCTTTGAATTTGGTCAGGATCAACCAGGTATGCATCAATTTCATCATCTGTAAAATGGGAATGCTGATTCTCCACTCACTCATACATATTTTTAATAAATACTTGTTGAGCAACTACTCTCAACTAGGCTGGGAGCTTGGATTTAACTGATAATATAAATTTAAATGAACACAACTATAGATATCTTAAATATCTAGTATATAAGGATACTTAAAATTTAAGTAAATAATGTCCACCAAGGATGATGTATTACTTGATAGAGAAGTCGCAAGAATGCTAAAGAAACATGTAGCAGTAGTGAATGCAATTCTAATATAATCTATAGAGCAAGAAAGCTTCATTGAGGATGAGGACAGACTTACAGCAGAAGTGCAGTTGAGAGAGAGTTTTCTAGGTAGGCAAATAGCAAATGCAAACAAAGGTTATGGGGTCTGAACAAGTTTAATTCCAGATCAGAAATCAGCTAATGATGCTCCAAGGACCAAATCTGGCCCATCACATTTTTATCTATGACCTTCAATGTAAGCATAACACCTAGCTCTTCAAGGGCCCATACATTTTAGTAAAGTCTGAGTCTATTGAAACTTGAGTTTCTAAATATCCAGAGGACTGATCAATGCTTTAGAGATAAGGGATGCAGTGGATATTTCTACTTTCTTCTGCCATAGAACATTTCAGCCATCAAAAAATATGTAGTTCCACCCATCTAAGGAGGCAAGAACAATAATATACAGATTGTGATGGGACTAAACCTCCAGAGTAGAGGCCTGCTTTTCCATAAATACCTGACCCTAAACTGAGGAATTCTCACTATAAGCCAAGTTGTTTGTCCTACTGAAGAAAGAACTGCTAGATAGTATGCTGTTTCTTTGACCTAAATATCCTTCCCAGGCCATGTCTCTCACCTCTACCTCTTTTGTTCATCCAGGTCATGATTTGGATGTTAGTTTTCTTCAGAAGGTTTCCTTAACTCCTCTTTCAGGCTGTATTAGGGGCCTCTGTTCCATGCTTCCTGTTACAGTCTTTGTGCTCTACTCATTTGTATCTACATCTCCTTTAGAGCAGCAGCAGCATTCATTTACTAATCACTCTATCCCCAGTGCATAGTACAGTGCTTTGTACAAAGGACACACTCAGAAAATGTTTGTTAAATTAATGAAGGAACAAATTAATGAACGCTAGGATATATTGTGTAGAGTCAAGATATGGAACAGGTAGCCACCTACTACATTCACCTTGAAGCCCAATTTTATTGAAAAGATAGTTTCCTACATTTTTTTCACCAAGCATCATACAAATGGACCTAATGTATGAAGTATCACTGGGAGCAGGGAGGTTCTAGAATTATTTAAGAAAACTCAGGACTGGGTACATAATTTGTGGGGCCCAGTGCAAAATGAAAAAGCAGTGTGTTGCTGGTTCTAAAATTAAGAATTTCAAGATGATTACAGAATAGCAATAAACCAAGAACAGATCACACAACCATAATACCAGCCCTGAAGAGATTCTTAGAGACCAGAAGTCTATTTTATGTTCATAGCTAATTAAAGAATACACTAAAGAAGAGTTGTTTTAGCATGGATGGACCAAAAAGATATTATGCTAAGTAAAATAAGTCAATCAGAGAAAGACAAATATTATATGATTTTATTTACATGGGGAACCTAAAGAACAAAATAAATGAACAAGCAAAAATCAAATAAACTCATGGACTCAGAGAACAGACTGATAGTTGCTGGAGGGGATAGGGGTTTAGGGGCTGGGTGAAAAAGATGAAGACATTAAGAAGCACAAATTGGTAGTTACAAAACAGTCACATAATGTCAGTAATATTGTAATAACTATGTATGGTACCATGTGGCTACTGGAAATATCAGGGAAATATTTTGTAAAGTATATGATTGTCTAGCCACTATACTGTATACCTGAAACTAACACAAAATAATATAAATTGTAATTGAAAAATAAAATTTAAAGTTCCTTACAAAACAGAAATTTTAAAAAGGAAGAGCTGTTCTTATTTTTGGTATTTTTATAAATGGAAAAGTACTATTTTTTGCACTCAGACAAGAAGAATAAATAAAAGGCATCCAAACTGGAAGGGGTTGTTTTAGAAGGTCTGTAACTTTGTTCACATGGTGAACACTGGTGCAAAAACAATGCATGAATAACAATATACACCATTTTCAGTTCATGTGGTCTGGCTATTTCCTCTCTTCACCTTTCAAATACAATAAGCACAATTAATTTTCTTGATTTACATTTAGTTTCTCTTTCTCTTAAAGGAATAGTTAAGCTTTCAAAATATAATGTTTTATAAGATGAAGAAAATATTGAAATACCACCTGAATCTAGCTCAGTAAATGGTGGAAACCTTTGCTGACAGTGCACAAACTCTTCAATGATCTTGCCCATTATCTACTACTTAATAGACAAATTGAATCAATCTTAAATTGATAGAGAGTAACTCTTCATATTAAAATAGTGTGGGAAAAGGTTTCTTTGCACCATGGGTGTTTTAGTACACTTCCTAATCAATATCTTATTGACCTTAGTTGGTACTTAATTGGCAAGGAGTTAACTACATATGCACTCAAAATATATTTCGCTGACCGTAGGGAAGCAAGGAAGAATGATGGAGGAGAATACAGAGGTAAGATGAGAAAGAGCAACACAGACACAGAGAGAGATGAAGGTGGTAACATATAAAGTCTCACTTGGAAATGGTCCTTAATTCTAAGTCACTGCTACTAACCAGATGGCACTCACTATCCTTGATTAAGGTTTAACTTTATTGCAATTGAAGCTAGCTTACAACTCAAAGACTTAAGTTCTGACAAAAATAAAGCATGTTTTGAAACTGTACTGGCCAAAATGGTTGCCAGTAGCAACATGTGGTTATTTAAATTTAACTGTGAGTTAATTAATATTAAATACAATGACATCAATTTCTCATTAGGATTAGCCACATTTGAAGTGCTCAAGAGCCATATGTGACTAGTATCTACTATATTATATGGTGAAGATATAGAACATTTCTGTCATCATAGAAGTTTCCATTGTACAGCATTATCCTAAACCATTACTTTATAGGTGACTTGATGAGATCTCCATAACACTGTTTAGCTCTCTCTCCCTCAGAGCTTGCATCTGGGAGAATTTAATATACTTTTGAACCTGTTTACTCTCCATGGTCTCACTTCCTGATTCTCTGATGGTTAGAGATCACTTGATGGTTTCAATCAATAGTAATGACAATAATAGCTAACATTTATTGAGTACCCATTATAATTATACCAGGTATACTTGATTTATATCACATACTCAACCCTTACAACCCATTTTACAGAAGGGGAAACTAAAGTATTGAGAAGTTGGTATTTTTTTCAAATCACACTGCTGGCAGGCAGCAGACCCTAGGCAGTTTTTTGAATCTAGGCAGTTTGACTCCAGAGATATTTATTTATATACCATACTATTGAATGTTTTAGAGGAGTGTAAAATAAAAAATAAAAGACAGATTTCATGTACTTTGAGACCTAACAATTTAATCCAGGAGACTAGAAGACTAATAAAATAAGGTAAATAGTAAATTATTCAAAAATTGATAACTACTAAGAGATTTTGACCATGGTATAGTGGCTTTTCCAACTAGCATGGGACAGGGTTGCTAAATCACAGTCTTTTGGGCATAGTGTTTTCAGCTGCTTTTTAAAAATATATTTATTGACTGATTTTAGAAACATAGATTTGTTGTTCCACTTACTTATGTATTCATTTTAATCCTTGCATATGCCATGACTAGGGATCAAACCCACAACCTTGAAGTGTCGAGATGGTGCTCTAACCGATTGAACTACCCGGCCAGGACAAATTACAGGCTTTTGGACAAAAGCTTGTTAAGTGGTAACCCTACCCACTTGACCTGAAAGTAATGCCAGAGCAGACACAAACATCTACCATTCTTCAGTTTTCTGTGTACAAATCCCTCCCTGTGATGAAATGTCAAGGTGAAACATCTTCTATGAGAAACCATCCTGGTGGCTGTCTAAAAAGACTATAGTCACTTAAATGTAGGATAGATTGGTGAGACATCACAGGGCTGGAAGTGTATTAGCTAGGAAACCAAAATGCCTATATTCTGCTATTGGCTCTACCAATGGTCAACAAGCATTGCCACATTGGATGAGTCCAGGCTTTTTTCCAGATCTTAGTAGGCTCATCAAGAGTACACCAGACTAGATATTTACAAGTTTGAGTACATATCTGACTTTCCAGAAGGTAAGGAAAGTCAGTTGTCCATCATTTGCAGATTCTTTTTTTTCTACCTCCATTTCCACAGTGGGCCTTTTCCCTTTTGACAAAAGAGATAGATTCCTTGAGCATCCTGAATTTTATCATGGAGCAGTATTGAGGACTAAAGTCCTCTGAATACTAAACAGCAAAGGAAGAAGGAATTAAGGATGACAGATCTGTAGTTATAAAATAATCATGGGGATGTGTAGTACCTCATATGAAATATAGTAAAAATATTGTAGTAACTATGTATGGTACACATTGGGTACTGGAAAATAAGCAGTGAAATAAGAGGAAGTGTAATCTTGATAACAGATGAAACAAGCTCCTAGACACAGTTCTGGAAGAAAGTATTATTATTTTCAAACTGACAGATGCTTAAATCATAAAAGTCACAGCCATTGCCAAGTGAGGGGCAATGTACATTGGAAAGAAAAAAGTCAATGTCCAATGCAAAAGAGGAAGAAAAGGGCATGTCTAAGGCAGGACTGTTTTTTTTTTTCATTTCTGTACTCCCAGGCCCAGCATAGTACCTGGTATACATAAGTCACCCAAGAAATGCTGAGAGACCTATTCAACTAAACCAAGATCACACATGCAGAGGGAGCCACAAGCTGTGGATTGTTAATAGCTCCAATGAGGGTATTAAGGGGAAGACACAAACAGTGTCTAACATTGTGCTGTACCAGAGACTGGGAATCATAGCAGATCTACCTAATACAGCTTCTGCACAGTAAAAGAAACTATCAACAAAATGAAAAGGGAGCCCAGTGTATATAAGAACATAGTTTCCATGATACATCTGATAAGGGGTTTATATCCAAAATATATAGAGAACTCATACAACTTAACAAAAGGAAGACAGACAATCCAATTTAAAAATGGGCAAAGAACCTAAATAGACACTTCTCCAAAGTGGACATAAAAAGGGGCAAGAGACATATGAAAACATGCTCAAAGTCACTAATAACCAGAGAGATGCAAATCAAAATGACAATGAGGTACTACCTCACACCTGTCAAAATGGCAGGTGTGAGGCAGTACCTCATTGTACCTCATCAAAAAATTAACAAATTAAAAGGTTTGGGGAGGATGTGGAGAAAAAGGAACCTAATACACTGCTGGTGGAAATGCAGACTTGTACAGCCATTATGGAAAACAGTAATGAATGGAGTTTTCTCAGAAAATTAAAAATGGAACTGCCATTTGACCCAGTGATCCACTTCTAGGAATATATCCTAAGAAACCTGAAATACCAATCAGAAATAATATATGCAACCCTATGTTCATAGCAGCACAATTTATAATACCCAAGATCCGAAAATAACCACAGTGCACATCAGTACTTGTTGCGGGGTGGACGGGGGTCAATGATGAGGGGTGGATCGATATCAATGGTGTGGGGTGACTGAGAGTCAATGAGAAAAAAGGAAGACTTCTGTAATACTTTCAACAATAAAGATAATTTTAAAAAAAAATAACCCTTGATGGAAATTCCCTATTATTCTGTTTTCTGAGTATAATTACATGAGAAATGTTGGTACCCAAACAGGCTAAATAGTTTGAAAGTGTCTCAAGATTTTGCCAAAGGTTACTCTGGACAAGTGGGGACTCTGAGCAGAACTGCATTGACCCAAGTGTGCCTACTTCCAGCTGAGAGTCCATGAGAAGGAAAACAGTCAAGTCTCTTGGGGAAAACAATCAAATCTCTCCCAAAACCTAAGAAAATGTTTCTTTTTCTGAAAATGTAAGTGATAACTGAATGTGGTTGCCAATTTATCAAACCTCAACTTAAAGACATGAAATAATTATTACCTAAACTATTATTGTTTAAAAATAAATAAGTAGTAAATTATAATACAATTTTCTCAATAAAATGATTAGCATTAGAATAATCTTATAAGGATAGACTATTATTTTTCTGATTAAAAAAAAAGTCCTCTGGTAAAAAAAAAAAATGAAATATAGCCTTTTTTTCTACAAGGTGTCTTCAGAGATTTAAAAAAAAAAGACTGCTGCATTATGTGATCTGTATAGGTACCATATAACTTGACTACTAAAAAATTAGCACTTTTTTATAATCAATTCTTGAATCTGCAGGCTTTATATACATTTACTTATTTTATCCACCGGACAACTAGGTACCTTATTATACCCAGTTGACAAGTGAAAAAAAGAGGCACAGAGATGCTGAGGAAGTCACTGACAATTACATGCCTTGAGATAAGATTCAAACCCAAACAGGCTAGCTCTAGAGCCTGTGCTGTTAACCACTCTTTGGTTATGCCTAAGTACATGGAAATTTACCAATGGTAAGATTATCTATTTCTAATGTTTTTGCTAAAAAACAGCAATAGAGCCCAGCTCCATGACTGAGCATGGTTAATTAGAACCAGAATATCATTTTGAGCTCATCTAGCATAATTTCTCTCATTTTACTCAAGAGGAAACTGGGAGTCAAGCCAAGTCCATGCTCAAGCAATAAGTAAATGGCAGAGCAAGAAATTGAAACTATAAGTAATGACCCCACCCTGAATTCTTCCGTGACACAGTACACTTGAAGCTGAATGTTTCTTTTACTAGACTAGAAAATCCAGTTAATCACTGCATTATAAGGAGTATGTACTGCTCCACATATAAAGAGGGAAGGACACATTTTTCCATATCATAAAAATATTTTTTTAAAAGGTTAGCATATCAACTAAATAGGCTCTAGGGTTAATCTCTATGAAGTAATACAATTTTCACATTGAATCCATTTAAAAGTAGGAATATGTTACAATTTATTGTTTATCACATGAAATTCTGAAAAGTATATCAAGCTACTCACAGTAAAGAAACAGAAAATTAACAGAAATGAACTATTTTTTAACCACCAGTTGTCCTGCCATCTCTTCAAGCCAAATATTTAATACTGTTTTAATGTTACTTGTGCAACAAATCTTTTAAATGAACAAAACTACAAAAAAAAACTTATGAAGAAAGAAAATAAAACTGCAATCCTCAGAACATTTGTAACAGCTTATTAAATGTCTGTGCCCCTATGGAGGTCTTCAATAGCCCAGACACACTTCAGATTTGACCCCTAATCATTAAGGACCTGAAGATAAGGGACAAGATACTATAAAAGATGGTTAAGATTCTTCTGAGGTACAGCATCAATGTTGTGACATCTACAAAGGCAACAGCAGTTTCAGTAGGAGTGAGAATAAGCATCTTCTGTTTTACTATGGATGTAATTATTTTAAATATCCATGCCTCCTGAGGGTCACTGTAACCTCTGACCCATCCCTCCTCTTATCCTAGAGTTAGCTCCGAGATCCTGTTCCTAATCTACAAATAGACCTCTAGGTTCTTCTAAATACCCCACCACTCCAGCTGGAACCAGAATCAGCAGCAAAATGCAAGGTGCAAATCCTGCAAATAACTCCAGATGTACAGCTCTGCAGATGAAACACATGACTTAAATCCATTCCGTAGACTTCTGAAATTCAAAATTGGGTAACTGTCAGCTAAAGCAAAGATTTGGCTTGTGTTCACTTTGTTGAGTAATCCCAACAATGACAAAAATTACTTCTTATTGGCTGAGATAAGATCCAAATGATGTATAAAAATATGAACATTAGCAAATTAGCTGGCAGTAATAGGATCCAGATAAGGGGATTCTTAAAATCATATAGAAAAATATCTCAGGAATGGTGGTTGAAGTTGAAATTTATTTTCTTAACATCTATTATTCAGGTTTTGGCTCTGAAATGCATGCACAACATTTTGATGATCAAGTAAGTATATATGAAATATGTTATTCATTTGTGAGTTCATTGTCATTGTTGATGAAGGGACACAAACATAATATATATCATTTCATCAGTAACTAAAATATATTTGAAGATAGAAATGAATTTTCTCATTATAAGATTAAAAATAGCTCAGTTTTATTGCCATGGATTAAAATAATAGTTTAGTTTATAAAGCCTGATCGCTACTCTGTCAGGTTTTCACTTGTTCCATAGTTAGGAACAACAAGCAAAATCACTGCCCCCCCCCCCCAACTCACTGTGTGTGCTCCAGAGTTTCTTTTTTATATATACACCACTTGCTTAAATTTAGGTACTTCCAAATCTCCTTCATTAACCCTTATCTCTTCTCCCTCGGCATTCTATTGCTGTGAATATCATCTCCTCTCTGGCTTCAACTCTCCATATGTTAACAAGTCTTAAATGGTCTTATTTTTTTTGAAGCTGACTAACTTGCCAATTAACTCAGCAAATTTAATTTCTAATTGTGATTACAGGTGAATTGGGGCATACCAGGTGCTGCAGAAATATTTTCTGAATAAACAAATTAATAATTGAATAGATCTATATTCTAAAATGATGAGTTATTATCATAGGTTCCTCATCTGGGATCTCCAATTCTTGTTGTGTAAGAAGTACAGGGAAGCCCAAGTTTGAAATGTACTAAAAAAATTTTAGTAGTGTTCTAAAAGACTCCAGGTAAATTCTGTCATTTAAAATAACTCTGGTGCCTAGCTGGTGTGGCTCAGTGGTTGCGTGTTGACCTGTGATAGAGAGGTCATGGTTCAAGTCCCAGTCAGGGCATATACCTGGGTTCTGAGCTCAATCCTCAGTGTGGGGCATGCAGGAGGCAGCCAATCAATGATTCTTTCTCATCATTGTTGTTTCTATCTCTCTCCCTCTCCATTCCTCTCTTAAATCAATAAAAAGTAATTTAAAAATAAAATAAAATAGCTTTGCTGTTATTGGTATGCCGAAGATATGTGCTTGAAAGGATATGCAAACATTACATATATGACTGCAACATATACATAATATCTGGAGGCCAAACTTCCTCTAGTCTGGAACCAAGAACTTGATTTTATGAAAGATGAATAAATTCTAGAGATCTGGCATACATCAGAGTGCCTGTAGTTAAGAATACCATACTGTACACTTCAAAATTTGTTAAGAAGGTAAATCTCATGTTAAGTGTTACCACAATCTTTTTAAAGCCAGAAACTCAGGTGAATGGGACAGCCAACCAATATAGTTGCATCATTTAAAAATGCAGTCACAGAAAGCAGCAGCTAGAATGGACATAAACAGAGTTTTGAGGTTTTATGTAAGGGGTAAAAGAGGAAATTGTACAGGTACTTCATCCTGAGCATGTTTGCTGGCATCTTCCCTATGGTAGCTGGTCACAGAGTGAATTTCTGTTATTTCATTTTCTGGCCACTAGGAACTATATACAAATATTTTGGAGATTTTTAAGAAGAGAAATTAATAGCAATTTAAGTAGTAGTTGAGAAGCAAAGTAAGGACTATGGCTTTGACACTCTTTCCTTTAACTTTTGTCTTTGGCTATCTGCTACCACTTATAGATGAATCAAATTTATTCTGTTCTGCCATGGAAGGTGGAAAATGAGGTTTTTTTCCTTTGTGTTAATGATATGTTCTTAATATCCCCAACTAGGAATAATGCCAAGAAGAACAATAAAATGATCTAGAAGGACTCATCTTAAATTGTAACAAAATGAAAACTGCTCTCTAGATGCCAGTATGCCAACATAGAAGAAATCCATTTGACAAGTCAATTGATTTGCTGGGATTTTATTTTACTGTGCAGTCATCCTGTATAGTACATTGAGAGGCTATGCTGATCATAGACACAGTTTCCACAAGAGCCTCATTGGATTTTTCTCCAGTTGGTGTGGACCACTGATGACACTATACCTTGAAAATTTCCTAACCCAAAGTATTTCCTTAGAAAGGAACTTGCACACAGAAATATTCAATAAATAGTATTATTTTTATTTTTCATATTTGGAAACTTCTGAGCCAATGATATTTGGAATGTGAATATGCTATTTGAAAATAACATTCAAAATGATGGGTCTCAGAGAGATAGAGGTAAGTATCACAGATATGGGAAATAGCTCATACATCTAACCATAATGGGAGACTAATTAAAGAGGATGGTTGAGTCACACAATTTAGTATTATGCAGACATAAAAATAATGATGTAAAAGAATAATGACATGGGAAAATATTCATGATTTACTGTTAAGCGGGAGGAGGGTTACACATTTTAGTGGGGTTAAATGTCCTACCTAGGGTTATAAAACTACCATGGAAAATACCTAGAATCAACATTCATCCAACTTTAACCCATGTGCATGCCCCTATATCACAATATCACCCACAAATTCAAGGTTGGAATCTGAAAATATGCTACAACATTCACCAGCCTTGAATTAAAGGAAGACTTACCATAAATTTCTAGCAGAGCTTGTAAATAGACTTTGTAAAAATAAATTAATGCTGGGAATATATTTTTCAGTTTTGTAAAAGAATCTGTCTAGACAGTGTGTGTTTAAGCAGGAGACATCCTAATTTGTGAAATTACAGTTTTCCTTTTCCCCCAGAAATGAACTGTATGATACCTTCAAAGTGAGCTTTTTTTGAAGATACAAGCAGCCCTGGATTGGGTATTAGTTCTGGATTCTAGGCTTGAATCTGTACTGTGTGACCATGTGCAGGTCTCTTAACTTTTGAGAGCCTAAATTCTTATCTATCTCGATTTGTCAGTGTTTGAATTAGATATTATTTCAACTCTCTTTCAGCTTTCTGAGTAAAGATCGAAAAACACAGGCTTTAGACTCAGACAGACTTTATTTTGAATTTTCACCAGGGCCTCTACTAGCCTACATGGCACCTCTATGAATTAGAAAAGCTCAATGAAGGCACAACCCTTTAGGCATAGATAGACTGAGCATATGAGTAAACAGTGTTCCTTCCTTGGGAGCAGGTAGTTATCAGCCAGGGCTCATGATTTTGTTAGCATAGCGTAGGTTAAATTGCAGCCCCTCTGCCTCCAGCTTGCTCCCTAGGTATCTTTGTGCATTGGGGAAACAGCAAGCCTCCTTTAAACTGGAGGCTTTAAAAGTGCAGGCCCACCTAAACCTCAGAATCAGTAGGAAAGGATAGTGGGACTGGCCCAGAATTTAGTAGTCCACACATACCTACCTGCCAGTGCCTTTCCATGATGTTGTGCCTGTAATTGTTAATGGATTGCTGCTACCTAAGGATCCTGGGATGATTCTTACCATAACAAAAATAAACACTTCAAACTGAGGACGCCTGAGTCTGTTCTTGACTTAGGGCCGGGCTTTTTCTGCGAGGGACTCAGAAGTCACCAGAGTCTAACTGCCAGTCTCTGGGAGATGGGAGTGCATCCACTGTCCACCAAAAAGTAGAACCATCAAACCGTTCGGTCTCAGTGCAGACACAGGTCCGTGGCTGAGGGTGTGGAGGCCAGACCAAAACAAAACAGCAGAAACACCCTGCCCAACTGGGCAGGTACAGCTGCAGTCCACGTGGCCTGGGTAGTGTAGAAAGCGCTACCCTCTCCCGGGTCCTGTGTTGGCACCATTGCCTAGCTCACCCTCAAGCCCCACTGAGTCCTGACAGCAAAGTGTGTAGGGCACCCTGAAAGAGTTGTACCATTCTGGGTGCTTTTGCCCAAAGATACCCTTTGGGATGAATTCAGAGCTACATCTCACTACCCCATGAGCCTGCAAGAACCATGTAAAAGAATTTCGATAAAAGCTTTCTATATCTCTGTTTATTCTTTTGAATCCATAAAATGACCTTAAAAAAAGCATTCGGGCCCTAACCGGTTTGGCTCAGTGGATAGAGTGTCAGCCTGCGGACTGATAGGTCCCAAGTTCGATTCCAGTCAAGGGCATGCACCTTGGTTTCGGGCACATCCCCAGTGCAGGAGGCAACTGATCGATATTTCTCTCCCATCAAAGTTTCTAACTCTATTTCTCTCCCTTCTTCTCTGTAAGAAATAAATAAAATATGTATTTTTAAAAAAACAAAAAACATTCGGGCCACCGAAGAGAGAATGCACTTTCTAGCCAGAGCACGCAGGATTCTTTTGCCCAACAGGTTAAAGGAAGCAGAGAGCTGGCACAGTGAAAATGGCCCTGGTGTCCTATGAAGAGACTAAGGGGTGGGGTTGCAGAAATTCCACAAGCCTCTTGCCACCTTCTCCTTCACAAACCATACCATCCAGATCCACCAGGACTGGAGGCAACTGGAAATCACAGCCGTGATTTGGGACATAGTAAGCAAATCCTAGTGGGCCTCTGAAAACATCTGCAATTGATTATAAGACTAGTCTTTATTTAAAAAGAAATAAAAGAACAGCTTTGTTGAGATCTAATTCATATACTGTACATGTCAACTAAAGTCTACAATGAACTGCTTTTTAAAGTAAATTCAGAGTGGTACAACCATCACTATGCTCAATTTTTAAATATCTTTACGACCCCATCTCCTCCAAAAACAAAACAAAACAAAAAAAACCCGTCTACCCACTACAATCACTTTCCTGATCATCTTCCCCAAAATACATTGCATTTTAAAGATGGGTAAATGAAAGTTGAGGGAAGTTAAAATATTGCACAAAGAATATTATAACAAAACCCAAAGTAAAGATCATGTGTTTTCTTTATTTTTTTTCTGAAAGACAGAGTGAGGGAGAGAGAGATAGAAACATCAATGATAAGAATCATTGATCAGCTGCCTACCACAGGCGCCCTACTGGGGATTGAGCCTGCAACCCAAGCATGTGTCCCTGACCAGAATGAAACCTGGGACCTTTCAGTCCACAGGCCAATGATTTCTCCAGTAAGCTAAACTGGCCAGGGCCATGTGTTTTCTTTAAATTCTACATGGTTGTAATGGTCCCCAAATCTATACTAATAAAAGGGAATTATGCCAATTAGAGTGCATATCTTCTGGACATCCTTCCAGACAAAGCTGCAGCAGCTGCAAGGGCCAAAGCTCAGGCAGCCATGGGCAGCTGCGAAGGGCTGAGGCTCAGGTCAGCAGTGGCAGCAACAGTGCGATAATGGGATGGTGCCCCCAGAGGGAGGCCAGACTGGGGGCCAAGGCACAGGCAGTTTGGGGTGATCAGGCCTGCAGGCGAGGGGAAGGTGGGGGTGATCAGGCTGGCAGGGGAGCAGTTAGGGATCAATCAGGCTGGCAGGGGAGTGGTTAGGGAGTGATCAGGCTGGCAGGCAGAAGTGGTTAGGGGCAATCAGGAAAGCAGGCAGGCGAGTAGTTGGGAGCCAACAGTCCTGGATTGTGAGAGGGATGTCCCACTGCTCAATTAGGCCCAATCCTACTAGGATCAGGCCTAAACGCGTAGTGGGACATCCCTCGAGGGGTCCCAGATTGGAGAGGGTGCAGGCTGGGCTGAGGGACTACATCAAAATAAAAAGCATCTGCACAGCAAAAGAAACCATCAATAAAACAACAAGAAAGCCACTGCATGAGGGAACATATTTGCCAATGATATTTCACATAAGGGTTTAATCTCCAAAATTTACAGAGAATTTATACAACTTAACAAAAGGAAGATAAATGACCCAATCAAAAAGTGGGCAACAGACCTAAATAGAATCTTTTCAAAAATAGACAGAAGGAAGGCCAAGAGACATATGAAAACATGCTCAAAGTCACTAATCATAGAGAGATGCAACTCAAAACAACAATGAGATACCATCTCACACCTGTCAGAACGGCTATCATCAACAAATCAACAAATGACAAGTGCTGGAGAGGATGTAGAGAAAAAGGAACCCACATGCCCTGATGGTGGGAATGCAGACTGGTGCAGCCACTGTGGAAGACAGTTTGGAGTTTCCTCAAAAAGTTAAAAATAGAACTCCCATTTGACCCAGTAATTGACCATCATTCTTATAAGCAATGTTATGTTATACTGAAAGATGCATAAATGAGGATCTCCACCTTTGAGAATATTTCCTTGTATCAATAAATATTTTATCCCATTTTTTTAAACAACTGCACTATATTTCATCGTGTGTTACTTTTTCTTAACTTCCTATTATTGTACAAGAGGCAATATCTAACATTTTTGCTATGAGGAATAACCAACAACAAATTTTCTTGGAAAACATGGCTTTATGCATATCTTTTATGTTTTATTTTGAATGAATTTTCTAAAAGTGGAGTTGCTGGATAAAAGTGATCACAACTTTTTAAGGTTTTGATACATACTGCCAAGTTGTCCTAAAAAGGACAACCTTCATAAAGGATTGAGAAAGTGCCCACTTCCCTGTACCTTATCAATATACTTCATTGCACTTTTAATCTTTACTATTTTAATATGTAGGAAATATTTCATTTGTGTTCACATTTTTCTTTTAGTTGAGCTAAACATTTTGGTCTCACTTCAAATATCAATTATTTGAACTTGTGAGGAGGTTTTAAAAATATAATCTAAGTGATGATAAATAAGTTTGGTTCTTCATGTTTTGATAATAAGCAATATGTGAAAAGAATAGGAAAGGCATCATTATCTCTATCTCTATTTTTACAAATAAAGAAATTGCTATTCAGAGAGTCAAAGCAATTTTCCCAAGGTAATTGAAAGATAAAGACTTCCAGAATTCTTCTGAGTCCCTTCTCATCCTGAAGTTGCAAAATAAACATGGAATCTATAAACAATCTAATACCTTCCAAATGCAAATGAAAATGTAATATTTACTATGGTATAATTCAGTGCTGAAGTTGGCCCAGCCCTCTCCTCTTATCTCTCCCTTATAGCATTATCTTGGGGGGGAAAAAAAAAAGCAAAGGAAGGAGGAAAGTAAGGCAGATGGGCTGGGGAGGTCTCCCAAGCATAACTAGAACATATTTTGTTTCAGCATTTGGCTCCATAACAGTACTTGAGATGACAGTCTGTGAGGTGCCTCAGGGCCAATCACATGGCTTCCTTACAGAGGTCCTATCTAGGTTGTTCCATTCTCTGTGGTCGCAGCATGTCTCCAGTTCTTTTTTTATGGATATCCTAAAAGAAATGTGCCACTCAAGTTACATTCTCCCACACTATACAAATATGCTCATTTCTTAATTTTAGTTTTTGTGTTTTTAAGAAAGATGTAAATGCACTAATTACTTTCAGTCAAAGTCACATTTTATTATATATATTTCCAAAATATACATTTCCTTCCTTTATATCAAATACTAAACTCCGACCTCTATGGTAAATAAGTCAGCATTCTTTGAAATGATTCAATGTTAATTAAATACATTTAAGATAGATAATAGAGTTAGAAATGTAAAAAAAATGATATTATGTATATATGTACATATAAACACATACTATATATGTACTATACATATACATACATACACAAAATAAATAGCTGTTTGATTGTATGAATAAAGGCACTAATATGGGTCTAAATGTAGGGAAGAAAAAAGTAGCATTCATTCATAGTCTACCATGTGGTAGTTGCTATACTTATATAACCTTAGAAGTAACCATTTAAGTGGGACAAGGTGATGCTGAACTGGTCCCTCATCCTACTGAGCATTTTCACACCTCAGGTCCCCCCACCCAACCCTCAATCACAGGGATTGTTTTCAGTAATTCTGTATCAGGTGACTTCCTTTTGGGCTATGTTAATTCAGGATGGTTTGAATTAGAGACAATTAAACTCATAAATCAAGGGCCAGGATGAGTCATTTATTTTCAACCTCCTGACCATGTTTTCAGTGGAGACCAGTGGATGAACCCCTTACAAATAGAGGCCTAAGATGTGTCGCCAACTTTTAAATCTTCCAGACTCTATCAAATGTCTCTAGTAAAGATGCATCAAATCCACTTTGAAAGATCTTTCTCAGTGGAGATGAGTAGTAAATCAAACTCCTTAAAAAGTATGCCCTCAAAACTATCATCTGTCTCAAGTAACTCAGCATTAGAATCACCAGTACTACCAAGCCAAAGAAATTTACAGTGAACACAACTGGATAAAATTCATTAGCTGGATGGCCAACTTTGAGTAGACCTAAAGATTGGACTGAGTTTTGAGGCCCAAGGAACTCTATTGCCCATCACTACAGGAACTTCCCCATCCTTTATTTACTACTTTAAAAACATTTTAAACAGCTTTGTTGAGATATAATTCACATACTATATAATTCACCTTTTAAAGTAGACAATTCGATAGTTTTTGTATATTCAATGAATTGCCCAAGCCTCATTATAATCAATTTTGGAACCTTTTCATCACTCCAAAAAGAAACTTCATACATTTTAGTTGATCCTACTCCCCATATCCCCACACACATTCTCCCATCCCTGAGCAAATGCTATATAGTTTGTATTTCTGTAAATTTGCCTATTCTGGACACTTCATATAAATGAAATCATGTAATAATTGTCAAAAATATCTAACTCTGAAATGTAGGTATTTCAACATCTTATAAAGAAGGAAATCAGAGCTCAAAACATTTCATAATTTGCCCATGATCACACAGGTGGACAGTGGTGAAACCAGGAAACAAACCAGGGTGTGCTTGGATCTAAAAATCAATGAATACTATTTTTATCTTTCCATTGTAAATCTTCAAGAAGACCTGGATTCTAGCCCTAAGTTAGCCACTATTTTGCTTTGTGAAATGGAATGATTCAACGCATACTTTGTTTGATAGAAAAGACTTGGGGAAGGTTTGTGTATAGATATTCAGAGACAGAAATCACCTGGGGTGAACAAGTGGGTGGATGAAGGTTCCATTTACTGAAATGGGTAAAAATTGGAGAAAGGTAGGTTAAGAGTTACACATTAAGGAAAGAATCAAAATAACACTAGAGAAAATAAAACAAAATATTCACATTATGAAAAGCTCCAGAGTACAACAGTCAAAGACTGAAACATGGCAAAGAGATAGAGAGGGTAAGAGATATGAAGGGCATGCCCTAGCTAGTTTGGCTCAGTGGATAGAGCATCGACCTTCAGACCAGAGGGTCCCAGGTTCAATTCTAGTCAAACGCATGTACCTAGTTTGCATGCTCGAACCCCACCACTGATCAGGGCGAGTGCTGGAGGAAACCAATCAATGTCTCTCTCACATTAATGTTTCTGTCTCTTGGTTTCTCCCATGCCCTCTAACTCTCTCTAAAAATCAATGGGAAAATATCCTAGGGTGAGGATTAACAACAACAAAAAAGAGATATGAAGGACAGAACTAATTTAAGCATCACAGGAATTCCCAAGGAAGAAACCAGAATAACTGGAAGTCAAAGAGTAACTTAAAATACTAGTATAGCTCAAGATAACTTTCCTAAATTAAAGATAAAGCTGATCATATTGGTAAAATGGGTTCCTCAAATTCTAGGCAAAACCAGTGAAAACAGTTCTGCATCTAGATAAACATAGGGTGTGCACACACATGCACAAGTACACACTTGTATGTCTGTGCAAAATTCTATAAGAATAACAGCCTAGACAAAACAGATCAATAATAAAACAACTATCAGGATGGCCTTCTCCAGGGATGTTTGGATTTTTCCCTTCTGATATTTAGTACTGCAGGCCAAAAGGTTGTGGAATAAAATGACTAGCAAGCATTATTACATCATTAAAGACTATCATTTTTAGCCTGGAGAAACAGTATTGAGTAATTGAAAAACCATCAAACTAGGTGCCCTAAGGCCTGACAAGTAACATGATCAGATGAAATCAGTCAACCTCTTAAAGCATGGTTCCTTTCTATTTCATAGCAAGATAATTAAAAATAAATTCAAAGTTTGTAAAAAGAATAAAATATAATGTTTTAGTTATTTAGAACTACAAATTTACTAATAGAATCAGCTTAATGGCTTTCACTTTCCTTTCTTAAAGTGGTTTTGTTCTGCCCTTTTCTTCTCAACAGAGATTTGTGGTTGAGACAGCATTACCCAAGAAGACATAACAATTTCTTCCTTCTTCTCTTTTCAATGTGGCAACAACGTAATTGCAAAAATATGTCTTTTGCACAGAGATTAGCAATTGTCTTAACATTGTAGATTCTCCAGAACTTGCTCCCATCCTGTTTAGTGAATCTTATCACTCCTCTCTCCAGAGTGAAGATGATTGGTCTTTCTTTACATTATTGATATCCGATCTACCCTCCATCACCCATTCTATACTATGGGGTTTGATTTATGCCCTTCCCAGTACCTTTGTTAAATGGCGTTGGCTTAGCATTAAGGAAGACAATGTTATGTAACCTCAAAATTCCACCTTTGTTATGAAATTTTCCCCAAGGACTGCAACTATCATTGAAATTCTCTAATTCAAAATTTCTAAAGTGTGGTATAAATAATGCGATTGGTCATATTCTTAAATTTCTGTAATTCACAATTTAATTGTTCTTTTTACTATTTTAAGTATGTTTTATTGTATCCCAAATTCCATTTTAATTCCTTTGGTGGCTAGGAGTACAGAAGTATGATGTCCAAAAAGAGCATGTAAGAACATGAGAAAATATCTATGTTACAGTGAAGTTAAAACAAATCAAGACATGATATTATATTTTACATATAATCTCAACTAGAAAAAATATGCATAGAACTATGTTGGCAGTAATAATGACTGGGTGATGATGGAATTGTGATTGGAAGGATAGCTAAAATAAATCAGTAATTCTAATTTTCACAATGACCAGATATTACATTTATAAGTTTAAAAAGTATATTTCAGGAGATAAATATTAGCCCTCCATATCCTAAATATTATAATACTTCTAAAAATTAAATTCCTCTTTAAGGTGTAATATTTAGCCCTAACTGGTTTGGCTCAGTGGATAGAGCATTGGCCTGCGGACTGAGGGGTCTCAGGTTCAATTCTGGCTAAGGGCATGTATCTTGGTTGTGGGCATATCCCCAGTGGGGAATGTGCAGGAGGCAGCTGATCAGTGTATCTCTCTCACTGATGTTTTTAACTCTCTATCCCTCTCCCTTCCTTTCTGTAAAAAGTCAATAAAAATATATATTATTAATTTTATTAGAAATAAATAGGTTTATTATATGATGATTACATGTAAATATATCTGTAATGTATAATAGCAGTATAGTCTAAAGTAACTGACACAAAATGGCATATTTACAGGGAAAATCAATAAATCCATAATTATAGCAGAAGATTTTTAATAAAAGTCTTTCAGAAAGTAACAAATCAACCAAGCAAAAAGTTACTACAGGCATAGGAAATTTGAACTACCTAATTAACAAGCTTGATTTAATTGAACTACAATGAATCCTTGTACCTAATGATTAGAGAACACACATTCCTTTCACATGTAAGACATTAAAGAACTCTGACCACATATTGGCCATAAAGGAACTATAAAAAATTCCAAAGAAATGCTTTTAAAAAGACATAAATTCCAAAATTTCAAGATCCAATAACAAATGGGAGGAAAGGGGAGGGGAAGAAAGGGAAAGAGGAAAACAGATATTTTTTGGAAACTGAAATATTAATTTAAGTAATTCATCAGTCAAAAAGTATTGCAAAAGGATTTCAAATATTTTGAATCGAGTAAGCACTTAATAGGTGAAAAGTTTAAAAATAGCTGCTATATAAACTTTACATTTGATCAATTTGGATAACTGAGAACTGGACTGTGCTAGAAAACATCATCAGTAACTAGTCTCTTTCATCCATATGACATGCCCTGCTTTGTTTAACTCCACACACCAAAGAAGACCCTGTAATAAAGTTTCTGTAACATATTACTTGGAATGTTTTAAGACTAAGGCACATCTACTATATAACCCTAATAAGCAAATAGACCAAACAGCAGAACAACCGAACAACAAACAACTGGTTGCTATGACGTGTGCTGACCACCAGGGGGAATACATGGAACATGGTTGTTGTCGGCCACAGCAGGATAATGGAGCAGGTGACCAGAGGTATCAGACCAAGGTAGGGTGCTGGTTGATGTCATCAGGGAGAGCCTCTGGTGGTTACCGAAAATTCTTTGCTCCCTTGGGCTTTGGTTCCACCCAGTGCTCACACCAACTGCTGGCATTGGCCCTGCTCACACCCACTGCCAGTGAACAAGCTGCCACTTGCACCCACTGCCAGCATTGGCCCCACTCACACCCAAAGCTGGTGCCCGGCACGGGTCCCTATTGCTCAGTGCCATCAGCAGGTGTGAGTGGCGGCTGCTGGCCCCAATTGCCCCTGAGGGTTTCTCCACCTCCCCCTGCTTCTGAGGAGCAACCGGGGCAGCTGCTAATGGTGCCAGCCCTGCTCACACCCACTGCTGGTGCCAGCCCAAATAGCTCTGGGACATCATTGGGTGTGAGTAGGGCCAGAGCCATCAGCGAGTGGGAGCATGACTGCCAGCAGCCAGGGGCCATAATGGAAGGGACCAGGTGGAGGTGGGGAGGATGGGCCAAGACCTGCCCCTGTGCCCACTGCAGCCTCATGGCCCACAGTTCCTTTCAAGGTGCACAAATTTGTACACCGGGCCCCTAGTAGAGGAATAATTATTAAGAAGATGGGAGATTAATCAGACAGGGATGAAATAGGAGGAAAAGGAAGAAGGGGAAGCAAGAGTAATGAATTAGTCTTGGTAGGAAGGAAGAGACTATTTTCTTCTAAATGGGAGAGAAGGCAAAAAAAATGATAGATATGTAAAGAAACACAGAGAGAACATATTATTTTAAAAGGGAAAAAATCAATCTGTGGCCTGAAGTTATTTCTAGTTATGTATGTAAAAGCCTATCTATATTACTTTTTCCTTTTCTTAAATAAAAACAATTAAATCTAATATTTTAATTAAATGTAGCATGCATATTATAAGTCCTTTTAATAAACACATTTGTTGTTTTATTTAACCAGCTTTTTCAAAAGCCTATGATTTCTGTATATTTTTCCCTGTATTCTGTTTTGGACATACAATACCTAGACATTTTTAAGATGACTTCAAAATCCAGTTAAAGTTTTTAAAAATTCATCATATTCCAATGTTTTCCCTTTGGTCTGCCTCCCTCTGCTCTGTAAAGTTCCTCTTCTCTTTATCCAACCCAGTTCTTATCATTTCCTTCACTTTCCTCATTTTCTAAAAATTATTGATTGCATGAGCATTTGCAATCCATGTACTGATAATGGTGACTTTGTAGCAGAAGTGAAACATATTTATTATATCACATTCAACCAAAAGGAACACCCAAAATATATCTACCAAGTCCCCAACCCAAAGATGCTACCTGATCAGGAATAATAATTCCAACCCCAGCCACATGAGAGAGCAATCGCAATGGTCTTAGAAGGCAGATTAAGTGTTATATATGAAGCTCGGCTTCCTGCCGTTGAAATAAATGGCAAACCTTCCCAATGGAACTATCTGCTGGTAGCTATATGCTCTCAAGTGACAGTGCTTATCAGTTCTAAGTCAGGCACTATTCCAAACACTTCATCATAATGAATCATCCACTCTTCATAAAAACCATGTGAGGTTATCATTATTATTTTCTACAGATGAAGAAATGGGGACATAGATTTAAAATATAGATAGATTAGAGCATAAAAGCAGAATTTTCTGAAATCAAAATAAAGAATTAATGTATTAGCTGAAACTCTCTGGACTAAATCAGAGATCATTAATCTTTTTCTCTAAAGAGTTAGACATTTAGGTATTGCGAGCTGTGTAGTCTCTGTTTCAAGTACTCAATTCAGCCATAAAAGTATGAAATACATCATAGGGAACATATAAGCAATAGGCATGACTGTACTCAAAGATTTTTTAAAAACATATTTTATTGATTTTTTTACAGAGAGGAAGGGAGAGGGATAGTCAGAAACATCGATGAGAGAGAAACATCAATCAGCCGCCTCCTGCACATCCCCCTGTGCCCGCAACTAAGGTACATGTCCCTAACTGGAATCAAACCCAGGACCCTTCAGTCCACAGGCTGACACTCTATCCAAACCAGTTAGGGCTGTACTCAAAGTTTTAGTAATGAACAATTAAATTTAAATTTCATAAATTTTTCACATAACACAGAATATCATTCTTTTAAAAAGCATTTTTATCTTATATATAGGCCATATAAAACCAGGTGCCGATTGAATTTGGCTCATGGGCTGAAACTTGCTAACCCCTGGTGTTATCAGGAACATATCTGATAACAAATACAGAGCAGCATAATTACAAAGACACATTTTATTTCAAGTGTAAATTATAACACCAACAAAAAAGGTAGAAAGCCAGACCAACAGAGAGGCAGAAGAAAAGAGAAAGAAAAGAAAGGGGTGTAGGGGTGAGAAGAGATGGAGCAAGGTAAAGGAGAGAACACTTTGATCCAGCTTTATATTTCTAAAAAAATTATGTAAATAATCATGAATGTGTGCAAGATTAATTCCTTCTCAAGGATGTTTATACCAGTATGATTTACATTTCCAAAAAGATGAAAAAAACACACTAATACTAGCATGAGGAGATTGGTTAAATAAATACAGTAAATCAATGGAGTGCTATATTGAATATAATTTTGTGAAAGAGTATAAATAATATTTGATCATGTTCAAAGACAATCAGGCAAAAAATTAAAAATGTTAATGTAATCTAATTTTTGCTAAAAGAATATAGACATACAAATCATTAAATAATATGCATAAAAATGTTAACAAGACTATCTCTAGTTGGTAAGATTGAAAGTGATTTTCTTTGTCTATATTTTTTTGTTTTTAATATTTTTATAATGATTACATCTTACTTTTCTGAAATCAGGTAAAAACTTCTACCTGCCTTCACCCCAATCATGGAATGCTTTGACACTTTTGAAGAGTTTCTAAAAAGTTTCTCCTTCTTTTAAAATATTTTTGGCATAGGTACATGAAAAGAAAAACACATTTTCCCCTGATGGCTGGTTCTTATGTTCAGTGAACCCATAGAAGATCAGCAGGTAACATACATCATGCAACTAAACAATAAACAGTTAAATGCACAAATATTTCCCCAAATATCATTTTGAGCAGAAGTTTCATTGGGAGCCATTTTTAAAGACGATTGCAAAGTAAACAATTTCAATATTACACTCAGTTTATAGTACTAGGAGGATATTTGCAGGTCACAGACTATCTAAAAACTGGGTGGAATAAAAGCTAGATCAACCCCTCAAAAGCTTTCCCAAGTTAACTATCCATGCATTCTCAATTTTATTGCTGCTTCATACCAGAAATCTCACAATACTGAATACCTGCCTTAAAACTTCCTTGAAATAGGCAGGGGAACAAATAAATTAATAAAATATATTTTTTTAAAAACAACCAGAATAAAGAGTATTAAGAAATTCAATGTCTTCAAGATATCACTTGCAACAGATGAAGTTGTATCCAAGCAAGTTGTCCATCTGGTAATAAATACTGACATAATACTATGCCCTGAAGTTTGGTGTCCTTATCTACACTCAAGCTTTGGAGTCCAAGAGTTCTCCCTCATTACTCACTTATCTACAACTTATAGGGCTGTCATAAACTTCCCTACTAGCCTCAGGCGCTAACCTGGTTAATCTTCCACCTACATTTCATCTCTCAATAATAGAATATTGGGATATAGCTCTATTCTAATAACCAACACCACAATTGATTACGTCTGAATCCTTATGTAAAAACCTCTGGTCTCTTGAAATGTTTGCATCCCAGATATGCCCCTTAATGACCTATTTGGGATTATTTTCAATCATGGTTTGCCACCTCCATCTGCACCCAAAGTCCTAACATCACCCAATGAGAGTCCTTCAGTCCATTGATCTCTATATTACCTTCCAATCTACCAAACTTCTGTCTTCATTTCCATCCCTACTCTGTGTGATTTGATGGCTACAAGCCTAGGCTCTCTATATCCTCCACATATTTCCACCATTGTCCTTCTACCACAACCCCAAATCCCAAACCTTGGTCAAATACTGAAATCTACCCTTTTGCTCTACCCAGCAAGAAGAAGTCGTGCAAGCCAGTCAGTTTAGCATCATTACCAATTCACAATCCCCAACCTTTGCTGGAGTTTTAGCAACTCCCCTTTTTACTTTTCATCAGCCCATTCTTAATTCTGCCCAATGATCTTGTTAAGCCTTTATGCTCAAAAGCCCCTCACACAACCTTGCCCCTTCCATTTTAAATGTCTGGCTTGTCTTCATGCTTCATGAACACAATTGATGATTTCATCTATGATTTCCTTAACTTCCTATATACATCTCCAACATAAAACTTTAAAAATCACACCATTACTTATTTTTTTCCACTCAAGAATGATGATTGAGATGTCCCTTATCCAGTTCATGACCCACATCTTCTCCTTTCACTTCTTGGACATTGGCCCTCAAGTCCTTTCCTATACCTCAAATCCTTCTCTCCATATAGACCCTTTCCTTTCAAACTGGAATTTGGTCAAGTCACATCACTGCCTGATCTTTAAAAAAAAATACCCATCCCTTAATGACCTGTTACTTAGAAACCACACCTTTCTCCCCTCCCTACCCCAGCAAAATCATTGGGAGCACTAGACTAATCCCTCACGGTCTTCTTCTCCTTCACTCCTTATACTGTGGATCTTTTCAATCTTTATCATTCTGGACCTCTCTTCTACATCACACAATGTTCAGCCCTTGATCCATCTCAAAACTTCCTCCTCATTTAGCATCCATGATGATGCATTCTCCTTGTTCTACTTGAACCCATATGACTATGGCCTCTCTTGTACTGCTTGTCACAGGATTCAGAAATGTCCTTGGCATGTGTAGACTCAATGTTACTTATTATATTCCCATTCCCAACTTCCCTGCCCTCATACCACTTACCAGTGAAATGTCCTTTGTATAATATCCAAAACCTAATTAAGATTTTTAGCAATGGCATATATATATATTTTTGTTTTGTTTTATTTATTTTTTCTTTATTGATTAAGGTATTACATATGTGTCCTCATCCCTCCACTGCCCCCCATACCCACACTCATGCCCTCACACCCCTATGTCTGTGTCCATTGGTTAGGCTTATATGCATGCATACAAGGCCTTTCGTTGATCACTCCCTCTTACCTTCACCCTCCCTTACCTTACCTCCGAGGTTTGATGGTCTGATCATTGCATCTCTGTCTCTGGATCTGTTTTTATTCATCAGTTTATGTTGTTCATTATATTCCACAAATGAGTGAGATCATATGATATTTATCTTCCTCTGACTAGCTTATTTCACTTAGCATAATGTTCTCCAGTTCCATCCATGCTGTTGCAAATGGTAAGAATTCCTTCTTTTATACCACAGCTTAGTATTTCATTGTGTAGATGAACCAGTTTTTTTTTAATCCACACATCTGCTGGGAACTCATGGAACTTAACAAAGGGAAGATAACCCAATCAAAAAATGGGCAATGGATCTTAATAGATACTTTTCAAAAGAGAACATAAGGAAGGCCAAGAGACATATGAAAACATGTGCAAAATCACTAATCTTCAGAGAGATGCAAATCAAAACAACAATGAGATACCATCTTACACCTGTCATAATGGCTATCATCAACAAATCAATAACCTACAAGTGCTGGCAAGGATGTGGAGAAAAAGGAACCCTCGTGCATTACTGGTGGGAATGCATACTGGTGCAGCCCCTGTGGAGAATAGTATGGATTTTCCTCAAAAAACTAAAAATGGAGCTCCCATTTGACCCAGTGATACCACTTCAAGGACTCTATCCCAAGAAACCAGAAGCTCCAATCATAAAGGATATATGCACCTCTATGTTCATAGCAGCTCAATTTACAATAGCTAAGATTTGGAAATAGCAATGGCATATATATTTTAAAAGATGATGGCCTCGTGATTTTTATGTCACATATATGATACAATTACGTTTATGAAAATATTAATATATTTCCTCCTAACATATGGAAAGCAATAGCATGGGTTAGTTAAAAGGGCTTTAGTTTAATAATTAAAAATGGGAATAGTAACATTGCCCTCAAAATATTATGATTAAATGATATAAAGGTACCAGAGTGACCAGAACAGTACCTGGCACAAAGCAAATGCATAATAGATGTTTGCTGAATCTAAATCTAAAGTCATGGAGTCTCCTTGGCTATTAAACAATTGGTCAGCTAGAAAAATACCAAGAGAGTCAAGGGAAGTAAATCATTATTAGACAAACAAATTGTCTGGTGTATTCATATTAAAGCCAAAGCTTAATAATATCCTTTGACATATGCAAATGATGGCATGGTAATCCATTGTGTCTGGTGAGAGGCCCAGCACCAGCCTTCATTCTTCTCTCCACCATTCCTGCTAGCAGCATGGTAAGAACTAGTGGCAGCAAGGAGGTGGGTGAGCTGGAACCTAAGCTTGTGAGGCTGGCCAGAAGACATAGCAGGCAACATTCTCCTCCTTCATCTGTGACCAAACGCACCTTGGCACACGCCTTTATAAAGCTTTCAAACACCAGCAATAAAAACAATAACAACAACAACAAAACATTGGCAAATGGACTAGTTCTTGATTTTTGCAAGCAGTCATTTTGGCGTTGTTCAGCCAGTCTTTGAATGCTTCTCCTCCCCAAGATTAATGAGGTCACCATAGGAGTTTGTAAATAGATACAGGAGGTGAAACTGCCACATTTCTTTAGCTCCTCTTTTTGGTTGTCAAGTGAAATTACCCAGTGCAGCTTTAATAGCGCTCAAGGCAATCACAAATTTAGCACACATTACACATATCCATTGCATCTCTTCTACTGTGCCCCTTATTCAAAGTGGCATTTGATTGTATTGGGAAAATATTTGTTCTTATATAAGCTTCCTTAGACATTATAAAATGTACTGTCACTTACAATCTAACTGATACAGAGAGTTTTACAAAATGTGACACTGATCATTTTTAATTCAACAGGGGCATTGATGTAAAACCATTTTCTCTAACAGAATACAGGGTTTTTTCTCACATATTCTTAAAAATATAAATGTTTCAAAACTTATTTATAAGGTCAATATACTTTTATGATGTGGGAAAGATTTTGTCCAAAGCAATAAAACGCATCATACTTTACCTGTCATATATCCTAAAACTCATTTGTAACTCTTTAAATTTTTCAAATCATTTATCTACCTAAATATAATTTCATTCATACTTTACAGTTACTGCATGGATTCAGCTTCTGTCCAAAGTAACACACTGTTGTGACATTCAAAACATAAATACCAATTAACATCTGTACTTCTTTTGTCCAAATACAGTTTTATGTCATGTCAAGTTTTCACTCAATAGTGATAAGCCATACATGGAGCTATATCTTTAAGCATGCTATATAAAAAGCCATGGGCCTTTTGTACTCTTTAATGTCACTGTAAATAAAGAGGCATAAAAATGCCGGCAGACAAGGAATGAAAGGACAATGTGAGACTCTGAGAGGAAGACTTCAGGAACAAATATGCCTCTGTTCTTCTAGAACAGTCATTTCATCTCAAATTTTTCAAACAAAATCAGAAAGTGTCAAAATACAGTACATATAGATACTTATTTCGGGCAAACTGTTTCCATGTGCTTTTAAAAGAATGGACAATACACAAACATCCAAGGCAAACAATAAAAATCACACAGAACTCTTTCACCCAGGCATGACTGTCAACATTTAATCGCATGTCTCTAATTTTATTTACTTAGCAGTAAGTGAGTTAATGTACAAATCTCCACCCAAGTGACATCATGCAAAGCTAAGATTACAGTGTAGTTAGAACTCTTTTTTATCAGCATTATGGTACACTGTAAATAGTTCTCATATCACTAAATACCTTTATACTATTTAATATTTATATATAAATATCCACTGTATGGATGTACTAAATTAAAAGTACAATTTATAAAAGAACAATAGTATTCAGATTAATTTATATTTGGATAGGGAAATCTGAAGCTTAGAAGTGGTAACAGCCATTACACAAACAAATATAGTAATCCTTGAAACTTTTTTGTAATTTTATGGAATGCTTTGGGAATCACTGTCATTGAGACAAAAGAGCAATCAGACATCTGAGCTCTATGAAAAATAAAAGCCAAATGATGATGTCCCAAACCTCATTTCATCCCATCTTTTCTTATAGGTCCTGAGATGGTCCACACTATATTTATGAAGTGTGGTGTGTGTGTGTGTGTGTGTGTGTGTGTGTGTGTGTGTGAGAGAGAGAGAGAGAGAGAGAGAGAGAGAGAGAGAGAGAGAGAGAGAGAGAGAGAGAGAGAAGGTAGAAGTTGCAATGAGGAGAGATGTGATCATGGAACACTTCCATAAAAAAAGTTTTGCTTTAATTTATGTACAATGGGCTCATGGGTAGCATTTTTTTTTTAGTAAAAGAAGGTTATTCTGCCAAACACTTAAATGCATGCATACATACATACATTAAATTAAATTAAACTAAATTTTGAAAACAGTACTTGGAGCCCATGGACTGGGTTTGCATCATTAGCTCAATTATGTCAGCAACTATATGACATTAATACAATCATATTAATACAATCATGTTTTCTCCTGGAGTTTTAAATTTTCTGATCTATAAAGTAGAGACAAAATATACACCCCACAGTACTATTAGATACAGTAATGAATAATACACAAGAAAACATATATCCAAGCATTAGGTACTAGGTACACAGAAGGTGTTTAATATATGTTAGCTAAAGCTGAATTTAACTGCTTAGTGGTCCCCAGAAAATGAAATTATAAGAACACCATCATAAAGTTAACTTCTCAGATTCAGTCTAAGTATAATAATGCACATAATCTAAAATATCATCAAACAGTTACCTCAATGATTTAGATGACTTCTTGGAAAACTTTTTTTCTGTATATTTGAAATTGCAAATATTTTTGACTTTGTGCACCATACCATGTGTCAAAAACGATTCAACTCTGCCACTGTAGTGTGAAATCAGTGATATGCCATATGTAAACAAATGGGCAAGTTCCAATAAAACTTTATTTACAAAAATGGGCTGTCTGCCTGCTGGCTCTACTTTGCCAAACTTAGTTTTGACAGTTGCATGAAATCAGCCTGGCAAGTATCAATAATTTGGGGATAAAACCTTACACAAAATCCTCTATAAAACTCTGTGGGTCTTTGTGGTCAGTTCTGCCAAACCTTGTCATGAGAAAGAAGGTATAAACTTAGGTACCAAGGAGTTCAGTGGGATATATATATATAAGCTGTATTCTTTCCCCAGTGGTTTCAACCCAATCACAGGTCATTCTGTTTTTGTTTTAATTTGAAGGTTAAAGCCCATCAACTTGAGTCAATGGCAATCAACCTAGCCCATCTTGGTAAGAAGTCACATATCCAACAACCCTACCAGATACTCTGCTGGCAGCTGCATACAATTCACCTTTGCTTGTGTCTATATGTGCTTTCCCACTCCCATGTGGGAGCTGACAAACTGTCTATTCATAAACACAGTCATCAAATACAAACCCTGATCTTCAAGAGTTCAGACTACCTTGAGAAAGAAAATATGCATCTATGAAATCAGAGCAGGTACACAATAATGTAATAACAAATGAACAGGTTCCTACCTCTCTATGGATATGTAACATGGCTGGAGGAAATGTTTTCTCCACAAATTGTACTGGCCAAATCATAATTTCTTAAAAAGAAATATCGGTGATGCCAAATTTAGTTGTAGATAAATATAGAACTCTAGTTGAAGGAATAATGGATTGACCACAGACAGCCTTTTCCATTCAGCTTTTCTTTTCAACTTACTCCCTATGAAGCTCTTGATACCTCTCCAGAGTATATCTGTAGGGTCTGGGGAACATAATTTGAAAACCACCAAATATAGTTGTTAGGATTGTCTCTGAGAGCCCATTTACTTCTATACTGTTCTATAGTTCTATGTCAAGACTTTACAATCCTATGAAAGCAATACACATTCAGTAGAAACTATACTTCAAATTTTCAATTTTGAACATTTTCTGTGCTAATTATACGTAATATCATTCTATCTCATAATGCTGAGCAGCAGCAGTGAGCCACAGGTCCCACTCAGCCATCCATGCCTTAAACAACCTATACTCTGCAGTGTATACAATATTGTCAGTATTTTGTGCCTATTGTGTTCTGAGCACATTTAAGGTAAACCAGTCTAAACTATGATGTAGAGCAAATTGTGTGTATTAAATGAATTCTGAACTTATGATGGCTTTATTGGAATGTAACTTCTTTGTAAGTCCAGGAGCATCTATATTGTACCTAAGTATCAAATGAGCATATAACTTATTCCCAGTTAGGTTGCACACAGAAGTTGTTAGGGAGTGATAATTGATAAGTAAAGAAGGACAAAGAACCCTCAGTTCCATAGACACAGAATGACTTAGTTTGGACATTGGGAAGCAGACAGGAAGGAAAGCATCAGCCATGTTAGTGAGTAACTTAAGAAGTTTTGATACATCAGTAGCAGCAAGTGGGTGGGAGTTCATGTTTGTATTTTGCAGCTCACTGCATCCTGCTCTATTGGGGCCTGAATTACAGAGGAACCATGACAGCTGAGATGGAAGGATGTTTCTTAACTCATTTCTCTATCACCTTTCTGCTTTAAGTTAATAACCTTGCAGTCCCTGGAGGCAGATCACACACATTTCAAAAGAACAGAAAACTTCTAGGGACTTTCTGTTATTCTTTCAAATTGTGGTACCCAGGAAGAACCAGACTAGTCAGCTCACCTTTTTTTTTGACCTGGTGAAATAATTAAAATACCAGAGTCTGAGCATTTAATTATACTAAAAATAAGTGCTGCTAAAAAGTCAGGGGCTAATTTGGAGAGATTTGTGGGCCTTCTTTTTCACACAGCTCTGTAGGGAAACTCCCAGTTTGCATTTAGATTACATCAAAGCAGAGCAAAATTAGAATTTCTACCAGGTATTGCTCTATTAAACAAATTAATTTTTATTTGTAAAGGTAAGTTATATTATATTATCTGTCTATATATTTTGTTGCAGAGGGGTACTGTGTAAATAACCAATGCTAATAATAATAATAAAATGTTTAAATATATCCACAAACTCTGAGAAAAGAGAAAGCCAGAATGGTCACACTTATTCTAATTATATATATATTTCAATTTAACAAACCTTTATCAATCACCTACTTAGGTATGAGATAATTAACACCAGATGGCCACAAGGCTTACATTACTGTCCCCATTTTAGAGATGAGGAATGAGGAAATCAACACTCAGTGATCAGCCATCTTACTCTTAGAAAGTAAACAGGTAAGAAATATTTTTTTTACTGTGCATAAGCTTTTTATTTTGATGCATTTCCATTTATTTATTTTCTCCTTAGTCTCCAATGCGGTAGGAGATGTGTCAGTAAAGATATTGCTACAACATGTGTCTGTTATTTTGCTGCCTATGGAGTCTTGTAGGATTTTTATGGTTTCCCTTCAAACACTTAAGTCTTTTATCTATTTTGAGTTTGTTTTTGTGTATGGTGTAAGTTGGTGATCCAGCAAAAGAAACCATCAACAAGAAAGCCCACTGCATGGAAGAACACATCTGCCAATGATATTTCAGATAAGAGTTTAATCTCCAAAATTTACAGAGAACTCGTACAATTTAACAAAAGGAAGATAAATGATTCAATTTTAAAAAATGGGCAAAGGACCAAATAAACACTTTTTGAAAGAGGACATACAGAAGACCAAGAGACATGAAAACATGCTCAAAGTCACTAATCATCAGAGAGATGCAAATCAAAACAACAATGAGATACCATCTCACACCTGTCAGAATGGCTATTATCAACAAATCAATAGCCTACAAGTGCTGGGGAGGTTGTGGAGAAAAAGGAACCCTCCTGCACTGCTGGTGGGATTGCAGACTGGTGCAGCCACTGTGGAGAACAGTATGGAGTTTCCTCAAATAGTTAAAAATGGAACTCCCATTGGACCCAGTAATTCTACTTCTGGGATTCTATCACAAGAAACCAGAAACACCAATCAGAAAGGATATATGCAACCCTATGTTCATAGAAGCACAATTTACAATAGCTAAGATTTGGAAGAAACCTAAGAGTCCATCAGCAGATTAGTGGATTAGAAAACTCTGATACATCTACACAATGGAATACTACGCCACTATAAAAAAGAAGGAATTCTGCCGAGACCAGTTTGGCTCAATGGATAGAGCAGAGCGTCGGCTTGGGGACTGAAGGGTCCCGGGTTCAATTCTGGTCAAGGGCATGTACCTTGGTTGCGGGCATATCCCCAGTAGGGGGTGTGCAAGAGGCAGCTGATCGATGACTCTCATCGATGTTTCTAACTCTCTATCTCTCTCCCTTCCTCTCTGTACAAAATCAATAAAATATATTTTTTAAAAAGAAGGAATTCTTACCATTTGCAGCAGCATGGATGGAACTGGAGCGCATATTATGCTAAGCAAAATAAGCCAGTCGGAGAAAGATAAATATCACATGATCTCACTCATTTGTGGGATATAATGATAAACATAAATTGACGAACAAGAATAGATCCAGAGATAAATGGCAGGGGAGAGGAGGTTTAGAGAGCAACCAAAGGACTTTTATGCATGCATGCATATTAGCATAACCATTGGACTCAGACACTGTGGTAGTAGGGGCTTACTGGGGTGGGAATAGCTGGAGGGGGGAGTCAATTGGGGGGAAAGGAGACATATGTAAAACTTTAGACAATAAATAAATAGAAATATATTTATGGTCACAGCTTATAATAATGGTAACAGCTAGTCTTTTTCAAAGTATATTTTTATTGATTTCAGAGAGGAAGGGAGAGAAAGAAACATCAATGATGAGAGAGAATTATTTAATGGCTACCTCCTTCCTACACACTCCACACTTGGGATTGTGCCTGGGAATTTGCTTAATCAAACTTTCTAGTTTATAGGTAGACTAGAGATCTGGTGCGCAAAATTCATGCACGGGGCTGGGGGAAGTGCCCCTCAGCCCCCTGTACCCTCTCACAATTCAGGACCCCTTGGGGGATGTCTGACTGCCAGTTTAAACCCAATCCCACAGGATTTTGAGCATTCCAGTGGCCAAATCAAAGAGACTCAATCAATAGTATAGTATCCTTAGCTTTGGCTGCTCATTAGAATCACTAGAGAAAGGAATAAGAGCATTGGAAAAATTATATGCTAGAAAAATTAAATCTTGAGAGTGGGGCCATGCCTTAGATAATATTTCTAATATGCAGCTGTAATTATGTCATTCAGTAGGTCTGGCCAATGAATAACAGAATTCCAAATGCTCTTAAGTTAGAAAACACTTTAATTGCTCATGAGAAATAGAGCTATTCTTGGCAATGAGGACTGAACTTTCCTCCCATAGGTTCCTCTAAATTGTATTGAATGGGTTATACTGATAATGCTCCTAACACCATCTCTACCATCAACACAATGACAGGTCTCTGATGAATAGTTCTGGTAGGGTTCTCTATTGGAAGCCTGATGCCTAGTGCTAAAGTACACTTCAGAGAATATGACTTTAGGTGGTTTGAGATGCATTAAGCCAGGGGTCTTCAAACTACGGCCCGCGGGCCACATGCGACCCGCAAAGGAGTCTGATCCGGCCAGTCAGGTTTTTTGGGCAGTGAGCGCAGCCGAGGTGTTACAGTAGGAATTAGTAGTTCATATAGTCCGGCCCTCCAGCTCTCTGAGGGACCGTGATCTGGCCCCCACTTTAAAAAGTTTGAGGACCCCTGCATTAAAGGGATAGTGCTCTATGAAGTGCTCACTTCATTCACAAAGAGCATTTCTAGAGAAGCAGACAGAAAAATACAGTTTTGTACCCACTGTATGCAAAGGAGAACTTTCTGAAACTCCAGCACATTTCTTAGCAGTTAGGTGTCATGTACAGTAATTCCAGATTATATACTTATGGTATTAAATATATAAAATATTCTTTGTTTGCCAAGGGACTAGTATGTAAACATAAAAAGTCATTTTTATGTAAAGCAAATATTTAAGGATCACAGAGAAATTCAATAGTGATCTATAAAATAATACACACATGACCTATGAAATAGTGGAATATTTGAGAAATCTATTGATTTTTATCTTGACCAATGCAACAGAAACACCCTGGTATCACAAATGTGTTTAAGCCGCACAGGTGATAGAACTCCAATTTTTACAATCCACTTGCAAATCAAATAACAGCCCACATGTTGTCAAATGCATGACATTCTGCTGTTTCTCAAGGCCAGCCTCTACTTGGAACCTAGAACTCCAGGCCTCTGGGGGTCTCTACAAGGTCTACTTTTCATTCCCCTTTCTCTGAGTCCCATGGAGTTTGATTAGCCATCACCCCAGGATTTCTGTTTATTCTTATCTCCTACTGTGGCAATTCAAGGAATGTCTTTCAGTACTTTCAAATGTCTTTCTAGCCCTAGGATCCTTTTTTAAAAGTATAGTTCGACCTATAAACCAAATATTTTCTTTGTTTGCAGAAACCCCATCATCTTGTCCCTGCCAAAGGCCTAGGTCTGTAGGGTGCTCAGCTTGAAATCACTGCCTTACAGCAAGCACAGGTTAACCATGAGGGTTGAAGTCCTAAATTTAAAGGTAGGCTCAGATCAAGTGGCATATTCTCTTAGCACCAATAAAAACAGCTCTTCTATCATCTTTGGACAGCTTTGCAACTTTAATCTTCACCACCTACTTGTCCTATAACTTCCTGCAACATGGCTCCCTTTGGTCACATCTCCACAGTTTGTGGCATCAAGTGACAAGCACACTGACCTTGGATTAAGGACAGATGGGTCCCATCCTGAGCTCTCTCCTTTACTTACTGTGGGTAAGCCTTTTAAAATCTGATCCTCATGTTCCCTCTCTATACAATAAAGAAAAGAATTTCTTCCTCATGGACTTGCTGTATTAAAGGAGGAAATGTTCATGAAGCTGCTTATAGAAATGAAACACTATAGAAATAGAGGTTTATTGGATTACTTTCCCATTTCTGCTATTAAAAATTGACTACAAATTTACTAGTGTTTAAAACAAGGCAAATTTGCCAAAACCGGTTTGGCTCAGTGGATAGAGCATCAGTCTGTGGACTGAAAGGTCCTGGGTTCGATTCCAGTCAAGGGCATGTACCTTGGTTGTGGGCACATCCCTAGTAGGGGTTGTGCAAGAGGCAGCTGATCAATGATTCTCTCTCATCAATGTTTCTAACTATCCCTCTCTCTTCCTCTCTGTAAAAAAAATCAATAAAAAATATATATTTTTTTAAAAGGCAAATTTATTCTCTTATATTTCTAGAGGTCAAAATTCCAAAATAGGTTTTCTGGGGCTTAAAGCAAGGTGTTAGCAGTTCTGTGTTCCTTCTGGAAGTTCTAGAGGGGAATCCACTTACTTCCTTAACTTTTACAGTTTCTAGAGGCTATCCAAATTCCTTTGCACATGGCTGCACATCACTCTGATCACTGCTTCAGTTTTAACATCTCCTTCACTGACTCTCCTTCCTCCCTTATCTATATGTATAAAATGCTAATATGCAACATATCCCTCAGAAGTTCCACCAGGAGAAAGAAAGTTTGATCGCTTACTATGATATGCACTGACCACTAAGGGATGGCATGGAACATAGCAGGCGACCAGGGGTGGCTGGGGGCAGCAGGGTGCTAAGGGAGTGAGGGAAGGAGGAGGCAGGGAGGTGGAGAACCTGATTGGCCCTGATTGGCCCTGATTGCCAGCCAGGCTAGGGACCCTACCTGTGCATGAATTTTGTGCACTGGGCCTCTAGTTTCCTTATAAAGACCCTTATGATTACAGTGGGGTCAACCAGATAATCCAGGAAAATCTCCCCATCTCAAAATCCTTAACTTAATCACATCTGTGAATTCATTTTACCATGCAAAGTAACATATTCATATTTTCTAGAGTTAGGTGCTGTACATGTTTAGGGGTCACTATTTAGTCTACTGCAGTTATATATTAGATACTTCACTGGATAGCCTTCACTTGTCTGTCCAGATCGACACCCCATTCCTCTTCATCCTGCTGTGTGCTCTAGAAGGCTAACATCTATGGACTACATCAAGCTGATTTCCTTCTCCTATGGCTTCCATTTGGGTTTGGCCCATATGAGGCTGGCAAGACAGTGAAGGAAGGGTAGGATATGTGGCCCTACCACCATATTCCTTGGTGTTGGGCTACTTAACATTTGCTGAATGTTAAGTGCTACCTGTGTTCTTTTACCAAAGGGCACTGAACTGACATCAGGCCTTCTCCAAGCTGCTATCCAGGCTCCATAAGAGCGCCCTAGCCCAGCTGTATCATGGGAAGGGATGATAAGAACTCCCTAGCTTTGCTAGCCCTGGAATGCTTCCCTCTCCCTTGGTTGTATCCTTTAATCACTGACCCCAATCCCTGGCCACAGCTTTGTAAATAGTTCCTTCATTAAATTATCCTTTAGTTACTTGTTTGGATGGTCACCTGTTTCCTGCTGGGAAACTAAGTGATAAAAATACCAAAATTACTTTTGAAAGGCTTACTATGGCCTCCTTATTACAACCTTCTTGCCTGTCTTCGTTCCCTTGACCTCTCTAGAATATTTGATAATGCAAACAGATTTTCCTTACTTTTCTAATTAAAGGATGGAGTATATTCTTTCAAAATAATCAAAGCTTCAGACTTTTTTTAGTTCTTTGAACAGTCCAAACTGTTCCCATCAAGACTTTTCTAGATGCTCTTCCCTCTGGCTGAAATTCTTTTTTCCATTGCTATTTCCTCCTCATTTAGAGCTCATTTTAGATCTTATTTCTTAAAATATGCCTTTCCCGATGCTTCAATTTAAACAACTGCTATTCTCTATAGTAGCAATGCTTGTTTCTCTCATAAATTTTTCACCATCTGTGTATTTAATTAATTCATATGACTCCAGGAGAGCAAGAGATCAGGTCTATCTTGTTTTCCCCTATACCTCCAGGGCTGATGACAAGACCTTAAAAATATTTGTTAGTAACAACAGACTTATGTAAGACTGAAAGGACTATATAAAAAGAAGAGTGAAAGGACATGTTCTGTACAATGTCATTACATGTTTTATCTCATCTAACCCATGTAGATAAGTAGATATAAAATTTTATTTTATAGAAAATAAAGAAGATCCTTAATGAAAGTGAGTATTTTGCTGAAAGTTAAGCAGTTAATAAGCTTGAAACTAAAATTTGAAAATGGGCATTCTTTACTCCAAGGCTCTTGCTTAAAAAAGCTAATGTTTATTCAACACTCACTTTATGCCAGGCCTGTACTACGTGTTTATAAACATTTTCTCATTTTAATGCTTACAACAACCCTACAAAGTGGTGATCATTATCATTAATAAACAATTAGGAAACTAAGGGTCATATAGGTGAAGTAACTTGCTGGAACTCACAGTTAGAAAGCAGTGATTTTGATATTTGAGTCCAGTGAAGTCTGACTCCAAAGACCTTTCCTATGTCAGAAAGTGCTAGAGGCCTTAAAACAGTGTCAGAAGGGTTAAAGTCTAACATAAGGTAAGGGCTATATAGAAATTACTTATTCTTTAGTTTCCCAGACAGGATGACAGAAGAAAGGTTAGGCTTATTTTGGGGAACAACAGCAAGTTATAACCAGAGGAGAAGGAAAGCATAGATTTTCAACTCCTAATTTGTTCCAATACTCGCCATCAAAGGTAATGAGCCAACAATTGGAAGAGGCAAAACTAAAGTAGTTTGGAAGAGAGGAGACTGGAAAAGAATACCTGGATATCCTAATTGATCTTAACTTCACTGGAATAGAAGGGGGGGTATTGTTTTGTTCACCCTAGAACAGCAACTGTCACATAACAGACTTTCTCTCAGCATTTTATGAATGAATATTCAAGTCTCCTGGCCTTTTAAGATGATATCACAAGCAAAGAGAGAACCCACAGATTAAGTTTCTGAGTGGCCCTTTATTACTTGAAGAAAGGTGAAGAATGTGAGATATGTCAGAAGACTAGGGATAGGTAAATTATTTCCAAAATGTTTTATTATTTGTATTTTCAACAAATTAAATGAGATCAATGGAATACTTTCCCTGAATAGTTTGTTTAACAGGGTGGCTTCAGAGAGTTTTCTATGAAGAACCCTAGTGTTTACCATCATCTTTTGAAACATCAATTGAGCATTTACTGTGTACATGTATTGCACTAAATGTTTCAAGTACTTCATTGCATTTAATCTTCATTATATCCCTATAAGACAAGTATAATTATTATTCTGTTTTCACCAGTGAGTGAAATGAGGCACAGGGAAGTTGAGTACCTTGTCTAGGTATGACATTGGAGTCATTGCCAAGGCTATATTGTAGTTCCATCTAACCACTATAGTTACTAAACCTGCCAAGGAAGTTGGAAGCACTCTCCAGCCATAGGGGTCAAGTAAGAGACTCACAGAATAATAAATCCAATTTCATTGAAGTATCACTTTTGTGAGGGGAAGGGGGTTTAGAGAAATGTTTTGCATCTAGGAATAAAATGTAGAGTAGACTGGTAATATCAAAGGAAACTAAGAACCAATATACTATGAGACAAAAGAGTGGGGGAAAGGGAGAGTCAAGACTTGTCTAAGAAAAGAGGAACTCAAATGAATTTGAGTAGGCCAATATATGTATAATGAAACACAAAAATTAACCTCTATTATGTAAAATATAATGGGCAGATCAATTTTCTATAATAAAACATTTAAATGAATGTGGTATCACTTTTAAGAGGATTAGCTAGAAATATAATGTGCATATAAAAGCACTGATGCTCCTGTATGGTGAACTTGTAAGAACAATAATTTTATCTATTTATCTATGTATTATTTATTTATTTATTTATTTATTTATTTTTAATGCTTTACTGTTTAAAGTATTACATATAATATTTTATATGTCTTCTTTTACCCACAATGACCCCTCCCCAGCCTCTCACCCTCACCCCCCAGGACATTCCCTCACAACCTAGTGTTTGTGTCCACTGGATATGCATACATACAAGTCCTTTGGTTGACTTTTACCCACCCCTGTGGTCTGTTCAATACTTCTCTGTCTCAGTATATATTTTTGTTCATCGGGTTATGTTGTTCATTATATTCTACAAATGAGTAAGATGATGTGATATTTATCGTTCTCTGACTGGTTTATTATACTTAGCATAATGCTCTCCATATCCACCCATGCTGTCACAAAAGGTAAGAGTTCTTTCCTTTTTACAGTAGCATATTACACCATTATGTAGATATACCACTGGTTTTTTAATCCACTCATCTGCTGATGGGCACTTAGGCTGTTTCCAAATCTTAGCTATTATAAATTGTGCTGCTATGAACATATGGGGGGAGGGGGATATGTCCATTCTGATTGGTGTTTCTGACTTTTGGGATATATTCCTAGAAGTGGGATTATTGGGTCAAATAGGAGTTCCATTTTTAACTTTTTGAGGAAACACCAAACTGTTTTCCACTGGTCCATTGGCTGGACCAGTCTGCATTCCCACCAGCAGTGCACGAGGGTCCCTTTATCTCCACATTCTCACCAGCACTTGTCATTTGTTGATTTGTTGATGATAGGCATTCTGACAGATGTGAAATCGTATCTCATCCTTTTGATATGCATCTCTCAGATGCTTAGTGACTTTGAGCAAGTATTCATATGTCTCTTGGCCTTCATACATCCACTTTCAAATACAGGAGCACCCAAATACATAAAAAAAAAAACTCCTAGAAGATATGAGGGCTAGATTGACAGAAATACAATCATAGTAGGAGACTTTAATACCCAACTATGACCATTGGACAAATCCTGTAAACAAAAAAATCAGCAAAGAAACATCAATCCTAAATGACTCATTAGATCAGATGGAATTAATTGACATCTTCAGAACATTTCACCCCAAAGCCACAGAATATACATTCTTCTCAAGTACACATGGGTCATTTTCAAAGATAGACCATATGCTGGGACATAGGCAAAGTCTCTTCAAATTTAAGAAGATAGAAATCATACCAAGTATCTTCTCAGATCACAGTAACATAAAACAAGAAATCTACTACAATAAAAACAATCCAAAAAATCAAACACATGGAGACTAAATAGCATGCTATTAAACAATGACTGGGTTACCAGAAAGATCAAGGAAGAAATAAAATATGAAAACAAATGACAATGAAAACCCAACAATCCAAAATTGATGTGACACAGTGAAAACAGTCTTGAGAGGGAAGTTCATAGCTCTACAAGCCTACTGCAAAAACAAGAAACAATGGTAATAAACTACCTAACCCTACAACTCAAAGAGTTAGAAAGAGAGCAACAAGAAAATCTTAGTGTAAACAGAAATAAGGAAATAATAAAGATCAGAGCAGAGATAAAAGACATAGAGACCAAAGAAACAAGATAAAATATCAACAAAACCAAGAGCTGGTTCTTTGAAAGGATAAACAATATTGATTAAACTCTAGCCAGGCTCACCAGGAAGCAAAGAGAGAAGACACAAATAAATAAAATCAGAAATGAAAGAGGTGAAATAACAACAGACCCCACAGAGATACAAAGGATTGTTAAAAAATACTATGAACAACATTATTCCAACAAATTGGACAATTTGGAGGAAATGGACATATTCCTACAGAAAATATAACCTTCCAAAACTCAATAAGGAAGAATCTAAACATCTCTAATAGGCCAATAATTATGGAAGAAATTGAATCAGTCATCAAAAATCTTCTGGCAAACAAAAGCCTGGGTGGCTTCACAGGGGAGTTTTACCAAACATTCAAGAAGAACTATCCTCCTCAGACTATTCCAAAAAATTCAGGAAGGAACACTTCCAAGCTCCTTCTATGAAAACAGCATCACCCTAATACCAAAATCAGATAAAGACAACACGATGAAAGAGAATTACAGGCCAATATCCCTCATGAACATAGATGAGAAAATCTTCAACCAAATTCTAGCAAATCAGATCCAGCAGTACATCAGAAAGACCATACACCATGACCAAGTAAGATTTATCCCAGGAATGCAAGGATGGTATAATACCCCAAATCAATATACATGAAACATCACATAAACAAATTGAGAAATAAAAATCACAGTCATATTAATTGATGCAGAAAAAGCATTTTAAAAAATCCTAGGTGCTTGGATGCAGAAGGCCTCTGTCAATGGAGGTGGGTTGGTAGGAGCATCGTGTGCCCCAAGTGTGCCTAGAGAGAGGAGTACCCAGGAACAGGATGTGTGGGACCTGTGTCCACAGTGGCAGGTCAGACTCACCCTGAGAGTCATGGTAGAGCCCTGGAGCCTTAACTTATGGGGCCTGTTCTGTGGCAGTGGGTTGGTGAGAGCATTGCACACCCCGAGAGTCACAGGAGAGCCCAGCACAGGGCTCTGGGCCAAAGCAGCAAGTCAGCAGGGGAAGGAAGCATGCTCTGGAACTCATAGGAGCCTGTGGCCAGGGAGGCTGGAGTCCCAGTTTCCATGGTCTGCAGCTGCAAGGGCAGGTCTTTGGCCAGAGTGGCTATATGGTCCTGGGTGTTGTCTGAGGCCAATGTGAGTGGTCGTGAGGCTAGATTCTTAGTCACAGCTAGTCTCCCATTCAAGATGGCATGAATGAAGGAAATAATTAAGATCAGAGCATGGTTTCTGGAGAATTTCACTTTTGACCTAGCCCTGGACACTCCACATGCTTATTTACTAATTTAGGCCTGATAACTTTCCCTTAAGAGAATTGAATGGAAGGATGGTGCTGGCTGAAGAAGGAAGAACCTGTGGGCTAACTTGGGTATTGAGACTCTATATGGAACCTAGTAACCAGCTAATGTCAATTTTTGTCAAAAACACTAAAAAATGGTTTGCTCTGTTTAGTAACCCAGCATACACAGGAAATATCCTAAACATTCAATCACGTGAGTAAAACTGCTGACCTCATGGTGTTTGACACTATTCCCTCATGGTATATGACAATACTGAGCATTTAGCCATTAAGTAAAAGAATTGGTATGTCTACATTACCTAAAAGTCTAAATGAAATTTACAGAGATCAATAAATAAAGCACTGTTACCTGTGTCTATTTCCATTTGCAAAGCCTGGGCTGTGCTTTATCTAATATAGAATAGTGTTGTTATTCTTAGCAAGAGATGGGTTTTCTCTGTGGCCCATTTCTTCTTTTTTTTATTGATTTCAGAGAGGGAGAGGGAAAGATAGAAACATCAATGATGAGAGAATCATTGATTGGCTGTCTCTTGCACACCCCGTACTGGATATTGAGCCCACAACCTGAGGATGTGACCTAGACCAGAATCAAACCCAGGACCTTTCAGTCCCCAGGTCGATATTCTATCCACTGAGCCAAACCAACTACAGCACTGTGGCCCATTTCAATATGGTACTCAAACATGCAACATGGGTTTGGGATATGTGGAGGTAGGGCCATAAGAAATTAGCCATTTGGACCAGTAGTCACACTGAGAAAGGAGTGCTTCAATACTATAATAATCCAGGCAGTGCCTGGAAATGGCTTAGTGCAGTAGGTAAAGCTGTAAACAGCTCATTGGTAATATCTGCACTTAGGAGTTTAGGGACAGAGTCATGTATTACATGATGATGGTAAATTCTCTCAGTTGCAGAACAAAACTGACAGTTATAATGACAGCAGTTTATACTGCCTACCAATTAACATCCAGTTATGTAAAAATATTTAATTTTAATAATAAAGTACAGCTTATGATTCCTTTTGGTTTCTTAATTTAAATATTATTTTTAAAAGACAGATTATCCAGTATATAATTTATTCAATTTTGTGCAGTGCTCATCTTTACTGAATTATATGTAATTTTTTTGGACATGGCCCTCTAAATATATTATGAACTGAAAAAATGTGAGTCTGAATTCACTTATCATTGAAAGACATCACCATATAATATTAAATTTATACTTCTGAGAATTTAATTTTTAAATGTATCATGGGTCCTGATTAGTGCATTACTTCATTTTTAAAAATCTGTGTTCATATTTTAGAATCTGAACCTACAGAGGACAGAAAATGTTCCTTGATTCTGTATCCATAATGCTTGTCACACTCTTTAGTACATTTATAGGTCCTCAGTAATTTTGTGTTTAATACATGGATGTCATTTGTGTGTTATCTGTTGGGTAAGGGAGGGGTGCTCCATTTCTCAGTCCTATGCATACATGTGAAGGAACTTCAGCTAGAGCAATAGTCCTGACTGCTTACCCACCTATGACTTACCCTACTACAAGGAGGAAGAAGAGGTTATCTGACTGGTGGGGCACATTCATTGAGCTATAATTATAGATCAGGGAGAGCTAAACTATAATTAGAATAAAACAAGTAGAGAAAACAGTTTGATGGTTTCTCAAGAAGTTAAACAAAATTACTATATACCCAGATATTATACTCCTAGATAAACCAAAAGAAATGAAAACAAGTATTCAAAAAATAGTTGAATACAAAAATTTATAGCAGCATTATTCAAAATAACCAAAAGTGGAAACAACCCAATGTCCATTAGCAGATGAATGGATAAACAATGAACTTAAAGGCACTTAGACAATGGAGTATAATGTAACTGTTAGCAGACAGTTCTCATTACAGAGTTAAAGCCTAATTCTCCCATCAGCTTTATGCATAAGAATGTTAGCGTATGTCTCCATTTGTTTGTCTTTTAAATTTTATTTCTCAACTAACTTGAAAATGAAAGAATGAAATGCTATTTTTGGGATGCCCCAGCCCCATCAACAAAATTGAAAAAACTGACAAGCATGGCTACTGTGGCTTCATTCCGTTTAATGATTTCAAGTTTAAATGGCAGAGAGTTAATGACAAAGATGGGCCTATAGGCCCCCCTCCACTATAGCCCATCTTCCAGGCTCTACCAAGGAAGGCTAAGCATTTGTTCAGAGAATACATCAACAAAGAAAACAACTTGTCTGCTCTCCAGATACAGGGAAATGTAGACACAAAGACTTTATTCAGTATTCTCTTAGTTCAGTCATTCAAACTGCTCAGTTATCCACCTCATGGGATCTAAAAGGCATGCTAGGACAGAATCAATAGAATTAATTCCTCAACTACTCAAAGTCTTCTTTTAACTCTAAAGCACATCGTCACTATACCAACAATATCTGGGTTTAATGAACTAAGAATCCATGTCACCATCTCACACAGCTTCTCAGATTCTGAACAGTATAGGTTTTTCACTGATTTTAGAGACCATAGAACTGAATTCAAATGCTAGCTCTCCTACTCATGGGTGGCATGATCTCAGAAAAGTTAGTCAAGCTCACTGAGCCTCAAATTCCTCACCTGTAAAATGGAGATAATAGCATTACTTACCACTAAGGTTAGTTGGAGGCTTAAATGAGCAAATGAATTCAAAGATGTTTGCATAGTACCCAGCACACACTGGATGCATACTGGTAGTTAGTTTACTCTCTCTGTAAGTGGGTCTTCTTTCTCTTCCCTTGAATGGGCTTTATTTGTATATCAATGGCTTTTTAGGCTTTAAGGAAAATTATACAGAAATTCAATGTTATGGTTCATTGTAACCTTTCAGACAATACAGAAGTAACTAAAATAAAAGTAATAGCATTCCCTTCCCTCATCCAATAACAGCCCTGGATGTAACCACCATCAAATTTTGTGTTTATATTTCTATATAAACAAACAAAAAATATATGCTGATATTTAGGGTTGCTTTTTAACACAATGTGATCATACTTTTCACGCAATTGTAAAGCTTGCTCATTTTATTTAATTATATGTAGTGGAGAGTCTTCCAAATTTGTAGACAACTAGATAGGTCTATAGCAACTTTTTTTTCTAGCCATGTGTTAATCCCAAACAGGGAATTACCACAATTTATTCAACTATTTCCCTACATATGGCTATTCAGATTCCTTAGTGTTGTTTTCTTTAAAAAAATATTCCAAATAAATGCTTCAACAAATTTGATCTTTCTCTTTTAAATTCCCTGTTCAAATCATTTGCTCATATATTCATTGGGTGGTTCCTTTTTCATACAAATTTGTAGGAGTATTTTGTGTATTAGCAATATCAACTTTTATACTGTCAAATGTATGCAAATATTGTACTCTGATTGATCAATTTTGTGTAAAAAAATCTGCAACGTGTTTTCTTTAAATAATATAGATCCATGTCTTGTTTAAGGAAAATCACCCTAAAGTCATATACATATTCTCTTACACTGCTTTCTAATACTTTGATAGTTTTCTTTTTACATTTCCCCTTCAATGTATCTAGAATTTGTCTTTGTATATGTTGTAAAGAAGAGGCTCTGTTTTTATATTCTTCTAACACCATATATTGAAAAAGCCAGTCTTTCCCTACCAACTTCAATAATTCCTTTACCATATAGCAGGATCCTATTTATACTCGGATCTATATTCTCAATTCTGATCTATTCTTTTTTGTTGTTGTTGTTGATAGCTGGATCAATATCTCACTCATTCCTTTATAGTCAATTTAATATCTGACTGGGAAAAATTTTCCTCATTCTTCTTCTTTGCCAAAATTTCCTTACTTATTTTATTTATTTGTTAGCAAGAGATGTTAGCATATTTATTCTTCCACATCACAATCTCAGTGTTTAATATAATAATCTTGCCATGCAGGGGTATGATATGACTCTAGCTTTGAACAAGTCTTGTTTTCTGTCATTACATTAAAGATTTATTTTTAACATAGATTGTGCCTTCCTAATTGATTCTATTCGTGGGTGACTTTATTTTTTAAACCTTATTATGAATGAGATTTTGTTCTTTTCCTAACTGGTTAGTGCTATTATATTGGGTCGGCAGCTAAGTAATTGCGGGTTTCACACATATATGGCTTCAGTTGAATTTTTAGGTTTGCAGACGTAGTACAAATGTAAAACACATTTTGTTATTGATAGCTGGCTATTCAGCTGTTAATCAGTAAAAAAAGTTTTTTGATCTGTTTTGTAGTTTTCGTTTGGCGTTCGTTGAAAAATGGAAAATCAAAAGGAACATTTTCGTCATATTTTGCTTTTTTATTTCCGCAAAGGGAAAACGCATCGCAAGCTCATAAAAAGTTATGTGCTGTTTATGGTGACGAAGCCTTAAAAGAACGGCAGTGTCAAAATTGGTTTGCCAAATTTCGTTCTGGTGATTTTTCACTCAAAGATGAAAAACGCTCTGGTCGTCCAGTTGAAGTTGATGACGCCCTAATCAAAGCAATAATCAATTCGGACTGTCACAGTACAACACGTGAGATTGCAGAGAAGCTTCATGTATCACATACATGCATTGAAAATCACTTAAAACAACTTGGCTATGTTTTAAAACTCGATACATGGGTTCCTCACGAAATTAAAGAATCACAGTTAACGCAACGCATTAGCAGCTGCGATTTGCTAAAGAAACGTAATGAAAATGATCCATTTTTAAAACGACTGATAACTGGCGATGAAAAATGGGTTGTTTACAACAATATCAAGCGGAAAAGATCGTGGAGCAGGCCAGGTGAACCAACTCAAACAACATCAAAAGCTGATATTCATCAAAAGAAGGTTTTGTTATCAGTTTGGTGGGATTACAAAGGAATTGTCTACTTTGAACTCTTACCACCCAACCGAACGATCAATTCTGATGTCTACATTGAACAACTAACGAAATTAAACAATGCAGTTGAAGAAAAGCGGCCCGAATTGACAAATCGAAAAGGTGTTGTATTCCATCATGACAATGCAAGGCCACACACATCTTTGGTCACTCGGCAAAAATTAATGGAGCTTGGTTGGGATGTTTTGCCACATCCACCATATAGTACTGACCTTGCACCATCTGATTACTTTTTGTTTTGATCTTTACAAAACTCCTTGAATGGTAAAAATTTCAATAATGATGATGATGTCAAATCGTACCTGATTCAGTTTTTTGCTAATAAAAACCAGAAGTTTTTTGAACGTGGGATTATGATGCTGCCTGAAAGATGGCAAAAGGTCATTGATCAAAATGGGCAATACATTACAGAATAAAGTTATTTAGTTCCATGAAAAAATTGTCTTTGATTTTCTTTTAAAAATCCGCAATTACTTAGCTGCCGACCCAATAAATAAAATCAGTCTATTTTTATGTTTATTTTACATTAAGACACCTTATTTAAAGTCTTATTCACTCTAAAAAATTTACAGTTGAGCCCTGTCTACTGTGGCTCGATTAGTTGGGTGTCATTCCATGCACTGAAAGGTTGCTAGTTCAATTCCTAGTCAGAGTACATGCCCAGATTTCAGGCTCCATCACAGGAGGAAAGCATGCAGGAGGCAGCCAATCGATATTTCATGCTCACATTGATGTTTTTCTCTAACCCTATCCCTTTCTTTCTGTCTCTAAAACTCAATGAAAATACTATATAATAAAAGCATAATATGCAAATTGACTGGACATTGGTCGCTATGATGCACACTGACCACCAGGGGACAGGTGCTCAACATAGGAGCTGCCCCCTGGTGGTCAGTGCACTCCTACAGGGGAGCATCTCTCAGCCAGAAGCTGGGCTCAAGGCTGGCGAGCACAGCATCAGTGGCAGGAGCCTCTCTTGCCTCCACTGCAGGTGGGCTGTAAGCAGCAAGGGTTCTCAGATTTTGATAGCCCCAGACTGTGGGAGGGACAGGAGGACATCCCCTGAGGGGTCCAGGACTGTGAAAAGGTACAGGCTGGGCTGAGGGACTGTGCCTCTGGTCTTAAATAAAAGAATTTACAGTTGCATCTTTTTGTTTTTATAGATATTATATTCAAATAATGATACTTTTGCCATATTTTCTGTTTATAAAACAAATTTATTTTCCTTCACATTTAACATTAATGATTACCTCCAAAACAATGTTGAATGACAGTGATTATTGGGGAATCCAAATTGTTCTTAGTTTCAATGAAACTGCAATTTGTATTTCTCAATTCATTATTATGTTTCCTATTGGTCTATGGTAAATATGCTTCATCATGTTTAAGAGATAGCTTTCTATTCCAATTTGCAATTAAAATTAAGCATTCTTTCCTTATTATTAAAACTCTATCAAGTATTTTTCTCTATCTACTGTTGGCACAGCCTTTATGCTTCAAATCTATCACAATGATAGGTTTTCAATTGTCGAACCAACCTTGCACCCCTGTAATAAACCTACCTTAATAAAGTGTATGTCATTCATCTCCTGTACGACTCCCATATTCTCTGCCCAACTGCCAATCTGAATCCATGAAAATGAATGAATTAATGGGAAATTATTTGGTTCAGGAGTGTCAAAAAAAATGGTTTGTATACTGCCCCTGCCCTTTCAAGTTTCCATCCTTAGTTGAGTGCTTCTACTGTGTAGTTCTTGGCTTTTTCAGGCAGGAAGCTTTGCCCGAGTCACAATGGCAGCTGGGCTTTAGAGGGAAGCTGATCTGAGTTTATTGTCTGCCTTACGCAGATGTTATTTCTATCTTACTGTTTGAATGGAGTCTCATAATTCAGCTACACATGGCACAAAAGGCAATAAGATTTAGAATACCATTGCATGCCTTCTGATTTCTGGGATCAGTATATTTACATAATGGGCATTCAGGAGAACAATTTGGGCTATTTTTGACATAAGACTGGCATGAACATTTGGGAGAGATCTAAATAGTCACCTGTCATAGTTCAAAGCCCAATCTATTAAAATCTTTCTCATCTTAGATGTCAACACTTGTGTCAAACAATGCGTAGCAACATATCTTTACCATATTTTACTTTTCTAGAATAGTCTCAAATAATAGCTCAGACAACCTTTCTCAGTCATTGAATATGATAAGCATAACCAATTCTATAGGCAGTGTGCTAGACTCTGGGAATCCCACATAGGTAGAAAACATGCTCTCAACGCAATCACTTTAGTAAGGAACAGACATATGTTAACAAATCAATGTGATATGAGATAAAGTGTGATAAGAGAAGAACATACAGGGTCCATGTAATTCCAATCTACCTGCCTCAGCTTTCATCTTAAATACAATACCTGACTTTCTTTCAATAGAATTAAACAAGAATCTCACCTAGAGTGATAATGCTTCAAAATACTAACTTTCAAAATGCAGTAACATGCTAAAAGAGAAGCTCTTCATCACTATCCCAAGCAGTGCCTATCTCAAAATCATGCTCAGTATCAACAGGCATCCTATGTTTTGGATTGTGTGAATGCCATAAAATATTAAAAGTATTAGAGCCTACAGAGGAGAGGGGCAAAGCCAAAACAAAAGAATGGTTAACTAGATAAACAGGCTGAAAATAACTGGAGAAATGCTCATAAAAGAATCATTTTGGCCGAAACCGGTTTGGCTCAATGGATAGAGCGTCGGCTTGGGGACTGAAAGGTCCCGGGTTCGATTCTGGTCAAGGGCATGTATCTTGGTTGCGGGCATATCCCCAGTAGAGGGTGTGCAAGAGGCAGCTGATCGATGACTCTCTCTCATCGATGTTTCTAACTCTCTATCTCTCTCCCTTCCTCTCTGTACAGAAATCAATAAAATATATTTTTTTAAAAAGAATCATTTTGTCACAAAGTTATCTCTCCCTATGTAAAATGACATTAATACCCTGCTTCCCCAAAAATAAGACAGTGTCTTATATTAATTTTTGCTCCCAAAGAAGCGCTAGGTCTTATTTTCAAGGGATGTCTTATTTTTCCATGAAGAATACGGTACACATTTATTGTTAAATGAAAATAAAGGAAATTTATTACCTGTATACGGTACGGTAGTACGGTAGTTGTCAACACAAACCAGACAAACTGTGAATCCTACAGTATCAAGAATTTACTCATTTATTCAATGACAATCATGTCATCATCTTCTGGAACATCATCATAACAATCCAATTCCTGAATTTCCTGGTGAATTTCTTGTGACTCCATTTTTTTCAGAATCAGTGGGCCAAATCTCTCATTTTTAGCCTGGGGGGGACCTTATTTTCGGGGGATGCCTTATATTTCATTCAGAAGGAAACCTGTAAGTAGGTCTTATTTTCGGAGGATATCTTGTTTTCAGGGAAACAGGGTAGCACCACTTTTCCTTAGAGGGAGGCCATTACATTTTAAAATGTAATTGAGTAATATACTTCCAGTTTACATTCTGGGAGATGGTGTATATATATCCTGAAAAAAATAGATTTCTGCTTTTGTGCATGTTTTTTCAGTCACCTGGAAATGTAATAGCTCAGAAGAATCATTTCCAGACCTAGTTAATTCTTATTGCCTGAAGTAATTCTATGCCTCAAATAAATCAGCCTCTACTATATGGATTAAAAATGTGACCAACTAGCCGAAACTGCTTTGGCTCAGTGGATAGAGGGTCGGCCTGTGGACTGAAGGGTCCCAGGTTCGATTCTGGTCAAGGGCATGTACCTTGGTTGTGGGCACATCCCCAGTAGGGGGTGAGCAAAAGGCAGCTGGTCGATTTTTCTCTCTATCCCTCTCTCTTCCTCTGTAAAAAAATCAATAAATTATATTTTTTTAGAAAGCGACCAACTCTCATGAACATGCTCTTTTTCATGATATCCTGTGCATAAGTGTGAGAAGCATTTTAAATTGTTCATTGTCTTATTCAATAAACTTCCTGCTATCTGGCACAGCTCAGAAATGATATGTATGGTCTTAATGAAGCATTTTACTTATTGGATACTCACCAAATATACTTAGACCCCCACTAAATATACAATACATAGATAGAAATGTGCAATAGTAAAACAAAATTAAGTCAAATGCAACCTTTCTTTGATGAATCAGACAATCTGTTGAGTCCAATAATCCAGGTGTCAGAAGCACCTAGGTAGCAGAGTGGTTATACCTATTTCCATCATCATTCCAGCCTAAGACCTGACTAACATATCAGTAACTGAAAAATGTCAAAGATGCCCACTATGGTTATTCAGATATCATAGAACATTAAAACCTGAAGAATCTTGAGGATCACTTGGCCTCATGGTCTATAATTTTACTTAGGCCTTGAATCCTTTATTCAAATGAAACCCGGAGAAGAGCCCCCATGTACAAACCAGCAGAAAATGGAGCTACTTGCATTGGAGATGGGAGCTGAAGTGTCAGAGTGCCTTCTTCAGTCATCTCTGAGAAACCTCTGTGGAACCCTAAGAATCTACAGAATGCAGATTATAATTAAGTGTTTTGACTAGATTGATAGTTTTCAGATGAGGAAACTAAAGCTTGTTATAGGTTATTAGGAATAATGTTGCTATGAATATTTATGTACAAGTTTTTGCATGGATGTATGTTTTCAATATGCCTAAGTACATAGTAGTAGTGGAATTGCTGAGCTATATATATTTTTTTCTATTATAAAAGTGGCTTGCTTCGGATCACACTATAAAGCAGTGACTGATCTGGAACTAGGAGCCAAGTCTCCCAACTCCAAGCCAAAGAGCATCTTTCCAACCCTAGCAGTCTTCATTGCAGTTTATTCTACTCTGTATTTGGACTAGAAAATATGAGTTAGTGCCCTGACCAGGTGGCTCAATTTATTGGAGCATCATCCTATACATCAAAAGGTTATTGGTTTGATTCCTGGTTGGGGTTCATACATGAGGCAACCAATTGATGTTTCTATCACATTGAAGTTTATCTCTCTCCCTTCATCTCTGTCTCTAATATCAATGAAAAAAAAATCCTCAGGTGAGGATAAAAAAAAAAAAAAACAAAGAAGAAGAAGAAAGGAAAAAGAAAGAAAGAAAAAAAGGGCAATGATTTCTGAGAATTCCATGTTAGCTTATGACTGATTTCAGCCATATTCTGAAAGTTCTCCTGGGGGGAAAAAAAAGAAAAGAAAAAGAAAGAAAAATTAAAACTATATTTTTGCCTGTTTTAGGCCATTAATTTAACAATGTTATATCCAAGATCCAAGAGTTATCACAAATTTATAAGTCCCTAAAGTTTTCTTTCTAATATGTACTTAGATAAAAGGAGTCATTTACCTTGTCTGTCCATTATATCAATATTAGAGGCACAGTGCACAATTTTGTGCACCAGAAAGGTCCCTCAGCCTGGCCTGCAGGATCAGGCCAAAATCAGCTTTCTGACACCCCTCAAAGGGTTCTGGATTGCAAGAGCATTTAGACCAGTCCAAAGGACCCCACGGGTGCACGATCGGGGCTAGGGAGGGACAGCAGGAAGGCTCCAGGGTGTGTCTGGCCCATCTCACTCAGTCCTGCTGAGGACTCCAGCAGCAAGATAACCTACCAGTTTGAGTGTCTGTGCATGTAATGATGACTGGCTGAGTGGCCTTATCTTACCATTAGCATATTATGATTTGATTGGTAAAATAGAGGACCAGATGACTGGACACTTAGCATATTAGGCATTTATTATATAGGATGTGATATGTGATATAGTTGTTTTCTACCGAAATATTCTTTATGAGGCCTGTTTTAGGATGCTAGGCCTTAGCACTTGGAGTAATGGTTATTTATAAAACTCATAAGTTAAAATAATAAAAACTAGAAATTCCAATCAAGATGGTGGTGTGTAATAATACTGAATATAAACTGAAATTACAAAATAAAGATAATAACTAGGATGTGACATGCTTGAATGTGAAAACTTTTTGTTACATCACACCCCCTTCACTACAGGATTATGAAGCAATCCATCTATTCTGAATGAATGAATGGTGTGTTTGGGATATTGGGGGGGGGGGGTTTGAGGGAATCAGCAAAATCAACAGTCACTGCCAATCAAGGAAGACCTACTAAGCAGCAGGTGATTTACAAATTATCTGAAATGGATATGTGATCATTATATTTTACAAACTAGGAACTGAGTGTCAGATAATTACTTAAGAACTAGGATTATTCCATTTGAAGTAAATTCACAGTGAAGAAAGTGGGCACAGGTTCAAGCTAAGCCTAAATAGCCAGTCAGAGATTTAGTGTTCATCTGAGGAGCAAGCATAACACAATTGACCGAGGGCAGTCACTACACAATGAGAATTTGGGAGTTCATGTTTACAGTTTCCCCTCATCTCCTTTGAAAAATACAAACTGCATGAAATTATTGAGCATGGTTGTTATTACAAGGGATTTTGAAAATGGCTAAATGTACTTTCAACTCAAGCAATTGTGCAGGGAATCATTTTAATCAGATTCTCATTTGGTATGAAAGCAATAAACATCTTTTTAAAAGATTTCTTTCTTTACTCTAAGTGGTGATGAGTAATAATGTGGGTGTAAATCATGTTAATTCTCCCTGAGCTATTTAAAATTCTTAATCATTATCAGAGTACAAAACAAAACGAGATATTTTATGTGTACCATTAAAATCTGTATTTGCTGAAAAGTCACTTTCTGTGACTTAGATGATGGTGGCTCTCAGTGCTGGAGCATGCAACTTTCAATGAAAAAAGAGTTGTTTCTTTAGCCTTCTATCTATACCCTAAATATACAGATACCCCATCTACCTCCCGCAATATTAGCTTCAATATCTGTAAATTAGTAGCAGAAAGGAAGGAAATATGCATGATAGAAATTGCCTGGTTAAGTAGAAAGAACCCTGGAATAGGAATCATGGGGCCTACCCACTAGGCCCAGATTGTCTGGCTATACTATTCCCTTCTATGAGTTTCAAGGCACCTGAGCATTCTATATTGGTCCCTCTTGCTCTTTTGGCCAAGAGGGACCTTCTTCTCACAATCCAATTGCCCACAGCTGCAGCCTGAGCTTTCTGTTCATGTCACGGTTGAAGCCTTGTGATGACTGGTACCATGGATCTGTCTCTCACCCAGTGTAGCGAGCTGGGCCCTCCCTGGAGAAGAAACCTGGGTTCAACTTTCCCATAAATAAAATTATGGGATTGGTTAGATCACTTCTAAGCCCTTCCAGAACTAGAGTGCAGATTTTTGTTTTACATAATCTGGTATCAAATAGGGACTACACAGGAAATTCCAGTCACTCATCGAAGGTGCATATGGGCACCTACTTTATGTCAGACCTGTGCTGAACAACACATAAAAGAAAGAGACCTTCAAAGGGAAGCCATCACATGCAGACTAGGTAAAGAAGAATCAAGGAGGTTTTTCAGTAGAAGTAGCATCTGAGCTAAATTTTGAAGGCTTTCTCCACATTTTCAGAAAAGACAGAAAAATACTAGTTGCTCCAAGTAAGGCTCTAGATAAGAAATGATCTAAGATTAATTAATTTAGATAACTTATCTTTAGAGTTACTTCCGGAGTCTCACAAAAAGATATACAACCCACATCTCTATTGGGACTATGTCCATACAATGCAATATTATTTGGCAATAAGTACAAATGAGTACTGATAGATGCTACAACATAATGAACCAAGAAAACATGATGCTAAGTGAAAGAAACCAGTCACAAAAGCTACATATAATGTAATACCATTTATATAAAACAAGTCGAATAGGAAAAGCCAATCTATAGTGTTCAGAATTCTAGTGGTTATCCTTGTGGTGAGGAATAAGTTCTGGATGAGGGCAGAAAAGGGGCTTCTGGAGTGCTGGTAATGTTACCTATATTATTGTGGGGGTTATTTACCATGGTTCGTTCAATTTATAACCATTTAATGAGCTGAACCTGTAGGATTTGTATACTTTTCTGTATTAATGTAGTTCATCTAAAGTAGTTTACTAAAAAAATTCTGAAGAGGCTATTTATGATTTAGCTATTTTTATCTTCTGGGGGATTATTAATTTTATACAATAAAATACTTGCATCACCTTGAATGCTATGTTTGAGGTCAAAAGCAGAAAAGAAGCAGTGCGGCTTTGATATGGTTGTCTTCTCTTAGTTCCCACAATGGGCTTCACACATTTTAAAGATCAGAAATAGCAACTGTCCTGTGGCTGGCACCCTTGGTATACAAAGTAAGAGGGCAGACATTTTAAATATAAAAGTCAATGTTCCTGGCAAAATAAATACCTTCCTTATGGAAGCCTTTCTCAGAGCATATTTCTCCCACCTCTCTCTTTTCTCCCTTTCTTCCTTTCATTTGTCCACCTACCCATTCATTTCAAAATGCCATGTGCCTGGACTGTGCTCAGCCATACCACAGTGAATACGAGAGACAAACCTAATAGACTCATGGAGTTTACCAAAAAACCTCACCAAGGTGATTGAGCATTCTAAAACTTCACCTAAGATAAAAAATAATTTTGATTCTCATAGAGACTTTTAAATTTCCTAAAATCATGTTTCCAGACAATGGACTGAGTCCAATTTCCTATATTACTTGCTGATTTGACAATTCATTCAGTGACATTGAAACATTGTTCACATACACTGATTCTCAATATAATCAAGTGAGAAAAATATACCAAAAAGAGGTGAAGGCCATAAATCAATAATTATATCACAATAGCTTCTATAGTTAGCATAAAGCTGCACATCAATAAATGTATATAATAATTGCAGGCTCCCAGGATGCACAGAACACATTTCAAATGAATACCTAATTCAATCATGCTCTTTCATATGTGCAAAAATGATTTCAGATCAAACATCAGGACCCATGGAACCTACCACCTTACATATGGTGATGGAAGCCTGGGTGGCCACATGAGATGAAATCCTGATTAAATCTGCTGTGGCCTCCTGTTTTCTTTTTGAAAGTTACACTGAGTTCATGGGGATTAATCAACCAAACAGCCTTCAAAACTGCCTTCATTTTTCATGCTTGGAGATTTAAATAGGATAAGGAAGAGGAATGTGGGGAAAGAGAAAAATTTGAGAATCACTTTCACTATTAATATGACCAAAAGCCTGAAATTTCGGAATTTTTGAGAAATAACTTTTTAATCTTTAACAAAAGCCATCCAAAAGCTAACTGATTGAAGAAAATAGCCCACATGGCCATCAGAAGAAGAGTGGATAAAAAAAGCTGTGGTACATTTACATCATGGAATACTATGCAGCAGTAAAAAAGAAGGATCTTTTACCCTTTGAGACAACATAGAGCAGTGGTCAACAAACTAATTAGTCAACAGAGCCAAATATCAATAGTACAACAATTGAAATTTCTTTTGAGGGCCAAAATTTTAAACTTAAACTTCTAACGCCACTTCTTCAAAATAGACTCACCCAGGCTGTGGTATTTTGTGGAAGAGCCACACTCAAGGGGCCAAAGAACTGCATGTGGCTCCTAAGCTGCAGTTTGCCTATCACGGGCATAGAGGAACCTGGAGACTATTATGCTAAGTGTAATAAGCCAGTCAGAAAAAGACAAGTATCACATGATGTCACTCATATGTGGAATCTAATAAACACAGTAAACTATTGAACAACATAGATCCAGAAACATAGAAACAAAGAGCAGACTGTCAAACCTCAGAGGAAAAGTAGGGGTGGGTGTGTGGGTGAGAAGAGAGCAATCAAAGAACGTATATGCATATATGCATGACCCATGGACACAAACAATAGTTTGGTGAAGGCCTGGGGTGGGGCAGGCAGGACCGCTACAAGGGGTAAATGGGGGGGAAAGAGGGACATGTAATACTTTCAACAATAAAAATTTAATTTTATAAAAAGATTGAGCATCCACCTATCCAACAGGAGGTTGATGCTGAGTTGCAGGCTCAATTCCCAGTAGGGGGCGGGCAAAAGTCAGATAATTAATGTTTCTCTCTCATTGATGTTTCTATCTCTCCCTCTCCTTTCATCTCTCTCTAAAAATCAATAAAAACATATTTAGTGAAAAAAATAAAACTCTGAGTCATTTGACCCCTGAACTCCCCGAGGCAAAGAGCCATCATACAATGTACCCGAATGACTGCTAAAATAATAGATGGTGTTACACTAGGCTTTTCTTCAAGGGTAAAGAGAAGAATATTTTCTAAGGAAATATGTACAGGAGGGTCTCCCTGCTTCACTGCTTCAGGCTTTTCATACACAAGGAGATGGGATTAAACTTTTTCAATGGTCCCCTCAAAGGGACTTTATGTGGTATGTGTGGCCCACTACACAAGGACCCTAAAAGATCCTTTGTATTTTCATATTTCAATTTTTATTTCAACCTTATTTTATTCCCAAAATTAGACAATCCTATTAATGTTGTTTTATGAAAACAATGATTATTATATACATATTTACCATTTCTTTGCTCTTGAAAAAAAAAAAAAGCTCCAAAAGATACTCTTGACATGGCCAACTATTTATTTTTCTCTATTACTGCACATATCCTTTTCCAAATTGCTTTGTACACCCAACAATATTTTCCAAATACATCTGTATTAATACATATGGATATAGTTCACATATTTATGTGCCATATAGCACCCCAGTATTTAAATATATTACTACTTATAATATTAATACACTCCCATGTTGCTGGACATGAATTTTTATATGGCAATAAACATTCTTATTCATGTCTTCTTACATGTGCAAGGATTACTTCATAGTAAGATACTAAAAGAGAAACATTGGGATCTTAGTAAGATATGCACATCATTGACATTGCTAGACATTGCCACAGTGCTCTCCAGAGCAGGTGTATACATTTATACTCCCATCAGAACTCCTAGTTCACTACATCTTCCCTTGGTATGACTGCATGATATTATCATGCATTTTACTGCTTGTCAACTTGATGGCTGTAAAGGACTGTCTTTTTTTGAATTTAATTTAAATTCTTCTCTTTACTAGTGAGGGTAAGTACCTTTTTTCAGATGTTTATAGATGAATCAGGTTTTCCCTTCGATAAGTTGCCCACTCATATTCTTTGCACATTTTTCTAATTGAACATTTTGTCTTTTTCATACAACACTTTTTAGCTTTCATACAATACTTTTTAGCTTCTGGACATTAATACTTCCTCATTTATAAGAACTAAAATAACTTATACGAGCCAGTGTCTTGTTATTTTAAACTAGAGGCCTAGTGTACGAATTCATGCACTGGTGGGGTCCAGGTGGCCCACTCCAGATGGGGGCCATTGTTAGTGGACCGGCTGAGGCTAGGAACCATGGGCAGGGCCATCCAGGGCGAGGGACCACAGGTATTTTAGTCATTGTGTTGTTCGGTCTAGTTGCATATTACCCTTTTATTATATAGGATTTTCTTTGTGGCACATTTTCATCAGAATTTTTATTTTTAATCATGTGAAATGTATCAATGGTTTCCATTCTATAGTTTTAAGAAATCCTTTCCTATTTTGGTATCATTAAGATAATCTTCAAAATTTTCATAAGCAAATAATTTTTACTTTTAACATTTAGGTCTTTATTCTGTCTTGAATTTACACTTCTGTATAGACTGGGGAAGGGAATTTTACTTTCTTTCATGAGTTTGTTTCCAGAATTTCAATTTAGTTCTATTGGTATATTTGTATATTCCTGTACTAATATTTTTATTAATATGGCTTAATAACAGTTCTTAATACCTGATAGAATTTAGCCTCTTCATCTTATTTTTCTTCTCAAAAAAAATCTTAGCTAGTTGTTTTCATTTCTTTTTCTATACAATCTTTAAGATATTTGTCAAGTTCCATGAAAATATCTGTGGGGCTTTATTGGAATTGTACAAACTACAATTAAATTATGAAGAGTTAAATTATTTATGATACTGATTTTTCTAAACCATTAAAATGTTCTATTTATCTTATTATTTATATTAGGCCATTATATTATTCAACAAAATGTCATAATATTTCCTTAAAAGACATATTTTGTTAGGTATATCATTAGATTTATTATGGGTTGTACTACTAAGTGAATGGGATTATTTCCCTTTCAAATTTAGAAATTTATCTTGCAAGTAAACTCTAATTGTAGTATATATTCATACATTTCATAAATGGTGATGGAAAGAATACCTTATGTGCTTGAAAGTAGCTGACATCCAGAGCTTACCAAATTAAAATAAAATTTGACCTTTCAATAAACAAAATAGGATAATTCCAATTATGTTTGAATATTGCTTTTTAGTTAGTAGTCTATATTACATTGTTTTTTTATTTCAGTAATTAAAATTTTTCCTATAAAAGCTTCTATTTTTCCTACATGGAACTCACTCCATTGTGTTAGTTCTACATGCAAAGGTTTTTCTTATTGTTCTTTAGAATATGTGTTGGTTCTTTATTTGCATTTAATTTATATTCTTATTCAAAGTTATGTTTTTTCTCCTTAGAAGATTTTGGGTTTAGAGGATATATGTACACACACACACACACACACACACACACACACACACCCCACATGTAAATACACTTCATCTGTTTTTTTTAATATATAAAGTATTTTTTTTCTTGATATTATTTTCTTTGCTCTGCACTTAAATTCCTTCCTAACTGTTCTCCTCTTCTAGTAATCCTGTCCTTGCTTTAACAATTAACCTTTTTCATCTTTGAAGACAAAGATGTCTTTGTTTTCTTTATAGACAAAGCAGGGCTTTTTTGTTTTGTTTTGTTTTGTGTGTTTTTGCTTGTTTGTTTGTTTGTTTGTTTATAATTTTCCTCTTATCTTAGACCTATGTTCCTTTTCTTAGAAATCCAGTACTTATTGTGAAAGCATTATCTCCTACCAACTTGGTATTACATACATCTGCATATTTAACATAATGTGTATTCTCTGTAATGAGCTCAATAAAAGGTGAAATGGATCCATAACCACCTAAATATTCATATCTATAATCACCATTCACAAGTTTCAAGGATTCCTTGAGTTGATATCATTCTTTGGTTTTTCAATGCACTTTTAAAATCTTCTTGCAATGATTTGTTCAAAGATTAAATTTTTTTCAGAGCAATGGTTTCCTTCTATTCTATGAATGAAACTACAGGAACCAGGGCTTTCATTTTTAAATAGTTTATTATTTATTGGTGAAAGTCATAGTTATTTATATTTCCTTTTGTTTTTTCCTTTTCTTTTTTATGCTTCTTTTCCTTAATGTTTTCCAAAATAACTTTTTAAACCAATGGGGTTGTTTAAAAGGAAAGTAACTTGCTCTGGCTAGTTTGGTTCATCAGCTCGTGGACTGAAGTGTTCCAGGTTTGATTCCAGCCAAGGGCATGTACCTTGGTTGAGGGCACATCCTCGTGGGGGGAGGGCGGGAGGCAGCTGATTGATGTTTCTCTCTCATAGATGTTTCTAACTCTCTATCCCTCTCTCTTCATCTGTAAAAATCAACAATATATATATATTTTTAAAAAGGAAAGTAACTTGATAAACTTTTTACTTGAATACAGTCAAGTGAGGGTACACATACTCTAATGGGGTATTGATTATGTTTAGGTGAGATAGGAGTGAATTTTTGTTATATTGTATTTGGAAATATTGTGCCACTTCATCACAAATAGGAATGAAGCATTATGTGACCCAATTCTTAGGGGTAGGGATTATGTGTTATGTTTTCTGTATCCCCAATATCTTTCACAGTGTTAGGCACAGCATCAACACCCAATATATAAATCCATTCATGAAGTGGCATCGTAGCATGCAACCTGAACCAGCTGCTGAGAACAGTTTGGAGGAAGCTGTTTTTAGGAGTAGTGATTCTCCAGGTACCCTGTACACTTCTTAAAATCCAGAAGCGTGATCACCACTTAAGAGCTAATAATTGTAAACTCTCACATATTAAGTATATATTTGTCTATGTACTGTACACTGTCCATTATGACGACTGTATAATTGTAGTGCTAACATTTTATCCATTTGAAAATGAAGAAAATGAGAACATTTGGAGAAGGTAAATGATTTGCCCAAGGGCACATGATTAGCAAGTGATGAAATCAGGATTCAGAGTAAAGTCTAGGTGACCTCCTCTTTCCTACTATCTTCCATTTACTTAAGCTATTTGAACATCTCTAGGTCTTAAGTTTGTGTATTTTTTCATTTTTAGTTTTCATGGTAGTTCTGATTCTTAAGAGACAGTAAAATAGAGAATTATTAAAAGCATCTGATAGAGATATAAGAAAGGAAGCAAATAGCTCAGGCTATTAGCCTAGTTCTCCAAAATTTAAATAGAGCTGTGATGCCCAAACCGGTTTGGCTCAGAGGATAGAGCGTCAGTCTGTGGACTGAAAGGCCCCAGGTTCAATTCTGGTCAAGGGCATGTACCTTGGTTGCAGGCACATCCACAGTAGGGTATGTGCAGGAGGCAGCTGATCAATGTCTCTCTCTCATCAATGTTTCTAACTCTCTATTCCTCTACCTTCCTCTCTGTAAAAAATCAATAAAAATATATTAAAAACAAACAAACAAACAAATAAATAGAGCTGTGAGAAATGACCAATCCCAGAGAGTCGAGCAGCAGAAATTGACCCTATTTGTATGGTCGCCAATCATCTTTGCAAGTGTTCTAACACTTCTGCCACTATTGGTTTGCCCTAAACCATCACATAGTAGGATTGGTTGGCTGTTTCCAGAAATGGCACCATTGCTTGTTGCTCACCGGGCCTGATAGACAGAATTGACTGTAAGGACAGTGACAATCTCTGAAGTATACTAACCTAATATGAAAGCGTACGTGTATTCGCAGTTAACATTACTAATGCTATTCCCATTGAATTTTTAAAGACTTTGTAAAATAGTCTAAACCTTAATGTTATTACAGAATAAAAAAGCAACTGCTGCCCTAGTTTCATAACAAATGCAGGTCAAATACATTTGAATTGGGAAAAGTAAATTTAATTTGCAGGTTTCTGTTTACATGTTCTGCTCTATTTTCTTTTATAAATTAGTGAAAAAAAGTTCAGAGGGCTTTTTTAGTTCAAACATTTTTGTTTGTTTGTTTGTTTCATAATGGTAAATCAGTCTGCTCAGGCAAACAGAACATCAAAACAGTAACAATAAGGAGTTATCGTTGGAAGGAGATCCAATTTACACATAAATATACCCACTAAAATTTGAATGAAATTTTATAGAGGAACAAAGGTGGCTAATGTACTTGTTGAATCTTTTGAAGCAGCTTCTAAATAATAGCTGCAGAAGTATACACAGATTGTGCCAACTCTAATCAATCTTATGTATTTCTTCTGCAACATTATCAAATACATTTCATAGGAGGGTAGAGCAACAGAAAAACTATGGTAGCTGAAGTCAAGTATAGCTAATTTTCTGGTTAATAAATATGCAATCTACAGAATTCACCCATCCATAGTGATTAGCTCTGATATGGAAGACAGGTTCCCAGCATGCATTGCTTCTATGGGTTTTATGTTGATGGTATGGGCTTCTCAAATCTAGATGGATATAAAAGATGGTAGCAGTATGTGAGAAAAAAGCATATTCTATTTTATATTCCAGCATTAAGTATAATAGGAAGGCAATTTTTCATGCCAAACCTGGTAGGAGGGAGCCCAGAGTAGGTCTCAGATTCTCCTGTAAGAGTTAAGAGCTCAGAAAAGCAGATGGGGGAAGGGTGACAGCATGGAGAACAAGATGGGAACCTAATACCTACAGAACCAGCAAAATCAGAAGATGACAAGGTCTCAGAGATGAAGAAAGCAGAGGTAGTGTCTCACAGGCTTAATTATCAGAATGTATAATATGAGCCCAGAATTCAAGTTTTCAGAGCAAGTTTCCCAGAAGAAAGGCCACTCCGACTTTAGCTTTTTTGAGAATCCCTGAGTACAAAAAGAATGAAGGATCTGGGGCTGATACCCACCCACACCCTCACACCATCCAAACTAAGAACTAACATAATCATTTAGAACAGAGTGGGCATTGGGAGAGTTACAGTGAATGGACAGAAAAATAGATGTGCACACAGACTTTAATATGAAAATTCTTGGGCACCGAAGAGCAGTGCAGGACTGGTTAGGGTATGTACTATGTAATCACAAGTTTCTGGGTTCAAAACCTAGCTCTGAAGCTTGCTATCTATGTCATACTAGACAAATTACCTAACCTCATCTCAAGATATGGGAAATGGTACTTAATTCCTATGACTGTTATGAGACGAAAATGTCTCTCAATGCATCTAAAACACTCAATGAAATGCCTTCATCATGGCAAGTACTCAATAAATGTTAGTTGACATTATTCATAAATGACCAAAATCAAAACACTACTAACTCAAAAGGTGGGGGGGAAATTGGAGAACATCTGTAATACCGTCAATAATTTCATAAAGATCATGAAAAGCAAAATCATTCCAAAATTTTCCTCCCAAACTACTTGCTCTGAATTTTCTTAAAAGTAAACATTCTATTAACTCCATGCCAATCTCTCTTGCTTACACTCATGTGCTTTTTCTTGAGCTATGCTATTCTAATACTCCCTACCACCACATCTACCTGCAGCTAGAGAGGACATATTTCCTACCTGTATAGAAGTGTTACCTGCCAACTTAAAAAATGAGAGAGGACTCACAAAAGTAATGTGGAAACATTAAGGAGGCTGAGGGAAAATATTCTAGAAGAGGTAGGTATACAACCTAAATTCCCTCTTTCTCCTTCTATATTGCACCCTTGATGAAACCCCAACATGAGTTAATCCAACTCTCTAATGACTCCATGTCTGCTCATAAGCAGCATAACATGGTTAGGAAAACACACAACCATATTGTCTGTTTCCTTTTAAACTGATGAGTCAAACCTCAAGTGTGGGCTTTCTGTGTGGTCTGCCATCCTGCTCTCTTCCCCTAACCCATTCATTTTTCTGCTCTCTTTGAGAATATTTCAAAATTGTTTCCTCTCTTCTCATACCTCTAACTCTCCTTTCTTCCTCCTCACTTAGCCTCTGATTTCAGTGAAGAAAAAAAAGCAACTAGGATAAATTTTACATCTACCCACAACCACATTTACAACAGCATCTGTACCCATAGAATCCGCTTTCTCTCTTGTTATCTGTTAAAGAAGAATCCTCCATCTTCCAAGGGCAACCCCCACCACTAATGCACCTGTTTTCTGTATAGTATTATGACATTATAGCAATTACCTAATACTATAATATAGGTCTATTTGTTTACTGTCCAGCTCCCCATTAGAATATAAAAAATCCTTGAGTATAATGTATCCTGCAGCAAATAGTAATACCTGGCACTTATTATGTACTCAGTGAATATCTGTGTAATTAACCAAAAATGAGAGGAGGAAAGAAAAATATGATTTCTCACAGTGAAATTTCCTTTTTACACACTTATAGTTATCTCCTTCTCTCCCTGCATCTCTCATCTTTTTGATAGAAATATAATGTCTCAGGAGTCTAGGTTTTTAAAAAGTGATGCTCTTCAGGGATGTATACCTTGGGCATCCATGTGAGTCATGAATACCATGTGAAGCCTGCATAGAATATGATCTTGACTAAAGAGTGCCCATGAGTGAGGCCCTAACCACAGAGCAGGGCCAGCCAGGGATTATGGGAAGTATGCTTACCAACCAAAGTTCTATTTAGGATCAAGATCCAATGACAAGAAAGCATTTTAACTTCCTCCTTTCCTTGCCACTGAATCCGAGGCTGTGTCAGGGAAAGTTCAACACTTGAACACCTACAGAAAGTATTCTAGTGAGGAAGTACATGGCTTGTATATACCATCTGCACAATACTCAGAATGCCAGCCAGTATGAATAGGGAGGGACCTCTAGCTTGCCCTCTCTGTCTATGAGTAGGATACTCAGTTTCAGAGCACTGTGGCCAAGATGGATGAAGAACCAAATCAAACAATGAATGTAGAGGGGCTTGTTATTAGATAACAGGCATGATAAATACACCAAAGCAGCTGTTAAGAATATGAACATGAAAGAAGAGAAAGGGAAATGGGGAGTGTGAGGGGAAAGAAGGTTTAAGAGGTGGAAGAGGGAGAAAAGAAGATAAATAATTTAGTTCTATATGTCTGTGTTGAATATAATGTACTGAAGATTGCAAATATGACTACTGAACTCTGTAACTGGAAGTCAACAGTTTAGACATCATGGACAAGTCCTTTTCTTTGTTTGGGCTTCATCAGTCAATGCAGGGAGTTAGCATCTTAGGTGATCTCCAAGGACCGTCACATTTCTGACGTCTGTTAATACATAACCTTTGCAGTTACTAGTTTGCTAATCTAGGTCAGTGGTGTCAGCAGGCACTTAGGCCAATCAGGAAACAGTTTGGAGCTTTAGCGGATGTCCCTGAAAACAGGCAGAGACTCCCAGTGCCAAAATTATTTTGGACCTCTAATGGAGCCTTAGCTGCCTTCCCATAGCTCCTATCTTTCTTCCCAAGAATACATGCTCCTTGAGACCTACTCATGTACAGGTCTCATTTTACAGCTTATTTTTCCTGAGAAATTAACAGCACAAACTAAAATTTGTTCCTCAGCTCAGAATGAAGCAGTCCAATGAAGTTCAGCCAATTTATCCTTGAATAATTTTTTGGCTCTTTAATGATGAATTATTTTGAGCACTTGGCCCCAGAACCTATTTCGCAATGACTCAATATAAATAAGACCTCTCCTAATCTTTGTTCCTGGCCTCTTCTGAACTTTCATAAATCACATCTGATCCCTTGGGAATGGCCTTTGTAGTCTTCATTTGGGAGAGGATCCAGCATGGAAGGTACCACACTTACAGTTCTTATGGACCATATCATGAAATCAACCAGAGGCAGATATCACCAGATAAAGAGAGCCTGGACTAGGAAAGCAGGAAACAACCATCTCTTTGTTGTTTCCTTATTTTTAAATCTTTTCAAGTTAACTGGTATGGATTTAAATCACTTGTTCACATATAGCCTTGTAATATCTTATATTTCAAAGAGGCCCATGGTACACCAGAAAGAATAATAAGAATACAAAAGACCAAGTAAAATTTTGGATCTACTGCTTTACACACTTTAGACAATTTACATAACCACTCTGAGTTTCCTGATTCTCACCATCTCTAAAATGGTTATGATAAAATATAACAAAAGGAAATGAATAAGATATCTTAGTCCACAGCATAGCACAGTGTCTGGTACATATATGTACAAAAATATTAGCTACTTGCTATTGATCGTATTAAATGAAATAATGTCTCTGGGCATGTTGCATAAAAGAAAAAAAAACTAACCAAAGTGTGTTTGAAAATACCTGATTCCAATGTAAGAAAATAAAAATTTGCCTCATTTTCATTACAGTGCATCCTCATCCTCATCTACTAAGTGAGCAAAAAGCAAGTATTCACATTTATCTAAAGGAATTAATCACAGGTGGAAGCACAGATTTAGGCACAGGCTGCAGAACCATTATAATAACTGAAAACCACCTAAATGTCCAAAAAGAGAGGCTAGCTGAGAAAATTTTAATATATACATAAAGTTGACTACTAGGCAACAATTAAAAAATGATGCTCTGAAAGTATATTTATTGACAGAAAAAATATGGCCAAACTATACTTGAAAGAAAGGTTAAGAAATAGGTGTTTTTTATGCATTATAAATCTATCTGGTATGAATTTTAACAAACATTTTACATTGGAAATAAAATAATAGAGATCATATTATATGTATTAAAATAATAGAGATTGTATTATATTTGATTTTCAAATATATAGTGTATATGTTAAAATATTTAGATACATTTTCAATAACTTTACACTAGAAGGTAATTCTGCATGGTACAAATTGTAGTGAATTTCACTTTTTATTTGTATTTAGCCAAACTCTTGTTTTTTTCAATGATTTTTTAAAAACAATGATCTTGTATTTTTGTTCAAAACAAATGAACAAAAAATGGCAAATAAGGTCCCTAACCATAAGTCTCTAATTCTCTCAAAATAGTAGAAACTTCATTTCCAGGGCTGATATGCTGGTTTCTGGAAGTCCTGAGCCTCCCAGAAAGCACACAGACACCTACCTACCTGCTGCCCTCTAAATCTATTGTCAGAGAGACAAAGGCAGGGATATTTCTTGCTTTCCCTGATGTAGGAATTATGCCATCCTGTCGGGAAGAGGGGAATACAGAATGACTGCTTAATGAGTATGGGATTTCCTTTTGGCTTGATGAAAATGTTTTAGAAATAGATAGAGCTGATAATTGCACAACACTAAACATTGTAAATGCCACTGTTTGTACATTTTAAATGGTTAGATTATATGTTGTATGAATTTCACCTCCATAAAATAAAAATAATTAAGCTATGAACACCAAGTGCAGGTAACTTCATTACATATGTAGAAAATTTGCCTATTTACTTTTGTGTGTCCAACATGCAAATACTCTGCACATCTAGATCAAACTTTTAAAAGAAGCCTCTTCACTTTGTTTCAGGGAGATGTATATTATTAATCATCATTATCATAGTCATAAGGTTTTAGAACTGAAAAACAGCTCATCCACCTCCTTTTAGAGAATAGATAAATGATGTTAGAGAAGACTCAAAGATATTAATTTACAAAATAAAATTTAAAATTCAAGTGTCCATGGTCCCATATTCTTTACATAATAATCCACTACTATTATTTTCTTCATTTAATTTTTTTTGGTCCTCTTTAATATTATTTTTAAATTAGAGGCCCAATGCACAAAATTCATGCAAGGGGCCTGGCCCTAGCAGCTGTGGTGGTTTGCCTTATCCCTTGCAGCCCCAGCTTCATACAGAAGGTACTTTGGCTGTCTGGTCTAATTAGTATATTACTCTTTTATTATTATAGATTATTTCTTCATAATTTTCTCCTATGTATTCTTATTTGGACATTGAATTCAGTCTATTCCCTAAGTCCTTTATCCTTATTTGCTTCCTATTATTTTCCATCATTTTGCCTTTTTACTTCCAAATTATTTTTTAATGTTGACTATCATTTTTATTTTCCAAGGGCTTTTTTATTTTTCATAATATCCTGTTTGTTTCTTTGTTTTTGTTTCTTAAAAAATTTTTTTTTCAATTACAGTTGACATACAACATTACATTAGTTTCAGGTGAACACCACAGTGATTAGACATTATAAAACTTACTAGAGGCCCGGTGCACAAAATTCGTGCACAGGAGGTCCGTCAACCTGGCCTGCATCCTCTCACAATCTGGGACCCCTTGGGGGATGTCTGATTGCTGGTTTAGGCCCAATCCTGCAATCAGATATCCCTTTAACAATCCTGGACCGCTGGCTCCTAACCACTTGTGTACCTGCCTGACTGATTGCCCCTAACCACTCTGCCTAGACTCTACACACTGCGGCCCCTGCCACCTTGGCTTTGTCCAGAAGGTCATCCAGAAGGACGTCTGGAATGACATCCAAGGTGGTTCGGCTGTCCAGCCAAATATGCATATTACAGTTTTATTATTATAGATATTTATTGCTTAATCAAATTCTCTGCCTCATGCCACTTTCTATAATAGAATTTGCTTTCTCCATCCAAAAATCCTTTGATATACTTGTATTTTTACCTTGTGTTTTGAAAGTATAATCTAACAAACTCATCCTTGTTTGTAACAGTTATTTCAGGTAGATAAGTAGGTGATGGGTTGTGGATTAACTCAGTAATGTTCCACACCTTCCTGGCTCCTACCACTTTATACCTGGGAAAGCTGAAGATCTAAGTTTAATCTAAGTCTCACAAACACTGTCATTAACACAGCAGTTTCTGTGTCTGTGCCTCTTACACTGCCCTGACTCCATAACCCAGATAGATTATTTATTTGAAGGACAAAAGTAATCTTTCCATCCATGGCCAAGAAAATTATACCTTCCCAGTAGTTTGTACAGATTAATTTCCTAGGAGGCCCATTACTGAATGCTTCTTGAATGTGTCTCTCCATAGTTGCACAGTAAGGTTGTCACTGATCTATTTGGAATCAAAGAAATATTGACATGACAGAGGCAACAAAGATCTGGGCATTTTGTTAACTCATATATCACTGATTTGGAGTTTTTCAGCCCCTCCATTCAGCTATTTGGAGTCGCCAGAATGGCAGGTTGTTGTTTTTTGTTTGTTTGTTTGTTTTAAATATATTTTATTGATTTTTTTACAGAGAGGAAGGGAGAGGGATAGAAAGCTAGAAACATCAATGAGAAACATGGACCAGCTGTCTCCTGCACACCCCCTACTGGGGATGTGCCCGAAACCAAGGTACATGCCGTTGACTGGAATCAAACCTGGTACCTAAAGCAGTCATATTTTAGTACAAAAAATTAAAATTTAAAAGCTATCAAGACTACATCATAAAATTTCCAAAAGCCTCCTAATATTTAAATAAAAAGGGTGATAGTAGAAGAATGTCATGTAAGGAAAAATATTCTGTAAGTAAACTACATCTAGAAAAAATTTACTTTAGAAAATTAACTTTCATTTGTAATGCTAACAGCAAAACACCCATGTAAAACATGCATGGTGTCAAAACAAGCCAAAGGTAAATCATTTGGGCAAAAAATGAAAAAGGATCCCAAGTCAAATTTATAGCAAGGATTCCTTTATTAACTTTTGGTCGAGAATATGTTTGTATATTTTCAGAAAACAACTCCAAGACCATGTGAATTCCTGCAACAAAGAGGAATTGACAGGAGTGCTCCAGCCACGAAGACAGAAAAGAAACAATCCAGAGATGGAAGATGCTTACAACGCCTTGCCATATTAGCAGTCAACAGCTGTGAGTCACTGCACGTTGCCCAGGACCAAACCAGAGAGGGTCGGACCTCCATTACCACCATTTGTCCACCCTTCAGAACTGAAATATAATTTCTGAAATGTACACATAAGGAACTGTTTGACATAGAAATTAGGACTCAAAAGAACTGTTGGCCCAGAAAGAAACTCACTATAGACTGATTTATTTGCCTCTCAGCATAATAATTATTGCTTGTCTCATTTTTGGTTCTTATAAGTGTATTTCTAGTATCACATGAGCTCACTCATCTAGGGGAAATGATGAACAACATAGACTGATGAAAAAGAACAGACACAGAGACAGGGAAGCATTGATCATACTGTCGGACCTCAGAGGGAAGGTAGGGGAGGGTGAGGATAAGGGAGATAGATCAACCAAAAGACTTGTGTGCATGCATATGAGCCTAACCAGTGGTCACGGACAACAGGGGGGTGGGGACATGTGTGGGGAAGGGTTTGGGACAGGATGGGGGGAGATGAGGACAGATATGTGATACCTTAATCAATGAAGAAATTTAAAAAAAAAAAAAACACGCCAACTCATTGGCACTGAAATATAAATGTAACCAGTATCCAACTCAGTTCTCTGATCTTGGAACATGATTCCCCTGTCATTAAACAATGTGCTACAGGGGAAAAATGTTGATTTTTTACAGAGAGGAAGGGAAAGGGATAGAGAGCTAGAAACATCAATGAGTAACATGGACCAGCTGCCTCCTGCATACCCCCTATTGAGGATGTGCCCACAACCAAGGTGCATGCCCTTGACCGGAATCGAACCTGGGACCTTTCAGTCTGCAGACCCACGCTCTATCCACTGAGCCAAACTGGTTTCAGCAGAATGGCAGGCTTTAAAAACATGCTAGGAACCGCTGGCATTCTGAGGAGTTTGGATACATTTGGAGACAATGATCTGAATTAAATCTGGATCCCAGCCTACAAAGGTTTACCCACATCACACCAGTGAAACCCTTTATGTTGGCCTTGGGATGAATGTATTAAGCTTCTGCACTATAATATCGGTCATCATAATCATAACAATAACTATATCTTCAAGCACCATGACCATGCTAGGCAGTGTAACATGAAGTAATTTACTTAGGCTAACAATGCACCTGCATGACAAGTCCCCACCCAGTAGAGGTTCCTAAAGATCAGGAAAATGGCTACATTACTACTAAATGACTAAGCCAAAATCTGCACCCAGATAGTTTTATTAGAAAATGACTATTAATAATGATCATGAAATTAGCAAAGCTTCATTATATGCTTACTATGTAGTAGGCATTTTAGCCAATGTTAAATTTGCATTACAAATCTGTTATGCAGATTCTTCATGACTTAATAATATTACTGTCTTGGTTTCCAGAGTTACAAATCTGAAAGGCACTAGAAATATTGGAGATTTGGAGACCCAGAAGGCAAAAAAAAAGCAGAGGCCATCCTTTGGTCTCCATCCTTATCCAATGATATCAAATGGTAGCACAAATCCATGCCGCAAAGGCAACCATTTGAGCCTTAATTAAAACACCCAGCTACACAAACATTTCTTGTAAAGTTGAGTCATAGAATAGTTGAGCTAGCCAGAACCTTGACCAATCACCCTGATTTGTAGAATAGAAACCAGAAGTCCTGAGAAGGGGAGTAATGTGTTTTCATCACCTCACACAAAATCTCAGGGTTTTACAAGCCTTTCAGAGTGGCATGTGGGGACACCCCAACATTAACCAAGGATTATTAGGATACTCTGTGATAATGTGGCAATTAATCCAGAACAGGCCCTGACCCTTAAGGAACTCACTGTCCACTGAGAGAGACAGAGAATTCACAAACAACATGCATTCAAGCCAAGAAGGAAATTCAATGGCCAGGCTATGTTAGTTCAGAGGAAGAAAAATTCTTTCAAGTTGGAGACAGGGAGTCAAGAAAAGCTTAGCAAAGTAGAGGATATTGACAAATGACAGGTAAAATGATGAGAAAGAGAAATACATTGAAGTCAACAGGTATAGCAGAGGCAGAAAACTTCAGGGTGTATTCAGAGGGGTACAGTTTGGCTGGAAATGAATACAGGTGAAGGAGACAGAGGGCTGTTGAGTTGCTATGGAAGCCCATGGGCAGAAAGCTGAGGAGGATAGACTGTGCCTTAGCTGCTGAAGTCTGAGTACAAGGAGAAGTTTGTTAGGACTGGATTTTGGAAGGGTTTGCCTGGCACTGCACTACAGTAAATGATCGAGGGAAAAGAGGCCAGAGAGGAAAGATGCAGGAAAATGGAAAAGAGGTAGGAGGATGTTTGTTCCACCAGCAGACAAGAGGTAAGGACAGACTCCCTGAAATGGGGTAGGGTCTTGGGAAGTGTAAACAAGTGGCTGCTTGGTGTACTTTTCCTTCTCTTCCACTAGATCCACACTTAATTGCTAAGTGGCATTTAAGTAATCTGCAGCAGGAAGTAGTCACGTTATATACACCTTACACCTTAAAGATTCTAAATCCCTGAAGGGACATGACCACACAGCTTCTGAATATTCAGTCCCTCTACTCTGTTCTATGTTTTGCCAAACTGGCATAATTGAGCACCTTTTGACATCTTCAAATTGCAAATTGTATGCCTTCATCAAAATATTTCACTAATTTCCTTTTTCAGAGAGGAGCTTGGGGGTGGGATCTACAGACAGAAGCCAGTCAGTTCCGAATAGCAGTCCTTAATTGTCTGTGATCACTTTTTTCCTGGGTGATCAGTTCTTGCTGGGGCTTTTTGCTATAGCATTCCTCAAGCAACCTACCTCCTAGGATTAAAGCTAACAAAATAAACTACTTGGCATGCAATTAAGTATGTCCATTCAGATGTCAGCAGTTACCAACTGAATCTCTGCAAAAGTAGCTGGGAGGCATTTGACAGAGGAAGATCTTCCATGTTCCTAGAAGCATAGGTTTAACCTACTCAGAGCAACATTTGCAATATTCCCACCAGTCAGTGACAAAGGCTGCTGAAAATTAATTTGGAGGATTTTGTTTTCTTTCCAAAGATGAATTACTGACCTTAGGATAAGGCAATAATCTTGAATAAAACCAAATACATCTCCAATCTTCCTATAACAAAATCTGTTTTACAACTATCACCAAGACTAAAAGTGGAACAACCACAAGAAATCTAGAGAGCTTGAAGTGATCAGTAAGGACAAAAATAATAAAGGCCTCCAGGGATGAGCATTGGGGAATGCTACAAATACCCATGGACAACTATGTACCAAAACCAGCAAAGAGATGTAAAATTAATAGGCCTGTCAGCTCCTTATAATACGCCAGTTTGAAAGTATAGCTCTAGTGGGCTGGGGATAATTTTGTCACAATCAAACCATAGTTTACATATCCATGTGCTTTCTTGCCTTCAGAGTTTTTCTTTGCTGAATTCCAACTTACTGCCCTGTATATGCTCACAGATTTCAGACAGCTTCTTCTTTTTTTTTCTCAGCTGTCTTCAGAGATATTGTGTATACTTTTCAACCATCTGCTATTGCTAAGGGAGCCAGGGATAGTGGAGAAGCAATTGACAGCTGGAGCTATCTAACAGGAAAAGATAAGCTCCCACCTCTGCCAGGGAGAAGGGGAACTGGTGAAGATATTGAAGAAGAGTCTGGAATTCCTGCTTCAGTTGGTAAACTATTATTTTGTATGTTAAAAGAAGATGTGATCCCAAAGAACTCCCTCAGAATTACAAAGGTATTATTGGTTCCAGTCCACTGAGCCAAGATGCACATGCATGGTAGTATTCGGGATACCAGTTTGGAGACCTGTACAAGAACACAACATTGTCTCTGTTCTTCCAATTATCTCCTACAACTGAATGTTACTATTTTCTGAGTCCTCCAATAATAAACAATCACACTGCTACTGCACAGGGAGCTGCATACAGCATGTCTACGTGCTTTGACAGACATTACTTCATAAGATCATCCCAACAGTTTAATCTTTCTCAATAAATGAAGAGGCTGAATCTTAGAAAGATGAAATGAGTAGACTAAGGTCACTCTGCTTGGTAGAGGATGCCAGCAACTCAGCCTCATATCATAATTTCAATGAACAGAAAAAGTAGCCAGCATCATAAACCATTCAGAAATAATGCTGTCTTTTATACATACCCTCTATAGTGCCTGTTTGTTTGTTTGTAATTAGATTAATATTTCAAGGGAGGCTTACTTTCTTAATGTGGCAAGACCCAGAAAACCAAGATTCATAATGAAATTATTCTGCATCTTATGTATTGGGTCTAGTAATAATTAATGTCGTTTTTAAACATTCATTTAAAATCTTGCTTGGCGTTGACTTGAATTGACATAACCTTCAAACACGTGGTATCTACAGAACGTGTGAAGTGCAATTAACAAGTTTTGCTTGAAAAAGTTTGTGTTTGTTTTTTTTTTTTTGTTGCAAAACTAGGGCTAAGAAGATGGCGGATGAAGAGCATATTCGGCACTGCATGCTTTACGAGTTCCAATTAGGAAGAAAAGCAAGTGAGGCTGCAAAAAACATCTGTAGTGCTCTTGGTCAAGATGCAGTTAGCGCCAGAAAATGCCAGCGTTGGTTTGAGAAATTTCGCGAGGGAAATTTTTCGTTAGATGACAAGAGTGGTCGAGGCCGTGTGTCCAATTTTGATCAAGAAGCTCTTCAAGCTCTTTTGGTGCAAAATCCTCAAATTACCCAACAAGAGCTTGCGACAACTTTAAATTGTTCACAAAAAACAATTTCCAATCAATTGCGTGCACTTGGCAAAGTCCAAAAGTTTGGAAAATGGGTTCCTCATGAGTTGACCAACAACAACCGTAATCAAAGAGTCACAATTTGCAGTTCGCTCCTCTCTCGTCAAAACCGTTTGCCGTTTTTAGAGCAAATTGGACTGGAAAAATGGGTGCTGTATGTTAATTTGAAAAGGCGGCCTCAATGGTTGGACAAAAATGAGGCTCCGCAGCCCACGCCAAAACCTGACTTGCATGCGAAAAAAGTGATGTTGTGTGTTTGGTGGAATTTTAAAGGAATTCTTCATTATGAACTTTTACCATCTACCCAAACCATTACAAGTGCAGTGTATAGTGCCCAGTTGGAAAGGTTAGCCCAAGCTTTAAGAGAAAAAGAACCCGCGCTGATTAATCGGAAGGCGTAATTCTTCACCGCGATAACGCACGACCGCATACTGCAAGAATCACTGCTGAAAAAACTGCGCCAGTTGGAATGGGAAGTTCTTCCTCAACCTGCATATTCTCCTGATATTGCCCCTTCCGATTACTATTTGTTTCATTCTTTGCAAAACTTTCTTCTTGGAAAAAAATTTAATAATGAAGAATGCCTCAAAAATGCATTGACCGAATTTTTTGCATCAAAATCACAAGAATTTTACAACAGAGGGATTAAAATGCTTCCTGAGCGTTGGGCACAAGTGGTAGAAAACAACTGCAACTATATTGTTGATTAAATTTTGTTGTATTGTTTAAATAAATTCGATTTTAAAAAAAGTATTAGAAAACGACATTAATTATTACTAGACCTAATACATGGTAGACATAATCATACACCTTTCTTTATGGTGCTGAAGAATTACGATATAACTCTGAAAGTAAAGTTAAAAAAAGACTTCAGAGACTATATACATGCAATGAAAGATAATTTATAACATACCTGCATGAGTTAGAAACAAAATATGGAATAGACATTAAGAAAGTGGGGCTAATGGATGAGGAACTAATGCTAACGGAGGAACTGGATGTGGAAGTGCTGTGGTCCAATGCACTGAGGGACCATTTCTAGGTAAGAGGAATTGCATCTGGTGGAGGAGTACACCTTGCCAAGAGCAATGTCATACACAGAGATTAGATGTCCTGTTGAATAAAGGTCATAAAAAGAGAAGGCTAACTCAATCAAGACACCAATCCCCCACCAAGAGCCAACTATGTGGGAGTAATGGTAGGGAGTCCAAAACCAATTACAAAATGTTCTCTCTATCTTCAAGGCACTAAAAGCCTAAAGGAAAATAAAGAGCATGTTGCCTTGCAAAAATAACTGATAAGAAAGGATAGTCTGTATGGAGGACCAAATAAAGTTTCCCAATCTGGGTCATTCCATTAAAAGCTCTGGGTCTTAATGCAGGCATTGAATACCACTCTGTATGACTCGGGGTGATATACTGCCCCTTCTTTTGCCTTCATTTCCTCATGTACACAGTCATTGGGTTTGGACAGGATAACCTGTCAGACTATTTATTGATGTGGCAGCCCTAATGTGCTCTGCGGATTAGTGAGTGAGAGGACTGCCTGTAAACAGTAAATCACAATCGCCCCCAAATATACATAGTCCCCAAGCACTCCTGATCTCCAGTTGGCCCTCTGGGCTCTTTCCCAGCTTTCTTGGAAACAGCTGTCTCCTTCCCCTTTAATCAAGAAGGTTTTGTCTCCAAAATCCATGTTATGTGTTAAGATTTCAGGAACAGCCTGTAGATAAGGTATGACATGACAAAGAAGATCCTTCTGAAACCCAGAAACTCCCACTCAGGGAGTAAAGAGAGATCTTATAGAGACAGGAAGCAGCCAAAGCAATTGTACATATTCTTCCTCATTTCAGCAGTTTCTAAGCTCAATCAACAAACAAGAGATCACTTTTGACCACTGAAATACCTAAAATCTGACAGTGAGATAGGAGCCAGGCAGAGATACACACTTAACAGTGACTCAATAAATAGCAGAGGTTTTGAGATGAGTCATGAAAAAGCGATAAGTTGAATTGTAGAAGAATATAGTCCACCAGACTTCACTTTGAATCTAAGCTTTGCCATCTATTGGGTGAGTAGCCTTGACTAAGTTGCTTAACCTCTCTGAATCTCAGGTTCTTTCATCTGTGAAACTGGAGACAATAATACTACCTACCTCTTTGAGTTGTTATTAAGATTATATATGACTTAACACAATGCTTGCAATATAATAAATAGATGCTAAATAAAGAGAGAAAATGGGAGTATATCTAGCTATCCCTTTCTGTATCCTTGTTCTCACTGAGATATTCCTTGTCCATGCCCACAAATGCATCTGCTCTCAGGAAAGAATCTAGCAAAATCCCTCATTTGTTAAGGAGCATGAAAAATTATGATATGTGGGGTGTCAATGATTGATGAGGTCTCCTATGCTTTCCCAGACTAGATAGCATTTTTAACAGGGAGAAAATGCTTTAATAAAAATGAATTAAACTTAAGTGGTAGACTTTAAGGCTTCAACCAGTTGACGAAAAAGTAATTTTAGAGGTAAAGACATCTTCACATTACCCTAGATTGCACATGTGACCTACAATTCACTTTTTCAATTTTACACTTTGCCAAGAGATTAATTCCTGTGCAGTTCCACTCAGTTTAATTTAGTTCAATTAAATTTCACATATTCTGAGTTGTCCCCTGCCAAGTGCTTAGAATGCAGGAAATAATAAGACAGTGTCTTGCCTTCAAAAGAGTCACAACCTGTAAGACTTTGCAGACATGTAACCAAGTCATTAAATACAAAACATAACATCATATTTGCTAAGGAGAAGTTTGGGGGACTACGTTATGGAAACACAGGAAAACAAGATATCTATTGGTTTTGAATAAAATAGATGAACTTTCATGAAACAAATAGAATTTGAGATGAGCTTGAGAAACAAATATTTCAAATGATGAAGATCTATGAAAAGATGGTCAAAATGTTAGGAAGGGTATAAATGAAGGTACTGTCTATGGGAAGTCAAGGATATATCAAGAAAAACCTAATGTGGCTGAAAATCAAAGTTATGAGTTTAAAAAAAAACTTTTTCTTAATGGAGGGACATGAGGGTCTTATGCTAAGCAAAATCAGCCAGTCAGAGAAAGACAAATATAACATGATCTCACTCATATGTGAAATTTAATGGAACAAAATAAACTGGTCGACAAAATAGATCCAGAGACATAGAGACATGGGATAATCTCATGAATCTTAGAGGGAAGGGTGGAGGGAAGACAAGAACGAGATTAATTGATGAATTTATATACATAAACCATAAAAATTAAAAAATAAGGAAATGCCTCTTATGATTTCTAAGTGTAAAAGGTAACTATATGACTAGTACCATGCTTTAATAACACCATTTTGATAATTATGTGAACTTTGAAATAAAAGGGAGTATTACCAGAAGCAGAGGCACAAATAAATGCTATTAAGAATTAAACAGGGCAGTTCTGAAAATGGCAGCTGGCAGGACTGAGGTGAGGGAAAGGATGTGAGTGAGTGAAGGGATGAAAGGAGGTGTGTGGATATGGTGTGTGTGTGTGTGTGTGTGTGTGTGTGTGTGTGTGTGTGTGTGTGTCAGTGAGGGACAGTTAAATCCAGCAGGAGCAGCAGGGGCTGGCAGACCAGGCTCTCTTGGACAGGGAGAGACTACCACTGCTGTGGGCACTCCCCGGACTGCAGGACATGGGCATGGAGCCCACACCATCTTGAAGGGGAGAGTGGCCTCTTCCAGGAACTCATCAGCACCACCACCCAGACAGGCCTTGGACACTGCCCGCGACCTGGCAACCACTCCAGCCAAAATCCTGCTGCCCCACCCGCAGACCTGTGGGCCTGGGAACTCCACCTCCAAAGGTGTAATGCTTCTACAGCAGTAAGTGCGACTTGTCCCTCCCCAATGGCAGACCTCCAGAGCACACCATTTCTCAGGCAGCTCTTGGGAACTTAAGTTTATTTTAACATTAAAAATTCTATGAGTATGCTAATGCTTTGGAGGACTAAAGGAGAACAAAAGAAATAAAAGTATGCTATGTTATCATCTCAAAATATACAGAAAATATATTTAATGAAAAGTATATTCATTTACAATAAAATTTATTAGCTAATATAGGTGATTATTTTTCCAACCTAATAAAACCTATGCATTACAAAATAATCTGAGAGCATCGTAATTCAGCAGTGAAATACTGTAAGTATTCCATTTAAAATCAGGAACAAAAGAGAATGTCCACTTTGATTCAACATTGCACTAACTGCACCAGTGCAGTTAGGTCAAGCAATGGAAACGTCAGCATAAAGACCAGAAAGAAAGATATAAGACTGTCATTATTTGCAGATGATATGATTGACTACATAGAGCTAAAAAAAATCTTATAAATTATTATAATTCTATTAAGATAATTTAGCAAGGTTGTCTAATTCATGCTTCTAAAGTACAGGTAGCATTATTCTATTTCCCAGGCTACATGGTAGACCCATAGGGGTTCATTTTTTTATTATAATTAATTTTAATCTTCATAAATATCTTATATTTACTCTTCTGTATACACCTCACCATAAACATGAAAAAACAATCATTTCCCCCCACCTCCTTTCCCCCTGGCTATGACCATACTGTTTGTCCCTGTTATGTCAATAAATTCAATAAAAATAAAATAAATAAAATAAATAATATGAGTAATAAAATAAAAACTAAACAACCAGAAAGTATGGAGGCGAAAGCATTGGGGAGAATAAAGGGAGCAGCTCCACTCTTTACTGTTAGGAGATACAGAGTCAGGATGTCAGGAAAGGGGCTCCAGGCCATACTGCTGTGTATGGCTGATTCTATCTGGGGTTTCTGATGAAGGGAATAGTGTATGGATTTTTTTTTGTCTCTATAGAACAATTATTCTACTACACCTAAGCCCCAAGAAGGGCTGACAGTTGTCAGAATACTGACACAAATGTAGATCACTGCTGTGCTTTCCTGATAGTCTAGGTTGGAAAGAGGAGGGCTTCAAACAGGGAAATAATGGTGAGGATGACCAGCTGAGAGTTCTTAGAGGGAGCCCACTACACAACTCCAGAACTAAAAGGAGTCTAAAAAGAGGATAGAACTACCCCTCACCACTCTGTCAATAAGGCCTCCCCAATATGAGCAACCTTTGGCCCAGAGCCCCTTTCCAGGCAGTCTGACTCTGTATCCCCTAACAGTAAAGAGTAGAGCTGCTCTCTTTATTCTCTCCCTCACCATGGTGGTCTCTTAGCTCCCTGCCTTGCTTCCTCTGGCAATCCAATGCCTACAAGCACACCCATCTTAGCTCTGGCCTTCAAATGACATAGCCAGATGAATCAAGTTAGTATATGTTTGCTGGGTCTGACTGATCCAACCTCTCTTCTTGGAATAACAGTTGAAAACAACCACCTCATTATAAGATAAGAACAACTCTTACTCACTTAACTAATCTTCATCAAAGGCATAATAACCTGTCAAACTGCTGTGTATGGCTGATTCTGTCTGGGGTTTTTGATGAAGGAAATAGTAATAAACAAAAAAAGAAATGTTCCTTTCTGTCTCAAAAGAACAATGGTTCTACTACACCTAAGCCCCAAGAAGGGCTGAAAGCTGTCAGAATACTGATACAAATGTAGACTTGAGGTTTGTGCTTTTGGTTAATTCAGGACCAATGACTAGGCTCCTAGTCACACAATGCTTCAACTTCTATCCTTGAGCTTTTCTGTACCATGTCCTCTCCTCTGCCCCCACTTATGTATTAAAAGAGGGGACAAGGCCAGGAGTATATCAAACCCTGCTATGAAGAACCACAGTACTCTTCACGAATCCCTCATTAGGCCCTTAAGGTGGGAGCAGAAGAAAGCAAGCACTGGACTCCCTACCAAAAATTCAAGAAAAGTAGCTCTAATTTGACCTGTTAGAAATATTGGATTTGGCATAAGATTTCAGAGAGTATAAGAATTACTGTTAGGTGAATGCAAAGAAAAACAAATAAACCAAAAATATGTGAAAACTCCTATGTTAGAAGGCAATTCTTGTCATAAAAAATGACAACTTACTCCTGGATTAATTAAGTCCAAAAAGCCTGGAACAATAACCTGAAGTTACTGGCAGCAACTGAGATGCAGACTTGAGTGTAAGGAGGGCGCGCATGCGCGCGCGCACACACACACACACACACACACACACACACACACACACAGACTCAACAACCACCAGGGAGGCAAAACAACATTGGGCAGGGTATGAGCAGGGTTTGCAGAGCAGATGGCCTTAGCATGAAACACAGCTTTACTATGATCAATAGACCATGTACTAAGGACACGCATGCAGGAGATTATGAAAGTGGGGAAAAACTACCAAACAACTACCTCAATCGTGATATGCTAGCACCTACAAGTGAGAGAAATGGAGAAATGAAAGAAGAGAGAGGAAGCAACAAAAGAAAAGAGGAGACCAGGAGGAAGGATGATAACAGACAGATAAGAATGAGAGTGGGAAAGTCTGTGCAGCACTGACAATAAATACTAGAAATTTTATCAAAAGACCAAATACCAAAAGATAGCCAACTCAGGGAAGACAGACTAACATGTAGAAACTTGGCACTTCAAGGGCCCAGGTAAGGTGTGAAATATAGTGGCAAAGATACTTTGGTAAAAACTGCTGTTTGAATTTTAACCCTGCTAAGTCTGGCTCTTGCATCTGATTAAAACACTGGGTACTTACCTCAGCTTCCAGGTGAAGACCTGGAGGCTAAGGCAATTTTCCCTTGTCTGGGACCAGGACCACAGGAGATTGATTCCCACTGACTCAGTAGCTTCAGGGATAGAAACTGTAGATAACCTTTAGAGACTAACCACTGAGCTCTGCTTCTGTGTTATCACTATGGCAAGATAGGGCCACATTCCAATGTCCAGCAGGATGTGACTGGGAATCAACCCTGCGGGCTGTCCCCAGTCTTGAGAATTTAGTCTTTAGGATTTAGGAACAAAAGGAAAATTCTTGTGGTTTAAACCTTTAAAAGGAATTGCCTACCCCTGAAAAGGTGCAGTCATTTGGAGTCCACCTGCGTGTGGTGCTCTTATGGCTGTCCTGGCCAGTTCAATAAATCATTGCCTGCTTTTTTAAAAAATTAACTAATCAGCCTCCCGTGGTCTTATTTTGAACCCAGGGTTCGACCCCACAACAAGGTGCCTTCTGGGAGAGCTGTGATACAAGGAAGAGGAAGAGTGTTTTGTTTTCCTTTTGAAAGGCATGAGTACCTACAAACAATAGGACTCATCCACTAGCCAATAAAGGTGAAAAACTTCATGATAATCCCCACTTTCTTGAAAAGAAAAAGCTCAGACACAAATGCTCGATGTAGGGATGTGGTCACTCGTATGACAAAAGGGAAATGGGCATTGCTAACTTTATACATGACCCACATTCCTTGGTCCAAGTGGAAGAAATGGATATACTGCCATCCATCCACTGGTCTTTTTCAACAATACCACAAGCCAAGAAAAGTAGTTGCTGTGGCTTAGCTAGCATCTTTATAAGACACATTGAAAAAAATCAAGCAAGAGGAGCAATCTATTTTTATATGACATGTAATTATATCAAATGCCATAATCAATTATATTTAATGTATATTATATTAGTATCAGTGGTGTCTAAACCATTAACTTACATTTATCATCCTTACTTAAGAGTACCGTTTTAGGATTACTATTCTTAAGAAGCTAAGAGGTTTCTTCCAAGTCTGTTCCTCTCTTTCAGACTCCATGCCTTTTTTCTTTCATAACAAGAAGTGAGTGACATCCATCTCCTTTAGTCCTGCCATGGTAACAGATGACTAAATAATTTGGATTTTTGAGACAGATTATTTTGTACAATCGATATTTAATTTCCTTTTAAACTTTCTTGTAGATATACTCCTAAGCTCTGTTCATGCTAATGTTATACCAGCTTTCATGTAGCTTTCAAGTAACTTGGTGCCAGTTTTAGTAAGGAACCATCTTTTCTAAGGCTAACATGCTCTGAGTTTGATCAATCCTCAAACATGACTCATGCACCTTCAAATTGAACAACCTATCAACGCTGGGAAAACTTTGCTGCTAAACCATAAATGCACTGGTCTCAGAGAATCAACTCCCACCTCTACTGAGAAGCTGGAATTAGAACCAAAGGACATATTCTCCTCAAATCCATTCTGACAAGAAGCCAATAGTCCACTATGCCTCCAGAGATGAGTGGTTTACTTAGAAATCAATAAATGTACTTTATAATCAACCTTTAAGCCAAAAGCTATTGAATAGTCTATTGTAAATATCTAACAACAGGTGCAATTTATTTTACTGATATTCCAACTGAAGCATTTGTTTTGAAATCATTCTATTATTTATTGTTTTTAATCTAAACACAATATCATATTTTTAAGTGAGAAACAAGTTTAAAATTTTTGAACAAATATTCAGTGGAAATTGGGTGTTACTTTGCCTTTCAAGAGAAGTAAATACAATTTGAGGAAATATAAAATCTTCAGAATAAATATATAATGATTTTGCAATAAGAAAGAAATACATTCAGGCTCCAATATACTCACTTTAAAACTGTTGTAAATGAAAATAAATGCAGATTTAAAAATCGATTTAATATCTCAGTATACCACCAGATGCACCTCCTAAAACAACTCTGGGACACTACTACAGAACAATTTCAGAAGATGAGAAGAAAACAGTACTCTGGAAATACAAGTTAATTGTATAGACAATTATAAATCATTAGAATTTCAAGTAGCATTTACAACTGGATTATTCTGAAGAAAGAAAAAGGCTTTTGAGAGAAATGTAAAGCAGAGCCTAAAGCAATGGCAGGCTTCCAACCCACCCCAGGCTCCCTCAGCAGAGACCCAGGCATCTAACATGGGCTGTGCTATCTTCAGTCCTTGTAGTCTCTTGTGGAACTTCCTGGGAAAATGCAGCCAAGGCATTCTATAGGACTGTGATTTCTTAAGAAATTGGGCTATCATGAACTTGGATTCATTCAGGAGTTTAGACTTGGAAGAGACTCACAGATCTCTGAGGAGAGAGGTTGAAAGGGTGAGGGTGGGGGACTGGAAGAGATTAACCAAAGAATATATATGCATTAGCCCATAGACACAGACAATAATGTGGTTTAGGGTGGGGGCAGGGTGGAGAGGGGAAAGGCAGGGAAGGGTAACAGGAGAGATCTATAATACTGTCAACAATAAAGAGTTTAGGCTTGTGCTGTTTGCTTCCATATTTCACAACACTGAACCAAACAAGTAAAGAGGAGAACCTACATAGGCTATGGCCTTTGCTTAGGGCTGATGCCTTATGAGAATGCTGACTTGCAGCCACAGGATGCTGTAACTACATCTGTACAAGATGCACACTTTAATGCATAGGTGGCTGCTTTTGTGAACTCTCCTACAAATTAAAGTCATTAGAATGGTGTTGATATATTCACCAAAACAATTTTATTTAAAATAGAACTTAAAACAGTTCTGATAGACATCATCCAAATGTATAATGTCCTTGACTGTCCCTTTGAGAAATATAAATTTAATCCAAAACCACATGCTCATGTCCATATTATGCAACTATTTGTTTCTTAACAGCTGTCTCAATGGTAATTAGAACAGGTCAAGACTATTAGAGAATTTGGGTCATTGTGGAAAACTGGACTGGGAGAATGGCCCAATGGGAGGGTTTTCATCTCTTCCGCTATCTCCCTCTTTTTGTCTCTTTCACATTTTCCTCTCTGCCCCACTAAGCTTATCCCTCCTTCAAAGTCTAGCATCAGGATTCCCTCATCAATGAAGCTCGCATAACTTTTCTCAAATTTGCATAGCATTTATAATCCTTGTCACAATAGAGCATCTTATAGTTCCTATTGTTGTTTATATATGTGCATCTTCTCCTCCCTACTGTTTAATAACACAACAATTATCAAATATCAAAGAGCTCACTGAGGCCACAACACATACTAATGCCATAGTACAGTCAGGGAAAATAAAAATATGCTTACAGATAGAAGTTCTAATTTTAAAGTCCCTGAGTCATCATACACTAAAAATGTGACCCTGGAGGAGACATCTAACTTGTCTACACCTTCATTTCCTCATCTGCCAAGTGGGATTGATGATATCTAATGACGAAGGAGGAGGAAGAAGAAGAGGAGAGTCAGGAAGAGAAAAATGAGTCCTTGTCACCACAGCATTGTGGAGGCATGAATTTGGAGTCAGATGGACCTGAGCTCTACCGTTTACCTTCTGAGTCACCAAATACAAGTTATTTAGACACTCAGAACCTATTTCCTCATCTGTGAAATTGAAATAAAAGCACTTTCCTTGATGGCTTGGTTTGTGAGTTAAGGACTGAAAGGACCTAAAGGAGGGCCTGGCACATAACAATGCCTCCAACAAATGATAGGTATTATTATTACACTTATGACATCGTTATGAGTCATACTTGATCCCTGACCTCAAGGGGTTCTAAGATCAGCAAAGGAAATGAGGCACTTAGAGATGTATCTTTTTCCCAATGTGCAGCAGCACATGCTGAGTGCCACATAAGTAATACAGATGGGAGAAACCTGGATAATGGAAAGGAAGGGGAGTTCACAGGAACCTGTAGTAATGTGGGAAGGGCCCATCATTGTGAGAAAGAGTTTATCGATGTGAGAAGACTCCATGCTGAGTAAGGAACAATTCCCTCAAAATTCTTATCCCAGCATTAAGTGTTCACTCCTTGTCAGGTACTTTCCCACAATAACATCCAAACTTGGAGTTTAAACAATGTCCTAGAGGTGATGGAAAATCAGAGATGACATTCTTTTTTTTTAATCTTTATTGTTGAAAATATTACATATGTCCTCTTTTTTCCTCCCATTGACCCCTTATAGCCCTCTCTCACCCCAGGCCTCTACCACCCTATTGTCTGTGTCCATGGGTTATGCATAGATGTATATAAGTTCTTTGGTTGATATCTTCCTATCCACCACTCCCATCTTCCCTCTGAGATTCAAAATTCTGTTCTACCATTCCATGTCTCTGGATCTATTTTGTTCAACAGTTTATTTTGTTCATTAGACTTGACATATGAATGAAATCATGTGATAAAGATTACTTTTCAATCAGAGGAGTGACATGGTAAGAGCTGCACTTTAGGAAAATTGATCTGAAAGTGCTGTGCAGAATACATTTAAGAGGCCAATTACTTCAGAGTATACAAAAGATGAAAACCCAAATGTCTATCAATAGATGAAAGAATAAAAAACTATGGTCTACCATAGAATGGAATATTATTGGGCCATAAACAAATGAAGTACTGGCACAAGCTACCACATGGACAAATTTTGAAAGCATAATGAACCTTGAAAACATGTTTAGGTATTCTGCCTTTCCATTTATATGAAAAGAGTTTAGGGCTTGTTTGTGAAGTGACAAAAATGTTCTTAAGTAACAAGGTGCTCAATAGAGCTGTTTTAAATAGAGGCCAGTCAGGAGCCACTACAGCAGTCTGGGTGTAAAGTGCTACAGTCCTGAGACTGGGAACCAAGGGCAGACTGGAGTAATGTGGGAGAGGAAGAAGTGAGAAAATATTCTCAGACCCAGATTCAGAGGAAGATGACTCACTGTGTTCTCAAAAACCTGGAGCAGAGATGGAAGTGTGGTAGAGTGGTAAAGACCAAAGACTTTATCATCACCCAGCCTGGGCTATGGATCTGTTGCATCAACTTAATTGCTCTTTGACCCCGATGAAGTCATAAACCTCTTTGAGCCTCAATTGTCAAAATTGTGCAAAATGCAGGAAATGATAGTATCTGTCTTATAAAGTTGTTGGTAGAGATCAATGATGAAAATGTATTAATGTCAAGTAAATTGCCTGGTACATAGAAGGACCTCAATAAATATTAACCACCATGACCATCATTATCATTATTCATAAATACTTTTGACTGAATAGGGAGAACAATGGGGACATTAAGTTCAGAGGAGCAGTTTGGAGGGCCTGGTATTTAGGGAGTCCAAGTTTCTTCTCATTACCACTAAGAGACATATTAGCTGATATGACTTCACTACTCAAAATACCTCATAAGCTGTGTTTCCAAAAAGAACAGTGTAACTTAATAGCCAGTCTATCAGTAAGGAATATCCTCCAAGAAATGGGGACTTTGGCACACTCACAGGTAACCAGGGACATTGGGCAACATTGGACTGCTATACCCTAATTTAGGCTTAGCCATTTCCTGCCTGCCCGACAAAAGGAAAATACACACCCTAAAGCAGTCATAAGCACACCAACTCACACTCCTTGATATAGAACCAGGATCGTGAAAGTCAGAAGTCAGCAAACTGTGGCTCATAAACCAATTCCAGGCTGCCACCTGTTTTATAAATGAAGTTTTATTGAAATAAAGACATGATGATGTGTCTCTGTACAGTCCATATCTTCTTTCATATTACAATGGCAAAGTTCAGTCAGTAATTGTAACAATATAAATTGCATAGCCTCAAATATTCACGATCTGCCCCTTTACAGATAAAGTTTGCCCAAACCTTCTTTAAATTATATTTGGCCCACTATTGTGTCCAGTATGATTTTCTATTTCCTTCAACATTTTCCATATTAAATTCTATTCTTCTTTACTATATTTTACCAAGGCCATTATTAATATTAACATTGTTTTTCAGTAGGATTCTTTATCCGATCAACTCTTACCAGACTTAAACAAGCCTCAGGTACAAAAGGTGCTGGACTCAGGGCTGCTGGGCACTTTAAAATATATACTATCTACAGTAGGAGATGATCTCACTCATCTAGGGGAAATGGTGAACAACATAGACTGATGAACAAGAACAGACCCAGATATAAGGAACCATGGGTCAGACTGTTGGACCTCAAAGGGAGGGTGGGATAAAAGGGAGAGATCAACCAAAGGACTTATGTGCACACATATGAGCCTAACCAGTGCTCAAGGACAATAGGGGGGTGAGATCATGAGGGGGGTGGGGGATTGGAATGGGGGGTTGAGGACAAATATGTGATACTTTAATCAATAAAGAAATTAATAAAAATATATAAAACCTATTGGTGATTCATTTATTCCTTAACCTGCAACTGCATTGATATAGCATCCATATATCATGAGGTGCTGTGTGCAGTAGAGATAGGGTAAAGGTGAAAATATGCACGGGGCTGGGAACTGGAAAGCATCTTTTCTAATCCCAACCTTTCCAATAACTTGCTGAGTGACTCAAGAGGAATTTCTTTCCATTTCTGGGACACAGAATCCTCCTCTGAACTTGAGATCCTCTATGTTCTTTCCCAGCCCCATGACCCAGGCTCCAAAATTTATACAATATAAACTACTATAACCTACCTCATTATATGTATCAAATAGTGATGGTCCAATAAAGTAGAGCATATAAAGTAGTTAGTACAGTGTGGGGCATATAACAAGCCCTCAATAAACAGGCGCAGTTACTATCACAATTAATAAGTATTATATTAACTTTTAATTTATTAAACACTTAAATTACATCATCATCTTTTTAGAATATGGTATAACATTATTTTACATTACAATACTTTAGAATACATTGCAGGCTAGCGTGACTAAGAAAAAAAAATGACCTAAGTATCTAAACATAAAATATATAATATGATTATTTCCATTACAAAAGGGGTTTTTCTTTTTAATCACAGGCTCTTGCAAAAGTTAACTTCCCTCAAGTAAATATGATTTGTTGTATGAATATGTGGTTTTCATTCATTCTTCAAGATCATTTCTATTGTGTAAAAAACCACGGCATACTTGGTATACATTGAGGGGAAGCACTGTTGATTTATCTGGATACTAGCAGGATTCCAGAAGTAATGTGAGTGACCAGGATTGTATAAGTCAGAGTCAGCAAACTATGGTAATGCTAGTCCTGTATGTCTGTAAACTGGAGCTGAAGCAAACTTGGACTTCTAATGCTACCCTGTTTCCCCAAAAATAAGATAGTGTCTTATATTAATTTTTTCTCCCAAAGTTGCACTAGGTCTTATTTTCAGGGGATGTCTTATCTTTCCATGCGTTAGGTCTTATTTTCGGAGGATGTCTTATTTTCGGGGAAACACGGTAGATATATGACCCAGTAGCCATCCTAAGAGAAACTCCTCCTGTGTTCAACTTATGGAGCACATTCCATATACAGAGGTGTCCTTAAGCTGCCTGGTAATTCACCATAGGCACTCAAGACTGACTACCCTAACTTGTTAGATGACTCCACAGAATCACAGAGCAGTTTGGAGAATTACCCAGGCCATCCATGGTCTCTGCACAAAATGATCCTTTGTGCAGAGACCATGTTATTTTTCATTGTTATTCTACTTTTAATATGTATTAGAACCACAGAGGTCCAGTGCTATTTATCTCTATATTTTCAACATGAATTTGTTCAATTCCGATGCCATAAATTTCTAAAGGAAAGGTCAGGTGTCACTCTTAGAAGCCATCGTTTTGTAATTCTGTTTACTATGGTCTTATGGCCCTTGCACTTACAAACATTTAGGGCCAAGTGGAGAACCAGCTGTAACAGATAGAATGGATAATTGATTTGGGCCTCTAAGATATTTATCCTCATTATTATTTATGGTACATGAATTAAATATTTTAATGATTTATTTCACTGGGTTCAGACTCAGAGAATGTGTGAGCAGAGATGGCAACCCCTAAGACCTAAATAGGACTCCAAATAAAATGATAACATGTGAAAGCTTCTACATAGAGTTAAAATGGGGTTTTGACATTCTTTATAAACAGATTTTAAACTCTTCATTGCCAAGTGTGAAAGAGTCAGGATTTGCTGATACAAACAAGACCCTGAAGGACAAGGAGACCAAGAAGACTAAGAAGAAGCTGGGGGAGAAAAGCAAGACTCTCCAAGCAACTACTCTGAAATCACTACTGTACCTACTGAACAGATAAGGAACTCAATCCTCAAGATATCTCCAAAAACTTCAGAAGCTTGTAAATGATCCTTTGTGCAGAGACCATGTTATTTTTCACTGTTATTCTACTTTTAATATGTATTAGAACCTGGAGGTATAAAAGTGATTTAAACACAGACCTGCCCTTAAGGAGTACACAGTAGAGTGAGGAGGAGGGTTGTGTGGACAAACTGGCAAATACAACAAAGTATGATAAACAGATGCATATGCTAACACTATTATATTTGGCACCTGGCCCCTTAGTAATGCTTGTAGATGCTATTTTATCTAAAATTATGTTTTGGGTTTGTTTTTGTTTTTTTGTTGTTTTTTTGTTGTTGTTGTTGTTGTGGTTTTTTTTTGTTTGTTTTTTTGTTTTTAGTTTTTTGAGGAAAAGTATATTTTCATTTGTCCCTCAAAGGTGGGTTTCCTTCAAACAAAAGCAACTGGTTGTCATGAATACATCAAATACAAAAAGGTCTCAAAAAGCCAAGTCAACAAAATAAACTATTCCCTGCAGATGGAAACTAATCAAAAAGGCTTAGATCATCGATAAAATATGATAATCATAAAATATTTATCTTTCACTCCTGAGAAGAGAAGAATCCAGTTATGAAAGCTGGCCTTTCAGGCCATCTGCCAGGGCTAAGTCTGAATCTCCAGTGAATTTTCAGGAGAGTTTAAAATAAATATTTATACCATAGTAGATGTAGACTGAGTAGAGTAAACTTTATTTGGAGAGTTATCTCAGAAGGGATGATGGTATTATCTCATGTACCCTCTGGGAGGGAACAAATGAATTTGAGGGACAGTAGCCCCTAATTGGGCCCAATTTAAGGGGCTTCTGGGACCAAGGTTATTGGGAGGGCCAGAGAAGGAGGGTGAAGGGGAACTAGGTAGGAGGACAGGAAGGGAGGAGGGCCCTGAATGCCTGGTGGGATTGGGGTGGGGTGATCCCATGGGCCCTAGGGAATGAGGTCCAAGCCTCCTGGGAACCAATTGTCATTTGAAGTATCTAAGCAAGGAGAGAACTCATTTCTGGACCAAAGGCTGTACCTAGCCAGAGCGCTAAGAATTAATGAAGGCATCTGCAGGGCCAGGACCCAGCTGAAGGGTCTGCAGCTTGCCTGAGGGTCAGTGGTTAGGGACAGCGGCCTCTACAGAAAAGTTGGGGCCAAAGTTTGGAGGTGAGCATTTGGAGACCAACTTGTGGCTTTTATGCAAGTTTGTCTCCTTTTCTTCTGAGACAGATTAGGATAAGTGCCCTGTCACCTTTATGGGACCAGCCAAGGGTACTATCACTTTAAACTGCCAGAGTCCTTAGCATCAGCCCAGGGCTCTAAGAGAGACCTTGGTCATGGTGAATGAAGATCCCAACCTGAAGGAGCGGAATGGCACTTCTGAGCAGGAGTATGAGCTCCAGGCACACCCCAGCATGCCTGCCCATCTCAGCCTCTCTGTGTACACCAGAAGTTCAGCCCACCCTAATACCTTGGCCCAACCAGGCGGTTTGGCCACTCAACTAGATTAGCCCACTCTGTTAGCTCAGGCCCTGAGGACCTCAGTATGATTAAGGTAAGCAAGCACAGTTGGACAGTGGTCCTATTGTTTAGTTGCTACTCAGTATGCAATGTATTTCAGTGGATCCAGTATGGCTCCATCAGTAACGTCTTCATGAACTTTTACAAGGTCAGTCCCTTTACCATTTATTGGCTGTCCACGTACTACATGCTAACCTACATCTTTCTACTACTGCTGGTGGCCTAGGTGCTGGGAAAATTTGGCCTTTACACCATTGCTCTCTTCAGCTCCACTCTTAACTGCTTGGGGGCGTGGGTGAAGTTGGGCAGCCTGAAACCACATCTCTTCGCAGTCACTGAACTGAGCCAGGTAATCTGCTCTGTGGCCCAGGTCTTCATCCTGCATCTCTTTCATCTGGATCAGGGCCAATGAGGTTTCAAAGACCTGCTACATAGCTTTCTTGGGCAATCAGTTTGGAATTACAATTGGTTTCTTGGTACCTCCCCTTTGGGTACCCAATATTGAAGACCAGGACAAGTTTGCCTATCACATCAGCATAATGTTCTGCATAATAGGAGCGTTTTCCACTCTTTTTTTTTCATCCTTGTTATCAATCATATTCAAGGAGGAGCCTAAATATCCCCTCAGCAGGGTCCAATTCCTGAACTATGCTTTGGAATGCCCTGATGTTTCATATTTAAGTTCCATTATCCAGCTCTTCAAAACCTCAACTTTGTGTTGCTTGTCATCACCTATGGTCTGGATGCTGGAGCTTTCTATGTCTTGTCCACACTGCTGAATCGCATGGTGATCTTGCACTACCCAGGAGAAGAATCAAATGCTGGAAGAATTGGCCTGACCATCATCATTGCAGGAATGCTTGGGGAAGTAATCTCAGGCATCTGGCTGGATATGTCCAAAATCTATAAGGATACAATCCTAGTGGTCCATATCATGACTCTGTTGGGCATGGTGGTGTACACAATGACCTTGAATATGGGACACGTTCATAACTGCTAGCACAATGGGCTTCTTTGTGAAAGTTATTTCCCACTGGGATTTGAGTTTTCTCTGAAGCTAACATACCCAAAATCAGAAGGCATATCATCTGGCCTCCTCAATGTATATGCCCAGGTATTCAGGATCATCTTCACCATCTCCCAGGGCCATATTATCAAACACTATGGAACTATGCCCAGGAACATCTTTCTGTGTGTGTTCCTCACCCTTGGAGCAGCCCTCACTGCATTCATCAAGGCAGATCTCAGAAGGCAGAAAGCAAACAAGGAAACTCATGACAATAAACTCCAGAAGGAAGAGGTGGAGAAGGAGGAGGAGGAAAGCAATATCAGCAAAGCATCCACCACTGTATCTGAAGAGCACCTCTAAGAGAAAAAGATGGTTGCAACTCAGGGAACATATCTTCAGTCAACACAACTCTCATTGCCAACACAAAAGTCTTCACAGGATCACAAAGGTATTCTGCTCTTACAAGTCATACAAATTCATGATAGGAAAAAAATAAGAATAAACATGTAAGAAAATAGATTTATCTAAAAAGTCCTAACTGTACTACCTACATATAACTATGGTTAATATATTTTAGTATGTGTTTTCAGATCACATTCTATGCATATAAACATGAATCTTTAAGCCTAAATGATATAGAATGTTTTTTACATATTTTATTACAAAATAAGTGAGTTTTATTTTTTTTTAAAAAGGATGTTAGGTAACCAGTGCAAAAAATAAATTGTTTAATATGGTGTTCTCTAGTTTTTATTCTCTTGACAGCAAACAAAACCAGGTTCCGATGGTATTTGTCCCTGTTCAGGGAGATAGGACCAGATCATTAGTGTTTATTAACAACAATCCCAGCAACAAAAAGTTTATCAGCTGTCAATACATGTCACATGTGTTCCATACCAAGAAAAATATTATTTACTTCAATACTAAGAAAAGGGGCAAAAACCATAAGATATAGGCCAGGGAACCTAATGTTCTTTTAGATGAGGAGGATTTGGGGGGGGGGGAAAGAATACATAGGAAGGAGGAACAGAAGACAAAACTGTTTCTTAGATGACATTCTCTTTGACAGAACTAAGGCTTTCTCAGTTATTCAGAGCGTAGGCTTTGGAGTCAGGTAGACACGAGTTGGCATCTGAGCTCAGCCACCTATTAGTGGTGTGACCATGGATCAATGACTTCCTTCTGACTACCCATTTCCTCACATGTGGTGAAATAGGAATAGACAAAGACCATAACTTTCTCATGGGGCTGTTGAGAGGCCCAAAGGAAATAATGCATATTAAGTGCTTTTAATACTGCCTGCCACTCAGAGAACTATAATGGAAATTATTCTTATGGCTGCCATGCAACTCGACCCAAGGAACCCTCAGGTATATAAACTAAAAAGTATTTCTAGATAAGGGTCTTCAAGCCCTTCACATCTCAAAGAAGAACACTAAAACCCAATGAAGGAAAGATGCTTTCCAATGACATACATCTATTTTCAATTAATTCAGTAAACATTTATTGAGCATTTGGGAAAAACACTATTCTAGGAGTATGGTGGTGGGCATAAGTAAAAATGTGACTTGTAGGTGAAGATGCTTACAATCTATGCAAGTTATTTAATTCCTTTGTGCCTCAGTTTACGCATCTAGAAGTTGGGGCAATAATACCTACCCCATACTGAGAGAATACATGTAAAGTGCTGAAAACACTGCCTGAAACATAGTATCACACACACACACACACACACACACACACACACACACACATTTATATATTTTGTATTTATATTTGGAGTAAATTATATGTATATGTTCATTTTATTTATTTTTATATATGCATGTAATTGGAAGACTAGATAGGATGAGGCAAAAGTCATCTTCCTATATCTTCATCTGCTTTATTTTTTACTCCTGACAAGCAAAGTTGTGGATATATGGCATACTCCATAGCAGTGTTTCAGTCATTGTTTGTGTGGGTGTTCAAAGACAATTTCAGTGGTTGTGGTGGTGGCCTCCTCCCACTAGACTGCAGCCCTAGCTGTGGTTCCTGAAAGCCAGTGTTGCAGCAGTAACCTCCTGATTCCCCACCTCCCTGGATGTGAAAACAGGAGTGGCTACATTTGGTGTGCTGGTTCAGTGCTGGCATTGTGGGTGTCATTCCTGGAGACCAGAATACAGGCCCCACTTTTACCCATTCCAGTGATTTTCTAAGTACCTGCCAGCCTCATCAACCCCTAGCCACTTAAACAGAATTAAACAGAACTAAATACCTGCCTGCTTCCAATAGCAAGAATAGTTTTTGACAACTACAGATGAATGTGGACTGCTACAAATAAGTAATATCTCAAAAGATGGGAGGCAGAATGAGAGAGAGAGGAAACACATCCCACCTAGTGGGAACAGCCAGAACAAAGTAGAGCAAAGGAGTGCAGGATATAGTCCAGTGGCCATGAGAAGGGGCTTCTTGCCAGAGCAGACAATCACAGCTAGTCTGACAAAGGTTTTCTCTGGAGAATGATGATCCAAAATTAATCCCATGACCATATTATTAGACACCAGAGAACTGGGAACATTTTTACCATCCCAGAGAGGCAATGCTGGAGGATTCTCAGTACCATTACAACCCACAAGAGTCCTCTTTTATAAAAAGCCTATTTCATAAAAAACAGAGAATAGAATGGTAGTTGCCAAAGGCTAAAAAAGGAGGAAAATGGGATGATGTAGATCAAAGGGTACAAAGTTTGAGGGATAAGAACAATAAATTCTAAGGATTTAACATAAATAGGTGATTATCCTATATAATAAAGAGGTAATATGCAAATTGACCATAACACTCTCACACAAGATGGCTACCCCCATGTAGTCATAAGAAGGCCATCTACATTTGGTCAACAAGATGGCCTCCATAAGATGGCCAACAGGAGCGGGTAGTTAGGGGTGACTGGGCCAGCAGGGAAGGTAAGTTGGGGGTGACCAGGCCTCCAGGGGAAGGCAGTTAGGGATGACCAAACCAGCAGGGGAGGGCAGTTGTGGAGACCAGGCCTGCAGGGGAGGGTATTTGGGTGGGTGGGACCAGGTCTACAGGGGAGGGCAGTTGGGTGGGACTGGGCCAGCAGGGGAGGACAGTTAGTGGCAAACAGGCCAGCAAGGGAGGGAAGATAGGGGTGACCGGGCCCGTAGGGGAGGGCAGTCAAGGGTGACCAAGTTGGCAGAGGAGGGAAGTTTGGAGGCAGCCAGGTCTGCAAGGAAGAGCAGTTCGGGGTGACCAGGCCTGCAGTGGAGGACAGTTAGGGGCAAACAGGCTGGCAGGGGAGCAGTTAGGCATCAATCAGATTGGCAGGGAAGTGGCTAGGGGTTGATGAGGCTGGCAGGTAGAAGCAGTTAGGGGTTATCAGGAGGGCAGGCAGGCAAGCAGTTGGGAGCCAGCAGTCTTGTATTGTGATAGGGATGTTCAACTGCCTAAATGGGATCAGGTCTAAATGGATAGTCGGACATCCCTTCAGGGTTCCCAAATTGGAGAGGGTGCAGGCTGGGCTGAGGAACACCCCCACCTCTCTAGTAGTTAATAATATGATATTATATACCTGAAAGTTGATAAGAGTAGATCTTCAGCATTCTCACCACACAAAATAGTTATCTATGCTAACTATGTAAGGTAATTATATATATATATATATATATATATATATATATATATATATATATATAATCTCAAATCTTATATTGCACATTATAGAGATACAATTATATTTGTTAATTATTCATCAATATTTTTTTCAAGTTCTCTTTTAGTATTTGGGAAAGAAATTTGGAGATATATAATTATGGTGTCATACTCCGAATATGGAAAATGTTTCTAGCAGGCAGGATATGGATAGAAATGAGGCTGCCTAACAATGAACCAGTTTATTGCTTCTAAACATACAGTTTTTATTAAAGTATAGCACTATTAACTCTATTTTATTGGATTCCAGTATTTCTGCCAAGACATTTTTGTCTCAGTGCCACAGAAAATTTCCCCAATGAAACTGTTTCAGTTTATGAATGCTATCTATTTCCAGGAAAAAAAAAAAAAAAAAAAAAAAAAACATGAGCTGCCATAAATGGAAAAAGTTTACATAAGAGAAACAAAACAGAGCACCCAAAAAGGAACAGTACATTTAAAATAGAATGCTTCAGTACAGCCAAAAATTAGCATAACAAATAGCTGATACATTTTCTGCATTCTAAATCCTTAGATATGAAGCATTTTTCAATCTCTAGTTTATATATGACATATTAAAATTTAATCATTAAGTTTCTGATGTACAATCCCTCCCCACCTTCTTTTACAGATAATAATACATATGAGCTGTAATGTTTCATTCCATGAGTGTTTAGTAGTAAAAATTATTGTAAATTATAAGACCAATAAAAACTGGGGTCATATTTGTTTGATACTAAAAAGAAAAACAATCTCTATCATGTTTTAGGGAGACAGAAAATATACAAGATTAAGCATCAAATAGACATGGAATTGAGTCCTAGTTCCAATGTTTATTATGTGCATAATCTCAGGCATATGTCTTAGTCTCTTTGAGTCTTGATTTCATCATCTGTAAAATGAGGATTATGATAATTCTACCTCACAGGTCTATTATGAGACTAAATAAAATAATATTTGTAAACATTTTAGTATATTGTACAATATATAGTAAGCTCATAATTAACATAAACCGCTTAGTTATCTACCATTTTATATAATAACAGATTTGAGATATAATACACAAACAATAGCATTCATCCATTTAAAAGAGGCAAATTGATTTTTGTAGTAATTCTCAGTATCACAACAGTCTAATTTTAAAATATTCTTGTCAGACCCAAAAGAAGCCTTTAACCCATTAGCAGTCATTATACTGCCTTTTTAATGCCCATAAAAGATTGTTAAGACCTTGGGCCCTGGAGTCATTGACAACTGAGTTCAAGTACAAGCACTGGCATTTTCTAGCTGTGTGATCTTCAGAAAGTTGCTCTCAATCTTACTGTGCCTCAGTTTCTTCACTATAAGTGAAAGGTAATAATAATGCAAATCCTATAGGGCAACTGTGAAGATCTGCTGAGAAATGAATATATAGCACCTGCCATTGGCTGGCCCATAGTGGGCACCAAATAAATGGCAGTCATCATCTTCACAATCCTCCTTTTCATGCATTCTGCTTATTTTTCTCTTCCCCTACTTCATTCACCCTTTCATTATCATTCCATAAAATGCATCTCCAAGGTCCATAATAGTGCCTTGCACATACTAGTAGCATGCATAATACATATAACATGAACTAATTACACTAAGTCCTCCCATATCATCATTGATAGATTCTTAGAAACTGCAACTTTAAGGAAAACAATATATAATGAAATCAACTGTACCATATGCTAATTGACCTAAGTTCCTAGAGCATATTTCTAATCACAAAAAACATTGGCAAATTTCTAAATAAAAGCCCAAAACTCCTCTAACATTAAATACTGAAATAAATGTGAGCTGCACAAACATTTTTTCAATAAATAAAAACCAGTCAGATTTTTATTTTTAAACGTGATTATTCTAGTTCCAGGTATAAGAGTGCCATAGCCTCTCAAGGCGGCTCAAGGAACAAATCAGGACCCACCCTGGACAGAACTCCCTTCCATCATAGAGCTATTCACACAGACCCACACTCACTCAGACTGGGACAATGTAGACATGTCACTTCATCTATTGTACATCTTTGGGATGTGTAGGAGGACATCGAAGGACCCAGAGAACATGGGGAGAATGTGCAAAGCCAACAGCTAGTGAATCCAGCTGGGAACATTTTATGTTTGTTTGTTTTTTATAAATGTTATATCGAAATTATTTTATTCAAGGAACTGTTGCACTTAATTATGTAGTGGTTGTGTGTACATATACATAAATGCATGCACACACAGGTGTGTATATATTTTTTCATTTAGACCACATACTATTGCAGAAAAAAAATTAACATGGCTTCTTAAGAAGTAATAAATCATAATGAAAGAAAAGGGAAATCTAACACCAACTAGAGGCAAATTTATCCAAGGGCTGTGTCTATGGACACTGCTCCAAATGATCATAATCACTGTCCAATTTCAGCTACAGAGACCTAATATAATTCAGTCACATTGTAGAACTCCAGTCCAAGCCATTATCTTTCTCCTCAACAGCTTTTCTCCCAGCCTACAGATTGTGAAGTCCTGATAAAAAGCCAGGCCCCCTGATTCCAAGGTCTATGCTCTATGGGATACATCATGCTGTTGCTTTATTAAAATTTATTCTTTCTCGGGAATCAAGAAAAATAAGTATACTTGCCTCCTCATGCATTGTGCAATGGTGGCAGTTACACAGAATTAGGAAAACTCTATTAAAAAATACAACATCTCAAGCCTGGCCAAATGTGTCTCAGTGATTGAGTATTAACCCATGAACCAAGAGGTCCCCAGTTTGATTCCTGATCAGGCCACATGACCAGGTTGTGATTTGATCCCCAGTAGAGGGCGTGTAGGAGACATGCAATGGATAATGTTTCTCTCTCAACATTGATGTTTCTATAGCTCTATCCCTCTCCCTTACTCTCTAAAATCAATACAAATATATCATATCCTATATAATAAAAGGCTAATATGCAAATCGAACTAAAGGTGGAACAGCCAGTTGCTATGACACACACTGACCACCAGGGGGCAAACATTCAATGTAGGAGCTGCCCCCTGGTGGTCCACACACTCCCACAGGGGGAGCGCTGCTCAGTCAGAAGCCCTGAGTTGGGCTTTCAGCTGACAATCACAGCAACTGTGGTGGGAGCCTCTCCCACCTCTGCAGTAGTGCTAAGGATGTCCCACTGATGGCTTAGGCTCACTCCTCATGGGCTCCTGGAGGGTGCAGGCCGAGCTGAGAGATCTCTAGTATTTTATGAGATTATATATATATATATATATATATATATATATATATATATATATATATACCTTTCCATAGTAGATGTTGCTAATTCAAATCAGGCTGGGGTTGAATGTATTTGGTTTATCATTTGAAATTCATGGTTAAATTATAATGACTCACCTCTTGAGTAAGAGTCCATTCACAATTCCTTATACTTGGTAAGAATCCCTTTCATGTGCTTCATAAGTGGCAGAATGATAGAACAGAAAAAAACACTGGAGTGGGAGTCAGAGGGCAGGGCTGCTATCTGGTTGTTTTGGCTAAGTGCCTTTGCTGCTCTGATTCTCCATTCCACTTCCTGAAAACGAGGGAGACTGTACCAGGGATGACTAAGGGCCCTTCAGGGCCTAATATTCCCAGATTTTCTGATGTCCCTAGACAAAGCAAAACTGACTTCAGGTTCTCTTAACACTCACTTTACAGCCTCAAATGGTAAATCCAAGTGACTTAATCATGAGCTGCTCACAGAAAAGCACAGAACTTAGTTCTCCATCTAAGGCCATAGGGCCCAGATAACTAGAAACTGGCTTACTGAAGAGAATGAGAGAAAATACATGGACACCAAAAGAATACCCTTTGTATAGAATAATTTACTGTAGAGAGTCTGTATTGTTTCAACTTGAAGTAAAAACAAAATAAATAAAACAAAAACAAAAATCTCAAGAAAAGAGAGAGAGAGAGAGAGAGAGAGAGAGAGAGAGAGAGAGAGACAGAGAGAGACAGAGAGAGAGAGAGAACTGGATCTGTTTTCAAAAACATAATTATCCATAATCTAGATGTACAGTGGTATTTTATTAACATTCCAAGGCAGAACAGAAAAAAAAATCTGGATGTACAAACAGAGAATCAGGGGCAATTGTTCACACTACCAAAGGCCATGAGCTTGGCTCTGACACTGAAATGCTAGGAATGTGACCTCCATCCAGTTCTGTTCAACCACTGGACATTTATTGGGTAAGACTAAATGTCACTTCCTGGGTCAGGGGATAGGGCTATCAAACTCAGTACAGTCAGTCCCTGCCCATAAGGATCTCATTGTTTCATGGGTGAGAGAGACACTTAAACAAGAAGCTTTCTTGGAGGTACTTGTCCAAACTCTCTGATCTTCTGTTGTTTTCTCACATGTTCAGTGGGGGAAATGAAACCTGCCTCACACCACTGATGGTGAGAGGTCAGTAAGGCAATTTTTGGAGAAACTGAACACAATAAAAGCCATAACATTAATGCCCATGATGTTTTATCAATCTTATGTAAAGTATGACCAATATAATCTACTTATTTTTATATTATTTCTTCACAATAGAATACCCTACGTGACAACAGGGATCTTTGTTTTGTTCTTAATAAATATCACCAATACCTAGAACAGTGCTTTACTTAAAGTAAATGTTCATTACATCGGAAAGGAAGGAAGGTTGTTTTTTAAAACTTTTGCTATTTTTAGCAAACTCCAGAAAATTTTACAAGTTGACTAGCATCCATTCTCTTGTTATCCTTACTAACAAAATGCACATTTTATTCAGTGTGGTCACCTGTCCAGCTCAAAAACAGCATTCCTAGCCTCCTTTGTAACTGGTATGTAAATGACAGTTGTAGGTGGGGCTTCCAAATTGCTCTTCAAAGGGATTGACTAGGCTGGGAAATACATCTCCTCTAGCTCCTTCTTCCTCCTTCCTGACTGGAAAGCCAGAAAGTTTCTTAGATCCGGAAGTGGCCTTAAGGCTCTGGCTGGGTGGCTCAGTTGGTTGGAGTGTCATTCTATACATTAAAAGGTTGTGGGTTCAATTCCTGGTGAGGATATGTACTAGAAGCAACTTCTCTCTCTCTCTCTCTCTCTCTCTCTCTCTCTCTCTCTCTCTCTCCCTCTCTCCCTCCCTCTCTCCCTCCCTCTCTTCCTCCCTCTCTTCCTCCCACCCTCTATACCTCTCCTCTCCCCTCCCTCTCTGTCAAATCAATAAACATATCCTAGGGTAAAGATTTTTTAAAAATGTGACAAGAGTATTTTTTTAATATATTTTATTGATTTTTTTACAGAGAGGAAGAGAGAGGGATAGATAGTTAGAAACATCAATGAGAGAGAAACATAGATCAGCCTCCTCCTGCACACCCCCCACTAAGGATGTGCCCGCAACCAAGGTACATGCCCTCGACCAGAATCGAACCCGGGACCTTTCAGTCCGCAAGCTGACACTCTATCCACTGAGCCAAACCAGTTTCGGTGATGAGTATTTTAAAATTAAGCTGTGGTGATACTTGCCCAAATTCTGTGGATTACTATAAAAAAAATCAAATTGCACATTTTAATTATTTTTAAAAAATATATTTTATTGATTTTTTACAGAGAGTAAGGGAGAGGAACAGAGAGAGCTAGAAACATGGATGAGAAAGAAACATCGACCAGCTGCCTCCTGCACACCCCCTACCAGGGATGTGCCCGCAACCAATGTACATGCCCTTGACAGGAATTGAACCTGGGACCTTTCAGTCCACAGACCAATGCACTATCCACTGAGCCAAACAGGTTTTGGCTAATTGCACATTTTAAATAGATTAATGTTATGGTATGTGTATTATATCTCAAAGCTGTTATTAAAAATTCAGAATATTGCTTGGAATATCAGAAAGCTAGAGGTGCCTGTGTCCTAATGACATTATAACTGCACAGAAACTTCATTTATTTAATATGACCTTTTCTCCTTTATTTCCTTTTCATTCAAACTGGCCTTGCCCAGCACCCTGACTCACCTGCCTCCTTCTCCCTTGTGTGTCTACTCCCTTAATCATTAAGCCTTCAGGACAAGGAGGCCCTGGTCAGCATCAAATAATGTTAGAAACAAAACATCAGGTCTGTTGACCACAGAAACAGAGCTTCAATCAAAATAAAGATAACATCTAGGCATCAGTTGTGTTTCAGTTCCAGACACAGAAAAAGGGAAAACAGATGAAGTGATGCCATGACTAACCTTAGAACCAGATGCACTGATCAGCTGCCACCTAAACTAGCATTGACCAATCAGTAGAGATCATGACCCCGACTATGACCTTAACTCCCTTAGTCACCATAATTAATGATTTTTCCCCCTATACAACCCATTCTCCGGAAGCCATTGGGGAGCTAAGTCTCTGAATATTACCTCACCTATGACTTCAGTCCTGGGCCACTATCTAAAAATAAACCCTTATTTTCTTTGCTGCAAACTCTTGCTCATGTCTTTTGGGGTTTTGATGCATGCAGGCAAATGGACCCCTTTAGTCCAGTGACAACATCATAGAAGAAACACTACCTCTACTCTGGAAGGATCATTTCCAGATTCCTTTCCTGTGACAGAAATATATTTAAGAGATTGTTTTTGAGAAGTTTCTGTTATTGGAGGTGAATGACTTTCCTGATACATACAAGTTCTCAGTTCAAATGTTTTTTATTTATTTCAGAGCATTTCTTAATATTTTTTAAGTTATATCTTTGTAGTTTTGTTGTTATGGTTTGCCTTCCCCATTAGAATGTCAGCTCTATGGCTATAGAAACTGTGTCTGTTTAGCAAACCATCTCCTAGTGTGTGCCTGACACATAGTAGGAGCTTAATAAAAATTCATATAAATTATTAAAGTAGCTTAAATATAGTATGATATATAGTGGGAACACCATGTCATTCCTGTTTTAAAAAATAATGAGTGGCCCTTTATAATTCAATGAACAAAAATGCACCGATTTCCAGAATCACTTCTGTTAATACAGTTCAATAAAAGTTTATTGGGCCGAAGCCGGTTTGGCTCAGTGGTAGAGCATCAGTCTGCCGACTGAAGGGTCCCGGGTTCGATTCCGGTCAGGGGCATGTACATTGGTTGCAGGCACATCCCCAGTGTGGGGTGTGCAGGAGGCAGCTGGTCGATGTTTCTCTCTCATCGATGTTTCTAGCTCTCTATCCCTCTCTCCTCCTCTCTGTGAAAAATCAATAAAATATATTTTTTTAAAAACTTTATTGGGCATCAATTAGGTGTTAGCCCCTATGCTGGGGACTAAAGATAATTGTTTCCAAATGTCTAAATCATAGCAGTTCATATAAAACTTCATAATACTGATAGTAAATTAACCAAACTCCTAGACTCTTATAATTTTCATTAAAAAATACACGTTCCAAAATAGTGGGATGCTCTAAGATTAACATCCTTAATATAGTTTTCTCATTTCTGGTATTTTTCTTCCTAGATCAAGAGAACACAGAAATGAATATTTCTCATTTGTCCCAAAAGACCAGCTCATTTTTGGTAATTAATATATGAGAGACTATAATAATTCTATTGTAGATTTCTCCATTCTAGTAGTTGAAGTCTTCCCATGAATACTGTTTTGGCATTTTTTAAAATCTTGAAACAGAATATGGATATTAATATAAAAATGACAAATGCCCTTTCTCACTTATAAACCTAAAAGCTGATTGTAATGGTCTTTCAGTAGAAGCAGCCCAAAGTAATATAAAAAGTTGTTCTGGAGGTTGAATCTTGTTGCTTCCAGTTAGTACAAAAAAAGATGGGGAGAAGAAAAAAAGTTCCATTTTGCAGTTTGTCCAGTTAACCAGGAAGAAATAAAATCACACCAGGGGTAGTGTTAATGAGGACAGGAAAGGCCAAATTGAAGAGCATTCAGCAGGAGGGAGAATGGTACAAAGTGACCATGTTCCCATCTCTGCCATGGCAACCACCTGATTACTGATGGTTAGACTTCCCTGGGGACTGCTAATGAGAAAGCAAGTAGACCATTTTGCTTCCCAAGATGAAATATGCTACCAAATTGGGCATTAAAAATATAAGCTACAGTATTCGACGAGGAATAGCTAAGCTAGGACTAATAAAGGGAAGCATATAACAATAAGAATTGCTGCCATTAACTTAGAACTTAAAATGTTCCTGGCACTGTGCTAAGAACCTGCTAGGAATAAGTACTTAGGACATAAAAGGGGGAGGGAGTGCCAGAGACCATTTAACCCATTGGTTCTCAGTTGGGGTGGTTTTGGAGCCCTGGGAGCATTTGGCAATGCCTGAAGGTGTTTTGATTGTTATACTTTGGGTGAGTGGCATAGGAAGAATGCTACTTGCATCTAGTGGGTAGAGGCTAGGAATGCCACTTAACATTATACAATGTATAGCACAGTCCCACACAGCATTATCCAGTCCAAAAATGTCAATTGTTAAAAAAATTCCGAATAAGCTCTATCCCTTATGGTACAGGGGAGATCAAATTCCAGAAAGAGTGGCATGTCCAAGGTCACTCATCTATCTGTCATCTATATATCTTTCTGTATACCTCTATTAACCAAAGTTTCAATTTTCATTTGAATAAAGGGTCCTGTTACTTTAAAAAGTGTGAAAACCACTGCTCCATTCTCCAGGTATTATCAGAAACTAAAGCAAGTGCTTCCTCTCTTTCCAAAGAAGTCCATTACTGTTCTGAAAAGCATATAACCCTCTGAGTTAATTCCTCCTACTATCATTTTGAGATGAGAAGCACGGCCATAAGCAGAAGGGAAACAACCACCGCCCACCCACCCCCCACATACATTACATCCCACAGATGCCTGAGGTGGTACCTGCCTGCTGCTCAGGACCCAGAAAATGAGCTTCCTGTCCCGCCTTTCCTCACAATTACTGCCCACTCATTTGCTCAATGAAGCATCCCCTCGCCTGCTCCCTCATGCATCTGATTATCTTCATATCATCTTGGTACAAGGCACTAAGCTGGAGCTGAGAATAGGGGATCAAGGGAATCTAGAGGAAAACAAGGTATACTCTATCCAGGTGCTCTGTGGGTCCTCTAGTCTTGTATGGAATGGGGAGGGCATAAACAATTTTCCACCAACTAAGCTGGGATAAGACTCTGAAGACTGCACAGTACTGTTAGAGGCCACAGGAGGAAAGGAGTACATATAGCAGCTGGAAGAATCAGAGAAGGTTTCCTGGAGGAGGTTGCAGGTATCTTGCTTTGCCAGAGGCAAGCAGCATATTGTCCTTTTACAGAAGTATGTATACTGGGAAATGGGTAGAATCCGCAAAGGAAAAGACAGACAGAAAAGGAGCTTCAGACCTACTCTAGTTTTAGAGCTTCTGACATTTAGGCAAAACAAGAGAATTTTTCTGAAACTCCTATAGCCTCAATTCCTAGCAAAATGAAAACCAAATTCTTACCTGGTATCGAGTGCCCTTTACTCCCTAGCTTAAACCACTCCTCCCAATATAGGATCCCGCTAAGAAAATCATTGCCACCATGACTCCCTGGAAAGATTCCCACCTCTCAGCCTAAGACAGTGTCTAAACTTCTGCCTCTTGGAGTACCCAGGTCCTTGCCTACCTTTCACACTGGCAGCTAGTTCTAAGCCTGAGAATAATGGGAGTTACACCTGGCATCCACTGAAACTATGAGTACGAGTAGTAATTACTAAGCAGACATCTTCCTTTACTGAGTAATGACCATGTACCCGTCACTTTAAATCTATTTGTTTACTTAATTCTCCCAAGGATGTGCTGTTAGCATCCCCATTTTGCAGTCAAAGAAAAAGAGAGGCAAGGAGAGGTGACATTGGTTCCTGAAGGTCATGCAGCTAGCAAGTGGCTGAACAGGGATTCGAACGTAGTTCTGATATGCCCCACAGCAGAGCTGCTCTCCACCAAAATATGCATCTCCAGGGCACCTTCCTTGGGCTCACAGTTCTCCAAGATCCCTTGCTCCTCCAAACTATGAAGCACATGGGGTCTGCCACTCTTCTAGTCCACATATCTTTTGGCTACTAATAGAAATTAGCAATAGTAATAATAGCAGACATTTCAACAGTCCTTCCATGTGACAGGAACATATATTATATATATTTATATTTATATATATATAGATAGATATGTATGTATATATATATGTGTGTGTACATTTATATATGTGTGTGTACATATACATGTATATACATATGTGTGTATGTGTGTGTGTGTGTTTTGTTGATTTCTGAGAGAAGAAAGAAGAAGGAGAAAAAGAAACATAAATGATGAGAAAGAATCATCTATTGGCTGCTTCCTGCACCCCGCCCCCCTTACTGGGAATCCAGCCTGCAATACAAGCATGTGCCCTGACCAGGAATCAAACTTTGACCTCCTGGTTCATAGGTCAATGCTCAACCACTGAGCCATACTTGCTGAGCAAGGAACCATTTTAATTGCTTGACATAAGTTAGCCCATTTATTCCTGCCATATTATCACTGCCATCCCGAATTTACAGATGAGGTAAGTGAGACACAAAGAAGTTAGGACACTTGCCAAGGCCCAACAACTAATAGATGATCCAGCTAGGATTTGAATTTAGGCAGTCTGGCTCCCTTGCTTTCTTCAAGTCACTATATTACATTGCTTCTTATATCTCTCTCCATTTGTATTGATAATGAAATTGAGGTTCAGGGATGTTAAGTAACTTGCCTGAGGTCACACAGCCAATAAGAAGAGGATATGGGATTGGAACCCAAGAAGTCTACTTCCAGAGTTGATGCTCTTAACTCCTACTGAAAAATGAGTTCTATTGGATCTCCCCAGCTATAGCCTTTATTTATATATATATATATATATATATATATATATATATATATATATATATATATATTGATTTTTTACAGAGAGGAAGAGAGAGGGATAAAGAGTTAGAAACATCAATGAGAGAGAAACATCGACCAGATGTCTCTTGCACACCCCCTACTGGGGATGTGCCTGCAACCAAGGTACATGCCCTTGACCGGAATCGAACCTGGGACCTTTCAGTCCTCAGACCAATGCTCTATCCACTGAGCCAAACCAGTTTTGGCATAGCCTTTATTACATACCACCAACGAAAACCAGTAAGTTCTATAACCCTTCCCCCCAAAAAAAGCACTGCTGGTTTTCAAGCATTTCTGGCTTGCTACAGGACTTCAGGATGTGTTCTCCAGGAGGTCTACTTGGACCCTGGCCTCAGCTACTTCAGAACGTGTCCAAAAGGGTGGTTGAACAGCCTGGGCCTCCCAGTCTGCAGACCCTGTGAGCCAACCGGAAAATCTAAGCCCCTGCCTCCAGCATCCCAGACTAGAGTCAGGCCCAAACTGACAACCAGGTTCACTACTAACAAACATATGACTAATGGAGGCAGAGGAGGCAGGGGAAAATGACAAGGTATTACTCATTTTTAAACCACAAGTGTACAATTAAAACCTTACTCGCTAATACTTTCAGGTGGCACTCTCCTGACAAGTAAGGATGACTTTTTACAAGCAATATTGCCATTTTATAGTAGTAAGTAGAATGGGAAGAAGCATATAATCTTTTATTGTGGTTTTTATTTTCCCTCAAGGATTCTAATGTTACAATTCTTACATCACAATAATTTATTGAATTTCCTTCTATTTTTCATCCATAGAGCCTGTCACAGAATGGATTACCAATTTCCAACCTCCATGAGAAGACTGAAAAGGACTTTAAATGTTTGGGGTGCTTTTTTGATAGCAACATATCTGCAGTGTTTATAAAATAAGCAATAATGTGGATAAAAGAAAGAGTATATGTCTATATTTTGGAAGATTCGAATTCCAAAAGCGGCTCTATCACTACCTGTGTGACCATAATTAAGACAGCTACCATACTCTAGGCCTATTTTAATCCAGGTACCCTGGATTTATTTTATACACACACACACACACACACACACACACACACACACACACACTGAGTGGCCCAATTATTATGATCTCTGAACACATAATGATCTAGCCACTTAGTGTATATCCTATATAATAAAAGACTACTATCCAAATTGTCCCTTTGACCAGGAATTCGACCAGCAGGCAGGCCAGCCAACCACCCATGTTCCCTCCCCCTGGCCAGGCTGGCTGGACCCCACTCATGCAATGGTCCTCTAATGATTATTATACATTCAGAGATCATAATAATCTAGCCACTTAATATATATATTTCTACCTATAAGACAGAAAAAAATTTTTTTTTCAAAAATAAAGAAGGTAATGGGATCATGACATTGTATAAAGATCAAACCAAGTGATGTCCTTTATGGAAGTATGGACAGGGGTGTCACAGAAATAGAAATTGCATAGAAACCAAGATGGCAGCATAGGTAAACACCTAAACTGCTGCCTCACACAACAATTTAAAAAATACAACTAAAAGACAAAATGAACATCATCCAGAAACACAGGAAAGCTGGCTGAATGGAAATTATACAACTAGAAGGAAAGAGGAAAGCACATGGAGATTCAGAAAAGCTGCAAAAAGCTGAGGTATCAAGACACACACACAGGCAGCTGAGTGCCTGGCTGGCTTTCTCTAGTGGGAAGGAGACAAAAGCTCTTGACTGTACTGAACCCCAGTTCTGACTACACTGAATCTTAGTTTTGGGCAAGATCCTGGGGACCCAGGCCTATATGGGGGGAGGGGGGGAATCTGGACTATCGGACAGAAATGCAGGGGAGCCACAAAAGGCAGAGTTCTGTAGGTGCATGTGAGCAAGTACGCAAAGAGCAGACTGCCAGCACAGAAGTTCACCCATCATAGACACAGCTGATCCTCACAGCCAATTAGCCTGGAGGTCAATTCCTCCCAGTGACACCAACAACAATCAAGACTTAACTACAACAAGGCTGAACACACAGTACAAAGGGGTGCACCAGGAGTGTCCACCTCAGGTAACTGGGGAGGCTGACCCACTGGAACATATAGGACACCTAGCACACAAAGCCACCCTACCAACTCAGGGAAGCAGCCAAAATGCGGAGACAAAGAAACAGATCACAAACAAAAGAAATGGAGGAAAACAAGTGACTGGATATAGAGTTTAAACCCATGGTTATAAGGTTTTTCAAGAATTTCCTAGAAAAGACCGATAAATTTAGCGATACCCTCAAGGATATGAAAAAGGACCAACTAGAAATTAAACATACACTGACTGAAATAAAATATATTATACAGAGACCCAGCAGCAGACTAGAGGAACACAAGATTCAAGTCAATGATTTAGAATACAAAGAAGCAATAAACACTCAACCCGGAAAGCAAAAAGAATAAAGAATCCAAAAAGTTTAAGATAGTGTAAGAAACCTCTGGGACAACTTCAAGCATACCAACATCAGAATAATGGGGGTGCCAGAAGAAGAGAGAGAGCAAAATACTGAAAACCTATTTGAAGAAATAATGACTGAAAACTTCCCCCACCTGGGGAAAGAAATAAACTTACAAGTCGAGGAAGCACACAGAACCCCAAACAAAAGGAATCCAAAGAGGTCCCCACCAAGACACATAATAATTAAAATGCCAAGAGCAAAAGACAGAGAATTTTAAAAACAGCAAGAGAAAAATAGTTAATTACCTACAAAGAAGCACCCATACAATTTTCAGCTGATTTATTAACAGAAACTATGCAGGCCAGATGGGAGTGGCAAGAAATATTTAAATTGATGAATACCAAGAACCTAAAACCAAGATTACTCTACCCAGCAAAGCTATCATTCAGAATTGAATGCCAGATAAAGAGCTTCACAGATAAGAAAAAACTAAAGGAGTTCATCAATGCCAAACCAGTATTATATGAAATGCTGAAAGGCATTCTTTAAGAAGAGGAAGAAGAAAAAGGTAAAGACGAAAATTATGAACAACAAATACATATCTATCAACAAGTGAATCTAAAATCAATTGAATAAAAAATCTGATGAACAGAATAAACTGGTGAATATAATAGAATCAGGAGCATAGAAAGGGAGTGGACTAAAAATTCTCAGATGTTAAGGAGTGTGATGGTTGAAGGAAGAGACAGGACAAAAATCGTATACCTATGGGTGAGGACAGTGGGGTGGGGGGGCAGGTAAAGGCAGAGGGTGGAGTGGGAACCGGGTGGAGGGGAGCTATGGGGGCAAAAAAGAGGAACAATTGTAATAATCTAAACAATAAATATTTGTTAGATTAAAAAAAGAAATAGAAATTGCTACACATCTTACTTCAAGGGTATTTTTAAGTCTCCTTAGAAATAGTCTCTCTAGGGGAATATTTATATTTAGTACTGATTATTTCATAAATATCTTCAATATGGTTCAGAAAAATATAAAATGGTTGTTATTGACACCACTAAAATTTCTTTTGGCAAAAGAAAAGATGCTTAGTTGTTTTTTTAGCTTGAAAAATTATGGATTCTGTAGTGCTTCATCTGCCAATCATTTTAAAAATAATTAGTTAAGAATGAAAACTAGCCGAAGCTAGTTTGGCTCAGTGGTAGAGCGTCGGTCTGCGGACTGAAAGGTCCCAGGTTTGATTCTGGTCAAGGGCATGTACATTGGTTGTGGGCACATCCCCTGTTGCGGGGGGGGGGGGGGGTGCAGGAGGCAGCTGGCCGATGTTTCTCTCTCATCGACGTTTCTAGCTCTCTATCTCTCTCCCTTCCTCTCTGTAAAAAATCAATAAAATATATTTTTAAAAATTAAAAAAAAAAGAATGAAAACTATTTTTTCCTTTGGTAAAACTCCAATATAACCTAGAAGAGTTCCTATGTTTATGATGTGATTCCATAGAGTTAAATGTCTTTGTTTTTATGAGCAATAACTTACATCAATTAAAACAAATAGAAAAAGCAAAAGAATTTTATTCCTGTTGTATTACAAACAAGCACTTTAAATGATCCATGGCCCTTAATTGAATCTTGGGAAAATCATGAAGCAAATGTGGGCTAGGCACTTGCTCAATGTCAGGTTCTATGTTAGGGGAGCCAGTTTGAATGAAGATGTGTGGCTAGCAGATCAACAGCTGCTGCAGAATCAAGGCCTTGGAAAGTGGTAGTACAGTAGGACAAGGATAAATGTTAACAATAGATCCAAGTGCAAGCACCAGCCCCTATCCACCTCCTCCAACTCATCCACATGTCATATCCCACATGCATCCCTGGCTCCAGCTACCAATGCCTGGATCACCTTGTGTCTGGGCTCTTGTGTGTTCATATGACGTGTTTAACTCACAGCAATTGGTTAGCCTTGAGAAATTCTATCTCATGGCCTTCTATTTTCTCATAAATCCTTTCCAACTGCCCTCCTGTGTGGCCATCTTGTGGTGGCCATCTTGTGTCCACACGGGGGCAGGATCTTTGACCACATAGGGGCAGCCATCTTGTGTGTTAGAATGATGGTCAATATGCATATTACTCTTTTATTAGATAGGATGATAAATTATCACAATAATTTTCATTTTATCATTTTATTCTGTGCTCTTGCATTAAATCTCTTGATCAGATAAATTTCAAATGGACTTATTTTCTATTTATAATTGTTTAAATAATGAATATTCATAAGTAAAGTTGACCTATATTTTTAATGTGTTTTTTTCTCCCCAATTTGGGAATTGAAATCATATTTTTTTTCCCAAAAGTAAATCTGGAATTGAGTAAAGCAGCATCAACTCAATATTTAAATACAATTTAGGGAGAACAATTTTTCTTTATGTTTTTAGAAAGTATAACATAAGGTAAGTTTTTACATTTGTAGGCAGATAGATCTGAGTTCAAATCCTAGCTCTACCACTTATTTGATGTGTAATTTGGGCAATTCTTCTACCTGTTAAGTCTAGGCATGTTATTAATTTTTATGAATGAGCCACATGCATTTGCAAAGAAAATTTATAACTACATTAAGAGTAAATAATGTGATTAGTTTCAAATTTATGTTGTCATTTTTAATTAACATAAGAGCAAGAGGACTCTGAAAATGTGCATTTTCTTTTTTAGATTGTAATCTTAGTTATGGTAATTCTTCCAAAGGAAAATGAAATGCTGTTAGTGGATTTCCAAATGTTTCCACTTAACATAAGAATGACAGTTAGTCTAAACAAAATATTTCAATGTGCTAATTCTAACCAAATGTAGTAATTGATGGTACTTATGGTACCAGTTTAAATACCATCAATTACTACATTTGGTTAGAATTAGCACATTGGAATATTTTGTTTAGACTGTCATTCTTAGGTTAAATGGAAATATGAATGGGGGGTTGGAGGGTAATGGGGGAATAAAGACACATATGTAATAACTTAATAAAGAAATGTTAAAATTTGGGGAAGAATAATTAAAAAAATAAACTGGTAGTAGTAGAATCAAAATATACCAGTGTTGCAATATGCACCTTTTCTAGGCAAATGGCCATTGGTTAAGGGGAAAATCCACATACTTCTTTTCTAATAATTGACCAGTACTTTCCAATATATAGCCTTCACCATTGATAGTGATTAAGTGAAAAAAGGGGCTCCAATGGTTAAATACACTGGGAAAAGCTAACTTACCCAAAGTTTCCCCTACTGCAAAATTTCTCAGGATCTTTATATACTAATGTAGGTTATGAATCTCTAAGAAAAGGACATTGGTTCTCCAATATTTGACCATGGGAGCTGAACCTGCCACTACTAAGCATTAGTATTTTTGTGCAGTACACTTTGGGAAACACTATTAGCAAATAAAAAAGCAGCTCTCCAAAGGCAGCATTGTCTGGCCTTTGGAAGCAGGTTCCCCAGGCAATCACAAACATACTACAGTAGAAGGCTTAGTAAATTCAAGCTGGGGACAGTTCTTATAGGAAAATTAGAATATTTTTTTCCACTGGTAAGCTGGGGCAAAATAAATTCAGAGTGTATGGGGAGCAGGTAGTGAGAAGAATTTTCTTGTAACAGTTCTACAGATTTCAAAGTATGGCTATACATTAGGGACAAAGCAAGTCAAACTGAGATTTAGATGGCAGAGGGAGAAGAAAAAGTATATCATAAGAAAATATCATGTCTCCTTTGAGTTTCACAATCATGAAGTTATAGTGGCCTCTCCCTCTCATTATGACTTACTACATTATATGTATTTAATAATAATAAGTAGCAACAAAAGCAAAAATAGCTTGAAAACATTCACAGCACAATTTTCTGAGATGTTAACAAGCCAGGTTTTAGCAGTAAATTGACACATATTTGTGCATTCTCTCCTTTGATTGTCACCTGAGAGATACAGGTATCAGCATGAAAGGGTGGTCAGGTTGAAAACCCAAGTTTGGTTTGACAACAGAAACGGTTTTTTTTTTGTCCAGGAACAACTTGGTCAAGAACCAAATTGTTCAAAATGGGAGATATTTGAGAACTGAGGTTTGACTGTGTATGATTTTCTAACTGCTATGCTGTACACCAGAAACTAATACAAATAATATGGAATGTAAATTGTAATTGAAAAAGAAAATAAGAAACCTGCCCAGACTAGACCCTGCCTCTAAGGAAATGCTTTACCTGACTCCCCACCCTCATGCTAACTTAGATGCTCTCATCATCTCAGGTATCACAATGCATCATACTTTCCTCAAAACCCAAACATCTCTGCTCATAAACTTCCAGACCCTCTTTGAAAGTAGGGACGATTCCTGTTCACTCTTGGGTCTCCACATTACAGTACAAAGTAGTTTAGAACAGTCAGTCCCCAACCCACATCTGATGATGGAGTGAGCATAAAGCACAAACACTTTTAAGGAAAAGAGTAACAAATCTAAAATGATTTTGAGAGCCTATTAGGCTTTAATTGTGTCTGGTATCATTCCCTCCAGCTTCACATAGCTAATTTCTAGTTACCCTTCAAGATTCAATGCAAAAAGCTCTCCTGGCCAATCATGGATAGAATCAATGCCCCTCCTCAGGGCTACCCCAGTCTCTCACACACATACAGTAATCTAACTAACTCACTGTATTGTAAATGAATGCTAACACGTTCAATATTTTATCTAAAGTGTGAATTCCTGAGGGCAAAGAATGTCCCTTACATTTATATCTAAATCCACTTGTCCAAGTCTCCAAGACCACACCCAGATTCAATGATTTGCTCAGACTCACAGGAATCAACAAATTGTTGCACTCACAGCTGTGATCTATGACAATAAGATGTACAAAGCAAAATAAGCAAAAGTAAAATCACATGGGTACAAATCCAGAGGAAACCAGGAGCAAGCTTCCTAGGAAGTGACACAAAATACACTTAATTCTCCTAACAACAAGAATGACAACACAAGTGGAATGGTGTATACCAAGGAGCTCATTAGACATAGTGCCCAGGGTTTTTCTTTGGGGCTGGTTTGATAGACACTCTCTGCCAAGCACACATCAAAATCCCTAGCTCCCTGAATTCAGCATAAATTACATTGTTAATACAAACAGCTTTGGCACAGTGAGACATCTTATCATTTAGGGAATGGTAGGAACCCTCCTGAAATCCAAATTCCCGGATGCCAGCCAGGGACAAACCTTCTAAGCAGGAGGTCTTTCAAGGATAGCAGCCACACCTGCCATGTTAACTTTTTTCTGCACAGTGTATAACACCTAGCACTGAGCCTTTTGCAACAGGCATTCAGGCAATGCATGAAGAAGGAATGAATGACTGCCAGACATTTAGACAGGCAATGTACCTATATGAGCCATGACTTTTCACAAGCAACTGTAATATAAGTGTTATTATTCTAATTGTTGACTTAGAAAAACCAGCTGAGAGATGTTAAACAACATCCACAGTCACAGCAAGGAAGATGGTAAGGCTAGGATTTGATCTTAGAGCCTATTCCTGACCTTAAGCCTTTGACATTTTTCCACAGCTGCCTACTCAGTGGGGACTATGTGTGTGTTTAGGGGGAAAAAAAACTTTCAAAACAATCTGAAGCAACCTTTACCTATCCACATCAAGTTCAAGTTCTGCCTTGTGTTCAGTGCCTGCTCTGGCCAGTGCACTAGCATGGGCACTGGGAAGACAGAGATGAGAAGGTTTTGTCACCATCTTTGAAGACCAGGTAACAGATAAGGGTTCAAAAGTAGATATCCAGCCGAGACCGGTTTGGCTCAATGGATAGAACGTCGGCTTGGGGACTGAAAGGTCCCGGGTTTGATTCCGGTCAAGGGCATGTACCTTGGTTGTGGGCATATCCCCAGTAGGGGGTGTGCAAGAGGCAGCTGATCGATGACTCTCTCTCATCGATGTTTCTAACTCTCTATCTCTCTCCCTTCCTCTCTGTACAAAATCAATAAAATATATTTTAAAAAAAAAAAGATTGCTTTAAAAAAAAAAAAGTAGATATCCATTGCTCCTCTCTCCTAAGACTGACCAGGGACTGTCCTCTATTAATGCAAAATTTAAAGGACTACTGGAATCACTATCAACAATTAATAACAGCAGCCAACATTTATTTACCAGGCATTGTGCTAAGCACATTACATGCATCATTTCATTTATGCCTCATAGCCTTATGAGAGATATTTTTTAATTCCTCACCTAAGAATATGTTCTTACTGATTTTGGAGAGAGAGGAAGGGAGAGGAAGCAAAACATGTAACAGCTTCCCTCCTTCCCCACCCAGACCAGGGATCAAACCCACATCCTGTTATGTGCCCTAAATAGGAATTGAACCCATGACCTGTCAGTGTACTGGACAATGCTCCAATCAACCGAGCCACATTGGCTAGGGCAAGGTGCATATTCTTATTAGCCTCACACTGCAGATGGACAAACTGAGACTTAGGGTGATTAAGTAACTTTATCAAGCCCAAACACCCAATAAGTGGTAAAGCTGGGATTGAAACCCACTTCTGTTCACCTGTACAACCCATGGTCTTAACCATAGCACTCACTGCCTTTGGAAAGCTAATGTGAAAGTGAAAAGGATAGCCAAAGAAGCAAGGCAGCAGAATTTAGCCACACTAATCCTTCTCCCAACCCAGGGGCTCTTTCTGCACTAAAGGACAAAATGGTCCTCCTTGGAGCCTTTGTACCTGCTCTTCTGCTTGGAACACTCTCTCCCTCAAGCTTTTATTTATAACTTCCTGATAGCCTTTGCTGAAATTCCACCTTCTGCGTGTGGTCTTCCCTTACCACTCTATAAAATTGGCACCATTTCCCTGCTGCACACTCCTGAATCATTGTTGCTCTCCTTTATTTACTTGTTGGTTTCTTTACTATCTTCCACCCACCCCATTAACCATTTGTCCATGATCATACTAGAATGTAAATTTCACAAGGGCAAGGATTTTTTTTTTGTCTGTTTTATTCCCTGACTTATTCCCAGAACCCAAAACAATGCCTGTAATGTAGCAAATGCTCAATAATTCTTTGTGGAATGAGTAGTAACTTCAATATCCTTTTCAAAATGCAAATTATTAATAGATCATGTTACTCCAGGCTTAAAATTCCCTAACGACTTCCCATTGCTGTACAAAAAGGTTCAAATCCAGCATTATCTGCTGTCGCCCTCTGCTCACTAGCTCTGCTCGAGCCCTGCTGGACTTTTCTGTATTTACTGTTTCTTTCCCTGATAAGCCTTCACATGTGCTGAGACATCCACCTACAATGCTGTCCTTCCTTCTCATGTAGTAACCACTCCCTTCTCTTATAGTAACCACTCTACATTCATCCCACAGACTATGACAAGTAATTTGATATTATGCATCGTTTTCAAAGCCTTCTTATTAACTTATTTCTATTTAGCTCTTCATTATTCTGTTTCCACTAATAAACCATAAAGATGGAGACCATATAAATCTTATTCAGTACTCTGGTGCTTAAGGGGCACATAGTAGGTACTGAGTAAATATTCCTTAAATGAGCGCTAAAAGCTAGTGCCTGATAATGCAGCTCAAATCACATTAATTTCTGTAAGTGTAAGGTTATGGGTTTGGTGCACCCTGAAATCAACATACTGATTAGTCTGAGGGCCAGAAAAAGACTTTGCAAGGCTCAAGCATTCAAAGGACAAGCACAGCCTGAAGATTCCCCATACAAAGACAGACCACCTCATACTTTCTGTGAAATTTAAATCGATGCTGTAAATATCAGTCCTTAACATGTGCATCTATCACCTGAATATGAGGACAGATAGTTTCCAAAACAGAGTTATGATAAATGCGTTTTGCCATTTTTCTAAGCCACAAGCAATGACTGAGGTGTTTGTTGTCAATATTTTAGTTGTCATTGAAAAAAAATAGCACAGATAATCTGCTATAGGTTCTGCAGATAAAAATGACTGCCAACAGAAATAGAATAATAAAAATGCCACCACATAAAAACATAATAAATGGCACCACAGACAAAAATAGACAACGTGTAAACTTCCAGAGAACAACAAAATACTCTCTCCAAGAAAATTTTAAGTGCATAGTTCTTCAAAATCAGCTGCTAAATGGTAAGCCTCTGTAATTCTTAAGAGATTCAGGGGGAGAACTTGTGTTTGTCTTTTAGGAAGAGTTAAGGATTAATACTGAGGTCTTAGACACCAGTCTGGCTGGGTTCAACTCCTTAGATACTTTCAAGCCATGTGACCTTGGGCAAGCAGTGTTACTACTCTGAGTCTTGGTTTCCTTATTTATGGAATGAAATAGAAAATAATAATACCTTCCTTAGAGGTTTCATCAGGATTAAATGCACTAATGTATGGAGGGAGGAGGACAGAATAAAGCATTCATCAAATGTCAGTGACTTCTTTGAGGTGACAGTGGCTATTATTATCCAAAGGTAATATGAGCTAAAGGCTAAAGAGATATTGGCAAATACAGGACCTAATAGACTTTCTTTAATGAAAAGAAAAAATTCTGGGAATTTGGAGGCTCATCTAAAGCCATTCAAAATAAAAATATTGTAAAGGCATACCGTAGAAGATAGGGCAATGCAAACACTGCATTCCCTCAGCCTGATAAGCAGAATAAAAATATAAGGAACCAATGAGATTAAAAGGTCAATGGTAAACTTCTTGCCTCTGAGAAGCATGCCATGAAGATTGTGAATAGAGACACAAAAGCATCAAACAGACCATCAAACTGCAGAGGAGGTTGGTTGGGTAAAAGATCAACCAAAGGACTTATATACATGCATATGAGGACAACCAAGGGACACAGACATTAGTGGGGTGAGACATGTGCTGGGAGAAGGAACAGGCTAGAAGAGGTCAGGAGTCTGTAAGTACATTTATGCTTTGGGTATTTATTTGGTAATCTAATTGGCTGATGCCCCATGCTCAAGTTAATAAACCCAGTAGTTTGGAACAGCTGCACAGTGCAGCCAGAAACCCTGGAGACAAAAAGCTTCCCTCTTAAACACTGCCTGAGAGTCTTTCTTTCCCTGGGGAGGGGAGAGGGAAGGGCAAGTTCACTTCCACATCCTTTGAGAGAAAAGTCCTAGGACTGTAACTCTGAAATAATTACCCCTCAAGGCAGATAGCTTCTCTCCACTCTTCCACAGTCATGCCCTTCAGGCAGATCCTCCTTTTTCCATGCTTAGACTCCCTTAGTCTATAGCCATCCTAATGTTGCCAGTGGCCTCCTTTTAAAACCAAGTCAGGTCCTGTCACACACTTGTTGGAAATACATTCAACAAGTCCCCACTACCTAAGGGAGAAAAATTCTACAAACCTCTGCATAGCATTCAAAGCTCTCCATAGCAACAATCCTCAAAACTTTTTTTTTTATCTCTGCATCTGAAAAATAATTGAGAGGTGGCAGGGGGAAAAAAGAGGCAATCTCTTGAAAAAAATTGTGGAAACTAAAGAGTTTTTATTATATGGGTCACATCTGTCAATATTTTTCATATTAGAAATCAAAACTGGGAGAAATTTTTAAATATTCAAGTATTAATTTATGTAAAATTAGCAACAACAAACCTATTACATGCTAAATGTAATTATATAATTATATGGTAACATAAATACCATATTTTTATTTAAAATTACCACATTTTATGTAAAATAAGCATATTTTTCAAAACAACCACAAATGTAAGTATGACCAACACTGTCTTGCATTTTTAAAAATATATTTAATATATAGCTTATTAGAGGACACCTGGATTTCAATGTCAGCATTCTGCTTTCATTTTGTTGTGAGAGGTTGTTTTACTTGACATACATGAAAACATACTCCAGCTCAATACAGATATGTAATTAGACAAGGTGGGACTTCTCAGACCTCCTCAAAGGAACTTGGGGGTGAATGGGGATCCTTGGACCACACTTTAAGAACTACTTCTTGATCAGTGGCTTCCTAGGAACAAGGTATGGCATTAGAGTAGGGAAGGAATGGGAGAGAGGGATTACAAAAGAGTACAAGAAAACTTGGGAGTGATGAATATATTAATGATCTTGACTGTGGTGATGGTTGCACACGATATACACATAAAAACTTATCTAACTATATATACTGGTATATTTGAAATATGTGCTATTTGTTGTATGTCAATGATCTATATATATATAAAAACCTAAGCGACTGAACAATCAAATTGAACAACCGGTTGCTATGATGCACACTGACCACCAGGGGGCAGACCCACAACACAGGAATTGCCCCCTGGTGGTCAGTGTGCTCCCACAGCCAACCTCCTGTGGGCACTCCCCCGAGCCAGCCACTATACCCCGCATCTGCCCTGAGCACTGGCCAGGCCAGGGAACCCCACCCATGCAGGAATTCATGCACGAAGCCTCTAGTGTTTCAATAAAGCTATCAAAACTAGAAAAAGATGGAGGAGTAATAGTTTCATCATGGCCTCAACCTTTCTTCTTCCTCCTGTCCTCATAAAGCCACACAAACCACAAAATGCCTTCCTGAAATGCCTTCCTAACAATGCCTCCACTTTGCCTCCCCTCCCTTTTCCCACTGGAGAAATTCCTCAAAATCCACATCAAATGGATCTCAACACCCTTTGCAGGGAATACTATGCTACTGTCTCCTTCACTTTTATGGGTCAGGAAAAAATAAGGTGAGAGAAGCTGGGGGCATATAGTCATCTGAATTTCCTTAGATTGGTGTATCCCTATTAATCTTTTTGAATCAAGAAGAGACACCAAACCCCAACTAGTATGGCTTATTGGATAGAGAGGCAGCCCATGCACTAAAGGGTCACAGGTTTGATTCCACTCGAGGGCATGTACCTGGGTTGCCTGCTTGATCCCCTTCCCCAGTTACCAATCCATGTGTCTCTCTCAAGTAGATGTTTCTCTCTGTGTGTGCTCCCCTCCCTTCCACTCTCTCTAAAAATCAATGGACCAATATCCTAGGTAAGGATTTTTTTAAAAAGAGACACCAAAAAGGGGGGGGGAGGTTAAGCAATCTATAAACAGCGCTATAGGTCCTATAGACAGGAGAGGAAGCCTCCTGTTATAGGGCCTATGGGGAAAACCCATCTCTATTGCCTGTTTCCCACCACACATACAATAAATACAGAGAACTCCATAAACATACTCAAAGGAATGAAGGCCACACTTAGCCATATATAATCCTCTAAGTGTAAGGCCCAATGGCAGATACTCACAAAATACCTGTGCTGCAAGTGAGTCAGAATTTCCTCAATAAGACTCAGCTTCTCAATCTATAATAGGCATTTGAGAGCATCCATCTTCCCTGGTTGTCCTAAGTTCTTACTTACAGAGTGTCTTAATTTCTAGGGTTACCATAATAACATATCACAAATTGGTTGGCTTAAAACAACCGAAATTAATTCTCTCACAGTTCTGGAGGCCAGAAGTCTGAAGTCAGGGTCATGCTCCCTCCGAAGGCTCTTCAAGCTTTTTTTAGCTTCTGGTTGTTGCCAGCAATCCTTGGTGTTCCTTGGTTGGGGCTGTACAACTCCAATCTCTGCTTCAGTCTTCACATGGTCCTGTATGTCTCTGTGTGTCTCCAAATCTCTTTCTCTTTATAAGGACACCAGTCATTGAATTTAGGACCCATCCTGATTCTGTATTAGCTCATCTTAACTTGACTATATCTTCAAATGTTCTATTTTCAAATAAGGCCATATTCTAGCATTCTGGGTACACAGAGCATGTGTGAAAGTGCCTGGTACATAGTAGGTACCCAGATTATCCTCCCTTCCTTCTGAAAAATCAGAACAGTTGCAGAATACTCCCTTGATAGCAGGATGCCTGGGCTTTCTACACACATACCTATAAGTGAGAGAGACCAGCAGAGAAATCAAGGACAGCAGTAGATGACAACTGTTTTCCTCCTCAGCTCCTGCATTCCTCCCACGATTTCTGGGTCCTTGTATTTCCTTTTTTCCCCTCACCTCACACCCCATGGGTAGTTCATACAGAACACACACCTGCCTATTCAGAGTAGAATTTTAAATGCTGTCCAGGAATCACCTCCTGAAACTTAAGGACTATAACTCTAAAATTTCTTAGTGAGGGAGATGAAATTTCCCAGTGAGATAGGATGTTTGGTGTACACAGCTTACACGATAAATCCCAAAGATCAGCTTTATAAAATGAATTAAAAGGAAAGAATGACTGAATATAATTACGCTAAAAATGTCTTCCCAACTCAGCTGCAATCCAGAATATTGTAATTTGGACTTTCTAATGTCAGTGGCCAATAGTTAAAAGAAGACATGAGATGTTATGGTAAATAATCATGAATTATTTGTTGGAAAAGAGAAACAAATAAATATCGTATGTCCATCTTGAACACTAAAAGGTCAGCAATGTTCAACAAAACCCACATTTGGGGACCTACACTTAAGCAGTTGGCTCTAATGATCCTGGATTTAATGTCAGTTTTGCTGTCAATATATAACAAGCAGGTCAATATATAACAAGTACCCTCCCCCAGAGGCTTGGATGCTTGGGATGTGTTTTGAGATTCATGGGGGCAGGCAAGGTAGTATCCTGATCCCCCTGCCCAGAACACAGAGATATTTCAGTCAATGAGGTGGCCAGTCTCAGAGTCTTGATTCCCTTTTGTCCTCAATACCAAATCTTAAGTAGTTATTCCAAGCATCACATCATTATTTCTCAAAGGCAACCTGGACTTAGACTCCTGTGATGTTAAAATGGCCTTGACCTTTTCAGCTATCAATCTTGGTGATCTGGCAATGTATTTGCAAAACCCTATTATTTCCTTTGAGAGTTTATTTTCCCTCTCTGATTTTATTCTATTCTTTATATTTTAGTCTTTCAGGATGTTTACACTGCCTTCTTCAAATTGTGATACATAACAAATCATAAATTTTCACAATTTCAAAGGTTTTCCATTTCCAGACCTATCAACATAATACATACTACTATAATACATAATATTAAATATTTTAAAAAAATCAATTGAAAACATTGAATTGACATCAAAAGAGGGATCACATGCTGTGATACATCGAGAACATTTTGTTAAATGGACACAGGGTCAATACACAAGGACTCAATCTTTACCAATGCTAAAAATCTGAAGTGTTCACACTTATAATGACCACTAATACCATATCTGTCTGGTATCTTTGTTGAAAAAAAGTCTGTTTAAGTGTAAAATGTCCTCAGAATAGCAGTTCAGTATCTGGGTCAAAATTCCCATTCAGGTAATTACATTTTCCCAACCAAATGTTAATTAATGCTTTTTAAAAACACTGTTGGATAGTGCTGCTTGATAAGATTACTTAAGCAGGTACATGCGTATAAAACAACCTAGATCTCCTATGGGTCACTTTTTCTATGCATTGCAATCTATAGCCTCTGATTCAAGAGTGAGTATCCACAAAAGGAATCTTGGACAGTCCATTGAGACAAAGCTAAACTTCCTTATATGTATACTTCCCATAAACTCTGAGAAAATATTACACCAATCACTTGCTTATCCAGCACAAAACTTATTTGTACATTTCATCTATCCAGAACTTATATAGCAACAGGAAGAGGAGCAGAATAGGTCTCTTCGAGGTGCACAAGTGTACACAGACACACAACACATATGCAAACTCGTAGTTCTAGAATTGTTATCCATAGGACAGCTCTTCAATTCCTCACACTAGAAGTTATTTTCTCCTACTTTATACAAAGTTTTTACAATGTTTGCTATTGATCATTATCTCTATAACTGAGAACCATCAAATGAGAGGGAGGATAGTAAATGCCCCAACTCTACCAACAAAAACAACAACTCAAAATTTCAATTACTGGGCTGCCATAAAAGGAGGCCTAAAAATAAACAAAAGGCCCAACTCAGAAACATCAGCCCAAAAATTCTATAGTGGTCTCAGATTATGTGGTGAAGGACAAAATGCTCCTCATACCTTAAGAATTGATTCTTCTTAGGAAGATTTTGAGTTTCCAGTAAAAGGTAAATTGCATTCAGCAGTATTTGGTTCAGAAAAAAGAAAGAAAGAAATAAAGAAAAAAAGAAAGAAAGAAAGAAAGAAAGAAAGAAAGAAAGAAAGAAAGAAAGAAAGAAAGAAGAAAGGAAAAAAGAAAGAAAGAACGAAAGAAAGGAAGGAAGGAAGGAAGGAAGGAAGGAAGGAAGGAAGGAAGGAAGGAAGGAAGGAAGGAAGAAAGAAAGAAAGAAAGAAAGAAAGAAAGAAAGGAAGGAAGGAAGGAAGGAAGGAAGGAAGGAAGGAAGAAAGAAAGGAAAGAAGAAGTGACTAGTATATTTTAGAAAGATATTGACTCAAACTTTTCACATTAAAACAAATTTGGTAAGACAACCAAGATGGAGGCATAGATAAACACCTGTACTTGCTGCCTCTCACAACCACATCAAAATTACAACTAAAAGACAAAACAAATATCATCCAGAACTATGGGAAAGGTGGCTGAGTGGAAGTTCTACAACTAGAAGGAAAGAAAAAAAAGTGCATTGAGACTGGTAGGAGGTGAGGAGGTGTGAGAAATTGTCTGGCAACTGAGTGTGCTGTTGTTTTTTTTCAGTCAGGAAGAAGATACAAGCTCCTGATTGCTCTGAACCCCAGTTCCTGGAGTGTCTCTGGGGATGCAAACTCATACAGGGAGAAAATGGACTGTCTGGCATTCGGCCAGAATACTAGGGCAACTTTCTCTCAGAAGTGCTTGCAGTGATCATTATTCCTGAATGGGGCCACAGGACACAGAGACCTGTGTACCTCTCTGGTGCAGGGCTGACTGGCAGCCATTGCTGTTTGCTCTGCCAAGGTGATTCCTTGAGACCCATCCTACCCAATTACAACCCCACCCAAACTGTGCAAAGAAGCTTTTGCATATGAATGACCTTTCCTTTTGCAGCCCCAAAGCTAAAAAACTGCATCTGGGTCAGAGAGCTCCAAAGCCTCCAAAAGAAGGACCAAGGCCCGGCAGCAGCAGCTTCACAGATGGGTCTCATCTGGGAACTTCCAAACCCATTACAAAGAAGAGAAATCTACAGATATCTTTGTAGCTTTTATTGGGTGGCCTCAGGCGGTGGCTGACTTTGCACTTCCTTGGAGATCCAAGAGCCAGTGTACCCAGTGGTCAATGTGAGACCATACCAGATTACAACTCTTCACATCCATAAGTAACAAACTCAAACAGCAGACTTTGTGAGCAACAAAGCCCCACTGAAGCAAGTCTTTCCCCATAAGGGTGTCTCCAGCACAGCAGTACTATTGTAGACACAAAGGGGTACACCAAGAGTGTCCACCTCAAGTGAATGGGGAGGCTGAGCCACTGGGCTCTATAGGACACCTACCACACAAAGCCACTCTATCAACACAGGGAAGCAGCCAAAATGTCAATACAAAGAAACAAGTCACAAATGAAAGTAATTGAGGAAAGCAAATGACTGGATATGGAGTTCAAAAACACTGTTATAAGGTTAATCAAGAATCTTCTAGAAATGTCTGAGAAATTTAGTGAGACTCTCAAGGATATGAAAAAGGACCAATCAGAAATTAAACATACACTGACTGAAATAAAGAATAATATACAGAGATTTAACAGCAGACTACAGGATCCCAAAAATCAACTCAAAGATTTGAAATATGAAGAAGCAAAAAACACCCAAACAGAAAAGAAAAAAGAAAAAAGAATCCAAAAATATGAAGATAGTGTAAGGAGCCTCTAGGAAAACTTGAAGCATACCAACATCTGAATTATGGGGGTGTCAGAATAAGAGAGAGAGAAAGATATTGAAAACCTATTTAAATAAATAATGACAGAAAACTTCACCTACCTGGTGAAAGAAATAGACTTACAAGTCCAGGAAGTATAGAGAACCCCAAACAAGAGGAACCCAAAAACACATTATAATTAAAATGCCAAGGGCAAAAGACAAAGAGCTAATCTTAAAAGCAGCAAGAGAAAAACAGTTAGTTACCTACAAGGGAGTACCCGTAAGACTGTCAGCTGATTTCTCAACAGAAACTATGCAGGCCAGAGGGAGTGGCAAGAAATATACAAAGTGATAAATAGCAAGAAACTACAACCAAGATTACCCTTACCCAGCAAAGCTATCGTTTAGAATTGAAGTTGAGATGAAGAGCTTCACAGATAAGAAAAAGCTAAAGGAGTTCATCATCACCAAAGCAGTATTATATGAAATGCTGAAGGATATTCTTTAAGAAGTGGAAGAAAAAGAAAAAGGTAAAGATAAAAATTCTGAACAACAAAGTGACAACAAATACATGTCTATCAACAAGTGAATCTAAAAATCAGGTGAATAAAAAACTCTGATGAACAGAATAAACTGGTGAATATAATAGAATCACAGGCATAGAAAGGGTGTGGACTGACAATTCTCAGGGAGAAGAGAGTGTGGGGGGTGCAGGAAGAGATTGAACAAAAATCTCACAACTGCCAAATCCGGTTTGGCTCAGTGGATAGAGAGTCGGTCTGTGGACTGAAAGGTCCCGGGTTCGATTCTGGTCAAGGTCATGTACCTTGGTTGCGGGCACAACCCCAGTAGGAGGTGTGCAAGAGGCAACTGATCGACGATTCTCTCTCATCGATGTTTCTAACTCTCTATCCCTCTCTCTTCCTCTCTGTAAAAAAATCAATAAAAGTATATTTTTTTTAAAAAAAAATCTCACTATTACAGATGAGGACAGCGGCTGGGGGAGGTAAGGGCTTCCAGGTGAAGGAGAGCTATGGTAGGTCAAAAAAAGAACAACTGTAATAATATGAACAATAAAGATTTATTTAATAAAAACTATTTTGTTATCTAAGTGGCAAATAACTTCCTCCCTTGGGCTGAGGTAGGAGGTAGCATTGTAGAGAAGGATTTTTTAAAATATATTTTATCGATTTTTTTACAGAGAGGAAGGGAGAGGGATAGAGAGTTAGAAACATCGATGAGAGAGAAACATCGATCATCTGCCTCCTGCACACTTCCTACTGGAGATATGCCGGCAACCAAGGTACATGCCCTTGAATGGAATCGAACCTGGGGCCTTTCAGTCCACAGACCGATGCTCTATCCACTGAAGCAAACCAGTCAGGGCGATAAAGATTTTTTTTGGAGATGGTGGCTTGGTAGTCTCATCGATTAGCACATCTTTTTTTCCTATTTGATTCATCCCTCAACTAGACAATGAAGTAGGCCAAGGCCATCTTCAGTGCCTTCTCTCTATTCCATGAACAAATATTTGCTTTGTGCCAGGCACGGTACTAGATATTGGCAACAGAACAAGATAAAATGGTCAATATATCACAAATTAGGTGCTGTAACTGCCCCAAATCCCCTCTTCCATTGCAGCAAACAAGCAGTGTGTAATAGGCTAATGGATCAAAAGGAGTTTTTTTTTTAATGGTTAGTTTTACAAAATTAATAATGTTTCCATGGGTTATGCATATAACCCCCATTTTTTTCTATCCCCTTTTCCCTCTGAGATTTGGTGGGGGGTGGGAGGATACATCTGTAATACTTTCAACAATAAAGATAAATTTAAAAATAAAGAAAAATAAAAGAAAAAAGATAAAATGGTCAATGCCTGCACACAGCTCACAGATTAGATAACAGATAGAACACCAGTTGGTCATTGTATAATTACTGGGATGAAATGAGGCTAATTCCCCTTGTATTAGTGGCTCAATCAGGCTGCTCTCCAAGGCCAATGGATCATTGTCTGAAACTTTTCTGGTGTTCTCCCCTATATCCTTCTAATATTCAGCTTCATGGGCCTTATATGTTAGACTTCTAAAAGTACACAATCAAATAAACCATGAATTCTCTTAGAGGTGATATACACGTCAAGAAGTGAAAGTTGTTTTGGGGGGAGGGAGGCAAAAAAAAAAAAAAAAAAACATTTACAATGACTTATGGCCTTCAAAGTTCACCTTACTCAACAAAATCGTATTGCTTATCATTTCATTTCTCATGTTGGGTTTTCTTGGATATCACATAAGAATCACTAACAATGAATTCATGATGATACACAAGATATGCAAGATTGATGCCATATGGTCAACATACAGTTGTGATTGGAAATAATTCACTTGAATGATTGCTAATTCTAGATGTTACATAGCAAGTGATAGCCTGGTGTGCCTATTAGCTTCTGTTGGCTAATATTGTTTGTGAATACAGTTTATATTTTATCCTCAATTTATATTTTGTTTAATTCTAAAACATAATTCAACTCATGTTTAATTATGTCAAATGCAAAGAAAAGCTGCCAGCAAGATCTGAATAAATATCTAGCAGCAGCAGCTAATTTAGAAGTTATTTTCTCACATCAAGTAATAATAAAAACATATTTTAAGAAGTTAATTTAATTTTTTTCAATGTTTTACCTTGGCCACTTTGGACAGAGCTCAGTGGATAGAGCATCGGCCTGTGGAAAAAGGGTTCCAAGTTTGATTCCCGTCAAAGGTACATTGGTTGCAGGCTCAATTCCTGTGCAGGAAGCAACCAACCAATGTCTCTCACATTGATGTTTCTCTGTCTGTGTCTCTTCCCCCCACTTCTACCCTCTCTAAAAATAATGAAAAATATCCTTGGATGAGGATTAATAAAAATAATATTTTTTGATATTTTACTGGAAAATAACTGAAATAATTTTTTTTAATTTGATCACATAGTTGTTACCATTACATATTTCCAATATTGGAAATTTGCATATGTAATTTGAAACACTGCAATTTTAAGTAAATAAATTGCAAAGCAAATAAAAATAAACACATGTTTATTGTTAATATTTTTTTTTAATTTTCAGTTTTGCTTTTACCTTTAAAATGTCAGTATTCTTAATTCAGCATGTTATAAAGGGTAAGTGAGCCTATACTTCATAGTTTTGCACCTAAAGCAGACATACATACAGCAAACTAATATGAAAAACATCTCCGTTATTAAAATTTTATGAGCAAGTAACTAGCAAAATATGTCTAGAAAGGATCTTTAGGGGAGCAATAATGAAATTTTTAAAAAGCTTGAGAGAGGATTCTGAAGATGGCGACCAGCAAAAAGGTAGGGAGGTAGAGAATGTGAGAGAGTGAGGGAGCGATAGAGGAGTGTGTGGACCTATGTGGTGTGTTGTGAGTATGTGTGTGTCTGTGTGTGTGTGTGTGTGTGTGTGTGTGTGTGTGTGTGTGTGTATGAGCTAGGAACAGTTAAATACTGTAGGTCTTCCAAGGGGCTGCCAAACTGGGCAGTCTTAGAATGCAGAGCCCTGCTGCCACTGTGGACACTCTGGGGGAAGCAACATGGGCACAGAAACCACACTATCTTAAAAAACAGAGCTGCTTGAAACTAGGATCCTGGCCTCAGCACCAGCCAGTCTCATCTCAGACGCAAATCAGGACCCTGCAGCCAATGGGGACAGAGACCTGTGACCACTGCTGCAGATCCACAGACACTCAGATGCCAGACATCCCAGCTGAAGTTTTCTGTGAGTCACAGAGCCCATCCCCCTCCCTGCAGGCTCTCTGCAGCACCATAGGAACTACTGTGTTTTCCCGAAAATAAGACATCCTCCGAAAATAAGACATAGCACAACTTTGGGTGAAAAAATTAATATAAGACACTGTCTTATTTTCGGGGAAACAGGGTACTAGACCCACCCCTCACACAGGGCCACAGTTCCACTAAAGGAATTTGAGCCTGGGTGCACATGGACACTGGGAATCTGTTCCCTGAAGGCAATTGAGCAACCGAACCCCACACCCACACAGGGCAGCAGTGACACCTGACTTCAATTCTGGGCAAGCACGCACGGAAGTCTGTTTTCCACAGTGCAGAAGTGGACCTCCTGCCAACACAGTGCTACTGTGCAATCCGGTCCCCCCCAAGTAGAATGGGAACCCTGAATCTCTGCACAAGAGGCAGCACTGAACACCAGTGACTTGACTATGTTTTTCATCACGTGCGCCTGGGATCCCTGATTCCCAGTGCATTCACACTAAGAGCCAGTGACTCCAATTCTTGGTGCATGCACATACAGGGACTCTGATTCTTGGCGTGAGGCTGAACCAAGCAACAGAGACCCTGATACTAGATTCTTGATGTGGGCACATGGGAATTCTGACTCCTGGTACACACAAGGGGACTCAGATTTTTAGCACAAACTGGCAGGGTCTCTGTATCAGCGTGGTGCAGATGGAGTCCCTGATTCTAGGTGTGTGCACTAGGCCACACTGAGCACTGTTGACTCTGATCCTGGGCAAATGTGGCTCCCACCAAGACACAGCAGCCACACATTGGTGTTGGAGTTCTTCAGTGACACTAGTGGGATGTGAAGCTCAAACGGCATACCACCCAGCCCCACGTAACACAATATTTCAACCTTCTGGTGATAGTCAAAATGGGGAGACAACCACACATTCCCCAGAGAAAAAAAAATGAGGAGTCACCAAGAAAGGAAATAAATGAAGAGGAAGCAAGCAACATGACAGAAAAATAATTCAGAGTAATGGTCCTACAGTTAATACACTTGATGAATGAGAAAATCAAAAACCTATGCAAAAAATCAGGAAGAAATCAAAAGTAATATATCTACAATTAAAAACATTGTGGAAGGTTTCAACAGTAGACTAGAAAAAGCAGAGGAGTGAATTAGTGAGTTAGAAAATAAGGTAGAGAGACAAGCTCAATCTGAACAGCAACTGGAGAAAAAAAATAAAAAGCAGGAGGAGAGCCTAAGGAAGCTTTGGAACAACTCAAATGATGTAACATACATATAATAGGGCTTCCAGAAGAACAAGAAGAACAGCAAGGGTTAGAAAATCTATTTGATGAAATAATGAAAGAAAGCTTCCCACATATGAGGAAGAAAAAAGTTACACAAGTACAGAGATGAATCCTAAAAGACTCACACCAAGACATGCCATAATTACAATGGCAAATGTTAACAACAAAGAGAGAATCTTAAAGGCTGCAAGAGAGAGACAGAGAGTTACCTACAAAGTATTCCCCATCAGATTATCAAATGATTTCTCAACAGAAACACAGCAAGATGGAGGGGAATGGAAGGAGGTATACAAATTGATACAAAGCAAAGGACTGAATCCAAGAATACTTTATACAGCAAGACTATCAATCAAAATTGAAGGGGAAATCAGGAGCTTTTCAGACAAAAAAAAAAAAAAAAAGGCTAAGGGTAAAGGTAGTTTATCACTACCAAGCCAGCGATATAAGAAATGCTGAAGGGAATGCTGTAAAAAGAAGAAATAGAAAAGGGGAATGAACACAGGCATAAAGTACAGAAATGGCTACAAACAAGTACCTATCAATAACAACATTATTAATCCATAAGTGGATTAAATGCTCCAATCAGAAAACATTGAATAAGTGAATGGATAAGAAAATATGACATATATATATATATATATATATATATATATATATATACACTGTCTATAGGAGACCCACCTCAGAACAAGGGATTCACACAGATTGAAAGTGAAGGGATGGAAAAATATCTATCAGGCAAATGGAAATGGGGAAAAAACCAAAACTTATATCTGTCAAAATAGACTTCAAAGTGAAGACCATAACAAGAGACAAGAAAGGCCATTTCATAATTCTAAAGGGGTCGATACAACAAGAGGATATAACCCTGGTAAACATACATGCACCTAATGCAGGAGCACGAAAATACATTAAAAAAAACTTCTGGAAGATATCAGGGGAGAGACTGATAGCAACACAATCATAGTAGGAGACTTTAATACCTGGTTAACATCATTGGATAAATCTAGACAAAAAATTAACTAAGATATTATCAATCTTAAATGACTCACTAGATCAAATGGATTTAATTGACATATTTAGAACATTCCACCCCAAAGCTACAGAATATACATTCTTCTCCAGTGCACATGAGACATTTTTAAAGATAGACCACATATTGAAGACAGGCAAAGTCTCTCCAAAATCAAGGGGAGAGAAATCATATCAAGCATCTTCTCAGATCACAATGAAATCAACTACAGTAAAAACAATCACAAAAATTCAAACACTTGGAGGCTGAATAGCACACTATTAAACAATGAGTGGGTTACTAAAGAGACCTGAAATGAGTTCCCACTGCCTCCAGGAAAAAACACAATTAAATCCTGAAAGATTACAAAGATGTTCATAATGACCTCCTCCCACACCTTATGTTTCAGCCAAAGTAAATTTCTTTCACTTCTTCCAAAATGTGCTGTACTTGTCACCTCCAAGCCCTCATGCATGCCTTCCTTTTGTGGGGAACACTACTGCACCTGCAACCCTTCTCCACTCTTCCTTTTCAGGATAACTCCTAGTCAACTTTTGGGTCTCAGTCTCTGGACTTGTCTCACTCCCAACCCCACCCCCCCCACCCCCAACCTCAGGTCAAACCAGGTGCCCCTGTCATGTACTACTTTCTCTTCTCATAACCCTAAGAAAAAATGAGCAGACAATTGAGTTTAGCATTGTTTTAATCTTCACTGGACTGTGAGCTCTGTAAGGGCAAGAACAATACCTGCTCTTCTGATCAATGGATCTCCAGGGTCCAGTTCATGTTAATAGCTCAATAAAATATTGATCAGATTGAGCTGCAATAAACGGAAGAGAGATTTGGAGTCTGGAAAGGCTTTGGGCTGTCAATTCAGCCCCATAGACAGCCAAAAACTCCAATATTAGTAGGACCAAACTTGGCTTCCACTTTCCTGGTGATTTCTGGTTTAATAGGAATTTGCCTCAATGTACTGTGGTCACATGAGTTTGGTTATTTAAGCACAACTGCCAATATCTTTATTAAGAGAAAACTAAAAAGTACTGACATGGAGGTTAGGAAACTTGAGAAATGTGATGACCAGCTCTACCCCTTACCAGATTTCTGACCTTGATCAAGTATTATCTTTCCACTAGTCCTCAGTTGGCAAAATAAAAATGATCCATATCTTCTATCTTCTAGTTTCTTCCTCCTGATCTTATAGTATATGACTTTTCATCCTAATTTATAAACCAGGTTATTCCACCAATGGGTTGTTTGCAGGGAGGCATTGGGAGTTTTTTTTCTCTTTAAAATATAAGAAATAGGAATGCCTGGGTGGCATGGCTTAGTGGTTGAGCATCAACCTATGAACCAGGAGGTCACAGTTCGATTTCTAGTCAGGGCACATGCCTGGGTTGAGGGCTCTGTGCCCAGTGTGGGGTTTGCATGAGGCAACTTATCAATTATTCTCTCTCATCATTGATGTTTATCTCTCTCTCCCTTACCTTTCTTTTCTGAAATCAATAAAAAATATTTTTAAAAGAAATAGGAGAAATAAGAAAGGGAAATAGATATTGTGGGTTGAATTGTATCCTTCAAAAAGATATACTCAAGTCCTAAACCCCAGGATATGGACTGAATATTTATGTCCCCCTAAAATTCATACATTTATACCCTGGCCAGTGTGGTTCAGTTGGCTGGGTGTCATTGTCCCATGTGCCAAAGAGTTGCTGGTTTGATTTCCAGTCAGGGCATATACCCAGGCTGTGGACTTAATCCCCAATTGGGGGCATGCAAAAGGTGGCTGCAAAATGTTTCACTCTCTCTCTAAATATATTTTAAAATTTCATACATTGAAGCCTTAATGCCTAATGTGATGGTATTTGGAGGTGGTCCTTTAGGAAGAAATTAGGTTTGAAAAATATCATGAGGGTAGAGTGGCACTATTATCCCTATAAGGGAATCAAGATAACCAGCTCACTCTCTCTGCCATGTAAGGATACAGAGAGAATATGTCCATCTATAAACTAGAAAGAGGGTCCTTATGAAGAACCCAACCATAGTGGCACCCTGTTCCCAGAATTCTAGTCTCCAGAACTAAGAAAACTAAATGTTTGTTTATGCAACCCAGCCTATGGTAGTCTGTGATAGCAGCCTAAATTGACTAAGACACTTCAGTACCAGTGAATATTTCTTTATTTAGAAGTAGTCTCTAGAGATATAATCAAGATAAATGAGGTCATACTGGATAAGGGTGAGTCTGATTCAATGACTGGTACCCTTATAAAAAGAAGAAAATTTAGATGCAGAGAAAGAGGAGACACACATAGATACACAAGATCGAAAAGCCTATTGGAAGATGGAAGTAAAGATTGAAATGCCTAGGATTGCCATCAACCCCAGAGGCTAGAAGAGGCCTTCAAATGGAGCATGGCCCTGCTGTCACCTTGATTTTAGACTTATAGCTTCCAGAACTGTAAAGATAATGAATTCTGTTGTTTCAAGCCATCAAATTTGTGGCAATTTGTTATAGCAATCCTAGGAACCTAACACAAGTATCACCTTGAGAAAAAAAAAAGTTCTCATTTTACTTAAGATCTAATATTAATTAACTATCCCTAAATGGCATGCCCTTGGGTCCTAGTAGTAAGAGGACTTTTGAGGACAACTGCTAGTAAAACAGGGTTCTGTCTATATCATAAGCAAACTCGTGTTCAGGAGTAAAGGAAGAGGCCAAAAATATCCCTATTTTGAGATACTATTTGATTTTTCTATTCAGAACATTTTGTGCTGCTCACAAAGCTTGCAATAACTCAACCATTTTAAGAGAATCAATGAAACAATGTATTTACCAACATCAAATCATCAACAGAGAGGTATGCAGGATAACATATCCATTGTTTAAGGAAAGCATTGGATGACTATATAACATAACCATGAAAGCAAACAATTATGAACAAGGGTTCTTCTGGACATATTATCTGAGAAGACAGTGCCCAGAAAATTACTGCTGGTTAATTAGAGTTGTCGTCAATATCAAAATATAGCTACTAAGGGACAATAGGCCCTGAGCAAAAACAAGAACAACAAAAAAGTCAATTTATTTTCAATAAGCAAAGAGACAAAAAGTGGAGTCTACAGTAGCAAAAATGATGTGGCAACTATAGTCAAGAGCCCTGGGCTCATGACAGTGCTGGTATTTTCAGTATTTTTTAATTTAATTTTTTATTTATTGATTTTCGAGAGAGAAGAAATGAGAGGGAGAAACGTTGATTTGTTGTTCCACTTAATTATACATTTATTGCTTGACTCCCATATGTGCCCCGATCGGGGACTGAATTAACAAATTTGATGTGTCAGCATAAGGCTCTAACCAAATGAGCTACCCAGCCAGGGCCTTTTCAATATCTTTTGATTGAGAAAACACTGAACCAGCTAGTATGCATTGAGTAGTTCTGTTAATTCATATTCCATAATAATAAAGGTTAACCCAGCACCTACTTTGAACCAGGAAATGTTCTAAGTACTTTTTTGGGAACTAGCTTAAGCCTGACAACCCTCTGAAGTAAAATTATGACGCCCATTTTATAGGTCACAAAACTGAGGCTCAAAGAAGTTAAGCAATTTGTCCAGCATCATTACACATCACATAGCTTGTGCATTCTAGATGGAGAATTTCAAACCAAGCAAATTCCAGAGCCTATGTCCTAAACCTGTTATTACAATAGTAGCATATACATGAAAACCAGCAGCACGCACATATTGCACCTGAAGCATTGATGACACTTCTAGATTTTTAGGGTCTAGGACTCACAGGTTGGGACCCAATGCTGGAGATACTTTAAAGCCTAGACTAGCTCTGTGTCTCTATGGAAGTCCCTGACAGTTCAGTGCTGGCCAAAACTAATAGGAAAGTTTCTCAATTCACTAACTTAGGCAAAAATATCCCCCAGCACTCAGATGATGAGAAGTATAGGGTTATAACTTATTGGACTTGCTAAGTTGTACTCCCTGAGTTATCTTCAGGAGACTTAAGCTAACTGTGGATTCCCTCACTCACCATTCTGTGGTAGGAACTTGTAAGGTCCTGGATAAAGAAGGAAACACAGAAATGTTCAAGGGCTCTTACTGTACACGACATAGGAGCCTGGACCCAGCACTCTTCAGATGGATGTTTGGTCTGGAGATGCAGATGCCTAGTGGATAACATATGGGTAGGAAAGGAAATGCAAATGTCTCCCTGAGAGTCCTGTTTTCTCCTTTTAGGTTAGGGTGAGCTCTTAAAGAATGGTGCACCAGATACAAAAGCAGTCTTTTGGAACTTGTCCTCTCCATTCTTCAGAAAGTGCTTGGGATATGGGGATTCCTCCTACTAATGCTGCTATCAGCTGTTGGGCCAAGGTGAGGCAGGCCACAGCTAGGGATGTTTGTCTGGCTGAGCTTTGGGCAGGAGGGACTTCTCTTAAAAGAGCAATCAAATCCAAAGCAGAGCTTCTGAGATCAACTTGCTTGGTAATAAATAAAAAATTTGCCATTACTTCCATGGGTTACCCATGCACTGCACACTAACTGATCTTTCTGCTAAGTTCCAGGCCCAAGAAGCTAACTGTCTACCTGAGAACTCAACCAGCAGGGAAGATATACATTTTATAAGGCATAAAGCATATACAATTCAAGACAACTCTTTCTAGAAATAGGTCACAGACTAAGGTACATAAAATTAGGTATCTGGCTTTATAAAGGGCCATTCAAGTACAAGTATCTGAGACTGAAACTTTAGATATGTGACAAATCCACCTCTCCTGACAAGTACCTTAAAGGTAACACATGGAAAACTGAATTCACCATCTCTCCACTCATCTCACAATCTGTGGGGGACAGAGACTAAGGTGGCTCCTACATGCCCAGCCTTCTTGTATCACACCATTATACAATGCCCCCACTTGAGTGTAGGTGAAACCTGTGACTTGTTTCTAACCAAGAGGACACTGCAAAGGTGACAGGATGTACATTATTATGTGCACATGATTAAATTATACTAGAATTTAACAAACATCTTGCTAAGAGACTTTTTCACTTGCTTATTTTAAAGAAGCAAGCAGTCATATTAGAAAAGGTCATTTGGCATGGACTTGTGGATAACCTCTGGCCAAGAAACTGAGGCCCTCAACCCTACATCCTACAGGCCTAAGTAAATGATTCTCCAATTTTGTATGCATAAGAATAGTCAAGGGAGCTTATCATAAATCAGTGCCCACTTACAGAGGTTTGCATAGCAAAGTGGGAGGCCCAAGACTTTTGATCATTTTTCTACAAAATTGTGATGGTATGTTTCTACACTGCATCAAACAATTAATCCTAATTCTTGTTCATTTTTTCCTGCCTAGAGTTCTTGTCATTTTATCACTTATTCTCCATTATGATTGCCACAGGCTTAGTATATATCTCATCTTCTCTAATTTGCACTAATGGAATATTATCCTATCCATCCTTTTTCCCTGCTTCAAATCTCTCTTATCAATTTTTCATAGTACCCCCAGAATGATCCTCCAAAGACTGAAATAAGATTATGTTCCTCCCTTTCCTCAAAAACCTTCACTGGCAATACAAAGATTAACAAGGTCATTCTTCATAGCCCTCATATACATAATTATGAAATTTTGACAGCCAACAATTGAAGAATAATTCAATAAAATGCATTATACCTATATGATTGAACACTATGCAGTCATGAAAAAAATTATGCGATAAGGATGTTTTAATCGCACCAAACAATGTTCACAATATGATAGGAGAAGAAAACATAGGTAGAGCTGTAAACATGTATATCCCCACTGAATAGATTAAACACTGACAAGAAATTCACCAAAACCTTAATTGGTTTTCCCCTTGAGGGAATTATGCTGTATTTTTTGCATGTTGCTATATTTTCCAGGTTTCTGACAATGAGCATGACATGAAAAAATAAAATAAAGTAATCTGTAAATAGCATATAGGTCTCCTCAGTGTTAGGAATGTGCTGCCAAACCTAGCAGTGAAGGTCCTCTATGACCCTAATTACTTTACTCAACCTCATCTCCAAATACACCATCCTCCAGCCACAATGGATAACATGCTCTTCCTCAGACGTATACCATGTCTTTGCTCACATGGCATTTCCATCTCCACCTTTAGATCTCTCCCAATGTTCATGTAAGAAACCACCTTCCTCCAGGAAGTCTTTCTCTGATTCCTTACCGATGAATGCCCCCCACCTCTGCTTTCCTATTACCAAATCACTTGCTAGGTTACTTGTTCTTTCATTTATCACGCATTCAATTCTGCTTTCAACCCCATAGCAGTTTATATGCCTCTCTACCCTACAGAAAGAAAGCACTGGGGAGGCACAGAACATGTTTGAATCAACTCTCAACTCCCCACTTTGCCCAAAGGGGCCTAGATATTCTCTCTCTCTCTCTCTCTCTCTCTCTCTCTCTCTCTCTCTCTCTCTCTCTCTCTCCCTTTCTCTCTCTCTTCTCTCTCCAGCAGATAGCTCAATACAGAAGCTGCCCCCTGGTGGTCATTGTACTCCCACAGTGGGTGCACCAATCAGGTGACAGAAGGGCGCCAGATGCTGGGCTGATGGCTGGTGAGCACAGCTGCAGCATTAGCTTGAACCTCTCCCACAGGCAAGCCCTTTGCTTGCCCCTGGCCAGCACAGTTGGGCTGGGATGAGCAGGAGTGATGCCTTACCCAGCCCAGACTCAGGCTCCTCCCTGGAAGCCTGCAGCTTCTTGAACTACTTTGTGCTTTGTGGGGTACACACAGAGAGTGGGCTGCAGCCCAACAAGCTGGCTGGTAAGGCCATGCTGTGAGAGTGTGAAGTCCACTAATCCCCACAGGCCAGGCCTAGGGACCCCACTGGTGCACGAATCCATGCACCGGGCCTCTAGTGTTCAATATAGAAATGAAATGAAACATAGAAGATATTTATAGCAAGTAAATAACTACATCTTTTGGAAAAAGGCTGAGCATGGTTTGGATCCAATGGGACATCAACTCCTGTTTAAATTCAGCATTTCACAGGGTAAATAGAGCCATAAATCATATTTTCTGTCTGCAGATATGACTATGCATCATCATGAGGAGTCTACTTAAAACCAAAGGCAAGACAGGTACACTTCAGTCAACAAGCTAACACCTTTGAGCTTTATGGGCCATAATAAATGACATTGAAAAAAAATTAACAGGTCCTTAAGCTGATGTTTATGACAAATTGAATTAAGAAGTCAAAACCTAAATGAACCAAACACCATAAAGCCATCTGAGGAAAACAAGGCCAAAGGAATACTTTTGGGAAGTCTCAAAGCAAAATAGATTATTCCAGGTATATTTGAAGGGCAGTAGTGCAAATATGAGAAGGGAATAGGAAGAGAAGTGGCATTTTCTGAGCATCTTCCACATAACAGGCATGTGATGCAGCTGGTACATCCCCAACATTATTTTTTATGAGTTTATATTAGAGTTTGTTTGAGCCAAACAGAAGACACTCCTGGAAGCAAGATCTCATCAGGCTCAGAAAAAACACTTCCTACTTGACATTATTTAGTCCTCACAACAGTCCCATAAGGTAAGAATTATCAATCCCATTTAATAGATGGGCAACTGAAACTCAGAAAAGTGATATCATTTACCGAAAGTCACATAGCTAATAAGTACTAGAGTAAGGACTCAAATCCAGGTACTTCTGATTTTGCCCCAACTCTTTGCATTAGACTGGATCACAATGAGGCCCCACCTTCCACCATGAACCCAGCTATAGTTCCTCCAAGTTGCCACCAGACAGCCCTTCCTAAAACCCTATTGGAATATTGCACTTCATCTAAATCTCTTCACCAATTCTCTACTACCTAAGGCCCTGGTTGGCAAACTGCAGCTCATGAGCCACATGCGGCTCTTTGGCCCCTTAAGTGTGGCCTTCCACAAAATACCATGGCCTGGGAGAGTCTGTTTTGAAGAAGTGGCATTAGAAGAAGTTTAAGTTTAAAAAATGTGGCTCTCAAAAGAAATTTCAATTGTTGTACTGTTGATATTTGGCTCTGTTGATTAATGAGTTTGCCGACCACTGACCTAGGACAACAAATCCAAGCTCCTCATCTAGATATGAGATCCTTTACGACCTGGCCCATGCCTATATTTTCACTTTCTCACTCTTTTTAAAAATGTATCTTTATTATTGGAAATATTACAGATGTGTAGAGGGCCCCCTGGGAAGGCATATGGACATTCTTTAAATTGTTGTCAGCTGAGTCCGAGGCAACTGGCAGAGCCATTTCTCAGATACCCCCTCCCCTAGAAGACAGAGAGTGTTATCAGTACTAACTTTTTACCTTTGTCCAGGTGTCGGGAGCTAGGGCGAGTCTAGATATGTAAATCCAGTCAAGCACCAGGAATGGTAGGGTCTACTCAAGAATGCAAATAAGCTCATTTGATCCTAAGTTTTGGTGACACTTTTTTTTTAGTTTCTGGGAGTTCATTTTTGGTATATAAAAATGCCATCGATTTCCGAGTGTTAATTTTATATCCATTGACGAATTCATTTATTAAACCTAGTATTTTTTGGTGACATTTTTAGGTTTTCTATGTACAATATCATGTCATTTATGAATGACAATTTTACTTCCTCCTTTCCAATTTCCATGTCTTTTATTTTTCTTCTTGTCTGGTTGCTTGAGCTAGGACTTCCAGTACTATGTTGAATAAGAGTGCTGAAAGTGAACCACATTTAGGATACAAACTAAATCTGCTGGTGAGGATGCAGAGAAAAAGGAACCCTCGTGCACTGCTGATGGGAATGCAGATTGATGCAGCCACTGTGGAAAACAGTATGGAGTTTCCTCAAAAAGTTAAAAATGTAACTCCCATTTGACCCAGTAATCCCACTTCTAGGAATATATCCCAAGAAGTCAGAAAAGATATATGCACACCTTTTTTGTAGTAGCACAATTCACAATATCTAAGATTTAGAAAGAGCCCAAGTGCCCATCAGCAAATTATTGGATTAAATACTCGGGTACATCATCACAATGGAATACTATGTGGCTGTAAAAAAGAACTCTTACCATTTGTAACAGTATGGAGGGTCCTGGAGCATATTATGTTAAGTGAAATAAGCCATTCAGAGAAAGATAAGTATTACATGATCTCACTCATCTGTGGAATCTAATGAACAAAACTAAACTGATGAACAAAGTAGATCCAGAGACACAGAGGCATGGAATAGACTGAGGAATTTCAGAGGGAAGTCAGGGTTGGGCTGGAGGGTCAGGAGCAATTAACAGGGGAATTTATATGCATATATGCATAGCCCATGGACATAGACAATGGTGTGATGAATGCCTGGGAATGGCAGATGCAGGGTGAAGAGGGTCAATGGGAAAAATAAAACAAAGGGGACATCTGTATGGGGGCCTGATGCAGCGGGGGCCAGACATGGCAGGGATCTCCCTTTTCCACATCCAGCATAGAAAGAGAGATGAACGAACAGATTCTAAGGGGACGTGGCCAGGGTTTGAGAAATAATAGAAAGAAAAATAGAAAGAAGATGCAGAGATAGATTTATAAAGCTGGGAGCCGGGTGAGACGCTGCCACTCTGATGGAGGGACAGGACCCTGAGCCCACGCGGCCCATTTATTTTATACCCCCAAATACCGGAAGTATCAGCAGTACTTGTCATTTGTTGATTTGTTGATGATAGTCATTCTGACATGTGAGATGGTACCTCATTGTCATTTTGATTTGCATCTCTCAGGTAAGTAGTGACTTTGAGCATGTTTTCATATGTCTCTTGGCCTTCCTTCTGTCCTTACAGGGAAGTTCATAGCATTATAGGCCTACCTCAAAAAAAAAATTAATAAAATATCTAACATTACAACTTAAAGAATTAGAAAGATAACAATAAAAAAATCCAGAGTAAGTAGAAGGAATGAATTAATAAAAATCAGAGAGGAAATAAGTAATACAGAGACAAAAAAAAAAAAAACACAAAAGATCAATAAAACAAGAGCTGATTGTTTGAAATGATAAATTAAGTTGATGAAACTTTAGCCAGACTCATCAAGAAAGAAACAGAGAGGACACAAATAAAACAAAATCAGAAAGAAAGAGGTGAAGTAACAACTGACCCCACAGAAATACAGAGGCTCATTAAAAAAATACTATAAACAACTATATTTGAATAAGTTGGACAACCTGGACAAAATGGACATATTCTTTGAAAAGTACAATCTTGCAAAACACAATCAAGAAGAATTTAAAAACCCTGAATAGCCTTAGCCAGTTTGGCTCAGTGGATAGACTCTTGGCCTATCCACTGAAGGGTCCAGGTTTGATTCTGGTCAAGGGCACATGTCTGAGTTGTGGGCAAGACCCCCAGTGGGGGATGTGCAGGAGGCAAACACTCAATGATACTCTATCATCATTGATGTTTCTATCTTTCCCTCTCCCTTCCTCTCTGAAATCAATAAAAATATTTTTAAACGCACACACACACACACACACACACACACACACACACACAAACACCTGAATAGGCCAATAACTACTGATGAAATTAAAGCAGTAAAATTAATTTTAAAAAAAACTTCCAGCAAACAAAATCTCTGGTCCAGATTGCTACACAAGGGAATCTTACTAAACATTCAAAGAAAAATTAATACCTATCATCCTCATACTATTTCAAAAAATCCAAGAGGGAGGAACACTTCCAAGCTCTTTTTATGAAGCCAGTATTATCCTAATTCCAAAACCAGATAAAGACACTACAAAGAAAATCACAGGCCAATATAACATAGGTGCTAAAATCCTCAAAAATTTTTTAGCAAATTGGATCCAGCAATATGTTAAAAAGATCATACACCATAACCAAGTGGCATTTATTCCAAGGATGCAAGGCTAGTACAATATTCGCAAATCAATAAGTGGGATACATCACATCAATAAACTGGAAGACAAAAATCACATGATAATATTAATAGATACAGAAAAAGCATTTGAGAAATTCCAACATCCTTTTCGGATAAAAACTCTCAGCAAAGTGCTAATAGAGGGATCATACCTCAATATAATAAAGGCAATACACAACAAACCTACAGCCAACATGATACTCAATGGGGGGGGGGAAACAAAACTATTTCCCAAAGAACAGAAAAAAAAAGCATGGATGTCCACCCTGTCTCTTAACCCCACACACGCTTCCCAAATTTTTCATCCCCTTTCATGATCTTGTGCCTTGGCAAATAATATTTTCTCTGAATTTCAATTTAAGAACCTGCCAAAGTATACTGTCCATCTCCCTTACTAGATTGTGAACTCTTTAAGGGTAAAACAATCTCTCTACATCCTGTACTTGGATTAAAAACTTGCACATACTAAAATGTTTATGTGAAAATGACAGGTTTAATATAAACATCAAGACAAAATATATTCTAATTACAGAGATGAAGATAAGTAAAAGTTAAGTCAGCAATTATATACACACACACACATACACACACACAAACACACACACACACACACACACACACACACACACACACACACACACCAAACAAACATTCAACATTGCATTAATTATAGCAAAGTAGAGGCTCATTCAATGACAATCATCTCAACTCTGAGCAACTTTCCGTTACCAATCTGAGATATGAATACTGGAAACACCTGAAGGAAGACAACAACTCACTGAGGGATGTGGCAATAAGAGTGCCTCAGATAAGTGACATCCCACACTGAAAATACACCAAATGCACAGCCAGGTGTCAAAACCTCAAGTGTCCCTGATCGCTCATGGGTGATAATGATAACTATTCTTATCAATGAATCTAGAGTCCCAGGTGACAATCACAGAACCCATAAATGATGCCTGTATTGACCAGCCACACGATTGATCGAGAAGATAAACACAACATCATTCATCAGCCCACAAAGTACTAGTAAGACAAATTTCGCTTAGCAAAAATGAGGGACAATGTCAAAATGTACATGCCCTAAACTGCTTTTTTAAAAAAAGCATAGGTGTCCTCTCAAACATTAATATGTATATGCTGTGGATTAACGATTTGCAAACTATAACAATGCAACTTTAGCCGAAACCGGTTTGGCTCAATGGATAGAGCGTCGGCTTGGGGACTGAAGGGTCCCAGGTTCGATTCCAGTCAAGGGCATGTACCTTGGTTGCGGGCATATCCCCAGTAGGAGGTGTGCAAGAGGCAGCTGATCGATGACTCTCTCTCATCGATGTTTCTAACTCTGTATCTCTCTCCCTTTCTCTCTGTACAAAATCAATAAAATATATTAAAAAAACAAAAACAAAAAAACAATGCAACTTTACCAGAATATAAACTACAAATATCTACCCTTTCTAAGACCATATGATTATACTTAGAGATGACATCAGACTTCACAAGATTCTGGTATTCAAAATGAAAACTAGGGTACTATTTTCATGCTCAAATGAATAAATGTGAGAGCAAATGTTACAGCTGCATGGTGTTTCATTTAACACCATTTGTGTACTGAACTAGTTTTCACGAAACATTCATACTTCTGGCAAGAAACACATGGAAATTGTCAAAATACCAAATCTCTAACTCTGGGTGAGTGTTGTGTAAACAAAAATAAGCAAGTTTCCGTTTCCCTGCCTCATGGAAGAGTCTGTATAAAATTTTCTTGGAACAAAGAATCCTGTTGCTAAAACTATAGTATTAATTAAAAGTATAAAACCCATTCCCCTAAATCCTTTCAGTCCACATGGTACATCTATCCCAGACTCTAAACCCCAAACACCATGTACACAAATTGGTCCCGAGCAAGCCAAACTTTTCCCATTTAGGTTAATCCACCCTCCTTGTCACAGTCCATCAGGCCTCTTTCCTGCACATGGCCCTTTAAGTCCAAGTTGCTTAATCCAGCCTGCCACTTCTGTTGTGATCCTCTTCCTACTTTTATCTCTTGATACCCATTTCCCATGAATCAAGACTTCCTATACCAAAGTAATCTCCATTCCCCAGAAAGACATGCTCTCACAGACCTGTCTGACTTTGCAGGTGCTATTCCTTCTGCCTGGAAGGTCATTGCTCAACACACAAGATGGCTGTCCCCATGTGGACACAAGATGGCCACCACAAGATGGCTGGCAGGGGAGGGCAGATGTGGGTGATCAGGTCTGCAAGGGAGGGAAGTTGGGGCAGGACCAGGCCTGCAGGGGAGGGCATTTGGGGGAAAAATAGGCCTGCAGGGGAGGGCAGTTAGGGGTTACCAGGCCAGCAGAGGAGTGCAGTTGGGAGCGACCAGCCTGGCAGGAGAGGGCAGTTAGGGGTGAGCAGGTTGGCAGGATAGGGAAGTTAGGGGCAATCAGGTGAGTGGTTGGGAGCCAGTAGTCCTGGATTGTGAGAAGGATCTCTGACTCCCCTAAATGGGCAACATCCCTGGAGAGTTCCCAGATTGGAGAGGGTACAGGCTGGGCTGAAGGACACACACCTATCCCCCCCGCCCAATGCATAAATTTTGTGCACCGGCCCTCTAGTCATAATAATAAAGAGCTAATATGCTAATGGTTGGAACGCCATAACCCATAACAACAGGAGGCTATCTGTGCCTGCACTTTTGGGACATTGCTCTGGAGATGGGGCAGAAGCGGGGAGGTGCCTAGAGAAGGCGGGACCAGCCCAAGGCGACTTGAGGGACTGAGGGCTGGGCTTGAAGTGGCCAGAGAAGGCCAGAGAGGTCAGGGATTGGGCCAGGAGTACTGAAGCTCTGTGTGGGGAGGTTCAGGTATCAAGGCAAGGCAGAGGGTGGGTGGGCAGGGCTGCATGATTCACATGCTGGGCTCCTAGTCTAATATATGTACTCATGGACTATAATCTCCCATCAGCAGAAATAGGTTATGAACAGTGTCCCAATCCATGCTCTGCCTTACTGCCTTGTTTGCCTACTTGCTTATCTCCTTAGCACCTCTCTCATAATGACTTTTATTTTGTAAAAAGTTAAAATTCCATTTTATATACAAATTTTATGGTTTTTCTAAAATATGTAAGGCATTAAGAACAAATCAGCATGCCCATTACACAACAGCTTCTTGAGTAGGCCCAATGACTGACCACTGTCACTTGAAAGAGCAGTGCTAATGGTTTTCTTTTCAATGTGTGATTTCCAAATGAATGAGAAAGTTAGAATGCTAATGACTTTATATAAGAAAACAATAAATTATCTTCTATACACTGTGATTATGATATTGCTTTGAAATGCCTACTATTCATAAACTTTTAAAGAGTGAAGAATATGCATTATTCGGTTATTTTCCTTTATAACATTCGTCATTTCAATGTGACTGGTTCTCTCTTCTCTCTCTCTCTCTCTCTCTCTCTCTCTCTCTCTCTCTCTCTCTCTCTCCTCTCTCCTCTCTCCTCTCTCCTCTCTTCCTTTCTTTTTATCCCTCCCTCCTTTAGTCCCTCCCTCTCCTGTAAAAAAAGAAAACACCAATCTTAAATGCATATGTTGGAATGTGATTTCCCCCCCCCCCTGCCATGAGTCCTCAATAAATATAGTTGTTTAAAACTAGCTTCATCAAAATATGCTTCTAACATAAAATTCAGATATGACTGTGTATTTCTATTTTATTTGTATTACATTCCCCACAGGTCCATAAAAATCTCATACACTTTCATAAGCATATGAAATTGTTTTGAAATGGTTATTTTTTTCTCCTTAATATCAGGACCCAAATCCAATTTGAGTAGCAAGTTTTATGTGATTAATTTGATGGTTCTTGGGCAATATCTGCAGCATACTAGGAGGCCAGCCTTAGTGGATGGACACATTAACTCTTTTGGTCAGCAGGTCATATGGGGAAATGACAATCAGCCAGGCCCATAGGAGTCTTGTTTCCTGACTCAAACATCAGGCTTATGCCAGATTCCTGATTGCATTTCTAACATTTTCCATTTCATCCTTCTTCTTGCCCCTCTCCATATTCTACTTGACTGTACTGGCTTCCACTTTTTTTTTTTTTTTGGCTCTTTGCAAAGAAAATAGGTATTTGATCCACCCTTGCTTTTCAAGGTCCTGATTTTAGGAGAAGAACATTACTCAGTGAACCTCTGCATAAAAATCTAAAAATAGAAATCATATAGGGAGAAAAAAAGATCAACTTGCTCACTATTGGCAGACACCAGAAAGCTCTGGGAATAATTTATATAGTATTCCACAAACCATATGCCAGAACTCTGCAACCACTAATTAATCCATATATTCATGTTCCAACAGTCAGAATCTGCTGGCAGACACAGAATTTCTCAAATCAAGATACAAATTTTACATAACACCTTATTAGGCTAGGATACTTGCAAATTGTATTAGCTATGATTTTTTTTATCCTGAGCCAAGAACCAAAAGTAACGTTAATTTTCCGATTTATATGAGACATATGCCATCTCCAAGTTTATCTCCACTGTCAGTCAATCAACAAAATTCATCAAAAGTACCATATTTTTTCATGTATAAGACACTATTTTTCCCAAAAAAAATCATTAGACTGAAAATCAAGGGACATCTTATACACAAAGGTCAGCAGAGGAGGGAATCACAAGGGTGGGTAGATGCCCATACCTTGTCAAACAGGCTTCCTCCAATCATGAGCCTTATTGTTACTGATGTCAGCTGATGCCATAATTGGAGGTGGAGGTGGAGAGTGTGCAGATGCAACAGGAACCAGAGCGTTCTGAGCCCATAAAGATGTCAAAAAATAAAAAGATAAATGCCAGTAAGTGATTGTCTTACTCTGCAAAATTCAAACTGAATATACTCAGCTATGCAAAAGAGCATGGAAATAGAGCTGCAGAGAGGCAATTTGGACTTTCTCCCACAGAGTGGAGAAAACAGAAAGAAAAACTCCTTAAGATGCCAAAAAAGAAGGCCTTAAGAGGAAAACCAGCAAAATGGGCAAATTTGGAGCGGGGGCTTAAGACTTGGATTATGGAGTAGTGTCATAGTGCCTTATGTGTCTCAACCAAGCTTATTCAATGTCATACAAGAATGTTTGCAAGCAAAATGAACATTGTGATTTTACAGAAAAGGCAAAATGGTGCTTCAATTTGATGAGGAGAGAAGGGTTGGCCATGAGAACACGAACAAAGCTCAGAAAATGCCGCCAGTTTAAGAGGATTATCTCACATATATGGACAGTGACTCAGAAGATAGAAGTGATGCAATAGAAGTTGAAGGAATTGTCTACGGCCATACCACCCTGAACGCGCTCCATCTCGTCTGATCTCGGAAGCTAAGCAGGGTCGGGCCTGGTTAGTACTTGGATGGGAGAAGTTGAAGAAATTGATATGTCTGGAACTAATAAGGATTAAGAAGAGAGCAGTGATACAACAGAGGCTGAATAAAGTGATATGCTGCATAATATCATAGTACTGGTATGTAAACATTACCTGTGGTAATTATTAAAAAAAAAACTATGTTCTATTTTATGTTTAAATATGGACCTTTATTTTGGGTTGGAAAAGTGGGGGTGTCTTATACATGGAGACATCTTATACATAGAAAAATATTGTATATTATGTGCTAGGTACTAAGGGGGATACAAAAGCTGTATAAAACCTGCCTGTTTCAAATCTTCAAAGAGATTTTAATATAGTTAACACTATGGTCCGAATGTTTGTATGCCTCAAAATCTCATGTTGAAAAATTATTGCCCAAGGTAACAGTTTTAGGTGTGGCCTTTATGAAGTGATTAGGTCATGAAAGAAGAGCTATCACAAATGGGACTCGTGCCCTTATAAAGTGGCGACGAAGAACTCTCTATTCTACCATGTCAGAATACAACAAGAAATCTGCAACCTGGAAGAAGAAGGACCTTACACAACCATGCTGGCACTCTGATCTTGGACTTCCAGCCTCCAGGACTATGAGTTATAAATGTCTGCTGTTTATAAGCTACAGCAACACAAACAGACTGAGAAAGTTAAAGAAATAAATACCTACCAATTTAAAAAGTTAATTACCATTCTGAAGCAATATGCATGTACCATTGAAGAGTAGTGTCAAAAAATGTAGGGGATGTGAAGGAGGCAGCTGATCAATGATTCTCTCTCATTATTGATGTTTCTAGCTCTCTCTCCCTCTCTCTTCCTTTCTGAAATCAATAAAAAATATACTTTAAAAATTATTTAGGAGGTAGTTAGACAAACTCAATACAATAGGAATGTCTGTTCTAAAAAATAAATTCAGAGGCCTTATGGTGTTCTATTAGAAATCAGAATATCTGGGCTTAATCCCAGCTATGCAGCCAACTATCTTTTGGACCCTGAACAAGCAATTTTACTTATCTGGCTCTCAAGGATCTCATCTAAACAATGGACCAAAACAACCTACCTCATTGAATTGTTTTAAAGAGCAAGCACTATGATTAATGGAAAGCATTTCCAGAAGCTACATTTTTCTATACAAACAAAAAACCCTTAGGCAAATCCTTTACCCTCTCCAGGCTTCAGTTCCTTCAACTGCAGAATGCTGGGTAGTTCTTTGAGGTCACAGAATTTATGATGATGACAAAAGTGAAAATATTAAAAAAACAAACAAAAAAACAAACAAACAAACAAACATGAGAGACATCATTTATACCATACTTCCAGAGGTGACTTCCAAATCAATCAATATTCCTATGAGAGAGCAGGGCAGGGTGAGCATAAACTCCAGACTCCACTGTAGGGCAGGGCGGAGTTATCCTCCATTTTGTGTAACTGGACCCTAGCCCTCACACAACCAATCAGGGTCAGCCAAAGCAGTGACATCACCACTGGAGTAAAATCCCAGGGCTTGGCGAAATTCTCTCTCTCTTCCGCCATGCTGTCAGTATGAGTGGGACAGAGCCCATGCTAGCATGGAAGAGGCTCTTTTGTTTATTGCATCGGACTCGGCTCCCTGGTGGTCCTTGGGGATCACGAAGTCTGGTCGTAACACTTATCCATTCAACTGTAACATCCCCAGAGAGAATGCTGTCAAGTATACACAGGTATTTTTATGCTAACACCCCCAACAATCTCATTACAAACTTAGAGCCATCAACCCATTCTCCACATCACTATGTTGCATATGGAATTTATGCACTATTGCAAATTTTGAAACTCTCCATGAAAAAGTTAAGGGGGAAGATCCAGAATGTGATTAACAGAATTTCTCAATAGTCAGCTTGTTATTTAAGAGCTTTAAAGAAAGATCAAGTGAACTATGTCTAGGAAAACATACCATATGTTTCATGTGGTCTGCACAATTTGGGTGTCAGGCCTATAATCATAATTTTGTGTGAAGTCTGTAATCACAGTCAATTTTCTTGCATTCTTTGCCCAAAACACATTCCAGTTATCTCCCTGCTTTATCTTCTGATTGCAGGAAAGAATAAGGAATTAAACTGCACATCAGTGTTCTAGATCCTTCTTATATCACCTTTCTTATCTTAAAATTATTGACTAAGCAAAAGAAAGAAGGGCGAGAGGGATGGAGAAATCATGTACCACCCAACTACCTAACAGTTTTTTAAATATATTTATGAATTATAAGCCATCAAGGTCAAGAATTGACAAATACACTTTATAAGATACCATAAGTGCCTTTTAAACAATAGTTTTACTTTTCAGAACATTTAACTCTATGGTTAATATTCCATGATGCCAATTGACTCCTCTGGGGGCAGCCTAGGCCTGGTTATTTGGGAAAGAAGTAGACCGAAGCAATCCCAATGTGGTGTAAGGGGAATAGTTTTGACATGGAAGGCTCTTGTCTGTCAAGTGCTCATTTTTAATCAAAGTTCTCTCCAAATATTAAGACTGTCTTCATCTTTAGGAGTCAGTCTGGATGGATTCCACAACTGCAGCTGAGCTCTGAGGCAAAGAAGAACAGCACAGAATGTACCACAGATCATAGTTAATCCACACTGAAGATCTCCCAGTGGACTAGTGAAGCAACATACTCAGACATGGTCCCTTCTTATTCTTAGTCTTTTCTTTACCTTCTCATTACATATCTTCAGACTTTTCATATGTTTTCTTGAGTGGACTTTTCCCATTTAGAAAAATCATTTTTTCATTTATTTAGGGAAAGATGCATCTCTTTCTACCAACAATCAGTTTTCAACCTTCACTTCTGCTCATACAATTCTGAGGCAGGCAGTCTTTTTATTCCAGTGCATAAAGAAAAACATACTGCTTCTTAACAGTGTGATCAGAGGCAAATTGATTAACTGATCTGTGCCTTAGTTTTCTAATCTGAGATGAGGAGGATAATGGAAACAACCTCACAGGCTTGGTATGAGGACTAAACCTGCCTCATATGTGAAAAAAACACTTTGCAAATGGCGAATAGCTGTTTTAATATCTGCATCTACCTATAATATGAAAGTCTCATGGACTGGTCTGATTTATTCCCATATTCCCAGAATCTAGCACTAAGTGAGACCCAAATGAGACACTGATTATCTGTTTGATGAAGGCCTGAATAACTGATGAGTAAAGAAATGCGCTCCCTGTGTGTTCCCATAGTACCAACAGCAGGGTCCTTGTCTTGTGTATAGAGCACAAGGCCTGGTTCAAAGTAGTTGATCAAATAAATTTCATCTAATAAATGAATGAATGCTCCTGTCAGGCAATACCCAGCAGCAATGCTCTATAATCGTTTTCATTTCCATTCCTGTTTCCCCCTAGCCCTCTACTTGGACTGCACTTTCCACTCACCTTACTTATCTCATCCAAAGCCCCCCTTCTTCCATACAGCCTCATTGTTTTGCCCTGCCCTTAGTATGGTCCCTCGGAACATCTCCCACATGCACAAAATAAACAGCTTAGCTATATAGCTTATAATCTCCCAACCGTCTCACCACCATTTCAGATATAAACTTCTGAGATCAATGAGAATGCAAACTCTTTGGATAAAAACAGTAGGTGTTATCAATTTGCTATGTTCTTTAGAATGACTGGCACCATGCTGTACACTCAGTTAAATGATCTTCTAGAGTTTAGGTTCCTTAAGGGTTTCCCATGCATTAATTGATCTAAGCTTGGGTGGCCACTGCAAAAATTCTGTTATCCAAAATCCTCAAAAATTGAGTTTTCTGAAATGTTGGGGGTTATTTTTTTATTAGTTCTGTTTCTATTTGGATGAGAAAACTCACTTTAAGAAATACCATATACTTCCTTAACTTCTCAAGTAAATCTCAAACATATGGGGCCATCAGTATTACAATGGACTTTACTTATAGCTCAAGATGCAATTGAAAGTGGTATGCAGTAGAGTCACCTGATTAGTTGGTGACTGTGTAGTCACTGTCTCCATAACTTCCTAACCTCAGTGTTTGGCACACTGACCCTCATCCCACAGTGGCTACTGTGCTATAGGTTGCTGATCTGTATTCCTGCTACCAAATACACCCAGGAAGTACCCTACATCTGTCCTGCTTTCAGGTACCATTCAATTAAACAGTCATTCACTCTTGTGCCAGGTGTCAAGTGAGAGAGAATGGTTCCAGTTTTCTGAAAGTTGGAACAAACAGAAAAGATGGCTGAGAAACAAGTAATCAATATGTTTTTCAATAGGACTTGGGCAGCTTGCTAAAGTAGTAATAAAAGGATAAACCAATTACCTATTTCATTTATTCATTTAACAACCATTTAACACAGGCTGCTCTACAGAGCCTAAAAAGATAGTCCCTGCCCTCTTGAGGCTCATAGTCTAATGAGGAGCAAACAAGCCATGATTTATGTATTATTGTTTATTATGCAATAAAATGACTTCTTTAAGAGAGATATTCACATTGCAGTGAATGTATAGGAGTAGCAGCAGCGAGGTCTGCCAGGGGCCTTTAAGAAGGCCTCACAAGAAAAAGTGCAAGGCATATAGCTACCAGCCCTGCCCTCGAGACAGTCTAGCTGGAGTGAGGTATAGAGAGGAATACCCACAACCATTCACCCCAGGAAGATAGAGATATACCATCATTCTAGTTGCCTCTTTTCTCCACTTCTGCCCTAATATTTGCCATAGCCCACGTTGGTCATAATGACCAACTCCTTAAGTTTTCCAGCTGCCCACTGCAGAGAGAGTGCAGGCCTCTGACCAAGTAGTAAATTGTGGCCATCTGGGGCTGGCTCTAGTCCAGTGGTTATCAACCTTTCTAATGCCGCAACCCTTTAATACAGTTCCTCATGTTGTGGTGACCCATTACTGAACAGGATTCCTTTACAACTCCTTTTCTTCTCTAACAGAATACATACTTTGTTCAGACTTTTGCCTTAGACAAAGACCTAGGTGAATAATCTCAGTTGTAAGCACACACATATGTAATAATAGTAGCAAACAAACACTTATAAAGTACTTACTATGTGCCTGTCACTATTCTAAGTGTTACACACATTAACTGAATTATTCCACACAACAATCCACTGGGATACACATTATTGTTATTCATATTATACAGGTGGGAAAGGTAAGGCATAAACTCTGTGTGCTCAGCCATTATACCATATAATCTCTTCATTATGAGATGCTGACAGTCCACAGAGCAAAGGGGACTTTAGTGGACAGTCTCAGGCATACCTTTGCTTGAATATCAAAGGATAAAAACCTCAAAGGGAATACTGAAAGGCATAACCTAAATATTTTCAAGTGTTCTTACTGAGCAAACTTCCAGTTTTCCATTTTGAACTTCAATGGACCATCACTCTTTTATGTTAAACTAGAGGCCCAGTACATGAAAATTCATGCACTGGAGGGGAAGTGCCTCAACCTGGCCTGCCCCCTCTCACAATCTGGGAGACCTCAGGGGCCAGAGGTGGCCCAGCGATGAGGGGAAGGTGACACCTCCATCAAACCTCTGCTGCTGCCACTGCTAGCAGCACAAGCCTTGGCTGGCTTTGGTTACGTGAGCCTCAGGAAGCCCTGGGTAGCTGAGCAGCCACTATCCGAGGCTTGCCTACACCTTGGGCATTGGCTAGGCAGACCACACCTGAGGCTTACCTGCACCTTGGGCTGGCCCTAGGTGGCTGGAAGGCTGAGGGCGGGTCCAGCCACACTGCACGCCTGCCACCACCCCTGGCAGGGTTGAAAAGACTGGGGGACTCCTGCAGGGCTGAGGAACTGAGTGCCGCCATCTTGTGGCTATGGGTGCCACCATCTGTGTGACAGTGTGATGGTCAATTTTCATATTCCCTCTTTATTAGACAGGATAAATTAAAGTGTCAAAAGGTTGCTTCTTTCAAAATTTACTATTGTTTGCCTTCATATACTACTAATATTAAATATTCTATATTATTTCCATCATTGAATGACAGCAAGGCAACAGAAATGTAAGCCCTCCAACTGATTCAGGCCTGTCCCTTTCACAGTATATTATCTTTAGATGTCAATAATAAATTACCCAGATGTTTCCTTGGGGTAGGGTGGGATGGGGTGGGGTGGGGGAGATGTCAAAATTAAATAATGTGGATGATAAAAGCTTCAGAACCAAATATATAATTTCAAACGTGAATAATGCAAATTTGAGGAATTTCCTAATAAAGCGTTGTGTGTCATTTTAATGGCTGAACAATCTTTCACCATTACAGGCATTCTAGTCTATCTATAAATATAAAAGCCTAAGCAACTGTTGCAACTGAAACAACCAAATAGATGACCAAACAGGCTGTGTGGGCAACCAGGATATCAGGAGGGTTAGTGAGGGACAACCAAACAACTGAACAGCAGGCTGGTGGGGCAACCAGGCTGGCAGGCCGGGGGGGGGGGGGGGCGGGGAGGGAAGAAGGGTCACCAGGCCAGCAGAGGCGGGCAGTGGGGCAACCAGGTTGGTGTGGGGGACAGTTGGGGGAGACCGGGGTGGCAGGGGGGCAGTAAATGGCGACCAGGTCAGCAAGGGGGGCAGTTAGGAGTAACTAGGCTGGGGGGGGCAGTTGGGGGTGATCAGGTAGGCAAGCAGGTGAGGAGTTATGAGCCAGTGGTCCCAGACTGTGAGAGGCAGTCAGACATCCCCTGAGGGGTTTCACATTAGAGAGGATGCAGGCTGGGCTGAGGCAGGGGGCGGGGATGAGCTAGAATGGGTCAATGGGAGGGGGGAAAGGGGTCATATGTAATACTTTCAACAATAAAGATTCCCCCCCCACCTGCATGCCATGCACCAGGCCTATAGTTCATTTATAAAAGTATACTTATAAGTATAGTGGTACACCAAGTGCTTTCACATATCCTATCTCATTTTATTCCCTAACAAGCTTGGTATGTGTATGAGAGAGCACAAACTCTGAGTTTTATTTCATTGCAAGTGAATTAACCTATGCTCACATTTTTTCTCTTCCAAGTTCTTTAACAGATGAAATTTCCCTTAAACAGATCACTTTATAAAATGTGTCTTAGTACCAATTTATTAAATTTCCTGTCAACTGATACATTCTGTATGGAGTCTTTGAAAGATGTTTTGAGAGTTTATTTACAATCACTGAAAGCAGATGGCTCATTAAAACTTACAGGTAATTGCAGGCTCCTTAAACTCACAACATAAATATATTTCAACATTTAAATAGAAGACCATTTTCTTCCAAGGCAATTTTCTCCATTCACAAAATAGAGACCCAGTGACACAAAGAGGCTCACCACCCATGGGTATCCAGTTCCTGTCCTCTTCCACAAGAACATTCAGTTCCCTCCTTCCCACCACCATCCCATTCAAATATTTATATAACAAATGAGCACTTAACTAAAGACAAGAAAGGAAGGTCAACCTGCAGTCATTTCCCAATTACAATAGTTCCTTGTCCTCGCATAGATCCACTGCAACACTCTGTCTATTTGTATACAATCATCAGACAGGTAGTACCAAAAATCAAATATCACATGCCTACATCTTGTCCAAGAAATAATTATTCATTCTGGAATTGAGGTTTCCCCACTTCAGGATCAGAACTTTGCTCTTCCAGTCCCAGTGGGTCTTCCCACCTATCTACCTGCAAGTGCCAAGAGTTAGAGCACTGTTGAAAGTGAGATGAATAATATGCATCTAATAGTCCCGACATTAATCCACAAAGGAGAACCTCTCTTCTCCAAGACTGTGACTCACTCACTACTTGATGAAGTGGTTAAACACTGCTCTCACCTGCACCTTTTGGGTTCTCAGGAGAGGCTGATCCACCTAGCTGTTACTCTCTCCTAGTTTCAGAAGTCAAATGATTCAAAGTAGCTCAAGCTGAATCTGTAACATCATACAAACTTTATTTTTTAATATGATTTTTTCCATTAATTCAAGTTCCATTCTAATCGCACCATGATATACTACATGTCCACTCAATCATAGGATATCAGGTTCTGGTCAGTGTCAAACTGTCAAGAATAAAGCTTCAGATCTGTTGATCAAGGAAACAGTTTTGGTCATTTTAAAGATAACATCTTGACCTTAGTTGGGTTATCAGCTCCAGGCCCATGAAAGTGCAGGAAACTAGACAGAATGATGTCATGTCTGATATCCGACCTAATACAATGGTCAACTACTCCCTACCCTGTTTCCAACCAATCATTAGAGTTCATGTCCCCAATTCCCTTAATCACCATGATGAATAATGTTTCCATATATAATCTACCCTCATGTGGGCCATCAGGAAGCCAGGTTCTTGTGGGGTTTTTTTTAATCTTTATTGTTGAAATTAATACATATGACCCCTTCCCCCCCCATTGACCCATTCTAGCTCACCCCCACCCCCTGCCCCAGGCAGGAAGCCAGGCTTTGAATCACTAGTTCACCTGTGTCTCCTGGCTTGGTGCCATTTCCTTAAATAAACCATTACTTCCTTTGCTGCTAATTTCTGTTCATGTCTTTTGGGGCTTTGCTGCACACAGGCTAACAAACTCCTTTAGTTTGCTAACAAACCTTCAAACCATGGAGGTACTCATTCTTCCAAGATATAAAAATGGCTTATGCTTTCATTTGCATAAATGAAAATTATGGCATACTTTCATTTGCAAATTAACAAATAGTTTTCAACACCAAAGCAGGTGTATACATGGTTCAGACTAGTTTAGTACATGCAAATGTTATGTGGATGCATATACACAAATTTCAGAGACTACAATAGAAAAAAAACTGTACATTTTTAAGAATCAAATAAACATATACATTGGAAATTCTGCCTTGCCAAATTTATACAAGAATGAAGAAAGAAGGACTTCACTCCTATTCAGTAAAAACAACTCTATCTGAATGCTGGATAATACATATTTTTATTCTTGGGCACTTTGTTTCCCCAAGGCAACCTGCAAAATTTGGAAGTCCTCTTCCCGCAAATATCTGCATGGCTGTCTCTTAGGTTTTTACTCAAATGTGAGTCCATTCCTTACCACCATACACAAAACTACATACATTCACCCCACCAAAGCCACCACCACCACCACACATTTTTAGATTATTTTCTACAGCAGGGGTCCTCAAACTTTTTAAAGTGGGGGCCAGATCACGGTCCCTCAGAGAGCTGGAGGGCCGGACTATATGAACTACTAATTCCTACTGTAACACCTCGGCTGCGCTCACTGCCCAAAAAACCTGGCGGGCAGGATCAGACTCCTCTGCGGGCCGCAAGTGGCCCGCGGGCCGTAGTTTGAAGACCCCTGCAGTCTACAGTATTTGTCAAAAGATAACATGTATTTTTACCTATGTTTTTCTCATTATGTGTCCCCACTTCTATATATACACATTCGCACACAACTATAAAAAGGGCAGGTGTCTTGGTTTTATTCACTGCTACATCACCTGTGTCAAGATCAGTGCCTGACATGTGGTGGATATTCAATAAGTATTATTGAACAAATGTTAAATGAAAACTCTTGGCTTTCAATGTTAAAATAAAAAATTTACCATGCAAGCTTTACTCTTATTTTAGGATGAACAACCATTTTCATTTCTTCATGTTTGCTGATGCATTTCTGACTTAACATGACTGTCTTCTTCAGAGAAAACACTGAAATCCATATCCCGGGAACATTTTTGGAACAACTCTCACTATTATAGCCTCAAATGTGAGCCACTTAGTAGTTATAGTTCATGCACCAATGAAAATGGCCCTGGTCAGTAACTGCATTATATTTGCTTTGCACTGGAGCAAACTCATTAGTTTAAAAATCAATAATATAGAATTCATAAATCCCACAGGGGCCAATCTTGGGCTGTCTAACTGAAAAGGGGATGCTGAATATATTGTGACACGTGCCTGACAAATCTAGCAATACCTACTTTCTAAAAATAAGAATATTTTCAAAGATTTACATTTATTCATTATGGCAAAATTACAAATTCCATCAAATTTGTAAAAATTGTGCTGACTATAAATTCATAGTATTTTGTGTACTTATGCGTAATAAAGTATTGCTATCTAACCATTATATAATACCAGCTTTTCTTTTTACTATTCTGAAGACACCAATTCTTTGATGCAATGATTCCAAAGCACTATGACTTCATATTGTTGACCTTAGACTCCAGCCCTCATCAACAGCAATGCCAGTACCTGTACATTTTCTCTTAACTACACTTGGGTTCACAACAGTTGTGGTTTTGGCTTTGACATTTGGTGTTTCTCAAACAAGAAAAGACCACGTTGCACAAGACCACGCAGAGCCGGAGGTGAGATGAGAAGTCCCACAGAAAGCAGTAGCACATGCCCCTACTACAGTATGTCAGAGATTCAGGGTACATGGATTTTCTGAAAATGCTCTTCAGTGGTTTCTATTCTCTGCCCTAGCCCATATCTAATGACAACCACCCTTAAATTATTAGGAGAATGGTCTATTATACTGGTAAACACTAAATGCTTAAACACTATTATCTTGTTAATAGCACCCCTTAACACTTGGGATCTGGCATTATCTACACAATACAGACTCCAATATTAACATAAAGCTCTTAGGTGATTTTTTAATTGCATAAAATAAATGCAATACAACGGGAAAATCCTATATAATAAAAGGGTAATATGCAAATCGACTGAACAGCAAGACAACCTGGTCACTATGACATGCACTGATCACCAGGGGGCAGTCGCTCAATGCATGAGCTGCCCTCTGGTGATCAGTGTGCTCCCACAGGGGGAGCACTGCTCAGCTACAAGCCAGGCTGATGGCTGGCGAGGGCATTGGTCTGCCTCTGTGGCAGCGCTGAGGATGTCCAACTGATGGCTTAGGCCTGCTCCCATCAGTCGGAAGTCCACAAGGGCTCCCGGACTGTGAAAGGGCGCAGTCTGGGCTGTGAGACACCCTCCCCCGCTCCCCCCCCTCCTTAGTGCATGAATGCTGTGCAACTGGACCTCTAGTTGGAACTAAAACCTGAGTTTTCAAGTCTCAGTCCAATATGGGGATCATTATAACACACTCACTCTAAGGTTTGATTTCCACTTTTGACTATTCAGTCTTCATTTGAAAATAATACTCCCAGCACTAAGCTCCAAATAAGGAGATAATATGCTACTACCCTGTTTCCCCGAAAATAAGACAGTGTCTTATATTAATTTTTGCTCCCAAAGATGCGCTAGGTCTTATTTTCAGGGGATGTCTTATTTTTCCATGAAGAAGAATACGGTACACATTTATTGTTAAATGAAAATAAAGGAAATTTATTACCTGTATACAGTACGGTAGTACGGTAGTTGTCAACACAAACCAGACAAACTGTGAATCCTACAGTATCAAAAATTTACTCATTTATTCAATGACAATCATGTTATCATCTTCTGGAACATCATCATAACAATCCAATTCCTGAATTTCCTGGTGAATTTCTTGTGACTCCATTTCTTTCAGAATCAGTGGACCAAATCTCTCATGTTTAGCCTGGGGGTGGGGCTCATTTTCGAGGGGATGCCTTATATTTCACTCAGAAGGAAACCTGTAAATAGGTCTTATTTTCGGAGGATGTCTTATTTTCGGGGAAACATGGTATGTACCTAACTGGGAAATGTACCTGCATAAGAAATGATGTGTGATTGACTAATGTTCATTTATTTTATCAATATTTATTGAGGGTCTGTTATATAACTTGGAAGTAAAGGATATTATGGACATTATCAATCACCATCAAAAATGGGTCTGCAATCACACTGAGGACACAGGAAATGAAGAAGAAAAGATACCAAAAGAAGTAATAATGCCCAATCACAACATTTATGAGTACTAGAGATGAAACTGGATTCCAGAAATATGAGAGTCATCATTCTTGACTCCTCTCTCCCCCTTAATTAAATATCAATGTACCTCTTAAGTTATTGTTAGCATTAAGCCCTAATTCTTCCAACCCCTGAATAGTGCTCTTAAATCTTTTGACATCATCCATCTTCCTTCCTACCGTGCTGAGTCTAAGCTTGGTTTCATCAGTATTTTCACTCCTTCCCCTGCTAGAACTGTACATCAGATCACCATGCAACCCTCCAAAGGCTTCCCAATGCATTTAAAATAAAATTCAAAACCCTTATCCCCATAGACGAAACTCTCAATACCTTTGTGTACTGCTCCTTACCTAACTCTCAAGGTGCATCTCATGCCTCTCCTAGCCATACTGAGTATTATTCAATTATTCACATTTATACTTATATTTGCAATCCTTCTCTCTCCCTCTCTCCCTCCCTTCTATCCATTCCTCCCATTTCTTTGTCTTAAGGTTTGGTGTTCCCTCTGTTTAAAATTCTCTTTCCTTTCCCTCTTTGCCAGGCCAGTTCATACCTCACTTTTTTTGTCCCAGTTAAACAGCTCTCCTCAGGAAGCCTTTCCTGACCATTCAAAAGCTGAGTTACCTGCCTTCCTCTGGACTTTCACAGTAGGCTTCTCCTACTATGGCACTGCTAATTTATCCCAATTGACTATTTATTTGATAGTCTTCCCTTTTAGACAGTGAGCCCAATGAGAGCAGGGACCATCTATAGCTTGTTCACCTCTGTATCACCAGAATTTACAATCAAGCCACTGAATTTACACAGAGCTGGCATCCAATACATGTTCAACAAATGAAAACATGATATGAATGAAACTATCCTGAAATTTATATGTGGCAATATATGGACAATATTTGTGAAAGCACATTTATTTTTAGGCACTGCTAAAGTCCAAGCTGAGAGACAACATGAGTGATATAACATAGAGTCAGAAATAAATTGTGTCCTGTGTGATGTTATCTGTTAAATATTGATGATCTTTTTTACAATAAAAGTTTATGACCTACAAATATTAGCCATGCCACTAGCATGTACTTTTGTATGAATACAGTTGATTAAGTTGTTTTCTGAACTGGTAGTATCTGAGTGCTAAACAATATATATTCTTAATAGCTACTAGTAAGAGGTTATTCCTGTTATCAATTAAAATAAAATCATACTATAAACACATATATGGATTTCTGATCATAGAGCATACAACTGACAAACTTCCAAGGCCTCTGATTTTAGCAGTAAAAATAAATAACATTGACAAAAACAACATAAAATCAGGCTTCTATTTAAAATTTAATGAGTTTTATTCATTTAAAAGATAGTATCCCATGGTTTTATGCACAGTCAGCATATAAATATGTATATAAGTTAACACTGAGCCTGCGTGAATGCTAAGTAATTTGTCTCTTTAAATATTACTTCCAATCTAAAAACATGTTCATTAAGAGAAATTGTATTTTAGATATTCCTGCTTTAAAAAAAAAAAGGGGGGGGGGGATTAATGATAATAGTCACTGAAATGTGAGTGGCACAATCCAGTATCTGCAAGGACTGTTTATGTAACAACAGCCACTCACTCCTCTAGAAACACTGAACTTCCTTCAGTTCTCTACATAAGCTATGTTTTCACTCATCTCCAAGCCTTTGCATATACTGTTCCTATATTCCAGGATACTTTTCTTCCTTCTCATCAACTGACAACTCTTGTTCATCCTTCAGGTGTCCAGTTAATGTTCCTACTACTACTACCATCCAACTAGGTCAGTTCCCTTTCCTATGAGCTTCCCTAGATCTCTAACCTCCCAGGTCAGGGTACCAATTCCTTGTCTTTTTCATCTACCATCAACTCCGTGGGAGCCAGACCAGGGACTCTTTTTCTCATCAGTGTTTCTCCAGTGCCTGGCACTGAGCGTGCCATAGGGCTAGTGCTCTTTGAATGAATGGTGTCCAGATTCTCAGGCATGTATTTCTAAATATGTGTCCGTCACCTGAAAATATAAGTGTATCCCTATGCTTTCTGTTTACCAATGGGAAACAAAATATATCAAACATTGCTAAGACTTTTATTAAAGAGCAGAGTTCACTTTGGGTGATTTCTATTTCTGGTAACATATAAAGATATAGGGAGGTTTCAGAAGACAGCAAGGGGGTGTGAAAAACAAACCTTGGAGCCAATATGAAGAATGGGAAATCTGTGCCCTAATACAAATCTCAATCACAGATCTAGCTGTACAATCCAAAGCCAAACATGATACTTGTGCAAACCACCTTCAGCAGTGGCTGGGAGAATGGACAGAGAGAATGATCAGAGGGACCTGCAGAAAGCAAAACTAAAGCCCAGGCCTGGATATTTCCTCTATTTGATGCCAAGTATTCAGCAAATGTTTCTTCTACTTCCCACAAAGGATTGAGGGGGTGGGAGATTTAATTACCACATATTTAAACCTAATTTGTGCTCCTGAACATAAGTCATGTCTCACACATAAAAGAAGCAGAGAAAAACAAATAAAAATGTCAAACTGTTCCAAGACTAACTAGGAAGTTAAAATTTTCCAAATGACAGACAGCCAAATTTCTATTCAAACAAGCATTTATTGCCTTTGTTTTATGGGCTCTGTCCTAGGTACTGGGAATGCAGAGATGAATGACAGAGTCAGGAAGTTTACAGTATACTATTATAGTAGTGGAAGAGACATACAAAGCAAAAGGGGAATAGAAATAAATTGCAAAGGGCACAGGAAGGCACAATCTACTCCAAATTTAGAGATAATATGTTTTAAAAGTTATCACTGAGGAACCAAATTATTTCTTTAAAAAAAAAACACTGTACAAAAAACATCATAAACAATATACCTAAGAGGACCAAGAAAATCCTGTTCACTCTTCTCAAGGTTCTCTAACTTGCAAGTCACTGAATTAACACATCAGAAATCCCGTCCCTAATTGTTTGGGCTCTTCCTTCACTTTATTCATCAAGTTAATTTGATTATCTAGGACTAAAGACTGAGGGAAAAAATTGATTATATATATATATATGGTATGTTTTTCTGAAGAGACCCAATACAACATGCAAAAAAATATCATTCAGTCTTTAGAAGGAAGAAAGTTCTGATTTATGCTATAACATGGATAAACCTTGAGGACGTTAGGTTAAGTGAAATAAGTCAGGCACAAAAACATAAATACTCTATGATTACACTTATATGAGGTATCTAAAGTAATTAAACTCATAGAAACAGAAAGTAGAATGGTGGAAATAGAGTTTCCGTTTTGCAAGATGAAATACTCTTGTAAATTGGTTGCACAACAATATGAATATACTTAGTACGTCTAGAACCACACATTTAAAAATCATTAAGATGGAAAATTCTATGTTATTATTTTACCACAGTTAGAAAAAGAATAAAAAAAATTTAAAGGATTATGCTATAATGATACATGGTACCTAACATGATAATACATAATACATAACATGATACATTTTTATGAACCTCTATTCCAAGAAAAAGTGGTAATGGTATACAAAGTCCCCAAATGTTTAACTTGTAAAACTTTTTCTAGTGAAAGTTTCCTCATCTAATACCTAAATAGGAAAAACTGTAATACTTCAAGCAGTTCTTTTAGTCATGGGTAAATACAATAGTATGAGAGGAGATGAACACATTTTTTTTTTCATATTCTTGCCTTTATGGGGAAAAACAATACAAGAAATCTTATTTAGTCACAGCAGTTACTATAAACATCCCAAGGAAAGCATATTAATAACAGCCACCAACAAAAGGCCTAGTTTCAATAACGGAATGTCATAGAGTCAGTAAAAAGAAGGTTGGGGGTAAATTTGAACAGATTTTAAAAATTAGGATGTTAGCATCTTTTTGTAGAGCAATTAAGATTGGAAATAGCTAGTAGAGACAATATTTTAATTAGAAATGTGGATTAGATGGTGTCTAAAGGCTTTCTAGTTCTAAATCAGAATGACTGATAATATACTTGATAAAAAGGAAAAAAATCAGAGAAGCATCCTAAATATTTATATAAATCTTTGATTCTGCTATCAGTAGAGTAAAAGAGGCTACCTGCCTGAGTCTATCTATGTGGTCACCTGAGAATGCACTGGACTAGACCGCTGCCACTAATTTTCTCTAAGACCTTGGGCAACTCACTGCCTCTCTGAGGGCCTAATTCCCTCTTCCTTGCAATGGGAAGGTTAGAACAAATGGTTATTATGGTCCTTTCTAGCCATTGTAAATTCTGATTAAGAACCTGGGAAGCATGGTAGTGATGGTTGCAGAACAATATGAGTGTATGTATTGCCACAGAACTGTGCAGTTAAAATCACTAAAATGGAAAATACTATGCTATATATTTGACCACAATAAAAATAAAGATAAAATTAACATTTTTAAAACATACATGGAGAGCACAGAGCAATAGCATATAATTAGAATTTGCAGGAAACCCAAAATGCTTCCACAAGAGGCCTTTAGGCTTGGCATTTCTTTCTTTCTTTTTAATCAAATAATCCTTGATTTCCAAAGCAACGTTCAGATACAACATGCTATTAAGAGATACCTTTTCATAAAATATTAAGTCCCTTAATGTTATCCTCATTCAACATTTTAGTGCATATATATGACTAAATTTGCATTTTCTCTTTTAATAATATATGTAAATATATTATATATAATTATATTATATATATTAGCATATATATATATACTAATAAAAGAGAAACATGCAAATTGACCATACCTCTGCTACACCACAAGCCATGTCCACCAGCCAATAAAGAGTGAGTATGCAAATTAACCCAACCAAGATGGCTGTGGCCCTGGAGCAAGCAGGAGGCTTGGGTTTCCTTGGCAATGAAGGAAGCCAAGCTTCCTGACCACTCTGGCCAGTCCTGGCCTCCAGTCAAGGATACAAAGTTTCATTATAGAAGATAAATAGATCCCAACAGAAATGGCAGCCACCAGAGAACAAGCAGAGGGCTTGGCTCTGCTCCAGGCTACAAAGTTTCAACTGTAGAAGATAAATAAATCTCAGATACCAGGGCCTCCACTTGGGTCACCAGGGGGCATGGCTGGCCTGCAAAGCACCACAGGCCCCTTGCCCAGACTGCCCCACACCCCAAGGAAACCCCCACCCTGATCCGGGACACCCTTCAGGGAAAACCAGCTTCCCCCCACCCATGCACCAGGCCTCTATCCTATCTAATAAAAGAGCAATATGCAAATTGACTGTCACTCCAACACACAAGATGGTTTCCCCCATGTGGTCAAAGATGGCTGCCCCCACGTGGACACAAGATGGCTATCACAAGATGGCCATCAGGGAAGGGCAGTTAGGGGTGACCAGACCTGCAGAGGAGGGCAGTTAGAGATGGCCAGGCTGGCAGAGGAGGGAAGTTGGGGGTGACTGTGCCTGTAGGGAAGGGCAGTTGGGGGGGACCCAGGCCTGCAGGGTAGGGCAGTTAGGGGTGACCAGGCTGCAGGGGAGGGCAGTCAGGGGCAATCAGGCTGGCAGGGGAGCAGTTAGGCATCAATCAGGCTGACAGGGGAGTGGTTAGGGGGTGATCAGGCTGGCAGGCAGAAGCAGTTAGGGGCAATCAGGAAGGCAGGCAGGCAAACAGTTGGGAGCCAGCAGTCCTGGATTTTGAAAGGGATATCCAATTGCCTGTTTAGGCCCAATCCTACAGGGATCAGGCCTAAACAGGCAGTTGGACATGCCTCAAGGGTCCCATATTAGAGAGGGTGTAGGCTGGGCTGAGAGACACATACCCTCATGCACAAATTTTGTGCACCGGCCTCTAATATATATATGTTTATATATATATATATATATATATATATATATATATATATATATATATGTGTGTGTGTGTGTGTGTGTGTGTGTGTGTGTGTGTGTGTGTGTGTGTATATATATATATATATATATATATATATATATATATATATATCTTTCATAAATTGTGTCTTACCTACAATACAGTCAAGAGAGATGCACCCTGGCCAAAATCTCACTCTCAGTAGAGCAACTACTCTCATTACTTCCCCCTGTAGAAACTAAGCAACTCAACTTCTGGCTTAAAGGCAGGGGAACAAGTGCATTCTTCTACCAGGTTTTTCAGATTTTAGGAAGATGCCTCTGCATTCAAACTCAATACAAGATTTTTCAAGGTATTTGTTTTTGTCACAATAGCCTCAGAAAAGAGGATGAACTGTCTTACTTCTCTTTCTTCCCCCTCTGAGCATGCTGATCTTTAAAGACATGCTTTTTGTTGCATTAATTCAAAGGTTGCTTTTATGTCCAGTGCAGTGGATAGAGAAAGCTGTGTGTCTTTTTAATGGTGAAATCTGTCAAGTCTCAAAGGCTATTGTGATACAAATCAGGTCATTCTATATAGCCTAAACCCCCAATTACACAGGAGAAATAAAAATCATTTATAACTTAAAGCAACTAGCAGTAACAGGTCAATGCACCTGATTGGTCATGAACCAATTACAGGGACACTGCTTTGGTTCCTGGACAATGATAAGAGGAAGGGGTTCACCCACACCTGCTCCAAACCTCATATTCCTACCCACGCCCCACTACCAGACACAGGCAGGAAAGCAGTGTCCAAGAAGTTAAATTCCCTTGCCTACCTATTCTGAACTGGCAAAGTGATATCATAGATGTCCCACTCCCACCACCTTATCCCACAATATCAAGATCCATTGAAGTTCCATCCACCAGAAAGGCCACAATATTTGAGTATTGGCCCCTGCCATTATAATAGCTGTTCTTGGATTTTCAGCTCTGGGTGGCATCCCCAAAGGTCCCTCCAAGCCCTGACCTCCTTGGAAGGGCTGAAGCTCTAAAATTCCCTTCCTTCCCAATTTTCTCCTGAAGAGAATGCAGCAAGAGGAAAAACTAAGAAAAGACTGGTGCTGAAACTGGTTTGGCTCAGTGGATAGAGTGCCGGTCTGTGGACTGAAAGGTCCCAGGTTCGATTCCAGTCAAGGGCATGTACATTGGTTGTGGGCACATTCCCGGCAGGGGGTGTGCAGGAGGCAGTTGGTCAATGTTTCTCTCTCTTCGACGTTTCTAGCTCTCTATCCCTCTTCCTTCCTCTCTGTGGAAAATCAATAAAATATATTTAAAAAAAAAAAAAAAAGACTGGCAATAGGAGAGAAAAGAAGAGCAAAGAAGCTCTTCTTTTCTCTCCTATTTCTCCAAAGAAGGAGAAAGAAAGTTACCAAACAGAATATTTGCAGGTGGAAGATAAGCAGGGCTGGGGGCACTGGAGATTATTTACTTCAAACCACCAGAAAAACCAGAACCCAAAGCACACAGTTCATTGACAACAATGGCGAGCAGAGATCTCAGGGCTCTACCTTCACAGTTTTTGAGATACTGAACAATTTGAGAAACTGTTGAAAGCTACAGATACCATTCACCAGAAACATACGCATTTATTCGTAACTTCTCAAGTTCCTTTGATGTCTTGAGGACAGTATCTCCCCAACTTGCCTGATCATAAGACTCACCCAGACACTTGTTTACAATTCAGATTAGCAAACTCTCTTCCTAAACTTCTAATTCAGCAGGTCAGGGGGAGAGGGGTAACTATTTTTTTTTTAAATAAACCTTACAGATGATACCTAACTTCAGGCAAACTTGAAAAACACTGCTCAGGAGCAGTAAGTACCTAAATTGAATATTAGACTCACTTGAGGAGATTTATTTAAAATATGGGTCCATAAACCTCACACCCATATTATTATACATGATCAAATTATAATCCTGGGGGATGTATGTGTTGATGCTCAGGCATGTTCAGGAAACTTAGCTATAGTGGTCCCTGGGCCAAAGATAAACAATAATCCATGTCCAACTACATCTAGGCTGCCTCCTTGGTAGTTTGGCCTGGGCAGGGCCCCACTGGCCATGATAGGCAACAAATCACCCACTCACTGCTTGACATATGACTGACATGGAACAGAGTGCTTTCTGCCCTGAAAATCTGGTTCCTCTAAGTAAATTTGCAAAATATCAGCTCAATGAAGACAAGGGATTGTTATATCTCTTCTGCACATTGCTGTATCCTCAGTGTCTGGTTCAGTGGCTGGCATATAAATATTTATTGAGTAAATTAATGGATGAATTAATACATTAATTAGTATAATTAAAATCCATTAAATTGGAGTATGACTATCAGACAGATATGTGAGCTGTAGATTGGTTTCTATAGTCAACAGGCCCTATAAAGAGAGCCTTTTAACTTTAATGATCAATATAAAAATCACTACAATTTTAGTAATATCAGTATCACCATTGACCAAATTCTAAGTATATTTCCCATACACTATCTCATTCCATCTTTAGAATAAGCTTGTGAGATAAATGTAAATATCTCCATCATTGTAGAGAAGCTTAGAAAGATTATTTGCTCAAAATCTCACAGCAAATAAGCAGAAAAACTTAGATATGAACCTAAGTGTCTAAAATCCAAGTTTTTAACCATATAACTACTTTTACATGGAATATAGTTCATTGTAAAGTAGAAATTATATTCCAAATTACATTGGCAATATTAAATCCAGATGGAATATTGCTGTCATCCTAAAGGATTTTGGTACAGTTTGGAGTTTGCTTCTCATTACATCATTATATACATTCACAGCAGAAAAAATAGAAGATACAAATAAAAACTACACATCTTCTATAAGCCAACCACTCAGAGATTTCTTTTGGTGTCTATTTTTTCAGGATTTATTCTAAGCATTTATTTTTGTAGATGGATATATATTTATGTAGATACATACATAGATTATGTGCATTTCTTTTGCTAATTATAGTTTTATGCATGTATATACGTATTTCATATACGCACACATCTGTATATATACATATGTAAAATACAAATTATGTTTGTGGAACTCAGTGAGCAGACTCTCATCATGGTATACAAAAGCCTTTCACACCCACAGGCACAAAATCACCTTCTTTCCTTGCCATGCCCTAGTCCATTCCTAGTGCACACACTAAAAATGGTGGTAGGGAAGATTATTTAATGAAATAGAAAAGCATTCTAACACATTAGGAGAATAGAGCACAGTGTGTACTGCATGATCCCACATATTCACTTAAAAGATTATTATTCTTGTATATGAGTGTATTATAAAAGTCAGAGAAAAAAAAGACTGAAAGGAAAAATCTCAAAAAGTCAACCTGGGAGTGGAACTCTTGGGTGATCTTTCCATTTTTATGTTTTTACAATTTTCATAACTGTCCCCAGTATACATGCATTATTTTGTAATCTGAAAACAAAATCAATACAATGAAACATGCAATATAAAAACACACAAATAAATTCAAAATAGCTTGATCTTTCTGCTCAAGATGTAGCCTATGATTTTGAAGTGTTAACATCAAATTAGCGTTGACCAGAGGCAGAACTAAAAGCTCTTGTGTTGGCCAAGCCCTGACTTCTAGGCTTTGATTGGAATCTGCTTCCTTATCTGACCTTTAGACTTGGAGCAGGTATGTCAAGTGTATACAGAGCAAGGACTACAGGATGGCATGGTGGGGGCGGGAGCACTTCCTCTGGCTACCACCATCTTAGCGCCACTGTCTAGATGTGAGTGTGGACCTCTCCCCAGGCCCCTGCAGCGCCCACCTCCCTTCACCCCTCACCACTGACTCCAGCCAAGGCTCACTTTGCAGCATCCCCAGGTGAGAGGGTTGTACAGTGGGCACCCCTGGCAAGTGGTTAAAGCCCTCCACTGCCAGCCATCATAGCCACTGCAATGGCCTGCAAGGGAGCTTTGTCACTACACTGTGCCCAGTGGCTTTTCATCAAGTTTCACCTTTGGTGACACAACTTTTCGGTGTTTCTATTTTAGGCAGCAGCCACATCAGGAGGCTAAGGAGCACAGAGGTTTGTAATAAACCTGCCTACCAGACACTCAGTGACGGAAGGATGATAGTTAACCAGACTAGTCAGCCAGCGTTACTGTTATGGCCTGTTTTTTCAGCTGGTCAGGAAATAAATGCTCCCAAAAATGAGAGCAGCGAGGAGCGCCTGGCCCAGTTTCCAGGGGAATGGTTCACATTGTTCCCAGAGCTCTGAAAATCACTTGCAAATCCAAGAGCTTTTGGAAGTCTTAGCGTTCAGTAAACACCCCCCAAGGGGAGAGGCATGCATACACATAGAGAATCAAAGTCAAAATAAGCAGGTAAATTCACAGCACTTCAAAGTCATGGTTGAAAGAAGATTCTGAAAATATCTACAGGCATATTCAAGAACTGCACTCAGCCTGCCTTCTTTGGGCTGTTTACTTCTACTTTTAACAGCAATATAAATATTTTCAAGAACTCAATCTATTTACTAGCCCCCAGGTCAAGAAGAGTAGAGAAGCTACTTACATCATTCGGAGGGATTTTTTAAGAAACGGATTTCACATTTGTTATTAAACTTACCTGTCATCATTCAAGAGACCCATCACTGTTAATTACGGCTGTTAAACATAGCATTTGTAGCACAGAGAAACTACATGATTCCTAACTTTGAGAACTATAATTAATATGCTCGTTCAGAGTGTGTGTCTCTGTTAACAAGATATATTTTGGGAAATATTATCTAACTGAAGGCAGCATAAATAGTGTAAAATATAAAGCTCACACTTTTTCCCCATTTAAAATGAGTTTTATAATAAGTAATGAAAGGATTTTTCCATAGAAGGGGGGTAGGTTCTTTTGCTGAAGCCATTAAGGGAGAAAATCTAGACACTGAGAACCCTCCAATGATCCCAGCATACCCTAAGGAACCACATTTGGTTAAAGAAAACTACTGACATCTGTTGACAAGAAAAGGAGAGAGGGAGAACAGGGTGGGTTGAGAGAGAAAGGGAAGGGAAATAAGACATGATTCTGATGAGAGGCAGACTCGAAGCATATGCCATGTAATGGAGAAAAAATAAACAATTGGGAATTTTACCCAGCAGTGAAATAAGAGGAAGTGTAATCTTGAGAACAGGTGAAACAAGCTCCTAGACACAGTTCTGGAAGAAGTACTATTAACTTCAAACTGACAGATGCTTAAATCTTACAAGTCACAGACATGACCAAGTGAGGGACAATATACATTGGAAAGAAAAAAGTCAATGTCCAATGGCAAAGAGGAATAAAAGGGCACCCACAGGTAGGACTGGGTTTCTTTCATGTCTGCACACTCGGGCCCAGCAAAAGTCACCCAAGAAATGCTGAGAGACCTGTTCAGCTGCACCACGACTACAGCCCTGGAACAATCATACATTCAAAGGAACACTCTTCCTAATCATGTTCCCATTATTAAACGGCAAGTAATTTGGTGTTTGTGCAAACCTAGATAAGAAAAGAACCAACTGTGTTGCCAAGGAAGGCAGTATAACAAAGTGGTTAAGAAATGGATTTGAAGTCAGTGAAAGTTGGCTCAAACGCTCCACCATCTTGCTACCCAAGTGATTTCTGACAGGACTCAACTGCTGAGATACAGTTTTTGAATCTGTCCAATGAGAATAATAATAGTATGTATATCTGTCCTCTGGAGATTGTTATGGAGATTTCATAAGGTATTTCATATGAAATACCTAACATGTAGTAAGTGCTCAGAAAAACTATTATTTTAAGGAACCCAATCAAAATTACTTTCCCAACCTATCTGGGTATTAGAAAGTCAACCCAACCATTGGCATTAATTCCTTGGTGTTAAAGCTCTGCCTCTGGAAATCCTTAGTTGAAATGTAAATATCCCCAGGCATGTCAAATTAATTCACAGTGAGTCACTGACAAAACCTTTCTCCATCATACAACTTCTGATAGGACAACAAACTGGGAATGATCATAGCATAGGACCAAATGAGTTTTGATATGTGTGTGGTACATACATTACACAATTATTTATTGACTATTGCAATGCCAAGCAGTGTGCTAGAAATTTGCAACCCACCATCTGTGTGACCTCATACAAACTATATAATCTATCTAAGCTTCAACTTCTTCATTTCTAAAGTCCCTAAATATTAACCACTACTTCATTTGGCTATTGTGAGCATTAAATAAGATATATATATAAAAGTAATGCCTAGTAAATAGCAAATACCCCAAAATTTAGAAGCTACTATAATGATAACTATAATAACTGTGATCATTATTATTATTGTTACCAAATTAATAAAACATATTTCTGCTTAAAGGAATTTCCTACCTGACTAGATTATTCAAAAAAAATAATTCTTATGGACTTGCTTAGTATAAGTCCCTGTTGAGGGTCCTAATATGGGGCAGGTGAAGCTCTTCAAACAAACCAGAAGACAAGTAAGAAGAGGTGTCAACTAGGGAAGGAAATAAGATGAAATGAGAGGTTGCTAGGTGTCAAAAACAAAGAGTGCATACTGCATGATTCCATTTATATTAATTTCACTAAGAGGCTAATATATGGCAGAAATCAAAATAGTAGTTTCTTTGAAGGAGAAATGACATTTAAGGGACATGAGAGAATTTTCTGGAGTGATGAAAATATCTCTATCTTGATTTTAGTGTTCATTACATGGGTATAAACATTTGCTCATAATTGAGATGCACACTTAAGATTTGGGCATGTTACTATGTATAATTACAATTGCAAAAAAGGAAATGGGTTTATACTATTTTTTAAATTAACTCCTTTCTAATTTGGCCTCTAACTGGGCTTGCCTTTCACCAAAATCTTTTTTTTCTTTTCTTTTATCCCAGGCCCTACTGACAGGATCCAGAACAATGGATAGACAAGTACACCTGGTAATTCCTTTGGTCCTAAGAGTAATTGTCCAAACCAAATCTGAGGTCTCTGCAGAAAACTGACAGTAGGCAGGACAAGCCCTACAGCACCCCCTAGAATGTCAACCCAAACCTTACACCAGCAAAAGCCAGAAGTTAAAATGAATCAGCAAGAACACCTGCTAACCTCTGCCCTTTGCCTGTAGGGAAGGTCATCAGCCAGTAACACTAATACCATTTCCATTTGAAAATCTATGCCAAAAGTCATTTCAAAGGGCAGAGGCAAGAGTAGGGTATGCAGACTGTTCTACAGTAATAACATACAGTAATTGTAATCTAGGCTTTATGTTTCTCACAAATCAAGATCCTTAATAAAACAGTCCTTCACATTTCCATTGTGCCCCCCAAACCAAAAACTTCTCTTTCCTAACATAAAGCCCAATTTTCAGGGTTAATGGCCTGGAAAACACCACTTTAGAGGAAAATAAATGGCCATCTAAATGAAGGAGAAATTGGCCCTGCTGGCTGGAATGGTGGTCATAATGATTACTTAATGTATACTATTTTACTTTCTTTGGGAAATTAGTGCAATTACCCAGAAATCCACAGCCCTAAGAAATGTTTCCTCAAGATATGGCATTCATGCCCTGGCTGGTGTGACTGGGTTAATTGGAGCATCATCCGGTACCTTGAAAAGTTGCAGGTTTGATTCTACATCAAGGAACATACCTGGGTTGTGTGGGGTTTCATCCCCAGTGAGGGTGCATACGGGAGATAACTGATAGATGCTTCTCTCTTACATACATGTTTTTCTTTCTCTCTCTCTCACTTCCTTCCTTTTTCTCTAAAATCAATTTAACAAGATATGGCATTCATCAAAGTAATATAATGCCACATTTAAAAATGTAAGAAATTTGATTCGAGTTTGTAGAATTGATGTGTCACAAATAGATAAGCTAAATATTGAGTTATGAAGACTGACTGAAATGAACATTACAAAGCACAATGAGCCCGACATCTAGTCCTTAGTCTGTGCTGAAAAATCTCAGTGCTGACATGTCTTCTGGTTAGGGAAACATAAATCAGTGATGCAGACAATGATTTATGCAGAGGTTTGTCTTCTTCACTGATTGCTAAAACCACATTATGTGCCTAATTTTCATATTTCAAATATTATATTAAACTTAGAAAAGTAATGGACATGTCATATCCTCTCCACCTGCTGTACTTTAATTCCTTTTTTTCCCTTTTTGGGTTGTTTAATCTTGGCATTTATTTCCTATTCCTTTCAAATTTCTCAACTCCAAAAATAAAATTCATAATAAAAGGCACTAAAAATCCTTTTTACTGTATATATTTGAAGAGCTGCAACTCATTCTGGTTGTTGTGTGTTGATTATAATTCTCAGAATGAGGAATTGATTTGAACATAAGACAGTACAGCTGCAAAGAGACCTGGAATATTAACAGTTTCATCTCCCTAGTCATTGGCTCGAAAAGCAGGCCTCCAACTTACCACCCAAACTCTGATTCCAATTCTCTACCCAGTTCTGATCCTGTTCTCAAGGCCATCATACATTTCCCTGCCTTAGGCATGAACCTCAACCCTTTCCTTCACCACACAGCTCATTTACTGCTTCTCACTCAGGCCTCAATATGACATCCATTCACAACACAGCATCCATTCCTGCCCCAACCTCACCTATATCTCCAGCTTGAGAATGCATCCTAATCCCTTTTCATGATTTGAAAGGGACTTAGAGGAAGCAGTACTAAGTAAGGTAGAGGATACAGTACCCCTAACCTATGTCCCAACATGCTCTCCTTTTTCACTTTAGCCTCTGAATAAAGAAGCTGCACACCACTAGAAATAATAATGAAGACGATCAGGGGGCACTGTGCACACATCTTCTGTACCTATCCCCAAGAACACACTTAACATTTCCAATTAGAAATCTCCCTGGCCACACCACTCACCAAGACTGCAATCACAGTCTTCAGCTCAGAAGAAAATACGGGGCTTATAAAATCCCATAAAAAACACTGGTCCTTGATGATTTATTCACAAGGGGAAAAAATAAGTCCCTGCATGAGTAATGGGTAGATTATGATTGTTGGGTTTTAGTAAGAGGTCACCAACATCATGATTTCTTGTGGTTAAAATACCTCTAAACACCTGCTTTGCCAGGCACAAGCCTGAGAAAGCCACTTGGTTGGTGCTATTACAGTAATCCCCAAGACCAAGATGATTTTTTGGAATGGCATTCAATGTTCAAGTAGTGATATTCTGACCACATGACCTGTCCTTCTTAGGTATGGTTAGAGAGGCCATTGGAAAAGGCCAGGAAGTGAGCAGAAAATGAGCTGGGCCAATAAATTCATATGGCAACAGCTGTGCAAGTGTCTGAGTTCTTGGTCTATGCCAGGAATTGTCCTGCACTTCCCAGCAGCCAGCAAGCATACACCCAGCATGATGCTGGTACCAGCAGTCCCATAGAGAAACCACAGTCCTCCCCACCTGGAAAGTTGCATAAATATGATACCTCTCTGGCTAAGCATAAGGGAAAGGGTTATCAAAAAAACACACCCAACTCTGAACAGGTAGCTACATACTAACCAAACAATAGTTTTGAAGTCTATAATTGTCTAGCAATTTTACTCAATCCAGAAATTATTTGATTTTACCTGTAGCAACTACAGATTTCCTGAATGCCACAGGAAAACAGTTGCAGTAAACCAGGTCCAGCCTTAACTGAGTGCTTTTCCAAGAAAGAACTGCTGAAAAGATCTAATATGATGAGGTAAAGAAGTTGAGTCAAAGCTAAGCAAATATATCTGCTTGTAAAAACAAATCTTACGTTTTGTTCTTCCCTGAAATGGAAATAGGTCCTCTTGTGCAGAAGCTGAGTATCCTAAAGTATATACATATCTACCAATTCCAATGTTTATGTAATCCCTAGGCCCTGACCTGGTAGCCCAGTTGGTTAGAGCATCCTCCAGATATGCCAAGTTTACAGGTCTAATCCTTGGTCAGGGCACATACAAGAATCAACCAAGAATGCATAAATATGTGGAATAACAAATCAAGTAGATGTTTCTCTCTAAAATCAATTTTAGAAGTTTATGCAAATCATAAATAGATACACAAAAGATGATTTGATGTGCAAGGGCTTATTATAACAGCTTCAAAAATCAAGATGCCTCCCACCCTGCCAAAGAGGGTAGTCTATCTTGGCTGGCTACATAACTGAAAAGCTTATCCAAAATATTGTTGTCCATCATTAGCCTTAACCTCCACTTAGTTAAAGAAAACATCATTTAAAAAGACAATTGGCAATTTATATGCTCTGAAGGCATATTTCACTAAGCAGCATAAATTAATTTACTGATTACCTACTACCTTTGCTTTTAAAATTTTAGAAACACTGTACTGTATGATAATCATCTATGTAGTTATGATAGGCTGTTGGCATGAACCCCAAATGACAGAGTAGGAGGCTGAATGTAAACAAGCAGTAGAATATTAAAAACAGATTATGAAATTCATTCAAACTGTTACTAAATTATTTGACTTGATCCAATCATTTGTCATACCTTTGTTCAAAATTAGATATGCAGATATTTTAAGTATCTATTAAAAGTTTAATCCTATATCTTTTTTAAAAATATATTTTATTGATTTTTTACAGAGAGGAAGAGAGAAGGATAGAGAGTTAGAAACATTGATGAGAGAGAAACATCGATCAGCTGCCTCCTGCACACCCCTTTCTGGGGATGTGCCCACAACCAAGGTACATGCCCTTGACCAGAATGGAACCTGGGACCCTTTAGTCCGAAGGCCGACGCTCCATCCACTGAGCAAAACCAGTTTGGGCAAATCAATCCTATATCTTCCTATGTTGCTAAGTGTGCTCATGAGTCTCCTAGTTTAAATTTTTAAATTACCTATATATAGGAAATTTACAAATAATCAAACCTGTTCATGAATATGGTCAATACATTTTGCTGATTAAAAATATCAGTAGACTTGGTATCCTTCATCTTTAACATAAAAAGTTATGTTTAAAATTTAATCAATAAGACCTTTAACATAGTTGAAAGGGAGAAATACTAATGACCATTAGGCATTCATTATTTTGAAAATGCTCTAAATTAAACAACCAACTGAAAGGCAGGAAAAGGACTCCTGCTCTTGACAGCCATAAGATTCCCATCTCCTCAGGAAAGTAAATTTCTTAAAAGTCACCTTGTAAAAATATTTTAATTTTATTCTAATTGCAACCATAATTCCAAATGCTAATTACACAACTCCTACAAAGAGATATTCTATTTCAAATGTGGTGAGTCAACATAAGAAAATGTTATGACATACGCCTAGTAAAATTTTCACTATTGAGCTACAGAAACTTGCTGAAATGTTCACAGGCTTAATCATTTCTGGACGATTGCAAATTATATTCCTAAAACACCAATTCACTTCCTGTGAATGAATTTGGTTTTCAGATCCTCCCAAAGGCAGCTTGAAATAAAGCTTTGTTAGCCACCTGATGGAAATCGGGAACCAAAGTTCCAGAAACAAACTTCAAACACTCCCAGATCCATAAGGGAATCTCTTGCCTAGATCTTCTATTGTATTTACCTTTCTGGGCCCTCAGTGGAAAAAAAAAACATTTAAAAAAACCCTGAAGTTATGTCCTCTTAGCATATGAATACCCGATGATTAAGATACAATATGATTAGGAAAAGCACTGGAAATGTATAACAGTTCTACTTTCCAAGTGATTGTTTCAATTAACTTGTGAGCCTCAATAGCCAGTGGGTATGAGAGGGTTTGAGGGGTTGGTAGCAACACTGATCCTTAGAACCACAGATTGAAAACCCATCACAAACTTCCCTAGCCTTTAGTCAATGCTTTGCCTCCTTGGAAGATAATGGGCTCCTTTTAGAAACATGGATAAAGGCCCTGAGCTGAAGACTGACAACTTTTCCGCGGGGGAGGGCTGAGGGTGCCCTAGAATCTCAGGGAAAGAAAGCTCTGAGAGATGGGGAGAGGCAATAAGGAGATGAGAAAAAGGAACAGGAAAAAGAGTGGGAAGGAAGGGGGCCCCAAGGCTGAGAGGAATTGGGGCCCCCATAAAGGAAAACTACCCCCCTCCTGCCCGGTTGCATCTCCACTTTTGTAGCATGAACTCGTGTGGGTCGATGAGGCTCGGGCCAATCCAGCCCACTCCAGCGTCTGCTCTGAGGACACTTGCACCTTTAAGGCACCTGCCTTTCCCCCCAACTGGTCTACCACACCTGCCTCTGTGCGATGCTGCCTCCACTTTGCTGCTGAACTAAGCCAGGTCCTCAGCAAGGCAATGGCTAGGACCGACCTATGGGGGCCAGCGGGGACACCCCTTCCTTTTCCTGAATTCTCCCCAGCTTGAGCCCTGCTCCTCTGCGGGCCCCCCCCCCCCCCAGCCCTCTGATGTGAGGCCCCAGGCAGAGACGGGCGTGCGCGCACACACACAGGGGGCCAGCAGCCAGGCACCCAAGGCCAGGCACCTGGAGAGCAGAGGGAGGAGACGAGCCTCAGCTGAGGCTCGCTCCCACTGAGCATCAGTGGCAAAGGGGACAACAGCCTTTGTTCTCCCAGGGATTGGTGAGGCTGCGCTGCTTAGGCGCAGAGCGGGCGGCGCCTGGGCACCAGTGATGCTCACTTTTGCATGCGGCATGGGGAAGGTTACAGGCTCCTGTCTTCTGGGGAAGGGGCCAGAGAGTTAGGGAGTAGGGGTTGTGAGGAGGAAAGGAGTGTGTTTGAGGCTAGGGGGGTAGGGTTTTGCGTGTTGGCCGGCTCTTTGTTTGCATTGGGGGCGGGGAGAGGGGAGTTGAAGGTGGATCCAAGCTTGCGTTCTGACAGCGGGGCAGATCCCTGAGTATGTCACTATGTTGCACCCTCGCAGCACACATGCACACACATGCACTCGCACATACAGGCGGACAGCGGGTAGCAGGCAGCGCTGTGCCCGGCTCTCCGGGTTGCAGCAGCTTTGACTGCCCGCAGCGCCACCACCGCGCGTCCAGAGGGGGAGTAGACGAGGCTAGAGGCATTCGCAGGGCGACAGTTCCACGAGAAAGGAGGGAAAGTGGTGCAAACCCAGGTCCCCCCAACACAGCGGCCCTCGTTTCCCCTCTCTTGCCCGGGTTCACAGAGGTCATGGACACCTTACACTCCTGGAAAGAGGCCAGGAGTCGCGGAAGGGCGGAGCGCACCGGACTCGAGGGGCGCAAGGGGAAAGGAAGGGAAAGAAAACAGGCGAACTCGGCGGGCGGGCTTACCCTTAGAAGCATCTTTCTCTTCTTTGGGCTTGGTCACCTTTCCACTCATAGATCCCAGCTTGCTTGACACCGTACACCCAGGAGACGGAAGTCCTCGCCGAGCGGGCTGGACTTGGGAGAGTGTTTAGGCGGCAAGTCGCGATCGCGAGCTCCCCTCGGTGTGGCTCGGGGAGGGATCTGCTTTCCTCCGCCGTTGCCGCCGCCGCCACCGCCTGCGAAGGAGTGGGAGGAAAGGAAAAGGGGTGAAGGAGGAGCCGATGCCCCGGCCACCGCAGCTGCCACCGCCGCCTGGAGCCCCAGCTGCCGGCCGCAGGAGGAGCCGCTCGCCTGGCTCCAGAAGTGGAGACAAAGCAGCCCGGAGCTCCCTCCGCTCTCTCGATCGCGGCCTCCAAACTGCCCGCCCGCCCGGCCGCCTGCCCAGAGAGGCACTCGCCACCCCGGTTCTGTCGCCAGCCTCCCGGGCTCCACGCGGGCCGCCCTCCGGGCAGGCGCGGGCCGCGCGGGGAGTTGCCTGGGTGGGCTGCCCCGCGCGCCTGCGGGCTGCTTTCGGCCCCCCGCTCCCTGCTTCCCAGCCGGCTGCGAGCCGCCAACTCAAACCAAACAGAATCCCAGGGAAGGTTGAAAAAAAAATCAACACAAAGACAAAAATACACATTTAAAAATAACGAGCCTCTCCGAAAGGGAAATGTTTGAACGTGTGATGAGCAACGTGTGAGCCTGTTACACCGCAGAGCCAGCCGCGCAGCTTCTCCCCGCGGAGAACCAGGAGGGGAGGGTTGCATCTTTCTTTCCGTGAAATCAATTCTCGGGATCCTATTATTTTGCCAAAAGGGGGGCCCTCCCCGAGTGGCTCGGGCAGAAGAAAGGGAACCGATGGCCCTTACCTGCTCTCTCTCTCTCTCTCCCTACACCCACACCCCCTCGGAGCTCGCCCGCTCCCTTGATCGCGCTCCTCTTCCAAAGAACTCTGGGGTCCCGGAGCCGCGACTCAACACCAGGAGTCTTCACCAGCCCTGGCAAGGTGTGGGCACTCGCGGGGCGGGCGCGGGGGGCGTGGGCCGGCGGGGGCGGGGCGCACTCAGCCGCCCGCCCGCTGTAGTAAAGGGAGAGCTCGGCGGGGGCGCACGGACGTCAGCCGCTGGTTGTCAAAAGCCCAGCCAGCCCAGGGGAGACTGGGCGAGCCCGTAGGCTGGATGTACTCCGTCCCCTCCCGGGCACGCAGGGCCCACGGGCGCTGCGGGAGCGAACTTGTACTGTCAGCAGCGGAGATCCAGCCTGGCGCCTCCCCGCATCTCCCCTGCCTCCAGTCCCTCCGTCCTTGTTCCACTTTGCTCCCAGCACCTCAGGTCCCCTCTCAGCGCTCTCCAGGCCCTTGCTGGTCGCCACCTGCACTTTGGGAACTCCGTCGTTGGCCACCGCCTGCAGTGAGCTGTGCAATCTCAGTCCCAGAGTCAGCAACTCCTCGCCGCCTCCAAAGGCCAGCTGCCCAAGTTGAGAGAGCCAGGCTCTCTGTGGGAAGGGAGCACTAGGATCTGGGTGTCACTAAGGCACAGAGCAAAACTGACAGCAGCGGCTGCCACCTCTTACCCCTACCCCCACATCCAGGCCCCTCCTCTTAGGGCTGGACGCTCTGGCTGGCAAACTGGGCTTAAAGAGTGCCCACTCCCAGGGATGGCCAACCCCAGGCAAATGGAGCGAGGTGGGGCTGGGGCTAATGCTGCGATAAGTACATGTCACCTGGGACAGGTTAGTGTGGAAACATAAGTAAGGTCCCAGAATGTTCGAACTAAACAGTTCGGAAAACTGCTCAGAAATTGTACAAGAGGGGGAGGACTGAGGAGAAAGAACCAAGGAAATGAAAGGAGGAATACGAGGTGACCAGGGAAGCCCCTTTGTGCAGTGGCCTTTTCTGAAGCCTGATGCTCATCGGAGGGGACTGTGCTGGCCTCTAACAGGACTCAGAGCCATCCATTAATCAGACCATAGGCTCCAGACTGACAGTGGAGACTCTGCCTCCACTCCCGTGCAGAAAATCCGTTTCTCCTTGTCCCACCGAACCCTACCCGCTCCTTAATTTAGTTTTGTTAATGGTATTAAACCAGATGGAGAAATTATAGAGATGGATTAGTCCTACTGAATCCCAGGCGGTAACCCAATTACAAGAGCCTGCTGTGGCTTTCAAGACCAGAAGAGTGAGCTGCCCTTGCAGCCAGCTTTGGTCTAAAGGTCGGCAGCCCTCTGATTTCAATTTGCAGCTTCAGTCCTAGGTCTGGGAGGAACTCCAGGCCTGTTTTTCTTGCAAATTATATCTAATAATCGGGAGGTTGATGACACAATGTGATTATCCAATCCAATGTTAGACCATTAATTAATGTCAGTACTCCAGGGAAAAAAAGAATTCCTCTTCAAATGACTGAAATTCAAAGGGAATGGAGAGTTGGATGGTTTAGAGGAAAAGTAGAGGGGAAGTAGATAAAGTTTTTAGATAGTTTACACCCAATAACAGTCAGTTATCATGGATTTAATGCCTACCCTGTGCCAAGCAGAATGCTAAATACATCATTATCTTATTTTATCTTCACAACAGACTAGGTCGGCAAACTGCAGCTAGTGAGCCACATGCGACTCCTTGGCTCCTTGAGTGTGGCTCTTCCACAAAATACCACGTACCCTAATTAAGTTAATAACAATGTACCTACCTATATAGTTGAAGTTTTAAAAAAATTGGCTCTCAAAAGAAATTTCAATCTTTGTACTGTTAATACTTGGCTCTGTTGACTAATGAGTTTGCTGACCACTGGACTAGGAAGTTTTGAGACATTGTTATTTCCATTTTACAAATGAGGAAATTGAGTTCTAAGAGGTTAATCAACTTTCCAAGAGGTCACACAGCTGGTAAGTGGTAGATCCTGGATAAAAAAAAAAAAAAACTAGGAGACCCAGGATAGAAAACAGGTGCATCTCCTTTTAGACAGCACTCTTCTGTTAAATCACGTGGTCTCTCAACACTCCTATCAGCCTCTCAAAAGGAGGGGAAAGCACATCTCCCTCTCCCTCCTTTCTTCCCTCTCCCCAAGAGAGCCTCTTTTAGGAAAAGGGTTAGTCTTTGTCTTGAAAGATCTTCAGCATCATACTTATGTTCATCCTGTCTCAGCTTTCCTGCCACATTAAACTTTCTAGGAAAATTCTCTGCACAGATCAGAACTGTCCCCCACCCCAAGAACTATCACTAATGACACCTCCAAAAAGTGTAACTTCAACTGGAAGCCATATATCACCCTGTTCCTTGAAGGAAATTAACAGTAAACATATGACTAAAACTAGGTAGCTTAATATGATTGAGTTGAAGAAATGTCTACTTAGGAGTATTAGTAGAGTCTGTCCATGAACACAAAAGGTCAAATAAAGAGTGGATCACTTACCACCTGCAAAAAATAATCAGAAGACAAAGAAAATAGATACTTCAAGAAAGAACAATATAGTGATGTGTGGCCATATGGGGGCAAATCAATGATGTCATAAGATTATTCCTGGCACAGACCAAGGATTATCAGCGTTCAAGTGCCAGAACAAGCAATCTTATCTAAATGAAGTTTCTGAAGACCCTGCTAAGAAGATCGTGGCATCCTCCTTTGGGAAAGGCAAGGGGGCTTTCTCCTCCTCAAAGCTCTGTGAGATGTTTAATTTGAGAAGAATATTGGCATTGGCTCAGAAAAAGGCATGCTACAATGTCCAGCCCCCAAGCAACCTGGTAATTTGGGATGGTCAGAGAGAAGATCTGACATCTGTGTGGGGGCATTTAGAGGTTGGTCTTTTCCCCACCACCAAATGAACTCAGTCTTGAAGCATTAATAAACCCCTGGCTTAGTTTGTAGCACTTCCTCTTTCCTACCCAGATCTTTCTGCCCCAACCCACAGTGATGAAAGTGCCTTCACTTTTCACTCTAACAATTTGTACTACTTCAATTTTCTCTGCTTTATCACTATCATAAAATGGTACCAGCTATCTTGTCTCTGCCTCTGCAGATAGGAGAGAAATCAAACATCTGATAAAACTCGGGGTGCAGGGGTTGAGTAACCTAGTCCTGTAATTAAATCAATATTCTACAATAAAAAGGCAGATGACCAAGCCTTTATAGAGTAAGGGCAGAAGCTTGAGTATGGTATGAAAGTGGAAAAGGTTCCAAGAGTTTCATTCTCTTAGCCCTGTGTCTATTTCATACCAATCCCCAAAATGCCTCCAAACACCAGCCTCTGGATTGTATGTTTGCTCATCCTCTAGCAGCTCTGAGCAGTGTTTCTGGGCAAGATGCCACGAGGTTTCACCGTCTGCACTGGAAGCTAGGGTTGGGGTGAGTGGGGACACAGAGCACAGATATACTTTTTCACAGCAGGTTTGGACTAGCTGAGGGTAGAGTCATTGTCATCAGGCACAACCACATTAGAGGTTTAATGACAAGACTGCTTCTCACTGGACCCAATGTGTTTTTCACTTGGGAAAAAAGCCACAGCAGAAAGCTGGTCCAAAAAGAAGCAGCCTGGCCCTGGCTGAAGCAGCCTGGACCTGGCTCAGTTGAAAGGTTGCCCATTTGGTTCCCGGTCAGGGAACATCCCATTGAGGGTTTTATTTTATTTTTTTCTCTCTCCCTCCCTCCTTCTCGTTCTTAAAAAAATCAATAAAATATCTTAAAAATCAAAAGAATAATAAATAAAACAAAGAAGAAGGGGCCTGACATAGCCTACACTTTCAACCAGTGTACTTGAAATCAAGAAAGGCTCACTGGACCAATATCTGAAAGTTAGAAGTCATTTTCTTTTTAAGCTCCTGTCATAGCAATGTGAATTTAGAGATCCAAATACTAGAGCTCTGCAAGTGATTAATTTCTGATTCAAACCCTCCAGTGCTGCTCTACATCATGATTTAAGATTGCTTTCTATCAGAATCTCTGGGGAGCTGTTGGATTGCTGTGACATAAGAGTAAGATAATCTCCAAAGATGGTGATTGTGGCAGTTTTAAAGTACTGCCATTGAGATGTGGGCACTCTGACCTCTTTCCATGATTCTGGGTGAGCTTGTAACTGTTATACAGTATGGTGAAGGTGATGCTCTATAAGTTTTAAGCTATGTTTGAAAAGGCCATGCAACTTCTACATGACCCTCTTGGGACATTTGTTTGCGGAAAGCCAAGTGCCATGCATGAAGTGCGCATACCCTCACAACACTGTGCTAGAGAGTTGACATCTAGGCTCTCCGGGTGACAGTGCTAGCTGAGCTTCTGGACTACAGCCATATTGACTGCCAGCCAAGCAAGAAACCCATTTTGGATGTCCAACAGAGTCAAACCACTAAATGACTACTGCCCCTCCTCAGTGGAGAACTATTTATTTGGTGGACCTGTTGTCAAATTCCCAACCCATAAAATTATGAGAAAGCCCTGACCAGTTTGGCTCATGGATAAAGGGTTGGCCTGCAGACTGAAAGGTCCCAGGTTTGGTTCCTGTCAAGGGCATGTACCTTGGTTGCAGGCACATCCCCAGTAGGGGTTGTGCAGGAGACAGCTGATCGATGTTTCTCTTTCATAGATGTTTCTAACTCTCCCTCTTCCTTCCTCTCTTTAGAAAAAAATCAATAAAATATATATTTTTTAAAATTATGAACAAAATTAAACGGATTATTTTAGCTGCTGCATTTTAAGGTTAATATGCTATGCAGAAATAGTAAATGGAATAGTTACCATCCATTTCTTCTAATCTGGCATGCATATGCCACTCCGCCCTCTAGAGGTCATGGCCTCATGAATCCAGGCTGGCTTTGTGACTTGTTTTTGCCAATTGAATGTGGCCAAAGTGATACTATGCCAGTTCCAAGTCTAGACTTTAAGATACTTGGCAGCTACATGTTCACTCTAGGGTGCAGTCAGTCACTGTATAACAAGGCAGATAACCTAAGATGTGTATTATGTAGAACCGAAGCTGGCTAGATGAAGAGACTATGAGAACTAAGAAACTCAGCTGATGGTAAAAACAAAGATTTCAGATATATAACTCAAGAAAAGCCATGGCAGTCACCTCCCAGCCATTCAAGCTGTGAGGCTCTAGACTTCAGGGAACAGAGAAGATCCAGTCCTTTTATGCTATGTCCAAATTCCCAACTCACAGAATTGTGAGGAAAAAATGATTTGTTAAGCCACTCGGTTTTTGCGTGAGTTGTTACACACAGTAATAGATAACTGAAATGAGAATCCTAGAATCACATTTGGACCAAGCTGTCAGTTTCTTGATATATAGACTAGAATGGTACTTTAGAGTTGGGGAACGTGATAAGTCAGAGAGATATCAATGATTTATCCGAAAACACCTTAACACTAAGACCTTTCCAATCTACAATAAACATATACGATTTTCTGTCTCCTGTTACATTTAACATTTGGACCATTGTAATGTGATTTTGGGATGCATTTCAGGAAGAAAACAATGAGCCAGAGCTTTTCTAAGGATCTACCCTTGCTCCAAAACATGCTTCCATCATTGAGAAGCATCAGCACTTTGCCCAGCATTCCTATCAGTCCACATCATTCAGAAGCTCCTGTGTCAAGAGGAATGGGTAATCAAATGTGAACTTTTCCTCCCAGCATGGTCCTGATTCTCTATGTCAGAAACAGAAGACCTAGTCAATGTATCTCCAAATAAGTAACACACAAAAGATCATGGCCTCAGTCAGTTTCCAGAAGATTTTCAAATTCTGCTCTTGGCTCCATTCTCAGGGTTAAACTAACAATGCTAACAAAAACTTCAGGCAAAAATATTTTCTTTCTTGAAATATTCTTGGCTATAGTAGTAAATTGCTTTCACACTTTCATTTGCCCATATCTTGACTTCTCAATGAGACTGTATGCTCCTATATGACAAGGACTAGGTTAAACCCTTCTAAGAGTAATGCCTCCCATGGCCACCCCATGGCTTATGTAGCACCCAGCACATCAAAGGCACAGTGACAAGTATCATCACTGTAACACTATTTAATTTACTGTGTTTCTCACTTTGTACTAAGTAATTATCCAGATTGTGCCATTTTTCACTCAAAGCAACCCTTTAACATAGTGACTATTATTATGTCCATTTTCCAGATTAGGAAACCTGAGAGGTGAAACAAATTACCCAAGATTGCAGTAAAAAGGAACACCCCAGATTGAGACAACTCAAGTAGACCTTCTGCTTCCAAAGTCCCTGCTTTTCCACTGTTTGGCATTGCTTATTTTGTAGATGTTGTGGAATAACTAGTGCCTCTAAAATTTCTCCAAAGATAAAGCGAAGCTTTAGAGCAAGAGCAGAGATATCAGGGCTTACTGGGCTTTCATTAATTTCCTGTCATCATCTGACCTCCAATGTGGTAGATATGGATGGGTGCTGTTCATATTCCCATTCCAGGAAGGGCTTGCTGCCAACTGTGGCGAGTGGGGTTAGTTGGAAGCCTCTAGCCATCAGCTCCTTCAGGGTGTGTATCAGCTGTAGAACCATGACCTCATCTGAGGTCATCTTCCTAAAGCAGCCCACATCCAATGAGTGAGCAAGGACTGGCCACTTTGGATTAAGGCAGGCTCTCTGAGAGACTACTCACTCCAGAGCTCCCCTCCCCGCCCCCATCTGGTTGGCCAAAGCTTTGTTGGTCCTGCTTCACAATTTAATTTATCCTCTGCCCAATCCTTCTCCCTCTCCCTTTACTCCCTTTCTTTCACAGTTGTTGACTCTTAAATTCCCTCTACTTTCAGAGAACCCTTCTCACTTTCAGTGACTCTTCTCACTTTTTCTCTCCAATTCTGTTTTATTGCACAGGTTTTTTGTAAAGGAAGATTCTGAGAATCCTCCTCTTCTTCTGGTTGTTTAAGTCACCTTCATTTTTGCCTTTTGCCTCTGACTCTCCTGTTTTGGGGAAATTGCTTCAACCCTTCTTTGGGGCCTGGATTTACACCTGCTGAAGAGCCTTGATACCCAGCTGAAACTGATATGATTGTTGCATTTTAGGAAAAGAGGAGTCACTTGGTGATAATCAAGAAATATCAAGCTGAGTTTCTAATAATGAAACTTTGTACCTGCAGTTTTCTTGACTTGAAAATGTTTGTAATCCAATGGTGTGATTTACCTGGCGCAGAATGAATATGCACCTGACACATGGTCAGAGTGACTGTACCCATCACACTGTTGGTGTCACTGTACTTGCCAGACTAATTGTGGTCTTAGGAACATCCCCTACTCAGTTTCCCACTTCTACAATTCTTTATTCTTCTCCATTCCACATCTGCAAGTGCAGCCTCCTTTTTCTCTTTTTGTGTTCTCATCCCCTCTCTCACTTTTAGGGTCTCATGACTGTTCCCTATTACCCCCCCACCCATATTTGTTCCACTCTGTTACATAAAGCCTCCCTCCTCACTATATCACCCTGCTTACAAGGTCAGGATTTACTGTTGTCTGCTTCTGGAAAGAGCATATAATATCCACGATAGGAGAGTTGCTTCCATGCTGCTAGGCCAGTGAAAGAGGAGCCTCTTTGAAGGTCCCCAGTTGGTATGGAAGAAAAAAAAGCAACAGCGTCCTATTTATTCTCTTTAGTTATAAGATAGATGCATTTTTCAGGCAACAAAACTAATTACAAAAACAAACAAACAAACAAACAAACAAACAAACAAACAAAAAATACACACACACATGAGAGGTACCCTGGCAGGGTGACTCAGTTAGTTGGAGCATTGTCTAGTTCACCAAAGAGAGGTTGCAGGTTCGATCCCTTTCCCCCCTCAAAATCAATAAAAGCATATCTTCAGATGAGGATTAAAAGAAAAGAAAACATGGGAGCAAATTAATATATGGTGCTTTATATAAACTGTTATTTTATTCTTGTAGCTTAGATAAAAGTTAGATATTGTCACTGTATGATTTCAGTTATATGTGGAATCTAAAGAACAAAATAAATGAACATACAAAGCTGAAATAGATGCATAGACACAGAGTGGATTGATGGTTGCCAGAGGGGAGAGGAGTTGGAGAATTGGGTGTAAGAGGTACAGATTAGTAGTCACAGAATAATCACAGATATGAAGTATAGCATAGTGAATATAATTAATATTATGATAAGTATGAATGTTGCCAGGTAGGTACTGAAAATATTGTGAGGAACATTTTTAAAGCATATGATTGTCTAACCACTATTTTATCCACCTGAAATCAATACAAAATAACTGGGGGGGAAACCTGAGATATTAAAAAAGTTAGATATTGTTACCTTTCATCTATAAATAATGAAAAGGGCTCAGAAAGAGAAATTTATTTTCTCAGGTTCCCAGAGCTAGTGAATAGCAATAGCAAGATGTGAACCCTGATCTTTCTGTGGCAAAAGACTATCCACTTTGTACTGCCAGATGCTGACATGGTCAAGAAGGCTTAGGTAACAGTCTTGGCATGAGTTGGCATGGGCCAGACTATTCTGGAAGAATGCATGACTAATAAATGATGCTTTGGCTTTGGTGTTAGTGGAGAAGGCATTGCTAAGACCAAAATCAAACCATGCCAGTCAAGAGGTGAATGCTATTGTGACCCAAGACCTAGAAGTTTTCTGCAGAGACCACTTCAGTAATATCCATAATTCCATACTGCTGCACTTTAGTCTTCCTGCTGGGGTACATTCTATTGTCTTCTCAGATACTCCTGCCACTTCTGACCAAGGCCAGGAACTAGGTTACCCAGAAGGCCCTTCCCTATGTAGCTTCAGGTAGAGTTTTCCATTGAGAGAAATGCACTGAAGTTTTGAAAGATGGGAGTAAAGCAAAAGTCACAATTCCCAGAAGGCTGTGACAATGTGGCTTCACTGATATCTCTATAAGCTCCCACTTTCTTGGACTTTTTACAGGGAGACCTGATGACTTCTCAAAATTCCTGTGAATTCTGACTTCCTCACCTCCAATGCTTCCCTAGGGGACCAGACCTCTAGGGAAGGGCAGTTGGGCACATTTGTCTGTGCCTCTGAAATGGACCTTCTGGACCTTCACTCTCCTAGATCCTTCCATTTTGTATGAGCCTAGTTTATATATATATATATAAAACCTTTTTTATAGAAATATTTTAGAAGCTCTATTTTCACGATATACCGAGACTGACAAAGATTCCCTGGAAGTCATGTAATTAAGGTCCAATCAGGTATAGTCATATTAAGGCCTTTTTTTCTTTATAAATGACAGAAGGTTCTGGGAAGATGATAACCTAAGCATGAGTTGTTTCCCATTCCTAATTCTAGGCTGCTTGCCTGTTTTCAGCTAAATAGCTATTAAGGTCTATGCAGAAGAGCTGCATGTAAGTGAAGGCCTAGATATTGTGGGAATCTCATCAGAAAGAAGTGTTCTCAAGCTTTGTTTTGAGTACTGAACAAAGCCTGGATCCAGCACCAAAAAGGCCCAGAGCAAGGAGACCAAGAAGTTGGGAAAACAGTATCAGACAATGTACTCAATCTTCTAGATCTCCAAGAGGCCAAGACAGAGTGAATTAAAGCAGCAGAAAAGATCATTTAGAGATAGAGTAGGTGAGGAGACTTAGAAAGAGGGCAGCTGCCTTCAGGTACTTCATTTATACCATTTGAGGGCCTACTAACACTTGGGGGAGCTCTCAGATATCCCTGACACAATGAGCTGACCCTGATAGGCTGACAAAGAAATCCTACAAAATAAAAGAGTAATATGCAAATTGACTATCACTCCACTACACCCACAAGCCATGCCAATCAGGGGCAAATATGCAAATGAAGCCTATGAAGATGGCTGCAGGGCTACAGAGAGCAGGAGGAAGGCTTGGGTTTCCCCAGCAATGGAGGAAGCCAAGCTTTCCACCTGACCTTGCAGGCCTAGGCTTCCACTCAATGCTACAAAGTTTCAATGATAGAAAATAAATAAATCCCAAAAGAAATAGCTGCCACCACGGAACAAGCAGAAGGCTTGGTTTTGCTCCAGGCTACAAAGTTTCAATTGTAGAAGATAAATAAATCCCAGATACCAGGGCCTCCACTTGGGTCGCCAGGGGGCGTGGCTGGCCTGCAAATCGCCACAGGCCCCTCGCCCAGGCTGCCCCACACCCCAATGGAACCCCCACCCTGATCCAGGACACTCTTCAGGGCAAACCAGTTGGCCCCCACCCATGTACCAGGCCTATATCTTATCTAATAAAAGAGTAATATACAGATTGACCATCACTCCAACACACAAGATGGCTCCCCCCATGTGGTCAAAGATCCTGTCCCCATGTGGACACAAGATGACCACCACAAGATGACCAGCAGGAGAGGGTAGTTGGGAGGGACCAGGCCTGTAAGGGAGGGCAGTTGGGGGCAATCAAGCTTGCAGGAGAGGGCAGTTAGGGGTGACCAGGCTGGCAGAGGAGAAAAGTTGGGGGTGACCGGGCTTGCAGGGAAGGGCAGTTGGGGGGACTCAGGCCTGCAGGGGAGAGCAGTGGTGGTGGTGGTGGGGGGACCAGACCTCTAGGGAAGGGCAGTTAGGCGTGACCAGACCTGCAGGGGAGGGCAGTTAAGGAAAAACAGGCTGGCAGGGGAGCAGTTAGGCATCAATCAGGCTGGCAGGGGAGTGGTTAGGGGGTGATCAGGCAGGCAGGCAAAAGTGGTTAGGGGCAATCAGGAAGGCAGGCAGGTGAGCAGTTGGGAGCCAGCAGTTCTGGATTGTGATAGGGATGTCCAACTGCCCATTTAGGCCTAATCCTTGCCTAAATGGACAGTCGAACATCCCTTGAGAGGTCCCAGGCTGGAGAGGGTGCAGGCTGGGCTGAGGGGACCCCTCCATGCATGAATTTTGTGCACTGGGCCTCTAGTACTATATAACCATCTGTGTGGGTCCAGCAACCAGCAGAATATTGATTAAGGTGTTCATTATAAGAAATAAACAGGCTCCGCCAGTGTGATTCAGTGGTTGAGCTTCAACTCATGCACCAGGAAGACACAGTTCCATTTCCTGTCAGGACACATGCCTAGGTTGTAGGCTCAAACTCCAATAGGGGATGGCAGGAGGCAGCCCATTGATGTTTCTCTCTCTCCCTCGCCCTTCCTCTCTGAAATCAATAAAAACATATTTTTAACCTTCATATAGAAAAGCCAAAGTGATGGAATGTCAGAATGACTGGAAGACTGACCAACTGGTCGACTGGCCTCTATGATGTGCACTGACTACCAGGGAGCAGACACTCAATGCAGGAGCTGCCCCCTGGTGGTCAGTGCACTTCCACAGCAGGAGCACTACTCAGCAAGCTTACCAAGCAGTGGCAGTGGTGGCAGGTGCAGTGGGGCCAGGATGAGCAGAGCAATGCAGGCTCCTATCTGGCCGCCTTTCACTTCATACACTACTATATCTCCCAAGGGATCCCAGATTGCAAGAGGGTGCAGGCCAGGCTGAGCAACCCCTCCAGTGCGTACGCCAGGCTTCTAGTAATACATAAAATCCTAAGTGACCAGTCAACCGTTTGACCAGTTAACTGTTTGACCAGTCGCTATGACATGTACTGAATACCAGGGGGCAGATGCTCAATGCAGAAGCTGCCCCATGGTAGTCAGTGCCCTCCCAAAGCAGGAGCACCGCTCAGTGAGCTTACTGAGCAGATGCAGTGGGGCCTAGATGAGTGGGAGTGGCACAGCGCCAGGCCTAGTCTCAGGCAGTACTACATCCCTCAGGAGATGTTGGACTACCAGTTTCAGCATGATCCTGGGGGATCCGGCAGTCTGACATCCCCCGAGGGGTTCTGGATTGTGAGAGGGTTCAGGCCAGGCTGAGGGACCCCACCGGGCCTCTAGTTTTTTATAAATAAATAAACTGGTGGGATGACAGACAAATGATAACTTGAACAACAACAGAGGTAACAACAAAATAGGAACATATGCAGAAACTCTAGTGCAGCATTTCTGGAACTGCAAAATGTGATTCTCCAACAAAACAGTTCAGTAGATGAATTGAAGGAGAGGATGACCACTGCTAAAACCCCAAATACTGACCTTGAAGATAAAGTGGAAGAAGATTCACAGAGCACCAAGTCAAAAATACCAGGAGAGGGAAATCATGAAGGAAAGTGTAAGAGACTTGCAGATCCTGGCAGATTCTGGAAACTGGAGCCTGTGGGCTAGGGGCAACGGACCGTGAGGTGGTCAATGCACCTCATAGTGTTTGGTCAAGCAGTCATTCTGGTCATTATGATGTTATGGTTGCTGGGTTTTTATTATATAGGATAATTATAAAATAATATTATATTAAACTCTATAACAGCAAATTTGAAAACATCGAGAAAATATTTTTAGAAACCAAAATTAACCCAACAAGAAGTATTTTATAGGTTAATTATCCGAAACAAGATTGAAAAAGTGAATTAAATAGTTACCACTGAAAAAGTCATCATAAAAGATTGTTTCATCTGTTTTAATTCAACTAGTCTTAAAAATAAATACTTTCAATTTCATTTAAACTATCTTATACCATAAAAAGAAGAGGGAAGCCCCTTAATTCTCCCCACCCCCAGTTTTATTGGGATATAGTTGGCACATGACATTGTGTAACTTTAAGTGTTCAATGTGATAATTTGATACATGTATACATAATAAACAAACTAAGGTTAGTTAACATTTCCATCATCTCACATAATGAGCATTTTGTTGTTGTTGTAAAAGTGAGAATATTAAACATCTATTCTCATAGCAATATTCAAGTATAAAATACTTGTTAACTATATCATTATGCTATACATTAGATCCTTGGAACTTATTAATTTTATAACTGAAAATTTACACTCTTTGGCCAATATATTTCCATTTCTCTCACCATTGGCCCTGGTACCCACCATTCTTCTCTCTGTTTCTATGAGTTCAATGTTTTCAGATTTCACATGCTACTGACATTAGACATGATTTGTCTTTCTGTGTTTGACTTACTTCCCTTAGCATAATGGCATCAAGGTCCATCTGCAGTGCAAAAAAAAAAAAATGGCAGGATTTTTTTTCTTTTATGGCTGAAAAACATCCTACTGTGTGTGTGTACACTAAATAGCCAGATTATTATGATCTCTGAATGCATAATAATCTGGCCACTCAGTGTGTGTGTGTGTGTGTGTGTGTGTGTGTGTGTGTGTGTATGTGCATAATTTAGAGAATTTAGAGACCCAGTGCATGAATTCATGCATGGGTGGGGTCCAGCCAGCCTGGCCAGGGAGAGGGGATATAGGCAGTTGGCCAGCCTGCCTGCTGGTCGAACTTCTGGTCAAGGGGACAATTTGCATATTAGCCTTTTATTATATGGAATATACACTGAGTGGCCAGATTATTATGCATCCAGAGATCATAATAATCTGGCCACTCAATGTATATATACATATATACACATATATATACAGACACATGTATCTCACATCTTCTTTACTCATTTACCTATCAATGGACATTTATGTTTCTTTCATGTCTTCTCTATTGTGAATAATTCTGCAGTGAACATGTGAGTGCAGATATTGCTTCAAGATACTGATTTTATTTCCTTTGGATATATAGCCAGAAGTGGGATTGCTGGATCATATGATAGTTATATTTTTAAATTTTTGAGGACCCACCTGACTGTGTTTTTTATAGTGGCTGTATCAATGTATATTCCCACAGCAATGGACCAGGGTTCCCTTTTCTCCACATCCTCACCAGCATTTTTTTAACTAGTAATCTCTTGCCGTCTTTTATTATACCTACAGTAATAGATGTGAGACGATATCTCATTATAGTTTTGACTTGCATTTTCCTGGTGACTAGGTATATTGAGTACATTTTCATGGAAATTTATATATCTTCTTTGGAAAAATACTTATTTAGGTCCTTTACCCAATTTTTATTCAGGATGTTTGGATTTTTTTCTATAAAATTGTATGAGCTCTTTATATATTTTGGATATTAACTATTTATCAGATATATGGCTTGCAAATATTTTCTCCCATTCCATAGGTTGCCTTTTCCTTTAGTTATTATTTTGTTTGTTGGTTTATGTTTGTTTGTTTGTTTTGCTGTACAGAAGCTTTGTAGTTTTATATAGTCCCACTTACTGATTTTTGCTTTTGTTTCCTATGCTTTTGTTGTCATATCCAAAAAAGCCATTGCCAAAACCAATGTCTAGGAGTTTTTTCTCTATGTCTTCCTCAAAGAATTAAATTGTTTTGAGCCTTATGTTAAAGCCCTAAACCATTTTGGTTTAATTTTTGTGAGTGGTGTAAGATAGGGGTCCAATTTCATTCTTTTGCATGTGGATATCCAGTTTTTCCAGAGCCATTTATTAAAGATACCATCCTTTCTTGATAGAGTATTCTTGCCTGTTTGTGGCCTGACAATTATGTTCCATTGGTTTATGTGTCTGTTTTTATGCCAGTACCATACTGTTTCAAATCCTATATCTTTGCAATATGGAATGAAATAAAGTAATGTGAGGCCTTCACCTTTCTTCAAGATTGCTTTAGCTATTCAAAGACTTTTGTGGTTCCATACAAATTTTAGGATTGTTTTTCCTAGTTCTGTGAAAAATACCACTGGACTTTTAATAAGAATAGTACTGAATCTATGGATGTATTTGGGAAGCATGGCTATTTCAATAATATTAATTCCTCTGATCCATGGATATAGTATATCTTATTATTTTTGTCTTCTTCAGTTTCTTTCATCAATGTTTTATAGATTTTTTTATAGTCCTTTTACTTCCTTGGTTAAATTTATTCATAAGTATTTTATTCTTTCTGATGCCATTGTAAATTGGATTGTTTTCTTTATTTCTTTTACATACAGTTTATTCTTTATGTATAGAAATGTAATTGATTTTTATATGTAGATTTTGTATCTTGAAAATTTATGAATTCACTTATTAAATATTAATGTGTTTTTTGGTGGTCTGTGGAATTTTCTATATCAAAATCATATTATCAGAAAACAGACAATTTTATTTTTTTCTTCCACATTTGGATGATTTTTACTTGTTTTTCTTGCTTAACTGTTCTGACTAGTTTTAGTACTGTTGAATAGAAGTGGTGAGAGTGGAAATGCTTGCCTTATTTCTAATCATAGAGGAAAAACTTTCAACCTTTCACCTTTGAGTATGATGTTAGCTATAGGTTTATCATGTGACCTTTATTAAGTTGAGGTACATTTCTTTTATACACATTTATTGAGAAGGATTTATTTTTAATCATGAAAGGATATTAAATTTTGTCAATTGCCTTTTCTATATCTATCGAGATGATATGATATGACATTTGCCTTTCATTTTATGAATGTGGTGAATCACATTTATAGATTTGGATGTAGCCAAAACAGGTTTGGCTCAGTGGATAGAGCGTCGGCCTGCGGACTGAAAGGTCCCAGGTTTGATTCCTGTCAAGGACATGTACCTTGGTTGCAGGCACATCCCCAGTAGGAGGTGTGCAAGAGGCAGCTGGTCGATGATTCCCTCTCATCTATGTTTCTAACTCTCTATCCCTCTCTCTTCCTCTCTGTAAAAAATCAATAAAATATATATATTTTTAAAAAGATTTCGATGTTGAGCCATCCATGGGATAAATCCCACTTGATCATTGTATATGATACGTTTAATGCACTGTAGATCTTAGTTTGCTAGTACTTTGTTGAGAATTTTTGTATCTATGTTCATCAGAAGTAGTTATTGTTTCTTGAGTTATTCCTATCTGGGTTTGGTTTATCAGGGTATTCTGGCCTCATAAAATAATTTTGGGAGTGTTTCATTCTCTTGTTGTTGTTTTGTGTTTTTTGTGTGTTTTTTGTTTGTTTTTGTTTTTGTTTTTGTTTTTGTTTTTGTTTTGGAAGAGTTTAAAATATTCAGCATTAAATTTTCTTTAAATGGTTTCTAAAATATACCTGTAAGGCCATCTGGTCCAGAGCTTTCCTCAGCTGGGAGGTTTTTGATTATTGATTCAATCACCTTACTTATTCCTAATCTGTGCAGATTATTTATTTCTTTATGATTCAGAGTTGATAGAAGATATGTTTCTAGAAATGTATCCATTTCTTCTAGATTGTCTAATTTATTGACATATAATTGCTCAGAGTAGTCTTCAATGATCCTTTTATTTCTGATACCAGTTGTAATGTTTCCTCTTTCCTTTATATGTTTTTTTATTTTTTTTACAATATATTTTTATTGATTTCAGAGAGGAAGGGAGAGGGAGAGAGAGAAAACAACAACAATATCGATGGTGGAGAGAATCAATGATTGGCTGCTTCCTGCACACCCCCTACTGGGGATTGAGCCAACAATCCAGGCATGTACCCTTGACTGGAGTCGAACCCAGGACCTTTCAGTCCACAGGCTGATGCTCTATCCACTGAGCCAAACCAGCTAGGGCTGTTTATTTTTTTAGTTCTCCCTTTTTCCTTAGTAAGTCTAGCTAAAGGTTTGTCTATTTTGTTTCCCTTTTCAGAAAACCAACTCTTAGCTATCATTGATCTTTTCTATTGTTTTCTATTCTCTATTAATTTATTTCTGCTTTGATCTTTGTTATCTCTAAACCTTCTGCTCACTTTGGGTTTAGTTTGTTCTTGTTTTTCTAGTTTCTTGAGGTGTAAAGTTAGATTGTTTATTTGAGGTATTTTTAAAAAATGCATCTTTATTGTTGAAAGTATTATATATTTTCCTTTTTTTCCATTGATCACCTCCACCCCATACTGCCCCTTGCCCTCACCATGCTATTGTCCCTGGTTATGCATATATAGATATAAATTTATTGCTATACATTTCCCTCTTAGCACTATTTTTACTGCATCCCATAAGTTTTGATATGCTGTTTTACCATTTACATTTGTTTCAAGATATTTTTTTAAATTTTATCTTTGGTCCTATTAGTTGCTCAGCAATGTGTTGTTTAATTTCCAAATATTTGTAATTTTTTCAGTTATTTGCATATAATTGATTTCTGGGTTTATACTATTGTGGTCATAAAAGATACTTGGTATGAGTTCAACCTTTTCAAATTTGGTGAATCTTGTTTTATAATATAATCTATAATCTATCCTGGAGAATTTTATTTGTACACCTGAAAGAATGTGCATTCTGTTATTTTTGGATGGAATATTCCCTCCTGTTGCTGCATGACCTCCACAGAGGCATGCATAAGGCAGGGGAGGCAACTGTTGACAGGCTGAGGGCATGGAGGAGCTAACTGTAGGTGAGCTCAGGGGTGCAGGCCAGTGACAGGAGACAAGGAGATGCAGGCTCACAAGCAGCTGTGAGGATCTTGGCTATCAATGTGCATTCCATAGCTGTTAAGGTCTTGCAACATGTGTGAACATGGCATTTGAGGCTGGTGATTGGTGTCAGGTTGGTGTCGTGCAAGTACACAACTGGAGGGTTTAGTCCTGAGAGTGGCTATGAGGGTCTAGGTTTGAGTTTTGCACTTGTGCAGCCAAAGAGGCCTGGGATGGTTGTTGCTATGGGTATGGGTCTGAGTCTGAAGCTCAGGCAGCAGCAAGCGGAAGGGAACTGAGAGGAATTCAGAAGGCTGGTATCAGTAAATAAAAATACCTGTGGGGTGAGATCTGCAGGGAAGTGTGTGATGGCTTTGCTGGCCATTGATTTCTTTAATGGCAAAAGCTGCTGGGGTCTTCTGCAAAGCAGGTCACTGGGAACCCCCTTAATTCCTTTTTATGAAGCCAACCCAAATTCAATATCCAAACCTGCAAAGGAGGCTACAAAAAAGAAATCTATAAATATTCTCTTTTTAAATATAGATGCTGAAATTTTTAATAAAACATTCCTCCAAATAAAATCCAGCAATCTTTCAATAAAGTTAAAGTTTGGCTACATAAGGGCATGGTAGAATATACTATTGACTCTAATTCTTTCCCTATCTCTGGATCTAGGAATTTTTCCATTTGATTTTGGAGTTCCTGCCATAAACATTTGTATGGTATACATTTTCTTGTCCCTTAACTTTGGGATCAGTCAATATCTTGTTTGGGTGACTAAAATGAGATAGAAATGTGCTTCTTCCAAGACAAGGCCCTCCTTATGCATTTTCACCTTCTGCCTTGTGACTCTGGCAGTCACCTAGAGAAAGTCTGACTAGCTGCCTCTCTCCAACAGCAGGATAAGAGTTACCTGGGGCAGAGGCATTCTAGTCACCACAACCTGAAGCAAAGCAGCCTCAACAGACCTATAGTGAAAAGCAGTCACTCAGCAGAGCCTAGACCAGATCCTCCAGACCCCAAACTAATATGAGGAATGACAAATCATTGTTTTTGTTTTTATTTTTATTTTTATTTATTTTTATGCTTTTAAATATATTTTATTGATTTTTTACAGAGAGGAAGAGAGAGGGAGAGAGGGATAGAGAGTTAGAAACATCGATTGCTGCCTTTTGCACACCCCCCACTGGGGATGTGACTGCAACCAAGGTACATGCCCTTGACCAGAATTGAATCTGGGACCCCTCAGTCTGCAGGCTGACGCTCTATCCACTGAGCTAAACTGGTTTCGGCTCATTGTTGGTTTTGAAGCCACTGAGATGTTGGCTGATTTGTTTCACATAAATTACTAACTGACATATAGGATTATGTTTAAAAATGCAAAAGAGGTTCAATATAAACTCATCTATCAAAATAACTCATTATATCAATAAATTAGAGAACCATATGAATAATTAAATCAAGAAACACTTAAAAGTCAATTGATAAATTTCACCTGTATTCCTAATACATATCTAAATTAAATAGGATTATAAGGAGACTAGAGACCCAGTGCATGAATTGTGCACAGGTGGGGTCCCTCAGCCTGGCCAGTGATAGACGCCTATTTGGGGGGCCAGCTAGCAGTGGGGAGAGACCATGGGAGGTTGGCTGGCCTACCCCCTGATTGGGGCCACTGGGGGGCCAGCTAGCCAGGGAGAAGGGCTGTGGGAGGTTGGCCAGCTAGGGGGAAGGGCTACAGGAGGATGGCTGTGGGAGCACACTGACCACCAGGGGGCAGCTCCTATGTTGACTGTTTGCCCACTGGTGGTCAGTGTGCATCATGGAAACTGGTCAAAAAATCGTTCTGGTCATTCCAGTCATTTGGTCATAATGGTTGCCTAGGCCAGTGTTTTTCAACCTTTTTTGGGCAAAGGCACACTTGTTTCATGAAAAAAATCACGAGGCACACCACCATTAGAAAATGTTAAAAAATTTAACTCTGTGCCTATATTGACTATATATAAAGTAATTCTCTTGAATAGGAATCAAATAAACACAAAGAAAGTATTTTATAATTACTTTATTATGAAATATTAAGTAAACAAAATAGTGAAAAATTATAAAATTCTTGTCTTGTCTGCACCTACGGCACACCAGGCAACATCTCGCGGCACACTAGTATGCCGCGGAACAGCGGTTGAAAAACGCTGGCCTAGGCTTTTATATATATAGATTATTTAAAATAGTACAGACAGTTTATCAAAAACAAATGCCAAAGGGCAAAATACTGATTTGTTCAAATCAAATTTAAAACTACACAAGAATGCTTCTTACCCCTACTATTATTCAACATTGCCTTGGAGAATCTAGCTTATTTTAAAAAAGACATCAGAAAATTAAAGAAAGGCAGAACTAATACAAACATCAGATATCTATTTCTTTGTTAATGGCATATTTGTACAGCTAGACAAAAAATACACTCTAGTAAAATCTGTAAGACTTATTTAGAGAATTTGGTATTATAACAAAATACAAGGTTACTATACAAAGAAATAGTATTTCTCAATTCAAGAAATCAACACAAGAAATAAAAGTGGTAAAAATTATATTCATAACTAAAAATCTCTATGGGGGAAGTGTGGATGGAGGTGGAAGAAGATAGAGGAGATAAATGGTGATGAAAAAACACAAAATAAAGAAAAAAATATATATATATTAATTAGAGAAGTATTAAACCAATATGAAGAAAATTGTAATAGCTTACCAAAACACTAAAACAAAATCTGAAAAAAGAATGAATGGTATAATCATAGGACTTCATGTTACAAAATTTCAAATTTATCAAGTCAGTATTATTTTTTAAATTCCAATTTAAATTCTCAACATATTTTTTGAGGGAAAAAGAGGGAATTCATTTGTATACATTAAGATTATACCTATATGGAAGAATAAAAAATTTGAATAGCCTTGAAAAATAAGAATAATGAGAAATATTTTAACAAAATGTCATAATATTCCCTAAAGTCACCATAATTAAGTAAAAATATGATAATGTCATGAAAATCATAGGCAATTAGTTCAGAAGAATAAAATAGAGAATGCAGAATTACCATAAATCCCATATAATTATTTAACATATGCAAAGGTGGTACTTCATTTCAGTGGAAAAATGATGAATTGTTAATAAATAATATGGATGCATCTGGCTATTAATTTCATTTTTTTTTAATTTCAGAGAATATAAAATTGAACCTCATTTTACACCAAAATCAATATAGTTTTTAGAAAAAGACATAGTCAAACATAAAAACAGTAAAAGTCTTTTTTCTTTAATCTAGTAAAATATATGCACAACCTAGGAGTAAGGTGATCCTCTTAACCAATCCTGAAAACCCAGAAGTTAGAAGAAAAATTTGACTATATACAATTTTTCAAAATTCTGGCACAGATACAATAATTAAAATCAATAGAAAAGAAATTGAAAACTTAGCTTCACACAGAACAAATAAGGGGTTTACAGATATAATGTACAAGGACCTATTACAAATTGACAAGGTAAAATATCCCATTCAAAAAATAGATGAAAGATATTAAAACAACAACAACAACCCACCACTTTATAGAAAAGCAAATCCAAAAGGCCAACAAGTTTTTCAAAAGATGCTCAGTCTCCTGAATAGCCAAAGAAACTCAAGTTAAAATAGCAATGAGATGACACTTTCACCTGATAGGACTGGTAAAATTTTAAAAGAGCAGTTAGTTAGATCAACTGTTGATGAGATTGTAAGAAGAAGTATACACCAATACATTGCTGGTGGAATTGTGCACTTGCCACATGCTTTTTAGAAAGTAATGTAGTAACATTTAATGAAATTAAAGCAATGTAGGATGGGCGTAGAGATTATTATGCTAAGCAAAATAAGCCAGCCAGAGAAAGAAAAATATCAGATGATCTCACTTATATGTGGAATCTAATGAGCAAAATAAACTGACAAACAAAATAGGTTCAGAGGCATGGATGCATGGAATACGCTGACAGATCTCAGAAGGAGGGGGCATGGGAGGAGATGGGAAGAAATTAACCAAATAACTTATATGCATAGCCCATGGGCCCAGACAATAGGGTAACAAAGGCTTGGGATGTGGCAGAGGCTGGGTGGAGAGGGCAAAGGGGAGGAATTGGGGGACATCTGTAATACTGTAAACAACAAAAAATAAAAATTAAAAAAAAAAATATATATATATACACACACACACACACACACACACACACTTTTCAACCCAGCTATTCCATCCCTGAGAATCTGTTACAGGGTAATAAAAACAAGTAAATATATATACAAAGGTGCTTATTGCAGTGTTGCTTTAGTGACAAAAAATGGATATAAAGTGAATGTCTGCTAAAAGTTGTATGGTTGAATAAATCATTCTCCATCTACATCACAAAATACTGTTCAGCTCCAGTTACATGGAAACTAAGCAACTTCAGTCAACTTGAAAGTTTCTTTGAATTAGAATAATAGCAACAATGAACACAGAAAACACACACACTGTTTTAAGTGTTATATGCATTTTAACTCATTGAATCCTCATAGCAACCCTATGAGATAGGTATTGTTATTAATCTCATTTTCTAGATGAAGAAACGAAATCCTGAAGGTCATACAGCTAGTAAATGACAAGAATTTTGTGGTAACATATAGAAAAGTGTGAGTAACATGATATAATTTCTGTAAAATAATCTGTAATAAAAAGATATATGCATGTGTATATGTGTACATATGAATGTTTTTATATAATCATGAGAATAGAAATATGGGAGGACACATACTAGGCTAGTAATAAGGGTTATTATATATTTTATATAATTATATATTATATCGATATAAGTAAATGAAAAATAATTAAAGTGCCCTGGCTGATTTGTCTCATAGTTAGAGTGTCAACCTGTGCATTGAAGGGTAAGGTGCGATTCCCAGTAAAGGGCACATACCTGGGTTACAGGTTCAATCCCAGTGTGTGAAAGGCAACCAATCACATCTCTCTCTCTCTCTCTCTCTCTCTCTCTCTCTTTCCCCCTCCCTTCATCCCTTCTACTCTCTCTCTCTCTCTAAAAAAAATCAATGGAAAAAATATCCTCAGGTAAGAATTAACAACAAAAATAATAATAATAATAACTAAAGAGACATAGCATTTTAGTTACAGATAATTCCAGAGTGATTGCAGTTACTACACCAGGTCAGATAAAGAAGGGAAGCCTATCCCAAGGGAAAACCCTGCAAATCCCCATCACGCAATGTCTTCTATACTTTCTCTGCCCTCCCTGGCACTATGCTCAGACCTCCCTTATGTCAGAACAACTGTATTTAGAAATGCCAGGTGCTTTTCCCTCCTACCTAAGTCACAAGACTACCTGGAATCCAGTCATCACTGTGCTATGAGATTGCCCAACCACAAAAGGCTTTTCTGATCCCACTTTTGTGCATAGATCTCAGATTTGGAGTATGGAGAAGAACGGATTTGCCTCACCTCCACATCTTTTATGAAAAATCAAGCCTTATCTATTGCAGAAGGATTTAAACTTTGTCATGCCCACTGACACACTCCACACTCATGGCCAAGGTGTTTATAGAGAGAAATGGATACAGACCCGTCTGCCAAGAAGCTTGGATCCTTGAAGGAAAATATATACTTTTTATATTAGGTACTCAATGGATGTTTGTTGAGTGAAGGAAATCATTCAAATACAAAGTAGAGGGTAAATTGTTGAATTACAGAACTAAAACCAAATGCTATGGGAATTGGAGTGGGGAAGCACAAACACTTTGAGAAATTGTTTTATAAACTTAAGGCATTTGAACTAGATGCAGTATTTCTGAAAGTGTTTGATCCTCTGATGTACTTAAAAATGCCAGACCTGTTGAATGAGAATTCCCAGAAGTGAGTCCCAGTATTTGTTTTTTAAAGATGCCCTCCAAGTCATGCACACTAAAGTATACTCATGAGATTAAGCAGATTTGGGTGCCCAGGCACAAAAGCAAAATAAAAAACATGGCCAATTCAATTTTACTGAGGCTGGGGGTGGTGAAGAGGAATAATGAGGAATAAATTTGGAAAGGTGGGTTAGGGCTAGATCATGGAGGATCTGGGGAATGCCAAGTGAACAATTTTGAACTTAATTGATTAAGAAATTTAACACAAATGGACAAAAAAAAAAAACAACCAAAAAACATGAGGGCCTTGACTTTCATAGTGCTTCCCCAATTTGGCCATGCATCTAAATTATCAGGATTGCTTACAAAATTCCAGGTTCTGGGGCTCCATTCCCAGACCTTTTGAATCTGAATTTACAATTATGCAGCCCAGAAATTATATTTTAAAATAATCTTTCCAGGTGATTCCTCGGCAGCAAGCCTGGCATTGGTTCATGAATGAAGTTAGTAAATCATTGCTCTACTAACAAATTCATTCCTGAAAAGTTGTTTGTTCATGGAGATTTTATTAGTGGAGTTATTTATTCACAGTACAATGCAAGTATGATATTTAGAGGCAATCTCTACCAAATCCCTTTCTCTAGACTCTAAACACATACCCAATTTAAATGCAAACCTCTTACAACTTTCAATAAAATGTGACAACATGTTTGTGTGGTAAAAATATTGCCTGGTATTAATGATGCCATATGGGTACACAAACACAACATGAGGAAAATAATTGAAAATGTGCTAGTTTCATCTAGTTTTGCAGCAAAATGATTGAACCTTAAAATAATATTGGAAAGGAGTAAGTTATAGTAAGATGTGATACTGAGAGCCATGGCTTCAAAATAGAAATATTCAGCATATATTCATTTTCAGATCAGAGGGTAAGTTGAGGCAACAATCAAGGTATAGACCAGATGAGCACTTATTCCAGCTCATGCTCCAATTCAAATAAAAGGTAGACCATATAACTTCCAAGATGTTTCTTGAAGGATTAAGATTTTAAATGTGTTATTTGGACAGTCATCTACTTTAAAGATGGGTAAAAGGAAACAAAGTGAAAAGAGATTATAATGTTTAAACATCAGTCAGTAGTTCATTTTTTTTAAGGAAGACAGATGGTTCTGAGTCTGAATATTTGTTTCCTCCATCCATGTAATATTTTAAGATCGTCATTTTCATTTAAAGTAAAGATACCTGTTAGTAAATGTCTCTTCGTTTATATGAAAACATCTTGGTTTGGCAAGGTAGAATATTGGTATAGTAGTTTGCTTAGTGCAAGACTCAAAAGTTAACTTTAACCAAGAAATCGTTGGTGTTTAACCTTCTAACAACCAAAGCAGCTTCTTTTATTCTCAGAAGGCTCCTAACCTCAAACCCAGAGATTTCTAGCTTCCATTCAATTCCAACTCCTTCGAAGGCCCATTGCTATAAACAGACTAAAAAACAGAGATGAGTTCTGATATTTTAGGAAGAAAATGGAATCCAAGCAAGTCTTTTGTACATCTAGTTTGGATTCCCTCTTTTGCTGGGACTGCCCAACCTATAAGAATCCCTGTGCTAGGCAACTGCATTACTCTGTTGCTGTACATCAGAAAAGATAAACACAGCCAGTGCTATGAGCCAAATTCAAATTATCAGAGTTAGGAGCAGGACAGGAAGGACAAGGTTTCTAAAATAAAGTATCTATAGGCAGAGAAGTTGAGAAATGGTTACATTTAATACTTGAGGTGCTTGTTTGCTAGCTAATACATTGGCTTTGTAGTAGGAGGATACAAGGAAAGGCAATAATTCCCAAACACTGCTGTGGATTGCTCAGCATATAAGGAACATGGACTTAGACTGTCATTTGTAAACTATGATCTGCCCTAATATTTGCCTCCCTGACGCAGGCCCCGGCGAAATCTGGGCCAGGGCTAAGAGGATCACAATTTCAGTAGTATTTCCCCCAATGAGTTTGGTTTCACCTACCTTAGAATTGGAGATTCAATAGGCCTGGTGATGAGAAACAAGCAAGATCTCACCATAGACCAAAATCTTAAAAGGGCCAGCAGTCACGCGCTCCCAAGGGGAGGGAGGAAGCTTCTTGGTCATATCATCACCATGTCTTTCTGAAATTTACCAGAGTCTGGATCTGAACCAAAGCACCCCCAAATTCCTAAGCCCCTCCTGGTTTCACGGGCTCCAGGCAGGAAAAGCAAATAGTCCAAAGTGATTTGCAGGGGTCAGTGAACCCTGTGTGGTTCATATAAGACTGTTGTGAGGAGTGGTAAGTCACAGGGTCTATATTGCAGCTATTTTTAGTGAAACCAAATTCCTTACCCAAGTTCTCTTGCTTCCAACTTGTTCTAAGTGTAGACCAGCTGTGGACAGATCATCTTACTGGACCAAGGCTCTGTCAAGGCGAAGGGACCAAACCAGGGAGGTGGGGCAATGAGCTGACTGTTGGTGCTTTGGCTCTTTTTCACTGTCTCAGCCGTCTCCAGAGGGAAAGGGCATTCCCCTCCAACCTGTCAGAAACTGGATAAGTTGGTGACATTAGAAGATAAAACTAAGAAGTTGGCAGTCCTTCCCCTCTTTCCCCAATTCCTACAATCTCTCTCTCTCTCTCTCTCTCTCTCTCTCTCTCTCTCTCTCTCTCTCTCTCTCTCTCTCTTCTCATCCCCACCCCCCATACACACACATGCTAGTTGATGCAAGCCAACTCCGGATCTTGGTCTGACTTGCTAGAAAGGTCTAGAAAAGAAAGTGTCATCATCCAGGAGCCAGGCCAGGGGTGAAAGTATAAGGAGAACTGGTGTCTAGTCACTTTGCAGCTGTCATTTATTGTTCTAAGATGTAGTTTTACTGGGGACAAAAATTCAGGGCACATTTATTTTTACTCCAAAACTTGACCAGAGTTGTTAATTTAGAAGAAGACAGATCTCTGGGATTCTGAGAGTGGTAACTACCTCCCCGATATTCATCTAGTTAAAAGTCTTTACAAACTGTGGGACAAGACCTATTAGACAGTAGTGAAATCTGTTTATTGGGCTGTGGTCAGCATTTAATAAAGGAAATTAAATGAATAAAGTAGACTAGAATAGAACAGAATACAATACAATTAAATAGAATAGGTTGGAATAGAACATAAAAATAAAATAAAATGCATGACTTTTGTTTCTTCTATGTATATATGTACTCAATCAACACATAAAATGTATTTCTTAATGCTGGTCATCTCAACATTTCACTTTTCTATAAATGCACTGATCTCGACTATTTGGAAGAAAATAGCATAAAGAAAAGCCCTTGGGTCACCCCCAATTTTACAAGTAATACTACTATCACTGTTTTAGGGGGATTTCATTATACATCAGGCACTATTAATATTTTTAATCTTATGTAATAATTATCAAAACCTTCTGAGGTAGATTTATTCACATTCTACAGAAGAAGCAGTAAGTCTCAGTATTAGTAAGCTCAAGTATCTAATAAGGGGAAGAGTTGATGTACGAATCTAGGCCTATTTTTCTCCAGAGTTTGTGTTATCAGCTCTGGACCACATCCCTTTTTATTTAATCAATGCATAATTAATTCATTAATTAAACAAATATAAAAATCCTGGCCGTGATGGTAGCTTTATAAAAAATAATATGAGAATTTTTAGAAAAATAATTTCAGATTCATGAAAACTTATAGTAACCCCTGATTTAAAAGATGGTTAAATTTGAGTAACTTGCCTATTTGACTCAGAACCCCATGCCCCAAACCTACCCTCAAATGGTATCTGAAAAATCAGCTGAAAGAATATGATTTCAAGGTACTAGGTTTTACTAGGTAATACCAAGGTTCATGGTATTACCCCTCTGTTTGTTTCCACTCTATTGTACACAGAAATCTTGTTCAAGGGTCCATTTTTGTCTTTTTATAGTTTGAGCTAAATTAGTTCAATCACTTTTGAGTTGAGTAAAAAAATCATACTTCTTCCACTTCCAAAATAAGCTCCTCCTTTGGGCATACAGAAAGCTTAGAAGAAAAAAAAAACTGAAACATTAAAGATTCCCACTTCATAGCTGTGTACTTTTAGGTCCTCATTACTTTCTTTTAAAATTCCTACTGATTTGATCATTTTTCAAACTCCTATGTTCTCTTGTCACTTTTGTAATTCTTATAGCACACACCCAGTAATTTTTGTAATTCCCATGCCCAGTGTGTTAAAGACCCTAGGTATTGGCCTCAACAAGTGCCACCTTATGGAAAGTGCATATAGGGTATAGGGGCTGGGTAGGATGGAAAATATTAAATACAGCCTCCTGCAAAGCCCCCACTGACGTTCATGTTAGGTAAAAAATGCCTCTAGGGAAGGCCCCCTTTTGTTCCCTGGCTGCTTGCTTGGATCAGAGTAATACTGCATGGCTGCTGGCTTCAGAATAGGATTCTCTCCAAGCCAGGGAAGGCTGAAACTTGACCTCACAGGCTATTTACTTCTTTGTAGTAGTTCTTGGCCACTCATCAAAGCTTCTCTGAACTCTTTGTTTGAAACGAAAACTAATTGACTCATAGATACTTGCAGACTTCCCATACAAGTTGTTCATTGTCACCAGTGACTTGACCAGAAGGTGGGGTCATAGGTACTGTCAGGAGTCCAGCCCAAATCTCAGCTCTCCATGGGAGCCCAGAAACTTCTTGGCTGGGCTTTGCTTTTAGGGGCAGACATTCACCCCCACCTGCAGCTACATCCTTCCGATGCTTTTCAAAACAGGAACAGTTGTCTCAATCTTCCTGGGTCTCCCGGCTATTCTATATTTGCTGGGAGGGAATAGGATATCACAGGCCTGCCCCAGCCAGAGGAGGGCTGACTTGTCTAAAAGGAGCTTTGGAACTCCCCACTCCAGGGCACATTCCTAGCCCTGAATGTTCTAGCCCTGACTGTTCTAGTTGCCACACTCAAGGAAGCACAAAGGACAAAGAAAAGGGGTTATACTTCTCAACTTTACCACTCTGCCTGAAGCTTCTATGACCCAAGGACCTTTAATAATAGGACTCTTCCCCTGGTATTTACAGCACTAATTGCTCAAAGCTGTCTTATACTTTCTCTTTAAAAGCTCAGTATTTGTCACAACCCTCCCAGGAACTGGAACAGAAGGCAGGTATTAGCTGCTCCACTTTGCAGACCAGGAGACTGAAGGGGTCAATGAAGACAGACTATTCCAAGCATGGACAACAAGCAAAGGCCATGAAGAAATGTGGTCCTTTATTTCCTCATTCATTCACAGACACTGATTGAGTTGATTCTTTTCTAGGTGCCACACTAGGCACCAGGAAAACAGCAAGGAGCAAGTTTATAACCTCCAGTTTCTTCAATAAAGAAATGTTAACCTGTTAACCGAGCGGGACGTATAAATACGTCAAACGTAAACAATATCGGATACGGGTAGGACATATAATACGTCCTTGAAATATATGTTGCGCCCTGAAACAGGAGGGACGTATATTTCCGAACAACAAAGGTATTAGTCATCCATACATGTCTCGACATGAATTTAAGACATGGAGGGAATCAGTATAATTTCGCTATTGAGAGTGGTGGACGTGTTCTGGGTGAGCAGTGATGGGTACCTACTTACACTTACCTACCTATTTTCGTATTATATATTATTTACTTATATTTTTTTATATCTCCAACCTTTATATAATAGAAAAACATATAAACTTGGTCCAATCATCAATAATTTGTTAGAAAAGTTTAAAAGTTTTTATGTATGTGAACGAGAAATATGTGTAGATGAATCTCTTTTATTATGGAAAGGGAATTTATCTTGGAAACAATATATATCTACAAAAAGAGCTAGATTTCGAATGAAGTTGTTTATTTTGAGTGAAAGCCAATCTGGATACACACAAAATATAATTTTATACACAGGCAAGGACACAAATTATGGTTCGAACTACCCACAAGAAAAACAATCAACAAGAATTATTTTGGAGTTAACACATGACTTACTGAATAAAGAGTATAGGATTTACTTAGATAATTTATATACGTCAATTCATTTGGCTGAACTCTTGTGTCAAAACAATACAGACATTGTTGGAACAATGAGGATAAACAGAGTCGGATTCCCAAGTGAAATAAAAACAAAAACAAAATACAGAAAAATGAACATATAGTAAGAATCAAAGACAAACTTGTGGTTTTAAAATGGAAGAATAAAAAAGACATATTGATGCTCAGTTCTATTCATAATGACGAAAAGACAATGATTGAAAAGAGAGGAAGAAGGCAAGAAAAACCGAATGTTGTCCTAGATTATAACAAGAATATAGGTGGCGTAGATTTGGGAGATGGAGTTATGGTGGCCTACACGGCTGCCCGTAATAGGGTAAAAAAATTTTATAAAAATTTTTTTCTATGATTAATTGATATGTGCTGCTTCAATGCATATATTATATACAAAAAAGATAAAGGTCATTTGGATCGATTATACTTTTTGATAGAGTGTGTAGAGAAATTGGTAGATAACAACATAGTGAAAACCCACCCAAAGACATCAACAAGCAGTTCTACATCTAAACCATCACGCTTAGTTGAAAGGCATTTTCCAGAACAAATGAAAAGCGATATAGGAAAAACTAAATCCAGGAAATGCCAAGTTTGCTACAAAAAAGGTGTTAGGAAATAATCTACATACTAGTGTCCAGATTGTAAGGTAGCACTATGTATCAACAATTGTTTTAAAATATATCACACGGAAGTTGAGTTTTGAATTTTTACATCTATATTTCAATTTTTTAAACTCAATATTTCTATTTTATTTGTATGCTTTTGTTTATTGTTCTGTAATTGTTAACTTTTTTATATTTTTTTATTGTGTATAGAAATAAAAAATATATATTTTTTGTAATATTTATAATTGTAAAATTTATAATTTTTTAATTCGCTGTTTCCATTTTTTTGTTGGTATTCTTTTCTATTTGTTTGTAATTTTGTATTTTCCTTTGTGCTTTATATATAAATAAACGAAATTATATATATTTCATTTATTTTAATTAAGTATAAATTTTAAAAAAATAATATATACTTCCACTGGGCGTGACGTACTGACAAGTCCTAGTGAAAGAGTATGCTCCCGTTGTACTTTGCGTAATTAAAAAGGGAACTCCCCAGTTAACAGGTTGAAAAAGAAGGGAGAACATAATTATTGAAAGACATTTGAGAAACATAACCAAATGCATTGCATTGACCTTGTTTGGACCCCGAATCAAACATAAAAATGTAAGAAAACATTTGTGAAACAATAGAGGGAATTTTAATATGGACTGGATATTGGATAGTTAAGAAATTGTTAATTTTTTAGATTATGATAAATTACAGTTATAAACTTACCTTACCATTTAGAGACACACTGAAGCCTTTGTAGATGAAGTGATAAGATGTTTGAAAATGGCTTTAAAGTATGATTGATAGGAGGGGATGGGCAGGGATATAGATTAAATAACAATGCCTTTGAGTGATTATTATTGTAGCTGGTTAATGGGTATAGGGCAGTTCTAGTCTAGTGGAAAGATACCTATTTTCCAATAATTCAAATAAAAATTTCAAAATTGAGTCCCATTGAACTGAATTGTTCCTGTGGCTAAAAGCTTGGAATTCTTCAGTAGGACATTAGATTGAGATAGGGAACAACTGGTAGCTCATTTAAAAATAAGTATCATTAAAAGATGGAGAAATGAATGCTAGATAATAAGAAACATCAAGACTAGTGCACTGGAGAACAAGACTGGAAAGTAATAGAGTAAATGCTGGGTTTCTCTGACCCCATCTTGTTCAAGCCTGCTTTGTTCCCATGGCCTCCAGGCTAATAATTTCTGCTTAGACTTGCATATAAATATGCTAATCATTAGAGGAATTCTGCTTGTGGCTTGAGGAGATAAAGGAAGTATGTACTGTTTATCAAAAATTTGCAGGAACCTTGTAGGTTCACATAAATAAGCACACTCTTCCTTAAACCCCTACTGGCATCTATATGTCTTTGGTTGTCAATCACCTCTTGCCCTACCCATTCCTCCTTCCATTCATGTAAAAGAAGCCTGAATTCTGTACTTTCTTTATATGGATTTGAGGTACCCCTTTTTCTTGGTTGGTGCCTTCTTAATCAATAAACCTTTCCTTGCTCCAAACTCTGATGTTTTGAGTTTAGGCCATTTGCAGCATCAGACACACAAACCAGTAACAATAATACCCACAAACACCTTCAATTGGAAGGAGCCCAGGGAGATGAAACTGTATTGAATAAGGATGGGGAGTGTTGTCAGAAGAGAGAAGGGGAACTTTTTGAAACCACTAGGATGGCCTTCAGAGATTTTTGCCTTGTGCTTGGAGTAGTGGCAGAATTATTCACAAGAATGAATAAAAATGCTATTCTGTTGGGCTAATCAAAGAAGGAAGGCCTCAGCCTAGTCATATGTGAGGAGCAGGAAAACACATGTACTTTGGTCCAAATAACTGCTTTTTTATTTTTTGTTGTCTATTGATAGTTTCCTTAAAATCACTGAAAAATCACTGTTCCAGCTTCCCTCACAAATCTCAAACATTATAAAGGCTAACATGATTAACACTATACAACTGAGGTTCTGGACCCAGTCATACCAGAAAAGAGCTCCTGTACTATGATCCATAGTCTAGCTCTTCTAATTATTATACATGGGGAGTGGGAGAGAGTAGAAACGAGAAATTGAAAAGCTGCTTATCAGCCTGTGGAAGTCACTCCAGCTCTCTGAGCTTTAGGTTTTTTTTTTCTGTTTTGTTTTGTTTTGTTTTGTTTTGTTTGTTTTTTGTTTGTTTGTTTGTTTGTTTTAATCTTTAAAATGTCAATAGTGCTCTGCTGGCCTGGCTAAGTGGTTGAGTGTTGACCTGTGAACAAAGAAGTCATGGTTTGATTCCCTATCAGCGCACATGCCTGTGTTGTAGGCTCGATCCCCGGTATGAGGCATGCAGGAGGCAGCCAATCAATGATTCTCTCTCATCATTAATGTTTCTATCTCTGCCATTCCTTTCCTCTCTGAAATCAATGTTAAAAATGTAGATTAGTAATAAGGTATTTGGAAATACTTAGCATCTTGCCTGGTTCATGGTAGACCCTCAAAAATTTCCATTTCTTCTTTTGTTCTACCCCTCTATATTCCAAGGTGACATGGAAAGAAAGTGTTTTTCCAAAAGCACCTGTTAAACTCATCAACTGAACCATAGGCAGAAATCCTGAAAACAGAGTTAAGCCATTCTATCGCTCTGCCTGTCCTCACCCCTTGGGTCATTTGGAATTGCCTGATCCCTCTTAATTTGTGACAGAGTAGAAATAGTCATACCCTAGAATCTGAGGATGTTACTAGTCTACTCATTCTAATCATCCTAATCTAACAGTGGACTGAGAGATTTGTAGTATTTCTAAAACTCAAGTTTAGCCTTAAAGGTCAATTGATTGAATCCTCTCCTCCATTTTACAGATAAGAAGACTGATCCCAGAAGGGGAAGAAGTTGGCTCAAGGATCACACAGTATTTTAGGGACAGAGTCAAGAGTAGATATTAGGGTTGAAAGACCAGTGCTCTTTCTATTGCTACACAACTATTTATAAACCTTTTTTATTTTAACAAAATGCAATATACAGACGGCCCCTGATTTATGATGGTTCAACTTAACTTTTTTTTTTCCTTCTATATGATGGAATGGAAGTGATACCCATTTAATATAAACCCTATTTTTAATTTTTAATTTTTGATTTTTCCCAGGCTAGCAATGTGTGGTATAATACTCTCTCAATGCTAGGCAACAGCAGTGAGACGACTTTGCCTAACTCTAGGCTAATGTAAGTATTCTGAGTACACTTAAGGTAGACTAAGCTGAGCTATGATGTTCAGTAAGTTAGTTGTACTAAATGTACTTTTCTTATGATATTTTCAATTTATGATGGCTTTATTGGTATATAACTCTATTGTAGGTTGAGGAGCATCTCTATTAGCTAAACCAACTTCTTTCAACATACATCTACAATAAGGCCTTTTAGAGATGAGGCAAATGGATTAATTAATGATGGCTCCTCAAAGAAAAGAGTTGTCCTAATATTCATCCAACCAAGGCTGATAATGTGGAGTGGGATGTACGAGGGAAGGAAGCCCCTGGGCCTAAGCCATATATTCACAGAGGGCCTTAAAGTTAATTTTTAACATCATCTTTAAATGATAACAACAACTATGAACACATAGTACTTGGTATGCACTAGGACCTGTTTCAAGACCTTTATAAATAACTGGTAGCCCATCACGTGATACCGCACACAGTAGGCTGCCCTCTGCTTCCACAGGAGCCTAAGTGAACCATAGTGTGCAGCTGGGAGTCGCACTGCTTCCACTGGAGGCACATGACTTCTGCAGGAGTTGGAAACAAGCCACTGGTGCCCACAGGAGCCAGGATGGAGCCGTGCTGCTTCCACAGGAGCCGGGAGGGACCCACACCAATTCCACAGGAGGTGGGAGGGAGCCGTGCTACTTCCGTAGGAGGTGGGCCTGCCATCTCCTCTTTGGGCCTGCTCTTAGCCTCAGAGGCTGCGGGCCGGCCCCCTGTTCCCCAGAGGCCCTCCACAGTAGGGGTGGAATGCTTGCCTCAATACTAAGGTGACAGGAAGCCAGCATTCCAAGCATTCCACCAGGCCATTCTCACTGCCCTCTATCAGAGGCCACGCCCCAGGACTGGGGGACTCCAGTGGGGCTAAGGGAATTGGGCACCACCATCTTGTGACTATAGGTGCCACCAACTTTGTGATGGAGTGACCGTTAATTTGCATATTATCCTTTTATTAGATAGAATAACATGTTAATTCAAATAAAGCTATACTACAGTGGTATCTTAAGTTAATGTTAAAATTGTTTATATATATACATATATATATGTATATATATACATATATACATATATATATGTATATATATATAATATTTTTTTCTTTTTTAAAGGAAATTCTCCACTACTTGAATTTAGTTCCAACTTTTTAAAATGCTTTTATTGATTTTTAGAGAAAGAAAGGGAGAGGGAAAGAAGGATAGAAATATCCATGATGAGAGAGAATCATTAATCAGATGCCTTCTGCATACTTTCTACTGGGGATCAAGTCCACAACCTGGGTATGTGCTCTGACTGGGAATCAAACCAGTGACCTCTTGGTTCATGGGTTGACACTCAACCATTGAGCCATTCCGGCTAAGCTATATTGACAACATTTTAAACATAGAAGGATTGTGGTAACTCTATTTTGGCATTATTTCTTTTCTTAATATATCACAAGCTTCAAACAATGAAAGAGGTCTGGTTATTGACCTTGGAAACATAGCCAAGAGACTAAATTTATCGTTTTTTATTTCCATGGAGTCTACTTTTTTTTCCTCTTCCATCACACTGATTAGTCTGCCTGGCCGCATTTTCCCAGGTATCTTTTTATGGCCAATCCCTTAAACTATTTGGAACTTTTAGGGTACTTACAAAAATGTGATCCCTGCTTAGGGCAGGAGTTCTATCTTTCCTGTCCCCATTCATTCATTAATTTATCCACTTACTCATCCATCCACTCATCTATCCAACCATCCATCTATACATTCATCAACTCACCTATCTATCCATTTACCTACCCATCTACCTACCCTTCCATCCATCCATCCACCTATCTACCCATCCAACTGACATTTGTCAAGATCCTCGCGTACACCAAGACCTATGTTGATGCCAGTTATCTGAGATGAAGAGGACACACTAAATGTAATTTATTTGTTCACACGTGATAAAGGAGGAAGAAGTAAGAGTTTATATATGGAAACCACAGTGAAACAGTGGTATAAAAGCATGGAGGAGGGGCACCTTGCCAAGTCTGTTTGCTTAATTATTTTTAGAGGCAAGTGTCAAGAAAGACTTTCCCAAGGATGAAACACCTCAGAGGACACTAGAAAATAACAGTAGGAGATCCCAGCAAGAGTTCCTCAGCTTCTGGGGTCATAATAACCTTGGAAAAGATGATGAAAAGTATATTTCTCTAGATAAAGGCATATATATACTTGTACACATATTTTACCTTTTCAGAGGTGAATTTAAAATCCAGTTCCATCACTCACCAGTCATGAGATTTGGGGCCTCAGTTACCTAATTGGTAAACTGAGAGTAACAATAGTACTTATCTTTCTCTCAGGGTAGATGTGACAATAAAATAAAAAATTATGTGTAAAGCCCCTGCAGAGTCTTGGCAATCAATAACTCATAGTACCCTTTCCTCACCCTAAGTGGAATTTAATTTTCAAAAGCAATGAGATGACAACATAGCCAAGAGGCTAAATTTATCTTTTTTTTGTTTCCATGGAGTCTATTTTTTTTTTGGGGGGGGTGGTCTCTTCTATCACACTGGTTAGTCTGCCTAGCCTCATTTTCCCAGATATCTTTTTATTGTCAACCCTTTAAACTATTTGGAACCCTTTAGGGTATCTATAAGATGTGATCCCTGCTTATGGCAGAGGCCTATCTTTCGTTTGTAAATCTTTTCTATCTGGAAGGATTTCAACATGTATTCCAATAGGGCTCCTAGATATCTCTAGCCACAAACAGATCCCCAATTCTAACAAGGTAATGACATGGGCTGGAGGTACTATGTTCATCCTATGGGAAAATACCTCCATCATTCCAACCAATCTCTTAGATTAATTTCTAAGGTGTGTATTAGTTTCCTATGGTTCCTAAACAAAATATCATTTATCACAAATTGGGTGGCAAAAATCACCAGAAATGTATTCTTTCACCATTTTAGAGGCAAGAAATCTGGAATCAAAGTATGCGCAGGAATGGTTCCTTCTGAAGCTCCTGAGGAAGAATCTATTCACTGCCTCTGTCCTAGCTTCTAGAGGTTGCTGGCAATGCTTGTCATTCATTGGCTCATATGTATATCATTCCAATCTCTGCCACTATCTTTTTATTATCTCCCCTAACTTTATTTTTCAATTACAGTTTATATTCAAAGTTATTTTGTATTAATTGCAGGTGTACAGTCTGGCGCTATCTTTATATTCCCTTCTCTGTGTCTTTCTGTGTCAAATTTCTCCTTTCTCTTATGAGGACACTTCTCACTAGATCTAGGACCCATCAGATAATTCAGGATAATTTAGAGATGCTTAATTTAACCATATCAGCAAAATCCCCTTTATACAAATAAGATAGCATTCTCAGGTTCTGGTAATTAGAATGTGAACATTTTTTTGAGGGTTGACCAGTTAATTTACTATAGGTCTTATTTCTGTGACTAAAGTCCAGCTTTTTCAAGCCTGGAAATTGGACTTTTTCATGATGTCAGTAACTTTGAGTAAAGTGGAATGCACATGAATCAGTTTAAAATTGGTGCCAGACACAGTGCTGGGGCTATGTATGCATTTCCTCACTTATTCTTCATGACTATTATAGGCAGAAGATGCTATAATCATCTTTATTTTGCAAATGACACTGATAGTACTTCAGTAATTAACCTTAGGTCATACAGCTAGTATGTAGTGAAGCTGCATTCAAACTCTTTTCTGCCTGATTCTGAAACTTAATTTATTGAGTTATGACCCAGGACAAGTCACTCTTCTGAATTTTTAAAAAATCAAAATACATCTAATCCTAATGACCATACAAGTTAAATACATTATTATTACCTCCCCCTAAAGACCAGGCACCTGAGGTACAGAGAAATTTAGTAATTTTATTTAGTATTAAAGCTAAAATATCTGACTCTGATTGCCTCTGATCTGTAAGATTAGGAATGAAGATTCTAGAATGTCGATTACATCAGGCACTTTGTGTTTTTTCACATGGAGTCTTTCCTGTAAACTTGCAACACAGATATTATTATTAATCTATTTTATAGAAGGAAACTGAGGTTCAAAAAGATAAAACAACTTGTCCATGCATGATGGAAGTGAGATGCAAACCTAGGCCTTTGTGATTGGCCAACTATGTTCTTTCCACTACCTTTTACTGTCTCCCAGAATTGTGAGGATCTAGAGATATAATGTGTGTGACTGGGACTCACTTTTAAAAGAAGATGGGTCTTATGGAAAGCTAAGTAATTATGTGTTCTCTTCATTAGCATAATAATTGCCACTGTTTTCCTCATCATCAACGTACTTTTGTAGTTGCCTAAACTAAAAAGTCCAAGGCCAGAGTCAGCAATGCCCAGGGGTGCTACCAGCATGCACGGCTCTGATCAAATCCTGACAATTAAAAAAAGTTGCATAACCTGAGGGAAAAAGGATGAGTTGGCATGAAGCACACAGTCTGGTCACACTGTAGTCAAGCTTGGAGTGTCTAATTAAGCATTGAGTGTGTGCCTCCTAGCAATGGCTAAAAAGAGGGGAAGGACAGAACCATTCACCCTCTACATATACAAGGAACTGAGAAAGCAGAATCTCAACAGGTCACCAAGGGCTTTTCAAGGTGAACTCAGCTATTACCAAGGCTGGGGCAAGGTTGGGGATTGAAGGGAGTCTGGAGTTGAATCTATCAGAAATGCATTCTACTACACTTGAGATCAAGGGTGGAAAGGATGCGAACACACAGAGCATGTTCCCCCAACACACCAACTCTATCTCGCTGCTTTTCTGATGTTTCATTTTGAATGATACAATCATTCTTGAACCTGATTCTAATTACAAAGGTATTTATAAGAGGAAGGCGGGGAGAGGGGGGTTGGAGATGAAAGCAAAGGTTGAAGTGATGCAGCCATAAGCCAAAGAATTCTGGAAGCTACCAGAAGCTGAAAAGATATAATGAACGGATTCTCTCCTACAGCCGCTAGAGGGAGTGTGGCTCTGCCAACACCTTGATTTTGGCCCAGTGATACTGATTTCAGACTTATGGCCTCTAGGAACTGGGAGAGAATACATTTCTATTGTTTTAAGTCATACAATCTGATCATTTGTATGGCAGCCCTAGGTAACCAATAAAAGTAGTGAGCAAGATAAATGTGATTTCTGCTCTCATGGTATGGGCAAGACAGATATTAATTCTAAAAAATTAGAAGGCTTGGATAAAAGAAGGCGAAAAGATTAAAACACACATATACATGTAACACATAGACACAGACAACATTGTGGTGAAAGTCAGAGAGAAATGGAGTGGGTGTAGGTGGAAGTGAGCAAAGGGAGGATAAATGAGACTGGAAAGAGATTTTGCTTTGGGTGACAGGCTCACGATGCAGTGGGCAAATGATGCTTTCTTGACACTGGAACCCTATACGATTTTGTGAACCAATGTCACCTCAATAATTTTAATTAAAAAAATAGAAGGCCATTGAGTATTATGAATGGGAAGTGCAGGGTACAATGATAGTTTATGTATCAGCAAACTCATAGCCACAGCTTGCTTAGCCTATAATACATGCAAAGGGAACAAAGGATGGGCTCAATGGCTAAGAACTAGAAGAGGAACTTCATATACTGAAAAGGCATGGCAGGAGTGAATTTTAATACTGACACTGAAAACAGTAATTTATCTTGATAGTGCTTTATGAGACTAAAAATATAAAGGCTATAACCCTCATCCTTGCTATTAGCATTTTCATAAGTTACACAGAGGCTCTTATAACCCCTGCCCAGAAGAATGCTTCTCCTTTGTTAAGATATACGGACACAAGTTATTATAGAGGCAGTCCTGTGGCCACTTATGCTGGGATGACAATTAGGTCATCTCCATAAAATTAGTAGTGACTGACTAGAACACTGATCCGAGAAATACTCTGAGGCCATGTCCAGATTCAGTCAGAAAGAATGATATGATTTATTAGCAATACTTGCCAAGAGCTGCGTATAGTGGAATAGAAGAACAAAACTCATGCATTTCTGACCTTCCTCTAGAGCACTATTCTCAAACTTTAGATTTATCAAACTCAACTAGGGGGTGTTAAAAAACATTGCTGGGCCCTGCCCCAAGAGGTTCTGGGGGTGAAGCCTGAGGATTTCCATTATTCACATGTTCTCAGATTATGCTGATGCTGCTGGTCTAGATTTCACACTTTGCAAATCACTCCTCCAGAGTGTTCTCAAACTTCAACCTGAGAATGAATCACCTGGAGTCCTTAACTAAAGGCAGATTATGACTCAGCAGGTCTGATTCTGATTCTATACCTCTTGTAAGCTCCCAGGTCATGCCCATACTACACCATGGACTACACACACCTAGAGTGTAAAGGAACTAGAAAAATAATTCTAAGTTGAGGTGGCGTGGCACACACATGTGCCAAGGACAATTGTGAGGTGCCACAAATAATTTATAACTAAATACTTTTTTTCTAAAATAAATGAGGAAATATTTATTGTTGTCTCTATTTAAAAAAAATCTCTTTTACCTGTGCACTTATACTAAGAGAAAGCTACAACTAAGTGAATTAATTGTGTATAGAATCAGAGACCATCCCATCTTCTCTTTCTCCCTGCTCCCTATTCAAATCTTATTATTTATATGGATAAATATAGGGAGTTAGGAGGGACATGGAAGACCCCACAGTACTCTCCATGACTTAGGAAAGGGGTAAGAAGACATATTTCCACATGGGTGACCTATGGGGGGGGGTCAGGGAGTTGCCCTTGAAGGAGTATTGAGTGAGGTAAGGGTGGGCTCCTCCCCTGAGGCTATCACCTGCTCCCCAGGGATTACTGACTCTGGAGGCACTGGGTAGTGTTTGGAAAGCTGTGGAGGTGGAACTGAAAGGGAGTATGGTGGGCTGGGTATAATTTCTTCATAGGCCAGGCCCAGCACTACCATTGAGAACAGCCTGGGGTCCAGCTGGCTCCATGGCTCATTAACAGCAGGAGCATCTGGTGATTCTTGCAGCTCAGATATCACCCAGTTCTGGGAGGTTGAAGATGGGTTGGGGGGTCCAAAGAAAACTTGGAACCAATTTATTTTGTCCATTAGATTCCACATATAAGTAGGATCATATGGTATTTGCATTTCTCTGACTGGCTTATTTCACTTAGCATAATGCTCTCTAGGTCCCTCCATGCTGTCTCAAAGGGTAAGAGATCCTTCTTTTTTCTGCTGCATAGTATTCCATGGTGTAAATGTACCATTTTTATCAATTCATCTACTGATGAGAACTTGAGCTGTTTCCAGATCTTAGCTATTGTAAATTGCGCTGCTATGAATATACATTATTTCTGGTTGGTATTTTGGGTCTATTCGGATATATTCTTAGAAGTGGGATCACTGAGTCAAATGGCTCTTCCATATTTAATTTTTAAAGGAAACTTCATACTGTTTTCATAATGGCTGCACCAGTCTGCATCCCACCAGCAGTGTACTAGGGTTCCTTTTTCTCCACATCCTCACCAGCACTTGTCATTTGTTGAATTGTTGATGGTAGCCATCCTGACAGGTGTGAGGTGATACCTCATTGTTCTTTAAATTCACATCTCTCAGATGATCAGTGTCATTGAACACCTTTTCATTTATCTCTTGGCCATCTGTATTTCCTCTTTGATAAATGTCTATAAAGATCCTTTGTAGCTGAAACCGGGTTGGCTCAGTGGATAGAGCGTCGGCCTGCGGACTGAAAGGTCCCAGGTTCGATTCCGGTCAAGGGCATGTACGTTGGTTGTGAGCACATCCACTGTAGGGAGTGTGCAGGAGGCAGATGATCAATGATTCTCTCTCATCAATGTTTCTAACTCTCTATCCCTCTCTCTTCCTCTCTGTAAAAAATCAATTTTATATATATATATATATATATATATATATATATATATATGATCCTTTGTACATTTTTAATTTGATTGCTTGTTTTCTTGGTGTTGAATTGTATGAGTTCTTTATAGTTTTTGGAAATTATCTCCTTATCAGATGTATCATTGGTAAATATAGGGTGTCCCAAAAATGTATACACACTTTAACCGCTGATATATCGCTTAATGTAAACTCCTTTTCATGTTTAACTGACTTGAAATAATGGGTGAAGCCAGACTGAGCTTTAAAGAAAGAAAATTTATTCTAAAGTGCCACTAGACTTTTTTTATGGGTATACATAAAAACACAAGTTTAAGTTACAAAACCAGCAACAGTCAATGAATTGAAGTCACACAAATATTGAATGAAATGATTTTTGATGTTTGTGTTTACACTGCTTCATGTTATAAGTAGTGCCTAGACCAGAACAGCCAACAGTTTGACAACAGCATTGACAAAAAAAAATTCATTATGTAAATTATTTTCAATTTTGAAACTGAACTGTATATTAAGAAACACTGACTTTATAATCATTCAAAGTGTGTATACATTTTTTTTTGGGGGGGGCACCCTGTATGTTCTCCCATTCAGTGTGTTGTATTTTGTTTTGTTGATGGTTTCGTTTGCTGTGCAAAAGCATTTTAGTTTGATGTAGTCCCATTTGTTTATTTTATCCTATTTCCCTTGCTCGAGGAGTTATACTATGAGAAATGTCTGAGATTTTACTGCCTTTTTCCTTCTAGGAGTTTTATGGTTTTATAACTTATATTTAAATCTTTAATTCATTTTGAGTTTATTTTTGTGTATGTTTAAGTTGGTCTAGTTTCACTTTTTTGTATGTATCTATCCAATTTTCCCAACACCATTTATTGAAATGTCTGTCTTTACCCCATTGTATGTTTTTGCCTCCTTTGTCAAATATTAATTGACCATAAAGACTTGGATTTATTTCTCTATTCTGTTCTGTTCACCTATATATCTCTTCTTATGCCAACGCCATGCTGTTTTTTTATTACTATGGCCTTGTGGTATAGTTTGAGGTCAGGCAGTGTGATACCTCCAACTTTTTTCTTTCTCAAGATTGCTGAAGCTATTCATGGTCTTTTGTAGTTCCATATAAATTTTTGGAATATTTCTTTTTAGATCCATGCAATATGTCATTTGATTTTAATAAGAATTCTGTTAAAATTTCATTGGGTAGAATGAACATTTAATGATGTTAATTGTTGCAATTCATGAATATAGCATATGCTTCCATTTATTTGTATCTTTCTCATTTTCTTTCTTTAGTATTCTAGAATTTTTTAAATACAAATCTTTTACCTCCTTAGTTAAATATATTCCTATTTACTTATTTCTTATTGTTGTTGCAATAGTAAATGGGGTTCTTTTTTTAAATTTGTCTTTCTGATAATTCATTATTGATGTATAAAATGTCACTGATTTCTGAATATTAATTTGTATCCTGATACTTTATCAATTTCATTTATCAGTTCTAGTAGTTTTTAGTGAAATAGTTAGGGTTTTTTATATACAGTATCATGTCATCTGCAAGTAATGACAGTGTCACTTCCTCCTTTTCAATTTGGATGCCTTTTATATCTTTTTTATGTCTTATTGCTGTGGCTAGAACTTCCATTACTATGTTGAATAAATGTAGTGAAAGAGGACATTCCTGTCTTATTCCTGATCTAAAGGAAAATACTTTTTTACTTTTTGTTCATTGAGTATGATGTTGGCTGTGGGTTTGTCATATATGACCTTTATTATGTTGAGATATAATCCATTTCTTCTGACTTTGCTGAGAATTTTTTTTATCATAAATGGGTGCTGAATTTTATCCAATGCCTTTTCTGCATCTATTGATATAATCATACGATTTTTTACTTCATTTTGTTTATGTGATTTGTCACATTCAATGATTTATGAATCTTGAACTAAACTTGCATCCCTGGAATAAATTCCACTTGATCATGGTACATGATCTTTTCAGGTGTTGCTGAATTCAGTTTCTTAACATTTTGTTGAGGATTTTTTGCATCTCTGTTCATCAGGGATGTTGGCCTATAGTAATTTTACTTCTTTGTAGTGTCTTTATCTGGCTTTGAAATTACAATAATGCTGGCCTCCTAAAATGAGCTTTGAAGCCTTCCCTTCTCTTGAATTTTTTCGAATAGTTTGAGAAGGATAGGTGTTAGTGCTTTGAATGCTTCTTAAAAATGGCCTGTGAAGCCATCTGATTCAGGACTTTGGTTTGCTGGAGATTTAAAAAAAAAAAAAATACTGCTTCAATTTCATTAGTTGAAATTGGTCTATTCAGATTTCCTGATTCTTCCTGATTCTGTTTTCAAAGATTATATGTTTTTAGGAATTTATCCATTTTGCCCAGGGTCCTCTCGCTCTTTTTTTTTTTTTTTTTTTTTTATGAGTTTGGCTAAAAGTTCTCCAATCTTGTTTATCTTTCAAAGAAACACTCTTGGTTTCATTGATCTTTTGTATTGTTTTTTGGTCTCTATGTCATTTATTTTCACTCTGATCTTTATTATTACCCTCCTTTTACTTACTCTGGGCTGTGTTTGTTTTTCTTTTCCCAGTTATTTTAAGTGTGGGATTAGATTGCTTATTTGAGATTTTTCGTGCTTCTTGAAGTAGGCTTATAATGCTGTAAATTTTCTTCTGAGAGAAGGAAAACCCCTATTTGTAACAAACTGCTGTTTGGAATTTTCTGCTCTTAGATGGCCTCTTATTCTAAAATGTTGCTTTCCAGTCTTCTTTAGCCTGCTTGAATAATGATAAAGAGAAATTTAGCTATATGACCTTGTAGGCCAGAGACTAGATATGCCATAATCTCAATGCCATGCCAGGTGCACTTTTTTAATTGGATAGAACTGTATTGTTTTCAAGGCCAGCATCAAAATAACCACTAAATGCACATAGGGCTGGCTCTTTAATAAAAAGGGAAGTTCTGCTTGTAGCCTTGCTTAGAATTTGAAATCATTTTCTCTAAGCCCATCGCAGGATGAATAAAGTGGGTCTCTCCAAACTCTCCTCCTGCATTGTTTGATTGTTTGGGAACTCTGTAACAACTGTGTCCCATAAATTTTTGTGTTTTGTGGGTTCATTTTAATTTGTCTCCAGGTAACTTTTGATTTCTTCCATGATCTCATTGTTAACACTTTCATTGCTTAATAACATGTTATTTAGCCTCCATGTGCTTGTGTATTTTTGGGTTTTATTTATTATAGTTGATTTCTAGTTTCATACCATTGTGGTCAGAGAGGATGCTTCATATTATTTCAAACTTCTTGAGTTAATTAAGGCTTATCTTGTGCCCTAGTATCTTAGGGAATATTCTGTGTGCACTTGAAAAGAATATAAATTCTGCTGCTTTGGGATGAAATGTTCAGTAAATATCAATTAAACCCATCCAGTCCAGTGTTGCTGTTGCCTTGTTGATTTTTTTGTCTGGAAGATCTATTTGTTGATGTCAATGGGGTGTAAAAATCTCCAACTGTGACTGTACTGCTGCTAATCTCTCCTTTAATGTTCACCAAGATTTTCTGTATATATATACATATATATTTGTATATGCTTGGTTGATCCCTCTAATATTATGTAATGTCCTTCTTTGTTTATTTTTATGGCCTTTGTTTTGAAGTGTATTTTGTCTGATGTAAGAATTGTTATCCCAGCATTTTTTGTTTGCATAAAATATATTTTTCTATCTCTTCACTTTGTCTGCATGTATCTTTTGTTCTATGGTGGTCTCTTCTAGACAGCCTAGATGTGGGCCAAACAATTGTTTTGTTTTCTTATTCAATAAGCTACCCTATGTCTTGATTGGAGCATTTAATACATTCACATTTAAAGTTGTTATTGATAGGTACTTATCTATTGCCATTGTATTCTTTATACCTATGTTCCTCTCTCTATTTTTTTCTTCTTTCTTCTTAAAAAAAGGCCCTTTAACATTTCTTTCAACACTGGTTTGGTGATAATAAACTCCTGTAGCTTTGTTTTATTTATTTTTTGGGTTTTTGTTTGTTTGTTTGTTTTTTATTTCACCTTCAATTTTACTTTTTTATTTTTTGTAATTTAAATTCTTTATTGTTTAAAGTATTATATAAGTTTTCTTTCTCCCCTGTGACCACTCCACAGCCACCCCAACCCCCCAGCACATGCCCTCACCTCCCCCCTTGTCTGTATACATTGGTTATGCTCACCTTAAATTTTAAGTGATAGCCTTCCAGTTTAGAGTAGTGTTGATTAAAAGTCCCTGCTTTTCATAATTAAATATTTCATGCCAATCCCTTCTGGCCTGAAGTGTTTTGTTGAGAAACCAGCTGACAGCCTTATGGTAGCTTTCTTGTAGGTCATTATATGTCTTTCTCTTGCTATTTTTAAGATTCTCTCTTAGCTTTTAACCTTTTACATTTAAATTATGATGTGTCTTGCTGTGGGCCTTTTTGAGTTTATCTTGATAAGGACTCTCTGTGCTCATGAACCTCTGTGACTTTTTCCTTCATCAGGTTAGGGAAGTTTTTGGCCATTATTTCTTCAAAAAAGTTCTCAATCCCTTGCTTATTCTCTTCTTCTTCTGGTACCACTATAATGCAGAAGTTGCTATGCTTGATGTTGTCACAGAGGTCCCTTAGACTTTCCTCATTTTTTAAATTCTATTTTTTTGTTATTGTTGCTCTGTGTGGGTGCTTACTGTTATCTTGTCCTCTAAATTTCTGATTAGATTCTCTGCTTCAATTAGCCTGCTGCTGATTCTATCTAGTGTACTTTTCATTTCAGATCATTGTATTTTTCATTTATGATTGGTTCTTTTCTATGGACCCTATGTCCTTTTTAATACTATCTCTAAATTCCAACAGGAGTATCCATTCCTCCCCTAAGGTTCTTGAGCATCCTTATAACCATTGTTTTAAACTATACATCTGGTATCTGGTGCTTCCATTTCATTTATTTCTTTTTCTGGGGACATCTCTTATTTCATTTGAGACACATTTCTTTGTCTCCCCATTGTGTCTGATTTCTTTTGTGTGTGTTTAATTCTGTATATTAGGTTTATCTGCTATGATACCCAAGCTTATAATGAGGGATTTCTGATGTAGGTGCCTCATATGTCTCAGTGGTATAATCTTCTAGATCACCCAAGCAAGGTGCTCTAGAAATATTTCTTGTGTAAGTTATGTGATCTCTCCTGTTGTAGTTGAGTCTTGGATGCTATTGGCACATTTGTGGCCCATTCTCTCTTTGGGGCCATACCCCCCAGATGTGCTCTTCATAACTTCTACATACTCTGAGTCAACTTCCCTCTATTTAAACTCCAGGTGAGTGCCCTAGAGCTAGCTCCTTTACATTGGTCCTTTAAGAGAGCACCTGGCATCCTAGCAGACTCCCACCTCTTCCCAGCAGAGTGAGAGAGAGAGACCACTGATTTTCATTGCCAGATGCAGGATCCTATTCTTGGTCCTCACGCTCTGGGTGTGGGGTCCAAGAGTGAGATTGAGACCCCACACTTCTCAGGTGGGTCTTTTGCCCCTGAAATATCCCTCCAACTTCTCAGTTGCCACATATAGGCTCAAGGTCCAGCCCTCTCTGAGTTTTCACCCTTCCTATCAGTCTCTAGGTAGTTTATTATATAAATACTTGGAGATACTATACCTATTCAGCTGTCCTTTAGGTAGTCATTCAAATTGATTGCTCTATAATGGAGCCCTAAATCCATTTTGGTGCCAGGAAGAGATTACTGTAGCTTCCATCTACTCTGCAGCCATCTTGAAATCAAATACTATAAAAGTGTGTTTTAATCTTATCTTTTAAAAAGGTTTTAAAACAATATATGCAGTAAACTTTTGTTTAAAGCAATGTATACATATGTGTGCATACCAAAGATCTGAAATAAACATCAAGATTTAAATGACAATTACTCTGAGTGATAGCATTATGAGTGTTAAACTTTTTCATCTATCTGATTTTCATCATTTTTATACATTAACATGTATAGTTGATATTATAAAGAATAAAATAATAAATATCTGTATACAGCTTTCTTATACATATGAGAAAAAACACTACAGAATGATATACATGTATCATCTTTCCTAAATTTCTCTTCATCCTTCCCATCTTCATTTCAGTGGCTAACTCTCCTGATAAATTTGGTCCCAACCTTATCATGTAACTATATTGATATTTAGATTGTTCAATTTGCTGAAACCGGTTTGGCTCAGTGGATAGAGCATCAGCCTGCAGACTGAAAGGTCCCAGGTTCGATTCCGGTCAAGGGCATGTACCTGGGTTGCAGGCACATCCCCAGTGGGATGTGTGTAAGAGGCAGCTGGTCAATGATTCTCTCACATCGATGTTTCTAACTCTCTGTCCCTCTCCTTTCCTCTCTGTAAAAAAACAATAAAATATATTTTAAAAAAAGATTGTTCAATTAAACCTTCATATTTTCAACATTCTAGAATATATATATATATATATATATATATATATATATATATATTACATTTCATATTTCCTTGAAATACTTTGAGATAAAATAATATTTTGATGTTCATATTCAATTTCACTTATTTAATTTTCCTTTATTTTACTTCTATTGTATTTGGTGTGCTAATATGACACATCACTAATTCCAATATTAGTTTTAACCAAACAATAGTTTAAATGATCACATTTCCCTTTGCATCTAAAATATTTTAAGTATTCATATCATACATATATTTAATTCAGATACCAGTGAAGAATATAATTTTTGTTTACATGTACTATCTTCATTGGAAAATCGCTTATTTACATCTTGAAATTATTATTATGATAAAATGTTCCTGAGCCGAAATCAGATCCTGAATTGTCAACAAAGTCTTTTGCCTGATTTTTTCTAAAAGTCACTTAATCTACCCTCTCTATTAAAGGATTATGGAAATCAGTACATACTGATAAGTTACTGGATTTGAAATAGTAGCATTCTTTCCTGGATGCCAGCCCAAATACAAATCTGAGCAAGAGCAGTAAAGCACCATGACCTAAAGTACAGGTATTTGCATGAGTCGTGAATTACTTTTTGCATTTTTCTAGTTGTTATAAGAGTAATCAGTATATATGGTCTGATTCTCTGAAAATCTCACTGAGAAGCACAATAAATTGAAAATTTGCTTTGGCCCAAGCTAAAGATGAGATAATTTGGTTCTTGGATTTCCTCTGTAGAACAATTTGAAAGGTGGTCTCCAAAGAGAAAAAGGCAGGGATCAAAATCCACATTCACGAGGAAATTTTTTTATGGACATGACAAAAGACCTTGTCTTCTGTAATAAGAATACCATACCCTAGTGGCTTAACAAAAAACATTTATTTCTCACAGTTCTGGAGTCTGGGAAGTCCAAAATCAAGGCATGGGAAGAGTCAGTATTTAGTGATTGCTCACTTCCTGGTTCAGAGACAGCCCTCATTTCCATGTGTCCTCACATGGTAGAAGGGCTCTTTAGCCCCTTATCAGGGCACTAATGCCATTTATGAGGCCCTAACTTCATAGCTTAATCACCTTCTAAAGGTCCTACCTCCAAATGCCATCACATTGAAGGTTTGGTTTCAACATAATAATTCCAGAGGGACATTCAGTCTTTAGCAGAGCTCCAGATAATAATATCCCCTGGAGAGCCTCAAATACCCTTGTAAGATATAGCCTCTGAGTTTGACAGCCAAAAATATTTTGCTTCCTTTGATAGAAAAGAAGACATTTCAATCCTTAGATTTCAGCTTCAATAGTAAATTGGTACCAAACTAAGGAGAATTTTGTTGTATTTAAACAATGTGATTAGAAGATCATTTTGAAAACTTTAGAGATAAAAAATCAGACGTCAAAAAAGTCATTAGAAAGGCATTTTAGGAAAAATACTGAATTTGATGGGTCAGCCCAAGAAAACAATAGGAGGAGGTGGCTGAGCATAATGCCTCTTCATTCTTTCTTTGTCTCAGTTTTACTGAGAAATAATGGACATGCATCACTATATAAGTTGAAGGTTTCCCACTGGCTGATTTGAGATTACGTCTGAGAGAAGGGAGGCAGTGAAGTCTTTACTTAAGTGATATTTGAGTATTTTTATCCTCATTCTCCAAAGTAATTCTTAAGAACAATATGCCTCTTTATACATTTAAAGTTGATTTTTGTCATATGTATAACTAGGTACAAGGAATATAATTTCCCACATATTATGAATAAAATAAAAACTGTTAAATTATTATTTATTAGCATTATTTACTTTAAGTATACGTAGCTCCTGTTTCTTTTCTTAACTTCATACATTCATTCTGTCCCACCCTGAGATTTTTATTATAATATTTTTATGCTTGAGTAACTATAATTAAGTTATATAAAATATAAAATAAATTGAAATAAAATTTTTAAAATTTTCTATGAACCCAAGACTCAACATGTTTTCTTCAGGACTGAATTATAAATATCACTATTACACAATAGTTTGAAATGATATAAATATACATTTGATAAAAAGAACTACACCTAAAATAAAATTCTACTCATTTCTTAATACATTAGATGAGGATAAGTTCTCAATTAATTTGTGCATCTCTCCATTAATATTAATTTTTGGCAAAATGAGACTAGGTTCAATTCTATCCCTCTTATGTTGTTGGGTTTTTGTTTTGTTTTTTTGGTATATATAAGGGCTAAGAAACTTTATTCACATAAATACTAGAAAGAGTTTAGTATAGCAATGTCAATAAATTTCCTACACTACTTCTGAATTATATGCCCAAACCACTTAGTTATATTTCATAAAATATTGTATTTAATGATCTCTCTCAGTGGGCAAGTCTATTAAGTCCTCCTGACATCTTTTCTCAGGCAGATCAATTTCAGGAGAGAATACATTAGGAAAAGATATGGAAATGGATACAGAGTGTCTATGTACTCCCAGGGGTATATTACCCCCAACTCAAAAATCACTATTTTTTTGTTGTTGTTAATCCTCACCTAAGGATATTTTTCCATTGATTTTCAGAAAGAATGGAGAGGATAGGCAGAGAGAGGGAAGCATCAATATGAGAGAGACACATTGGTTGTTTTCTGCATGCATCCCAAACAGGCCAGGGATCCAGCCTGCAACTGAGGTATGTGCCCTTAACTGGTAATTGAACCCAGGACCTTTCAGTCTGTGAGATGAAAATCACTATTTTATTTTACTTTCTTAAAACTGAAATTTTATGTAACTTTTTAATGAAAAAAACTAAAGCAAAATGTTAACGTATTACTTTTGAATGTGGGTATATATTGTCACTTCTCATATTTTCTATGCTCTTACTGTGAATTTAAAATATCTCATTTAATATAACATAATTCATTTCTACCTGACAATAGTTAAAAGACCTAATGAGAACATTTTGCCCAAGTTGCTTTGATTTCTCAGATTTCACGGTGAAGTCCATGATGTACTTTTTCTTTTTCTTTTTTTTTTCAGTATATACATTTTTAAATAACAATTTTAAATCAATTGAAGACTATACTATAAAGCCACTATGATCAAAATAGCATGGTACTGGCACAAGAACAGACAGATTTATCAATAGAACAGAACAGAGAACCCAGAAATTGACACAAGCCATTATGCTCAATTAATCTTCAATAAAGAAGGCAAGAACATACAATGGAGCAAAGACAGTCTCTTCAGTAAATGGTGTTGGGATAATTGGCCAGCTACATGTTAAAAATTAAACTAGGCCACTAACTTACATCATACACAAGAATAAACTCAAAATGGATAAAAGATTTAAATGTAAGTTATGAAACCATAAAAATCTTTAAAGAAAACATAGGCAGCAAAATATCAGACACCTCATATATCAAAAATTTCACTGATAAAACACTTAGCACAAGAAAAACAAAGGAAAAAAAACAAACAAATGTGACTACATCCAAATAAAAAAGATTCACACAGCAAAAGAAATCAGCATCAAAATGAAAAGGGAACCCAATGTATGGGAGATGATATTTACCAATGACATATCCAATAAGGGTTAATATCCAAAATATATAAAGTAATCATACAAATCAACAAAAGGAAAACAAATATGCCAATTAAAAAATGGGCAGATGACTTAAATAGACACTTCTTCAAAATGGACATACCAATGGCTAAGAGACATATGGAAAAATGCTCAGCCTTGCTAATCATCAGAGATATGCAAATTAAAATGACAATGAGGTATCATCTCACACATGTCAGAATGCTTACCATCAATAATTCAACAAACAACTGCTGGCAAGGATGTGGAGAAAAGGAACCCTAGTACACTGATAGTGGGATCCAAACTGGTGCAGCCACTATGGAAATGAGTATGGAGTTTCCTAAAAAAATTTAAAAATGGAATTCCCTTTTGACACATAAATCCCACTTCTGGGAATATATCCCAAGAACTCAGAAACACCAATCAGAAAAAAATATATTCACCTCTATGTTCATATCAGTGTTATTTACAATAGCTAAGCTCTGGAAACAGCCCAAGTTCCCATTAGTATTTTATCCCATTGGATAAAAAAGCTGTGGTACATTTACACTATAGAATACTATGTAGCAAGAAAAAAGGATTTCTTATCCATTGTGACACCATGGATGGACCTTGAGATTATTACATTAAGCAAAATAATCCAGTCAGAGAAATACAAATATCACATTATCTTACTTATACTAAGTGTACCGGTTAATAATGCGGATGTGTAATCAAAGAAAACACAATAATTTTAAGAGAAACATCAAAAGTTCTTTATTCAAAGTACTTTCCATAACTAACTACACATTTCTCCCATTTTTCAGGTAATTGTGGATACCATCCCAATAGAACTTGTTTTGAGACAAACCATACAGAGACCCAATTTTCCACTTCTTCATACATTTTGAAGTGCTGCTCAGAAAGTACATGTGCCATCAGTTGGAACAAGTGGTAATCTGAAGGAGCAAGGTCTGGTGAATACAGTGGTTGGGTTAATACTTCCCAGGCAAGATTTTTTAACACGTCTTTAATTGGTTTTGAAATGTGTGATGGTGTATTATCATGAAGAAAAATTACTTTGCTGTGTCTTTTGGAACATTCTGGAAGTTTCACTATCAAAGCATGGTTCAAATTGATTATTTGTTGTCCATAGCAATCAGTATTAACAAGTTCACCTAGTTTTAGAAGCTCATAATACATCACACCTTCCTGATCCCACCAAACACAGAGCATTGTCTTCTTTTCTGAAGTGATTTGGCCTTGCAGTCGATGTTGATGGTTGACCTGGATCAATCCATGAGTTTGTGCATTTAGAATTCTCAAAATAAATCCACTTTTCATCGCTAGTCACAATTTGATGCGAAAAAGACTCTTTCATGCCACTGGAGCAACATTTTACTAATGACTTTTCCATTTTCTATTTATCTTACGTTCAGTTGATGTAGCACCCATTTTCCTTCCTTTAAAATCTTTCCCATTGCTTGTAAATGATCAGAAATTGTTTGCTGAGCAAGGTTTAATCTTTCTGCAAGTTGTTTTTGATTTTAACATACATCTTTATCCAATAATGCTTGTAATTGTTGGTCTTCAAACATTTTTGGTTGACCTGGATGCTCTTTGTCTTTCACATCAAAATAATCACTTTTAAAGCATTTAAACCAGTGTTCACAAGTATCTTGAGATGGAGCATGTTCACTATAAGCTTCCTGAAGTATGTGATAACTTTTCCTTCAAACTAAAGTAATGAATTAAAACTTGCCGTAAATGCTCTTTTTTGGCACAAAATTTGACATTTTTAAGCATAAAAATATCTATGATAACACCTTCAGAAAATTTGACATGAAATTTTGAAGCTTGCTGTCAATACAACAAAATAGCATACATATCAAATCGCATATAAATCAACATATGTGTAACTCCATCTAGTGAAAAACTGCATTATTAATCGGTACACCTGGTATGTAGAATCTAATGAACAAAATAAACTGGTGAACAAAATTGGTCTAGAGGCATGGGTGCATGGAACAGACTGACATCTCAGAGGGGAATGGGAGTGAAGGGGCAGGAAGAGATTAATCAAAGAACTTCTATGCTTATATGCATAGTCCATGAACCCAGACAATAGTGTGGTAAAGGCCTGGGCTGGGGTGGGGTCTGGGTGGAGGGGGGGAAAGGGTGGAAATTGAGGTACATCTGTAATATTGTCAACAATAAATTTATAAAAAGAATGTGTTTTATTTTCATATAGTTGTTAATTTCCCAAGTTTACCATCTTATTGATTTCTAGTTTCATTTCTTTTAGGATAAAGTATTTTATATAGTTTTAATATTGTTTAATTTGCTAAGACTTCTTTTATGACCTTTGCTATGGCCTGTTTCTCTATATAATGTGTACTTCAGAAAAATGTATATTCTATTGTTGGGTACAGTGTCTGTCAGATGAAGTTGGTATTGTTCAAATTCAATATTTTTTATTGATCTTCTCTCTACTTCTACTCATTTTTTAAAGTGAAGTATTTAGATTTCCACTGTTACGTAGATCTATTCAATTATCTCAATTTTTCCTTCATATGTTTGGGGGCTCTATTATTAGCTATGTATATATTTATCTCTTCTTGATAAATTATCCCTTTTATCAATAAATAGTGTCATTATTTTTTCTTGTAACACTTTTTAGTTAAAGGGAGTCTCTTGTAAACTTACTCATTGTGTAAATCCTTCCTATTTATTTTTGGTTCTACTCCCATATTGTCTCTGTGAACTTAGGCTACTCACATTATTTCTCTGGGCTCTCTTCCTCTGTACAACATAGAGGGGTCTATAGGTGTGAAGGCTAGATGATCTCAAGATCATTGCTTCTACTTAGTCATTGCACTTTAACTTTTTATGAGGCAACATATTCATGTTATACTTCATTGATTCTAAGGTATATATTTTTCAATTTTAACATTGCAGATTCTAGAATGTATGTTATAATTGGTGTATAAGAGAGTACTGTTTAATTGTTAATTTTTAGCATTAAAATTTTCTAATGGTAGAAAAGAAAACATTCTACAAAAGCAGCATCTTAAATTCTATAAGGTACATTTATCTCATCCTATTCAGGAGGCTTAAGCTTTTTAATAAGGGTGACCAGCTGATATCCTATTTCTTCTCTTCAAGCTCTGGACCTACGGTCTCTTATTGGACTAATACCAAACACTCCTTCTTGATAAGCCTCAGATCCTGGAAAAAGGGGTAGATCTCAACTTGCTGATTTTTAATACTAGATCATTAAAGCTGGCACAATCATAAAGATAAACATCCAACATCCTCTTTGTTCACAATAGGACATTGAATCCCACCTTGGCAAAAAAAAAAAAAAAAAAAAAAAAAAAAAGACTTCTCAAGGTCACAAGGAGAGTTAGTGGCAGAGTGAGTGTTATAACTGTGGTCTATTGATTTTCTCTACTAGACAAAGCCATCTCTCTCTCACTCCTCCCCTCTCAGCTTATTTATCAGAATATCATTTTGCAAATAATTCTAAAGGAATTCTCCCACCTTAATGGGCAGTTAGAATGGAGACAGCTACATATTTTAATTTTTTTAAAATCATGTTTATAATTCAAGTAATGTGATTTCCATTTGGACATGAATAAAAATGTTAAGATAAGCCAGAGCTGCATTGCAGATAATGTTCTCTTCCTTCCAGGCACCAGCCAGGTCACTGCTATGAGATCACTGGCAGCCTTTGTTAACCCTTAGTGGCAACCCAAATGTTTTTGTCAATTGGATCATAAAATGGAAGTATTAGCTTCAGCCTTGACATAGCTATCTATTGTGTGACCTGAAGTCTTGGTTGGTAGAGCAACACTTGGCCCGAGGTTTCTATAGCCAAATATGGAGCAATTTTAGAGGCAATATTTTTAAGAGAAGCTGCATCAAATGGCAAACAGATAGCTATTAAGAACCTTGAAAAAGTATATATAAGTAGAAATTCAGTTTCTAAGACTGTATTCTTTGGAAATAATAAGATAGACATACAAATATCCTATCTAATAAAGAGGGAATATGCAAATTGACTGTCATGCTGTAACAAAAATGGCTGTGCCCACAGCAGAGGCAGGGATTCCACAACACAAGTTGGCTGCCTTCACAGCTGAGGCTGAGTTCCCATAACGAGCTTTAAAGAGCAATCAGCAGGGACCTGAGGCTGTGTGGCACTAGGCTGGGGCAGGGCATCTGAGGCTGCAACCTCCACTGGTGTGGTTTGGCAGGGGATCTCAGGCTGTGCCCCCTCCTGTGGGACTTGACAGGGGACCTCAGGCCACATCCCCCACCCACAGGGCTTGATGGGGGACCTCAGGAGGGGTGTCCCCCTTTTTGGTCTGGGCAGGGGGACCTTAGGCAGAACCCCTTGCCATGACGCCGGGCCATGGGACCTGAGGCTGTGTCCCCCACCTGACAGGGCTTGATGGGGGTGGGCCCAGCTGTGTCCAGATCTAATCCAATGGGGGTGGGGCCAGCGAGGTCTGGGTCTCCTGCAATTTCAAGGAACACATGGGTGGGAGGGAACTTGACTCTGGTTCCCATGGCACACCGCAGACTCTGACAGGAGGAAGATTTTCATATACATTTTACTAATTTTCTTTCATTTATGACACTTCTATTATAGAGAAAGGGCAAATAGCAATATTAAAATATTTCCTCTAATTAATTCCCTTTTAATATGCACAAATTTCATGCACCAGTTCACCAGTGTATATATAAAGATGAATACAGAAATACTATTCATTATATTGGAAATAAGTTAATATTTAACATGTGATTAAGTACATGATAGTTCTTTAGAGTGAAATTATATACAGCCACTAAAAATAAAAATGAAGTATGTATTTATAGTTATAATTTTTTTTCCAAAATTGGCCAAAGGGTAAGTTATAAAATAGTGTGTTAAGTATAATTCCATGTATATAAATTGAAAATATATGTATGCTATATGCATATGAGAAAGGCTGAAGGTACATTCCCTACATGTCAAAAGTGGTTTCCTATTGTTGGTGGAGTTAACTAATTATTTTCTCCATTTGTTTGTCTATACTTTGTAAATCTTCCAGAAATTTCTTTTTTGAATAATCAAAATGATTATTTCTTTTCTTTTCTTTAAAAAAAATATATTTTATTGATTTTTTACAGAGAGGGAGAGAGAGGGATAGAGAGTTAGAAACGTCGATGAGAATCATCTATCAGCTGCCTCTTGCACACTCCCTACTGGGGATGTGCCCTCAACCAAGATACATGCCCTTGACCAGAATCGAACCCGGGACCTTTCAGTCCACAGGCTGATGCTCTATCCACTGAGACAAACCGGTTTCGGCAAAATGATTATTTCTTAATAAAAACCACAGAAGACAATTTAAAGCATAAGGGGATATGTATCAGGAAGACTATAGGGATGAATCCACAAAGCAGAAAATATGGATCTTGGACAAAGCAGTGCTGACCAAGGAAAGGCAGAACTTCTCTTTGTAGACAAAGCTGCTTTGCTTTATGGAAGGCTCCTGTGGAGAAATACAAGCAATGGTCCCAAGAGCTTAAGGGCCTGTGTCCCAGAGCAAGGCACTGTCTTTGGCCCACACATCCACACACTCTTCCTACCAATGCCTATCATAATTTCCCCAATAATTGCTCTGTAAATGAGTAATAACTGAATAATGATAAACAGATACACAGCTATTAGCTGCTCATTAATATTTTTTACATAACACAGCAAAGGCAAAAACTGCATGATTTTGTGCAAATATCTAAATTAATATTTCAAAAAGAAACATTTCATTTACAACATTCTGATATTTTCAAATAAATATATACACAAAGAGATTACTCACTCATTTACATATTTTTACAACTTCCCTTGAGTTTGGGGGTGATATGCCTCTAAGCTCAGAACACTATAAAATATTTATTACATTAAAATTACATCTCATCTTTATGAAATGATTAAACCCAGGTTTTCTTGGAAAGGATATGAAGCAATCAGCCTTAATTAAGTTCTCACTCTGGCACTGACTGAGCTATGGGGTGTTGAACATTTGATATCCACCTCAACCCTGAGGTCCCCATGTCTGCGCCTGTACAAACTATATAAAACCTCCTCTGAATCTAAGAGTAATGACTTCACAGGTGGATGAAAGCTAATAAGTCTTTGTGTCACCTGTTAAAAATATGGAGAATTATTTGTATTTTTGCCCAAAGCTCCATTAGGGTTTCTGGTATTGAACATGCATAACTCCCTTCACCCAATGGGATGGTTTTGCTTATGTTTATGCTTATGGATCAGAGTCACTGCTGAAGGACTAGAGGACAGGTTGATTTCCAGGTAGCCCATGAAGACTGGTGGTGGGGAAGAAACACCCCTCAGCCACACATTAGACCTCTCCTCAAAAATACCCCCTCACACACACATATTCCACCAATTAGAGCAGTGGTTCTCAACCTTTCCAATGCCACGACCCTTTAATACAGTTCCTCATGTTGTTGTAACCATAAAATTATTTTCGTTGCTACTTCGTAACTGTAATTTTTCTATTCTTAATGAATTGTAATGTAAATAATTTTATGGTTGGGGGTCACCACCACATGAGAACTATATTAAAGGGTCGCGGCATTAGAAAGGTTGAGAACCACTGAATTAGAGAAATATTGGGGTTGAGCAATGCGTTTTCATATACACAGAAGTAACTTACCCATTGGTGTCTACTCTTTTTAATCAGTTTTATATAGACAGGAAATGGTCTTGTCCTAAGTTTTGTTGATTCTTTTGCAGGAGGGATAAGAGAAGAATAAAAAAGGATATATGAAAGTGGAGAAAAGAGGTTATTCACTCACTATATACCAGATTTCTCCTAATCAGTGATTTTGCTTTGCTGGCTTGTTATACCTCCTTTCCCTCTATATTATGGACCTCCAGAAACTATTGTTTTCCTCTGTATTAGTTAAGATAAGTAAAGCTAGCTTCCGTAAATCAAACATTAGTGGCATAGCAAAAAAAAAAAAAAAAAAAAAAAGGTTGTCATTCATATCACAGTCCAATGCAGTTTTCTTAGTTGAGTAGCTCACTCATTGTCATCCCAGACCTAGGATCCTCTAATCTGCAGAGTTCTTGCCCTCAATCTGATGTATAGGAAAGTGAATAAAGATCACATGGAGTTATTATGGGCTAAGTCTGCACAAGATTCACATCACTTTCACTCGTATTTTAATGGAATAGTCACATGACCAACCTTAATGCAGGGGAGCTTGTGAATCATAGTTGAGCTATGTGGCTAAGAAGAGAACACAAATATTGGTGAGTATTAGGGAATCTCTGCCACATCCTCCAAGGTCAACCCCTTCATTCTTTAATTTTAAATCAGGAATACAAACAACTAAGTCATTGTAATAAATTTGGAGATAAGTAAAGACAAACAAAAAACAAGTTGGGATACTGAAACTGACCACAGCATGACTAATACCTCCTCCAAATGACCCAAACGAAATATTCAGCCCACAAATTAGAGGTCACTTGAATGAAAACAGACCATCTACTGACAGAAATAATCTGCTTTCTGACAATAAAGCACTCAATGGTTGAGTCACATAATTAGAGGTGAATGACAGGTGATATAAAACAGGCATATGGCCTCTCAGCCTACAGAGAAAGTGAAAACAAATGTGACTAATAAGGGATGTACAGAGAGAGAGGTTGCAGAACTTCCCATATGTGTGCAGACCACCTACTTATAGACTGGGATACAGTGGCTTTAGTGGAAATAGAGAAGGTTCTGGAAGTAGACAGTTCTGTTTTAAACCTTTTGCCTGCCACTTACTGGCCTTGTAGCCTTGGGTGGGGGTGGAGGGGGACAACTCAGCCTCTATAAGCTTTGATTTTTTTTCATCATTAAGATTGGTATAATGATAATACCTTTCTCACAGAGCTACTTGAAAGGGTAAATAGATTAGGTAAAAGTGATTGGCATGAAACTTGGCATAGGGAAGATGCCCAAAAGAGTGCTCGTGCATGCCTGTATGTATGTGTGTGTGTGTGTGTGTGTGTGTGTGTGTGTGTGTGTGTGTTAATACTGGAAAGCTAATTTCTAAATGTGCGGTCTTCTGCTATAGCCTGTCCCATCTCTCAGATATCCTAGCAGGCAAAGGGGGATATAGGAGGCAATAAGATCAGAGAGCTAACAGGGACTTTTAGAAGAGACTTGCAGGCCATTGTAAAGGCTTTGGCTGTTATTCTGAGTGAAATAGAACCTTCAGGGACAATACTAGTACCTACCTCTCAGGCTTGTTTGAGGATTAAAAGAAATAATATGTCAATGATTAGCACAGTGCCTGGCAAATAAACATCAGCATTACTGTAAATAGTATTCATATTATGTCTTATTCTTATTCTGAACAAGAGAAAAGTGGTGCTGGTTGGGTAAGGGGAAAGTGAAAATAAATTTGTGGCATTCCTTTGGCTGGCCTCAGTCTTCTCAATAAAGTAGAGGGTAAAATGAGGGCACCAAGAAGGTCTTGAGGTGAGTCACAAAGGCCTGGCAGTGCCCATATAATAAATGTTGATTTCCTCAGTCCAGTTTTATATGGGGGTGATATCTATAAACAAGGTGAGATGATGCCTGGAAAGTTCTTTGTGTTCCAGAGGAGAAAATGTCCTGCAAATTTGTTGCTATTATTTTGAAAGCCAAATACCATGCTTTGAAATGCAGCCACCCTCTCTTCAATATCTAGTTATGTTTCCAAAGCATAGGAAGGAAAGAAGCCAACTGTTTATACACAGAAGTATTTCTGGTAACTGAACTAATTAAATTAAAAGGTAATATTTACAAAGCTCACAAAATAGCATGTATTATATCCACAGAGACCTGTTTTAATTAAAGCTCTCCCTTTAAAATTCATTAAAGTAATCAGTTCCAAGGAATGAGGAGCCCACATATTAGATTTGAACATGTGAGTGCTGCAGATCCCCTTCCACAGGTGCAAGAAGCAATGATTTCAACAATTGTGAAGAGCTCTTCTTTCATTTGATTTAGTTTTTTAAAAATATATTTTATTGATTTTTTTATAGAAAGGAAGACAGAGGGATAGAGAGTTAGAAACATCGATGAGAGAGAATCATTGATCAGCTGCCTCTTGCACACCCCCTACTGGGGATGTGCCTGCAACCAAGGTACATGCCCTTGAGCGGAATCAAACCTGGGACATTTCAGTCTGCGGGCCGACACTCTATCCACTGAGCCAAACCAGTTTTGGCCATTTGATTTAGTTTTATTTAAACCTTTTTATTAGGCATAAACAGCTCAGTTGCCTATTATGTTGATCACCTCATAATTATCATCACCTGGGCAGAGCCATGACTCAGAAGCTGTCCCTCCTAGGGAAGAAAGAATGGAAAAGGGGAAGTTGACTATTGAGAGACAAAATGTCACCATCTTCCCCAGCCTCAAAGAGACTTTGTTCTTATGCCCTGGAGCCTTGGCTGTATATTTGTTCGGGGGCAGGGGAAAGAGGGATGATTGGAAGAGCTCAGTGGGGGTAGCTTAGGGTGGTAACAATATCATAATAATAACAGCAACTACAACCACAACTATTATGACTACAATCTATGGAGCACTTACTACATGCTAGGTGTACACATTATTGTATTTTGAGCCTTATAGCAAGCTCATGAAATGGACACTATTATCATATTCATTTCACAGATAAGGAAACTGAGACCTAGAGAGGTTAGGTCACTTGCCAAAAGGCCACAGAGAGTAACAAGAAAGCATTGTAGGGGAAAAACGACTGGACTTGGAATTCCATTATGGCCACGTTCTAGATGTGAGCTCCTTGATGTAATCTCCTGAGCTTTGCTTTGCTCATATGTAAATGGGCATGATTATGTCTACCTTATCTCGTGACAAGAATCACATGTGGTAATACAAGTATAGCATGTAGCACAGAGTCTGGCACAGAGGACACACTCAATGCATAGTAGTTATTCATACCATGAGAGTGTGAAAGAGAAGCTGGACACCTAATTGTCAGGGAGCCAGCTCCCCTGTGCCTCAACTACCTCCCTTGTTATTGGGAGACTAGGGAAGGTGGCAGGAAAGTTGCCCTGCGAAGGGAAGATGGGGTTTAAATCAGCTTGTGTTAGGATGCAGAAGAGCCCTGAATGTGAAGGTGCTGTAGCAGCCTTTAACAGTCAGCCCCTCTCCTCACAGAACAAGAGGATCAAAGTTTTCCTGAAAGACACTGAGGTGGGCATACTAAGTACAGACTAACAGCAGAGCACAATTAAACCAGGAAAGGTGACAGTAGAACTCAGAAAGGGATCTAAGTAACTCCTCCCAGGAAAACAAGTTGTCACTGCCAGATGGAAACACTGAGAAAGGCCCTTGATGGCAATTTTGTCCAACCTCCTCAGTTTTCACAAGGGGATAACAAGGCTCCATTAGTATAAGTCTCTTTTATTTCATGTCCAGAGAGCAAGTCTCCACACTGGTTCAAGATAACACTGTCACCTTCTTAGTTGCATGACCTTTACAATTTTTTACATTTTGAAAATTAAGGTATTATATGTGTACATATCTTACCATTGCCCCCCACCCCACTCCCATACATGCACTCACTCCCCAGTGGTTTGCTTCCATTGGTTATGCTTATATGCATGCATTCAAGTCCTTCAGTTGATCTCTTATCTCCTTCACCTCTCTTTAAGCTTTCTGCTATAATTTGACAGTCTGTTTGATGCTTTACTGCCTCTGTATCTATCTTTTTGTTTATCAGTTTATAATGTTCTCTATAAAAAATAATTGTTAAATAATTAAGAGATACGATGAAGAGACATTTCACCAAAGTGGATATACAGATGGCAAATAAAGATGAAAAGATGTTCAACATCATTAGTCATTAAGGAAATGAAAATTAATTAAAAAATAAAATAATACATCTATCAGAGTGGTTAAAATAAAATAAAAAACACACCACCAAATAAAGGTAAGGATTCAGAGAAACATCACTGACATGGTACATCCATTTGGGAAAGTAGTTTCACAGAGTGCTACAAATCTAAACGTATAATTTCATATGACCCAGAAATGGTACTGTGGTGTGTTTATCCCAGAGAAATGGAAATTTATGTTCACACAAAAATCTGTGCACAAATGTTCATAGCATCTTTATTCTTAATAGGTAAAAAGTGGAAACAGCCCAGATATTCTTTAGCAAGTGAATTATTAAACAGACTGTGGCATATCCATACCATGGAATGCTGGTACTTATCAATAAAACAGAAACTATTGAAACGTGCAACAACTTGGGTAAATCCTCAGGAAATTATGCTAGTATAAAAAGCCAATCCCAAAAAGGTTTAAAAAAAAGCATGATTCCATTTAAAAAACATTTTTGAAAAGACAAAATTTTACAAATGAAGAGCAGATTAATGGTTGCTAGGAGTTAGGAACAGGAGAGAGGGTGGAAGGATGGAAGTGGATGTGGTTATACTAAAAGGGCAACAGGAGGGATCTTTTTGTGATTGGAAGTGTTCAGTATTTTGAATTTTATGATGGATACATGAACCCATACAGGAGAAAAATGTATAGAACTAAAAACACGATACGTGTGCATGCAAGTGCGCGCACACACACAAATACACAAAGGAGTACTGATAATAGGGGAAATTTGAGTAAGATTGGTGGATTATATAATGTCAATGTCCTGATTCTATAATTATACTATGGTTTTATAAAATATTGTCATTTGGGTTATCTGGTCAAAGCAAACAAGCAATCTTTCTATATTTTTACAACTGCATGAATATCTTCAACTAGTAAGAATTTCCATTAAACATGCTACTGCAGAAGTCTATAGAAGAGATAAGAAAATTTGACTTGGGTGATAATGGAGGTCTTTTCAGTGCATTATTCAATTGAAAGAGACAAGGTAAATATGGTTTGTGCAGTATTATTTAAAATGATGCACATATACATATTTGTACACCAACATCAAAAAGTGCTAGAAGGAAACATCAGAAACTGTTGAAATAGTGGCCTCTGGGAATTCTAGCATGGGAGGAGACTTTACTTTTCAAAATAAGCCTTTTCCTGTTACTTGCTTTTTTAAAGCCACATGCTTATATTTCTTGTTTACACTAAAAAATACATAGAACCTAGAATATATTACATAAAATATAAACTTCAGTGTTTTAAAATGTGACTTCTTTTATATTCAACTAGAGGCCTGGTGCACAAAATTTGTACATGGGGGAGTCCCTCAGCCAGGCCTGCATCCTTTTCAATCCAGGACCCCTTGTGGGGCCTAAACTGGCAGTCAAACATCCCTCTCAAAATCAGGGACCATTAGCTCCTAACCATGCTCTTGCTTGCCTGCCTGATCGCCCCAACCACGTCTGCCTGCCTGCCTGATTGCCCCTAACCACTCTAATGCCTGCCTGATCACCCCTAACTGCCTCTGCTTGCCAGCCTGATTGCCCCCTGACTAGTCCCCTCCAGCCTGGTTGTACCCTAACTGCTCCCCTGCTAGCCTGGTTGTCCTCTAACTGCCCCCCTTCTGGCCTGGTCACTGCCCCATGCCAGCCTGGTCTTTCCTAACTATCCTTGCCAGCCTGGTCAGCCCCTAACTGCCCCCCTACTAGTCTGGTTCCCCCCCCCCAACTGCTTCCCTGCTGGCCTGGTCCCCCTCTAACTATCTCCCTGCTGGACTGGTTGCCCCCTAACTGTCTGGAAGGAAGGGACATCCAGAAGATGTCTGGTCCACTTGGTTTAATTAGCATATTGTCCTTTTATTAATATAGATGCTAATGCACCCATCAAAAAATTATTACCTTTGCTCTGATAACTCCAAAACTCAAAATTACAGGCATGAGCAAATTGCAGAAGAAGCTATTGCCAGGGAGTGGGGTGAATTGTGATATTATCTTCATGTGGGGTGAATTGTGATATTATTTTCATGGTGGTTCAAAAAAGTTCCCGAAGGCACTGTATTTTGATGTCAAACACTATGGAATAAATGAAGTTTGTGTGCTAGTGTTCTTTATATTATCTCACTGTTCACATTTAATTATGTTTATGAAAATAGGCATATATAATTTAAAAGTTTATATACTCCTAATACTTGGTTATAAGTATCAACAATATTGATAGAAGTTGTTGTCTAATATTTCCTACAGTCTACCAGTAGGGAAGAGAGGAACTGATGCACAAATTACAGAAATCATTTGGGCCTAATTCTGTGTGCATCAGAACATCCCAAAAAGGCTGATCCATTGTAACTAAATGAGGAACATTTAGGGAGCAGTTCTTCAGTACAATTAATTATTGTATAAATTCTCTGAGACCTTTTGATATAAATGTAAGCATCAGCCACATACAGAGGCAACTCTGCACTAATAAATCTGTGTAAACAATAAAGGTAGTGGGCCACACTTAGGTTTCCTTGGGCCAATGTAATTTTGAAAATGTTCTTTGACACTTATGAAAAATCTCTGATTAATCATTACTCCACAGCAACATTTTTATCATACAACCTGTTTATCCCCTTTTTTAAAATTTTTGTATCCTCCTTTATATCTTGGGCTGGAGTTATTTAAAACATATAATCTGGGACTTTGGTTCCTACTTCCATAGACCTTAAGAGCTGGAAGGCATCATCGCAGCATCCCTCCCTCTGGCCTGGTTTTATTACATGGCCACCCTTATGTTTAATTCTCAGTGACTGCCATGCTCTGCCTGGTATCAATTAGGACATACTTTAGAGACCTTTACAAATGTAGATAAAAACTCCTGGTCTTAGTGTAGTTTAGCCACACAATGTTTGACTTGAGAAAAACAAGTAGATTCTAGTTGAAGCTTGTCTCTGGATAGTCCCCAAGGGCTTAAGTAGGATTGACTGCCTCTGACCCAAGTCTGATGTTGGGCTTGCAGAGAAACTCCTAATGGGTCTGGGTGACTAACTGGTAAGTGACTTGAGACTACAGATGTGTCTTGACTGAGCAAATCTTGGCAACCAAGTTTTAGAAGTTGTCACAACGTATTTATTTTCTCCCTGGTATGTCAGCCAACCTGTCAGGATAGCTCCACTTAGAAGACTTGTAGGCACCTCAAACTAACCATATTTCCAAATGAACTCAGGCTTTCTCTTCCAAAGTTGTTTCCTCCCTCATCTCAAGTTTGAACTCTGACTTCTTCTCTCCACCCCAGTTCAATCAGTGACCAAGTCCTATTGATAGTTCCTTCAAATATCCTTCAACTCTCTTCCTCTTTTCTATTCCTGCCTTCAATGCCTTAAGTCAGGGCTCCAGCAACACCCACTCAGATGACTGTAACAGATTCTTTTTTCCCATTCTTTGCTCTTCCAATATATAATGGTAATAATAATTAACACATATCATTTTCTTCCTATACTGCTCCATAATAGTTGTTTCCTAAGAATTTTATATTCCTTACCTTGTTTATTTTTTTAAAATACGTGTTTATTGATTTTAGAGAGAGAGAAGAAGGTAGAAACAGAGAATCATCATCGTGAAAGTAAACATTGATCTACTGCCTCCTGTGAAATAGAAACATTGATGGGCTGCCTCCTAGCTGTCCCCTATTGGGAATGCCCACCACTTATTGTGGATTGAAACCACAATTTGGGCATGTGCCCTGACTGGGAATCAAACCTGCATCCTTTTGGTGCACGGGACAACATTCAACCAACTGACCAACATAAACTCCTTAGATTGTTTAACTTGCACAACTCCATAAGTAACTGCTGTTATCATATCCATATTACAAGTGAAGAAACTAGTCTAGATTTACACACATCCAGTAAGTACCCAAATTTATCCTATATTGCAGAAGTCTCATGCTTTAATGAACATAAAAATCATGGGGTAGAAAATATGTTAAAATACTCCTCCACCCTTTGATGCTCTGATGTAATAGGTCTGGAATTGACTGACAATCTTCATTTCTACCAATGTCAGTGATTCAGATGCAGGTGGTCCAAAGATTATACTTTTAGAAACAATGGTCTACAGCTTCAGAGTGAGCTTATTAAAATCAAAATCTCATAATATTATTCACTGTCTAAAACCTTTTGATTGTTCCTTATTGTTTTTAGGATAAAGTCCAAATCCCTTGGTATGGTACACAAAATCCTCCAAAAGTAGTTTCTGGCAATCTCTCTATCTTTATCTTCATCCTCTTCCCCATACCAGATTTCTTATAATTTTTATTTATTTATTTTAATATATATTTTATTGAAGTTTTTACAGAGAGGAAAGGAGAGGGATAGAAAGCTAGAAATATTGATGAGAGAGAAACATCGACCAGCCGCCTCCTGCACACCTCCCACTGGGGATGTGCCCGCAACCAATGTACATGCCCTTGACCAGAATCGAACCTGAGACCCCCCAGTCCACAGACCAACGCTCTATCCATTGAGCCAAACCGGTTTTGGCTAGATTTCTTATAATTTTTAAAGCTATTCATTAATTTATTCATTCTCCCAACCACCATTTATAAAGGTTTTACTCATGAATTTCCTGCCTAAGGGCTATGGGTGTATCCCAAAACCTGAATAAAAGGGATAGCAAGGCCAGAACAAAGCAGAATCCTTCCTCTTGAGCTGGGCTCCTACCTGGCTCCCAATTCCCACATTTATATTTTCTTGTCTAGTCTCTTTCATTTGTGTGCAGTCTCCTCCAGAACCCAAACCCTGAACATGAATGCTGAACCACATGAGGCATGAGGGGGGGTGGGGACACTTACAGGATGACCCAAGATAAATCATCTAATAGTGGGTGAATCTCATATTACAACATTGGAGAGTTCCTGTTACTCTGGTACAAATTGATGTTTTTATTCTTGTAAACAAAAGTCTAGTACAAATGCTCTCTCATTAAAGAAGTATTGTGGCAAATCCTTTTGTAAACTGAAGAAACCTTTTGTAATGCAAATAAGCTCCTTTTATTTTCTTTGTATTGTTTCTGAGTTTTGTGTGAAGGATTTTCTTAGAGGATATATTAGCAATGTCCCAAATCACAAATATATTGCTTATTTATGAGTTTCTTATTTTGGAACATGGCCCACCTAGAAATTCATATTCTATTGTTTCTCTTTATTGTTTAATGAGACTTACAAAATACTGACTTTGTTTTAGACTAGCTTGGCTTTGGAAAATTTGCATGGGATTTTCAAAACTAGCAAGGACAAAAGTCAAGCAGATCTTGGAACTAAAGAGGAGACAGGTGTCAAATATCAGGATAATGAAACTAAGATCTTTGTTTTTGCTTTCATTTTTGTTTTTCCTTTGTAAAATGAAGTAGGTGGCCTTATGTATTCCAAATAGGGCAGAAAGACTTTACTCTTTTTTTGGTTCTTAATGTGGAGTTAGGGCTCTCAAGTCATTAAAAAAAAAAGCTGTCAAAACTTATAAGTTTTGCTTTAAAAAAAAACAAAAAAAAAAAACACCTACAAACCTCTGATAGGTATTGGGACCTATTTGTTTCTCAGTTGGATAATGGGCATTTTGTTCTCCTGTAGTTCCAAACTGGATAGCTGAGACATAAACAAGAAGCTGGAGAAGCCCATTGAGATTTAGGGTGTAGTCTTCTTAAAAAGGACGTACCATTTTTTTTTAAAAGAAAGTACCAATTTTTAAATGGGACTGGAATGATAGTATGTTAGGGCCATAGCATTGGTCACTACAATTGAATAAATATCTATTTCATTGATCACCAGCAACAGCAGCATCAGAAGTTGATAATTGAAGAGATATCTTTTACTGAGGAGACATTATAGTGCAATGGTGATCCCAGTGCTCTTGAACCCTTTCTTTGAGAAGATAACTAGAATTAACAAGACACAAACCAGCAAACTTCAAGAGAATCAGGGAGACCATGCAGTGAGAAGCAAGACTTCTAGAAGCAAATTCTTATTTATATTCAGAACTGGGCCACAGAAAAGGGAATGGATACCAAGTATATTGTTGTGTAGACACAGTGTCAAATAGTAATTGGTTTTTAAATTTTTGAATTGAGCAAAAGAGTTGTTGGTAGGAAGTACCTAGCTGATAGAGAGGGTATATTCCTCAAGTTGAGGAGTGAAGCCTGGAGCCCAGAACAATGAGCAAAATTCCCTGAAGGAACCTCCTGACTCTGTGCCACAGGTGAACATGACAACATATACACACATCACATTTGGTCTTATCTTCCTTCATGTAACTATGTGGTATTTTTGAGATGCCAAACTGGGTCAATAATATTCAGTTACATTCCCAATAAATTCAAACACAACTAGAGAATAAAAGGGAACGAATTTGTTCAAAATTTAAGTAGTCACTGATGACATCTTTGAAATTATACTTGATGAGAATCCTCAAAGGATATGATTAATAGATGAATTTGTACAATATGAAGTCAATTCACTCCTAATTATGCTCTCCTTTCCTATGTAAGAAAACAACTAATTTTTAAACAAACTGAATTGTGATCCTGCATTTGGTTTATATAACTTTGAATTTCTTTGTTTTTAAAAACTGCCCATTGACATCTGCATCCTCAAATTTCCTACCCTAACTGTTTTGTCTGCCACCCTAGTAATCCGGCCTTGTGCTTTAATTTTTATCCATATAGGATGAGGAAGCTTGGGAGACATCTGGAAAGGAAGGTGCCTCTAGAAATAAGGAATAAGATGGGCTACTTGGAGTCTAACAGCATTTTGCTTTGGATAATTTACTCATTCAGTTATTTATATTATGTGATTATACTGTCCCTAAAACCACATTTTATTGCATAGAGTTGAAAATGGTTATCATTGCTCACTTCAAAAGTAATTGTAGCTAATGTATAACTATTAGCTCTTGGTAAAAGACAAACAACATGAACCCAGAATGAGGACCAAATTAGTGATAAATGGTAGTTATAATAAAAATAATGCCTTAAGCACCAATCAGCTGGGAGTTACCCAAGAGACCAAGGACCAGATTAACTGTATTGAGGAAAATCCTACTAGGTCTCCAGAGCTCTCCTCAACACAGGAGTGGGCCTGGGAAAGGGGAAAAGAGATATGGGAAGAACTTGGGATTGGAATCTGCAACTTAATGATAGCGCCTGGAGAATACCTCTCTGCTAAAGGGGCAACTGGGAGGACCAATGCTGAGTCTTCATCCTTATCAATGACCACTTTGTCTCTAAATCTAATGGATAATTTTCAGTCCTCATCTTACTTGACATCTGTCCCAGCACTTAATTGCTCTCTCCTTGAAGCACTCAGTTTTCTGGTTACCATTCTGGCTAGTTCTTTTCCATCTCCTCATTTTATCCTCTACTTGACCTTTCAATGTTATTAATCAGAGTTCTGTAGTCAGTCCTCCTGTATGTTCACTTTACACTCACTCTGGGTGAACTCTTTCACTCCTTGGCTTCAATGATCATCTTTATACTGAGCTGACAAAATTCAGATTTCTATCTCCTTTCCTCTGAGCTTCAGACCTATATCCATCAACAGCTCATTGCCATGCATCCAAGGCACCTCAGTTCAACATATCTCAAAATGAGTTCACTGTCCTTCTTACTCTTCCTTCTGTATTTTCAATCCAGTAAACAGTTCCACCATTCACACAGCATGAAAGCCTGAAAACGGAGTCATCACCTCCCTTTTCCTAATGTTCCACAACCAATTCATCATCAAATTTTTCCATTTAAAACTTCAATATCTCTCTCAGATCAACCTACTTTCTCATTCCCCTTTACCACTCCTACTCAAGCTTTCCCATTATCTCTCACTGAACAATAGCATTCAAACAGGTCTCTATATGCACCCCTCTGGTCTGCCTTCCCAGAACCCATTATCTATATAGCAACAAGGCCTTTCGAAAATAGAAGTCAAATCATGCCACTCTCTGGCATTAAATTCATCAATCGCCCCTAAAAGAAAGTCTAAACTCCTTACCATGGACAAAATGCCTGCCACCTCATTTTTTTACCTTTGGCTATTACCCCTAGGCCCACTAGCAGTCTCTCACCTCTTTTAAACTTGACATGTGGGTCTTCCGTAATGTTTCCTCTGCATCTAATTATTTCTCCCATCCAGAACCTGGCCTCTTACTGCCTTGGCTTAGATAACTGCAATCTTCAGAGTTCAGATCAAAGACTAATTCCTCGGGAAAAACTTCTGTGATCCTTCAAACTTAATCAAGCCCCCATTATCTGCTCTCTTAGCAACCTGTTCCTTTTCTTTCCATCACCTAGACATCAAACAAATGACTACAATAAGAAGTATATAATTACAATTATGCAGTCCCCTTCATTAGATTGTAAGGACCATATGGTCAAGGATAGTGTTTGCTTTTGAGTCACCAGCATATTTCTAACACTGAGAATAGGACTTGGCACAAAATACGTATTCAGTTCATAGAGGTTAAATAAATAAGTGAATAGCTCTAATAACCTTTTTATCATTATGTATTGCCAAATAAACTATTGTTTCTTTCTTTTTAAAAAGGTTTTTTATTGATTTCAGAGAGGCAGTGACAAGAAGAGAGAGAAAGAAACATCAATGATGAGAGAGAATCATTGATCTGCTGCCTCCTGCACATCCCTCCACTGGGGATGAAACCTCAGCGCTTGCACTGACCAGGAATTGAACCATGACTTCCTGGTTCATAGATCAATATTAAACCACTAAACCACACTGGCTGGGTTCAACTATTATTTCTGGTCACTAAGGGCAGAGACTGCATGCATCTTGCTTATCACTTTAGTCTTAATGCCTAGCTCAGTGACTGGCAAAGAAGTTAGTCTGGTTCAAAGGTAATCTTTAGACTCATTTCAGGGACACTGAGAAAGGCATCTGTAGAAGCTTGCTACTGAATGCCAAGCCTATGGAGGCACACTTAGTATTTTCAGAAGGAGAAGCCATGGTGTGTAAGAAAGAACTGCCCAGAAGTTGACTCCCAGAGCTAATTCTTCTGGATGTCAGCTGTCTCAAAGATGTTTCCAGAGCAGGAACACTGAAACAGGCCCTCCATTTTCTAGAGTCCCACAGAAATAGACACCTTAACAGTGTGAATGTTAGTAGTGAGGGCCTAACCATTATGAGTAATGGGTGTGAGCAATTGGCAACTAGCCAAGCTTTGAAGCAGCAGAGATGAGGAACAGCAGAGAAGATGACTCTGACAGGTGGGTAGATTTACAGAGAATTTAGGAAAGGCAATTAGAAGCTTCTATGTATTGAATGTTTAGCATGTGCCAAGCACTGTTCCAAGGGGTATACAGGTATTCTCTCATTTAACCATTGGGGAACTATGAGGTAGATTTCTTTTTAGATAAGAAAAATTGAGGGAAAAAAGACATTAGGTATTTTGTCAAGGTCAGGAGGAAGAAAAATGGCAGCAGAATAGATAGACGGGTCCCAAGCCTTGTCCCAGAGCAGAAAGAAAGAACAGCTGAGGGTCACACAGGGAATATTTGTTGGCAAGTTAAGGGACAAATATACTCCAGGAGAAGGTGGAGAACTGCTGGATGGGGTTCCTCTGACCAGGCAGCCCCCACTGCTGCTGGGTGCTTTCCCAGAGCTACAGGCTCGGAGGCAGAGACCACACTGTCTTGAAGGGGAAAATGTATGTCATTAAGAGCCTGAAATTCTACAATTGCGGCAATCACCAAAAATCTCCAACATCTACAGGCAACTTATACAACTTAATAAAAGGAAGATAAATGATCCAATTAAAAATGGGCAATGGACCTAAATAGAATCTATTTGAAAGAAGACAGAAGGAAGGCAAAGAGACACATGAAAACATGCTCGAAGTCACTAATTAGCTGAAAGATGCAAATCAAAAGGACAATGCAGTATCATCTCACACCTGTCAGAATGACTATGATCAACAAATCAACAAAGGACAAGTGCTGGTGAGGATGCGGAAAAAAAGGAACCCTCATTCACTGCTGGTGGGAATTTTTGTTTTGTTTTGTTTTGTTTTGTTTTTTACTGCTGTCCTGACAGTTCTTTATATATTCTTTATACTAGTCTTTTGTCAGATATGTTGCTTGCAAATATTTTCTCCAAGTCCATAGTTTATTTTTCACCCTCTTCACATGGGCTTGTATGGAACAAACATTTTTAATTTTGATGAGGTTTAATTTAAAAAAAATAATTTTATTGTTGTTTAAAATATTACAAATAGTACTTATGATTTTTATATTTTTTTCTTTTATGGATGATGCTTTGTGTCCAGTCTAAACACCTCTTGCCTAGTCCTACTTCCCAAAGATTGTCTCCTATGTTTTTTTTTTTTTCTAAAATTTTTATAGGTTTACATTTAAGTCTGTGACACATTTTGTGTTAATTTTTGTGTAAAGGATATGAGGCTTGGGTGAAAGTTTATTTTTTTTTTTTTGGGGGGGGGTGGTGGAGGAGATGTGTTTTGTTTTGTTTTTGCCTTTGTATGTCCAATTGCTCCAGCACTATTTGTTGAGAAGTCTATTTAATTACTCTTGAAATTTGTTAAAAACAATTGAGCTTATTTGTGAAGGTTTATTTGTAGATTCATTATTCCATTTCATTGATCAATGTGTCTATCCCTCCACTGAGTATACTATCTTAATTACACTAGCCTTATTATCAAACAGAGCATTTCCTCCCACTTTATTCTGACCTGCCAATATTATTTTATCTATCCTGGGGTCTGTGCCTTTCCATATGCTTGAAAAAATATTTAGTCTGTTGTATATATTTAATCTTCTATATATACATCAATTCAATCCTGCTGGTTAATAGCATTGCTTCTTTATCTTTGCTGGTGCTCTATGTAGTAGTGCTATCATTTGCTGAGAGGGGAGGCTTTAAAGTCCCCAACTATAATTGTGGTTTTGCCTATTTCTATTTTCAAGCCTATCAGTTTTTATTTCTTATATTTTAAGATTCTGATTTTGGGTATGCACGCTTTTAGGATGGTAATATCTCCCTGGGTGATTTATCCTTTTATAATTATGTAATGTCTCTCTTTGTAGTAATTTTTTAAAATTAGAAGACTATTTTTATCAGATATTAACATAGCCACACCTGCTTTTATAAATTAATATTTGCAAAGTATATCTTTACCTTCCTTTTACTTTCAATTTGTTTATGATATTGATTTTAACTATTACATTGAAAAATAGTACTGAGAAAGAAATCAAAAGCACAAAATGATTGCATTTTGAATCTAGCTACCTTTTTGTTATTCTATTATCATTATCATTATTATTATTATACTAAAGGCCCAATGCACAAAAATTCGTGCAAGAGTAGGCCTTCCTTCTCTCGCCTGCCAGCACTGGCTTCACTCCAGGGCCAGGTGGCTTCCCTCCAGCCCTGGTTCATCCAGAATGATGTATGGAAGAAAGTCCAATCTAATTAGCATATTATCCTTTTATTATTGTAGATTTCCAATTTTCATGTTTTCTTGGTGTATTACAATATAAATATCTGTCTTGTGACGATTTATTAGTGTAAACCTTTTACCATTCTAAGTGTAGAAACCTCAATTCCATTTAAGTCTCCGTAACTTCCCACTTTTAAAAATCATTATTTTTAGTGTTATATGGTGTTATAATATTTGTTTTAATCATCATGCATGATCTATAAAACTCTTGTGGGAATGAATAGGCTATTATTTGTATCCATATTTCTGTTCTTCCCATTATTCCTTCTTTTGTCTTGATGATTCAAATGTCATTGATAACCTTTCTATTTGAAGGATTTACTTTAGCCAATATTTAATAGTAAGTGTGCAAGTTAAAAAAAATTCTTATAGTTCTCTTTTGCCTAAAATGTTTTGATTTTTCTTCATTACTGAATGCTTTAAAATATTTTTATTTTCTCTTCATCCATCCTAAATGATAGTTTAAAGTGATACCGAATTTATTGTTGATAGTTCTTTTCTTTCAGCACTTGAAAAATGTGTCACTTTGGACCTCTAATTTTTCAGGTAATAAGTACACTTTGGAATTGCTGTTCCCTATAGGTAATATATTTTTCTCAGGCTGATTTCAAGATTTTTCTTTGTCTTAATTCTTCACAATTTAATTATGGTGTGTCTTAGTATCATTTTTCATTAATTTTCTTATTTAAGGTTCATTCAGCTTCTTAGATCTGTAGGTTTGTATTATATCTTTTGCCAAATTAGAACTTTTCAATCATTATTTCTTCATATACTCTTTCTGCCTCACTATCATCTATCCTTCTGAGGCATTAATTACACAAACATCAGAATATTTTATTTCACTATAATTCCCTTGTGTTCTGTTTCCTTTCATTTTTTTTCTGTTTTTTAAAATGTTCTATTATTCTGTCCTCAAGTTTATGCCCTCTTTCAGATCCACATTACTATAAGCCCATTCAGCAAGTAATTTATTTCAAGTTTAATTTTCAGTTCTATAATTTTCATTTGGTTCTTTTTTATGACTTATTTTCTTGCTGATATTTTCTATTTTTTTCATTTGTTACAAGAGAATTTATAATTGATTACAGAAGCATTTTTATGAATGCTGCTTTAAAATCACATCAGAACATTCCAACATCTGATTCATCTCAGTCTTTGTATTAATCAGTTGATTGTTTTTTTCTTCCTCATTCAAGTTGTGATTTTCTGGTTCTTGTTATAATGGGTGGTTTTCAAGTTTATCTTGGACATTTTTGTTCATTATGTTGAAACACTATGAGAACTATTTTATTCTTTTATTTCACTAGTCAGTCATCCCCTTTTAGTTTAGCATGCAGGCCTTGACCTAATTTTGTGTGCTGTGGCTCCAATGGAAGTTTGTTTTTAACAACTTTGTGGTGTTATTTTGATTTAATTCATTTATCTGGTGTCACTGAGGCTCCCTGTGTTTCCTGCTAGTGCTGACCAAGGTGTGCAAGAGAGGTCTCATAAGGTCAGGTTGCATAGTGTTCTAGGTAGAGGAAAGGTGTTTTGGAATCACTTATTGATGCCACCACTTTCCTGGTATTTCTCAGTGAAGTATAAAGAATTTTATAGCTATGAAAATAAAGAAGTTTCCAAGACATGTCCAGTTGCTATTGACTGGGTTCCTTTGTCTAGTTCCTCCTGCCTGCCCTGGTGTCTCTCTCTCAGAAAGGGAGGAGAATATCAGGTTCATTGGGACAAAGATGCTTCCCAGAATGTACCTCTGTCAATCTTTATAAAGTGTTTAATTTCTAATACTTTTATTAAGGTAAATTTACATAATACAAAATGCATATATTGCAAGCATTAAAAAATGACTTTTTTTGTAAAGGTAGGAAGTTTTGAAAGCAGAACCACAATCCAGTTTGAAATTGCACAATTTGCTCACATCCTTTTCATCTGCACAGTTTGCTCACATCCTTTTACAATTAATCCACCCCCAGACCTAGGCAGCCACTGATTTGTTTCAGATATGTATAAATAGGCCTTTTAATGGTCTTTCAATAAAGGGAATCATACAAAATACAGGGATTTTTTGTGCCTAGCTTCTTCAACTTATCACATATTTCAGGTTCAGTTATGTTGTTGCATGTACCTATACTTCATTCCTATTAATTAGAAAGAATATTCCATCATGTTGAATATTCCAAATTTTGTTTATGTATTATGGAATTATTAATAATTCTTTGGATTGTTTTCAGTTTTTGGACATTATGAATTATTTTGAAATGAAATTTTGAGTGCATATGTTTGTGTGTGCACATTTTTTTCTTTTTTCTTTGGTAGATTTCTAGGAGTGGGATTGCTGAATCATATGTTAAGCAACTGATGAGCTGATTACAAAGTGACTACCATTTTTATATCCTCACCAGCAGTTATGAGGGCTTTTGTTTCTCTGTCTAATGAGTTATTTTGGCCATATTGTAATTTAATCGTTTTAATCGTTTAAATATTATTTCTCTTTGTTCTTTGAACATATTTATAATAGTGGCTTCGATGTCTTTTGCACTACATCCAACATCTTGGTCAATTCAAAGACAGCTTCTTTGACCACTCTTTTTCCTAAGCACATGTCACACTTTGGTGTTTCTTTGAATGTCACACCATTTTTGTTGTTGTTGTTGTTGTTGTTGTTGTTGAAAACTTGGTATCTACAACAAAATTATAGAAACTCTACATTGATCCCCCCCCCCCAGGGGGATGGTTGCTTAGTTAGATAGTTAGTTAGTGGACTTTATCTATGCTAATTGAATCAAGTCTCTATCTATACTCATTGTGTAAAGTCTGTTGTCCCAAAACATGTAGCCACTAATGTCTTTGCTCAGATTTTAATTTTCTGGGTTTTTTTTAAAGCCTGTTTTCTTATATGTCAACCCTGTGTGAGCATATTTTTTAAGAGCAGCCAATGACTGGTTAGATATTGTGCTCAAACATATTCAGTCAGTAAAACCTCCTTCCACGTTTTGCTAATGGATCTCTGTGTGAGTTGGAGGTTGCATTTCAAATCAGGCAGTTGAAGATTTTACTTTCTACTAGATTCTACTTTCTACTGGGACCTCTCAGGTCTCTGTCACATATGAGGTCTCACATTCAGCCAAGGCCTTATACTTAGCAGGACTCTTTTTGGACTCTCAGCATTCATGCAGCCCAGATAATGTGTAAAGCCTTCTGGACTGCCAGAGAATTGTGAGAGTTTATAAAGGCTCACCAGATTATCTCATTTCTTGGATATTCCTGTAAAGTTAAAGATTAGTCTATCAGTTTGTTGCTTGCCAACCAAGATGACATTCATTTGTAACCAAGATCATCTCTGTTTCTTACAATTCCATGGGGCATAGGATTTTCTATGCTGCACTCCAAGTTAATTTAGTGGTCTCTTGCAGCAAAGTTGTTGGTTTCACTGCTTGTCCAAACCTAGCAGAACTGCTGCACTGATAAATGTAGGGGAGGCAGGAGCACCCACAGAGTACTGTTCTGACATGAGGTTCAGTAGTTTTTATTAAATAAACAATTGTCAATTTATTCTATGTCCTTGGTAAATTTATACAGTCCAGAGATGGGTATTTTGTCAATTTTGGTCAGGTCTACAATTGCTTGTAGGGGATAATATTTATCTATCTTCTTCTCTGGCCATAAACCATAATAGTCATTAACTATTTTTCTTGTTGCCCTTCTTGCCTTGCTACTTTTCAGTTCTCAGGAAATAGCTAGATCATATCCTACCTTCTCTATATAAAACACACCACTGGATTTCTATAACATTAGAAATAAAATCAAACTAGTTAATGTGACCTAAAGCGTCTTAAATCACCTGGTCCCTGCTAGCCTCTCCCACTACATTTTCTACTACTCTCCTCACTGTTGCTACCCAGTCAATTCACTGTGCTTGAACAGGCAGTGAAATCTCAGACATATGCTGAAGCAATTTCTTCACTGATACCACTCCTAGGGCAATGGAAACTAAAGAGAAAATTAACAAGTAGGACTACATCATAATGAAAAGATTTTACATAGCAAAATAAACCATCAACAAAATGACAATAAAGCCCACTGTATGAGAGAGCATATTTGCAAATGTTATCACTGATAAAGGTTTAATCTCCAACATCTACAGCCAATTTATACAATCTAATAAAAGGAAAATAAATGATCCAATAAAAAAAAATGGGCAATGGACCTAAATAGAAAGAAGACAGAAGGAATGCTAAGGACCTTTTCAAAAGAAGACAGAAGGAATGCCAAGAGACATATGAAAACATGCTCAAAATCACTTTGAGGGTCCTGGCACTGAAGTTACCCTGCTGGGATGTCTTTATAGGTGTCCAGGATGAGTGAATTCAGAATTTCTACTGCCAGGGGCAGTGTGTTCCTGTTTATCCAAGATCACATCCAGCCAGGACTCACAGCAGCTCCCACAAGTGCCCTGTGGGTAGATGCGCTCAGGGCACCTGCCCCTTAAAAGTGCATGCATGGACTGGTGGTACATTTGCCTGCGCAGAGCTCTCACACACTTTGAGCAGAGGCCCTGGCAATGAGGTTAAGCAGCTGGGGTGTATGTGGGCAGTTATTCAAGAGGAAGGAGTTCAGAGTTTCTACCGTGGGGCAGCACATCCTTGTCTGTACAGAATCACACCCAGAAGGGGCTCAAAGAAGCTCCCCAGAGGACCCTGTGGATATATGGGCTCAGGGTGACTTCCCTTGTCTGTGGCAGTGAGTTTGCCTATGCAGAGCTCTGATGCACTCTGAGGGGGCCTGTCCCTGAAGTTGCACAGCTGGGGTGTTTGTGGGCAGTTCAAAATTTCTACTACAGGGCCGCCAGCCTTTGTCTGTACAAAGTCACACTCGCGGGGGTTCCCAGTGGCTCCCAGATGCTGCATATGGAGTGGGGTGCTCTGGATGCCTGTTGACTAGAAAAGAGCTATTGTGTTGTCTATAGTTCCGCCACTGGGGAGGGGGAGGTTGCACTTACTGCTGCTGAGTGGTGCACCTTTGGAGGTGGAGGTCCCAGGGTCCACGGGTCTGTGGTGGGGCAGCAGGATTTTGGCTGGAGTGGCTGCTGGGTCACGGGGCATTTCCAAGGCCTATCTGGTTGGTGGTGGTGATGAGTTCCTTAAAAAGGCCATTTTCCCCTGCTGGAGTCCCACAGTCTGGGTAGTGCCTACAGCGGTGGTAGTCTCTCCTTGTCCAAGAGAGCCTGTCTGCCAACCCCTGCTGCTCCTGCAAGATTTAACTGTCCCTTACTCACACACACACATCACACACATCACACACATCCACACACTCTCCTTTCATACCCTGACTCACTCACTTCCTCTCTCTCACCTCTGTCTTGACAGTCACCATCTTTCTTCTCTCTAAAGATCCCAAATTTGTATTAATCGCAATCTTATGTTTTTTAAAAAGGAAATTGGATCTATTTTATATGTAGAGTTATTATTGATAGAAGGTTAAGTCCAGATAACAAAGTCAAAATAAATTTTGTTTCTTATTGTGTAACCAGATGTGATAAGGGTCTTTCCTTTTTTACATAAAAAACATCATTGCCAACATAGTGCAGCACTAAGAAATTCAGTTTGTTTGTCTCTTGTGCCTGGGGACTCCTATGTGATGTTATCTACTGTGGGTAACCAGTGACAGCTCCCTCTAATAATCCAGTTGTCAGAAGGGTACCTTTCTAGCACCATCTTATTATGAGCAATATCAACACAGACTATATCATTTGTAGTCCTATGACCATCTATTCTCTCCAACCTCACCAGAGTACATACCATATTGAAATGGGGAATGTTAAGTTCTTTCCTAAAGAGTGTGAAAGAGTGAGAGGAAGTGAGACTAAATGGAAGTTATGGTCTTTTTAAACCTAATCACATAAGTAACCTTCTGTCACTTTTGCCATAACCTTCTGTCACTTTTGCCATATTCTGTTCATTAAAAGTGAGTCCTTATACCCAGCTCATATTTAAGTAGAGGAGATTATATGAGGGTGTGAATACTAACTAAAATGTGCCAATCATTGGGAGCCATTTTAAAGATTGTCTACTATATATGATATCCAATGAAGGGGACACTGAATAACAATGGTCTTTCCAACATATAGTACTGCATCAATTGCATACCCATATTGTTAATCAGGACCCTCAAATTGTATACAAGAAATAACTTCATATAGATTATAGACCTAAATGTAATAGGGAAAACAATAGAACTTCTGGAATAAAGAATCAGAAAATACCTTCATGGACTTAAGTTAGACAAAAATTTCTTAAAGGGGGTGTAAAGAGTACTAACTATAGATGAAAAGATTGGTAAAGTAGACTTCATTACAATTGCAAAATTGTTGAGTTTTAATTTAAATATATTAGCTTAACTAGTACTACGGTAGTTACTGAAATAAACAATGCAACTACAATTAATTTCTTACTCATAGGATAGAAGACTCTCTTCTAAGCAGTGACTCAAAGACTCAAGTGCTTCCATATAGTGACTTCCAGGTCAACCTGTTATTATCCTGATATTTAACAAGTGAAAGAGTTCAGGAAAGGCAAACTGTATATTCACCTTTCTAGGTGCAGAAGTGATACATCACTTTCATTCAAATTCCACATATTACAGCCAATCTGGTGGCCCATCCAACTACAAAGGAATGCTGGAAAGTGTAGAGTAGGTTAGAGCAAGCCATGAGCACTAGCTGACTTGGCCAAGATTGGGAAATAGAAAACAAAGTATTTACCACTTTTGAACACTATTATTATATCAAGTTGAAAGAATCTCAAAATGGACACATAAAAAAAAAAAAAAACTATGTGAAGTAAAAACAAAATTAAAGTTTAGATATTTAGCCCTGGCTGGTTTTGTCCAGTGGTTAGAGTGTCCGCCCATGGACCAAAAGGTTGTGGGTTTGAATCCTGGTCAAGGGCACATACCTCAGTTGCAGGATCCATCCCCAGCCCCTGCATAAGGGAGACAACCAGTTGTCGGTAGACCTCTCTCTCTCTCTCTCTCTCTCTCTCTCTCTCTCTCTCAGTTTTTCTCTCTCTCCCCCCCACCTCCCTCCCTTCTACTCTCTCTCTAAAGATCAATGGGAAAAGTATTATGAGGTGAGGATTAAAAAATAGTTTAGATATTCAAGGGAGCCCCTGAACCTCAATCTATAAAGATCCCTTTTCTGCCATCCTAACCACTAAGGCCACTTGAAAGATTTATATTGGATAGAGCAGAAAGTTCTTGGCAAGGAAAAGATTAATAAATCCAGAAAATGAGAGGAAACAGCAAAAAAGACAAAACCCAGCATCACAGGCTATGTTTGAGGAAGATTTTTTGAGAGATTGAGAAATAAGTGAGAGGTTTGGGGAACCTCTAGTGAATGAATGGCATTTAAGATTTAAGGAAGATCGTTATGAAAGTTTGACATACATTGAAGTTTGAATCACCTTTGGTGCATTTTGAAACCACATCTATAGTTACAATTGCAATTGTTTTTAACATTTTTTTCTTGATGTTCAAAATAATGCTTCTTTGAATGTGACCTTGTGCCAAGACTGAGTCTTGATATAGATTAGCTCCATAGAGGTTACAAAAATTATTAGAAAACCCTGACAAACATTTCCATTAAGTTCTCGCTTTCAAGGGGTGATGGCAAAGTATATGTACTTTATAAGAACTGGAATGGCTGCATTTATTTCCTTGTGAATATAAGGGCATATGAACCATAAATGGGGCTCTTATGTCCAGGAACTTATGACCCTCACTGAATGTTATCTCATTGATACCAGCAACTGATATTTTTTTAAATATATTTCATTGATTTTTTTACAGAGAGGAAAGGAGAGGGATAGAGAGTTAGAAACATTGATAAGAGAGAAGCATCGATCAGCTACCTCCTGCACACCCCTATTGGGAATGTGCCCCCAACCAAAGTAAATGCCCTTGACTGGAATCGAACCTGGGACTCTTCAATCCGCAGGCTGATGCTCTATTCACTGAGCCAAACCCATCAAGGTAGCAACTGATATGTTTTAAATAGTTTCCTCAATGTCAAAATTAGTAGAACCAAGACATTTCTACTGGGATATTAATGAACAATAACAACAAAAAGGAAGATAGAAGCAGCTTGATTTAGGGAAAAGAGCAGGATATTTTGGGATCAGTCAAATCTGAATTTCTATCTGGACCTATTAATTTAACTATACGACATTGGACCCAATTATTCAAGATTTCTTAGTGTCAATTTCACCCTCTGTAAGATGGTGGAAAGGGCACCACTTCACAGGGTTATGATGAATGCTTAATAATTATAAATATAAAGCACTTAGCACTGTGCTTAATGAATAGTAGGTGCTTAATATATTAGAGCCCTTTCCCTTGATCCCCACTTCTGGATTCTAAAGTTTAGAGCATGATAAGATAATTCTTTGAGTAGGAGATTAATGATGAGAAGGAGGAGTGTTCTTAGTGATGGATTTATTCAGGGGGAGGGACACAAGGAATGAAAGGGTTGCAACTCACTGCATGCAGAGGTGGCAAGCCACATGCACACTTTAACTGGTCTTTCAAGATGGAGAGGTATTTAATCAAGGGAAGAGGAAGTTAAGGGATGAGGAAGTTAGGACCATAGAACTTTATTATAAGCATAGAGCTCTGTAGAGAGCTTGTGTACTCTTGCAATTGAATACAAGAGTTCCTACAAGGGGATGGTAGATGGGGGCTGGCAAGATGGAGGTGAGGGAAAGAAAGTGAGTGAGTGAGGGTATGAAAGGAGAGTGCGTGGTGTGTGTGTGTGTGTGTGTGTGTGTGTGTGTGTGTGTGTGTGTGTGTGTGTATGTGTGTGTGTGTGTGAGGGACAGTTAAATACTGCAGGAGCAGCAGAGACTGGCAGACCAGGCTCTCTTGGACAGGGAGATACCACTGCAGGAGGCACTCACCAGACTGTGGGAATCCAGCACGGAGCCCATGCCATTTTGAAGTGGAGAATGGCCTTTTTTAGGAATTCATCAGCACCACCAACCAGACAGGCCTTGGAACTGCCCCGAGACCCAGCAGCCACTCCGACCAAAATCCTGCTGCCCCACCCACAGACCCATGGACCCTGGGACCTCCAGCTCCAAAGGTGCACCACCCAGCAGCAGTAAGTGCAACCTCCCCCTGCCCAGTGGCAGAATTTCAGACACCACATTTTCACATTTCCAGCCCACAAGCATCCAGGGCACCCCACTCCATAGGCAGCACCTGGGAGCCACTGGGAACCCCTGCTGGGTGTGATTTTGTACAGACAGGAGCACACAGCCCTGCAGTAGAAATTCTGAACTGCCTCATCCTGAATAACTGCCCACAGACACCCCAGCTGTCCAATTTCAGTGCCAGGGCCCCTCAGAGTGCGTCAGAGCTCTATGCAGGAAAATGCACCTCCACACTCACACATTTCCATGGAGCAGGCCCCCTAAGCTCATCTATCCACAGCGCGCTTAGAGGAGCAGCTGTGAGATTCTGCAGGATGTGATTCTGCACAGACAAGGGTATGCAGCCCTACAGTATAAATTCTTAATTTCCTCTTACTGAATAACAGCCCACAGTCACCCCAGCTGCTCAACCTCAGTCCCAGGGCCCCTCAGAGTGCCTCAGAGCTCTGTGCCAGCAAACACACCTCCACAATTTTGCATTTCCAACAGGCAGTCACCCTGAGCCCATTTATCAACAAGGTGCTCTTGGAAGACACTGTGAGCTCTCCCTGTGTATGATCTTGGCCAAACAGGGATGGACTACTCCAGGCAGTAGAAATACTATGCTGCTATAAAAAAGAAGGAATTCTTACAATTTGCAGCAGCATGGATGGAAGTTAAGACTATTATAGAGACTGAACCCATGATGTAATCCTCATTAGCTCTGTCCTCTAACCACCAACACCCCCACACACACCAAGTTCACAGGCACATTTCTGATATGCAGCAGTAAAATGAACTCTACAAAGAACAGTTCACACCATACAAAATGATGTAATCCAATGACATCTATTTCAGCATAACATTGTGTTCCATTTAAAAATAAAATTTTTAGGGATAATAAAAATTAAAATGATGGTTTTGAAGTATTTTGAGTAAAATTGTTCTATCAAAGAGGAAATGTTATGCAAATGGATTTGCTGCTTCAACCATGCAGAGATATAAATATTACATATTAATAGATTTGACCTAGTTGCAGTCATCCTCGGCTTCATTCTCATCTTATCTCCACATGTTTATGCTATATTTGGGTAGCTTACTCTGAAAGTCCACTCGATACCATGGATATGTGAAAAGAATGAGAAATAGGTTGTTAGAATGATAAAATGCAATACTGAAAATAAAGTGGGATTGAAGAAATCTTTTATTATTACTAATGTAACTTAGAATTATTGAGGCTTGGAAATTAGCACTCCTATTACTTCTCTGTCTCCAATTTTAAAATAATATATTAGATTATCTCATTACATAAATTTTAAATTATGCTTGACTATGGCAATTATAATTCAGCTTCCACTGAGCTACCTGTTGAATTTCCTATCACCCTCCTCTCAACTAAGCAAGAATATTAATAAATCCACTTAGCAAGTCTCTTTGAACTTTAAAGTTACAAAGGGACTTAGAAAGCATTTTACCCAGAATTTTTTAATTTTCTAGGGTACATTCTGGGGTACAACTGAGAACCAAATGAAAACCACATCCTCTTTCCTCAGAACACTGTATATATGTACTTATACACACATGCAAAATTTTGCATAGTTTCCTGGGACTTAGAGACCCCAATGAAGCCCATCTGTAAGACCCAGATTAAGAACATGTGTTCTAATTTCTCTTTTAAAAACAAAGAAGTTAAGGGTAAAGACCGATATAAATTTATCTTCCCAAATATGGTGGTCCAATTTCAATCTGATTAAAAAATAAAAAACAAAGAAATTGAATACATAAGGTTTAAGAAAGATGTCATTTGATGTAAAAGCACTATGGATAAACTTTGAGAGTCAAGAGTGATTTTAAAATGTGGAACTTGGATATATATTTTCTAAATGGAAAATTATTTTAAGTGCTATGTCAAGAGAATAGTGAAGATCATTCCACCTGCCAAATTTAATATACATTCTTTTATTTTACACTGTCATGTATATTTTAACAAATAAGTCCACACTTACATTCCTGTTAGTTTCTTTGGAAATTGCACAATTTAATTATACTTTATTCCCATTCTAAGGAAGGCCTATAAATGTTCTATTTGTATGGTTGTCTGTCTATTGTTTTGCCTGAGAAAATAAATTTAGTGTGGACACACTGACACATGAAAAGTTTCTCTTTAACCTTATGGTTAACCTTCTTGAAGTGCAAAGTCAAGATTTACACATTGTTTAAACCCTGGTTGTTTCCACATTCTCTGCAAAGAAATTATTTCCATGGGGTACCTTTTTATTAGGGTCAGCTGGTGAATGTTATCTGGAGTGGCTGTTTTAAAACAATGTAGTTAGAGACCAAGCTCTTGCTGTAAATATATCATCTGTAATTCTATCAGATCCCAGTTATCCCGGAGTCATGTGAAGCTAGGACCAAACATTGACACCAGGAATCAAACATAGCATGACCTACTGGCTTCTATAAATCCTTTTTCTTCTTGAATATAATGGAATCATATGAACTATGATATGGCTTATAAACTTTAAAGCACATGTTGCCATTCTAAAGGCTAAGTATAGATTGTGGTGAGAATATGGACACTAACGGATTGTGTGCCATAGAAACTGAGCAGACCTAATTTGAGCAGAAACTATTGCTATTTATTTCTTTATATAATCAGCATTATAAATAAAATATTTCTGAGAGTAAGAGTTTGTGATCTTTTAAAAGTAACATGTTTGTAATATTTAAAATTACTTGTGTTTTTCTGAATGTAGTGCACCAAATACCAATTTTTCTTATCACTTTCTACTTTTTTGCAGAGCAATATTGAACTTCAGGACTATGAAATTCTTGAGATTGAATTTGGAAATTTTTTGCAATTGTAGGAAATTGCAAAAATGCTTAGAATTCCAATATCCACCTGCAGAATCATATACTTTTAGTGCTAGAAGTTATTTTGGAAACAGTCTACTTCATAAATTGACTACACTACTGATAAACATGTCTGCACATTTTTCTCCAGGGAAAATATATAACAAGGTGAATGGTATTTTTATATTCATTCATTTGAACAAAAGGCTGAGTTGATCCACACACAAAAAAAAATAGCAAGAATGGAATCAGTTGACTAGGAAAAGGGTTTAATTTTGAGTTTTGTAGGAGATAGGAGATAAATCCAGAATTTTTGTTTCCTGTATGTTGACCATTCTTTTTTTTTTTAATATATTTTATTGATTTTACACAGAGAGAAATTGAGAGGGATAGAGAGTTAGAAATGTCTATGAGAGAGAAACATCGACCAGCTGCCTCCTGCACCCCCCCCCCAACTGGGGATGTGCCCACAACCAATGTACATGCCCTTGACCGGAATCGAACCCGGGACCCTTCAGTCCCCAAGCCGACACTCTTCCACTGAGCCAAACTGGCTTCGGCTGTTGACCATTCTTGTTCTTTGTCCAATCAGTTATGGCTTATCAGTGTAGCAGCCCTGACTTATGGACATGGGTTAAATCCCAGTAGTAGTTTTACTCATTTCCATTTCCAAGTATACACCTTTGTAATATATCACCCTCCCCCTGATTTCAGTCTCTTCATTTATAAAAAGAGGGGTTAGGGTACAAGATCATTTCTAAGGGCCCTTTCAGTTATGATACTCTAAATTATTATGATTTTATACCTAGAACTATAAATATGTAGAAACATCATATTCTTGAAAATTTTAAAGAATGGACAAACACAAAGACAGGATTGAAGGAGTGCCTCTATAATAGGGTTAGTGGAGGTAGGGATAAGTTTAACCCTAGCAATAAAGAGTGAAAATAGAAAAGAGTTCTAAAACTCCCATAAGTACTTCCACATGGAGAGTATAAAAGGGAGTGTATGAGATTTAATAACCTAAACTCAAGCAGTTTTAGTGAAATAAGAGATGACTGCTGATGATGGGATATTTACCTCTCTTACCCAAAGACATTTACCTCTCTTACCCAAAGATAAGGCAGACTCCTGACAACTCAGAGCCATAGGTCAATTCTTCACTACTCACTAACTAGGATCGTGGACTAGTGAGCTCTGACCAAGGCCAAGGATTTGTTACAGAAAAAAACAACAACAATACTCCATGCACTAATTCAAGTTTACCCACTGTAATTCTTGGCATGAATCAAGAAACAAATTTGTTTGAACAGAGCAGTATTTCCATCTTCAGTCACATTACTGTGTGCTATGATCCTATTAATTCTCACAAACAAAGCAGCTCCGTGGGACTGGATGTGCACACATGCAACCTCCAAGATTCACTCAAAATGATTACATGGGGGCAGTAGGTGGAAGTCATCTACTTTCTAATTCAGGAAGAGTTTAGGAGTTGGAGGCTGTCTTATGCTCAAGGCAAAACTATGGACCTGAATACTTCTTGAAAACACTACCTATTTTAAGATTGAGGGAAAGGCCGAAGCTGGTTTGGCTCAGTGGTAGAGCGTCGGTCTGCCGACTGAAAGGTCCCAGATTCGATTCCGGTCAAGGGCATGTACATTGGTTGCGGGCACATCCCCAGTAGGGGGTGTGCAAGAGGCAGCTGGTTGATGTTTCTCTCTTATCGATGTTCTAGTTCTCTATCTCTCATCCTTCCTCGCTGTAAAAAAATCAATAAAATATATTTTTTTAAAAAGATTGAGGGAAAGTATCAGATCTGCTCTCCAAAAAGTATCAAATCTATCACCTTTGCCTCATAAACAGTAGAGAAAACAAAGATAGTTCATTCCTTGATGGGAGGCAATCTCTTATGGTAGATAAAAACATGAGCTCTGGAGCCAGACTGCCTGGGTTTTCCTTCCCAACTCTGCAATTTATTAGCTGTATGACCAAATTATTTAACCTTACTGCACCTCAGTTTCCTCATAGGGAACAATGAGTAATAGAGCTTAGTTCATAGAATTGTTGAGAAAATTGAATGAGTTAATACTTCTAAAGCAGTTTCAACAGTGCCAGGCAGAATAAGTGATATTTAATTGTTTATTAAACAAAATAAATAATCTATTTATATAAAAGCCAAGCAACCAAATGTCCAGAATGACCAGAACAACCAGTAGCTATGATGCGCACTGCAGCGCCTCCCCCTGGCCGGCCCAGCCAAACAACCTCCCATGGCCCCTTCCCTCCCCCTTGCTGGCCCGGCCCCAATCGACCCCAATCGGCCTCAGTCCTCTAGTCTTTATATGTTTGGTACTAGCTAAAATATCTTAAGGTCAATAGTAATTTAGATGTTTTTTTTCCTTTATTAAAAATCTTCAGCATACTTGCATAGCAGAAGTACTAATGGCCAAAATCAGTAGAGAGGGGCCTAGAGAGCTTCACAATACTTTGAATCTATGACTTCCTTTGACTGAATGTTTGTGTCCTCTCAAATTTCATATGTTGATATTCTAACCCCCCACTGTGATTATGTTAAATGAGGCCTTTGGGGGGTAATTAGGTCATGAGGGTGGAATCATCTAGAATGGGGTTAGTGCCCTTATAAAAGAGACCTCAGAGAGCTCTCTCCCCTTATCCCATGTGAACACACGTGAATCAGGAAGCAGGTCCTCAGCAGACACCAAATCTGCCAGAGACTCAATCTTGGACTTGACAGCATACTGTAAGAAATAAATTTGCTTTTTTATAATCTACCCAGTTTATGATTTTTTGTTATAACAGCCCAAATGAACTAAGAGAATGACAAAACTCAGGGGATGTTCTATCTAAATTATAAATCCAGAATGATGCAATTAACATAAGGCATTTGTATTAATTAGAGTAGAGTAACCCAAAAAATAGACTCATATATGTGATAGGCTCAAATATAATAAAACTTTATTTTTTATTCATTTAAAAGCTGAAATGGTAACAGTGGACATCCCTGTCTTATTCCTGTTCTTAAGGGAAATGGTTTTAGTTTTTGTCCATTGAGTATGATGTTGGCTGTAGGTTTGTCATGTATGGTCTTTATTATGTTGGGGTATGATCCCTCTATTTCCACTTGGCTGAGAGTTTTTATTATAATAAAAATTGGTGTTAGGTTTTATCTAATACTTTTTCTGCATTTATTGATATGATCATGTGATTTTTGTCTTTAAATTTGTTTTTTTGCCCTGCTGGTCTCTACATACAATGCTCCATCTGCCTAGGGAGCCATTTCCTACTTGAAGCCCTGGGTTTACCCATCCAAACACCTGGGGTTCATCTCTAGTCTCTTGCTCTAATATCTTCCTAATATGACCCTTCTCCTATGGCCTAGAATTCTGAATACTTATGTCTACTGGAAAAAGTTCTTACAGACCTTCAGACAGGCTGGACACCAATCTACAGTCTTATTATGAGCACACTGCATTGCAACCTGAATGTCAATGGGAAAGCTGCAATCTGGAAACACACACACACAGGTAACTTTCATCTGTTGTTTAAAGTTAAATGGCCCACTTGGGATTAAATCTATCACCTTGGCCTCATCAGTGCTTGGCTCTAGCCATCTGAGACCTGACTAGGCTAGTGTGAGTTTGCTACAAATAATATCCTCAAGGCATTTCTATATTAGCAACAACACAGCCCTTTATAAAAGGGATGATATGTCAACAAATCAACAAACGACAAGTGTTGGCAAGGATGCGGAGAAAAAGGAACACTCGTGCACTGCTGGTGGGAATGTAGACTGGTGCAGTCACTGTGGAGAACAGTATAGTTTCCTCAAAAAACTGAAAACGGAACTCCCATTGACCTAGTAATCCCACTCATAGGAATATATCCTAAGAAATTAGAAACACCAATCAGAAAGGATATATGCATCTCTATGTTCATAGCAGCACAATTGACAATAGCTAAGATTTGGAAACAGCTTAGGTGCCCTCAGCAGATTACTAGATCAGAACTATGGCACATCTATGCAATGGAATATTATGCTGCCATAAAAAAGAAGAAATTCTTACCATTTGCAGCAACCTGGATGGAATTGGAGAACATTATGCTAAGGAAATAAGCCAATCAATGAAAGAAAAATACCACACGATCTCACTCATTTATGAATAATAAAGAGCATTATAAACTGTTGAACAAAAAAGATAGATACAGAGACAGTAAAGCATCAAGCACAATGTCAAATTACAGCGGGAAGTTTAGGGAGAGGTAGGGGAGATAAGAGATCAACCGAAGGACTTGTATGCATGCATATAAGCATAACCAATGGACGCAAAACTCTGGGGGGTGAGAGCATGTATGGGAGTGGGGTGGGGGGCAATGGTAAGATATGTACATGTATAATACCTTAATAAAAAATGAGAAAAAAATTAAAAATAAAAGGGATGATATCAAGAACTCATTGATAGCCATGTTGTGTATAATAAACAAGGAGTCTATGCATTCACCTCTCAAAACCACTTAAAATCTGCCATAAGGAAACATTTCAGAAATTGTTCCATGATCATTGTTCAATAGCAATGTCATCAAGCTGAATAGAGGCCCTGAATAACTCAGGACTCCAGAGGGTCTATTTTCTGCTCATGGTTGTTTAACAGGGGGGAAATGTCTTATAATCATCAGCACAATGTTTTATAACTTGAGGGCATTGTAGTATTCCAATTTGGGGTAACTAAAGCAATTTCAGGAATGAGTTATTTTTAAATATTCTTAGACTTGAAGTAACTAAAAATAACAAGTGAAAATAAAGACAAAATCGAAGGTCAAAATGTGGTTTACCTTCTGTTGCTACACAGCTAGTCCCAGATTTAGCCACTCACCTTCCTATGTTGCTGAAGTAGGCATTAGTCCCTGGAAACTCACTCAGCAAGTAAGAAAAATGGGAAATATCTGCTTGTGTGATGGATGTCAGGCTCTAGAAGGATCCCATTTGCGCCCCTGCTCCTACATAGCCCCCAATTTCCATATTATTACCTCTTTATAGCTTTATTCTTCTGAATTCCATTAAGCTTTCAGCCTTTTATAGTCCTCTGTGGAATAAACATGAGAAACTCTTGAAGGTGTCAAAACATGAACTCTTACAATGATCACATATCAGGAAGAGAGTAAACGAGGCTCCCAAGAGAATTTCTGGCACTGTATTCTGGAGAGGAGGTATTAGAAGAGAGGCAATATATTGCCAAAGACATAACCATTGGGCTGACTTGGGTGTGCCTGAGTCAGAAATAAGACTGGTCCTACTGGTTTTTGCCAATTTCAGAGGGAACCCCTTTCTTCCTTTAGCAGCCTGGGAGTCCAAATTTGTAATCCAGGTAATGCCAATTCTGTGTATTAAAACCCAAACTTGGGCCCCTACCTACCCTGTGGCTCCCCTGATTCAGTCGGTTTCTTTCAGACCTTCTATGTGGTTCCTCTGTGCTTATGTTCAATAACCGCCTCTTCTGGACTGGGTTGTAAGGTCAGAACCTGGAGTCCATAAAGATTCTGCCAAATTCTGATTTCAAGAATGAAATGAATATCAGGGAAGGGCAAAAAGAGAGCAGCAAAATTTTGCTCACAAAGCCAGGATCTATTTCTTCATGCTTGAAATCCCAAGCTTTCCTCTCCCTATTCAGCAAAAATAGTAACTGGGTCAAATATAGAAAATTCATCACCTCTCCCTTTTATTTACTTCTCCATCTGTGTACAGACTTCATCAATGATGACAATGGGGACTGGCTTAGCTTTGGAGCTTTGGTTAGCTATTTGATGTGAGGAAGCAGCTGAGAGAGCATACGCGCATGCCATTCCTGGGCCCTGCTCTGAGGTAGGGGGAGGAGAGGTTGCTATTGGACTTCTCCCTGTTTGTCAAGTGAGAGATTGTTCTTGGAGCTTGTTATAGGACCCCTAGAAAAGATGCCTTCCCAAATTTGCTTTTTTAGGAAGTCATACAAGAGATGTATTTTAATATTTGTTGCATATTTTTTCTAAGCAAAAATTGATGATAATAATAAATGCCCACTCTATATGACTTGAGAAACAGAAAAAACAAAGTAAAAAGAAGTCATCTATTATCAAACTACTACAAATTAACCATAATAATTACTCTCAATTATGTCACTTTGGTTTTTCCTGTGCATACTTATAAAAATAAAGAAAATTATCGCCGAAACCGGTTTGGCTCAGTGGTAGAGTGTCCATCTGCGGACTGAAGGGTCCCGGGTTCGATTCTGGTCAAGGGCATGTACCTGAGTTGCGGGCACATTCCCAGTTGGGGGTGTGCAAGAGGCAGCTGGTCGATGTTTCTCTCTCATCGACGTTTCTAGCTCTCTATATCTCTCCCTTCCTCTCTGTAAAAAAAATCAATAAAATATATATTTTTTAAAAAAAGAAAAGAAAATTATTAATTATTTATAAACCCCACCACACTTTTCAGTATTTTCTAAGCAGGATAGATGCTGAGGAAAGTTGGGTTACCTCTCACATTTCCTGCATTTAACAAAGCAAAGTTGAAGATCCCGGGGAGATCTAGCTTTTTCTGACTAAAAAAGGACTAGAGCTGTGTTTCAAATATGGTGACTACTAGCTGCATATGGGTAATTTATTTTACATTCAATATAATTAAATAAAATTAAAAATATATTTTCTCAATAGCACTAGCCATATTTCAAATGCTTAATAGCCACATGTGGTTAATTTAACTTAAATCAATTATAATTAAATACATTTTTTTCTCAATTGTGTCAATCACATTTCAGGTACTCAATAGCCATGTGGGGCTAGTGACTGCCATATTGGACAGAGAAGCATACAGAACATTTTAATCAGTGTAGAATATCCTATTGGAAAATGCTTTACTAGGGAACCACAGAAGAGGGGGATATGTTGACAATAAAAAGGGGAGTCACTGAAGGAATTTGAGAAAAATGGAGGAGAGAAAAGTAGCTGCACAAGGACATTAAACTTTGGCATAAGATAAATCATTGAAGGAAAAGTGTTGTTTGAAATACTACTCGGCCATAAAAAAAGAAATACATTTTACCTTATGCAATAGCATGGATGGATCTCGAATGCTAAATGAAATAAGCTAGTCAGGGAAAGACAAGTATCACATGATCTCACTTATATGTACAATCTAGTGAACAAAATGAACTAACAATCAAATGGAGACAGACTCATAGATACAGAGAACAGGACAGACCGACAGCTTATAGAAGGCAGGGGTGTTTGGGGCGTAGAATGAAAAAGGTAAAGAAATTAAGGAAAACAACTCATAGACACAGAAAAAAAAGAAGAAAAATAAGATGTAATATATACATATATTACTTCACCATAAAAAAAGAATGAAATCTTGCCATTTGTGATAACATGAATGTCCCTTAATTTTTTAGCTCTATAACAAACATTTCTTATATTCATCCTTCACACACACACACACAAATATATCTATATCTATCAATATAGATATAGATATAGATATAGATATAGATATAGATATAGATATAGATATAGATATAGATATAGATAAAGATATAGATATGGATATATATTTATATATGTGTGTGTTTATATATTTATAATATTATGTATGCAATACTTATTATACTAGTACTAGAGGCCTGGTGCATGGAAATTCATGCACTGGAGGGGGTGTCCATCAGACTGGCCCAACCCCTCCCACAGTCTGGGAGCCCTTAGGGGCAAGAGGTGACCCAGCAATCGGGGGATGGTGATGCCCCATCACACCTCTGCTGCTACCACTGCCAATAGCACAAGCCTTGGCCATCCCTGGTTACCTGAACCTCAGGCAGCCCTGGGCAGCTGAGCGGCCACCATCTGAGGTTTGCCTGTACCTTGGGCCAGCCCTGGGCAGCTTGGGGGCTGAGGTGACTGGGGGACTCTGCCACTTTGAGGGCAGGGCAGTCAATTAGCATATTCCCTTTTTATTGGCTGTGGGCACCACCATCTTTGTGACAGTGTGAGAGTCAATTAGCCTATTCCCTCTTTATTAGATAAGATATGTAATTAAACACACACATTCGTTTATTTTTATATATTTCTAGAAGTCAAATATCCTGGGTTAGGAGATATACACATTTTAAAGCTCCCAATACATATGGTTAATCCTATATAATGAAGAGCTAATATGCTAATTAGAACAAACAGCAGAATGACCATCTGGATGACCTTCCGGACGAAGCTGGGGCATTGGGCCTCTAGTTTTTGTTTTTGTTTTATAACTGCCAACAGTAATATATCCATATTCCCATTTCCTCACACCCTTCCCAAACCTACGTATTTTTATTCTTTTTGTTTTCAGAGATACTATTTATTTTAATTAGAAGTACTTTTGAAGTTTCTCAAAACAAGTTCAGAAGAACACTTCTAATACTAACACTAATTTTTAGCTTCTTTAAGCATTATAAAAATCCTCTCCCCTATTATGAAATCCAAAAGAAGCAACTTTAATCTCTAAATTACTTGGCGCATCTATGTGAGTGCTTAACAATCTGCTTGTATTCAATATATTTGCATACATCTCCATTTATCCCAACTGGATCAGGATTATATTTTACTCCCCTATAAAATACCTCCAGGACTTAGCATAATGTTTTGTATGCAGAGAACGAATGATGTATATATTGAGTTTAATTGTGTATTTTTGTGCCCTGATGAAAAGTTAAGCTCATGTTGGGCAAATAGAGAAACATGGTACTGATGGTACCAGAACTGATTTTTTTAAAAAATTCTGGCTCTGCTGTGTACAAACCCTGTTTGAGCCTCAGCTTCCCCAGCTATGAAATGAGGGAGTTGGTCTGTGATGTTTCTCATCCATTACAGATCTAACACAGTTCTATTCCAAGGTCCTCAATGTGTGTAGGGATTGGGATGGCATGGTATGGTAGAGGGTGTTTTCATGTGAACACACATGCATTAAAATATGTGAGGGAAAAGTGATGTATGGATGCTCTCTCTTCTCTGCTGGGAGTTGATAGAGATAAGGAAAAAGGTAAAGATGCAGCAACAAGTTTGAACACCAATTAGATAAGACTTCAAAATACACAAGCCACTATAATAAATTGTTTTGAGATGTCTGCTTTGGGCCAATGGGGTAAAAGATCCCATGATGCATTGTGCAGCTGAAGGTCATATTAAAGAACCAACATTTTCACTGTTCTTTCCCCACTCAAGTAGCAACTAAAACGTCTGTGTAGCTTAGCTCTTGATTAAAAGCAGCAAGAGAATTTGTAACATGAGTTAGTAGCCCCCTGAGACTGACACTGAATGGGTCTAATATTAAGAGCCTCTATCTAATTAACATTTGGAAAAAAAACTTTATGCCAAGGATAGATCCCTTCATCGGTGGCATGTCTTGATGCCACGGCCTCATGAATGAATTGCTATCAGGTTTTTTAGTTGGAGATTTTGTGTGGTAATAAGAGTGAGCAGAAAATGAGATAGCAATTTAATAGGATACCACAAGCATCCAACATTCTGGTCAAAAATATATTAGGCACAGACTCAAAGCCAGGGCCTCACTATGTACCATCAACCTGTGGGAATCTGCTCCTCTGCCTTCTTTTATTAAACATTAGTTCATTTGAATCAGGGAGTCTTTCCACAGATTCATTGTGAAGAACCACAGTTACCAATACAAACTGCAGTTCTTGAGAACACACAGAAAATTAAAAATCATTTTCTTACCCAGTTGGCATGGCTCAGTGGTTGAGCATCTACCTATGAACCATGAGGTCACTGTTCAATTTCAGGTCAGGACACATGGCCCAGGAGGGATGTACAGGAGGTAGCTGATAGATGATGTTTCTCTCTCGTAGATGTTCCTATCTCTCTATCCCTCTCCCTTCACCTCTCTATAAAAATATATATATATATTTTTTAAAATCATTTTATTAATGGGTTCACTGATGTCCTGAGAGCAGAAAGTATTTTCTCAGGGTCACACAGTGTTAAAGTAGCAGAACCAGGACAGGAAGCTAAGTTCAGTAGAAAATATTGAGGAGCACCCCTACTCCTGTTTCATTCACAGAACCAATATTGAGTATATACTGTGTTCCAGGAATAGTGCTAGGCATTGGGGACATATCTGATAACAGGCAGATCTGTCTTCATGGAAGCTTTCTAGGATGGCTCACTCTTTACTGACAATAAACTACTTGCCAGAGTTCCAAAGCCACTTCTGAGGTCCATTTATACTAGAACCAAAATATCAGTGTTCACTGTAAAGAGTCCAAAGGACCTCATTTTGGGGACTGAATGACGTCCAGGTCTCCTTTACTTGCCACATTCTCTCAAAAATGTGCAAAGGACTAAGAGCAATTCTCTTTTCTATCAATTGTTTTATAGGGATACTAAAATAGAAGCAGCATCTTGTCAAAGGCATCCATGCTAACCATAAATTTTATCAAATTCACAGTGCTTTGAGCCCACATTTTCATTAGTTTAGAATGTGCAATGTTTGTTTCAGGAGTAAGAAAATGAACTAAAAACATGTTCCATCAAGTCAGATAGCTGTAAGTGACTGAACCAGGACCAGAAATCAGGCCTTTTTTACTCTGCAGAGACCAGATGAGAAAAATTTTGGGAAGAAGACAAGCAGACACTTACAAGATAATTACCAGAACTAATGGGTCATACATTCACAAATATTTATTGAGTCCTTACTGTGTAGCACATTTGTAAAAAGCGATGTATATGGAGTGATGAACCAGATAGAGTCTGGACTCTCAGAATTTAAAAACAGTGACAGCCAATCTTAGGAACCAGACAAGGCTGACATTCCATCACACCGCCTTCCAGCTGTGTATATTCTAGTGCACTATTTATTTCCAATGGGATGAGTGCAATTAGGGTTTTCAGGATGTAGAATAAATAAATCACTATTCTGTTCTGTCCTCTGAGCTAATAAATTATCCCATATACCCTCAAAGATTTTTTAATTTCTTTCTTTCTTTTTTTTTTTTAGTTTTTCATTGGCTTTTTTAATTGTCTGAAGATTTACATATGTCTCCTTTTCCCCAATTAACTCACCTCCCCCCCCCCCAGCCATTCCCACCTGGGGCAAACCCTCACCACCCCAGTGTCTGTGTCCATTGGTTATACTAATATGTATGCATACAAGTCCTTTGGTTGCTCTCTAACTCCCCTTCCCCTACCGTTTGTCTCCAGATTGATCTATCCTTGTTCAAATTATGTTGATCATTATATCCCACATATGAGTGAGATCATGTCATATTTCTCTGACTGGCTTATTTCACTTAGCATAATGCTCTCCAGTTCCATCAATGTTGTTGAAAATGATAAAAGTTTCTTCTTTTTTACATCGGCATAGTATTCTATTATGTAGATGTACCACAGTTTTTTTTTTTAATCCACGTGGGCTGTTTACAAATCTTATATATTGTAAATTGTGCTACTACGAACATAGGAGTACATATATCCTTTCTAATGGGTGTTTCTGTTTTCTTGAGATATAATCCTAGAAGTGGGATTATTGGGTCAAATGGGAGTTCCATTTTTAAACTTTTGAGGAAACTCCATACTGTCTTCCATATTGGCTGCACAAGTCTGCATTCCCACCAGCAGTGAAGGAGGGTACCTTTTTCTCCACATTCTCACCAGCACTTGTAATTTGTTGATTTGTTCATGATAGCCATTCTGACAAATGTGAAAAGGTATCTCATTATCGTTTTGATTTGCATCTTTCAGATGATTGGTGATTTTGAGCATGTGTTCATATGTCTCTAGGCCTTCAAAAAGTGTCTTTTTAGATCCTTTGACCATTTTTTTGATTGGATCATTTATCTTCTTTTTGTTAAGTTATATGAGTTCTCTGTAAATTTTGGAGATTAAAATCTTATCAGAAATATAATTGGCAAATATTATCTCCCATGCAGTGGGCTTTCTTGTTGTTTTGTTGATGATTTCTATTGCTGTGCAGAAACTTTTTATTTTTATATATTTCTTTTATTTATTTTCTCCTTAGTCTCCATTGTCCTAAGAGCTGTGTCTGTAAAGGTATTGCTATGACATATGTCTGCTACTTTTGCTGCCTATGGAGTCTTGTAGGATTTTTATGGTTTCCTGTCTTATATTTAAGTCATTTAGCCATTTTGAGTTTGTTTTTGTGTATGGTGTAATTTGTTGTCTAGTTTCATTTTTTGCATGTATTTGACCAAATTTCCCAGCACCATTTATTAAAGAGGCTGTTTTGACTCCATTGTATGCTCTTGCCTCCTTTGTCAAATATTAATAGAACATAATGGCTTGGGTCAATTTCTGGGTTCTCTGTTCTGTTCCATTGATATATATATGTCAGTTATTGTGCCAGTATCAGGCTGTTTTGAGAACTGTGGCTTGGTAATATAGCTTGATATCTGGTAATGTGATCCCTCCAACTTTCTTCTTCTTTATCAGAATTGCTGTAGCTATTCAGGGTCTTTTTTTATTCCAGATGAATTTTTGGATAGCTTGTTCTAGATCTTTGAAATATGCCATCTGTACTTTAATGGGGATAAAAAATAAAAAATGTGAAGTATGAAAGGTCATTCACTTCCTCTACTATTCTGCTTAGCAGGTCTGTTTCCTGTCAAGTACACAGCACAGTATTGAAGTTCCCTATGCTCCACCACTCCTCAATCCTCTGTATCATAAGCCACAACCTTGTTTTCAAGCAGTTGGGATCTCTTTGTTTTCAGCCTGCCTTTAGTTGTATTTAGACAAGAGTCAATTTCTCATACAACCGCTCAGTGGCAGTGTTTCTGTATTAATGTCTGGTGCTATAATGCCCACCCCTACCCAGTGTTTAAATTGCTTTCCCTGCAGCATTCAATACTGGGTTGGGGGGATAGACTGCCCATTTGGAAGTCTTCAACAATTACTTGGAATTTCTGCTCATCTCTCCCCATCTGACCCCCAGGTTCCAGAAAAACAGCATTCCCCTGCAATTTCAGTGAGTGTTTTTTAATTGTAAGATCCTATGTATTGGCCTTAGCAATCAAAAGCAAGGATTTAAAAAAAGAAAAAGAAGGAAACAAAAGCCGCAGAACTGCACAGACTCGCATCTTTTTCCCCTGGCACTCCACAGCTAGTATACTGGTAGAACTTTAGGGTGCCTTTCTGGGCCCAGCCCTGCTGTGAATTAACTTCTATAGTCCCCTTCTGTCAGCAGCCCTGTGGACCCCCTTCTACATTCAAGAGCTACACTGATCCCAACAGCCACGGATTTCGTGGGGCACAGTCCTCCTCTGAGACTATTTCCTGCTGTGCATGTTTCGTGTGCAATTCTCCCTCCAGTCTGGATCCCAGATCTCACCTTTCCCTATGTGATATCTGACCTTTCCATCCATGGATTGCCTCACCAGCTATGTTTAATTTGCCAATTCCTGGTGGATGTAATCGATTCAGCAGTTCCTTCTATCTGCTCTGTGAGAAGGCACAGGGCTCATCCGCATATTCACACAGCTTTGTCTCCTCCTGGATAGACTTCTAGGCACCCACAGTCAGAGAGACTGGAGTTTTGGTGTTCCTAGGTTTGCAGCTGAAGTAGCTGTTCCCTGGGGGGTTGTGGTTGTAGGGTCCCAGGAGGTATCTGAGGGTCTCCCTGGTTTATGGTAAGGCTGGGCTTCAGATCACCACTACTCTCCCCTTCAAGGTGGCGCAGTCTCTGAGGCAGAGCTGGCCACTCTGGGAGAGAGTTCAACAGCAGTAGAGGCTGCCCAGCCAGGGCAGCCCCATCCGGCAGTCCTCAACAATTCCTTGGAATATAGCTGTCCCTCACTCACAAATACATACACTCCTCACACATCCATGCACTCTCCTTTAGTTCTCTCACTCACACAGTATCTTGCAGCCTTCTGTCCCATCAGCAGCCATCTTGGATATGAGATTTTCTAATTTCTGCCTACATTATTGAATGTTCTCAGAAAACTAAGGAGAAAGGGAAGACCACAGCTTCCTGCCATCTTGATAGTATATGATTCCCAAAATGTATTCCCAACCTCTTATTGAGTTACAGTTCTAATATCTAGCTTTCTGCATGCCATCATCACATGTTTCTCATTTGTTCTCCTTGGTTCTGTGAATGGCAGTCATCTATGCCCAAAGACTTGGCATCTTTTATTCCTCCCTTCCCCATGCACTCCACCTCTAATTACTTGTCAAGTCTTCTCTATTCTACCTTTGGATTCTCTCTCCGTCTGTTTCCTCTTCTTGATCTCCAACATCTGAAGGGACTGTGATGGCTAATTCTGTTTATCAACTCACTGGACTAAGGGATACCCAGAGAGCTGATAAAACATTATTTCTGGGCATGTCTGTGAGAATGCTTTTGGAAGAGATTAGCATTTGAATCCGTAGCTTAAATGAAGAAGATCACCCTAGCAATGTTAATGGGCATTATCCAGTCTATGGAAGGCCTAAACAGAGCAAAAAAGAAGAGGAGGGGCAATTTGCTCTCTCTGACTGAGCTAAAACATCTATTGTCTTCTGCCTTGCACATCTGCACTCCTGGCTCTCAGACCTTTGGACTTGAACTTACACCATCATCTTTTCTGGTTCTCAAGCCGACAGACTGTGACTGAATTATACCACCGGCTTTCCTGGATCTCCAGTTTACAGACAGCAGATTATGGGACTTTTGGGCCTCTATATCACATGAGCCAATTCCTATAATAAATATTCATATATATGTTCTCTTTCTCTAGATAATCCTAATATGGGGACTAATATTCAGACAGGACAAGTGAACTGTCCAAGATTACATTGTACATAAACAGCAGAGGTGGTATTACAGCCAATGCATATCTGACATCAAAGTACATAGTCATGCACTATGGCAAATATGACCCTTATTTACTCTCACTTATCCAACTCCAATGCTTTATTAGACCTTATTTACAGTTTCTATTCAGCCTTTACTATAAAATCTTTCTGATTAATCTTCCTAAAGCATTGTTTTTACTAAAAGCTTTTATCATTGCTTTCTAAATGTATCAGATGCTTGGTATATTCCAAGATCAAAAACAAGATCAACATGGCTTAACCATAGTAGATGCAAGAATATGTTTTCATCATCTCGGTGTCTTTCTTCTTGTGCCTGAGAAGTAATAATTCTGAAACACTCTTTAAATTATAAATTTTCTCTAGTTCCATAGGTGTGTATTATCTCTTCAACTAAAATGTAAACTCTTTTAGGTAAGGTGCCATGATTTATCTATCTATCTATCTATCTATCTATTTATTTATTTCCTTTTCATTTAATTTATTGGGATGACACTGGTTAACAAAATTCTAAAGGTTGCAAGTTCACAATTCTACAGAATATCATCTCTACACTCTAATGTGTGTTCACTACCCCAAGTCGTCTCCCTTCATCAACATTTATATCCCCTATACCCTCCTCCACCTCCCCACCTCCTCTCCTGTACAATCACCACACTTTGTGTCCATGAGTTATTTTTCTTTCTTTTCTATTTTGATCAATGCCCTCCAACAGTCCCCACCCAGGTTCCTTCTCCAGACAGTTTTCTGCCTGCTCTCTATCTATTAGTCTGTCTCTATTTTGATTGTTAATTCATTTTGTTCATTAGATTCCACATATAAGTGAGATCATATGGTACTTGTCTTTCTCTGACTGGCTTATTTCACTTGGCATAATGTTCTCCAGGTCTTTCCATGCTATCAAAAATCGTACTTTTTCTTTCTTTTTTATGGCTGAGTAGTGCCATGGTTTATGTCTTTGTATGTACCTCCACAGCGTCTTGGGGTGGGGGAAGAAATTTTAAAATACTGAAGGGAGAGTTATTAAGTAATACACAAAAGGACTACTTTTGTATTCCATTTTTTTTTGAAGGACACTTGAAGAACACACAGATACTGCCTGAAACTTTCAAGTTGGAAAGCTTACAAGTACTTATTTAGCCATGCTGAGCATTCTATCTGTTCCCACTGACCTCATCTTCACTTTTTCCCACTGTCTTGTAAATTACCTATAATAAAATAAGTTTGGCATTGTTGTTTCTTAAAGGCAAGCACTATGACTCACTCATCTCAGTGTTCACCCTCTCCCACAGCACCCAATGTATTACTTTGCACATACTAGATGAATAAATGATTTATTAAAATATATTTTTATTGATATCAGAAGGAAGGGAGATGAGAAGAGAGAGATAGAAACATCAATGATGAGAGAGAATCACTGATGGGCTGCCTCCTGCATGCCCCCTCCTGGGGATCGAGCCTGCCACTTGGGCATGTGCCCCGACTGGAAAAACAAAACAAAACAAAACAAAACAAAACAAACAAACAAACAAAACAAAAAACCTGGACCTTTCACAGGCTGATGCTCTGTCCATTGAGCCAAACTGGCCAGAACAATAAATTATTTTAAAATAAAATATAATAACAGTAATAGTTTAAAAGAAGATATACCACAGTCCAGGGACCTTCAGTTTGCACTGGCTTGTCATTCTGATCCTTCCAAATGAATCATATCCCAAATGGAATTCTTCTCCCCAAACAAGCCCCTCTGTCATCTCCATTATCCTGTTTTTGCCATCAGTAGCACGAAGAATCTTCCAGTATCCTAGATTGGATACTTTAGGGATCTCGTTAATGAAAGTAAAATGTAAATGGCAATAGATTAAGTTGAACTGTTCAGTAGACATTTGGAAACTAAGGCAGAGGTGGAATGGCTACTTTTAGCAATGAGGAAGGGTTTTGTCCTTCCTTTGAGACTAGAGAAAAGAATTATAAATATGAACAGAGTCAGAGATAAGTTGAAGTGGGGAGAAGAGGATATGTAAGGGACTCAGCCTCATCAAAGTAGAAGAGGTCATTGCTAAGGCTGGGAGTGGAGGCTAGATGAGAGGAGGTCTGAAATAACTGGTTTCTGGGACTCTCTTGGGTACTGAAAAGTTTGAAATTCTGCAAGGATCCTGAATCAACCTGACATTCTCAAATGAAAGTCCCATTGTTTGCACTTTTTGAAAAATGACTGTAGAGGCTGACTAAATTAAAATTTTATCCTGGGCAATTTATGGGTATAAGATGAATGTGCTTTGGGTAGAGTGGCCCACTTACACAGGTCCCATTTATAGCATAGGTAGCATATAGTTCCTCTTATAAAAACAATAATTCTTAGATATAGTGTAAGATTATTCTCCTATGCAATTCTTCCATTGCAGTTTTAGGATGGAATAGAAATTCAATTCCAAATTGTTAGTCTTCTTTATCATTATTATTAATTAATTTTACTTGAAGAAATATGTCAGTACCCATATTTTTGTTCTTTTAACCTCTTACAAACTTTCGCTTTATGTAGGTCATTTTTCACCTTCTTTTTTAAGGTATTTTATTTTTATTTTTTTCTTTAGTGAGTAAAGTATTACTTATGTGTCCTTATCCCCTCATTGCCAGCTAACCCCCCACGTAATGCCCTCACCACTCTGGTGTCTGTGTCCATTGGTTAGGCTAATATGCATGCATGCTTATGTATACTAATAAAAGCCTAGGCAGCCCTCGTGCACAATGTCATCACAAGATGGCCACCATAAGATGGCCATCACAAAGATGGCTGCCACAAGATGGCCATGCGCACAGCGGAGACAGGGCTCCGTGGCCAATGCAGTGAGGCCTGGGAGTCCCGTAGCTCCACAAGGTTTGGAGGAGGCCAGTCCCGGAGTTTCCACCACCTCACACAGAGGAGGCAGGTTCCTGAGGAGGAGACGGGTTGCAGCAGGGGAGTTCAGTTGTGGGTGATCAGACCGGCAGGGGAGGGCAGTTGGGGGTAATCAAGCTAGCAGAGGAGGGAAGTTGGGTACGATGGGGTCAGCAGGGGAGGGCAGTTGGAAGCAATCGGGCCAGCAGGGAAGGAAAATTGGGGGTGATTGGGCCGGCAGAAGAGAGCAGTTGGTCAGGCAGGCGAGCAGTTAGGAGCCAGTGGTCCCGGCAGTTGAACATCACCTGAGGGGTTCCAGATTGGAGAGGTTGCAGGCCAGGCTGAGAGACACCCACCCCCATGCACAAATTCCGTGCACTGGCCACTAGTCTATATATATATATAGCCAGTACCCATGACTACCCGGACTACCAAAAAAAACAGTCACTATGTGCTGCATTGAGCACCTCTCAGCCCCTCAGTCAGAATAAAAGTTAAACAGTTGTCCTCAAACATTTTTAACAAACACCTTAAGGGAAAAGACTTTTTGCACTAAGTGAGCTCTGTGTCAGATTTTCTCTGGACAAGAATGATTTTTTGCTTTCTTGGGGGCAATATTAGCTCTATTATGAATACATGACTTACAATATTCCAAAATTATTTGTTTTCTTTTTCCATATAACACACATAGTAATATCAGCATAACACTACAATTACTACCTCCACCAATCTATGATAATAAAAGGGTAATAAGCTAATTAGACCAATCGTCTTCCGGATGTCATTCCAGACATCCTTCCTGATGAAGCTGGGCTGGAGGGAAGCCAGACCATGTCCCAGGTGCCTGCTGGCAGCCAGAGGAGGGAAGCCCAGGTTTCAGGTGCTGGAGAGAAGCTAGTGCCAGCAGGCAGGGGAAGGAAGGCCTACTTTTGAATGAATTTTCATGGATTGGGCCTCTAGTATTACTTAATAGTTTAAACATTTTGGATGTACTAACTCTTTCTTCTCCCATATCTTTAATGGTTTTACTATATCTACAATGCCTCATCATATAGCCATTCCATATTCTCTCTCTCTTAACTATCACTTGGACTTAATTCTGGGAGTATCTATATATTTAATGCTCACAATTCATCCTTATGTTGTTATATTTCTAGACATATAGAGAGATCTTTTGGCTATCTAAAGATAGTTCTCCATTATTTCCTCAAGATGTGCTTATATCAGTATTATTTTATTTCCTAGATATCAATAATTTATCTGTGCCCTCTATATTGGAAAGTTGGTGTTCCTGGATATAAATTTCTTGCCTCACATATTCTTTCATTGAATATCATAAAAAGATTACTCAATTCTGTTGTGGCTTAAAACTTAATTGTTAAAAGTCAGATTACATCTGATTCAATTTTTTTTCTTTTAAGCCTTGCTCTCTTTATCAAAGATGCCTAAAGAACTATTTAACTTTAAAGCTTGGTGATTTTACTAGAACCTATTCCTAGTGTTTTTCATTCTGGGTCAATATTCTTAGGTAAACAGTGAGTGTGTATTTTCTTCCTTCCTTCTTTCCTCCCTCCCTCCCTCTCTCCATTCCTTTCTTTTTTTCTTCCTTCCTGCCTCTCTTCCTCTCTTCCTTCCCTCCCTCTCTCCTTCCCTCTGTTTCTTCCTTCCCTCCCTCCCTCCCTCCCTCCCTCCCTCCCTCCCTCCCTTCCTTCCTTCCTTCCTTCCTTCCTTCTTTCTTTTCCTCACCCGAGAATATTTTACCATTGATTTTTAGAGATAGTGGAAGAGAGCTGGAAAGAAAGAGAAAAACATCAATGTGAGAGAAACATATTGATTGGTTGCTGAACATGGCCCAGACCTAGGAGAAACCTGCAACCAAGGTATGTGCCTTTGACCGGAATCTAACCAGGGACCCTTTGGTCTGCATGACAACCGTCCATCCACTGAGCCAAACTGGCTTGGGCATATATTTTCTCTGTGTGTGTGTGTGTGTTTCTGTTCCATTGCTTGGTTTCCTTCTTCAGGTATGTTGGATCTTCCTTTCTTGCCTTCCATGTGTACTATTTTCACTAAGGTTATTTCATCTCTTCATTTATTTTTTTAAATTTGCTTAGAGGATAAATTTTGTATTAAGTGATTTTATCACAAAGTATAATAAATAAAGACAATGATAGGAAACTTTTTATAATGTTTACAACTGCTGAGGTAAAAATAAAATTAAAATAACATTTTTCTTTAAATCTTCTCTTTCTCAAGGCATTATTTGTTATTTACTCACCCTTGGATTTCATTTAGTTTGTTCATTTTTAAAATATATTTTTCTGCTATTTCTTTTTTTAAAAATATATTTTATTGATTTTGTACAGAGAGGAAGGGAGAGAGATAGAGAGTTAGAAACATCGATGAGAGAGAGTCATTGATCAGCTGCCTCTTGCACACCCCCTACTGGGGATATGCCCGCAACCAAGGTACATGCCCTTGACCGGAATCGAACCCGGGGCCCTTCAGTCCCCAAGCCGACGCTCTATCCATTGAGCCAAACCGGTTTCAGCCATTTTTCTGATATTTCTAATTCTTTTGTGAGTTGGTACCCTTATTTATGAATTTTTCTAAATCTGATTTATATTATTATTTTATATCTTCTATCATATCCTTAATACACTTTAATTTTTTAATGCATAACAATTTTTATCTGTCTTCAAGGTATGTCTTCTGATGTGTTTTCATGGTATAAAGAATATTATTTTGCTCCTTATTATCTTTTCTTATAGTAACTTTAAATTATATTTTTGCCTTTATATGTTCCTGTAGCTTATTTTAATGTGAATGTAGTTTGACACAACTTTTAGAAAGAGGCATAAAGCAGATAGACTTTATAACTTCACAGAGTCCTCTCTTCTGTTGTTTTTGTGTAGTATTAATCAATATGGCTGTTCTCTTTCTGAGATTTCTTATATCTGCTTTCCTCCTCAACTTTTATTTAATGTTCTATTTCCCTCATCTCTATTGTTCCTACTATGCTCAAGTGCCAAGAGTCTCTCCTCAATATGAGGCTCCATCATGATAAGCGAGTCCTAGTGGGTCAATTTTAATATATTATATGAATAAATAGCTCTGGTTCTTTCAGGTCTTCTTAGCACTGGCTCTTATAATTTATTTTTATTTAATTTAAAATATTTTATTTAATATTTTATATATATTTTTTCATGTATCTCAATAATCATATTTATCATTTTCATTGGTTGCAAGCAATACCATTAAAGTATCATAATTTTATAACTATTTCTCTATTAATGGCTGTTTGGGATATATCCAGCTTTCTATAATAATAAATACATGTAATAGTTTCCTTATGAATTATATCCTTAAGACAAATACCCTGGAGTGAGACTATTTAGTAAAAAGGTATGAATATTTCTATGCCTCTTGCTAAAAACTACAAGATTGTTCATCAAATTCACTGAGGTAATTTGTAATGCTGCTAGGAATGTATAAATGTTTCAATTTCCTCAAATAGTCTCATCACTAGTTTTAATAATGTTCCTTTACTGTTGCTAATTTTAGAAGTACAGTATAATGAAACATTTGATCATTGTTTTAATTTGTACTTCTTTTACTGTTGGCAAGACTGCACACTGTTTTCTATGTTAATTTACTAATGGTGTTTCATCTTATGTAATGATTCTTATATATATTTTTTTTACCACTGTCCATGGTGAACTTAATGCAATTAAAAAAAAAACACAACTCAATATATTTTGGAAATGTCATTATATGTATTAAATATAATTCTGTATTTTGTCACTTAACTTTTATCTTGGTTTTATTGTGTTTTAGTTGTATTAACATATTGTGCAATCACACTGCCTATTTTTCCCTTCGTAATTTATTTCCTCCTTTAATCAAACATTATCTCTCTCAGTACCTGAATAAATGCTACATGTTCTCTTTTTATTCCCCAATAATTATTTTTTTCTAAATACTTGACACTTTAATTTCTGTTATTGATTGTGATATATTATTATATGAGATATAGGTTTGTTAATTTTCCCCATGGTAATGCCATTATCTAAATAGCATTCATAAAAATGAACCCCTTCCCTGTTGTTTTATTAAATTTAATTGGATGTGTTTTGAACTCTTATACATGTTGATTAAAGCCTATATTCATATTAGTAGAGGGTACCTAATTTTAATCAAACAGTCTGTGTCTACAATGCTGCTGTTTGAGAAACAAAGTCAAAGCTAGCATCATATCATCAAATGTTATAATGGAAAGTCCTCAAAAGTAGCCTTTATCTTTTTCTTCCCTCCCTTCCCTTCCTTCCTTCTATAGAGAGAATGCCATTTACTCCTTATTTCTATTCCCACTAAAGACATCCAAGTTGCCATCTGAAGAAAAATAGCTGGCTTTTTATGCTTTATGGATGGAGAAGGTGGAGAACCAATGTATGTATCCAAAAGCCTTTTCTAGAAATCTCCTTCCCTTGTGCTTTCATTACTCTCTAGCATCTAATTCTTCTCAGACAGAAGTAAAGAAATGGTACTGACTAAAAGGGAGAATAATTTGGATCTCTTGGACTGACCATCACATCCACACATTCCTCATATTAGACAGTATATGTGTTTCCAGAGTGTGAACTGAGTCACTGTAAATGTAGCTGTATTCTCCCAATGAGTGGAGTTATAATGTATACTTTCTCTGTGGCATTGTTGACAAGTAATTTTGTAAACCAAAACTTTGGTAAAGCAAACATTAGGCATGCTTCAGAATCACTTGTGATTTTTAAGCAACTTAGGCCTCTCTCTGAGAATCTATATGCCTTATTGACAGAATCTTTAGAGTAAAAATGGAGTGGAGTAATTTTACTCTTTAGAGTTAAAATGGGAATATGTGTAATTTGACAAAGCCCCAGAGGATAATTTTATACCTATCTCCTACATTCATGTGCATGTGCACACACACACACACACACACACACACACACACACACACTCACACACACAATCCCTAAAGCAAGGTACACTGATTATGTTCTATAAATTCCTATATTTTCCTTTATTGGGTTTTCTTAAATGGGAACCCATTTGTGGAGTATACAACCAGACAGCTGCTCTTATATGCCAACGAATGTAGACAGATACAAAGAGGGTCATCAATAATTTTTAAATTAAATTGAGTCTTCAAAAATATATTTCCAAAAGAAAGGTTTTGTGCATTTGGCAATCTGTGCTCTGTCATTTAACGAAGCTGGCACACTTTTGACTTTAGGTGGCAATAAAATGAATAATAATAATTTAAACAAACAAACAAACACTGCTTCACAGCCCAAGTGTCCATCAGTAGATGAGTAGATAAAAAAAGCTATGGTACATTTACATAATGGAGTACTACTTAGCCATAAGAAAGAACTAAACCTTACCCTTTGCAACAGCATAGATAGACCTGGAGAGCATTCTGATAAGCATAATCAACCAGTCAGAGAAAGACAGGTACCATATGATTTCACTTATGTGGATTGTAATGAACAAAATACACTAACAGATTCATAGACACAGAGAACAGAATTACAGCTATCAGAGGGGAGGGGGGTTGTGGAGCTGGGTAAAAACGGTAAAGGGTTTAAGCAAAAAATAACCCTCATAGGCACAAACAACAGTATAGTGATTACCAGAGGAAAGGGGGGTGGGAGAGGTTAAAGAGTATAAAATGAAGATAAATGGTGTTAAGAGGAAACTTATCTTGGTGTGGTGAACACACAATACAATATACAGATAATGTGTTACAGAATTGTACACCTGAAACTTATATAATTTTATTAACAATGTCACCACAATAAATTAAAAAAAGAAAAATAGGAAAGAAAAAACTGCTTCAGAGGCAACTTTTAAGCTCTAGATATTCAGTCTAGGACTCATGAGACATAATTTCCTACTAGGCATTGGACCTGCAATGAAGGCAAAGAGCAATTATGTGAACAAAATATCATCTCAAGGTTTAAATATGCAGAGATACATAAGATAGGGGAATATATAACTCCAGAGGTCCTACCATACGTCAGACAGTATTCTAGATGTTTTTAAAATATTCCCCCTAAATTTTATATTAACTTGGGGAAGTATGGAATCTGTAAATAGATTATGAAACTGAGGCTTGGAGCAGTTTAGAAACTAAGTTCATATAAATAGTTGGTGGTGAAGACCTGGGATCCAGGTGTTTCTGACTCAAGGGCCCTGCTTTTACCCACTAAATTTCAATGTGGAAGAAGCAATTTAGCAACATTATCAGCTAGATAGACAGCAGATAATTAGCAGCAAATGTCACCAGGGTTGGTTGTAGGATGGTGATGTTCAGGCTTCCTACTGCCTTTTATTTACCAGTGACAGTGGAATGCTGGTGTCAGTGGCAGGCTAAGAATTAAGGTAACAAAGCAGAAAGCAATCACAATCCATGGTGTAGTTTTCCATTTGTCTATAATGAAGTGAAGAACAAGGAGGCCACTGTCAACCAGTACTGAATTTGTGAGAAAGGAGAGGAATAAAAGAAAATTTAAATAACTCAGCCTTCTGGGCATTATCTCTTGTTATATTCCATTTGCCTTATATCATCCAATCATTTGCAACATGCCCATCTCTTTCATTCTCCCATTCAGCATTGAGGAACACACCCTACTTGCTCTGTCTTCTTTTGACACAGCTAGATTTCAGCCTTAATCTTCTTGACTAATCTTCTAATTAGTCTTCTTATTTCATCCCTAACACTTCTAATTAGTCTTCTCTTATTTTATCCCCAACAGGTACTTAGATACCTTCATTGTTCATGAAAGTTTTCTTAAATCCAAGTCCTTCAGAAATTTATTTCATAGCCACAGTTAAGTATTTTTAAATATTTAATTGTGGTAAAATACACATAACATAAAACTTACCATGTTAACCATTTTTAAGTGTACATGATCTCACTCATATATGGAATCTAATGAACAAAATGAACTGATGAGCAAAACAGATCCGGAGACATAAAAGCACACAATAGAGTGCCAAACCTCAGAGGGAAGGCTGGGGAGGGTTGATGGGAGGGAAGAGATCAACCAAAGAACTTGTATGCATATATGCATATACCATGGACGAAGACAATAGTGTGGAGAAGGCCTAGGGTGAGAGATGGGTCAGGCTAAAAGAGGTCAATGAGGGTAAAAGGGGACATTTGTAATACTTTCGAAAATAAATATTATATATCCACACAATGAACTATTATTCAGTGCTAACATGAAATGAGCTACCAATCCATAAAAAGACATGGAGGTAACCGACTCTTTGTGCAAATAGCAATATTAAAATATTTCCTCTAATTAATCCCCTTTTAATGTGCATGAATTTCGTGCACAAGGCCACTAGTATGTAATAAAGGCCTAATCTCCAAAATGTATAGGGAACTCATACATCTTAACAGAAGGAAGATAAATAATACAATGAAAAAATGGGCAAAGGACCTAAATAGACACCTTTGAAAGTGGACATACAGAAAGCCAAGAGATAAACGAAAACATACATAAAGTCACTAATCATCTGAGAGATGCAAATCAAAATGACAATGAGGTACCATCTCAGACTTGTCAGAATGGCTATCATCAACAAATCAACAAATGACCAGTGCTGGCAAGGATGCAGAGAAAAAGGAACCCTTGTGCACTGCTGATGGGAATGCAGACTAGTGTAGCCACCATGGAAAACAGTATGAACTTTCCTTGAAAAATTAAAAAGGGAACTTCCATTTGACCCAGTAATCCCATTTCTAGGAATATGTCCCAAGAAACCAGAAACACCAATCAGAAAGGACATATGCACTTTTATGTTCATAGCAGCACAATTTATAATAGCTAAGGTTTGGAAACAGCCTAAGTGCCCATCAGCAGATGAGTGGATTAAAAAAAACTGTGGTACATCTACACAATGGAATACCACCCTGCTATAAAAAAGATGGAAGTTTTACCATTTGCCACAGCATGGATGGAACTGGAAAGCATTGTGCTAAGCGAAATAAGCCAGTTGGAGAAAAATAAATATCACATGATTGCACTCATATGTGAGATATAATTATCAAGATAAACTGATGAACAAAAATAGATCCAGAGACAAGGTAGCACTAAACAGACCATCCAACCTCAGAGGAAAGGCTGGGGAGGGGGTTAGAGACCAACCAAGGGACTTGTATGCATGCATATAGGCATGGCCAATGGACACAGATACTAGGGATGTTGTGAGAGCATGTGCTGGGGGTTGGGGGTGGCTGGGAAGATGTAAATGTGTGAAAAAAGAGACATGTAATACTATATGTAATTCTTTAAACAATAATTTTTTTAAAAAATAAGCAAGTGCCTTATTAGCATTTCTTCCTATGGTACTTTGTCAGGAAGACAGGCAATGAAAGGCAAACGTTCATTGCACAATTGATTATACTAAGCAAAGTTTCGGGATATTCCTGGGTAGGGACTGAAAAGTATAATTATGTTTCTTTGACTCCCAAAATGCTGTACTCAGAGGGCTGCCAGAGTCAGCAAGAATACAATCATCTAGCAAGCCAAGCGTGTCAGAGATTTGAGGCTATAAAAGATGACTAGCAATATATCAAAACATCAACTTAATCCAATTGTTCAAGCAAAGATGTATTAGAACAGCTGCCTTGGGCCTGTTGGAGATTGGCTGACATAGTCCTTCAAATCCTGACAAAAGGAGGCCATAGGGCTGTATATCATCAGCCTTAATATTTGCAACCCCATGTAAGAATTGCATTGCCTCTGTTGTTAGAGCTCCTACTACCAGTTTGTGTCCTGTGCCTTTGTGCTGACAGTGCTGACGGCTTACTTCACATTCAGAAATCAAAACATGAATGAGACAAAGTAAAAAGCTAAAATAAGTATACAATGCTAGTAAATATTTTAATTACTTTTATTGGGGTGACATTGTTTAATGAAGTATATAGGTTTCAAGTGTACAATTATATGATACATCATCTATATATTGCATTGTATGCCCACTACCCAAAGTCAAGTCTCCTTCATCACCATCATCCTATTTTCATCCTTTACTAGTTCCCCCATCCCCTTCCCTCTGGTGAATACCATACTGTTGCCCATGTTGATGAGTTACTGTTTGTTATAAATATTTTAATTTTATATATATTATGATGCTTAGATATCCAAAAAAAAAAAAAAAAAACAACAAAAAAAAAACAACCAACTTTCTGTCTGGAAGAATCTATCCATCCTGGGGCTATCTCAATTCTTAGAGATAATAGAGGGCCCAGCCAGAAGTATATCTTTGCTATATAAACCAACTAATCCAGAGCAACTATCTCTACTGCCTGATCCTTTAAACCCATAGGAGACAATATCCTTCTAACTTTATTAACACAGGTTCTGGTCCCAGACAACTAGGGATCACCCCTATAGCCCAAAGCTCTTGGAAATTATTCAAACTAGCCAATCCAAAACTCTTTACCCTATGTTGCCCTTCCCACAGATATTCCAATGAAAGCTGATGCCTAAACCTTTCCTCCTCCCTCCTGTCTTCTGCCTCCTGAACACCTTAGTGCTTTCCCAAATGGCCCTGCAAGACTTGTCATACCTTTTTTCTCTAGCACTTGTGAGTATAATAAACTTTGTTTTCCTGAGCCTCTCCCTTTTCTTGTGGCCACAATGGACCAACCTTCTCATAAAAGAATACAGCAAGGGGCCCTAACCAGTTTGGCTCAGTGAATAGAGCGTAGGCCTGTGGACTCAAGGGTCCTATGTTCAATTCCAGTCAAGGGCAGGTACCTTGGTTGTGGGCACATCCCCAGTATGGGATGTGCAGGAGGCAGCTGATTGATGTTTCTCTCTCATCGATGTTTCTAATTCTATGTCCCTCTTCCTTCCTGGTGTTGTGGAGTGAACACAAGTAAAGACCACTGGAGTCCAAACCAAATTAAAATTTAGGGAACCTTTATTGCTGGCCAGCAGATGTTCTGCCTTCCAGACAGGGAGGTCAGAGAGCAGCCCTGACCCTTTGTGCAAGACCACCTTTTAAGCACATTAACCACATCCTGTTTTTGCAGAATAAGCAACCCAACCCAAAACAAAACAGTTTTTCCCAAATAATGTCAGGGCCATGCTATTGACGACCATGTCATTTACAGGATTATCTTTTCTTTAGAAAGCTGACAGTGTTCTATCTTGCAAGGCTATTTTGTGAGGTGCAAGGGGAAGGGGTCATGAGACCAAATCTCAAGGCCTGACCTGGTATCAGCACTGACAACCTTATCTGGGGCATAGTCCACAGCCTCTCTGGAGTGCTCAAAAATTCTATTCTCTAACACTGGGAAGTCCAAGATGAAGGTGCTGGCAGATTTGGTTCTTGGAGAGGATTCCCTTCCTGGCTTGCAGATAGCCACCTTCTCCTTGTGTGCTCACATGGCAGAGAGTGGTATTGCTAGTGTCTCTTCTTTGCTTCTTTTTTAAATCCTTACCCAAAGTTATGTTTTTATTGACTTTCAGAGAGATATTAAGGGAGGAATGAGAGAGAGAGAGAGAGAGAGAGAGAGAGAGAGAGAGAGAGAGAGAGAGAGAGAGAGAGAAAGAGAGAGACCATTTGATTGCTTCCATATGAGCCTGACTGGGAATCAAATCTGCAACTTTTTGGTGGACAGGACAACACTCCAATCAATTAGTCCACTGGCCAGAGCTCTTCCTCTTCTTATGAGTAATCCTATAATCCTATAATGGGGGCTTCACCCTCCTGAACTCATCTAATCCTAGCTACCACTCAAAGACTCCATCGCTTAATACTGTGACATTGGCGGTTAGGGCCTCAACACATGAATATTATGTAACATTTGAATATTACATCTAATTCTAGTCAAATAAAGACTAATGGGAGTAATTTATTTCCTGTGTTACACTTCATTTAGCCATTACAGAGGCAAGGAAAAATCATCCTCTACTGTCCTTCTAGAATTGAGATCAGAAGACAAATTTATAGTTAAGATACTTTAATTCTAAGGACTTAGATTAGACTAAAATTATTTTTGGAAAATATTCCATACTATAGCTCACACAGAGCATCTAATTTAAAGACGATTTATATCTTTCCCTTCTTGATGCAATTACAACCAAGCTCTCAAGTTAAAATGCATAAAAATACAGATGATAGCTCCAGAACTGAATGCTTGAGTTACATTATCTTCATTGATCTTGCTTTGCAATTAGTTTTAATAGTGGAGCCAAATCATGTTCATAAGTGACTACACAGAAAGTTCATCAGTCTGGCTTCTCTACTAAAATCCCAACCAGTGCAGAGTTAGTTGAGAAGACTATGGAAGTTATTCTATGTTTGTTTTTAGGGTTTTTGCTGTTTTTCTTTGTTTTTGGTGAGATGCATTTTGCATCTCTTAGAAAATGAAAAGGAAAAACACCTCTGTTAGTGTGAATGATGTCCTTCTCTGTAAAGATTCTTCCTAAGGACCAGAGTAGCTACACTCACCAATACTCTCCTGAACAATGAGCCATTTGAGAGACTGACAAAGTGAAAAGGGGGATAATATTTCTATCAATTTACATTTACTGGAAATCTTCTCCCACTTTTCAAAACTTCAATTTTTGAACACAGTTGGCCATTAGGATATTTTTTTCCTGTAACACAGGAAATAAATTACTCCATTAGTATTTATTTGATTATAATCATATGTAATATTAAAAATGTTTAACAATGAGAATTTCACAGACATTGAACAATAAGAAAATATGCATACCTGAGCTAGTTAGTGAATGTCCCTTATTTCACTAGAACTTAACTCCTTAATTGCTAGATTTAATAGGGTGCAGTGTAGAATGAGAAGGCTTGTCCTGCCCTTGAAAAACAGCTGGAACTGGAACTGACTGGACTGGAAGTTAGGCTACAGCAGTCTCCAAGTTACACAGCTAACACAAAACTGATTCAAGATTAGAGCACCAAACTCTGAAAACTATGCTAATACTGGTCCCTCCTATGAAAAAGAAAATAAAAGGCTCACTCAATGGTTCGCATTTAATGACTTAATTATGACACATCCTTATACAACTTATAATTCTACTAGAGGCCCGGTGCATGATGTTCATGCACAGGGTGGGGGGGTTTTCCTCAGCCCAGCCTGCACCCTCTCCAATCTGGGATTTATCTCACAACCCAGGACTGCTGGCTCCCAACTGCTCCCCTGCCTGCCTTCCTGATTGACCCTAACCACTTCTGTCTGCCAGCCTGATCACCCCGTAACCACTCCCATGCCAGCCTGATTGATGTCTAACTGCTCCCCTGCCAGCCTAATGCCCCCAACTACCCTCCTCTGCTGACCTGGTCACCCCTAACTGCCCTCCCCTGCAGGCTTGAGCACCGCCAACTGCCCTCCCTTGCAGGCCTGGTGCCTCTCAACTGCCCTCTCCTGCTGGCCATCTTGTGGTGGCCATCTTGTGTCCACATGGTGACAGGATCTTTGACCACATGGTGGCAGCCATCTTGTGTGTTGGAGTGATGGTCAATCTGCATATTACTCTTTTATTAGATAGGATAGAGGCCTGGTGCATGGGTGGGGGCCAGCTGGTTTGCCCTGAAGGGTGTCCTGGATCAAGGTGGTGGTTCCCTTGGGGTGTGGGACAGCCTGGCGAGGGGCCTGTGGTGGTTTGCATGCTGGCCATGCCCCCTGGTGACCCAAACAGAGGCCCTGGTATCTGGGATTTATTTATCTTCTATAATTGAAACTTTGTAGCCTGAAGCAGAGCCAAGCCTCCTGCTCGCTCTGTGGTGGCAGCCATTTCTTTTGGAATTTATGTATCTTCTATAATTGAAACTTTGCAGCCTGGAGTGGAGGCCTAGGCCAGCCAGGGCTATAGAAGCTTGGCTTCCTCCATTGCCCGGGGCAACCCTAGCCTCTTGCTCTGCCAGCTCCGTGGCTGCTGCCATTTCTGTTGGAATTTATTTATCTTCTATAATTGAAACTTTGTACCCTGGAGTGGAGGCCTGGGCCCACCAGGGTGTGTGGAAAGCTTGGCTTCTTCCATTGCCAGGGAAACCCAAGCCTCCCTCCTGTTCTCTGTAGCTGCAGCCATCTTAATTTGGGTTAATTTGCATGCTCGCTCTGATTGGCTGGTGGGCGTGGCTTGTGGGTATAGTGGAGTGATGGTTAATTTGCATATTACTCTTTTATTAGAGAGGATAATAAGTTTCTGTATTGGAAGAGAAAGATTGCAGTGTACATAGGGAGGTTTATCTGAAAAGAATATAAGTTTCACCAGTAAAATTTGGAATAAGAAAAAATGATATAACCATTGTTTGGATGGTAGGTCACTCTACTTTTTTTATTATTTAAAGATAGAGGACTCAACCACTTAAAGACAACCAAAGTTCCCCTTTCCACTAGTCCCTAGCAATTTTCCCAAGAATCATTAGGAGTGGACTTGATTGACAGATTAGTGACTAACATTCTTCTTATAAGTACTTCATGCTCATTTTTTTAAAATATATATTTTATTAATTTTTGTACAGCGAGGAAGGGAAAGAGATAGAGAGTTAGAAACATCAATGAGAGAGAGTCATCGATCAGCTGCCTCTTGCACACCCCCTACTGGGGATATGCCCGTAACCAAGGTACATGCCCTTGACCGGAATCGAACCCAGGGCCCTTCAGTCCCCAAGCCGACGCTCTATCCATTGAGCCAAACCAGTCCTGGCCATGCTCATTTTTAAACCTTGGAAAACACACAAAAATATAAAGACTATAAAAGTCACCCACTATCCTACTGCCCAGATATATATCCACAGTTAAAATTTTCTTTCAGTCTTTTTATTACACACACACACACACACACACACACACACACACACATTATATATATATAAAATACAAAAATTGAAATCACCTATATTTACTCAAAAACTAAATATTATGGGAATTTTTTAATGGTCATTAAAATTTGTGAGAAAAAAATAAAAGTCTTCTTAATACTCTAACATATGGATGTAGCATAATTTATTTAACCGTTCCCCTATCTTTAGAGAATAGCAGGGCTTGGACAAGAAATATATGGTTATGTAAATAACAGGACCTGAATTAACTACAGAAGATTAAGAACTCCAGGTTACTCCTTGGTTTCTGCAATTTAATAGAATCCAGGAAGGCAGGGCAATCAAACACAATATTTTTAGTCTCTAGAAGGATCCATCCATATTCAAATATATTTAGCCATTTTTGCTGAAAGGTGTCCCCAGAGCAAAATATTTAAGATAGAGGATCCTTATCACAATGATGAGACTCATTCTTGTATGGGTAGAAACCATTGCCAGAGAACACCACTCAGGAAATTCACATAGGTCAATCAAAATCCAGCTTTGGTCTAAAAAAGTGAATCAAGGTTTCTATTTACCAAATTTATTATATTGAAAAATATCTAAACTTGAGTTGAAATTAGTCAATTATTGCATTTTTAATCCTCTAAATTATGGTCAAATTTTAATGAGGGGATTTATGCCTCCAGAAACAAATTATAAAGTGTTGTAGCTAGGCACATAAAGAGGTGCTCAGTCTTCTCCAGATACATCATTTACATACTATTTAAAAAGAATTACATTTCTTACTGATATCTTTGACTTGAGGATCGTGGGCTTGAATGTAGTTCATCTGGAATATGGAACAGAGCAGGTCATTTAGGGATGGCTGAAAGAGCTGAGGTACTTTCATGGAACAATGCTTTCAGAGGATGGTGAAAAAGGAAATGACCAGAAGTATATCAAAATGTACTGCTGACATTAGGAAGTAACTATTCATCCAGGGGCCATATTTCCCAGTCCCTCCTGAATCTCTTGGGCCATGTGACTTGTTCTGGTCAAGGAAATAAAAGCAAAAGTGGAGTATTTACCACTTCTGGACCAAGTATCAAGTATTCCAACTTTATACTGTTTTCTTTCCCTTCTGAAGTTAACAGGAAGGCTCATACTGAACACAACAGCAACACAAGATGGAAAGAGGTTGCATTCTTGGGTCACCATTTAGAGTAGCTGCTCAGGACAACTGACTACCCAGGAACATCAGCAATGGATTTTGTGTAACTAAGAAAGAAATATTTATTACGTTAACCCATTGACATTTGAAAGTTGTTTGTTAAATTATTCAGCCTATCTCAATGGAGACTCCCTAAAAAGGCCTCTGCTGTATAACAACTTGGGGCACTTCTTCAAGATAGATATCATTGTTTCTTAATAAAACTAAGAGGGAAAAGATGGAGAACAACACAAATGGGGAAACACATGGCAAAAAGAGAATAAAGAACCAAGGTTTATAGTCACAGGGAATCAAACTTAAAGTTCCAAAAAATCAAGGCAGTGGAGGAAAGTCTAAAATCAAATTTATTTATATATGAGTGAGCTCTTGGTTTGTTTCTGTCCTACATGACCAATGAAACAAGTTACAGATATATTTCTGTCAATAGGCAGTATTTCTTTGGTATTTAAATAATTTCTGTTCCCCAAATAATCTCCCTTTTTGATTGATAACTCTGCTCTTGTTCTTAGGTCACATTCTAACTCATTGAATTCTCTTGAGATTTTGGTTACTGGTTGAAGCAACAACAAAGGCATGAAAAATAGATCAAGATTTCATTACACAGATTAATGATGTTAGTGAAAGCTTTTTTTATCCTGAGCAAGTCACTCAAGGTTTTGTAGTCAACTATAGATTTCTTTAAATTATAAAAACATTCACAGGGACATAAAACCACAAATCTGGTTACTAATATCTTGAGTGGTAAGTGCTCCTTGTTTTATTCTCCAAGGATAAAGGAGTGTCAAATTGTTATAATGTGTTAGCCCTTGCCTTCTGCAACCCACCGCCTCTGCCCCTTTTGGATTTGCTGACCTTCATTTCTATCTATCTATCTATCTATCTATCTATCTATCTATCTATCTATCATTTATCTATCATATATCTCTATATCACTCTATATACCCTGTTTCCCCGAAAATAAGACAATGTCTTAATTTTTTTCTCCCAAAGTTGTGCTAGGTCTTATTTTCAGGGGATGTCTTATCTTTCCATGCGCTAGGTCTTATTTTCGGAGGATGTCTTATTTTCGGGGAAACACAGTAGTTTAAGATAGCTAGTTAACTAATGTAAGCCCTAATAATGAAGTGGGCAAGAAATATATTAAGTGCTAAAACTAAACCTAACTAGGGCATAGAGTTTTATAGAAACCCCAACCACACCAAAAAATGGGCTCTACACTGTCTTGCTGCTCTAGTATAGATTGGGGCAAAAGTAAGTTTACAACTGTTCATATGGAAAATAATACAATAATTAATACATAATAATATAATAATAAACTCTATTTCACATACTCACAACTGTAAACCTACATTTGCCCCAAGTTATATTATCCTAAGATGACCTAAGTGTTCTGTCTCCACTGGCCTCTCAGTTCCTCACAGTATAGGCATTATATACTCAATACTCCGCCCAGAATCTGGCCCATATTAAGTACTTGACAAATGCACACTGAGAAGAACTAAGTTCTGGAATGCTCAGAGTAATGATTTTCTTAGAATACTTTCTGAATTGGTAAAGTCTGTTTGCATGGGTTTCCACCTCAGTTTCTTATTAGGGCTGAATATCATCCTTGCAAACCAGCCATAGCAACCCCCTATAATAAAATTTTGGACCCTGTTCTCAGTAGATTCATCTATTGTTTGAGGGCCTTCTCCAAAAGAATCAGAAGTCACTCCCAACTTGATATAAGAGCACTCCAGCCAAATGTACCCCTCCCACCCACAAACACACATATAAACTTTGGTCAAGAGGTAACTCATCCCACTCCACTGGATACTGCATTTTATATTGTTGGACAGCCATGGCTTAGGAACACAGCCTGTTACTCCTCTACCTTGTCTCTAAACTTATCCCACTATTCCGACTCTTCTGCCTTGTCTCTTAGCTTGTCCCACTATTCCAACTGCATCTCCCTCAACACCTGGTCACTGCAGAGGCTCTAGAAAGTCCCTCTACAGAGTTTCCTCACTCCCCTAACCCCAATGTATGGCCCAAAGAAAGCTGCAGGAACATTCCAAATGACTTTTGCTACTTATCATATCTTAAGTTTGCTACGTGCAATTAATAGAATTAGAAATTCATAGAATATATTGTATTCTACCAATAACTCATTTGATCCAGGATTTATTGAAGGCAGAAGAACTCTACCTACTTACAAAATGAATTGAAGTGACATATACCTGTGACTAATCTTTCTCTATATAAGGCTAATATGCAAATTGTCCCCGTGAGAGTTTGACAGGGAGATTGGGAGATCTATCCTCTCCTTTTGGAACTTCTATTATGCAGATGCTGTTTTGTTTCATGTTGTCCCAAAGTTCCCTTAGGCTTTCCTCCTGCTATTTCTTTTTCTTTTTTTTTCTTCTTCTTTTTTTTTTTTTCCCTAGAAGCTGCTCTACTTGTTTTTTTTTTTTTTTCTTTCTTTCCTATCTTGTCTTCTAGCTCACTGATGTGGTCCTCTGCTTCTTCTAGTCTCCTCTTGATGCTTTCTATTGAGTTCTTTACAGCAGCGCTATCATTTTTCATTTCTTCTTGGTTCTTCATTTCCTCTTGGTTTTTATTCATATTGTCGAATTTGTCTTCCATCATTTTCAGCCACCTTATGACCATTTCTCTGAATTCTGGAAAACTCTTCCTACAGTGTTCAGACCCACAGTGGTTCTGTTTCTATTGCTCATTAACTCATCCCTATTTTTAATTTAATTTATTGGGGTTACAATGGTTAATAAAATTATATGATTTCAGGTGTACAATTCTATAACACATCATCTATATTTTGCATTGTGTGTTCACCACCCTAAGTCATGTCTCCTTCTATCACCATTTATCCCCCCTCTACTCTCTCCTACCTCCCATATCCCCATTTCCCTCTGGTAATAATCATACTGTTGTCAGTCTATAAGGTTTTAGAACCAGCAACTCATCTTTTGGGAATTTATATAAAGAAACCCGAAACACCAATTCTAAATAATATGTTTTACTCCTATGTTTATTGCAGCATTGTTTACAATAGCTAAAATTTGGAATAACCCAAGTGTTTATCCGTAGATGAGTGGATAAAAAACATATGGTTCAATGAAATACTATGCAGCAGTAAAAAGAAGGATGTCTTTTCCTTTCCGACAGCATGAAGGTACCTATAGACTAGAGTATTATGCTAAGTGAAATAAGCCAGTTAGAGAAAGACAAATACCATATGACCTCACTTATATGTAGAATCTAAGGAACAAAATAAACTAATGAATTGGAGACAGATTCATGGATACAGTTAACTGACAGCTGTCAGAGGGGAAGGGGTGGGACTGGGTGAAAAGGGTGAAGGAATTAAGAGGGAAAAAATCCCTACCTCATGCACAAACTCATATTTCATTACTCATTTTCCTAGTGGTGACCCATTCATTTTGTGATCAAAAGAAAATCAAGGCAGCCCTTCCCAGTGGTCTTGTTGGTTAGAGCACTGGCGGCCTACACACTGGAAAGTTGCAGGTTTGATACCCAGTCAAGGGCACACACCTCAGTTGCAAGTTTGATCCCCAGCCCTGGTAGGGGTACATGTGGGAATCAACCAATCTATGTGTCTCTCTCACATTGATGTTTCTTTCTGTCTATCTCTCTCTTCCTGGTCCCCCTCCCACTCTCTCTAAAAAAAAATCAATTGAAAAAATATCCTTGAGTGAGAATTAACAAAACAAAACAAAAGAAGACAGAAAAAGAACAAAGAAATCAAGACCAAAAAAAAGATGTAGTGTTGGGAAAAAGGAAATGGAGGTCAAGTGCAGTTGAGCCTTGACATGGTTTTCCCTGGCTGGTGATGGGTTATACTGAGATGTATAAGGAGGTCTTCAGTCCAGTTTGGCCCCTACAGTGGAGGAACATATGAAGGGATGGCAGAGGTAAATAAGGTGACATTATCTTGTCTGGCTCCAGAAGCATCTGGTGTGGCCCAAGGGCTCGAGCATAATGTCATTATAGAAGAAGAGAGCCAGGAGTAGACCAAAAAAATCTTAACTCTGTGTATGTGAGTGAGAGAAGAGACAGAGATGGCACCCAGAGGTTAATGCTTTCCATTATGCACCCCATAAATAGTTTGCTAGATTTTGCAAATAAACATATAGGACCCCAAATTGAATTTTAATTTCAGATAAATAATAACTGGTTTTAGCATAAGTAAACCCCAAATATGGAATGGGACATACTTTTACTAAAATAATTGCTCTTTATCTGAAATTTAAATTTATCTGGAAAACCCTACTGAAGAGTGTTTAAGAACTTGAGTATTGGAGTCAGACAGAACTGGGTTTGAAAACAGCTCCACTGGGCAAGTCACTTAATTTTGTGTGTATTTGCCTCCGTTTCCTCAGTTGTAAATTGGGAACAATAATAGTGCCTACTTCACAGGCCTACTGTGAAGACAGTCGTTACTCAGAGAAATTAGTATCTTATTATCCAGAAGCCTATCAAGGGATACAATAACTCAATCAGAAAGGTGGTAGTACACAACTTGCTCAGCTTTGATTGTGACCTTTATACAAATGAGGCCCAGAAGCAATATCTCTAACAAACTCTTTCTCCACTGGCTGCTGATAGACCAATTTCCACAGCATCTCAGACTGTCCAAGGCAAATATAATATCTTTTCAGACGATAACTCTTCAAGACAACTGTGTCTATTCACAGAATCACCCTTCTCCCAGGCTCAAAATCTGTAAGTCATCTCTGTCTGCTTTTTCCTCTTCCATGACTACATATCTAATATATTTCGTTGAATTAACTACTTTCTGTTTGCATGTTAATTTTCTTTCAATACTGTAAGACTATGAAATTCTGACTTGGTGTTATAACCATGCTTTCCTTGGTACACACACATGCTGCTGATTTGATCAATACTTCTTTTAGAAGCAGGAAATATTTTTATTGATTTTGGTATAAATGCCTTCATATAAGAAAACAATAATGTGAACCTTGGTTATTGGGAAGGTCACAGATCTTGGATCTAAGCTAAAGGCCTCCATTTTATAAATATATATCACAGACTTAAAACCTCTTCTACATTCTAAACCACTTCAGGCATGTTTCTACACAACCTGATCCAATTACTTTTGCAACCATACCCTACACCAACACAGAATATCCACCAGTTCATAGACATACCTTTCATTTTTTACCTCCATATTTCTTTGATTTTTGTTACTCCTTCAAACTCACATTTTGGAGCTCTACATTAAGTGATATATCTTAGATAATCTCATTTATTGCTCATACTCAATCTGTGAAGTGATTGGTATCACCATCTTCATGTTATACATGAGGAAACAGGCTGAGAAGTTTAGTGACTTAGTCAAAGACACATGCTACTGAATTTTAGGGTTTGGTTCTGAACTCAAATTTCCCAACCTAAATCCCATATACTTTCCACTACACCACACAGCTTTCCTTGGTACAAAGTGCCTTCAACTGTACCCCATTCCAAATTTTCATCTATGAAAATGCCTTTTTATAGTCTCCTTCAAATACTAGCTCCATAAATCTTCACTGATAACCAGATCCTAAAATGAGCTCTTGTTATACCGATTTCTTTAGCATGTCCTCTGCCCATTCAGTCATTCAATCAACAACTGTGTAATTACTGTGTGCTAGCTTCCACAGGAAATGATACAGAAGAGACACTACTCTTGGGTCATATATTTTTATGGTTTATATAATAAAATCATAGAATGATAGTTTTAAATTCCATGTCATTTAAAATCCTTATTTTATAGATCAATAAACTCATACACATGAAGTTCATAAGCAGAGCCCAGACTAGAGGGCTCCATCCACACTTCTCATCAACTTTGTATCCATGACTTCTTTTTATTAATAGGCTGTCAGCAACTTGAGAACAAGAACTGTGTGTGAATCATTTTTGTATATCCTTTAGTGTTAACACAGCCACTCCAATAGCAAGTAGAATATATGATAATGGTGGCAAATAGGACAGATGGATTATCTACACCCTTAGATCCAAATGAACAAAAGAGCTAAATATTTAACATTTATAAAACATGTTACAATTCAAAGTATTCCTCACATTTCTCAGTAAGGGAGTTTTCACAAATAATGGATATATTATACTGCAAAACTAAGCTTGTGGAATCACATATTTAAAAAAATAGAAAATGTTGTTTTCTATAATAACCTATAATTGTTCATTGTTTCTCCATTAATTCAATTCCAGAATTACAAATAGCATATTACTACCTAAACATATCTGAAAGCTACATACCTATTAACTTCAATCACGAAGAATTCACTTAAATGAAAAAGGAAGAAGAAAATTCCTCTTAGTAGACAAAATAGATTTTATGAAGTATAGGCACTAAAGAAATATATTACATTGAATCTTTGTGTATTCATTCCACAGTGACTCAATGCTTACGCTTTCTCTGTGCAATGAACTCACTCTGGGACTCTTAAGTCTTAGTTTGGGAACATTTCAGACATAATTTTCATATCCAGTAGGCAATGAAAAGCAGCAAACAGAAGGTATAAAAGATTAGCCTGAAGTAAACTATTTAATCCCATTCTCATAGTTCACTGTAATTCCAACAGCCACAGGAATATGCAATAAATGCTAAAGAATGGACATAATTCAATGTCAGTCTATTGATTATGGTATTTCATAACATCTGTGAACTTTGTTACATATAAACACACTGTGCAAAAGAACTTGGGTTCCTTCTTAGCAGCAGCCAGACTACAGTGGTCAAAGTTAGAAATTGTTCATTTATCTTTCTGTATTTTAAAAAACAAAATCATTACCCTTGTGTAAGTGAGGGCACTAAATTGCTACCCACCTTTAAATTTTTCAGCTTGTGACAATTTCTATATGGATCTTTTTTTTTTTTTTTTTATCAGCAGGAGGGGGTTAAAACAAGGAAGTAGTAAAAATTCCCAAGTCTTCTCTAGAGGGGCTGAGCCTTTTAGAATGTAACTTTATTGGCAAGGTCTCATTTAGAAAGGTCTGGAAATAGTATCTAACATATAGGAAAATATTAAACTTAGAAACACAAGTGACAAAAAGGAAACACACCCTGTAGGATTGGCCCTTGCACAGTGTATTCAAGAAGAACTGAGAAACTTGGCAATGTCTGTACCACTGCACACTGACAACAAATATTTTTGGCATGAAATCATACATGGTATATCCTACCTAATAAAAGAATAATATGCAAATTAACCACCACTCTGCTACACTCACCAGCCACGCCCACCAGCCAATCAGAGCAAGTATGCAAATATACCCAACCCAGATGGCTACAGCCACAGAGAGCAGGAGGGAGGCTTTGGTTTCCCAGGCAATGGAAGAAGCCAAGCTTTCCACCTGCCCTAGCTGGCCTAAGCCTCCACTCCAGGCTACAAAGTTTCAATTATAGAAGTTAAACAAATCCAAACAGAAATGGCTGCTGCCATAGAGCAAGCAGGAGACATGGCTCCACTCCAGGCTACAAAGTTTCAATTGTAGAAGGTAGATAAATTCCAGATGCCAGGACCTCTGCTTGGGTTGCCAGGGGTCATGGCTGGCCTGAAAAACACCACAGGCCCCTTGCTCAGGCCGTCCCACACCCCAAGGGAACCCCACCCTGATCTGGAACACCCTCCAGGGCAAACCAGCTGGCCCCCACCCCTGCACCAGGCCTTTACCATATCTAATAAAAGAGTAATATGCAGCTTGACCATCACTCTAACACACAAGATGTCTGCCCCCATGTGGTTAAAGATCCTGCCCCCACATGGACACAAGATGGCCACCACAGGATGGCCAGCAGGGGAGGGAAGTTGGGAGGCATGAGGCCAGTTGAGAGGGACCAGGCCCTCAAGGAAGGGCAGTTGGAGGCGATCAACCCTGCAGGGGAGGGTAGTTAGGGGTGATCAGGCTGGCAAAGGAGGGAAGTTGAGGGCAATCAGGCTGGCAGGGGAGCAGTTAGACATCAATCAGGCTAGCATGGGAGTGGTTAGGGGGTGATGAGGCTGGCAGGCAGAAGTGGTTAGGGGCAATCAGGAAGGCAGGAAGGTGAGTAGTTGGGAGCCAGCAGTCCTGGATTGTGAGAGGGATGTCTGACTTCCAGTTTAGGCTTGGCAGTGGAACATCCCTTGAGGGGTCCCAGATTGGACACCGCCCGCCCCCCACCCCCGGCCCCGTGCATGAATTTCATGTACCAGGCCTCTAGTGTTTATAATAAAAAGACATCTACAGATCAACTCAGAGAGAGCTGAATGCTTATTCTTTGTTGCAATGAAACTGATGTCTTTAAAGCATTCGTTATTTTTGTGTGGAGATCATCATAGGTAAATTTAAGTCTTTGGCCAGATCAGGGAATGGGCAGAGGACAGCCAACTCCCCACTGCAGCTGCCACTGAGATCCAGAAAAGATGGGTGTGAGTGCTTGAAGGAACATATCATACCACTTAGGATTCTCCCAGGAAGCTAAATAAGCAACAAACTATGAATGAAACTCACCTTTTTTACCCATCCCCCAAACCCCTCCCCTCTAATAGCTATCAATCTGTTCTCTGTATCCATGAGTCTGTCTCCATCTTGTTAGTTTATTTTGTCTACATATAAGTGAAATCATATAGTACTTGTCTTTGACACCTTGTATTTTAATTTTAAATAAACAAGGCATAATTTTTAGTATTCATGTGTCCAAATAGTTTTATCTTTCTGTATTTAAAAGACAAAATCATCACTTTTTGGGACATTGTTATACTAATATATATATATATATATATATATATATATATATATATATATATATATATATATATATATGTATATATATATATATGTATATATATATATATATATATATATATATATATATATATATTCATGGTTTATCTGAAATTTAAATTCAACTGGGTGTCCTGTATTGCTATTTGCTAAATCTGACAATCCTAGTGGGGCAGAAATAACAAATATTTTAAGAATTTCACTCTGAGGTTGTTTAGCTGTACTTATGTTGTAGGCAGTTAGACAGGCTTGTGCAAGGCAAGGAAAATGAGCCAGGTACAGAGATCACCAGGGCAGAAAGTCTTGGGTGCCTAACAAAGGACAATTGTTGGGTGGAACCTCGCCCACCAGCATATCTTCCCCTAGCATATCACTGGTCTTGTGGTTTAGACCTCCTGATCTTTTTCTCCCTAAAGATACCATTCTAGGCCTCAGTTGTATTTCAGCTCCTGGCCCAGAAAAGCAGCAAAACCAGGCATCAGGATCAGTTGCATTGAATAGTGACCCCCTCTCCTGGCACGCAACCCTGAAAACAACACACCTGGAAAGCTGCTGAATATTCTATTGAGATCTACCCCTGGTATTGCCCCTAATATCCCCACTCTTAAAACCCTTAACACAGAGGACCCTGCATGCTCTTCCTCCTGGGAGAACGCCAGTGCCTTTCCCTTCCCCATCCCCCTAGGTGTGTTACCATTATCTTCCTCACTCACAAGATCCAAGGACCCTTTCTTTACTTATACAACTTCTTTTCTAAGCCAATTTCTTCTACCTCAGTGATTTTCCACATAAATGTTCTCATAGTTTGAGTCTGGGCTCTGAATTCTTTCCTAGCCAGAACTCAAATTATGGAGGTTGCTGAACCCAGGTCTGGCCCAACCCCACTGTCTAACATCTGGTTCCATTCCTGCTGCCTACAACATTAGGGTGTGAACTTCAGGGCTACCACTAACCTGTACAAGTTAGAGTTAATTATTAAAAGATGCCCCTCACCAAAACCGGTTTGGCTCAATGGATAGAGCGTCGGCCTGCGGACTGAAAGGTCCCAGGTTCGATTCCGGTAAAGGGCATGTACCTTGGTTGCAGGCACATTCCCAGTGGGGGGTGTGCAGGAGGCAGCTGGTCGATGTTTCTCTCTCATCGGTGTTTCTAGCTCTCTATCCCTCTCTCTTCCTCTCTGTAAAGAAATCAATAAAATATATATATATTCTTTAAAAAAGATGCCCCTTTCTCACAGGACCAAGCAAGGGTACAAGGCAGAGTGGCTCATAGGCTCAATATCTGCCCCTCATTTTCTTCTCAACCCTGCCTCCTTTCCATGTCTTCAAACTTCAGCAAAGAAGGCTACACGCAGTCTAAGGTCAAAGGTATGAAGAACTGTAAAGTCCTGACCCCCACCCCCAAACACACACGCAGTGCAGGACTTATGTGAAAAAATGCAGGAAAAGAGAAGCAGGATGATTTCAGGGGATAAGCCTCAATGCAATGATCAAATAGCCACATAGAATTCAGAGGTAACTGTCAAGAATCCCCAGATATTGGAAGGAGTCTAGGCTGCCTACTTTGCATTGAGTAGAATTAGAGTCCATTATAAATGTCAGGGTAAAATTCAGTAATGGGACAATTTGGGCATATAAACAGGGATGCAGAAGGGTGATGAGGATTTAAATATCAGGAAGCAAGAGAAACTAGTACTCAGACTTTAAGACAGGACAACTGTTACATACATGCTCTGTGAAACTTCCTAAAGGTTCTAGGCAGAATTCATTCCTTCTTCTTTGTGCTCCATTATTTCTGATACAAACCTCTGTTAAGCCACAGGGAAAGAAACAATCAGAATATAAAGTGCAACTCTCTCTCCAACTAGATTATGAATTTTAATGTGTCAATGTAAGAAATGTCCAAACCTGTAATGGACATTTATGAATTCGTTAGAGCCAAACTGATAACATATGCTGGGAAACAAGATCTCATATGCCCCAGAGAATAACAGTTTTGCAGCTTCTTTTATGCATTTGAATTTAAGGATTTAAGGAGGAAATTTAAGGAAAGTTATAAGGTGGGGAAAAACAAGGCAGGAATTGGATTACATGATAACAAAATTATGTGCTTTCTTGAGAGAGGTTACAATTTATTTGAAAAGTGTCTTAACACAGATCCATAGAAACAATGGACAGCTTGCTTAAGGCAAAGATAAACTTTTTTTAAAAAAATGTTTATTGTTAATAGTATTACAGATATCTCCCATTTTCTCCTCCCTTTACACCCCTCCTAGCCCTTATCCACTCCCCAGGTCTTCACCACCCTATTGCCCATGTCCATGGACTAAGTGTGTGTGTGTGTGTGTGTGTGTGTGTGTGTGTGTGTGTGTGTGTGTATGAACACTGAATAACCAGTCATTATGATGTGCAATGACCACCAGGGGGCACATGCAGAAAATAGCAGGTATTGGCATCCAGCAGCAGAGCACAGAACAAGGCAGGCATTGGGTGCAGCAGGATGGTGGAACAGGTGAGCACGGGTGCCAGACCAAAGTGAAGTACTGGTTGCTGTCATCAGGGCAAGCCTCTGGTGATTACTGAAAATTCTTTGTTCCTGTCCACTGTTGTCCTCTCTGGGGCTCACACCTGCTGCTGGTGCCAGCCCCACTCATGCCCACTGCTAGCACCAGAGCTGCCGCTTGTACCCATTGCCAGCACACAGCGCCAGCCCCAATTGCTTGGCACCATCACTGGGTGCGAGCAGAGGCTGCCGGCCCCAATCACCCCTCAGGGCTTCTCTATCTCCCCCTGCTCCTGAGGGGTGATCGAGGCAGCATCTGCCACTGGCACCCGCTGATAGTGCCAGCCCCAATCACCTCACACCGTCAGTGAGTGTGAGCAGGGCTGGCTCCATCAGCAGATGGGAGGGGTGGCAGCAGGAGTGGGGCTGCCTGCAGACAAAAGACCAGGGGCTGTGGCAGGAGTGGCCGTATGGGGACATGGAGAATGGGCTGAGACCCTCCCCTGTGCCTACTGCAGCTTTGTGGCCCACAGTTCCTTTCAAGGTACACAAATTTGCCCACTGGGCTCCTAGCAAGTATATAAGTTCTTTGGTTTATCTCTTCTTGTCCCCCCATATCAAGTTATGTCAATCTGTTCTGTGCCTCCCTGCTTTGGGTCTTATTTTGTTGGTCAACTCATTTTGTTCATTAGATTCCACAAATAAATGAGATCATGTGATATTTGTCTTTCTCAGTTTGGCTTATTTCACTTTGCATAATATTCCCCAGGTCCATCCATGCTGTCCCAAAGGGTAAGAGATCCCCTTTTTATAGCTGTATAATATTCTATTTAAAAGCTGTAAATGTCCCACAGCTCTTTATCCATTAATCTACCAATGGGCACTTGAGCTATTTCCAAATTTTAGCTACTGTAAATAACACTGCTATAAACATAGGGGTGCATATATTCTTTCTGATTGGTGTTTGGGGGTTTTTAGGCTATATTCCCAGAAGTGAGATCACAGGGTCAAACAGAAGTTCCGTTTTAAATTTTTTGAGGAAACTCCATATTATTTTCCATAGTGGCTACATGAAAAAATGCTCAAATTCACTAATCATCATAGAAATGCAAATTAAAACAACAATGAGATATCACTTCACACCTGTCAGAATAGCTACCATCAAAAAGTCAACAAACAACAATTGCTGCTGACAAGGATGTGGAGAAAAGAGAACACTAATTTACTGCTGTTAGGAATGCAGAAAGGTAAACCTTTTATTAAAAAGTTATATACCTGGGTTCCCTGGAGTGATTGACGTGGTAGAGGCACTTCAAGAACTACTCAGTCCTGGAGCGGAAAGATTGGGTGAAGACATGGATGCTTTACCCTGAGATGAGTAAAGAAGTTTTCATTATAAGTGTTGTATTTTGTACCTCAAAATCAACGCAGGAGAAGGAATACCACATAACCAAACATCCTGAAAAGAGAGGCCATGGGGAGACAAAAACATAGTCCGCACATGAAAGAAAAGCAGGCATCACCAGAAAAGGAAGTAAACGAGCCAGAGGTAAGCAGCCTGCCAGAGCAAGAATTCAGAGTAATGATCATAGCATGGCTAAAAAGAATGGAAGAGAAATTTGACAAAAGCCAAGAAGAAATGAGAAAGAACCATGAGGAAATGAAGAAGAGCCATGAGGAACTGAAGAAGAACCAAGAAGAAATGAAAAGTGACATCGCTACCATGAAGAACTCAATAGAAAGCATCAAGAGTAGACTAGATGAAGCAGAAGACCGCATCAGTGAGCTAGAAGATAAGATGGAAAAAAATACCCAAGTAGAGCAACTTCTAGAAAAAAAGATTAAAAAGCAGGAGGAGAGCCTACGGGAGCTTTGGGACAAAACAAAACAAAATAATATTCGAATAATAGGGGTTCCAGAAGGAAAGGAAACTGAGGTAGACATGGAAAAAGTATTTCAAGAAATAATGACAGAAAACTTTCCTGAAATAGAAAAGAAAAAACCCACACAAATCCAAGATGCCCGCAGAGTCCCAAGCAAAATGAATCCCAGAAGACAGACTCCAAGGCACATTATAATTAAATTGGCAAACAACAACGACAAAGTAAGAATCTTAAAAGCAGCCAGAGAGAGACAGAAAGTTACATACAAAGGAACCCCCATCAGACTAGCAACTGATTTCTCAACAGAAACTTATCAGGCCAGAAGGGAATGGGATGAAATATACAAAGTCATGCAAAGGAAGGGTCTGAATCCAAGAATACTGTACCCAGCAAGGCTATCAATCAAAATTGAAGGGGAAATCAGGAGCTTCACAGACAAAAAAAGACTGAAGGAATTTATCTCCACCAAACCAGCAATGCAAGAAATGCTAAAGGGTCTACTGTAAAAATAAAGAAATAAGAAGTGAAGAAGGAACACGGGTATAGAATAAAAATGGCGTCAAATGAGTACCTATCAATAATAACCTTAAATGTAAATGGATTAAATGCTCCAATCAAAAGACATAGGGTAACAGATTGGATAAGAAAACAAGACCCATACATCTGTTGTCTACAAGAAACCCACCTCAGAAAAAGAGATGCACACAGACTGAGGGTGAAGGGATGGAAAAAAGTTTTCCAGGCAAATGGAAATGAAAAAAAAGCTGGGGTAGCAATACTTATATCTGACAAATTAGATCTCAGAGTGAAGGACATAACAAGAGATAATGAAGGCCACTTCATAATACTAAAGGGAACAATCCAACAAGAAGAAATAACCCTGGTAAATATATATGCACCCAATACAGGAGCAACCAAATACATTAAAAAACTCCTGGAGGACATTAAGGGAGAGATTAATAGCAATACAACCATAGTAGGAGATTTTAATACCCCACTGTCACCCTTCGACAAATCATCTAAACAAAAAATCAGCAAAGAAATATCAATCCTAAATGACTCACTAGACCAGATGGAATTAATTGACATCTTCAGGACACTCCACCCCAAAGCCACAGAATATACATTCTTCTCAAGTGCACATGGGACATTCTCAAAGATAGACCACATTTTGGGACATAGGCAAAGTCTCTTCAAATTCAAGAAGATAGAAATCATATCAAGTATCTTCTCAGACCATAATGGCATAAAACTGGAAATTAACTACAATAAAAATAATCCAAAGAAATCAAACACATGGAAACTAAACAGCTTGCTACTAAACAAGGACTGGGTTACCAGAGAAATCAAGGAAGAAATTAAAAACATCCTGGAAACAAATGACAATGAAAGCACAACAATCCAAAATCTTTGGGACACAGCAAAAGCAGTTTTGAGAGGGAAGTTCATATCCTTACAAGCCTATTGCAAAAAACTAGAAAAAATAGTAACAGATGAGCTAACTCTACAACTCAAAGAGGTAGAAAAGGAGCAAGAAGAAAAACCCAGTGTAAGCAGAAGGAAGGAAATAACAAAAATCAGAGCAGAGATAAATGACATAGAGACCAAAAAAACAATACATAAGATCAACAAAACCAAGAGCTGGTTCTTTGAAAGAATAAACAAGATAGATGGACCTCTAGCCAGGCTAACCAAGAAACAAAGAGAGAGGACCCAAATAAACAAAATCAGAAATGAAAGAGGTGAAATAACAACAGACCCCACCGAAATACAACGGATTGTTACAAAATACTACGAACAACTCTATTCCAACAAACTGAACAACCTGGAGGAAATGGACATATTCCTAGAAAAATACAAACTTCCAAAACTCAATCAGGAAGAATCTAAAAATCTCAATAGACCAGTGACTTGGGAAGAAATTGAAACAGTCATCAAAAAGCTTCCAGGAAACAAAAGCCCAGGGCCAGATGGCTTCACAGGAGAGTTTTACCAAACATTCAAGGAAGAACTAAAACCTATCCTCCTCAGACTATTCCAAAAAATTCAAGAGGAAGGAACACTTCCAAATTCCTTCTATGAAGCCAGCATCACCCTAATACCAAAACCCGATAAAGACAACTCAATGAAAGAGAATTACAGGCCAATATCCCTCATGAACATAGATGCCAAAATCCTCAACAAAATTCTAGCAAATCGGCTCCAGCAGAGCATCACAAAGATCATACACCATGACCAAGTAGGATTTATTCCAGGAATGCAAGGTTGGTACAATATCCGCAAATCAATAAACGTGATACATCACATAAACAAGTTGAAAGATAAAAATCATATAGTCATATCAATTGATGCAGAAAAAGCATTTGATAAAATCCAACACCCTTTCCTGATAAAAACTCTTAACAAGGTGGGAGTACAAGGATCATACCTCAACGTAATAAAAGCTATATATGATAAACCCACAGCCAACATCATACTCAATGGGCAAAAACTAAAACCATTCCCTCTAAGAACAGGAACAAGACAGGGATGCCCACTATCGCCACTCCTCTTTGACATAGTACTGGAAGTACTAGCCATTGCAATTAGACAAGAGGAGGAAATAAAAGGCATCCAAATTGGAAAAGAAGAAGTAAAGTTATCCTTATTTGCAGACGACATGATATTGTATATAAAAAACCCAAAAGACTCCATTAAAAAACTAATTGGCTTAATAAATGAATTTGGCAATGTAGCAGGATACAAAATTAACACCAAGAAATCTATGGCATTTCTATACACCAACAGTGAGTTTATAGAAACAGAGACTAAAAAAGCAATTCCATTTACGATCGCACCAAAAAAATTAAGATACCTAGGAATAAACTTAACTAAGGAAGTAAAGGACCTATACGCGGAAAACTACACGACACTGAAAAAAGAAATAGAGGAAGATGTAAACAGATGGAAGAACATACCATGTTCATAGATTGGTAGAATCAACATCATCAAAATGTCCATACTTCCTAAAGCAATCTATAAGTTCAATGCACTCCCCATTAAAATACCAACGGCATATTTCACTGACCTAGAAAGAACTCTCCAAAAGTTCATTTGGAACAATAAAAGACCCCGAATAGCCACAGCAATCCTGAGAAAGAAGAGTAAAGTAGGAGGTATCTCAATACCAGACTTCAAACTGTATTACAAAGCCACTGTTCTCAAAACAGCCTGGTACTGGCACAAAAACAAACATATAGATCAATGGAATCGAATCGAGAACCCAGATATCAACCCAAATCACTATGCTCAATTAATATTTGACAAAGGAGGCACTAATATACAATGGAGTCAAGACAGTCTCTTCAATAAATGGTGTTGGGAAAATTGGACAGATACATGCAAAAGAATGAAACTAGATCACCAACTTACACCATACACAAAAATAAACTCAAAATGGATACAGGATTTAAACATCAGACGGGAAACCATAAAAATACTTGAAGCATCCACAGGCAACAAAATCTCAGACGTATGCCAAAAAAACTTCTTCACTGATACTACCCCTAGTGCAATGGAAGCTAAAGAGAAAATAAACAAATGGGACTACATCAAAATAAAAAGCTTTTTTACAGTAAAAGAAACCATCAACAAAACAACAAGAAAGCCCACTGTGTGGGAGAACATATTTGCAAATGTTACCACTGATAAAGGTTTAATCTCCAACATCTACAAACAGCTTATACAACTAAATAAAAGGAAGATGAATGATCCAATTAAAAAATGGGCAATGGACCTAAATAGAATATTTTCAAAAGAAGACAGAAGGAAGGCCAAAAAGCACATGAAAACATGCTCAAAGTAACTAATTATCCGAGAGATGCAAATCAAAACAACAATGCGATACCATCTCACACCTGTCAGAATGGCCAACATCAACAAATCAACAAACGACAAGTGTTGGCGAGGTTGTGGAGAAAAAGGAACCCTCGTGCACTGCTGGTGGGAATGTAGACTGGTGCAACCACTGTGGAGAACAGTGTGGAGTTTCCTCAAAAAACTGAAAATGGAACTCCCATTTGACCCAGTAATCCCACTTCTAGGAATATATCCCAAGAAACTAGAAACACCAATCAGAAAGGATATATGCACCCCTATGTTCATAGCAGCACAATCTACAATAGCCAGAATTTGGAAACAGCCTAAGTGTCCGTCAGCAGACGATTGGATCCAAAAACTATGGTACATCTACACAATGGAATACTATGCTGCCATAAAAAAGAAGGAATTCTCATCATTTGCAGCATCCTGGATGGAATTGGAGAACATCATGCTGAGTGAAATAAGCCAATCAATGAAAGAGAAACACCACATGACCTCACTCATTTGTGGATAATAAAGAACATTATAAACTGATGAACCATAAGATAGATATAGAGACAGTATATCAACAAGTAGACTGTCAAGTTACAGCGGGGACGGGAGGAAGATCTGGGGGAGATAATAGATCAACCGAAGGACTTGTATACATGCATATAAGTGCAACCAATGGACACAAAACTCTGGGGAGGGAGGGGATGTGTGGGAGGGAGGGAGGGGGTCAAAAAAAATCAATAAAATATATTAAAAAAAAAAAAGTTATATACCTGGAGCATAACTACCCACCATACCAGGTTAGGAATTTATGATCAGATGACCCCTGAGGTTACTTTCCATAGAACTTATTTTCCTCCACAAAAGGGAGCAAATATGTCACCCCAAAATATGCTTCCTTGGCAGAAGCACTATTTTTTTTCTAGACACATTGTCTATTTCATTTTTTAAATTTTATTGTTCAATTGCAGTTGACATTGAATATTATATTAGTTTCAGGTGTACAGTATAGTGGTTATGTAGTAGGAAGTTACTCAGACCTGATCAGAGCAAAAATAATGGGCCAGTTATAGAATTTCACCAAGGAAGAAGACCCAGGTGCCTAGCAATGAGCAGAACTGAGAAAACAATGACCGCACCCACAGGGTAATCTTTTCTCCCTTGGCATATATCTAGTTGTGCAGTTTGGAGCCTCCCCTGACATTTCCTCCCATGACATGTTGCTGGTCATGCAGTAGACTCCCTTGGAGGAGGAACCAGAGGCTCCTCCTATTCAATCCCTTCGACAACCACTCCTTTAATCATCAACCCATAGTGATAACATCTAGGCCACAGTTGTGTTTCAACTCCAGGCCAGAAAAGCAGCAAAACCAGACAAGCAATGCCATGGATGACATCAGGACCAGCTGCAATGACTAATGACGTCCCCTTCTCTGGTACCAACTAATCAGTGGAGATTACAACCGCGAGAGGACATACCTGGAAAGCTGCTGAATATTCTATTGGGATCCTTCTCTGATATCCCCAGGTAAATATTCTCAAGACAGAGGATGCAGAATGTGTCTCTCTCTATGGAGCACAACCGCATGTTGCCCTACCTCCTTACCTCAGGCACCTTTTCCTGGCCACAACCAAGGTACACGCCCTTGACCGGAATCGAACCTGAGACCTTTCAGCCCGCAGGCCGATGCTCTATCCATTGAGCCAAACCGGTTTCGGCCAGCCTCATTTCTTGTCACTTTACTTTCTCCTACTTTATTGGCACTGTGCCTTAAACATGACCCATGTTTTTTTTCCATCTTTCCTCATATCTTTATTACTAAGACAAGATGCTTTTTATTTGCTGAGCACATGGAATGAAATACCCATCTCTGGACCCATTATACTCTGAGTTTCTTATACTAAATACAACTCAGTAAATATTTGATGAATTGAAGTGTGTGGTATTCTATGAGTCATAAAGGATATCATTAATCCTCAAATTAAGCCTTCAATGTAGATACTGCATCTGGCAGGTGTCTACTAATCTGACTCATACCCCAAAATACACAATTTCTCATGGTTGTAAGCATTTGGCTGACCTAAATGGACCAGGAAATGTGTAAAGAGCTATTTTAGAGCTTTTAGAGCATACCCCCTGCCCAGAAAACATACCAGGACATGCATTCATGAAATTACTTTTGACACCAGTTTCAACCCTCTGCATCTTGTTCCCCTCTCTAGTTGCTCCCTTATGCTTATCTGGCTTCCAGCTAGTACTGCCCTTCTAGTGGGGTGATCTGTTTGATCAATCTTGTGGCTCTTGACCCTCCTGCTTTTCTAACCAGCTATAAATTCCTTTCTTCTTCCAGACTAAGAACATTCTGAAAAACTTCCAAGATACCATTACACTTTGTATGAAGACCTTAAGACTAGTAAAAATAAAGTGTCCTCACTTTCCAAGAGAGATCATATAGTTAAGGAACTATTTTCAAATGTTATTCTCAAGTTTGATAGAAATAACTGAAAACTTCCTGTCTTGTTTTAGCAGGAGCAGTGCAGCTTGCAGATGACTGGGTACACTACCTTCCATTAATTATTCCTGAAATCCTGGGTCCTGATGGGGAGGATTGTCGGGACCAAAGTTTATTATAGCAAAATCTCCTCTGAAACTACCATGTTTATTGACCATAGAGGGACCGTGCATTGATTTCCCCCACTGTGTGTGACATTCTTATCATTTCCCAGCATAAAGCTTCTTGTTGGTACTTTTTCTAGACTGAAAAAGAAAGCATTATCTGCTTTCCCCCATTCTCACCTGCTGAAAATCCTGTCATGCTTTTATGATTCTGAGATGGGTGATAGAAAGGTTTTGTCTAAAGGGCTCCAGGACACTAATCCAGACAAATGGCAGATCTGTTATCAATGAGTTTGCTCTGCTTCTCTGTTTATAGTTGCTGAACAAAAAGTACAGGACCATGAGGAAAACATTTACACATTCATTCCACAAATATCTAAGGAACACAAACTCTGTGCTAAGTGCAAGGAATCCAGAGGTTGCATCCCTCAAGTAGCTCAGTACAGGAGGTAAAAGCCAAACATCATTTCCTTTTTTATTATGTTCATTCAAAGCATGCATTTCTCAGATTTGGGAGAACCCTGTTCAACCTTGTCACAACAACTACTACCTTTTTTCCTTCAAGAGAAAATGATAGTTTTGCTTAGGGAATTTTGCATGTAGAGCCATTGGGCAGATGATAAAAGATTTTCATGGCAGTGGTTTATTATAGCCCCCCCTTTTTTTTGCAGATTTTATTCAGCCTTAGTCAATATTCAATTCACAAGAGAATTTGTTTCATTTTTTCCCCTTTGTTTTGTGGAAACACTCTCTTCAGGTAACATGAACTTGAAAATGTCCCACTTCCATACATTGTGAATAGAGCAGAGATAGAAGGGAGGCTGTGCTGCTAAAGAAATACAAGAGGCCAGTCCTGAAAATAGGCCCAGGCTGGCAAGTGAGGGGTCAGAAAAGAGTTCTTAGATGTGATATTTGAGCCAAATCTGAAATATTGGAGGCATAGGAGAGGAGTAAATGAGGCTAAGAGGACTGTGGTAGAGGAAGACCTCATTCCAGGCAGAGTAGACAGTAAAACAGTAAAAACAATGGCATTGGGGGAGGAACACAACTCCAAAATTACTGAATCACTAGCAAGAGATGGGAGATGAAGCTGGCAGAGTAGACTGAATTAGGTCACCAAATAGCTAGCCTCACTTCCTTGGCAAATAGGAACAACATAATGTCTGTAAATGATCTAACAAAACCTTTGCTTCTTTTTTATTTTTTTTAATTTTTATTGGTTTCAAGAGGAAGGAAGAGGGAAAGACATCAATGATGAGAATCATTGATCAGCTGCCTCCTGCACGCCCCCTATTGGGAATCGAGCCTGCAACCTGGGCATGTGCCCTTGACCAAAATCGAACCCAGGACCCTTCAGTCTGCAGGCTGATGCTCTCTCCACTGAGCAAACCAGCTAGGGCAACCTTTGCTTCTTTTTAAATGTTATTAATATTTTATTAATGCTTACCACCTCATCTAGCAAAGCAAATCTCCTTATTTAGTGAAGTATAAATACAGCTTTTTATTTTTAGTCCCATAATAAGCCTGAAATGAATAGCACTAGAAAAATTTACCATGAGTATTTTCTTTCTACACATGCACTGAGAAATATATGTATTAGAATAAATTTAGGGTAGGAGAGGGATACTGGGTAAAATGAGTAGATACAAGAGTTGTTTGTAAAAGCTACTGATCCTCCTTAACAAACAAAAAAGATAGCCCTCAGATTATTGTGAAGAAGGGATTACAACAAAGTCAATGCAAACCTATATCATAGTCTCATCCTATCTAATAAAAGAGTAATATGCAAATTGACCATACCTCTGCTACACCCACAAGCCATGCCCACTGGCCAATCAGGAGTGAGTATACAAATTAACCCAACCAAGATAGCTGCATCCACAAAGAGAGCAAGAGGCTTAGTTTGCCCCCAGCAATGGAGGAAGCCAAGATTTTTGCCTGCCCTGGAGGGCTCAGGCCTCCGCTCAAGGCTACAAAGTTTCAATTATAGAAGATAAATAAATCACAGATACCAGGGCCTCCACTTGGGTTACTGGGGGGTGTGGATGGCCTGCAAACCACCACAGGCCCCTCAACCAGGTCACCCAAGGAAACCCCCACCCTGATCCAGGACACCCTTCAGGGAAAACCAGCCAGTCCCCACCCATGCACCAGGCCTCTATCCTATCTAATCCTATCTAATCTTATCTAATAAAAGGATAATATGCAAATTGACCATCACTCCAACACACAAGATAGCTTCCCCCATGTAGACACAAGATGGCTGCCACAAGATGGCCAGCAGGGGAGGGCAGTTGGGAGAGACCAGGTCTGCAAGGGAGGGTAGTTGTGGAAAATCAGGCCAGCAGAGGAGGACAGTTGGGAGTGACCAGGCCTACAAGGGAGGGCAGATGGGGGCAGTTGGGGGGGATCAGGTTTGCAGGGGAGGGCAGTTAGGAGTGACCAAGCCTGCAAGGGAGGGCAATTAGGGGCAAACATGATGGAAGGGGAGCAGTTAGGCATCAATCAGGCTGGCAGGGGAGTGGTTAGAAGGTGATCAGACTGGTAGGCAGAAGTGGTTAGGGAATCAGAAAGGCAGGCAGGTAAGCAGTTGGGAGCCAGTAGTTCTGGATTGTGAGAAGGCATCCCTCGAGGGGTTCCAAATTGGAGAGGACACCTGGAATACACACAACCCTGCTCAAGAATTTTGTGCATCGGGTCACTAGTAAAATTATAAAGAGCATCCAGACTGTTCTTTAAAGAAATTTAGTATTTGCTGAAGAAAGCCCATTCTTTTTTTTTTAATTTAAAGTTTATTTTTCAATTACAGTTTAATATTATTTTGTATTAGTTTCAGGTGTACATCATAATGGCTAGATAATCATATACTTTACCAAATGTTCCCACCAATATTTCCAGTACCCACTTGGCACCATACATAGTTATTATAATACTAGTGACCCAGCACCTGAAATTGCACACATCCCGGAATCCCTCCCCTCTCCTACCTCCCCATTCATGCAGCCCCACCCACCAGCACGTACCTGCTGCACATGCAGCGTCCTGCTGATTAGTTGATACAATATGAGGGCGTCACAACTATTATTATATTAACTCTTTATTATATAGGATTATAATATTTACTGTATTTCCTGTACTATACTTTACATCCCATGACTATTTGTGACTACCAAATTGTACTTCTTTTTTAAATGCTTATTTATTTTCATTAGAGTTTACATTCAATATTATTCTGTATTAGTTTCAGATGTACAGCATAATGGTTAAAAAATCATGTACTTTATAGAGTGGTCATCCAGTGTTTAAAGTACTACCTGAACCCATACATATGGTAGTTATCACAATATCATTGACTATATCTCCCTATGCTGTAGTCTACATTTCTGTGACTATTCTGTAACTATCAGTTTGTAGCACTTCATCCCTTCACTTTGATCACCCTGCTTCCAATCCCTCTCCTCTCTGGCAAATGTCAGTCTGTTCTCTGTATCTATACATCTCTTTCTACTTTATTTGTTTATTTTATTCATTAGATTCTACATATAAGTGAGATTACATGGTATTTGTCTTTCTCTGACTGACTTATTTTATTGAGCATAATATCTTCTAGGTCCAGCCATGCTGTCACAAATGGCAATATTTCATTCTTTATTATGGCTAAGTAATATTCCATTGCATATATGTACCACACTCTGTTACCCACTCATCTATTGATAGGCACTTAGGTTCCTTTGAGGAAGTCTATTCTTTTGAAGATCTAGCTTACTTTTTATAGCAAGTTCCTATCTACTTATATCTGTGATTTCTAGGAATACTGCCATAGAAATTTGGCCCACAAAATGAACACTCTTTCTGGTTTTGAATTCTGCATTCTTAAAGTGAGAAACTGCTAAAAATAAATATATTTTTAAATTTAAAAAATAAGAACAGTCTTTTAAAAATATTTTTTATTGATTTCAGAGAGGAAGGGAAAGGAAGAGAGAGATAGAAACATCAATGATGAGACAGAATCATTGAACAGCTGCATCCTGCATGCCCCACACTGAGGACTGACCCTCCAACTCCAGATATGTGCCCTAACTGGGAATTGAGCCATGACCTTCTAGTTCATAGATCAATGCTCAACCACTGAACTATGCCGGCCAGGCAAAAATAAAGGTCAGCCTTGATGTTATCTTTGCATATGAGGAGCACAAGTAAACAATTCAAAACTGACAGCAATATGCAACACTGGTACATATATACAGTTTTTAAAAATATGATAAAAGTGCATTTTCATCACTCACTCAGGAAGACTCAAATGGTGATTTCCAAAGGGGTGTGCGTGCATATGTGTGTGTGTGTGTGTGTGTGTGTGTGTGTGTGTGTGTGTGTGTGTATTTTCTGGACATGGAAGAGGGGGTTTTTGAGAACTTCATAAAAACACATTTCAGTCCAAACAATCAATTCAATAGCAGTTTCCGCCATTTTGCAGACTCACATAGTTTATTGCTTTCCACACTGATCTCTGATACAACAGCATGAACACTTAGCCCTTGGATCAGCCAAGAATGAACTTTTAGATTTGTACCATTCAGCATTTTTTTTCATCCATCACATATTTACTATGTCCACTATCAATGACCTCAAAATCCAATTGAAGAGGAAACACACAGCTGAACGTGTATAGCCTACTAAGTTCAGTGATCGAGGTAAGAGCATGGAGAAAGAGCAAATACCTACCCTGGCTAAGCCATACCATTTCACTTGGTATCTCAACTGACAATTAAATGCATAGATTCTTCCCAGCCCAATTATAGGGCTAACATTTAGATTTTATTGCTACTGTGCTTACTTGTATGATAAATATTTTACATGTATGATCTTATGTAATCATCACAAACACCATATGAGGCATATACAAATTCTATTTCATGAGTGTAGAGAAGATGAATAAACTAACCAAGATTTCCAGTCCAGCTTGGCCTAACTCCAGAGCTCTGGTTTACTGCATCTCACAAAGATGACTCTCCAGTTTTAAAAAAAGAAAGTGACTAATTGGGTTAAAAACGATAGAGGGGTTGACCAGAGTAAGAAGGGGTCTTTGGATTTCATTATCAGGAAATCACATTTGTGCCCACTGTACTAGTGTCCTAGGGATGCCATATCAAAGTACCACAAACTGGATGGCTTAAATAATCATCTCCCAGTTCTGGAAGCTAGACGTATGAGATCAAGGTGTTAGGAGGGTTGGTTCCTTCTATGGTCTGTGAGGAAAAATTTGTTCTATGTCCCTAAGGATACAAGCTTATGGTATCCTTAGCCCTTCATTGGCTTGTAGATGGCCATATTTTCCTTGTGTCTTCTCTCTGTATGTGCCAGTCTTCATGTCCAAATCCCCCCCCTTTTTTTAAGGACACCAGTTATATTAAATTAAGGCTCACCTTAGCTATGTAATTTTGATAATCTCTATAAAGACTCTTTCTAAATTAGGTCACATTCTGAGATATGGGGTTAGGAATTCAACATACTTATTTTGGAGGGTCACAATTCAACCCATAGCACACACTGAATGAGTACCTTCAGCTCAGGAGTACCTACAGACTGTAAGGAAGGGACACAAACTGTGATGTGAGGTCACAGGAACAGGCTGGGAGCTAGAGGAGGCTTGACACATTTTTCAGATTAGAGGAAAAACTCCAGGAGAACAAGAGTACTTCAAAAACTGAGGAGAGAAGATAACTGATGGAGCAGAGTTTGCAGGGAATAGAATGGAGTATGGATCCTCAGAAAGTATGTAGGATGCCACTTCTGAAACAAAGGAGCCGAGAGATTTAAACAACTGGTATTTATATGCATTTGTGGAGACATCTGTATCACCTCAGCCCCAATCTCCCCAGATTCTCTAGAAGCCTGCCTCAAATTTCTTCAATAACTTACACTTATAGTTTTATAACTTTATAGCCATTTGATTTGCAGCTCTATAATTGTCAGGTATTGCTTACCACAATAAAAATATCACATATTCATTTCTAGAAAAAGTATTTTGATTGAGTGAATAAATGAATGCATAAATATAAAGAGAAGGAGTTGTTACATAAAATAATCAGGTCCTGTAGTACACTGATCTGCATGGGTGATAATAAACAGTGAAGCAAAGACTTGTGGGCAAAGGCATGGAGAAAGCACTGAGCAAGGGTATCAACAAGGCACACACCTCTGCCAAGCCACATGATGGAAAACATCCCTCCATTCGCATCTGCTCATGCACTAGTAACAGGACACTAGAAACAACTGTGAAATCTGTCATAATCATTTCCTACTAAGGTGAGCAACAGGTACATGTGGACCTGAAAACCTCATCATACAATGAACAGTTTGAAATAAAAGGATGCTTATTTCCTTAAATGTCCGTATTTTAACCCAGTTGTCAAAATCTGAAGCTACTAGATAAGGGGCAAGTCTTACAAATTGGTGCAAGGTGGGCATTTTTGAAAATGGTTTGGCCTAACTCCAGACCTCTGGTTTATTGAATATCACCATGCTGAATCTCCCATTTTAAAAAGAAAAGTTAGCCGAAGCCGGTTTGGCTCAGTGGTAGAGCGTCGGTCTGCAGACTGAAAGGTCCCAGGTTTGATTCCGGTCAAGGGCACGTACCTTGGTTGCGGGCACATCCCCGGTAGGGGGTGTGCAAGAGGCAGCTGGTCGATGTTTCTCTCTCATCGACGTTTCTAGCTCTCTATCTCTCTCCCTTTCTATCTGTTAAAAAATCAATAAAATATATCTTAAAAAATAAATAAAATAAAATAAAAAGGAAAGTTACTAATAGGGTTAAAAAATACAGAGGGGATGACCAGAGTGAGTAAGAAGGGGTCTTTGGATTTTGTCATCAGGAAATCATATCTGTGCCCATTGTACTGGTGTCCTAGGGCTGCCATAACAAAACACCACAAACTGGGGAACTTAAACAACATAAATTTATTGTCTCCCAGTTCTGGAGGCATGGTAACTAGTCATAGAGCAGAGTGCCAATGGTTCCAGCAGTGATTCGTGGAGTTGGCTCTAGTGTGCTGACCTGGGACTTGGTAAAGCATGGCTCTTGCCATCTCATCATGTTTGTTTCAGCAAGTTAAAAAACACATTAGGGAAAGTTGAAATGTTTTCCCCTGGATATTTAAGCAAATCAGTGCAAGGGTACAGAGTGTAACCAGAGGGGCCCCTGTCTCTCCTAATTATAAACATTGGCCATAAGATATAACTCAATAAGTGTCATTCCAATAAATTCAATTTAAAAAGAAATAAAAGAGAGCATAGCTCAAAAAGCAAGTATGACCACACCACAAGTATTTTTCTCTTAGACTCATACACACTGTATATGTTTATGGAACGAGTTTATATATAGCTTACCTGCCTAAAAGCATGATTTACTCCTTATAAAACATGATATCTTATAATTGAGCACATCCTCCATACTCTTTATTCTCTAGTTTGACAATTCTCTTTTGAAATAAAAAGTTCTCAAAATCAGTTCCGTGTGTGTGTGTGTGTGTATGTATCATAACCAAGAGAGCATTTTCGCAAGAGGGGACAAAACTTAATAAGCCTAACCCCCCAAAATAAATAAATAAATAAATAAAGGTTTCAGAACACCTGACAGGTTCAAGCATTAAGATCTTTCCCTTCAATTTATGAGTCAAAGAACATAATTTTTGAACATTTATATCAAATTACAAAAATTATTATGTAGTCCAACTGCTATACTGCCTGAGTATAATTCAAATATTCCCTTTTCATAGTAGGGTTCACATTAACAAACAAACCACAGAAACAATGCCTGTGGAGTAAGGCAGTCAGACGATTTACTGCTTTGCTCTCTTTTCGCCATTCTCTCTTTTCCTTTTGAGAGCTAAGAGGCAATTTCCATTGTCTCTATGCACTCTGGTTAACCATGGAAGAATGCTGAATTGCTGAAAGTCCAACTGTTGCTCATTCACGCCAGTTAAAGGGACCTGTGCTTAAATCTGTTCCAGGCCATCTTGCAGAAATGAGTCTTTCTGACCAAAGTTCTCAGATGGGGAAAAGCACTGAAAATTAATTAGTACTATTCCTAGGTACCACTGAGGATGTTGCAGTGCCACTATGCTTTAGCAAATCTCACCTGAGACTTGAAGGTATGTTTAGAAATTGTACCAGCTCACTAATTTTCTAAATTGATTCTTACAAATGACAGATTCTACCAGACAAGATCAGGGAAGGTAAAAGTCAAAGAACAAAGAACCAATAGTTGGGCTGAACTTTCAAGTCACAATGTACATGGCCTTGACCTTCTGCTTCAGAAGAAATTTGTACAGCAAGGATGGCTCTTCAAACAAACAAGGATATGAAATCAGCCTCCAAGCTGTCACTGGTGATATGAAATTTAATGGTGATAGAGGGCTTAAGTAGTTTGGGGTCCTCTTTTATGTGACCTGATGTTGAATGTAAAAAAAAAAATGATGTCAAATTTTCAAATGTTTGGTCTCTCTTGGCTCATCTCTATTCTACCACTCCCTATCCCCAAATTAGAAAAAAAGAAGAAATTGGCAATATACTAAATTGACCTGTCATGATGGTGGAGTGCAGAATGTCTTAATTATAACACACTACATATACTAGAACAAAAAGTGGTTCTGTTATAATATTTGCTTTCACACATCTGTAACTGCCCAATATCTTTGCCATCTTGCAACAAAATTTCCAAAGGAGTGAGGAGTCCCCCTATATACAGTCAACTCTGAAACCCCTCTCCCAAACCAATGGAGAGTGCAGGTCTAACAGAGTGTTGGGACTCCTGGAGACAAACTTTGTTTTGCATTTACTGTGTCAGTTATAAACTTGGGATTTCTCAGATCACCACACTGGCATCTCTATCTTAGTCATATCTGTTAGATCTTCCCCATCTCTCTGACCTTTACATGTTAGAGAGCCCCAGGGCCCAGTCCTCAAATATCTTCCCTTGTCTATTCTTACTCCTTTGGTGAGCTCATCTGTTTCATGTCTTTACATTGAAATTTCATCTCTATGCAGACAAATTACACACACACACACACACACACACACACACACACACTAGGGCAAAAATAGATTTAGTTGTTCATGTGGAAAATAATGTAATAAATAAATAAACAATAGAAGAATTAACTGTGTTTCACATACTCAAAACTTTAAACCTACCATATATATCATCTAAAGCCCAGCTGTGTATATGCTTAGTAGCTTCACTTAAATATTTTATAGGCATCTCAAATTTAACATGTCCAAAACCAAGACCTTTTTTCATAAAACCCACTCCTCTTCAATTATCCCCATCTAATTCCTAACAATCCCATTCTTCCTGTTGTTGGGGGGAAATCTTTAGAGTCATCCTGATTTCTCACACCCACATCCCATATATAAGAAAATCCCATTAGTAATACCTTCAGAACACATCTAGAATCCTATTACTCTTACCTACCTGGTCCAGCCACCATCATTTCTGCCCTAGATTGCTGCAACAGCTTCCTCACTGGTCTGCTTCTGCCCTGGATTATTTAAACCTGTTTTCAGGCAGCACGATCCAGTTAACACATGTCATCATATCACTTCCCTGTGCAAATCCTTGTACTGGCTTCCAACTTTTTCAAGTCCTTGCACTGGATTACAAGACCCTCCATGATCTGCTCCTCCGTGTGATCTACGACATTGTTTCCTATCAAGGTCTGCCTCCCTTACTTAACTCCAAACATTTCACAGACCTAGCTACACATAGATCTATCTCAGGGTCCTTGCACTTGATGTTCTTCCTTTGTCTATACCGTTCTCTTCCCCAGATATCTACATGCATTATTCCTTGCCACCCAACTTCAAATGGCACCATTTCCCATACACCATAGGTATACTTCCTGCCCCCCTATATTCTTTTGTTTTACTCCACAGCAATTACTACCAACATACCATACATTTTATTTATTGCTTAATTCTGTCTCTCCTTACACATGAATGTATATTGTATGAGATGAGAGATTTATTCTTTCTTGTCTGCTTCTCTGCTTTATTCTTAGGATCCAGAACAGTACCTTACACATAGTGGGTGCTCAATAAATATTATATAGATAGATAGATAGATAGATAGATAGATAGATAGATAGATAGATATGAGTGTGAGTGTATTTATAACTGGTTTCATATGGGCTTCATAATTAGGTATCACTAGTACTGGTTGGCACAGTTTGTCATATAACCTTGGGGTCAAGTTCTGTTTCAAGGCATTTTATCTCCATGTTGTTTTCTTAAATAAGCAGTCATAAGAAACCATATGTACAGACTGCCAGAGCTCCCTGTCTTTCTGTCTACTGGAGTGGAACTGGGGTTCAAGGGAGGCAGGGTCAATGTGTGTGGCTTCTGGACTCTGAGGCCTGCCTCTTATGTGCAGGAATGTAACCACTAAGACAGCCATTGATCTGCTGCTTGGATAGCCCTCCATTCAGGATGTGCTGGATATGCTACACAATGAGGTTGATAGCCACTAGATTATCTACACCTCTAGGAATTATCATGCCTGAGTATTTCTTGTAGGCAAGCAGAATTCCTCAAAGGCAGATTTGACGAAGGTAAGGTACTGGGATAAAATCTGTTCCAAGTCCCTCCCCCTTTTACTTATGTCCCTTAATATTCTGTGGGAGAGCCTAGTGTATGCATCTCTTTATCTGGAATAGATCTCACACCTCTTCAGAGTAAAAGGGCAAAATGCCTTCAAAGAAAACCACATCGTCAGGGTAGATGTTGATCATCTCTTCCTTCCAAAAATGGGAGTCAAAGTCAAACAAGGGAATCTGCATGGTTTTCCCTTCAGTAATTTGAGTTTTGAGAATGAGTTCATTGTCAAAAACATCCGGTGGTCAAAACTGAACTCGCCTTTCAGGGCTTTGACCTTCTGCTACAAGGTGAGGACCAGGTAGAAGCTGTCCTGGCTCAAGATGACCACCTGCTTCTGGCAGTATTCCACCTTGTTTTACCCCAAGCGCTGTACAATCTTCCCACAAACAGAGGACTTGCCACTAGCCGAGCCTCCACTGATACCAATCAGGAAGGGCTTGAAGCCAAAGCCGTTGGACTGCTGGTGGTTCTGTGAGGTCTGCTTGCTGTCCGCCACCATGGCTCATGTTGCCCCTCCTCCGTGGCTGGTGCGTGCTGACGCACATGCCCTCACTAAATATTCTTTTAATAAATTAAAATTTCAAGACAACTAGTTAATTCAAGAAAATAAGTTAAATATATTAAAGTAGCTAGATACTGAATAAAATATTCATTCTAGCCAATTATTCGTGGAGTGTATATGTATATGCATATGCATATGCATATGTACATGTATGTAATTGTGTGTAAACAAACACATTATATATATGGAGAGACAGACAGACAGACAGAAACAGACAAAGAGAGAAAGGGACAGAACCCACATCAGTTAGCAGTGAAACAAGAGACAGAGATAGGAATGGGGTGGCTAAGCAGAGATGCTCCCAGCCCCTGGGGCCCCACCAAAGGTAAGGCCAATTTTGTAGGCCTAATGCTTTATAAAAATAACTTGCAAATTTATGAGGAAGTATTATTGAGAATTCAATAAGCCATACAAAAAAGGCAGATTCATTCAACCACAGGCTAATTTTTTTTTCATTTTGTTCATAAAATGGCTATAATTAGTTATAGATATAAACAGAATTACCAAGTCTGATTATTTTTTATGTCATGGTTTATCATAGAAAAACACATACTAGACTCAATAGAAGGAAAATAACAGATGCTACAGGAAGAAAATGAGGTTTACTACAAATTAATAATCATGTTTGCTCTTTTTACTGTAAAGCCTTGCCACTCATTTCTGTCATTTGTGTAGGGAAGCTATTTTTGCAAAACAAAATTTTTAATTCATGCACTTCATCTTAACCTACATTTTTTACTGTTTGAAAGTTTTCTTCCCAGGCATATTTCACTGTGACAAGATTTCTTAGATGAAAGCAGAGTTTAAGGTAGGTTACTATATATGTCTAATTAAAAATTTGAGACAATTGGTCTTTTGATCCAGCAAGAATTCAAAAATTTACTCATTAATTTATTTCTAGTAAAAGTGAAATGAGATGGTTTAAGCAGCAGAACAAAGAATAACTAACCTGGTCTGAACATAAACTCAGCTTCTGGTATAACAGAATGGAATGAAGGCAAGAACACTGCTTAGGACTTAAGAGTCTTAGTTTCCATACCTTTAAGGAAACTCTTTTTCCTGCCTATCTCAAAGGGTTGCTGTGAGACCCAAATATGAAAATGAAGGGGAGTAAACTCTGTCAAATTAAAAATCCTATCCATATATAAGCCTAAGTTCCAGGAGATCTAGAATGATCTTGCTTGTATTTGATTCCCAAGATTAGCAAAATGGAATTATTAAAATGTAGAAAATTTTGTTTCCCAAAGAAAATGAAATGCTTTAAAAAGCAAAAGCTATGTTGATTCACTCAAAAATTCCTTTTATGTTTCATGTGCTATGATATATTATCTTGGAGGCAATATGAAGTTTCTCTTCTAAAAATACAACAGTTTTGAGGATAATAATTTAAGAATTTCAGACAATCCAATGAATTTCCCTTAGAATATCTCTTTTGAAAAATGACCAAGTATAAATTATATACCCTTTACCCACAATTTGTTTCATAACAATGGATAACCAGAGCAGCTGGCTGACTTATAATTGGCTACCTCCTCCCTATATGGTTCTTGTTTCTAGAATGCAGGGGGGCAGAAACTACTTTTACAAGAATCATAGATGCATACTGAAAGCCAGCTACTTATATGTCAAAAATCTTATTACCTAACTTGGGTAGAATGGCGACCTCTCTGCTTCCTTTTATCCATGTAGTCACATTATGTTATGCATTGTACTTCATTTTCCATGGGTTCCTTTCCTCATTTGCAGATTCTTACACAGAAAGAAAGCCAAATGATTATCATGGCACTCTCCTGTTTGAATTGATAAAGAGATTATGTATACCAACATGTTTTTAGCTGAAATATGAGAGTGTTTACTTCACAAATCATCCACTGATGCAACCTAAATCTCAAAACCATAAAATGAAAAAAGTCAAATCCTCATGTTGTCAGTTACAAGTCTGAACCCCAGTAAACCTGTATAAGTAGGTCAGTCACTACCTCAACATTCCAGCTTGGTAGCCTTCCATTATGCTTTCTGCTGCCATTTACTCAAAGGCAGGCACAATGACTGATAATAGATACAAGTTTTAGCCTACACACTACTATGATATACAGTTGACAAGAATCAAAAAAGAAAGAGAAGTATAATTTATTTTATCAAATGCCTACAATGTGACCAGTAATTTACAGATATTATGTCACTTAATTATTCATTCATTAAATTATTCCCAAATGACCTATAAAGGTCAGGCAACCCAAAACAAGCACAGCAGACATTTCTACCTTCATGTAGATTACAGTCAAGTTTAAAAAGATATTTTAAGATAATCACACCTTCTACTGCCAGGTAGAACGAAATACATCACAACAAGTAAATAATTCTGCTCTGATAACTAATTAAATATGGTTGCATAACAAAAAAAATTATATTTTGAATGCATAAGATAGCTTCAATAATAATTACTAATAGATAAACCTTACTTTCAGAGAGTATACAACCATTCTAAGCCCAGTGCTACAAAAAAGAAATAAGGGAGTCCTTCAGCATGGATGGACCTGGAGATTGTTATGCTAAGAGAAATAAGCCAGTCAGAGAAAGACAAATACCATATTATCTCACTTATATGTGGAATAATGATGAACAAAATAACTGTTAAAAAATAGAAAAAGATACATAGATACATAAAACAGAGTGACAAATCTCAGATGGAAGAAACAGAGTCAGCGCAGAGAACCCCAAACAAGAGGAATCCAAAGAGGACCACACCAAGACACATCATAATTAAAATGCTAAGAGCAAAAGACAATAAAAGAATCTTAAAAGCAGCAAGAGAAAAGCAGTTAGTTACTTACAAGGGCATGTCCATATGATTGTCAGCTGATTTCTCAACAGCAACTATGCAGGTCATAAGGGAGTGGCGAGAAATATTCAAAGTTATGAATAGTAAGGGCCTAAAACCAAGATTACTCTATTCAACAAGTCTATCATTCAGAATTGAATTAAAGGTCAGATAAAGAGCTTCATAGACAAGAAAAAGCTAAAGGAGTTCATTACTGCCAAACCAGTATTATATGAAATATTGAAGGGTATTCTATAAGTATAGGAATAAGAAGAAAAAGATTAAAAATATGAATAGCAAAATGGCAACAAATGCATACCTATCAACAATTGAATCTAAAAATCAAAATAAATAAGAAATCTAATGAACAGAATAAACTGGTGAATAAAATTAAATCAGAGACATGGAAATGGAATGGACTGATGATTCTCAGAGGGAAGGGGAGAAGATATTAAACAAGAATTTTATATGCATATATGCATTACCTATGGACACAGACAATATGGTGGTGAAGGCCTGGGGTGGGGCAGGAACTGGGAGGAGGAGGACAATGGGGGGGAGGGGAAGAGGGACATCTATAATAATCTCTACAATAAAGATTTAAAAATAATAATAAAATAAAATAAAAATAGGAAAAAATAGACTAGGATCAAGGCAAGGATTTTCTTTAGCTCAGTACTGTGATTCAACCTAGTACCAGAAGCTCTAGAAACGACAGTAGGCAAAATGTATATATAAAGACATGCAGACTAGAAATGAAGAAATAAAACTATACCTATTTGCAGATAGCATGACATTGTAGATTTCTTCACAGAAAATTGTAAGCAATCTATACAAAATGAGGAAAAATACTCCTAGAACTAATAGGTTGTTTCATCAACATCAGAAGATACAAAATCAATGCATAAAAATCATTTGCATTCCTATATACTAATAATGAATTTGTAAAAACAGAAATTAAAAATATAACAGCATTCCTAATTACTCCAAAGAAAATAAAATGGGAATTAGAAGATGGCAAGTGGCAGGAAGTAGGGAGGGAGAATGTGTGAGAGAGTGAGGGAACCATAGAAGAGAATGTAGACGTGTGGGGTGTGTGTGTGTGTGTGTGTATGATAGTCCAACAAAATTATTAGACTTAATAAATGAATTTGGCAATGTAGCAGGATACAAAATTAATGCCAAGAAATCTATGGCATTTCTTTACACAAATAGTGAACTTATAGAAAGAGAAACTAAAAAAGCAATCCCATTTACCATCACAGCAAAAATTTAAGATACCTAGGAATAAACTTAACTAAGGAGGTAAAGACCTATATGCGAAAAACTACAGGTCATTGAAAAAAGAGATGATAGAGGAAGACATAAACAGATGGAAGAATATACTGTGTTCATGGGTTGGTAGAATCAACATCATCAAAATGTCCATACTATCCAAACCAATGTACAGATTCAATGCACTCTCCATTAAAATACCAATGGCATATTCACAGACCTACAACAAACTTTTCAAAAATTCACCTGGAATAAATAAAGACCCTGAATAGCTGCAGCAATCCTAAGAAAGAAGAACAAAGTAGGTGGGATCTCAATACCAGATATCAAGTTGTATTACAAAGCCACTGTTCTTAAAATAGCCTGGTACTGGGACAAGATCAGACATATAGTTCAATGGAATAGAATAGAGAACCCAGAAATCGACCCAAACCACTATACCCAATTAATATTTGACAAGGGAGGCATGAACATAAAATGGAGTCAAGACAGTGTCTTCAACAAATGGTGTTGGGAAAATTGGACAGATGCATGCAAAAAAATGAAACTAGACCACCAACTTACACCATACACAAAAATAAACTCAAAATGGATGAAGGACTTAAACATAAGATGGGAAACCATAAAAATACTAAATGAATCCACTAAGGCAGCAAAATCTCAGACATATGCTGAAGGAACTTCTTCACCCATACTGCTCCTAGGGCAATGGAAACTAAAGAGAAAATAAACAAATGGGACTACATCAAAATAAAAAGCTTTTGCACAGCAAAAGAAACCATCAACAAAACAACAAGAAAGACCACTACATGGGAGAACATATTTGCCAATGTCATCACCCATAAGGGTTTAATCTCTAACATTTACAGGGAACTTATACAACTTAACAAAAGGAAGATAAACAATCCAATCAAAAAATAGGCAAAGGACCTAAATAGACACTTTTGAAGGTGGACAGAAGGAAGGCCAAGAGACATATGAAAACATGCTCAAAGTCACTAATTATCTGAGAGATGCAAATCAAAACAACAATGAGGTATCATCTCACACCTGTTAGAATAGCTATCATCAACAAATTAACAAATGACAAGTGTTGGCGAGGATGCAGAGAAAAAGGAACTCCTTTGGAGTGTTGGTGGGGATGCAGACTGGTGAAGGCACTGTGGAGAATAGTATGGAGCTATCTCAAAAAAAAACTAAAAATGGAACTCCCATTTGACCCAGTGATCCCACTTCTAGGAATATATCCCAAGCAACTAGAAACACCAATGAGAAAGGATATGTGCACCCCTATGTTCATAGCAGCACAATTTATCATAGCTAAGATTTGGAAACAGCCTAAGTGCCCATCAGCAGATGAGTGGATTAAAAAATGTGGTACATCTACACAATGGAATATGATACTGCAGTAAAAAAAAAAAGGAGTTATTACCATTTGCGACAGCATGGATGGAACTGGAGAGCACTATGCTAAGTGAAATAATCCAGTCAGAGAAAGAGAAATACTACCTGATCTCACTCATTTGTGGAATATAATGAACAACATAAACTGATGAACAGGGACAGATCCAGAGACAGAGAAGCATTGATAAGACTGACAAACTTCACAGGGAAGGTAGGGGAGGGTGGAGGTAAGGCAGAGAGATCAACCAAAGGACTTGTATGCATGAATATAAGCCTAAACAATGAACAAAAACACCAGGGGGGTGAGGGCATGAGTGGGGGGTGGGTTGGGGGGTTAATGAAGGGATGAGGACACATATGTAATGCCTTAATCAATAAAGAAACTTTTAAAAAGAAAAGAAAATAGTTAGGTATACACCTGTCATAATATTTATAAGATCTATATGCTGAAAATAACAAAATGCTCATGGAAGAAATAAAAAGCCTAAGTAAATAGAGAGACATATATGTCCATACCATGGAAATGGACTGGAAACTCACATAGTAAAGATGTCAATTCCTCCAAATGTATATACAGGTTTAACACAATCTCTATCAAAACCAAGATTTATTTGTAGCTACAGATAAAATTATTTAAAAATTTATATGGAAAGTTATTGGCCCTGGAATATTTAAAGCAATCTTGCCATAGAATATTAAAGTGGGGGGATAACTCTAAATGATAAAAAAATCCTTACCATATAGCTATAGTAATTAAGAAAGTGTGGTATTGACAAAGGGATAAACACATACAGCAATGGAGCAGAATAAGCAACCTAGAAATATACCCAAACCAATCTACTCAACTGATTTGTAAAGAAATTGCACAAGCAATTCAACAAAGGAAGGACAGTACTTTTTTTTTAATTGTGCTGGAGTAATCAGACATCCATAGGTAGCAAATATGAAGCTCAACCTAAGCCTCGTTATCTTATATAAAAATTAACTCATAATGGAGCATGGGTATAAATCTAAAACTATAGGATATTTTAATGGGAAAATGTTTCAGAATTAATCTTAGTAGAAGGCTTCTAAATGTAACACTAAAAATGTATCCATTTTTTTAAATGATAAATTGGACTACTAGTATATAAAAATTCAAAATATTGCCTCTGAAAGACCCAGTTAAGAAGATTAAAAGACAAGCTGCAGCCTTGGATATGATATTTGCAAACCATATAACTGACAAAGGACTCATATCTGCAATATATAAAGAACTCTAAAAATTCAACAATAAAAAAATTAAATAGTCTAATTTTAAAATAATCAAAAGACACGAACAGATATTTCACTGAATAGGATACACAGATGTTTAATAAGTAAATTATAAGATGTTCAACATCATTAGCCATTAGAAAGTTACAAATTAAAACACAATGAATTATTGCTAACCACCTATCAAAATTTCTAAAATAAAAAATAATGACAATACCAAATGCTTTCAATGGACAAGAAACTGGATTTCTTATCCATTGTTTGTGGGAATGTAAAGTGTCATTGCCACTTTGGAAAACAGTTTGGAACTTTATTTAAACACTAAACATTCAACTACCATATGATCCATAAATTACATTCCCAAGCATTTATCCCAGAAAATTAAAAAATTACATACACATAGAAACCTGTAAATTAATGTTCATAGCACATTACTGAAATAGAAAAAAATAGAAATGATCAAAATGTCCCTCAGGCCTGGCTGGCATGGCTGAATGGTTGAGCATTGATCTATGGACCAGGAAGTCATGGTTCGAGTCCCAATCAGGGCACATGCCCAGATTGTAGGCTTTATTTCCAGTAAGGAACAAAAGGAGGCAGCTGATTAACGATTCTCTCTCATCATTAATGTTTCTCCCTCTCTTTCCATCTCCCTTCTTCTCTGTAATCAATAAAAATATATTTTATATTTTAAAAAGTCTCTCGGTAGGTCACTAGTTAAACAGTGGTACATTGACACTGTGGAATACTACTCAGCTATAACAAAGGAATTAGCCAATCTTATAAGGTCACATACTCTATGATTCCATTTTCACATTTTCAATATAGAGACTGAAAACTGATTAGTAGTGCCAGGAGTTGGGAATAATTATCAATAGAAGGTGAAAGTGGTGTGTGATTATAAAATAGTAGCACAAGGAAGATCTTTGTGGTGAAAAATTGTTCTGTATGTTGATTTTAGTGGTGGTTACATAAATCTACATGTGATAAAATAATTTGGCATTGTACACATATATCAATGTCCATTACCTGGTTTTTATATTATAATATATATATATATATATATAATTGATTTTTTACAGAGAGGAAGGTAGAGGGATAGAGAGTTAGAAACATCAACCAGCTGCCTCTTGCACAACTCCTACTGGGGATGTGCCTGCAACCGAGGTACATGCACTTGACCGGAATTGAACCTGGGACCCTTCAGTCCGCAGACCAACGCTCTATCCACTGAGCCAAACTGGTTTCAGCATACCGCATTTATATAAGACTAGAGGCCCAGTGCACAAAATTCATGTACTGGGGGGGAGCGGTCCCTCAGCCCGGCCTGCCTCCTCTCACAGACTTGAGCCCTCAGGGGATGTCCTACTGATGACTTAGACCCGCTCTACGGGAGGTGACCGGGCTGATCAGGGGAAGGCACCAGCCCCATCACCCCTCTGCTGCAGCCACTGCCAGCCACTGCAGCTGCCAAGGTGTTTTCATCAACATGGACTCCAGTCCCTTCACCATGAAAAAGTGACAACTTTCTTTAGTCATTTTCAGGATGTGTCTTTCATAGGATATGACCTTTCTTTCTTTTCTTTTTATTTATCCTCACCTGAGGATATGTTTCCATTGGTCTTTAGAGAGTGTGGAAGAGAGAGGAAGAGACAGAGAGAAACATCAATGTGAGACAGACACGTTGATTGGTTGCCTCCACGAGCCCTGACCTGGGCCCCGGCCAGGGAGGAGCCTGTAACCTAGGTACATGCCCTTGATCAGAATCAAACCAGGACCTTGCAGTCAGCAGGCTGAAGCTTTATCCACTCAGCCAAACCAGCTAGGGCAGGATATGACATTTTTTAGCCCCTCCAGCAGTGGACCAGTGGAACAGCCTAATTTGCATATTACATGTAAACATTGGGAATAAATGGGTGAATGGTATATGGGATTCATCTGTACTGCTTTTTCAATTTCCTGATTGCAAAACAAAGTTTAAGAAGTTAAGTTTCCAATATTTTTTCTAATTTTAATAAAATTACCAAACCACAGATCCAAGAATCTCAATGAACCCCAAGAATACCTTGGCTCATTATAGTTAAATAGATAAAAGTTAATGTTAAGAAAACTTACTGCCTACTCATCAGAAACAATGCATGCCAAAAGGCAATAAAATGACATATTTAATGTGCTGAGGGGTAAAAACAATCAACCTACAATTGTAGATACAGCAAAATTACTTTTTAAAGATTAGAGAAATATAGAGATATTTTCAAATAAACAAAAGCTGAGAAAATTCATCATAACACCTAGATTATCAAAATTATTAAAGAAAATTCTTCACAGTGATGAAAACTTATAACAGATTGAAACTTGGATTTACACAAAAAAAATGAAGAACATCATAACAGCTAATATGAAGATAAATATAAAATATTTTTCTCATTTTTTTAATTTCTTTGTGAAATTACAGGAGTAATAATAATGTAATACAGGATTTACAGCATGTAGAAATCAAATGTATCACAACAACAGCACAAAAATGGTAGGTAAGTGTTGATAGAATGTTTTGCATCCTTAACCAATGGGCACAGACACCAGGGAGGTGAAGGCATGAGTAGGGGGAATAGGGGGACAATGGAGGGATAAGGACACATATGTAATATCTTAATCAATTAAAAAATATTTTAAAAAATAATGTTATGGGTCTTTTATAGTGGCCTGATGCACGAAATTCATGCAACAGTAAGCCTTCCTTCCTTTGGCTGTCGGCACTGGCTTCCCTCTGGCACCTGGGACCTGGCTTCCCTCACAGCCCCAGCATTTTCTGGAAGGTCATCCGGAAGGACATCTAGTCTAATTAGAATATTATGCTTTTATTATTATAGATGTGAAGTGGAGTAATATATTAACTATTATATAATATTCATTTATATTTATATACATAATATATACATATATTTGTATATATATACATATTCACACATACATACATGTGTTCTGAGATAAGGTCCATATGATTCAAAATATGGTACATGGCACAACAAAGTTTATAAACTCCCCATTGTGAGAAGGAACATAAAAGATCCACCAGGTGACTCATGGTATGTAAGCATTGGGGGTGTTTCAAGGAGAATGACCAAATGCTTTGTACTTCCCATCTCTTTATATTTAAACTATATGATAGTAGTGCTCCCTGACAAAGAAAATATGAATCCCACTGATAAATTTTGCTGCCACAGCAACTATAGCCATTATACCTCCCCTTATTTTAATGATGTGTTGCTTCCTGCTTCAGCCTCAAATCAGGCACGGGGGCAAAAGTCCATGGCATGACAGGTGAAATTTAATGGTGGCTACTGCCTATTCTCTTCACTTAACCTGAGAAGCCAATGCAAATAACCCAAAAATCCACTGAGAGAGACTAACATTGTTTCCCAGAAGTAAATACAGTTCAGCTTGTACTTTGGAACAATTGGTCAACCTTGCTACTTGCACAATTGACTAGCAAGGGTTATGCAGTGCTGGAACATGATCATGGCAGAATCACCAGGCCTCATCACCATCTGTCTTTTAGGATATCTACTCAGTGCTGAATGTACAGGTTTGTTTCCTTTAAAAAGATATATTGAGTATGCTTGTCTTTAAGATATAGAAATGTCTGGTTCTATCTTCTTCATAAATAACAATTATATGATTTGACAGCAGTGTTTAAGATTCTAGTAATCAGTATGTGTGTTGACAAGTACTGGTTCTCTGGTATATAAATCTTAATTTTTAAAACTAAATTTAAAATGCTTATGGTATATTTTTAATGGACACTTTGAGTTTATGATTTGACAATGTAATTCCTCTTATAAAGCATCTATCTCCTTGGTTAAAGAAATCAAAAGTGGGAAAAGACTTTAACAAGGAAATAGCAAAATATGGAGAAAAAATTAACTGTTGCTTGGTTACTTTTACTCACCACTTTGAATTCAAACTGGGAAACATTAAAATCACAAAGAATGGTTTTATCTGCACAAAAAGTTTGATTTAAGATATATGATGTATTTCACCCTGGACAGTGTAGCTCAGTAGTTAGAATGTTGGCCAGTGCACCAATGGGTCATGGGTATGATTCCCGGTCAAGGGCACATACCTTGGTTGCAGGTTCGATTCCTGGCCCTGGTCAGGAGGCAACCAATTGATGTATCTCTCTCACATCACTTTTTCTCTCTCTCCTCTTCCTCCCCTCCAGTCTCTCTAAAAATTAACAGAAAAAATATCTTCAGGTGAAAATTAACAACACAAAACATAAAAAGGATAAATGAAGTATTTCAAAATTTTGTAACTATATAATAAGGCATGCCTTTAATTTTAAAAATCTATAAAATTATATAGTTTCAATTTAAAATTTTAGTTAAAACAGACAAATTTTTCATTTGTACGTTGTTATTTATCATTAAATTTTTCATGGATCAGGAAGAAATTGTTTTATTTCTGATTTTGAAGATCTCAGAGTTACTAAATGGGGAAACTCAATACTCAAATTCTTAGGAGAGCAAAGCCAGTCCAAGAATTGACATGAAGAGTAGTAACTGATTAATGCTATGTGGATCACTTGTTTTTTCCCCCACAGCTTTAGTGACTTTATGCACTGTCCCCAAAGGAAAGCACACAGGAAAGAAATTACCTCATTTAGACAAACAGTATGTTCTCACAGGAAGAATTTATCACACTTACTTGTCAGCCTACTATAATCAAATCTAGTAGCTGAGAGTGCCAGGATCAGGGATGCCAACCCTAAGCATCCCCAGAAAGCAGACTGGCCCCATGGTTCCCACTCCAGACATGATGTCAGACTGAAACGCAGAAATAATGATACAAGAATGCAAAGGTTAAATCAAACTAGCAAAATGGGTAGAGTTCAGGAATAAAGAAATTTAGCATGAAAACTAAAAGCAGGACATAAAGCTAGGATTTTACAAATACCTCTTCAGTGTGAGGTCAGCAGGACAAAGGATCCAAGCCCTTCCTTCAGGATAAGTGGTGAGATGATGGTGTTTTTAAGAGGGCTACTGATTGCTCAAAAACCTCAGATGCTGGGGGGAAAAGGATTGATATGAAGAAAAAAGAGGAACTGGTATTTCAGAGCTTTGGAAATAATGACTAAAAGAGATAAGCCTAAAAAGAGGGTAGAAATATGATCTCAAGCAATACTGAGGAGAAAGGCAGTGTTATTCTGGAGTCATTGGAGTCAAAGATAATAGGCCCTTAAGGAGAGAGCCAGGGGAATTTTCCTAAGATGGGCAGTATTGATGCAGCATTCTTTGTTGCTGTTCAATTGTCATTGGCTTCTAAAAAACAGTTTAGGTTAATGATTTACTGAGATGTTGCAATTTTATGGCTGTTGCTCTTAGGTTTTATTGGATCAATGTAGATTTTTGAAATCAAAACTGTTTTGTGAAACCAATTCAGTTTTGTAAGGTGCATGAACCAAAACTGTATTTCATTCAGAATGAGTGAATGAAAGGAATGAATAAAACATAACTTCAATCTATATAGTTTACAAGACTTTACAATACTGAATGACTGTTATGGTACCAGGCACTGTGGCAAGGTACTTGGGTCTTGGGGATAAACCAAATTCTCCTCTTTAGCCTAAAGCATCATGAAGTCAGAAGACAGATTTCAATATAATGTGCTAAAGTATGTACCAGGTGCTAAAGGAACATAGAAAAAGAAATACATTAACTGGTGAAACACCTGACAGACAATATTTTGAGCTGAGTCTTAAAAAGTGAGTAGATTCCCTCTTCTTAAATGTCTGACCTAGGGAATTCTATGGAGACAGGATCATTCATGTGTAAAGATCCAGATCCACAAAGAATGTGAGGATATTCAATAACTCAGTATATTTTGAATATTGAATATGACAAGTCAGGCAGGATAGTTAGGCAGAGTCAGGCCATCAGATAATTAAAGTCCTAAACTAAGGAGTTTGGACAATAGAAAGCAATGTGTAGTCATCAAAAGTACAAATACCACTAATGGGTTATTTTGCATGCTCATGCTGACAACATTCTAAAAAACTGTTTAGGGAAGGGTTATAAGACTAGGGGAAACCAGTCTTGAGGTTACTGCAATCATCCAGGGAAAGCAGGAGAACCTGAACGTGGACATTAGCAATATAGAAAAAGGAGAGAAAGGAATTCAAGTAACATTAAGGAAGTAAAAAAGATATGACTTAACCATCTTGGTATAGGAGGAGAACAGGTTTAGAAAAAATGTATAGAGTATGTCCTGGACATTTTATGTGATTACTGGACACAACCTAGTGCCTAACAGCATGGACTGTGCATGTGACTGCCAGAGTAGAAATATTGGCTGTGACACTTTAGTGTGTAACCTGAGGCAAATTATTTAACCTCTGTGAATTTCTGTTTTTCTCAGTCACAAAACAAAAATGAGAAGGCAGTACCTCTTCATGGGACTGCTCTGAGGACGGAATAAAATAATGGATGCAAAGCACTGAGCCCAGTTTATCAATATCATAAGCATTAATAAACATCAGCTGTCTTTCGTCACATTGCAATGTACAGTTAGGGATCTGAAAATAAGATCTGGAATTCAGAAGATGTATTTGACTAGAGATAAATATTTGGAATGCACTGTTGAATAATAGTAATTACAACTGTGTGTATGAGGATCCAGAGAGTGAGCATGGGTATTATGACACCTAGTACAGGGTCTGGTTGTAGTGACTGTTCAGAAAATTGTATTGAAAGAGTCAGGGATAGATTAGGGTAGGACATGAGTGTACTTGCACACACTGAAAGAGAGTGCCTCCTTCAACTTTGTGTACTAAATGTCTTGTTTACCTTACCCCAGTTCTGACCTTGACAAGGATGAATGGAGTGAAAAGGGAAAAGGTTGAAACTGGAGCCTGAGAGAACTCTGAACATTTCAGGGGCAGGCAGAAGAGGGGAATTAACTGATTCAAGTGGTGAATGAATAACAAGAGTTAAAGTAAAGAAGAGAGCCAGAATAGTGATTTAATGAAAGTGTTCTGAAAAGGGAGAGATTAATAAGTAGAAATGCTTCAGAGGAGTCAGGAAATAAATAAACTCAAAGTTATACATTAGGAAGTCATGGCTGATACTGACAAGTCATTTCATTACATGGATGACAGTAAAGAAGGGAAAGAGCTACAGAAAAGAGCTCTAAAGAGCCAAAAGGAATTGAGAAAATTTTGAGACTATCAGTTTTACAGTTGACTTATTTAAGACCATCTGGATGAGCAGAAACTAAACTGGACAGCCAAGTCACTGAGTCCCATAAATTTGAGATCCAGTTTTATTTTCCAGGAAGGAAGAGAGCAAGTGAATTAGTAAGGAAGAAGAGCGATGACTGACATATACAAGCCTACACATATTATTATTTCACTGATCCTATCAACAACATTGTGAAGTACAGTCTATCTAATAAAAGTCTAATATGCAAATTGCTTGACTGGGAGTTCAACCACTCTCTATGACATGCGCTGACCAGGGTTGGCACAGAATATGGTGGGTGTCAGCAATGCAGTGCTGGCAATGGGTGGCAGTGGAGGCGCTGCAGGCCTGATGTGCCTCAGCAAGAGCGGGACCATGGCAGGTGAGCCAGGCGAGGCCAAGGCGGGTGCAAGTGGAGACCAGATCGCCCCACAGACAGCAACCAGTGGTGATGGCAGGAGGCAGGGCGCCCACCCAGCTCTGGCCTTGATCAATTGTCCTACAGGCAGGATGATTTGGAGCAGGTGCCAGGCCATGTAAGGTTACCAGTCCAGGCGGCTGGGCTGCGAGGCTGGGGGTGCAAGCTCAGGCTCAATCCTCACAGGACACCCTGAGGGACCCCACAATGCACAAACTCATGCACCTGGCCTCTTGTATTCTTATAATACTACTGGCATACTCATACCAAGTTAAGCTTCAAAGATTGTGTGACTTGCCTAAGATCTCACAGCCAGCAAGTTGTAAATTCAAATCCAGGTTTGTCTGATCTGTTTGACTCCAAAAATATGTTTTCCATTAGATCACACTATAAATGGATTCAGACATAGATGCTATTATAGATGTGCCCAGGACCAAATCCATGAATTGCCTGGCTGGGGTGGAGGGCCTGGTAGAAGCTGGGAGGCATCAATATGCGATGGCATCTACCTGCAGCTTTGAAATTATCTCACAAGGTGCTCAGCTGCCTCAGAAGAGAAGGAAGGCAGCAGATGGCTGCACTGATCTAGTGGTTTGGATTGGAGGGTATTGCAGCACTGAAAAGGGGTGAAGGGAACTGAGAAAACTGACATGTGAAGAGAAGTCTAAGCTAAATTTAGGGAAAAAGTGAAACCCCAAGAGTATTCGCTAAATAAGAGAAAAGTAAGGTTGTCAAGGAACTGGAAGGGCTCACAAAGTGAAGAGATGCAATGAAAAGAGAGGAATATAGTTTACGTAGTTTGTTTCTTTTCTTATTCTTTTTTGGATTTAATGAGAAAACATCCCCAAAATTCCTTGGAAAGTTCATTTTATAAGGACCTGATTCTATTCAGATAATCTCTTGAAGAAAGAAATAACTCCAGGTGATTATTTATATATATATATATATATATATATATATATATATATATATATAGAGAGAGAGAGAGAGAGAGAGAGAGAGAGAGAGAGAGAGAGGATTGAGATTGAGGAGGGAGGGAGGGAGTGGAAGAATTAGGTTAGAGATCTCAATCCTCAAGAGCTCAGAAATGTCTCTACAGGCTATGCAGTCATCCTATCTAATAAAAAAAAGTAATGTGCGAATTAATCACCACTCTGCTACACCCACAAGCCATGCCCACCAGTCAATCAGGAGTGAGTATGCAAATTAACCCAACCAAGATGGCTGTGGTCACAGAGTGAGCAGGAGGCTTGGATTTCCCTAGGGATGAAGGAAGCTTTCCTCACACACTGGCCTTCCTTGATCTTCACTCAAGGCTACAAAATTTCAATTATAGAAGATAAATAAACCCCAAATACCAGGGCCTCTGTGTGGGTCACCAGGGGGCATGGCCAGCTGACAAACTACCACAGGCCCCTGGTCCAGGCTGCCCCATGCCCCAAGGGAACCCCCACTCTAATCAAGGACACCCTTCAGGGCAAACCAGCTGGCCCTCACCTGTGCACCAGGCCTCTAGCCTAAAAGAGCAATATGCAAATTGACCATTACTCCAACACACAAAATGGCTGCTCCCATGTGGACACAAGATGGCCACCACAAGATGGCCATCAGGGGAGGGCAGCTGGGAGGGACCAGGCCTGCAAGGAAGGATATTTGTGGGCAATCAGGCCAGCAAGGGAGGCCAGTTGGGAGGGACCAGGCCTGTAGGGGAGGGCAGTTAGGGGTGACCTGGCAGGCACAGGAGGGAAGTTGGGGGCAACCAGGCCTGCAAGGGAGGGCAGTTGGGGGGGACCCAGGCCTACAGGGGAGAGCAGGTGGGGGGACCAGCCTGTAGGGGAGGACAATTAGGGGCAATCAGGCTGGCAGGGGAGCACTTAGGTATCAATCAGGCTGGCAGGGGACTGGTTAGGGGGTGATCAGGCTGGCAGGCAGAAGCAGTTTGGGGAAATCAGGAAGGAAGGCAGGTGACAGTTGGGAGCCAGCAGTCCTAGATTGTGAGAGGTATGTCCCACATTGGAGAGGGTGCAGTGTTGGCTGAGGGACACACACCCTCCCGTGCATGAATTTCATGCACCGGGCCTCTAGTAGCTAAAATAAATCACATCCTGAATCCAAGCAAAAGACATATCACTGGAATTCTTACAACAACACATGTCAACTGAAGGTGTTGTGGGTCTAAAGATTTTTTTAAAAAAATTAATGCAGTGGTTTTTCTTTTAAAGTTAGTGAGAAAACCTTGGGTTTCATTTGGAGCAGGACCACAAATAGGTTTCTGTTCTTCAAAGAGATATTTGTTGTAAAGTCATTTGGGCAACTGTATCCTGAAAGCATAGCTCAGCAAGGGTGATGGATCACCTTGCAAAACATCTACAATTGGCTATTTTCAAATAATCAAAAAGTGTGAAGTTAACTGCTTATTTAAGAACTTTCTTTTTCACCCAAAGTTCAAATATGATTGAAAATCTGACCTTTTATTATAGGAGCTCTTTTGACTAAAAATCAAATTGAGTTTAAATTCCTAAATCTCAATGTGTATACAGTATCACGAGAACATCATACATTTTGTCTCTATGCCCCAAAGATAAATTGGCTTTGGGATTACTTGGATTAAAAACAAAACCTTCCCTAAAAGATATATTTAATTTTCATGATGTTTTATTTTTCCTAAAGCTAAAGAATAGGTTTTTTTTTAATTTCAGTTTTTCTTGATCGTGAAAATGCCACCAAAATTCTGAATCGACCAAAGAGATATAATTCAGGTAAATTGGAAGAGTTTGTTCAAGGGAACCTTGAGAGAGAATGTAGAGAAGAAAAGTGCAGTTTTGAAGAAGCACGAGAAGTTTTTGAAAACACTGAAAAAACTGTGAGTATTTCCACATAACATTATTCAAATGCAAAGAATAGTAAATGTAATAAAGAGAAACTTCTCTTTGTGATTTTAAAATACCTATACATATATATGTATTATAAATGCTATAAAAGAGAAGGAATGAAATCTAAGACATTTTAAATGCCACCATTAACTTCTCCTCTTTTTCTTTATAGACTGAATTTTGGAAGCAATATGTTGGTAAGCAATTCATTTTATCCTCTAACTTGTATATGAAACATTTAAGAAATATGTATTTTTTTCTTTGTTTAAATACATAATACATTAAACTTTGACAAAGGGACTCAGATAAGTAAGTTCCATTACTTTATCTAAGATTGAATACCACAGGTATGCCAGCATGAGAAATGTCAGTTGGCAGATAAGCTTACTCCTCCACAGGGCTTCAAAAGGAACATCTGTCCACCCCAGGAAGCTGGAAGAAAACAGATGGACTCCAGCCATTCTGGACTCCCTGATGTTTCTTGCACACTCTAGGGATGCTCCCATTTTAGAGTCTTTGATCTAGCTGTTCTTTTCATGTGGAATGCTCTTTTGCTAGATTTCCTAGGCTCACTACCTCACCTTTATTTGGGTCTTTGCCCAAATATCACCATCTCAATGAAGCCTACTTTGATCATCTATTAACACTTCAACCTTCCCCTCTCATAACCCCTTCACTCCAGATACCATATCCCGCTCTATTATTTTTCACAGCACTTTTCACCATTTGAAGTACTATATAATGTTCTTACTATACTATTTATTATTTATTTTCCCACTTCACTTGATGGCAACCTTCACGTTGGTAGCAGTATTCAATTGTTTTGTTTACTGATGCATTCCTAGTACCTCAAACAATATCTGGAAAGAAGCACGAGTAAATATTTGTTAAATAAATTTACCACAATAAGGAAAAGTCAAAAATTAATGACAACCAAGGTTTTTTATCTTTATTGTGGAGATTATTACAGATGTCCTTCTTTTTCCCCCATTGCCCCCTCTACCCAGTTCCCACCCCACCCCACACCTTCACCACCCTACTATCTGTGGTCCATAGGTAATGCATATATGTGTATAAGTTCTTTGGTTACTCTTTCCCTGCCACACCCCCACTCTCCTTTCCTCTGAGATTCCTCAGTTTGTTCCAACTAAGTTTTAAAGTTAATTTAAAATCCAGCAGCAGGATCTTGTGACAGTGTAAATTTTACAGGTTGACTTACTTGAGCAGCAAATTCACTGAATTTCATCAATTTGAGATCCAGTTATAATTTCTATTCTGGAGGCATTGCTGGGCTTTTTCATGTTCTCATAACTCATATTTCTTCCATTTTAAAAAATGTTAAATATATTTTTATTGATTTCAGAGAGAGAGGGAGAGGAAGAGAGAGATAGAAACATCAATGATGATGGAGGATCATTATTTGGCTGCCTCCTACATGCCCCCCACTGGAGCCCGCAACCTGGCATTTGCCCTTGACTGGAATCGAACCTGGGACCCCTCAGTCCCCAGGCCGATGCTCTATCCACTGAGCCAAACCAGCTAGGGCCCATTTTTGTTTTTAAATGATGGAAGAAGAAGTAGTTTTGTCCATTATATTTGCTTTATCTGCCTTTCCTTGGCCTCGGTAATGAACCCTACCATGCCAATTCTCTACTGAGTTATTCCCCTACAATTCGTCCAAACAAGTCTTCTCATTCTCTGTTTCTACTATATTTAAATTTTTGAAGCTTGTGATATATTTTTAAAATACACCAATTCCTAATATTCTTGGCTGTATTTAAACTCCCATGATCCTTTCATTGCCCACCCCTGACCCAAGAAACCACTCCCCTAGCAAAGGTAAGTCAGTACTTTTTAAGACCCATATATTGTAGATGGGCTCCTGCCTTCTAAATCATAGGCAGTGGTTACTGTATTCAGGTAAAGATAATGGGAAACATTAAGGACATGCTTCTGTCACTACATTATCTGTCTATAAAAAAATAAAAGACAAACAAGGACCAAAAAGAAAAATATAGTAACTCCATGCCTCTTTTCACTTGCAACTGAGATTCCTAATTGCCCCCAAAATAGCCTATGCTAGTTATCACTGTGTGGGCTGCCACATACATCAGGGACACAGACCTCTCACTCCTGCCCTATTCTGTACCATCAACTCACAACATAAAGCATTAAATCACATTAACCAGTATCTGACAAGTACTTTATAGTTTACAGAGTGTCTGTCACACTTAATCATCATACCAACCATGTGAAGAAAATATTATTAGCCTCATTTCACAGAGGAGGAAACTGAGGTTTAGGAAGAATAAAAGACTTTTCAAAGATCACCTAGCTTGGGAGTCATGAAGCCAACCCCTTTCCTTCAATATTACCCCCTGAGCCTTCAAATTTAAGCGGAGTTATTCATTAAACACTAACCTAGTAGCCTTAAACAGGAACCGCTCACTTGGCAAGATCTGGTTGGTCCCTTGTCTTTGACTGCTACTGTCTGTGGCTTTGCCTCAGCCTAAAGTACACACAGACAAGCACCCAAAGGAGGACTAAATGCAGGATAAAATGACACTCATTTTAAAGATATGTCTCAGCAAATTAGTTGCTGTGTAGCTAGCTGGTTGCAAGCCCAGACCCTTTCAGTGAAACATCTTAAATAATTCAGATCCATTGGTCTATAACATAAAATGGAAATAGAGCTCATTTTTTTAGAACAGTTCTGAACATCAATAATAATAATCCAGATATAACATATTTTGTTTTTATAGAATTGGAACAAATGGAAGTATTTGTGCAAAAGCACACTGGATCAAGGTGCAGAGAGGACAAGCAGACTTTCCAGAGAGGAGCTATTTCTAAGAATGGATATTAGTCCTTAGTCAATGGGACTTACTAGTAGATACATGCTACTGACAGAAAATATGACAGATACACTACTGCTCTCCCTAAAGCAGATAATGATCTACATGCTAAATGATAAGAAATTTTGCTCTAAAGTATGACTGATAATTAGAAATTAGTTGACCCTTTTCTCCCATTCTTTCATTCTTATATCAACTTTATCTTCCACTGTTTTGTTTCTCTTATATTATCTGGTTGATATAGCTCCCATTTTTTCTTCAGGGTTATTTATATTAGCTCAAAGTGCATACAAACCTACCTTCTGGTCCTATTCATACTTTTCTCCTGAAACTTCCTTAGAAGTATGGAAGGAGGCAGAGGTCTAAGAAACCTGACTTAAAGATTCCCTTCTCATCCTGACCCTTCCTTCCCCTCTTGCCTATTTCTTTCCCCTGTTTTCTTACCACCAGTGTCTTCAAAGGCTTTCAAGAATTCTATAAATGTAGAAACTTTAGGAAAGGTAGAAAGGAAACATACTCAATCTACACATAAAAGGGACATTTTTAGAAATTTTTCTCTTTGATTCTGTTTATTGAAAGTTGTTTCTCACTTTACTTAGGCCATTTGGGACCTAACTCATAGAATATATTTAATAGTAACAGATGCTTCTAGCATCTTTATCTATTGTTTCAAATTATAACTGCATATTATACATAAAAGTTAAATGATAACACAAGGAAGAATGCAGGTTCCCCAGCCCTGGTGCTTGCAGGAGGCAACCAATGGATGTGTCTCTCTCACATTGATGTTTCCTTCTGTCTCTTTCTTTCCTTTCCACACTCTCTAAAAATCAATGGAAAAATACCCTTGGGTGAATATATATATTCTAGGAGCCCGTTTGTAGGAAGATTCCTGTAAGTGGCCACTGCGGCTGCGCACCCCGCCCCACCCCACCCCACCCCACCCACCACCACTGTTGTGGCTGCCACCTGTGCTTTCCTTCTGGCAGCCACCTTGCTTTATGCTTTTCCTCCCTCTTCCTTCTAAGCTGTTTTCAGTTTTCACTCCTCCCTCCCTCATTGTATGCAAATTAACTGCCATCTTTATTAAGTTAATTTGCATACTTGTTCTGATTGGCTGTGGGTGTGGTGAAGGTACGGTCAATTAGCATTTTCTCTTTTATTAGTGTAGATATATTAGGTGCCCAGTGCATGAATTCATGCACCTTGAAAGGAACTGTGGGATATGAGGTTACAATGAACACAGAGGCAGGTCTCAGCCCATCCTCCATGCCCCTGCCTGACTACTCCTGTGTGGCCCCCAGTCTCCTGTCGTCACTCCCACTGTCGTCACTCTCACATGCTGACAGCACTGGTCCTGCTCACACCTGCTGACAAGGCAAAGTGATTGGGGCTGGCACCAGCTGTGGGTGAGTGGGGCCGGTGCTGTCAGCAGATGTGAGCATCAGCTGCTGCTCCAATAGCCCCTCAGGAGCAGGGGGAGGTGGAGAAGCCTTCAGGGGTGACCGGAGCCAGCAGCTGCTGCTTGAACCCACTGACAGTGCCGAGCAATCAGGACCAGTGCTGGGAGCCAGCTGAAGGTATGAGCAGCAGATGCAAGCGGGCCCAGCACTGGCATCAAATGCAAGTGCTGGGCAGGATCATGGCACAGGCATGAAGAATTTTCAGTAACAACCAGAGGCTCACCCTGATGACAGTGACCAACACCCCATCTTGGTCTGATGCCCCCACTCATCTGCTCCACCATCCTGCCACAGCTGATGCTAGCCATGTTCCATGCACACCCCTGGTGGTCAGTGCACATCATAGCGACTGGTTGTTCAGTGTTCTGCCCTTTGGTCTATATTAGGGATATATAGATATAGATATAGATATAGATATAGATATAGATATAGATATAGATATAGATATATAGATATATATATTAAGGAAGAAGATGCATTTGCTTCAAGCCTAGGCCAGCAGTTCCTTGAATAGATGTACCATATCTGACTCAGCTCACACTGCAAGATCTGTGATAGAGCAGGCTTTGCATGACATCTATATATATAAAAGCCTAAGCAACCATCACAACCAAACAGAGGACCGAACAGGCTGCATGGGGTGACCAGGCCAGCAGGGAGGTTAGTGAGGGCAACCAAATGACTGAGCAGCAGGCTGCATGGGGTGACCAGGGCAGCAGAGGGGGGCTGTGAGGGGTGACCAGGATGGCAGGGGGAGCAGTAAGGGGTAACGAAGTTGGCAAGGAGCAGTTAAGATTGACAAGGCTGGGGTGGGGGGTGACCAAGTCGGCAGGGGGGGAAAATAATGGGTGATCAGGCCATCCGGGAGGCAGTTAGGGGTGACCAGGCCAGTGGGGGGGGGCAGTTGGGGGTGATCTGGCAGACAAGCAGACAGGTGAGCAGTTAGGAGCCAGTGGTCCTGGATTGTGAGTGGGCTGTCCAACTGTCGGTTTAGGCCCGATCCCACAAGGGGTCCTAGATTAGAGAGGGTGCAGGCTGTGCTGAGGGGACCCCGCCCCATGCACGAATTTCATGCACAGGGCCTCTAGTATAAATAATGATTTTTGAAGTGATGTGATTTGATTTGGAATTAACTCTACCACCCATTCTATAAGAAAGGACTAAAAATTCTTCTCACTATATACTGAAAAAATACATTTTTATACTTAAACATTCTTCTCTCTTTCCTCTTCCAGTTACATGAACTATGCACATGTCTTCTTCAAGGTAATTTCTTAGGACAGTGTTAGCCTCAGTTGTTTTTAGAAATGCAGGAAGCCAGGGACGCCCTGTAAGCAACTGGATTCCAGGTCAAGAGTTCTTCTCTGACCCTAAAATCATGCTCCCCTCACCATGAGTTTGTGCAGGGAGGACCAAGCTTTCTAAACAATTCATCTTCTAATTCAATGTTTTAACCTATCTCAAAGATGGAGATCAATGTGAGTCTAATCCATGTTTAAATGGTGGCCTATGCAAAGATGACATTAATTCCTACGAATGTTGGTGTCAAATTGGATTTGAAGGAAAAAACTGTGAACTAGGTAAGTAACTAGTTTTGGATTACTCATGGCTCAAAATTCACTTTGAGACTGGAAAATGCCATATTTATGTAGCATAATTTTCCCTTAAAAACTTATACATTTTTATTGTGGTAAAGAATACAACATAAGATCTACACTTCGAACAAATTTTGAAGTGTACAACACAATATTATTAACTACAGGGACGATGTTGTGCAGATGCCCAGATCTTATTCATCTTATATAACAGAAACTATACCAATTGAAGAGGAACTCCCCATTTTCCATTCCTTCCCCATTCTTGGCTTCTATGTTTTTGACTTTTTAAAGCACTTTATATAATCATGCAGTATTTGTCCTGTGACTGACTTATTTCATTTAGCAAAATGTCCTCCAGTTTCATCCATGTTGTTGCATATGAAAGGATTTCCTTTAAATGCTGAATAATATCCCATTGTAAAACATACTTTCAAAGCTTATAAACGTTCATTTTATCTATAGTCATAGTTTCCAGGATGAGGTCAAGAAATTATATTGAGTAATAATATTTGGTGGATAATAAGTAATGATGTTCCACTCACTTATTAATCCTCAATACAACCATATGCAGTCAGTACCATTACTAGGATCCCCTTTCCATGACGATGAGAAAAACTATAGCTTAAAATCACAGAGGGAAGTAAATGTTCAAGCCAGAACTTGAATTTCAGTTTGTCTGACCTAAACCCATGCTTCTAACTAATGTCCACAAAATGCAAAGAAAACTAAACCCATCAACGGAACTCATGATTGAATTGTTATAAACATAGGCAGTGTAAGTCAAACAACTTACACTTTGAGGTATGGCAAAGTCAGTACTCTCATATAATAGCCACTTCTTCACATATACCAACTACTATATATACTAAAAATCTAAGATCATACATTATTTGCACTGAAAGAGTTCATAATAAATTTAGGTTCAGTATGTATCTTTTTCTCTCATTGCCTAGAATATTCTTTTTTTCTGAGATTTTGGCAATTAGAACTATACATCCCCAAAGTCCTTTAACTACTTGTTTATTTCCTCTGGATGCAAGATTACTGGTATTGTGATTGTGAAAAGCACACAGTACTAGTGACAGATTTTCTTTCTACTCTGAAACTCCAGAAGAATAGAGATGTGATCCTAGGGAGAGAATTTAACATCACGGGTTATATAACTAAGGGCAAAGAGTCGAAAATTAGCAGGATTCTATTAAGGTGTTATAGCAATCCACCTGACACATAGATGAGAAAGGCATACAACAAAATGAAACGCAAGCTGCTGCCTGTGTCCTATTGAGAAAGGGGAATAAGTCACCTGTAATGTTCAGAAATCCTTTCAGTATTAAAGAGAAATCCATTGGTCATCTTCCTTTCAAGTAAAAAAGATAAAAAGGAATAGAAGATAAGAAAAGAAAAAGGTGGAAGAGACAAAACATTTTAAAAGAAAAGAGTGAATGCAGGTGGATGAGCTTACATGGCCTGAATTCCCATTCCCTCAGATTTCCTAGTGAGGTGTAAACTTGGGTTACCTTTCCTGTGGTTATGTTAATTGGTTCAACATCTCTGAGGTGCCACTTTCAGTTGAAAGGTTATAATTTCAAATTCACATTTACCTAGATAAATTTGATCCTGCTATTATGAAAATCTGCATAAATATTTGAAGTAGTTACTCATTTTCAGCTTAAATACTATAACTCTTGGCAGTAAGGGAATGATCAACTCAATTAGATTCAGTTAAGAACGAAGAATACATTGTAGTAAAGTATAATTGAAAATAGTATTCCTAAATGTCTTTAGTTTAAAAATAGAATAGCCCTGAGAATATAAATATGAGCCCTGAGAATAGCCCTGAGAATATAAATATGAGCACAAAAAATCCTTAAAATGTTTTGCTATATGTGTGAGGCTATGGACCACAAAACAAAAGTACTAAGTGTACAACTGGACCCATTTCAGTCCTCTCAGATTCCCCACATTTTGGATTGGTTGAACTGCTTCCACCACCAAATCTGGCCTCTGGGTTATATTGATATCTCCCGGCCCATCTTATAGGGATTTAGAAAAATCTTTCCATGCCAGGACCGGTTTGGCTCAGTGGATAGAGCGTCGGCCTGGGGACTGAAAGGTCCCGGGTTTGATTCCGGTCAAGGGCATGTACCTTGGTTGCGGGCGCATCCCCAGTAGGGGGTGTGCAAGAGGCAGCTGATCGATGATTCTCTCTCATCGATGTTTCTAACTCTCTATCCCTCTCTCTTCCTCTCTGTGAAAAAAATCAATAAAATATATTTAAAAAAAGAAAAAGAAAAATCTTTCCAGCTCAGTTAGTTCAGAAACAAACTGAGAATTCTCTCAAAAAACTCTTTATCTCAGAAACTAGAGGACAGGAAAAGAGAAAACATACAAACTCCCATTGCCATTGCTTCAAACTGAACTAAAGAATAATCTAGACTAATCTCAAAAGCTCCTAGATAGCACAGTTTATGAAATACCTGGGCCCCAAGTTTCTTGCCTCATCTTGGCTTGTAAAGAGAAGATAGATTTCCATTGTTCAGACCTTTTTATTTTTCTTTTCCCTTGTCTATGAGGCTCCTCTCCAGGGCAGAGATGTACCAACATTCAGGACACATTTTCTAGTTAGAAAAATAACAATTGATTGCCTATTTTGTCCCCTTAGCTAGAATAAATATCAGTATGTCCCTAGCTATACATCACATTTGATTCCTCTACAGATAGATCAAGGTATGTAAAAACTTGGTCATTTCAGTTCCTTCTAAGAATACAAGAGGCATTTTTCTATAGTAATATAGGATGGGAAGGAAGTTATGAAGTTATGAAGTTAGGAAGTTAGAAAGTTAGGAAGGAAGGAAGGAAGGAAGGAAGGAAGGAAGGAAGGAAGGAAGGAAGGAAGGAAGGAAGGAAAGAAAGAAAGAAAGAAAGAAAGAAAGAAAGAAAGAAAGAAAGAAAGAAAGAAAGAAAGAAAGAAAGGAAGAAAGAAAAACACTTTTTTAAATTATGCTAACAGACCACAAACACTACTGATTTACTATAAATTTCTGTGGAGTGAAAACAAGAAAATACCGTTAGTTTTAACTAGACAATAGCATGTTCTATGGTAAACTTATTTAAACAGAACATCTTTTGTCCACACTTTGTTTTGCATATCAGTGAATATATCAGGGTAGAAGGCAAAACAAAATAAAACAGAATGGTAACATTTGTGGTAGACATGAGGGGTCAAGAAAGAAGAGTTTGTACCAACATGGAGGTAAAATAACATGTTTTAGGCACTGAGACCAGCCTCAGAACCAGGGAGACCCATATCCAACACAGTGTCTGACATCTAAGTGCTCAATAAATGATTGATGAATGTGCCCCAGAGTGACTGTCCCTTAGATCCTGGACTATGAACCTTTCCACTGGATATCCTGTGCTATTATACTATTTCCAGAATGTTGAGTCCTTTATCTGAGGGCAAAAGACTTCTGATTGGACAGCAATATTTCTCACTGAATGTACAAACCAAGCTAGAGAGCAGCAACAACATACTGGGTCATGAAGAGCAAGGACAAATGTTGCAATTCATGGAGAGTTATTTAGTCAAGGGCACAGAATCAGAATTTGGAAAACCACACCGTCTTTACTCATTCCTGTTATGCATGCTCTGTACCAAACCAGGCTAGACCTACCACCTACTTCTATTAACTTATCACAATCTCATATTGACTGAACACTTTATACAGGTTATATTTGATTTGGCTGAACACTTTAGTACTGTTTTTAGCAACAAAAATGATAGCTAGTCCCATGTATTCAGTATGAGTGAGGAGAAAGGTCTTTAAAAAAATAAGTAAAAAGGACCAAGCAACATTTCTCTGGATCATGCACTTAATGGATTATTGGTAGCAAAGGTTAAAGTTCAGGCTGTTTTCTCTACCTGGCAACAGTTGATTGATGATTAGCCTCCTTTTATTTCCTGAAGTGTCAGTAAAGAACATGAGCTAATTGTTATCTTAGCCTATGCTAGCTTATGTAAAATACAATTCAAAAATGCAGACCTATCACTCAAAATTCCATAATATACTCTATAACCATATAGTCATTTTGTTAGCCTAGATTTCCCCTGAAAAAAAATGGAGTCTGTGACACAAGCTTATTTATTAGGATGTGCAATCTTAGGGAACAAGAGCAAGGGACAAGGGAGTGAGGCAATGAGGAAATTTTTAAATAAAAATCATTTACAATTATTTTATAAAACTACTTGGCGGTATCTACTAAACCTGAACACAATTTTCCTTATAAGTATACTTCTAGGAAACATGTATGCATATGTTATTTACTATTGATGAATATTTAGTTGAATTTATGAACATTTGTACAGTTATGAACAGTCTTATAAATGTTTTGTTATCAAAAACATTTATAAGAATGTTCATAACTGTATCATATAAAAACAAGAACCCCAAACTGGAAATTCAACTAAATATTCATCAATAGTAAAGTGGATGAATAAAGGTAGTAACACTTATACAATGGGAAACTACACAGCATGTAGATGAAGTACTGCTATACAAAACAACAGGGATGAATCTCACAGTCAAAATATTAAATGAAAGACAGAAGAGTGCACATTGTGAGCATCTATTTATATAAAGTTCATGAACAGGCAAAACTTATTTATTTTTAGAAGTTAGGATAATGGTAATTTTGGAAAGGAGGAGGACTATAATGACTGAAAAGAGACATTAGGAGAGTTAGGGTGTTAATAATGTCCTATGTATTAATCTGTTTAATGTTTAAACATGTGTACCCACTTTGTGAAAAATTCAGACTAAAGTTGTGAGTATTTTCTGAATATGTGTTATATTTAATAAACATTTAAATTATAGTCCATGATTTAATGAAAGTAGGATATTCAACCCTTCAGTTTTATGTCAAATCAAATATATTGCTGCCACCATTTTATGCCTTATTAAGAACTTTATTTTATCTTTCTACTCTTAGCTTAAGTTCCTAGGTTTTTCTCCATAAATGGCCCCAGTTATATTTGACCTACACATGAGTCAGTAGTTTCATATACTTTTTAGAAATGCATGTTAAATGATGCTATTACTGTTGGTTTTGCTTTCTTTCAGATGAAACATGCAGCATTAAGAATGGCAAGTGCAAGCAGTTTTGTACAAAGGGCACAGATAACAAGGTGTATTGTTCCTGTACTACAGGATACCAACTTGCAGAAGACCAAAAGTCCTGTGAACCAGCAGGTCAAAATCTAAATAAGTTTTTTTTCAAAGCTTGGCAGATATATTCTCCAAATCTACATTTGAACCATTAGCATTTTAACTAGTCTACACAATTATAATCCCTACTTGTCTTAACTTCATTATGAAATCATAGAAAAGAGGAGTTACATGAATTGGAAAAATTAATTTTTCAAATTCCATCATTTTAAATAGAAATTCTAAATGTCTTTAGTTTGAATTCTTTTCCATGTATCCACTTATTTTTAATTTTATATCATGAAGCAATTGGTTTTTGTACATATATTTATAATTCACCCAGACAAAATAATGTAGTAATCCTATGCCATGAAAGATACATAAATTATAGACTGATAGGCTTCTAGTACAAGGATGGGAAAATTTTAAGCATGATTCTGCCAAGGTGTGGCTGCTTTCCTCTGAGAAAGTTATTTCCTATCCTTGGGTCTCAGGCTGAGTTTACACCCTTGAGATCAGAATAGTTTTAAACCATGCCAGGCTGCTCAGCACAGTCCCTCCATTCAGCAGTGGACAAGGCAGTGTTTCCCAGTCATGTTAACCATGCTGCCATGTTGACAGCTGATTGGTGTATTCAGAACATCACTACCACACACTCAAATGCATGAATTCGTGAATGGGTGGAGTCTGGCCAGCCTGGCCAGGGGGTGGGGACATGGGTGATTGGCCAGTCTGCCTGCTGGATGAACTCCTGGTCAAGGGGACAATTTGCTTATTAGCCTTTTATTATATACTATATAGACTAAGTGGCCAGATTATTATGCATCCAGAAAGCATAATCAGGAGAAACCAAGATAGCGGCATAGGTAAGCACCTAAACTGCTGCCTTGCACAACAGTTTCAAAACAACTAAAAGATAGAATGGACATCATACAGAACCACAGGAAAGGTGGCTGAGGGGAAATTCTACAACTAGAAGGAAATGGAAAAGCTCACGGAGAATCAGAGGAGCTGCAAAGAGCTGAGATACAGAGACATGTGCATAGAGAGGAATGGTGGCTGAGTGCCTGGCTGGCTTTCTCTGGTGGGAGGGGGAAGGAAGCCCCCAATTGCACTGAAACCCTGTTCCTACAGCACCGAACCCCAGTGTTGGGCAAAACCCCATGGACCCAGGCTCATATGGAGGGAGTCTGGACTGTCAGGTACAGAGAAAGGCACACATAGACTCAGAGACTCAGGGAGCCACGGTGGGCAGGGATCTGGAAGCACGTGCGTGAAAGTGCATGCAGAGAAGACTGACTGAAGGGGTTGCTGCTAGCTCTCCCTGGTGGAAGGGAATCGAAAGCTCCTGACTGCACTGAACCCCAGTTATGACTGCACTGAATTCCAGTACCAGGCGAGCCCCTGAGGACCCACGCTCTTACTGGGGGAATCTGGACTGTCAGGTGGAAACTCAGGGTAGCTGCCAAAGGCAGAGGTCTGGAGGCACATGCACAAGGGCAGGGCTGACTGGAAGCCAAGACTGTCTGCTCAGCCCTGAGACTCAGCCCCATCAAAGCTGAACACAGATGCTTTTGAATTTTAAAAGTCTGGTCCTATAAGGCTGTCTCCAGCACAAGTCTCCAGGTGTAGACACAGATGATCTTCACAGCCAATTGGCTGGGAGGTTAACTGCTCCCAGTGATACCAACAACATTCAAGACTTAACTACAACAAGGCTGTACACACAGTCCACAAAGGAGTGCACCAAGACTGTCTACCTCAGGGAGGCCAACCCACTGGGTCATATAGGAAACCTAGCACACAAAACTACCCTAACGACTCAGGAAAGCAGCAAAAATGTGGATACAAAGTAATAAATCACAAACAAAAGAAGTGGAGGAAAACAAATGACTGAATATAGAATTCAAAACCACGGTTATAAGGTTTTAAGAATTCCCTAGAAAAGTCCAATAAATTTAGCCAGACCCTCGATGATATGAAAAAGGACCAACTAGAAATTAAACATATACTGACTAAAATAAAAAAAATATTATACAGAGACCTAACAGCAGACTAGAGGAACACAAGAATCAAGTCAAAGATTTGAAATAAAAGAAGCAAAAAACACTCAACCAGGAAAGAAAAAAGAAAAAGGAATCCAAAGAGTTGAAGATAGTGTAAGAAACCTCTGAGACAACTTCAAGCATACCAACATCCAAATTATGGGGGTGCCAGAAGAAGAGAGAGAGCAAGATACTGAAAACCTATTTGAAGAAATAATGACTGAAAACTTCCCCCACCTGGTAAAAGAAATAGACTTACAAGTCCAGGAACTGCACAGAACCCCAAACAAAAGGAATCCAAAGAAGACCACACCAAGACACATCATAATTAAAATGCCAAGAGCAAAAGACAAAGAGAGAATATTAAAAACAGCAAGAGAAAAACAGTTACCTACAAGGGAGCACCCATACTACTGTCAGCTGCTTTCTCAACAGAAACTATACAGGCCAGACAGGAGTAGCAAGAAATATTCAAAGTGATGAATAGTAAGAACCTACAACCAAGATTACTCTACCCAGCAAAGTTATCATTCAGAATGGAAGGTCAGATAAAGAGCTTCACAGATAAGAAAAAGCTAAAGGAGTTCATCAGTACCAAACCAGTATTATATGAAATGTTGAAAGGTGTTCTTTAAGAAGAGGAAGAAGAAAAAGGTAAAGATAAAAATTATGAACAACAAATACATATCTATCAACAAGTGAACCTAAAAATCAAGTGAATAAAAAATCTGATGAACAGAATAAACTGATGAATATAATAGAATCAGGGGCATAGAAAGGGAGTGGACTGATAATTCTCAGGGGGAAATGGATATGGGGGGTACAGGAAGAGACTGGACAAAAATCGTACACCTCTGGATGAGAACAGTGGGGGGTAGGTAAGGGCAGAGGGTGAGAGGGTGGGATAGGAACCAGGTGGAGGGGAGTTATGGGCTAAAAAAGAACAGTTGTAATAATCTGAACAATAAAGATTTATTAAATTTTTAAAAAAGAAATCATAATCAGTGTATGTCCTGCTTGCCAATGAGAAATACTTTTTTTTCTTTTTTCATTTTTCTAGTGCCATTTCCATGTGGGAGAGTTTCTGTATCATTCAATTCTCTGAAGCTTACTCGTGCCGACGCCTTTTTTTCCAATACGGACTCTGACAATTCTACTGAAGATGAAATAATTTTGGACAACATCACTCAAAGCACCCAACCATATAACGACTTCACTCGAGTTGTTGGTGGAGAAAATGCCCAGCCAGGTCAATTTCCTTGGCAGGTACTCTTTATTGATGGTGTGTCAAAACTAGAGGGTGGGGTGGGGAGGGGCAGATGGGACAGGTGGGAGGCTGAGGCTAGGGCATTAGGTATGGGAAGTGTTTAGGCAAGTTTCAGTACTAAGCAACATAAGGAAACCCCCATAGGTGGGGAGCTCATGAAAGAGAAGTCCATGGACAGTTACTATACAAGGTCAAGGAGAGTTTGGCCTCAAGGAAATAGCATATCAGGATTCCAGACAAGACACCATGAAGGCTAGAAGTCAGGTCACACGTACTGGGGTTCAGGGTACTACTTTAGCTTCAGCCCCTGGAAAAAAAACTGGTAAACAACAGAAAAGCTCTAGGTCCAGAAAAATTGTATTATTTCTAAAGGATTGCAAAAAGGACTCAAGTGGGAAGAATGAAGACAAGAACTGGGCTATTGGAACAAGGGTGTGAGATAGGGGCTGGGTCCAAGCCTGTGGTTCTCAAAGTGTAGTAACATCAGAATCTCCTGAGAACTTGTTAGGAATGCAAATTTTCATGCTACACCTTAGTCCTACCTGATCAGAGTCTCTGGGGGTGGGGCCCCGCAATTTGTGTGCTACAAGCCCTTCAGGTAATTCTAATGTACATTATAATTTGAAATCCAATGGTCCAAATGAAACAATCTTGTTACAGAAGCTAAGGTCCAAAACCACAAACAGTGGAATCATGGTACCTAGTCACACATTCCTCCAGGCGTGAACTGCAGACAATATACATGTGCAAATTTTTGAAGTGACAATCAAGAGATAAATTTGTAACAAAACCTGGGTTGTTACTGGCTATAGATAAAGCCTAAGGGATTCTATCAGAGAGAAGGTGTAGGTCCCAGAGATCAGGATCTAGGCTGGTCCTTATATAAAGTTATGCTGTCCAATAAGTAACTATTATAATAGCCACATGTGGCTATTTAAATTTAACTACCATTAAATCAAATTTAAAATTAATTTCCTCAGTGACACCTGCCACATTTCAAGTGCACAATAGCCACATATGACTACCATATTGGAAAGTTCAGATGCAGAACATTTCCATCATTGCAGAAGTTCTATTGGACAGCACTTGTAGCAGTCGAATCTAACATAAAACTACCTAGTGGCCACAATCATGTGGAAATTTCACTAAACCTCTCTACTGAGGTTTGAATGTTTGCCTTCAGAGACCAGTAGCTTTAAAGATATTTCAATTATCAAACATGTAGCAATTTAAGCTAGGATCAGGTAAATCTCCCCAAGTTTAAAACTACTGTAATTTTTTGAGACTATCTATGTATCTAGAATTCTTCAGATCACCTGGATTTACCCAATATAATGCTTATAAGATATTGGACTTATCCCTGGAAGTTAGGGATTTGGAACAGACATTCCAGAGAATGGTACTAAAGGGTTATAGACCATCACAACCAAAATGTTATATTTTCCTTTCCTTTACCTTTGTTGGAACATTTGTTGGACTTGATCTTATACACAATAAAATACACTATGTTCCTTTACACCCCTCTATCCCCTACTTAAGCATCCTAACAGTGCTATTTCCTTCACTCACTCATATCTTTGCTTTCATTTATGACTCTTGATAAGACTAACCTTTGACCTTCTTCATCAACATCTCCTTGAATAATCCCTCTCAGGTCAGCCACTCTAATTATTCTTTATTCTATTTAACAACTACACTGAGTGGCCAGATTATTATGATCTCTGAACACATAATAAGCTGGCCACTAAGTGTATATCCTATATAATAAAAGGCTAATATGCAAATTGTCTCCTCAACCAGGAGTTTGACCAGCAGGCCGGCCGGCCATGTCCCCTCCCTCTGGCCAGGCTGGCCAGACCCCACCCATGCACGAATTCATGCACCGGGCCTCGGTACACCACCATTCCTCTGACGTCACCTCCCAAAAATATGAGATACATTTGAGTATATAAAAGTCACTTTAGACTAAGAAGAAATAGAAAGGAAGCAAACCAGAATCTCTCATTTGTGGAAGAGCCAGCTCCACCTCATCACAGTTAATATATATATTGAGTGGCCAGATTATTATGTGTTCAGAGATCATAATAATCTGGCCACTCAGTGTGTCTAATTCTAATTTTATTATTTGTGTTCTTATATATTTTCATTGACTCTATATCCAACTTCCATGGGTAAGTTGCTTAGAACAAAAATTATGCTTTATAAGTTTTATCTTCCTTGGGCTTGTGGGACATAAAGAAATGCTTAGAATGGAAGACCCAGTCACCAAGGGTGTTTCATTAGCTAAGAAGATGACTTCCCACTCAAAAAAACACCACGATTTTTTTTAAATCCCAGAATGCACGCATTGTAGGCTTAGCATTGTTCCCTTGTCATCCCAGAAATGAAATGGCAAATATTTTTAAATGAGAGCTAAAAATATGGGGTTTTGTTAAGTCTCAGTTTAGTTACATAATCTGTTCCCTATGCACCCCCTTTAAGCCAATGTTTGAACAATGCAAGTCTTTCCTAATAGAAATTTTATTCTAGCAAGCTACTTTTTTTTTTCTTTTAAGCAAAAGAAACTATATATTAGATGACAGTTATAGTTGTACTGTGAGGAAGAAATATGTGATTCACATAATTTCAAATCTGTCATGTCCGCCTCAATGCACACTTGTAGTTAGTGTACCTATTATCTCTTTCTAATCAAGCCAAGCCTAGCTAATTTGGAATGTTCAAGATCACTTATCCATATATATGCACATGTGCGCACACATGTTCACTCCCTATTTTACTCACATGAATTAAGATTACAGGCTGGGGATCTACAAAGTACTAGGTTTTAGTTTTTCCCCCAAAAGGAAGAGCTGATCTACTTTCTTGGATATTTGAGAATGACCCAGTCATATTTCTGCGTTGTTTCCATCCTCACCAGAGGACTGTCCACACCCACCTCCATCAAGTTTCTCATGAAAGGTTACTTTAGCTGCATTTGGCTTCCCTCCTTTCTCATCTCCCCACGTATTCCAAGGAGCCCACCTTAGTTGTTCCGGTTTGCAGGTCTCTCCGGCATGCATCTGTGTTGAGCATGACTTCTTTGTTGAATTATAGATGTTTATTTTGTTGAAATGTTGGGGGTGGGGGGAAGACAGACTCACCTTTACGCCGACATTCCTCTGACGTCACCTCCCAAAAATATGAGATACATTTGAGTATATAAAAGTCACTTTAGACTAAGAAGAAATAGAAAGGAAACAAACCAGAATCTCTCATTTGTGGAAGAGCCAGCTCCACCTCATCACAGTTAATCTGCAGGGTGGAACTACTTGATTTGATTGCAAACAAAACTGCAACACACCTGCTTCAGCCCAAGGCAGCAAGAGAAAGCAAGCAACAGCTGGGGTTTCAAAGGCCAAAATATTCTATGACAATAAAATAGAAAATACTGTTTAGCTGTGCCACCTAAAAAAGAGTAGTTCAAAATGCTGATGCTTCATAAAAAGGGGTGGGAGATAAAGCAACCACTTATGTAAAGAAACTCCCCCCCCCAAAAAAAAAAAAAAAACACAAAAAAAAAACCCTGAGAGTTGACTTTCACCTTGAGTAATGAACAGTTTGAAGGAACTGGAAAGATTTAGTCTGTTAGAGAAAAGGTGAGCTGCTTGCAAGTGCTAAAGTGCCACAGTGGGGAAGGGGAAGATGACGTTTTGCTTGTGGATTTATGGGTGAAAGTTACAGGCAAGTAGGCAGGTTCTGGCCCTGGTTATGAAAGCCTTTTCCAACCACAAGACCGGTTTTGTGGGCTGGGTAGTTTTAGGAGGAAATGCTGTTTGAAAAAAATATCTGTTTACCGTACTTGAAGAGCTGTTCTGTCACTGGGGACAGCAGCTGCTGGATAACGCCATGAAGAGTATGTCGAGGGTATTGTTTTACCTACAGCGAGATTAGAGTATGGTAGAGGACAGCGATGTGCACTTTCCCTGTGGCCAGTCCTTAATTTATTATAGAGCTTTCACCTGGGAAGCTGGAGGCAAGGCCTCCTCAGCCACTGGTTTCCAGACACTTCCAAAACCCCCATTGGTTCAGGCCTAAAAGGCCCCGCCCCCCAACCTCAAAGGTGCAGGCTGGCCTGTTTGACCAGGAACCCACATCACCACACAGAATGCCTGAGAAAGAGGTAGAAGGCCAGTTTCCTTCATTTTCCCTCCAGGTGCCCCGTGGTGGTCTCAGAGCCACTTGAGAGCTTGGGAAATGAAGCAGGGATTCTGCATAAATACCTCAAGAGAGGATGCTAAAGGTTTAAATGCACTATATAGGAACAGAACGGCTATTTCCTAGAATCAATACATCCTTAACTTCCTTAGAGGAGTGGAAAATAAAACAAGACTCAGAATTTCACATAGCTGCATAGGCAAGCAATTAAAACTTTTCAATATTAGAGGGAAAAAAGGGAAATTGCAACGTTTATATTACAAGACCGCCTTCATCAATAGCTTAAAAGCTTCTTAAAAGCTTTGAGAAGCTAGGTGGTGTTGAGACTTTCCAAAGCTTTAATTTAGTTTTGATTCCTACGACCCTGAAGCTGTCAGCATGACAATTCTGATCATGTGCAAACTTACCCCAAGTGCTCCTCCCACCTCTTGTGCTTTGGCTTAAGATCTGTCCTACCCTGTATGCCAAGTACCTGGTCTTCTATTTTCTGTTTAATCATGGACTTAATAAAATGGAAGCCCAGTGCTCATGCTTTCCCTATCCTTTATATTAGGTTGTATCATATGCAATTGAAGGCATTTAAACTATTATATTTAACAGATAAAATATGTCTGTCTATTCTTTATTCTATTCTTGGCCTAAAAAATCTTAAAATGTTTTAGCATTTTTCCCAGTCTGGGTTTTCCTTAGCTTTGGTCTGATGCCTGAACTCTTGACCTGAACAGCTACCTACACAACCCAATTCATTCCATTCTATTAGGAGACACACGCATGGAAGACAGCACACATACTTACCATATGTATGAAACATGACTTTTTTTTGGTGGGGGGATTGAAGGGTTGGGAGGAAGATGTTATATCAAGATCTTAAGACTATAGAAATATATTCACCTGAAAAAGGTAACCCTCTATTTGTCCTAGCTCAGATGATAAAGTTCCAATTAGGATAAATAAAAAGATGACAATTGTAATTTCACGTGGCCCCACAAAACTATTTTGCACAGAACATTTAGACTATTATTCTGTAGGACAGTTTGATGAAATCTATTTATTTGACCCCCCCCTTCCAGGACAAGCCCCCACTGCCCCAATGTTTGTGTCCATTGGTTATACTAAGATGCATGCATACAAGTCCTTTGGTTGCTCTCTACACCCCCTCCCCTGCCTTCTCTCTGAGGTAGATGGTCTTTTCAGTGTTACCTTGTCTCTGGATCTATTTTTGTTCATCAGTTTGTGTTGTTCATTATATCCCACATATGAGTGAGATCATGTGATATTTATCTTTCTCTGACTGGCTTATTTCACTTAAGGCAGTGCTCTCCAGTTCCATCCATGCTGTTGCAAATGATAAAAGTTTCTTCTTTTTATAGCAACATAGTATTCCATTGTGTAAATGTACCACAGGTTTTTTTAATTCCCTTAACTACTGATGGGCACTTAGGCTGTTTCCAAATCTTAGCTATTGTAAATTGTGCTGCTATGAACATAGGAGTATATATATATATATATATATATATATATATATATATATATATATCCTTTCTGATTCAGGTTTCTTAGGATATATTCCTAGAAAAGTGGGATCACTGGGTCAAATGGGAGTTCCATTTTCAGTTTTTTGAGGAAACTCCATACTATTCTCCACAGTGGCTGTACCAGTCTTCATTCCCACCAGCAGCGCATGAGGGTTCTTTTTTCTCCACACCCTGGCCAGCACTTGTCATTTGTTGAGGATAGCCATTCTGACAAATGTGAGATGGTACCTCATTGTCATTTTGATTTGCATCTCTCAGATCATTAGTGGCTTTGAGCATGTTTTCTGATGAAATCTATTTGAATCACTAATCTAGTTAACCTGTTATTAAAAAAACAAAAGTGAGCATTGCCCCTGTGCCCAGAAAAATGAAGTAGAGATTAGGGCTGGATGAATCACATCTATGGGCATAACAAGCTATACATCATACAGAAATTATTTTGCTTTACATATGAGAGAAAAATGAGTATACAAACAGAAAAATATTTTTGAAAAGCTGGATGTGGCTCTTTAGGAAGAATGAAAGTTTACTAAAATCACGGAAATGCCAGGTTCAAGTTAAAAGGTTAGGAAGTGAACAAGGCAACAGCTATTACTCTGGGTTGGCATTGTCAATAAAGAGCATCAGAACAGATGTGTAAATGAGTATTTTGCAGATTCATGTGGACATATTTGGTGTGTATCTGTGTGTGTGTCTGAAAGGAAGAAAACAGGCTCCTGTTAGGACATGACAAACATGAAAATGTTTGACAGGTCAGAACTCAGTTGCCTTGCTCAGAACGTAAGCTTTCCCATCATTCTCCAAAGGTATGTCTTGCAAGAACTTGTCCTTGGTCAAGCAGACAGCTCATCCCCAAATAGCTAATATTTAGATCTTGAGGTAGTCAAGCAAACATTCCACAAACAAGCCTTTTGTGATATCTTTAAATGTGAATATATTTTAGGACTTTTTCTTGGCAAAGATGTTTGCTAAAATTTAGGCTTTTTAGGCTTAAAAGGACCCAACCATATTTCTTGATCATCCACCAAAAAGCAATAGAAACTCTGGCAGCAAGTCTTTGGCTGGAATTAGACTGGCTACATCATAGCCTCTGTGCCCAAGGGCTGTGGATAACACTCAGTCTGGCCTTACTAGCCCATTATGTCCAATTCATCTCTAATACAGAAATGAATTCTTAACCTCGGTTACTTGAATAGAGGCATTCAGTTGTAACCATTAGGACCAATATAGAACAATATTGTCCAAATTTGTTTGATGATGAAAATCACTTGGGGCCAGGGCCAGTTTTGTGAGCTTGTGACCGGTGCACCTTGCATAGGGCCCTGCTTTGCATTTGTGTTTTATAACTCAAGTCCAATGAGACAATGGGGCACACATGGGCTAGGGACTTGGATACTTGAATCACTGGTCTCACTCCTCAGTACCACAGGGGATGGATTCTTGACATCCCATTCCCATGTCCCCTGGTGTCTTGGCAAGCCCTGACTCTCCTTTCTCACACTTGCCCAATGACTAATGCCACTCCAACCCATAGCACATCTACTCATCCCCAAGAGCTACCAATGTTGTCATCCTCCTGCACAGTCACAGGAAAGGTTAAGTACGGGTGCACATATCCTATGCCATCTTGGGAGGGGGCTTGGCCACATGGCATCTCAGGAATAAGAATTTCACAGAACATTTGGAGGGTGAATGGTGGGAGTGAGCCTTTTTCCCACCTCTATTCCAGGTACTAAGCACATTCTGGCATATAAGTTGCCCTTGGGAATCTTCCCTTTGCAGTTGATTGCTACAGTGGGCCAGTGGGAAGAAAAGATTAACTTACCCTAACCACTACTGGGGCACAGGGCATCAGTCTGTTGGGAGGAGGGTATGGGGTATGTGTGCTTGCATGCTAAATTTAAGATGCAGCCCTGGGCACCTGTGGGTATCTGCCCTCCCGTATGTATCCCTCATTACTAAGGGAACATGACATTAAATAGTAAATTAAAAAGACCCTTATAGGTTGCCAGAAACCATCAAAGAAAATGAAAATTTTTGTATTTTAATGTCTTCAGTGCCATTTTCTTTACTTTTGAATGGGGAGGGGGGTTCTGCATTTTCATTTTGCACTGAGCCCCATAAATTATATAGCTATATCTGCCCAGAGTGAATACTTTTCTTATTGTTGACAGTATTACAGATTTCTCCTATTTTCTCCATTTTTGTCCCCTCCACCCAACCCCCACCCCACCCCAAGTCTTCCCCATACTATTGTCTGTGTTCATGGGTTATTCATATCAGAGTGAGCAGTTTTAAAATATAGCTCACCAATCACTGGGAATTCTGAAACAGAATTTTTCAAATTTAATTATGCATAGGGATTTTCCAGAGATCTTAATTTTTCTCTAGTCCCATCCCCTAAATATTCTTATTAAGACTGGGTGGGCCTTCAAATCTGCATTTTACAAACATCCTAGATGATTCTACTGCAATTGGTCCACCAACCACACTTAGAGAAATACTGTATGTTTAGAAGCATAGATTCTGAAGCCAGGCAGGCTAGGGTTTGCATCTTAGCTTCACCACTAACCTTAGGGTAATTAACATGCATATGTAAACCTCAGTTAGCTCACTATAAATGAAAATATTAATATCACTCTCAATGTGTTGTATTAAATGTACATAAAACATTTAGCACAATGATTAGTCCATAGTAAGTTATCAATAAATGTTCTAAAATATTTAAGAAGACTGTTAAGTCTAGGTAGTTGGTACACTGGGGTTTGTTATATTATGTGAGTTCTCCTATATTTTTACAACTTTTCAAAATAAAAAGCAACAACTAGGATGAGAGGGAAAACTAGAGTATGGAAAGGGGGGTCAGAAGCTTGCAATGAGTCAGCCCCAGGTAGGAGGCTGTTGCTTAAGTGTCAAGAATTTATCAGATGTTCAGTAAGTTGAATTCAGGACAAAAAGAATCTTCACTATAACTGTCCCAAGGACCTTCTCAGACTCACATTGAAAGGAACTGACTATTTCCTTACCCTAGTTTATGAATGGGCTGACACATGGGGCTATGTGTACTTTATTTAGTAAAAGGGCATCTATTCACAAGATCTAGTCAGTGCCCAGAAAGGGTTTACCAAATGTTGAGTGCCCTCTAGTGTTCCTTCTTAGCTTTCTTCCTTAAGTGGTGGATCAAGGCTCTTGCTTACATTGGAAGTGAAATTCTCCAAGTTGATCTAGTCACTGAGGTGGTAAAAATATTCATTGTCCTCTCTGATTATGCGCTGAATGTGCACATGAAAGACTGGGGTGCCCGCTTATCTAATAATGCCTAGGCTCATAGCAGTGCCCAAACACTTTTATCCACTGTCCCCCTCCCCTCCTCACAAAAAATACAACTTTTAGGACAAATGCAGGTGGCACATCCAGCCAGGAGCAGTCAAATATGGTTAGGAACAATGGAAGGAGTGCATGAATCTTTCTGTTCCTCATTACTTGGATAGCCATAAAAATAGCCATTATGTAGGCCATAGGTCTCATTTCATAATATTCCTATTTAAAAAGGGCTTGAAAAAAATCTTCTTTAAAAATCAATGTTTTGAGAGAAACCAAGATGGCAGCATAGGTAAACACCTGAACTGCTGCCTCGCACAGCAATTTCAAAACTACAACTAAAAGACAAAACAGACATCATCCAGAACCACAGGAAGGCTGGCTGAGTGGAAATTCTACAACTAGAAGAAAAGAGAAAAGCACACTGAGAATCAGAGGAGCTGCGGGAGTAAAGGCAGAGATACAACATGCACGTGGCGAGGACTGGCAGGCGTGTGCACAGAGAGGGCTGGAAACTGAGTACAGGGCTGGCTTTTTCAAGTGGGTGGGAAACAAAAGCTCCTGACTGCTCTGAACTTCAGTTCCGGGCAAGACTCTGCGGACCCAGACTCATAAGGAGAGAAACTGGACTGTCTGGCAGCGGGTGAAACTCGAGGGCAGCTTTCTCTCAGAGGTGCTTGCAGCGATTACTAGTTTACCATGGGACACTGAGACCAAGGTGCCTCTTAGGGCAGGGCTGATGGGAAGCCATAGTTATTTGCTCCGCCCAGAGATCCCGCCCGACAAAGCCATTGATATATGCTCCACCCTGAGACTTCCTCCCATCCAAACTGAGTGCAGAGGCTTTTGCATATGTATAGCCTGACATGAAATCTAAAACCTAACAAACTGCAGCTGAGTCAGTGAGACCCACAACATCCAAAAGAAGGCCCAAGGCCCCACAGCAGCTTCCATTGCTTCACAGCTGGGCACATCCAAAACCCAAACAAAGAAGAGGAATCTGCAGATGTCTCCATAGTTCCTGCTGGGTGGCCTCAGGCAGAGGCTAAATTATCACCTCCTTGGAGATCCAAGAGCCAGTGTACCCAGAGGTCAGATTAGGACCATCCAGATTACAACTCCTCAGATCCATAAGGAACACACTCAGAGGGCAGACTCAGTGAGCACCAAAGCCCCTCTGAAGCAAGTCTTATCTCATAAGGGCGTCTCCAGCACAAAAATTCTCCCATGGTAGACACAACTGATCCTCACAGCCAATTGGCCAGGAGGTCAAGTCCTCCCAGTGATACCAACAACAATCAAGGCTTAACTACAACAAGACTGTGCACACAGCCCACAAAGGGGTGCACCAAGAGTGTCCACTTCAGATAACTGGGGAGGCTGAGCCATTGGGCCCTATAGGGCACCTAGCACACAAAGCCACTCCATCAACTCAGGAAAGCAGCCAAAATGCAGAGACAAAGAAACAGGTCACAACTGAAAGAAATGAATAAAAGAAAACAACTAGATAAAGAGTTCAAAATCATGGTTATACTGTTTTTCAATAACTTTCTAGAAAAGGCCGATAAATTTAGTGAGACCCTTGAGAATATGAAAAAGGACCAACTAGAAATTGAGCATACATTGACTGAAATAAAGAATAATATACAGAAATCCAACAGTGGACTAGAGGATCCTAAGAATCAAGTCAAAGATTTGAAATACAAAGAAGAAAAAAACACTCAACTGGGAAAGAAAAAAGAAAAAAGGATCCAAAAAGTTGAATATAGTGTAATAAGTCTGTGGGACAACTTCAAGCATACCAACATCCAAATTATGGGGGTGCCAGAAAAAGAGAGAGAGCAAGATACTGAAAACCTATTTGAAGAAATAATGACTGGAAACTTCCCCCACCTGGTGAAAGAAATAGACTTACAAGTCCAGGCAGTGCACAGAAACCTAAACAAAAGGGATCCAAAGAGGACCACACCAAGACACATCATAATTAAAATGATAAGAACAAAAGACAAAGAGAGAATATTAAAAGCAGCAAGAGAAAAACAGTTAGTTACCTACAAGAAAGCTTCCATATGACTGTCAACTGATTTCTCAACCTAAACTATGCAGGCCAGATGGGAGTGGCAAGAAATATTTAAAGTGATAAATAGGAAGAACCTACAACCAGGATTACTCTACCCAGCAAAGCTATCATTCAGAGTTGAAGGTCAGATAAAGAGCTTCACAGATAAGAAAAAGCTAAAGGAGTTCATCACCCAAACCAGTATTATATGAAATGCTGAAAGGTATTCTTTAAACAGAGGAGAAAGAAGAAGAAAAAGGTAAAGATAAAAATTATGAACAACAAATACATATCTATCAACAAGTGAATCTAAAAATCAAGTGAATAAAAAATCTGATGAACAGAATAAACTAGTGAATATAACAGATTCCAGGGCATAGAAAGGGAGTGGACTGACAATTGTCAGGGGTAAAGAGGTAAGGAGGGTGTGGGAAGAGACTGGACAAAAATCTTACAACTATGGATGAGGACAGTGGTGGTGGTGGGGGGTAAGAGCAGAGAGTTGGGTAGAAACCAGTTGGACGGGAGCTATGGGGAGAAGAAATAGGAACAATTGTAATAATCTAAATAATCTGAACAATATTTAAAATAAAATAAAATAAAATAAAATAAAATAAAATAAATGTGTGTTTTTTTTTCTTCTAATAACCTGCAGCAAAAAATACTTCCTCGTGCAGGGACAGGATACTCAACAATAATTACTGATCTAAAGGAGTCAAGTCAGTGCATGTCTCAATGTACAATTATTGCAGAGAATCTAATGCACCTGGAAATGGAATCCGAGGACCCTAGATCTCCAAAAGAAGCTGTTCCCTCATATTGGCCTCATCCAGAGTTACCCTGGGCTCTCGCTGCATGTTCTCCTCAAGACAGTTACAGAAATTGCTTTTTTAATTATGCTCCAGAAATACTAATTCATTTGCAATACTAGGTCTGCCAGCAAGCTCCTAGAAGCCAACTTTTGCCCACTCCTATAAACAGCACACCTATTTACTTAGTTTTGAATCAAATATATTTGTAATAAGATTCACAATTTTGTTTCCACAGGTCCTTCTTCATGATAATAATGAAGGATTCTGTGGAGGTTCCATCGTTAATGAAAAATGGGTAGTAACTGCAGCCCACTGTATCAAACCTGGTGTTAAAATTACCGTTATTGCAGGTAAGTAAATAAGGGTATTGCTATACAGCATCACCACATCTTCTGTAAGACTAGTATATCATATTTTATGAAGGCCTAATAGGATAATTGTTAAATAACTTGGGCTACTGGTTGAGGGGCCATGGTTTCAAAACCCAACTTGCTTCACCCTCCAACCTTTCCAGAGTTCTTTGTTATACCTTTATTAGCACTCACTTCTGTGGGGAACAATTATTTATTGATGTTTCCATTTCCCTACCAGACTGAGCCTTCCCAAAAGCTGTGTCATAACACTGATCTTTGTATCTCTAGTGCCTGGTACAACCTGTAGTGGGCCCTCTAACATTTGAATGAATGGCCAAATGAATGTATTATCTGTGAGCAAAAAGGAATAAAAATATTAGAAATCGAGAATGGAGAATGTCTAGAATAAAATCCATGAGAAGTAGCTGCATTATCACATGTGAACAATGTAAGACTTTTAACAGCAAGAGTGAACAGAACTATCTCTATGACTGGGTCCTGGATCACTTTTTTGATCTGAAAAGTATTCATTGGTTCTCATTACATTTTATCTAAATCCTACCAATGTAAGATTGAGTTCTTTGGCACTTAGCTGCCAGTTAATTCAGTGATGCCAAGTGGACACTTTGAAAATCTGTTTCTTTATGTGAAAGGCTATTTGTGACTGAAGAAAAATTTGTTTTCAATGGGTGAAATGCCAGTTAAGTAAGTGATGCTAGGTGGACACTTGGAAAATGTGTGTCTCTGTGAGAAAGATAGTGACTGAAAAAGAAATGTTTTCAATAGGTGAACATAACACCGAGAAGGAGGAACCTACAGAGCAAAGGCGAAGTGTGATTCGTATTATCCCTCACCACAGCTACAATGCAACTATTAATAAGTACAACCATGATATTGCCCTTCTGGAACTGGATGAACCTTTAATGCTAAACAGCTATGTAACACCTATTTGCATCGCCAACAGGAAATACACAAACATCTTCCTCAAATTTGGGTCTGGCTATGTGAGTGGCTGGGGAAAAGTTTTTAACAGAGGGAGAACAGCCTCAGTTCTTCAGTACCTTAATGTTCCCCTTGTTGACCGAGCCACATGCCTTCGCTCCACAAAGTTCACCATCTATGATAACATGTTCTGTGCTGGCTTCCATGAGGGAGGTAAAGATTCATGCCAAGGAGATAGTGGGGGACCCCATGTTACTGAAGTGGAAGGTACCAGTTTCTTAACTGGAATTATTAGCTGGGGTGAAGAGTGTGCAGTGAAAGGAAAATATGGAATATATACCAAGGTATCCAGGTATGTCAACTGGATTAAGGAAAAAACAAAGCTCATTTAATGAAAAATGTATCTCCAAGGTTCACATATTTGGGATTAAAAATGAACAATGTCTTTTATGAACTAATCACTTTCTCCTCTCATCAAGATTTGAACATATACATTCCGTGAATATTGCTTTTTCTCTTTATGGGGAGAAATCTATCTAGAATTGATATTTTGTAGAATAAGTAAATTAGAAAATGTAATCACTTGAGAAATATACTTTGGTAATAATTTGTGACCTTGAAAAATTGTGAAGTTTTTTTTTTTCATCCTGATCACCAGGCATTATATTTCTCCACCAGCACCTCCCTGATTCTCCCTTCTTAGCAGCATTCTATGTTCCAGATATTTCTTACTTCTCCCACCAAAACTTCAATATGTATTAGATCATATCTAGGATATTTGGTCTAGTCCATCACAAGTCCAACACCACACTCATAAAGGAAGAACACGGGAACAGCTGACAGGTTAAAATTCACCAGAAACACCACTTCTTTTTCTGTACTCTTCTGCATCCTTTATCTTTTACAACTTCTAATCTCTATATCAGTTTATCTCTTTCTCTCTCCTTTTTTCCCTACACATAGAGGAGGTAAGGGAAGCATAATACTGTTTTACTGGTATGCACAATGATACATGTCTATCAAACCCAGACTTGCCTTCAGTTTAGTCTTGGATTTGCTTATCTGAACATAGGGATGAAGTAAGGCCTAAAGAACTTAGGGGGAAAGTTCCTCTCAGAGAGTCATATTATTAAATACATACATAATGGAAGGGATGACTTATAAGAATAGTTCCCTAAAACCTTGTAATTGTATTGTTATGGAGTTCTGACTAGAGATGGTTCTATGAATTCAAACTGAGATGGTATTGTAACTAAGAAAGCTAAAAATTGTTAACAGAAAGAGATCAGTTTGCAGTCTAGAACTAGTAGAGTCAGCAAGGAAGAATTCATCAGTGTGTCTCCAGTGCTAACCAGGGCTAAAGAAGTTGCCCAGACCAGAGAACTAGAGCATCATGTACCTGTGTATCCCCACAGTGAAGGGTAGAAATGTCTCACAGACATGTCATTCTAATGGGCCAACTAACTCCTTTTCTAGTTTCATGCCCACAAAGCAACTTTTTTTAAAAATCAGACCTTCTATATTAAAATTTCTAGAGTTGCTAACCAACCAGCATAAGTACTTCAATCTGTTAGACAGAATATTTCCCTTTTTGAATTAATAAACTGGTGTTTTGGGTTCAGACCTTAGCTTTTTTAATTTGGTTGATGTGAATCAGTCACCCGAGCCAAACCACACTATTGCTGATTTCTTACAAGTTATTCCTGTTAATACTCTAATTTTTCAAAATAAATATCAATAAATTTATTTTTTAACTTCTCAAAATGTGTTTGTTATTGAATCATTCACAGAAAAGGATCCCAAACAGTACATTCATCAAAATAACCAGAAGAATATGTCCAAAAGCAATATAACACATCAGAGATTTGATGCTCTGTTAGCAACTCAGCTTTTATGAGGTAGTGTGGATCCACCTGGGACAACTGAGTTTAAATAGCTGAGAATATGGTCTTGAATAATTCAATCCACCTTTTTGCTTTAATTTCTCCATTTGTATAATGAAGGAGTTTGACAGATGCTTTTTGACCTCAAGAATCTGATTATATTCCTTTATTTAAAAATATTCAAGGAGGGATTACTGTGTCCCACACACCAATAGTGTTCATTAAATTTGTGAGTTACATATTTTGTGAGTTAAATAAAATGATGTATGTAAATTACTTTGTCAATGGCTACTACATTACTACATAGTAGAAGCTCAATAAATGTTAGCTAAATCTGAATCTATGTTTATTCCAAAGTAGGAATGAGTCTTGTATTGGGTGTCATGAAAAGAGGTCATGCTTAACTAATGAGTGGTAGAAGCTCAATAAATGTTAACTAAATCTGAATCTATGTTTATTCCAAAGTAGGAATGAGTCTTGTATTGGGTGTCATGAAAAGAGGTCATGCTTAACTAATGAGTGGGATTGAGATTTCATGAGAAAATAAAATAAAATAAATCAGTTCTTCTGTTGGCTAAAGGAGGGAAAGAGGGAGATGACACTAATTGCCCACCTTAGGTTTAAGGAGGATACTAATTAAAGCATGGAAACTAGTTACTTCAAATTTGAATGACTAAAGGTTTGTAGGCCCAGTGCTCTGCAATCCATAAAAGTGAGCCACCCTGGCTTTGTTGCCATGGAAACCACTCATTCCTTTCAAAGGCAGCATTACACATCTGTGTCTGGTCTACCCTGTGGCAAAAGGTGAGCTCCTGGGCCCCTAACTCTCTAAACCAATTATCCATTTTTCTATGAGCTTGGAAATGACTGAATTGATCATGAGCCACCTGTAGCATGTTGCCACATTAAACATATGTGTTCTTTAAGCCCACCAAAGAGTCACTACTTAGGACATTTGCAGTCATCTAAGAATCATGAATGCTTTCAAAATCACTGTAGCTACTTCACCTAAATGGGATGAAGCATGCTGCTGCAGTATTGGAAGTTAAAAGAAAAGTGTTTTAATATAGTGCAGTCATTTTAACTTGCTGTTTAAATATAACTGCTTTTGGTTCTTTCTGTATATTAGTTGCTTAATGATGGCAGGAACTATGTACAGTCCAATTTTCTCTGACAAGGAAAAAAGAATGGGTTTTCTCCCCAACTCTCCTTAACCATGTCAGACCAGTTCATAAAACTGCTTCATTATAATTTTGCAACAACATTCGAATGCAATCTATCAATATATGATCTACATATGTCAGAGCTGCAAAGGCCCTTAGACACTATACAAACCACTCTGCCCATTTAACAGATGAGGACATTGAAGCCAAGATAAGGCCAGACCCAAAATAAAGTGGCAGAGCCAAGACTAGAACTCTGGTCTCCCACTCCATACTATGACAGTATAGTGCTTTCAGTTGGAGCACTGTATATTTTTAGAGCAGCTGGGGTAATCCCTTCAGCAAACCCGGACTGAAAACTGCCTAGAATTCTCAATAGTGATCATTGACAAACAGGTGACCAAATCAAGAAGACCAACAGATAGCCTGAAAAGCAGAGTGGCAGTCAAATGACTGAAGCTATAGTCTCTGACTCTTAGCAGGAACTCAGTAAATACATGTGGAATGAACCTATGCTGCTGGTGTCTGGCTTTTAACCCATCTGTGAGCTCTGTCACATGTTACATTTGACTTTTAGAGCACGTTTGTCAGTGTCATCTGGCACAGAGTCATTCAAGCAACATTTCAACTCACTTCATTGTAACTCTACTGGGTAAGACATATGCAGCACAGAGACAGCAGGCTACTCCAGAAGCTATTGCTTGAGGTTTGAAAGAAAGCTTCAAAACCCACTGGAGCTGGGATTCTGACAATGCAGTGCAGATGTGGGTGACTAGGAAACACATTTCAGTGATTGACAGACCTGTCTGGGCAAAGCACTCAGAAGCACTGCTCTTTTTTAATCTGCAGCTTATGCCATCTCCAAATCTCATGATTAAAGCTACAAAAACAATCATGTTCTGCAAATTATGGAGGCTGCTGATAAGAGTCACAGTAGGCAAAAGACTGTGGCATCCTTACGCTTTTCAACCAGTCCAGGTATACAGATCACTCTACTCATTTTCTCTAATAGTACTTTCAAGGCAGACCATTTTCACCCTGTCTTCAGGGTTATGGCTTGCCTTAAGATTGCCAGAGTTCCTTTCAGCCTCTACTATGGATAAAGTTATCAGAGGGAAGAATAGCAGGAAGACCCTTTCTTATACATATAAAGCAGTAATGGCTTCTGGCACAGGACCAAAGTTTCTACACACTATCACAGAACAGTAGTATTTCAAACTACTGCCCAGATCACTTCACTCTGGTAGGAGAGTTACCCAATTAGTTGAGAGATGAATAAAAACAGGAACAGAGATAGTCCTGATTCTAACGACTTCCTTTTAAAAGGTTGCTTCATTGCAATGTTAAATATGAGATCCTAATCTATAAAAAGTTCCCAACATAGTAAATCTCCTGGATGTTGTCATTCTTAAACTTTTAGAAATCCTGTAGTATTGAGCTTCTCCAGATCAATGATCATGAAGTGGCTTAAGTACTGACCTCATAAAGAAAAAGAAGTCTTATGATTTATACATTACATGCTTCAGTAAATATCTACATATATAAATATATTTCCCTCTTGGAATATATTATAAAATAAGCATGCATTTTCATATTAAAACTCAGCTCAAGAATGAAACAAGTCTCTGAGAAACTCAGTGCATGCTTGTTAATGATCCAATGTATAAATGAAAAATGCTATTACTGACCACATCAGTGCAAAACTCAGTCATCTAAGGTAGGAATGAGCTAGTCATCCTGAACACATAATGGAATATGCCATAGGAGGGGAGGTAGACAAATATAGAGAAACGTCCTATATCCATTTCCCTGTTAAATATTTATTGCTTTTGTTTGTGTTCTCCAGAGCTGTATTAACCTCTTTTGTATCTTCATCTTGTTAGGTATTTTGTATCTTCATCTTGTTAGGTATTTTGTTCTTATATCTTGTGGGGTTTTTTGTTTTTGTTTTTGTTGTTTTTTGTGTTTTGTGTGTGTTTTTTTGTTTTTGGTGTGTTTTTTTTTGTTTGTTTTTTTGTTTTTTTTTTGTCAGCTCTTGAGTTTCATTTGGATTTTGAAGTTTTATATCTGAATTAAACTGTCATTCTTGGCCAAAGAGATTTAATTTCTCTCAAGAAATTAAAAACTTATTTTCAGCTGGCATAAAAATTTCCACAGGCATGTATGAAAGGTAAGTTTGGCACAGGGTTTTACTACATTTCAGTCATCAGGGACAATATTTTTCACTGTCCATACTGTCTTCTATATGCTGTTTCTAGAGTTCTAGATGATCATGCTTAAGATCAGACTCTCTGTTTCCTTAGTTTAGAAAATCTAAATTTGGGTAACATATGTACTAAAATGATAGCTACACATTACCTAAAGTTGGGTTATATTCCATAAATCTTAGCATACTCCAAAAAGGAATTCTACTGAATACTTACTATGGGCCTAATACTATATCTGTTTCATAAGACAGAATCAGTGGTATGCTAGAACAGGCTTTACAAACTCCTAAGTGCCAATTTTGCACATCTCTTTCCAACTCCCAGTTCAAAGACTTAATGTCAATAGTTTCAAATCTGCCATGGTAGAGAGATTTATGCCATAGATATTGACAAATGCTACAAATGCATGCTATTAAAGAGACCCAGTTGTTTAACATTTACCAACATACCAATGAACACAATCTAATTATTTGACTAAAACTTCATCATTTTTATAGTTCTGCTACTCAATTATTGTCATGTGTGGGCACTAAATACACTATAAATTAAAATGTAAAGTTGTTTAAGGAAACTAAATATTCATGAGCCAAAAATATTGAATATCAGACCTTTAAGATTGTTCTCAGATAGCAACAGGTGGTTATTTTATTCAGTAAAATAAAATATTTCCTTAAGTACAAATATTTCTCATACACAACACATTGTTAAGTCAATGAAGGTTTATTCTGTGGTAGTTTTCTGCTGGTAGTTCATAGTAATTTGTAATTTATGTATAAAGACTGCAGAAAATAGTTCTTAACTGTTATTTTCAGCTGACATAAAGATGTTAAAAATTTCCACAGGCATGTATGAAAGGTAAGTTTGGCACAGGGTTTTACTACATTTCAGTCATTGGGGACAGGTATATTTTACTTTTCCAGTACTGAATTAATGTAAGAATTTTTAGTGTAAAATATTTCAGACATATAAAAATATACAGAGAATAATATCATGAACTTCTAAGTACCAACACTCATCCATTCCTTCTCTTCCCCCATTCATCCTTAATTTGGTGTTAATCACTATCCATCATACCCATATACCTTTACTATAAATTATCCTTTATATTTTCTTTTATATATTTTAAAACTTTACAAATGCAATCATATTGTATCTATCCTGAAATGTGTTTCCTGTGAGATTAACTGATGTTGATATGGACAGCTCTGGATCATTCATTTTAATTTCTATCTAGTATTTGATTGTATGATATGCCATGATCTTATTACCTATTCTAGTGTCCATGGTCATTCATGTTGACTACAAATGATTTACTCTTTTTTAAAAATATATTTTATTGATTTTTTACAGAGAGGAAGAGAGAGAGGGATAGAGAGTTAGAAACATCGATAAGAGAGAAACATCGATCAGCTGCCTCTTGCACATCCCCTACTGGAGATGTGCCCGCAACCAGGGTACATGTCCTTGACTGGAATCGAACCCAGGACCTTTCAGTCCACAGGCTGACGCTCTATCCATTGAGCCAAACTGGTTTCCGCTTATTTACTCTTGCAAACAATTCTGCTATAAACATTCTGGCCCATGCCTCTCTGAGCACCCGTGAGTGTTTGTTTCTCCAGGGTAAATACTTAGGAGTGAAATTGCTCAGCCATAGAGCATTCACTTCTGCTTCACTTGGTATTAGCAAATTGCTCACAAAGAGCTGTGACAATTTATGCTCCCTGTAGCAGTGTGGAATAATTCTTCTTGCTTCATAATCTTCCCAATACCTGATGTTTTCAGCAATATAGTGTCAGATTTTTAAGCTATTAATACTCATATTTAAAAATATCAGCTTTGCAATGAATTCAATTATTTTAAAACTAGTTGTAAATGTACAGGTACAGTCGTGTGTCCTTCCTGGGGTCAGTAAAGAAATCATTTTAAGTTCTAATATTAAATTTCAAAATGTCCCCTGTGATTTTTCGCCTTTAAGTATTTTTATTACGGTTGAAAAATTAGTGCCCACTTAGTAATATTTTGTTTTCATTTGATTTCTCTCATAGCTTAACATATACAAGAGAACAAAATGGGCAAAGGACCTAAATAGATACTTTCCCAAACTTGACAAGGTCAAGATTCCTATGAAAAAATTCTCAAAGTCACTACTCATCAGAGAGATGCAAATTAGAACAACAGTGAGGTATCACCTCACATGTCAGAATGGCTATCATCAACAAATGACAAGTGCTGGTGAGGATGTGGACAAAAGGGAACCTTAGAACATTGATGGTGGGGATGCAGACTGGAGCAGCCACTGTGGAAAACTATATGATGTTTCCTCATAAAAATGGAACTGTCATTTGACCCAGTGATCCCACTTCTAGGAATATATCCTAAGAAAACATAAACACCACTTAGAAAGAATGTAGGCACTCCTATGTTCATAGCAGCACATTTTACAATAGCTAAGATTTAGAAACAGCCTAAGAGTCCATTAGCAGATGAGTGGATAAAAAAAAAAAAAAAAAAAAAACAACTGTACTACATTTACACAATGGAATACTAGGTAGCTTTTAAAAAGAAAGAACTCTTATATGTATGAACCTGGAGGGTATTATACTAAGTGAAATGATCCAGTCAGAGAAAGGTATCACATGATCTCATTCATATGTGGAATCTAATGCAAAAAAAATAAAATAAACTGATGAATAAAATAGATCCAGAGACAAAGCATGGAACAGACTAATGTCAGAGGGAAGGTGGAGGTGGGAGTATGGGAGGGGAGTGATTAAAACCAGGGAACTTAAATGCATATTTACATAGCCCATGGACACAGACAATAGAGTGGTGAAGGTCTGGAAGGGGCAGGTACGGGGTGTAGGGGGTTAATGGAAAAACAAAACCACAAACACAGGGGACATCTGCAATACTTGCAACAATAAAGATAAATTACAAAAAGAGAACATTCACTATCGAACTAAGATAAAAACTATTATATAAGAAAATCCTCAGCACATCTATCTCTCATGCTTCAAATCTTTCTGACTTCCTCTCTGCTCCATCATATTTTAATTTATTCTTAAGCCTGTTTGTATTTAGTTGGTTGTTTTCATAATTGAGTTAGTGAGTCTATCTCACAAATACTTAAATAAAATGTACATTTGAAATGGTTTACATTTTTTGTTTAGCTTAAGGAATACATCCTCACAAAGTTCAACTTCATTGGCCCTTCTCAATATAGCATTATATTGTGTTGAAACTGCCTCCTCAGAATTTGACAGGCTAATTTGTACATGTGAAAATGAGGTTATCAACAAATATTAAGTAGACCCTCACCAAGTGAAAGGTAAAACTTGAATATGTCATCAGTCTTACTATGGAAAATATATGTATTTTGAACTAAAAAGGAATTACATTTTTTAAAGTGCACATAATTTTATTAATTTCCTTTTGTACAATATAAAGGGTTCTGGTTTTGTCTTTAATACTGTTTTGTTCCCAAGCATTTTGCTGTCCTTGGGGAGGCCCCATAAGACTAATTGCAAACTGTCTATTCCAAACCAATGTAGGGAAGGGTACTGAAATGTAATAAAGTGATTTCTTTTGACAATTAAATGCTTGAGACATGATTCATTAAGCACACTACAATCTACTGCCCCTATGGGAAGCAGATTCCTATGGTCTAGTATATTAATAAGCATTATTATACTTAATAACAAGCATTTTTTGAATGATGGAGGCTTTTGTTAATTTTATAATGCAGTCTTAATAACTGTAAATTTTAATTTTTGCACAAAAATATGACTGCTTTATGTTCATGGCATGTTTAGGACTTTTAACATGAGATGAACTACCAATAGAAATTTTAGTTACTACTTTAGGAACAGCTTTTTGTCCAGTACAATTAAATTTTCTTGAATATTCACTTATTTCAATTAGCCTATTTAAATTAATCTGAAAACTTGATTACTATTTTACTGTCAAATTTAATACTCTACCAACAATCTTAGTTTACCCTGTAAATATTAGTGGACATTGAAACGGGGAATCAGAACTGTTGGACATTGAAATTGTGACTCAAACATTTTTTTATTATATGATTATTTCTAGTCTGCAGAGGCAATATTTTTTAAAGGAAAAATACAGAGGCAAAGAAGCATTGAACAGACTGCCAAACTACAGCGGGAAGGCAAGAGAGGTTTTAGCGGGGGCTAAGAGATCAACCAAAGGACTTGTATGCATGCACATAAACATAACCAATGGCTACAAGACACTGAGGGGGCAGGTGAGGGCATGTACTGGGGACTGGGTGTAGGGGAGGCCGGGGGGAGGTCAATGGGGGGAAAAGATACATATGTACTATTATTTGTAATACTTCAAACAATAAAAAAAATACAAAAAATAATAAGCATTTTTCAGAGAAATTGTGAAACTGAATTGTTTTCTGACTAAACTCAAAACAAAATCATTGACCTAATTTCTCTTCAAGTGGAGCATTTATTATACACCCTTAGACTTTCAGAAATACACTCTGAAATTTTCTCTTTTCATAGCACAGATGTCAGAATGGTTTTTATAATAACTCTGTTCTATATTGTGAAATTCATGCATAATTTTTTTGTAAAATGTCAACAACACATTACTTCTCAGCCAACATAGGAATAAAAAACTTAAACAGATTTTAATTTTCAAGGTGTTCTTTGGAGATGGGTTAACATTGATTAATTCACTGATTGTGTTTCCTTGAAAGAGCTCAAAATAAATTTAAAGACAGAAAAAAAAAAATAACTGACCCTGTGCTGGGATGCCCATTAAGATATCTGAAGCAAACTCAGTTTTTAAATAATGGAAGAGTCAACCAAACCAATTTGTTAGATTTTTGTCTTCTAACAAATATTAACACACAAGTTCTGGAACTGAATTAAGTCTGGCAAACTTAGCTATAAGAAGCCTTAACAAGCAAAGGCTCAGAAAACAACTGCAGGTATCTAGATGTTTTCCAGGTTTCCTTGGACTCGATTATATGGAAGATTTTTCCAGTGTGTGGAAATATCCATTCATAAATATGGCTATCTAACCCCAGAAACCTCATTTATTGTTATCCTAGATTTGGGTGGAGAAACTTTTTGAGCAGAATATTTTACTCTAGTTCTAGTCAGATATCTCTATCAATCTCTATCTCTCTGTATCTCTATCTGTATCAGAGAATTCTCTAATTAGGCTAAAGGTTAACTCAAAATACTATGGTGCCTTTAAAGTATCCCTAGTAATTTAAAGGGAAAGGGTTTTCAATATATAATTAATATTATACTAAGCTGGATATTTTTAATGTGGAATTAATGCTATTACATTTACATTGTTAAGTACATTTACAATGTAATTAAATTTGAAGACTTAAAGGGAAATCGCTGCTTTTTTACAGTAGCACCTTTATAGCCCAATATAATAAACACAGTGCAGTTATATTTACAAACTTAGCATTCATTGTACAGTGATTAAAATATTAAAAGGCTATAACTGTATGTTTGAATCTATAGCATTTTGTATTGTCTTAAATGATTAAAATCCCTAGTTTAATACCAAGAAATTAAAATATTTTATGCAGAAAAGCATCGTGATTCAAAAACTTTATTTGCTAATTCTGTTTTCTAACCACAGGATCAGTACACAGAAGAAATAGATTTTAATTTCATTTTGTTGTTATTTTTCAGAAGCATTGAGTGAAATGTCCAGTATATGGCCATTTTCATGAGTGAGTTATAAATCAACCATCATAAACTCCAGCAAGTATACAGTAAAAGATTTATAATTTTCAGGTACCTTTGAATAAAATACAACTGGTTTGTTATAGAAATTGTTACATCAAATGATACTACTGGCATAAACTATAATCTTGATATAACACACAAGCCTATTTAAAAGATCAAGTACTTATGTATTATATAGTTATTGAATTTGGTTATTGTAACACATTTCATCAAAAAACGTGCACCTTTTTTTCATCAAAAAATATGCCAACTTGATAGTAAAACATACAATCCATGATTCAAAAGGCAGCAATTTCAAACCATTGTCTTCAGTGGTCCTTGTCATAAAATATTCCAAGCATAAATTCAACATTGCATGCAAAAACTAGCCCTGTGCTTTAAAACAAGTCATCACACTGTTTACATATGTAAAAGAAAGACAACTATACATGTATCATTTTCAAAAAATCTTAAGACAAAATATAACTAAAGAAAAATTTTACTGGAACAGATTTTTTCCAGAAAATTCAAAAGCAAGTAAAGACACTGGAAAGTAGAACTTTGTTACAGGAACACCTGGTGAAGATATATGAATATTTAACTTAAAGCTGTAACATGAGTGTCTAAATTGCAATGCATAAAATGTAAACTTTAACACATTCTAACCATAGGATTTTTAGCTTTGGATCTTTTTAAAACTATAAGACAACTCTAGAAACCCTCAATACCAGTCAAAGTGCAAAAGAGGTCCTTCAGAACATATCCCTTTGGTATATTATAGTAGCATAGATAACAAAATAAAATACTAAAACTATTAGTCAACGAAGTAGGTGAAAATCTCTGATCAGCTCTCCTCCTCTTTGGATTTTTGTTTGTTCCTGAAAAGTTACAAACAAAATTACAGGTAAGGCTTTTACCAGTAAATGCTCAAAATAATTGATTTGCAGGGTTGTTTTTTTTTTAGGTGGAATCTGAATGCATGCCATGAAAAACCATACTTGGAAACAAAGTAACACTGCACTTTTCACCTGTGGGGAATGGAAGGTATGAAGATACTTCTTGCCTGAATGAAACAAACAAACTATGAATGACCAAGTCCACCTCAGTCCTGAGGAAATTCTGTAAATGTCATGGGCAGCATAGGACCATTCTGACTCTTGTGCTGTTTATCTGAAATATTTTAAAGAAATATCATCTAGTCAGGCCACCAAAGGAAATCTTAATTTTAAAAGTCTATTCATTCTCCTTTAATTCAAGGGGAACTTAGTATCCTTGAGTTACTCAGAGCAGCATCTACAAAATAATGAAGAAAGATATTAATATTCAAGTGACTTTTAAGATAAAAAAAATGTCTGTGCTATGATTTCTAACACTAAAAATAATGTACAAAATGAATTCATTAATTTAAGGGAAACTGTGACTCATTAATGCTACACAATTGGCTTTTGAAAGTATTCCGAATATTAGCCTCTTATATTTTATCTTATTCTAACAAGCATAAATGTGTAACATTGTCAAGTGCTTGATCAACATGTGTAATGTTTCTTTGTATTTGTTTGATAATCTTTTCTGGTTAGTGTTTTCTCTGCCCTACATAAGAAATTGTTAACAGCTCAGCCATGAAGATATTGCCTTTTTTGGTTTTATAAGCTTTATTATTCTAGCTTGAACATTTATGTCTATGATCTAAGTCAAATTAATTTGTGTGTATGGAGTGCAGTGGAGGAATGGAGGTTCATTTCTTTTTCTAGATGGATATCTAGTTGCTCCAGCACCATTTGATTAAATAACTTTCCTTTTCCCATTTAGTTGACTTAGCACCTTGATTGGATATTAATTGATTATGTATCTGTGTGTCTACTGAAATCTCTATTTTTCTACATGACACTATATTTACTGTAGCCTTATAGGGTATTGAAATCAGGGTATGTAAGTCTTCCAAATTTTTGAGATTCTTTCTAGATTCTTTCCCTCTCTGTGTACATTTTAGAGTAAAGTTGTCTTTACTTTTTTTCCCCCAAAAGGGCTTGCTGAGATTTTGATTGCATTAACTCTACAGGTGGATTTGGAGATAATTGACTTTTTAACAACTTTGAGATTTCCAATTCTTGAATATGGCATACTAGTACATTATCTCTCCCTTCCTTAGGTCATTCTAAATGTATCTAAGCAATGACTTCTGATTGTCAGTATAAAAGTCTTAGATGTTGGCCATTAGACTTATTTCTATTTCATGTTTTATATTACCAATGTAAATGGTATTGTGTTTTGAAATTTCATTTTTAACACTTTGAGGTATGGTATAGAATTAAAATTTACTTTGTATGATGACTTTGTATACTTGGCTTTATAAAATCCATTTATCACTTCTAATAAGGTCTTTTGTGTATAGATACCTAATGATTTTGTACATATAAATCTGCTAATCACAACAGTGTTGCCTCTTTTTTTCTAATATTTTTGTTAATCTTTTTATTTTGAATTATGGCACTGGCTAAGATTTCCAGTATCAATGTTGAATAGAAATGGTGTGAGTGAATAATATCCTTGGCTTCTTCCAAATCTTAGTGGAAAGCTTTCAATATTTTATCATTAAGTATGATGTTAGCTGTGGTTTTTCACAAGTATACATTATCAAGTTGAGGAAATACACTTTATTCTCAATTTGGGGTGACATTTTATTATGAATGAGTTTATAGTTCTGTCCAGTACTTTTCTGCATTTATTGAAATTATTACATAAATTTCCCCTTCATTGTCTTAATATGGTGAATTATGTTGAATTTTAAGTGTAAAATACAAGTATTTAAAGCTATACATTTTATATCTTCCTTATCTGCATCCACAAATTTTGATATTCTCAATTTTCATCCAATTTGAAATAATTCTAATTTATCTTGTGCTTTTACTTATTTGTCCCATGTGTTTAGATTTATGTAATTCAATATCCAAAATTTAGGGATTATTAATTTCTAATATAACAATAACAAATAAGAAGTGACTCTATTTGTGGGGTTCCCATGTGACCCAATATTTATATTGAGCTCTATCAACCTTAGATTTTATTTCATGTCATAAATGAACCAAATAAGTTACTCCTGATCTAACAGATCCATATAAACACAATGTACCATTTACCTGGAATTTAAATACAAATCAAAGGAAATATGTACATATAATAATAATCTCCACACACAAGTTCACAAACAAGTCTGTTTTCTTTTTTTGTTTGTGCTGCCTTTTTATAAATAGCTCAGTATCACTCGCTGTGAAAATCTACAAAAACATTGGTCTGTATACAGAAATTCCATTTGAAAGGGTTTTTTTTTAAATAGAAATGAACATTAGATTCACTCTCATTACTTCATACTACCTTCACATATTAAATCTTGTGTACAGATACAGAGAAGTGTGTGTGTGTGTGTGTGTGTGTGTGTGTGTGTGTGTGTGTGTGTGTAGCAGAAACCTACCATAAGGAAAGGAATATTCTGTGAACTGAGAAAAACACACTGGTAAAGCATTCTTGGATAGTAAAGCTGATACCTTAAAAGTATTTTATCAGTATTTAGTTCTGAAGGATCTCTTGTAAGACACCACAGCATTGGAAACTTTCAAACCTATGAACCTTGTAAGAAAGAGTTTAACATGTTCATTAAATCCTAGCTAACATAGTAGGCTTGAAGCTTTATTTCTAAGTGCAAAGAGGTTCTTAACTTATGCCAATTGTATACTTGGTAAAGCTTTAAAATTTTTAGTCTTTAAACAAATAGTATACAGTCTGTTCATATTATACCTGCAACTTTGGCATTCCAAAACCAAGTCACCGATTTAAATCTTCAGACTGCTCCCGGGAATCAGGTCTTCTTTTCTTCTGTTTAGACTTTTCACCAGCCTAAATAATACGTTAATTAGTAGCCAACAATGGTAATATAAGCTAACAAAAAGCAAAGACATTACATTCCATTGCAGCTCGAATTTTCACAAAGCTTTTGCACATATTCAAAGAACTTCATGACACTGTTCTTGAGTCTTTTGAGTAACCTACAAAGGACTGAGGTTACTAGCAAAAGTGGTTATTATTTTAATGATACATCACTAATTTTCACCCTCATATGTATTCTCCTCCATCTTTAAAGGCAGAGTACATGGTCAATGTAGCAGTTCAGTTAAAGTTATTGACACAATAAAATAATAATTTCATATGAATTTTCTAAGATTTATGGGAGCTTTATTCAATCCTCTTCCAAACAATATTCCTTCTTGCTTTTGGTTTTCTAAAATTAAACAGTATATTTGGCAGAACCATCTTATGGCAGACGCATGACAGGATAAGACTAAAAAGTCAATATTTGAACTGATAAAGAGTAGTGTGACTATGCTGTAAAGGAGCAAAGCATAATAGGCATTCATAAAAAATGTGATTTGATGAATGAATTAAATTATCACATGTAATGCGACCTATAGCCATTAAAAGCCAGATGTATTAGCTAATGTCTGAGCCAAAGGTAAATGACAAGAGCATGCAGACTCATAGCATTTCATTCTTTCAAAGCATTTTTCACTCACCAAAGGTTAATATTCCTTTCAGTGAGCTATATAGGCATGGCTGAAGCAATGAAAATGAAACACTAATAAGACATGTGATATTTCCGCTTCTTAAGACTGTATAACAAAGATACAAGTAAAGCCAAACATTTGATTAGATACCCATGTGCCCCAGGCAGAGGTGGTCACAGGCATGGAGAACACACCTACCATTGACCCTCAGCATCTTCATGGAGAAGCTGAATGACATCTCCATTTTTAATCAGGAGGTCTTCTGAGCCTCTTTTTCTGTAATCTCTTAAGCCACTGGGCTTAATCTGTTAAGGCAAAATATATTTGCCTGCTGACTGAAAGGTTGTGTTGAAAAATTACATTATAAACTTGATGGTAAAACCGCTTGCACAACTGCATGCTCTGTGTCAAACAATTATCACAGTACTTCAATGGTAAATGGGATAGCTGCAGAAGCTTTGCAGGAACAAACATGAAGCAGTTTGTGATGGGGGAAGGGGAAGTGGAACATGTGCTTATTTAGCCTGAAGAACTCACTTTTATTTGCAAAAAGAGAGTTACATCATGAACTACACAGAAAATAACAGAGCACAACTAATTTAAGTTACATGAATCATAAGCATATATCCAGAAAAAAAGAACATTAAAATAATTTTAAAATACTGTTATTTGCAATCTGCTCTCGTGAAGAATTTATCTTGGCACATACAAAAGGCAATGGCCTAGAACAAAGATTTGCTTATGCCCCCAAAAGGATTTCTAGGCTTCAGACTGCTTGGCACAGGTAAAAATAATGGGTACAAAAATATCTGGGTCCAATAGAAGCAGATTGAATGTTGTGCTTTACTTGGCATTAATCTTTTGCAGCTTTATGTATTCTTTAAAGAATTAAGGTCTGTGTTTTTTATTTTACAGAGAGAAGAGGGAGAGAGAAACATTAATGTGAGAGAAACACTGTAATGTGAGAGAAACACTGATCAGTTGCCTCCCATACACTCCCCTACTGGGGATCAAGCCCACAACCTAGGTAAATGCGCTGCCCGGGAATCAACCACCAATACTTCAGTGCATGAGACAATGCTCAACTAACTGAGCCACACTAGCCTGGGGTGCAGCTATATTTTTAACTTGACTCATTAATAACCAAAGTAATCCAAGGCACACTGATTACATTTGGTTACACAGTAGATTAAGAAGAAAGAATATATCTCATGTACAAATGTATTCTGAGATATCTCAAGCACAATATCTTACACATTGAATACATGATTTTAAAAAGTAAGAGGACCATAATTAATTGTTAAGGAAAGAAAAGAAATAACTATGGTGTCAAGTCTTTACACATCCAAATGAATTAACTTAAAAACAAGATCCACATCACTTGGGATGAATGTCTTTTGAGCAGGACTTTTATTAAATGGGCCAAGGAGCAGACAGTGTGCCTTAAATAGTTGATATTTAATACAGTAGCTTCATCAAAATAGGAGAGCTAACCCCAATAACAGCTCTATGAGAGAAGCAGCACCCATTAATTCTGACTTTTTTTTCTTTTTATAAAGTGAGGCTAAAAGAGCAGCTCATTGCAACCCATTTTGCTTTGGGGGAATCATTCTTTTTTGTATGTTGTTAACTATTTTTTTCTATAACTTCCTTAATAACACAACTTAGGAAATTATTGGGAGAAGAGGAAAACCAATAAGTTTTTCTACATTTCCATCCCCTGTGATTAAAGCACTAATCAGTTTTGCATATTTGCTTTATTTTCTGAAACTACAGCTGGGAAAATGCTTACTGAAGATTTTATCAGTTCTTGACAATCCCCTCATAGATTTATATACAGCAAATGTTTAAACTCCAAATGGCTTCCCCTGACTTTTCACTTGCATCTGGATAACTACCATCCTCAAGCAGTATTAATTAAAGAAATGGAAGTTATTTTTATTATTTGTTTAAACCGATGGTTCTCAGAGTTCAGGAGACAGACCTTTGGGGGTTCCTGGCACCCTTCAAAGGGTTTCCAAGATCAAATCCATAGGAAGACATTATTTGCCTTTCACTCTTATCCTCTCACAAGTATACAGTAGAGTTTTCTAATAACTACCTGATATATAATAACATAACAGACTGAATGCGAAAGCAGATTAGAGACTTGCAAAAATATTTTTTCACTAAATCTTGTTTTGAAAAATGTAATTTTTAATAAAAATGTTATTTAAATGAACTTATAATGGGTTTATTGATATTTTAAAAGAGTGACTAAATAGCTATATTTCTTAGTTTTAATTTATAAGATGATAAATATCAATAAATGTAAACAAGGACTCTTTAGGATTATCAATAATTTTTAAGAATGTAAAGGATTCTTACTTTAAAAAGTTTGAGCACTTATGGTCCAGACAATTAACTCTAGACAAATCTCCCAACAACACTGAGCCTGTTTCCTCCTCTGTCCATTGGAGGTAATAAAGCCTGCCCTTCCTCTTAATAATACTATGAATATTAAATAGGAAATATTGTAAATTGTAAACTACCATACATCTATGTTTATGGTCACTGTATTATTAGTAGAAAGAACATTCTGTTACTTTTTAAAAGAATGCATTCAGGTCAATGCTCTGCAGCTTTGTGGTTATCCATGCCACCATTCTCATAGCTCAATATTAAAACTGCCAAATTGATTTTGTTGCTCTGAAGGGCATCAAGCAGCAGTCCATTGCAAAGAATTATTCCAAACCACCAAGGTGTGACTTCCGAAAATTGGAGATATACCCTAAATAGTCCTAATATCCCTCTAAAAATCCACTAGGATCGTAACAACATTGCAAACTACTTAAAGAGCGAAAGTAAGTTCAACACTTACTTTTACTTTAAAGCAACCTCCTTTAGTTTTATGGGGTGACCTCTTGCTCCAATATGCTGACATTTGGTATTAGCACATTTTTCAGCAGTCCACTAAAATATCTTCTTCAGATGTTATTTATGTGTAATGTTTATTTCCACTTTTTCCAATCTGGAATCTAAACTTTTTAAAAAAGTATACTTGACCCTTCTTTGTTCTTTGATTTTATCTCACATGCCTTGGTTGAAAACACAGTGGTGACATTTAACTAAATATGAAACTGGTCAATGCATAGAGACTTGGAATGAATGGCTATTCATCTCATCAACTTCAGTAGGAACTCCATGTATTGCACAAATAAGTTCTACTTACAGAGCAAAGTGCTTATTGAATGTTCATAATTGTTTCAAAATTTTAGACCATGGAATATACCACAAGGATGCTGACAAAAGAATATCCCTACATACTTCACTTATTTCATCAGTAAAACTGCCTTAAGAGTTTCTATTTATTTATTTTCATTTGTCATTACTAACCAGTAGGGTTTTTTCTTCTCCATCGTCAACATAGGAAGAAGAGAAATAGTTGTTTAACCATGGCTCACGGCCTTCAGAGATTTCTTCAGTCCAAACTATAAGAAAAACATGGAGGGTGGCAGTTACTTAATGGTGTTGGTCCATCACAAGGAGAGAAGTAAAATTTACCATAATAAACAAGTCCACAGTGGTCCAAGAATAGTATCTCCCTATAATAAAACCTCCAATGAGATTGCACTGTTTTAGAATTGCTGATATTTCAGAAATATCACGTCTTTTATTTATTAGGATGGTTTCAAGTTGGGGTTGGTGAGAGTTATTAAAAATAAGTTAGCCCTAGCCAGTTATGTTCAATGGCTAGAGTGCTGGCCCACAGATTGAAGGGTTGCAGGTTCAATTTCAGTCAAGGGCACGTACCTAGGTTGCAGGCTCGATCCTGGCCCTGGTCAGACTGTGTGCAGGAGGCAACCAATTGATGTGTTTGTCTCTTTTCCCTCTTTTTCTCTCTCCCCATCCCTTCCATTCCCTTTAAATATCAATGGGGGGAGGGGATATCCTTGGGTGAGAATTAAAAAACAAAATAAAAAATAATAACTTAAATAATATTCTGGAGGATATTTACCCCTTCTTACAGAAAATAATCTCTTCCAAAATTATTTTCTGTAGCCTTTTTAATGGTCCATTCAAATAGCACTTATATCATTCTACCTAGTAATATTTTTTACTTGTCTTATCTCTCTTATCAGGCAGAAATTATGTCATATAAGAGCCTTGCACGTTAAGATATGAATTAAGCAATCTAATGTAGGCAGAGAATTAACAGTATCACAACTTGGCTACACTGAACACTAAACGGTTCATGTAATTTCATAACAGTTATGCCAACTGACTCTGACTTGGTTTCTACACCTGTCAAATGAAGTCATCGGTATTAGGCTCCCTCTTGACTGCTCTGGGGCTATAGCACAAATGAGCTGATGGAAGTGACCTTTAAATGGATAACTGAAAGTTGAGCAATGTTATTGTTGCTTGTTTTCCTCAACTAATAGAGAACTCTTCCATATTAGGAAACCATCATCATTACTGCATATCAGGCAATCTGTAAGGCATTTCTCCAGGGAGGTCTATGCTGTTGATCCCACAGTTGTTTAGGTGACCCTGCTGGATGCTTCTGCAGCACCTTGTACTTCCCTTTCAAAATACTTTTCTCGTTAATTTTAACTGCTTGTTTTTGTGGCTTTTTAAAAATATATATATTTTATTGATTTTTTACAGAGAGGAAGAGAGAGGGATAGAGAGTTAGAAACATCGATGAGAGAGAAACATCAATCAACTGCCTCTTGCACACCCCCTACTAGGGGTGTGCCCACAACCAAGGTACATGCCCTTGACAGGAATCGAATCTGGGACCTTTCAGTCTGCAGGCTGATGCTCTATCCACTGAGCCAAACCAGTTTCGGTTTAACTGCTTGTTGAATTATCTTTTTTCCTTCCTAGCGTCATGGGATGGCAGCTGAGTGTATCTTAAACTTTTTTGCCCAGGGCTTTACACAATTCCTGGCACACATAGTGTGTTATATTTGATGAATTTAAACAAATTTTTGAAATAGTGTAAATAAAACAATTTGCATTAAAAACTATTCCAGGTATAAATAACTCTATTTGTTAAATCTATGGTGAGTAAATTGTGCATTCCTTTAAGCCAATATGTGTTTTATTCATCTTTCTACCTACACTACGTAGCAGGAGTTTCCAGACTTAAAAATGAATCAGAAACACTCACATGAGAACTGTACATCACAGATGGCTGCATTTTACTCCCAGAATTTCTGAATCAGAATGTCCTGGGCAGAGCCAGAGAACTAGCCTTCCTTAAAAATTCCTAGGTGATGCTAATGCTCCTGATTCAGGGACTGCACTTTGACAATCACTGCTTTGCAGTGCCCACCAGCATCTTGCAAATCCAAGACATATAATATAAGCCTTACAAAAATACTTTAATTTTATTTTCTTTATATAAAGATAATAGATTTTCAAAATGAACAATGAGAGAAAAGAATCTGCGCAATCATAAATCTGACCTTTGGATGACCATGACACGTACCTGCATTTGCTCCCTCCTGAACTATTGAGGTTGCCTCCTGGACCCCTACCACAGTGCTGGTGTGCTCTGGTTTAGTTATCTTTGGGACTGCAAAAGCTTGCTGTTGCCTTCTGAAATAGTAAATAGATTTTTTAAAAAGTGAGTTTTTACATAGCCAAAGAATAATTAGAAATTAAAAATGGTATTTGTTCTACTGATGCCATGTGTCAAGGATATACTCTGAGAATCCATTCAAAAAGAGCTAACTCCCCCTCATATAAGTCTGTGTGGTAATAGTTCATAATATACAAAAACTTAAACCCTAGGATCCAAGCCAGCAAGGTCTCTCTTTAAGATGCAAGGAAAATAATTACTCCCTTCTTGACCCAAAGCAGGTATATTGCTTAAATTTTCCATAGTATATTATACTGAATATTTGAAATTTGTTAAGAGATGGATCTTAAATGTCCTTAACCGCCACACACATACATACACACAAGGATAACTGTGTGAAGCAATGGATGTGTAAATTACCCTTAAGTATGGTGAATATTTCATAATATATATGCACTTTATTTTTTTCCATTTTTATTAAGGTATTATATGTTTACATATCTTACCATTGCTCCGCACCCCACTTCCATGCATGCTCTTACCCCCAGTGTTTTGCGTCCATTGGTTATGTTTATATGAATGCATACAGGTCCTTCTGTTGATCTCTTATCTCCCACACCTCTCCCCAACTTTCCCGCTGTAATTTGACAGTCTGTTTGATGCTTTACTGCCTCTGTATCTATCTTCTTGTTTATTAGTTTATAATGTTCTTTATTATTCACAAATGAGTGACATCATATGGAATTTTTCTTTCATTGACTGGCTTATTTCACTTAGCATAATGTTCTCCAGTTTCATCCAGGTTGCTACAAATGGTAAGAATTCCTTTTTTATGGCAGCATAGTATTCCATTGGGTAGATGTACAATAGTTCTAAACCACTCGTCTGCTGATGGGCATTTAGGCTGCTTCCAAATCTTAGCTAAGGTGAATTGTGCTGCTATGAACATAGGGGTACACATATCCTTTCTGATTGGTGTTCTTTCTTAGTATATATATATTCCTAGGAGTGGGATCATTGGGTCAAATGGGAGTTCCATTTTTAGTTTTTTGAGGAAACTCCATACTGTTCTCCACAGTGGCTGCACCAGTCTACATTCCCACCAGCAGTATACAAGGGTTCCTTTTTCTCCACAGCCTTGCCAATACTTGTCAGTTTGTTGATTTGTTGATGATAGCCATTCTGACAGGTGTGAGATGGTACTGCATTGTCATTTTCATTTGCATATCTAAGATGATTAGTGACTTTGAGCATCTTTGCCAATGTTATCACTGATAAAGTTTTAATCTCCAACATCCACAGGCAACTTATACAACTTAATAAAAAGAAGATAAATAATCCAATAAAAAAAATGGGCAACGGACCTAAATAGAATCTTTTCCAAAAAAAAGACAGAATGAAGGCCAAGAGATATATGCTCAAAGTCACTAATCATCTGAGAGATGCAAATCAAAATGACAATGCAGTACCATCTCACACCTGTCAGAATAGCTATCATCAACAAATCAACAAATAACAAGTGCTGGAGAGGGTGCAGAGAAAAAGGAACCCTCGTGCACTCCTGGTGGGAATGCAGACTGGTGCAGCCACCATGGAGAACAGTATGGAGTTTCCTCAAAAAACTAAAAATGGAACTCCCATTTGAACCAGTGATCCCACTTCTAGAAATATATCCCAAGAAACCAGAAACACCAATCAGAAAGGATATAAGCACCCCTATGTTCATAGCAGTGCAATTCACCATAGCTAAAATTTGGAAACAGCCTAGATGCCCATCAGCAGACAAGTGGATTAGAAAACTGTGGTGCATCTACACAATGGAATACTAAGCTGTGGTAAAAAGGAAAGAACACCTACTATTTGCAACAGCATGGATGGAGCTGGAGAGCATTATGTTAAGTGAAATAAGTCAGTCAGAGAAAGATAAATATCACATGAACTCACTCATTTGTGGATTATAATGAACAACATAAACTGATGAACAACAACAGATCTAAAGACAGAGAAGCATCAATCAGACCGTCAAACTTCAGAGGGAAGGTAGGGGAGGGTGGGAGTACAGGGAAGAGATCAACCAAGACTAGTATGCATGCATATAAGCATGACCAATGGACACAGACAGCAGGGGGTGAGGGCTTATACAGAAGTGGGGTGGGGGGCAATTAGGGGATATGGACTCATATGTAATACCTTAATCAATAAAGAAATTTTAAAAAATAATCACTTACTCATCATTCTGTTGAGACGAAAGCTGGTCCTGTTCAGTTAACTGATTACGCTGCTGTTGTTCTTTAATTGTGGAATAAAAGAAAGTTTATATAAGCATCATTCAGAAGCCACACTTCTTCCTTCCTTGAAGACCAATGACTTACATGCATTCACACACACCCCCATTCCTATTAAACTTCTCAGTCTTGAAATAACCAGTTCTGAATTTGGAATATGGAAAAGGACCGAGCAATTTAATATTTCATTCAAAAACTTCGAGTATATTACTAAAAGCACCTTACCCCAACATTGCCAAGCACTGATTACTTGAGGTCCTAAATAGTTGCTTCATGGTAAGGACTCAGAATTAATACAGTGGGTTTGATATGTTATTTCACAACTGCTTCTTAAGTGCTAGAGATCATTTTCTAATGTAAAGTTCATTCTCCAAAATAGTTTAAACAAGCCCATAGTCTTGATCTCTTACTAGTTTAACAAGCCCTTTCATTATAAATAGTTTAAAGTAAATATCATTCCCATTCCTGGTAAAACTTATCACGAAATCTGAGTCAATGAACTTTACTATACTTCTTTTTCTTAAAAAAAAAAAAATACTGGCTTATATGTTTACCTGTCAGAAGTTCTTGTTGCTTCAATAAAATATTTCTTATCTCTTTTAGCCATATCATCTTCACATCCATATTTGAAGCCTAAAGATTTTTAAAAGGGAGAAGAAGACATGTTTCCTCTAAAAAAGATAATTTATATTAAACCAATATAATTAAGTTTATCAAATATGAATCTGAACATGAGTCCTGAACCACCATATTCAATCTCTAACATTTTGATTCTTCAAACTTCTAAGAAGCAAATAAGCAACCATCAAATTAGATGAAATAATAGTCAAAACCATTTTGAGGAACTGCCTTTAAATAACAACACTCACACTAAATATGAAATATAATATTCAGTTATTTTTTGTAGGATAGTTCTTTTTAAATATAAATGTTTTATGTTTAATTTTTGTAAAATAAAACAAGTTCCACTATTTCTGAAAAGACAAAATAGGTTACTATTGCATAGTAATCTTGATAACTGATGACAGCATCCAAGCTTCCTTAAATATCCTCCATTTACTTAAAAGATATATTTGTTTAAAGATAGTAAGAAGTCTAAAACTAAATCAAGCCAAGAAAACATATTTTTATGAAATTGTAATCACCTAGTACAGAATTAAAACAAAGAAAAAGCACTGGGCACTTTAAACAGATAATATCATGGTCACCTGTCACAAGTTGTGATACAAATAATTATTGAAATTCCAACATCCTTTTGAAATGTTCTTTCTTCTACCCTTAACTTAAACAGGTTGGACCTTATAGCACATCTGAACAGAGATTTAACCATAGTCTTCAGTAACATAGATCAAGTTTCTATCACCATAGGCATGTGTCATTTAAAAAAGCCCATTACTAAGGTAACCAGACGTCCCGCTTTTGGTGAGACAGTCCCAATTTTTAACAATTTGTCCTGCATCCCGCTGGATGTTTTAAAAAATCCCGATTTTTGGAAAGACGTCTGGTCACCTTACCCATTACTGAAAAAATGTACAACTATACCAGAAAAAAAACAAAAAAAAACCTAAATAATATTTAAGTGACCTACATGAAAGGAATGTGACATTTTATAATGTAACCAAAATGATTTCTGGAAAAACTTTACCAACCTGGACAATATAAATTTCTTCTTTCCCAGCATACCAGATTTCAAACTTGCGTTTATCTCCTTTCACATATTCAGTGATTCCAACTTCATCCATCTATAATACATGTCAAAATTTTCATGAGCATTTTGAATACAAAAATACATTAAACCTACCCCCATCGTATTCTTAATAAAATTTCTCACCTGGGCAAAATACACATTTTATATTCAAAGAATATGAAATTATATGAAATGATATTTCAGTTACAGACCTGAATATTTAAATGTTTTCAGTGTACTATGCACTTATAGTGCAAACTGCGTGTACCATTCCAGTGATTGAAACAAAGGTTATATATCTGAACATTCAAGCAGTCCATCTAAGATTGAATTCTGTTATAAATTAATTGTATACTCTGAAAACAAATTATTATGTCAAAAGAAGTAAAAGTAAGCAACAACTGTGTGAAAAGGTCATCCAACATTAATTTAAATAGTTATTTTTAACAATCATTTGCAAAATAAGTTAATCTTACAACTTATTACTTATCTCTATAGAAATCCTATATGTTACAAACATCTACCTAACTTATGGGGTAGCAAAACCAGCCAGGTACACAAAGAGTCCCTCCAGTTCCATCATTCTCTCAGCCTTTCTAGAAAACAAATAATCTGTCATGGGAGAATGGTGTCTTTTTATAGCCAAATTTTTAGATATAATATCCCTTCCTTACCACAGTTTTTCTTGTCCTCCATATGATTGTGCATAGCACAGTCTCTTCCATTTTAATTCATTCTGTGCTGCTAATAGCATGGTTAATTCCATTTTGAGCAATTTTACTCCCTTTTATACACATTCTTCTTCAGTCCCCTTCTCCCTTTTTTCTTTCAACTCTTGCCCAGTAATCTAAAGGAATATCTTACTTTATATTCCACTTATGAGCCCTACAAATGAACCTATTTAGCGCTGATAGGCATTCAAAGTAGTGCTAGTCTACTCTATCAAGGAAATAAAAAGGACTATATTTAAAAATGAAGTGTGACATATATATAAAAAAGCTTATGACATCTATCCTGAATGTAGTCAGAAATTATTTTCTGAATGTCCAAAATATTTTTATATACCTACTCAACCACTCTAACCTACTTTTGCTGAAACATCAGAATTTAAAATAATAATTTCATATGCAATGTCTATTTAAATTGATTTCACTTTAATGCGTTACTTTGTCCCAACAGCATGATAAAATGGAAAGAGCAAGGGCTTTGGAGTCCAAGAGGCTGAGATTGGAATTGCATCTCTACCACTTAAATATGTAGTTATGTTTCTTGGTGCAAGTTGCTTAACCTTTCTGAACTTAAGTTTCCTCAACTATAAAATGGGGAGAATACCTATTTCATAGAGTTGACATAGGATTAAATAACAGACATTAAATGTTTTGGGCATACAATGAGCTTTGTAAAATATTAGTTTGCTTTCTTAACTTCATTGCAACACATACAATGCATCATTATAGATTATATGAGATTTTTCAAGTTACCCTAGAAATGTAACCATTATATTTATCAGACAATATTATTCTCAGTTCCAAATTACATGTATACAGAATATTAGTATACATTTATCAAAAACACACAAACTGGGCAGTATACATTAAATAAATTAGAATGGTTGCTACAAGGATAGAGAGGAGGCAAGTGTGGAGAATGGGGATTAAAAAAGAATGAATGAAGGAATAAAAGAATGAACATGAACAGGCTTCCCACCTTGGTGTAGTGATTGAGAGCATGGAGTATAGAGCAATCTGCCTGGATCTGAAGCTGCACTGCACCAGCTATGTGCTCATGGGTAAATCACCTCTCTAGAACTTAGCTTTCCCATCCACAAAATGGGAATAATAGGTTACTTAATAGTTCCCACTTATATAAAATTGCTATGTGGACCAAATGAGTTAACAATATTTATAAACACTCAGAACAATTCATACCACATAGTAAGTATTGTGTGGTATGTTAATTTTTTAATAGATGATAGCCCTTGCCAGTGTGGCTCAGTTGGCTGAGCATCATCTTGTCAGTCAGGGCATATACCCAGGTTGCAAGTTTGATCCCCAGGCAGGCAGGTGTGTAGAGGAGGCAATAGATTCACATTTCTCTCACACATCGATATTTCTCTCTCTCAAAAAAAATCAATAAATACATATTTTTAAATAGATGATAATAATAAATACATGAACTGAAGCCTCTGAGGAACTCAAATCTCTCCATCTGATTAACCTTAGGGACCTTTCTTTGCATAGAAAGGGCTTATAGAATATAGCACAAAATTCTTAGAAAGTACATTGCCAGGGCATGGAATTGCAGCTTTTTATAATGAAGTCCACTAACAGTGAGAGAAATTGCTCAGCTATAGTGAGCATATGCATTGATCCTGTCTACCAAGGCCAAGACTGTGAAACCAGGAACCCAGAGTATTACCTAACACAATGACTAGTAATGCTAGCAATTATTTAATTCTGGGATCTCATGATAGCTAAGGAAGAGGAAATAACCATAGTGAGGCTTAAGAAATAGCCTACCTTCCATCTTTCTGTTAGCGGCATCACTATTTTCCCAGTAATCCTGGTCTAAATCCTTGCATGCATCACTGACTAATCTCTTTTATTAGAAATACTAGGAATTATTGGGGAACCAAAGAAAAATCAATCATTTTTTTCCTTCAAATGTCAGGTATTTATTTCCTGCATCTAGTAAGTCAACAGCCCATTTAGCTATATTTCATTGAAATGTTTCTTACATCTATCCCATCTTCTGTTTCCACGGTTACCACTGTAGTTTAAATTCTCATGATTTATTACCTCACAATAGCCCTTACTTACTCCAATATATTCTAGAAATATTCTGTTGGTGGGTCCATCATTGTGACAAATTAAATTAAAGGTAACATGAAAATTTAATACAAATCAGAAATACTGCATTCAGTATTAAGTCACCCCACAAGTAAAGAGTTAACCAAATGGATTTAGGTAAAGTACCTTCCCAAGAAGAGATCTGCACTCTGTCCAATATCAGTTGTAAATGCTTTGTTTCTCAACCAATGTTTATTAGAAACATAAAAGACCCTTGGAGATTTGGGGATTTGAGGGTGGGTTGCTAATATCAAAGGAGCAATTGGGCATTTGTTATTTTAAAAAGTGAGAGTTTTAAAGAAGTCGTGACACTCCTGACAGTTTAGAAGTAAAGCAGGGAAAGAGGACAGTTGGAGACCTAACCCTGGCCAGGAACCTTGTTAGGAATAGCATGGAACTGGTGACCCTCAGAAGAGTCAAAAGCAGGGCCTGCTTATGTAGTAGCCTTCTGACACAAACACCTCAGGTCTATCTCAGGACACATTGCCTGTTCTCTTTATCACTGCTGATAAAAATGTCATCAATTCTCAAATTATACAACAATGAGAGAACATGCTCCTGAAAAATGAATTGTATGCATGCATATGACCATAACCAATAGATGCAGACAGTAGAGGGATGAGGGCATGTGTTGGGCCTGGAGTGGCTGGGGAGAGGTCAATGGAGGAAAGGGGAGACTCATGTAATACTTTAAACAATAAAGAACCTAAATTAAAAAAAAAAAAAGAAAAAGAAAAATGACTAAAATGATTGTGGTTGTGGAATCAAGTGTAGTAATTGTCTCTACTTTCCAAATCTTTCTATAGCAAATGCTATAATTCTTTTACAATTTAAAACTTGAAAGATAAAACTAATTGGGTGTAAAAAATAAAATTCGCCAATTATAGACTTATGCGAATTGCAAGTTCCTCTTGTCCAACATCAGAACCAGCTGCGAATATCACTGGACTGCCTGTGACTCCCTCAAACATTATTGGCCTCATTTTCATACCAAACTATAATAATATTAGAACAGAATGGTGGTTTGGGTTATAAGAGAGAAGAAAATAATTTCAAAAGATAGGACAGGACAAGTATGGACAGGATTCAGGTGTAGGTAGGTTTGAATACTGAGGGAGATTCTAGGGAATGGAGGAGGGATACACAAAGGAAGGTGGGAAAGGGCTAAGCACATTTCATTTTTAAATTACACTAAGGAAAAGGAATAAATTCTTTCCTCGTTGTCTCTTGTTATAAAAGTTCCCTGATACCAAGAACTCCACACAGTATCACCAGTAAGAGTGCTCATGGAGGAGCCTGGGTCACTTCTCATTATTTCACTCTAGGGGACTGCTTAGGATTGGAGTGAGAGAGAAAAAGGATGGAGGCAAAGCTCTGCCCTGCCTCACTCCTATCAGGCGGAGAAATTCTGCTTTACCTGACTTCTATATTAGACATCTACTTAAGATTTTATAGATGGGGGAAGGGTGTCAGAGGGAAGAAAAACTTCCAGTTATAAAATGAATAAGTCCTCAGGATGTAAGGTATAGCATGATGATTATAATTAATATTATGTTGCATATTTGAAAGTCACTACCAGTTCTCGTCACAAAAAAACATTTTAACTGTGTGGTGACAGATGTTAACTAGGCTTATTGTGGTGATCATATCATAATGAATACAAATATAAAATTGTTGTACACGTGAAACTAATATAATATAATAGGTAAATTATACCTCAATTAAAAATATTGTTTAAACAAAGGGATGTACCACTAAAGTACAAAACCCATTCACTTAAAGTGAAAAATTACACAAATTTAAATGTATATGTGAAAGAAAATTAGATGATGGAATTTAAATTGTCTTACCTTTAAAGAGCGCTTAAAACTGTATGACGGGTATCTACCAGAGCCTTCTCCACTTTCAACACGTCTTTTACAAAAAACAATGGCTTTTTCGTATAAGAAAAGGTGCCGCTGCATTGGTTTGAATCTAGCAAAATCCTTCATTTTTGTTGCACCTTTTTTGTGTCCAGTCCAAACACTGAATGCACCCTGCATTATCATCTTGCCCAGCTCATTTAGGTTTCCCTAGAATTAAAAATCAAAACTCATTAGTACAAGGCAGAGCTACATTCAGATTCTTGACATCAGCATTACAGTGTTTAGCTTAAACTACTAAAATCCTGATGCATAATTGATATAGTTTTTAAACTTCTTATATGAAACCATTCCATGTATCTAAAAAGTTTCCTTTACCCTGGCTTCATGTTCATGTCTCCATGTGGAAGTAGTTTTTAGCTAGGGAAACTCTCCTTATCTCTTCCTCAATCTTGATTGGCGAGTAACACCTACCAGTCCAAGTTTCTCCACTGGGTGGAGCTACCTCTAAAGATTTTATCTTTTTCTTCAATACCTATCCTGGAGTAGGACAAGAGGAAATACTGGGACAATAGGTCTCCTTTGAAGACCCAAACATTCCTTCAAGCAGGCTAGATCACACAAGGTCTAGACTTGGGGGTAGGCTTTTGGGGACAAAGAGAGTATCACAAATCAACTTGGATGGTGACCTGAAGCAATTCTCTCCTTAGCATTATCAGTAATAATGCTGATATTTAGATCTCCATTTGCCTGCCTCTTCTTATTTCTCAAATGGTTCCAAGAGAGGAAGAAAGGTATGTGAACATGCTAACCTCCTAAAATTGTAACAACCATTAAAATCTACTTACAACATAGCCATTTATTGCAATCTGATGCATAGAGTCATTAACTGACTTCAGTAAATCCAGCATTGTGTCAAGCGCCACCTTTAATTGTTCAGATCCTTCACAGTCTTTGCTATATTTTAATAGTTCCTGCAATTAGAAGTCAAGAATTAGGCTTAATAGTAGGCAGATATTAATAGCTGGAGAAAATGAATAAAATTTCAGCCAACATGCTTTCAAGGAGGAGTTCAAAGATAATGTCACTTTTTTGAGTAGTTTCTTTAATATGCTATTTGTCACATTAATACTATATTTAATAACAATGTCAAAACTGGAGAAGAAATGGACTATTGCCTGAACAGTATAAAGCAAGGGACATTCAATGCTTTTAGAGCTAAAGAACAAAGTTTTTAGGACATACTAGAGATTAGTTTGTAAAGCAATCACATTTTTTGGTCCTGTACACACAAAAAAATTACTTTTCTCCTTTATTGTTGAAAGTATTACAGATGTCCTCTTTGTTTGCTTGTTTCTTCCCCATTGACCTCCTCCACCCTGAACCATCCCCAGGCCTTCACCACTCTATTGTCTGTGGCCCTTAGCTATGCATAGAGCCTGCCTTCCCTCTGAAACTCATCAGTTTGTTTCATGTTGCTAAGTTTCTGGATCCATTTTGTTCATTAGTCTATTTTGTTCATTAGATTCTACATATGACTGAGATCATGTGATACTTATCTTTCTCTAACTGGTTTATTTCACTTAGCATAATACCTTCCAGGTCTATCCATGCTGTTGCAAATAGTAAGAGTTGTTTGTTTTTTAAGCTGCATAGTATTCCATTGTGTAGATATACCACAGGTTTTTTTTTATTCTCTCATCTGCTAATGCGCCCTTGGGCTGTTTCCAGATCTTAGCTATTGTAAATTGAGCTGGTCTGAACATAGGGGTACACATATTCTTTCTTATTGGTGTTTCTGACTTCTTAGGATATATTCCTAGAAGTGGAATCACCAGGTCAAATGGCAGTTTCATATTTAATTTTTTGAGGTAACTCCATACTGTTTTACACAGTGGCTGCACCTGTCTGTATTCCCACCAGAAGTGTACTAGGGATCCCCTTTCTCCACATCTTTGCCAGCACTTGTTATTTGTTGATTTGTTGATAATAGTCACTCTCACAGGTTTGAGGACATTGTCATTTTAATTTGCATCTCTGATGATTAGTGACTTTGAGCACTTTTTCATGTCTCTTGGCTTTCTGTGTGTCCACTTTAGAGAAGTATCTATTTATCTATGTCCTTTGTCTATTTTTTAATTGGATTGTTTGTCTTCTTTTTGTTAAGTTGTATGAGTTCCTTATATATTTTGGAAATTAACCCTTTATTAGATGTATCATTGGCAAATATGTTCTCCCATGCAGTGGGTTCTATTTTCATTTTATTGATGGTTTCTTTTGCTGTGCAGAAGCTTTTTATTTTGATGTAGTCCCATTTGTTGATTTTTCTCCTTAGTTTCCTTTTCCCTGGGAGATGTATCTGTAAACATATTGCTATGGGAGATGTCTGAGATTTTTTCTGCCTATGCCTTCTTCTAATATTAAATGGTTTCAAGACTTATATTTAAGTATTTTTGCCTGTTTTGAATTTATTCTTCTGTATGGTGTAAGTTGGTAGTCTAGTTTCATTTATTTGCATGTACCTGTCCAATTTTACCAGCACCATTTATTGAAGACTCTGTCTTTACTCTATTGTATGCTCTTGCCTCCTTTGTCAAATATTAATTGAGCATAATTAATTGAGCAAACACTCAGGGTGTTTTGAGTACAGCGGTTTTGTGGTATAACATGATATATAGTATTCTGATCCCTCCAACTTTGTTCTTCTTAAGATTGCTGCAGCTTTTAGGGGTCTTTTTTGGTTCCATATAAATTTTTGTAGTGTTTGTTCTAGACCTGTGAAATATACCACTGATACCTTAATAGGGATTGCATTGAATCTATAGATTGCTTTGGGTAATATGGACATTTTACCAATGTTGATTCTATAAATCCATGAACATGATATATTCTTCCACTTGTTTATATCTTCCTCTATCTCTTTTTTCAAAATCCTATAATTTTCAAAGTGGGTCTTTTACCTCCTTAGCTAAATTTATTACTAAATATCTTAATTTTTGTTGCAATGGTAAATTAGATAATTTTTTTTCATTTCTCTTTCTAAGAGTTCATTATTGGTGAATAAAAATATCATCAATTACTGTGTGCTAATTTTGTATTCTGCTACATTGCGGAATTCATTTATTAAATCTAGTAGTTTTTTATGGAGTCTTTATGGTTTTCTATGTACAATGTCATGTTATCTCTGAATAAAACAGTTTAATGTCCTCCTTTCCAATCTGGATGCCTTTTATTTTTCCTTCTTGTCTGATCACTATGGCTAGGACTTCCAGTACTATATTGAATAAGTGTGCTAAAAGCAGACATCCCTGTCTTGTTACTGTTCTTAGAGAAAATGGTTTTAGTTTTTGCTCATTGAGTATGATGTTGTGCAAATACATTTTAAAACAAGCTATGCTGGCCGAGACCAGTTTGGCTCAGTGGATAGAGCGTCGGCCTGCAGACTGAAAGGTCCTGAGTTCGATTCCGGTCAAGGGCATGTACCTTGGTTGCGGGCACATCCCCAGTAGGGGGTGTGCAAGAGGCAGCTGGTCGATGTTTCTCTCTCATCGATGTTTCTAACTCTCTATCCCTCTCAATTCCTCTCTGTGTAAAATCAATAAAATATATATATTAAAAAAAACAAGCTATGCTGTATTTATATTTAACACAACACTTTCACATTACACAAAGGGTGTGCCATCTTCACTTTCCATTGAGAAGACCCATATTAAATGCAACTGCAAAACTATAAGAAATATTTGCTTAATTCTTCTTAACAACAGTAAAAGTTCTGTAGTAAATGTTATGTCAATGTAACATGTATGTACAATTAAATAGCTAAAGAGACACCAGATATTCTCAACTTTACATCTATGCTTCCAGCACTTGCTTAGCCAGTGAGCCAAAGGAACACACTGAGTTGATCCTATTGCTAAACCTAGCCTTCCTAGTCATCGAGTCTACCTATTTCTAGTGTTTTCTAGTCTTCTAATCCCTTTTCATGACTTTAGCACATCTGACCCAAAGTAAAGAAAGAAACAAACGCTTAATATACTTACCTTCAACAGTAACTGATATTTAGTGATTCTTTGTACTGGTTTGAGTAAATAGGAATCCAGACCAAGTCTGTGTTTTAATTTTCTCTGACATTCCTGTGATTAAAATATAATTATAAGTAAATTTAAATGAAGACATCGTCCTGTGAAAATGCCAAGTGTTCATTGATTAGGACCAATGATGCCAGGTTTCTTACATTACAAGGAAATTTTACCAGAAAAATTAATGTTACATGTGGTATGACCATTTGAGGCAGTATATTTGAAAAAAACGACAGTAAACATTAAGTCAAGGATTTGTGAGGTAAAAAATTCAAAATTTCAAAGAATAAATATTTGTATATAAATTCACATTGATGTGGAATGTTCAAAAGGCAAAAAAGCAACAAATGACCATAGATGAACATTACTAAAAAGTTCTTCAAAATATCCAAGAAAAATAACAGAAGGTTCAGCTCCACAGGCCAAGGGCCAGAAAAGAAATAGGTTATACTGAATATAAATCAGATTGGGCATGAGAAGAGGTGTTTTTTTTTTTAATATCACAAGAAAAATACAGCCCTCATTAAATGGCTTTATATTCCCTGCCACTATAAATATAAGGGTCATAACTTTGGGTCCTGGGAACATGGTAGGTTCTATAATAAGGCCAAGGTGGGGGCTGTGTAGGATGAAATGTGTATATAGGAAGTGCAGAATACAAAAGAAGTGGAAGAGGTTATACCTATGTAAGATTCAGGACCCCCATCTGGATATGGATAAAACCCAATATACAATCTAATTCAAAACAATTATCAATCCTTAATCCATGTTGGGAAGCAAAAACATAAGCATATTGAAGATTTAGAGTTAAATACCAAAAGAAGTAGCTAAAATTGGTTGCCTCTGCGGATCAGCCATAAATGTGTTTGTGTGCATGTGTATGTGTGTACATATGTGTGTATTTTGGGGAGGGTAAAATTGCTTTTTAATCAATATATGCATACTTAAAGTAGAAAATGGATTTATAAATCAGAAATATCCCAGTATCTTTCAGAAAGAATATATCCAAAACCTCAATAATTACTATACCTGGAAAAAGGCGCATTCTGAATACTTCTTCCAAATTGCCTCTGATCTGGGTTTATTCTGACAATATTTTGCATACATCTGAAAATCAGTTTTCTGTGATAAAAGCAAGTTCAAATGTATTACCAATTATGAACGTGTACTTTTCTTATCAAGAATATATGAGCAAATGAGGTACCACCTCACACCTGTCAGAATGGCTATCATCAACAAAGCAACAACTGAGAAGTGCTGGCGAGGATGCAGAGAAAAAGGAACCCTCATGTACTCCTGGTGGGAATGCAGACTGGTGCAGCCACCATGGAGAATAGTATGGAGTTTCCTCAAAAAACTAAAAATGGAACTCCCATTTGAACCAGTGATCCCACTTCTAGGAATATATCCCAAGAAACCAGAAACACCAATCAGAAAAGATATAAGCACCCCTATGTTCCTAGCAGCACAATTCACCGTAGTTAAAGATTTGGAAACAGCCTAGATGCCCATCAGCAGATGAGTGGATTAGAAAACTGTGGTATATCTACACAGTGAAATACTATACTGTTGTAGAAATGAAGGAACGCCTACCATTTGCAACAGCATGGATGAAGCTGGAAAGCATTATGTTAAGTGAAATGTCAGTCAGAGAAAGATAAACATCACATGATCTCACTCATTTGCGGATTATAATGAACAACATAAATTGATGAACAACAACAGATCCAGAGACAGAGAAGCATCGATCAGACCATCAAACCTCAGAGAGAAGGTAGGGGATGGTGGATGGTGGAAGTACAGGGAAGAGATCAACCAAAAGACTAGTATGCATGCATATAAGCATAACCAATGGACACAGACAGCAGCGAGGGGTGAGGGCTAGGGGATATAGACTCATATGTAATACCTTAATCAATAAAAAAAGAAAGTATGAGCAAGAGTGAGTGTGGCTAAGCATTATAGGGAATGTGGCCTAAAGTGCTGCCACACTGGCAGCTGGTCAGGAACCCTCTTTATAGTAGAATAGCATGTCCATCAGAACAGATAGAGGGACACATAATTATCCAAGTAATTTTACAGCTTCTACTTACCAAGTTTGAGAGTTAGAGAGAGAAAAGCCTTCTCTAAATGAACTATAAAAGCAAACTCATATTTTCACAACTGTGTGCTAATAGGTTTCCAAGAAATATGCTCTTCCTATGGTGTTAGTCACTCGATTGCCTGGTGAGTGAATTTGTAGCTAACTTCCAAGGTCCTTGATTTATCATTGAGACATATTATTATACCATAACCCATTAGACATCTGCCCATGCTATTCTCTCTCCCTAGAACCACCTTTATTTGAGCCTTATCTAATGGGATGCCTCTTACTCACTCTTTAACAATCATCTCATGAGTCATTTCTTCAATTAAAGCATTATTTATAACTTCGGTCTATGTAAGATTCACTTCTTCTTGGCCCCTATAGAATCATTTGTATATCTCCAACATAGCACAATTCACACTGTACATAATGGCTTCCCTATTTCTCTCTGTGAATAGTCTTGGGTTTGGTACCCACATAGCCTAGCATAGTGGTTGATGCATAGTATGTTCTCAGTAGATGGCTGTTAAATGAATAAACATATCAAAAGGCATGTATTAAACTATTACTGGTTACCAAGGACTCTGCTAACCTTATAAAAGATACTAGTACAAAGATATATAGGATATGGACCCTGCCTCAAAAAGTTTTCCATCAAGTGGAGAAAGAATTCATGAATATACGTAAAGATTCATAGTAAATGTAAAATCCCCAGTGAATACCATGGTCATTAAGTCTGACAGGAGTCCAAAGGAAAGAGATACTGCTGCTGCTTAGGGGAAAATATGGGCATAATTTAAATATGTTTCAATTTAGGATATGTTGAGAAAGGTAATAACACAAATTTCTTCCTTAACCTTATCATTTTCTCAGTCCATAAATACTTTCTCAGATATATATTAGGAAGCTCTCAATAATCTCTGCTATCCAATAGACTCTCAAATTAAGACAGAACTGATATTTCAGGAACAGAAGGAACTAGATAAGCAGAGAACATTCTTAGAGGAAACTCTAATGGAGGAGAGTATGGTTACAAAACTTGAGAAGTCAACTGTATTAAGCATACTCTTGGGACATGAAGAAATGAGCTTCCCTGAATGATCTCATAGAATAAAAAAACAAAACAAAACAAAAAAACAGCTCTCTGTGTTGCAAAGTTCCTGTGATAGATGCCTTGGGTCTGAAAGGCAGGCTACCTTTGATTCTACTAAGACTTCACATGTATTAGAGGGGAATACCAAAGCATCTCAGGCTAAAAATTAACCAAGCCAAGAATGGTTGTGCTAAGATGATTCCCAACTCTCACATCTTCATAGCTGGGATGGTCCTTGGACTCCTGGGATCACCCAGGGGTCAGTGGACACAAGCTGAGCCATTGAAGCATTTCCTGCAGAACACAATGGCCATTTGCATCCTGTCGATATCCTATTGCACCAGTTTCTGTAACAAAACCTGGTTTAGCATTAAATACGTGCTTGAGTGATGTCTCCTCTAAAAATATAAAAACATAAAGAACAATACCTACCTTTTCTCTAAATCTGTTCTTACAAAATTAGCTACTATTTTGGTGGTCCATATTTATATATATATTTAAATAATAATTGAACTAACCCTTTCCAGGAAACAAAGTCCGACTCTTTCTGGAGCATCCATGCAATTTTCCAGACTGCTCATGAAAAGGCTGTGAAAATTTCAGAGAAAAAAATATGTTTATGGGAAATAAATTGGTCAATAACCTTTAAATAATATTATGAAAAATAAAATTCAATTCAGCAATTACATACTTGCTATGGAATTCATATATTTCTGCCATATTTCCAAAGAGAACATCCTTTTTATTTCTCAGGAGAGGTGGCATAAGATCAAACATCTCTGGATTATCCATCTCTGCTTTATATCCCTACCAAAAATAAATAACATTTATTCAGTTAAAAAAGATTCACATTAACATTGATTGGCCCACCAAAGGTGTATGTACAACAAAATGTATAGGGGATTAGTGGGTGAAGCTGCTTGTAATTTTAACATTAAATTTTCTATTTCCTAAAACTATATGTTATTATTTTTTAGAAAGTAGGACCAGGAAGTGAAGGTTTTCTACTCAATGGGTAAAATAAAATGATAGCTCATTGGCCTTCAGGGTACTTTATAGTACAGGAAACAAAATAGAAACTAAGTATGAAAAATTATATTACAGGTCATTAACTTCTACTTAAGCTAGCAATAAGTGTTTAGGTGTTTCAGACCAAATTCATATTATGGCATTTGTATGAAATGAATATTTTTCTCCCATTTTCAGATCTTCACATCACAATCTCTAAATAGTGCCATGGGAATAATTAGAACAATCTGCTGTATCACTAAAAGAACAGCTTCTCTCCTCTATAATACATTCTGAATCCACAAGTCTTACTCCTGAGGGAGAACCTGAATACCCATATCTGACAAACATACAGTCTCAAACCATAGCAGAAATACCCACTGCTGCCATGTGACAATCAAGGAAGCATGCGGGAAGAGAAGGCTGCCCTAAACACTTCCTAACATATGTAGCAGGGGAGTATTTAGGAAAAGATGGGAAAATACAATGTGACTCCCTTACCAACAAAACAGTAAACAGCTCGCGAACATAAATCTTCTCAGTCTGTATCAACTCATTTAGGACATGGCTAAAACACAAAGATCATATTTATCAATTATTTTATTGGTTTAGAATTGTAATGCAATATTTCCATTATCTAATTGTCTAATGTAAAAATTGTTAATACACAGGAACTACCAATAGTTTGGTTTTATTATCAAAATGTAAAATTAATTCTATGGTTTCTAGAACAAGTACCACTATAAGATTTACCACAAGATTATAAAATATATTTAAACGAATGGGGAACAGCACTCAGGACTTACTTTTAAATGAAAAAAAAACAAAACAAAACCCCTTTATTTCTAACTCACCAAGTTTAAGAATCAATCTACTAAAACCTCACAAACTCTATTCCCAAAAATCTAGGAAATACTTTTGGGGAGGGGGACAACACAGTTTCTTGGTTATAGTTCCCTCTCTTATCTCCCTCTCCCTCTAAAAGAAATATTCGAATTTTAGGCAGAATTTTTCCTTTTCCCCAGTAATGTTCTGATATTTTCCAAGACATTAAGTGGGTTTATTATACTGGATTTCCCAACTATAAATCATACTTAAGTTTTTGTAGTAATTTTGATTACTAACTCTTTATAATAAAACTAGAGGCCCAATGCATAAAATTCATGCAAGAGTCGGCCTTCCTTGCCCCGCTGCCAGCACCAACTTCCCTCTGGCACCAGCTTCCCTCTGGCACCGGGGACCCAGGCTTCCTCCATCCCCCAGCAGGCACCTGGGACCCAGGTTTTCCTCGCAGCCCCAGCTTCTTCTGGAAGGTCATCCAGAAGGATGTCCACCCTAATTAGCATATTATGCTTTTATTATTATTGATACATTTTCCTTCCAAAGCAATTTCCAATTGACATTCTATTTAAAATTTGTTTCCTCACTGCCCACTATAAGTAATCCTTTTAATTTAACTTATATCTTTAGCCTTTTTTTTAAACTTTTTACCTTTATCATTTACCTTTAAAAATATTTAATACATAAACACACACACACAGGGTGGAGCAAAGATAGGTTTACAGTTATTAATATGGAAAATAATATATTCAATAAATAATAATATAAGCATAAACTCTGTGTTTTGTGTACTCACAACTATAAACCCACTTTTCCCCCACCCTGTATGTATCTACATATACCTTGCTCTAAAATACTGGCTACTTACAACTCTATGATATAAAATTTAAAAGGTGAATATATTCATCTCTGAAATGTTAACAGAATACTATAAAAGTGAATAAAACAATGATTAGTAACATGTATAAAATAGCATTGTATATATACATAATCCTTTCTGGTTTTTGGAACACTGTCCCATTCACTCTGACCTCATTTACAAAAGATAAGATTAATATTCTGTAAAAGTCTAGTTAATTTTCAAGTCACATAAACAGAGCATATGTTGACCAGGTCTACATGCAAGACTTGTTATATATCATCTAGTGTTTTTTTTTCATCAAATCCTGTGTAATCCCATATTGTGAACTCGAAATCCCAAACATGTTCGCTTTGGACACTGAATCAGTGTCTCCTGCGAGTAGATATATATATATATATATATGTCTGTTAATAAATTAAAAAATACTTCTTTAACACATCCAAGGTATTGTTATTGTTCAAACTGGAGGATGGACCAGAACTTCTCTTCTCTAGACACTCATGCACCACTTCAATCTGAAATGATGAAAATAAGTTAAATTAGCATCTAAGTAGGCATAGCTCTTCAAAAAAAATCTAGCTTAAATTAAGTTTTCTCTAGGTCTAAACTGTGTAGATAAATTGAAAAATAACCCTATGATTATTTAGTCTTTCAAATATTAAAAAAAAACAAAAAACATTTGGGTTGCCTAAGAGGGCAGATTTAAGATAATAATTAGAATTTGCTTTATATATTTAGTAATATTTCATTTATTTGGCACTTTGGGGAAATGAGGTTAATTCATAAAAAGCTTATTGTTCAAATAACTAAAGTTTATTCATTGAAGAACCAAAATGGCTTGTCAACATTAATTTTTTAAAATATTTTATTGTTTTTTGTTGTTTTTTTTTTTAGAGAAAAGAAGGAAGGGGGAAAGGGAGGAGAAGGGGTGAAAAGAGGGAGGAAGGAAGGGGGAGGGAGGGAGGGAGGGAGGAAGGGAGGGAGGGAGAGGGAGAGAGAGAGAGAGAGAGAGAGACTTCCTCCTGCATGCCCCCTACTGGGAGTGGGAAACCAGGCAGGTACCCTCACTGGGAATTGAGCTGGCAACCCTTGGAGCATGGGAGGACACCCCACCAAATGAGCCACACCAGCCAGAGCTCAACCTCAATGACTTTTTATGGAAACCTTTCTAGGAAATATTACATGAATCCTTGAATTCTTTAACCCAGATACAGAACATCATTGATCATTTTCCTATTCACTCAGTGGCCATCAATCATGAACATAAATGATATGATAAAATCTAATGTTACACTCCAGGATTAGTAACATGTGCAGAAATGTTTATTGTTTCTTGAAATGACTGTTGTCTGTTCATCTGTCTTTGCTCTCTGCCACATGTCAGTTGTTGCTACAAGTGACTTCCCTGATCCTAAACTGCTAACTTATTTGCAGACTCTATGGGATTTGACTGCCTTACTGAATCAACTGCATGAGATTTATCCCAAAATTAACATTTTGCTCTTCAGAAGCGTCTGAAGTATATTCCAGGGATCCTGGCTATATTGAACAGCTGAGATGAGCAAAAACCCTAACCTCCAAGTAAGTGTAACATTACTTTGTAACAACTGGAACCCCAAACCAAGTACAAGATCTATCAGCTAAAATGCATTTCCTCAGAATATGACCTACTTATTACAAATACAGGTGGAAAGGAACAAACACTTATTGACTATTTTATATCTATTATGCAGGCACAGTCCTAGGTCCATAGCACACATCATTACATCAAATCCTCACACTAATTTAGCATGCTATGGCATACTTATCCCCATTTTACAGATGGGAAAACTGAGGCTCAGAGAAGTTTAGCAACAGGTCAAGGTTCATACCTTGTAAGTAATGAAACAGTCAAGCCCATGGTCTGTCACCATTATCATGTTCTCTCTTTAAGAGTGTGCTTTGATTTATGTCTGCTCAATGTACCAACTATTATCATTTTAATGCTATAATTAGGATTGAAAATACTACACACTCCACTTATCAGATAGGTATGCATTCTAACTTTTAAACAATTTCTGAAATACAAGTTTTTAAAGTTCTGAAACATAGCTACTTTTGAATATATAAAGATTGTGCAAATTGACTTGAAGTGGAAGAATGTGTGCATTTTGGAACCTAGTTCACTAGCTATAAATCTCACTGAGAAAATGTACATAGCCACAGCCTCCTATTTTCCCCTACAAATGAATAAACACACATAGTGGAATGCGAAGGTAGTTATGAGTTAAAACTAGAACCGAAAGACACGTAGGATGATGAAATTTGGCATTCAACCTGTTTCCTTCTTGAAACCAGAAGTTGTGTCTGTATAACATAACCAGGCATGGTATGTAGCATATTCACTAGCCTGCTGATAATTGTATAAAAGCCTTAGAACACTAACATACACCACATATTTTTCAAAGTATTTCACAAATATTAGGATATTTTATCTATACTTACTCTATAATGAGGGTATCCTATTATTACCCCCATTTTACAGATAAGAAAACTGAGTTCCAAAAACTTACCCAAGGTTATACAGCCAAGTGATGCAGCTGGGATTAAAGGCCAGGCAGTCTAGCTCTGTAATCTGTATCACTATGATCTCTATGACAAAGAGCCTCTTGACAATATATTCTTGTCTTTATTTACCATCAAGAACACACAAAGAAAAAAAAAGGAACACACAAAGAAAATATAGGGCATTGGAATTATGATCAGGCTACTCTCTGCAGATACCAGAATATCATGGATAACTGAGAAGGACTTATGCATTTATCAAGAAATTAATAGATGTCTTTTTCAGCCTAAAGTATGGTCCATTAGAACCTGCTTCTTACTTGCAGAACTGGAATTACTTATGAAAGAAATCCTCTTTTATAAAAATGTACATCACTTATTTATGCTTATTGAAATGGGGTGTGGGGAAAGAGATGATGGGACATAATGAGATATTCTATAAAAATTATTCTGAATTTGACCCAAGATTTGAGAAACTACTCATTCATCTGGGGATATGCCAGGGCTGCAATTATACACAATGCAGCATCAGCTTTTCCTTTTAGATTAAATAGGCTTTCAAAAGCACCATGTTTGAATAGATTAAAAATATGGTTTTAAGACCCTGTTCGTATTCTGGAACTACAGTAATAAAGCCAACTTTGAATTAATTAATGATATTTACTTTTAAGTTGCTCTTATTTTGTTTCCAAGTCTTCTTCCCTGGGAGAGAAATGTGAAAATATCTCAAACCAGAGTGAAAATCTATACTTTCATGCATGTTTATTAAACAGAAAGATAGTAATATTACAATGTGTTTATATAAGTATTTTTTTAAATCACACTATTCAAAACACTTGAATGTTTAAATTTAGCTATATGATCTCAACTTCTTATTGAGTATACTTTTGCCATGTTATAAATCCATTTTCTCCTTTATGAAAGATTCATTTGATTACCAAGTAAGCATGAAACTGAGTGATAGTACGCATAAATTATTTGTAGATGTGGTGTTCATCTTGACATATAAGCATTTGCTCAGATTGTAGGACACTAATTAACTGTGTCAAAAAGTTTAGAGAAAAATCTAAACTTAACTAATAATTACAGCATTTATTTGGCACTTACAATATGCCTACATTCTTATAAGCCCTACACAGGCAGTTTCTTTTTCAAACCTCAAGTCACCTTAAGAGATAAGTATTACTTCAATCCCCATTTTAAAGATATGGAAGTAAGGTTACTATCTTGTGCAAAAAGAAGAGGTGGTATTCAAATCTCAATTGTCTACTATCAGAAGCTGTGTTTCTAACCACTATATAGTAAAACAACATGTCTGAAGCATGTTAAGGTGCTAAAACAAAACAAACCAAAAAACAACTTCATCTAAATTCCAAGCTTTAATCGTTCTGTTCTTCCTGCTTAATCTTTCTTTTTCGTTCTGTTTAATCATTCTCTTCTGTTTAAAAAGGGTGAGCTCCTATATTGTTATGCAAGGAGTCCAGATGTTCCGACAAAGCCCAGTGCCTGGTCCACTCAAAGACTAGGTCATTTAAGCTTCTAATTCTCAGGGCTGCTGAAAAGGCTGCCACCCACACAGGCTTTGTAGATCTCTCTTCTCCATGGAAGAAACATACTTTATGTCTTTTCCTCCTCAGCAGGAGCCAGTGCAAGGCACATTCAGGGAAAGGTTATTATGCTGTTACATTCTCTAAATTTTATATTTCACTTTCATTTATTTAAAAATGCATTATATGTTTTAGGATTACATAATCATATATATATATAAATTAGACTTACTGGCAATTACTATATAAAATCAATTTCTCAATAAATACTGATGCCCATCACTTTAAAGACACTTGATATAGACATCTGAACTTATTTACAAATGTAAATTAGAGATCTTCACTAACTAGCTGTACTAATTAATTTTTGTTAAATACATGAAGAGATGAAAAAGGAGTATTTACAAAAGAAATGCACTTCTTTCTGAAAAGCAATGTAGATGAATTCATTCTTTTAACAATCTAAATATGTATAAACCTTATTGAGTGCCTATACTATATGCTAAGCTCCGTATTTGGTGCTAGGGATACAAACATAAATTGCACACAGACCCTTCCCTTATAGAGCTTACAGTCTATTAAGAGAAACACAAAACTAAATTAACACTAAAGGTGAGACAAAATAACCAGGGACTTATTATCACATAGCTTGAATATCCAAATGAACTGGGAAAAGGGGAGGAGAGGAAGGAAGGAAAATATTGCCTAAAGGAGGTGGCCTACAGTAGGAAAATTGATGGATCTAGCAAAGGGAAAAGAGAGAGGGAAGGGAACACTGTTCCTGAGAGCGAATAGTATATATGAAGTCCAAAGGCAAGATAACTAGGAGAATCTGAGAAGGGAAAATGGGGAGTCAGGGAGACTCTTACAGTTGTCAAAGTAATAGATGATATTAACTTGGATTAGGGAAGTGACAGTGAGTGATAGCAATGGGAATGGAAATAAGGGAGGTTCTTTGACTGATTAGAGGTGGGGAATGAGTGAGAAGATGAAACCAAGGGCCCAGGAATCATGGTGCTATTCACTGAGATGAGGAAAATAGGAAGAGCAGGTTTTGCAAGACAGAAGCAATCAGTTTGGGGTATGCTGAGTCTGGGTTGTCTATACGAAATTTGAGGAAGCAAATTGTAAATGCAGGTTTCAAGATTAGGAGAAAGATCTAGACTAGAGGTACAGATTTAGAAACTCAAACCACATTTTACCCCTCACAGACAATGATCTTTCATAACTTCCCTCTGTATTAAATGTTAACTCAACAAATATGTGTTACATTCTGCTAGGTGCCAGGAGGCAACTGTGCTAGGTACAGGATTCTATTTGATTCAAGTTAATAAAAATAAATACAAAGAACAAAAATCAGTTTGACTTATTTTATGAAAAATTAGCACTATGCTTTGATTCAATCCAAACTTATATATCTGGCTTCGTAATTTAATGTTTTGAAGAATTATTTGGAACTGATTGTTATAATCCCCACTACTCATAGAGCAATAGGGTAAAATGAATGATGTCTATAGCATAAGTAATGCTTAGATTTAATTTATAAACCATGATTTATGATTAATAAAATCATTTATCTAACCATGTCAGTAAACTGCCTTCTTCCTCATAAATGCACTAGACAGTCTTAAATTACAGCAAATTCAGGCTACTCCTAACAAATAATTTTATTGTGGATGAGACAAGAGTCTATAAAATGAAAAAAGCTTGATTTATTTTAATAGTGCAACTGTTTTCCTTGTTTTCTATTTATGAGTGGTCATTTGATGAAAGCACATAATCTACTTTTTTTTATATAGTCATTTTCCAAGACTAAGTTTAATACTGAGAGAATAATGGACAGTTATTATGAAAAATAAAGTTAATTGTAGGCAGAATGCAAAACTGAATGCTGATCCTTTTAAATTGTTTTAAATGCCAAACTGGTTTTTTACATACATAAACTCAGAAAATGTACTGATAAAAAGTAATAAAAAATGGGTACCTTTTTAAAAAAATGTACATGCCCTAGCCAGTTTGGCTAAGTGGATAGAGTGTTGGCCTGCGGACTCAAGGGTCCCAGGTTTGATTCTGGTCAAGGGCATGTACCTTGGTTGTGGGCACATCCTCAGTGGGGGGGGGGTGGTGTGCAGGAGGCAGCTAATCAATGTTTCTTCTCTCTCCCTTTCTCTCTGTAAAAAAAAAATCAATAAAATATATATATATTTTAAAAAGAGGCCACAGAGGCTGCTCAAGAAAAACTTTGGAGAAATACAGTCATCTTATTTCTAGAGTCATTCAACAACATAGTGAGGATAATTATTTTATCCCATAGAATGTAGAACGGAAAATGGATATTACATGATTGAAATAGGTCAACAAAGATTAAAACCAGAAAATGGACTCTGTGACAGGCAAAATTATTCTATTTACTTGCATTTATGTACAACAGGCAAGCCATTCTATTATCCAAGCCATTTACTTACTGGAAGCTTATAAGAACCAAGTTATAGTTTATTGAGGTATAAAGTGCATATGCGTGAGTACATACAGGCACACATGTGTACCAGTTTCATATGCCTTCCTTCTTCCACCTGCTGAAGAAAAGGTTGAATTTGATGCTGGTATAAATGTTCACACTCATTGCAAGTCTGGACTATTCAGTACAGATCTGCAACATCCTGTACTATATTATATCACCACTGTGGAACTATTGTATGATAGTGTCAATTACAACTCCTGCCTCATGCAATATAATTAAACATGATCAAATATGTTTAAATAAAATTTCAATTTATCAGGATTGAAGAATGAATTTGGTATTTACATTAAGAGTAACAAAGTAAATAAGAGCAATAAAATAAAATAAAAATTAAAGAGGGAATGTAAGATTCTTTACCAGGTATAGGTGGAAAAAAAAAAGGTGCTTTAGGTATGATTGCTTTGTTGGAAACAGGTACCACAAACTGGATTGGCCTCACATGCTCATATTTCAGGTTCTTAAAACCAACTTGTTGGTTCTCAAATACAGTTTGAATGCTTTCAAGCTTGAGTTGTACAGTCTGAATTTGAATCTACAGGTTGTATAAGAATTTTATGAAATATTTTATGAAATGGGATAATTACAAATACTATCAGATTTCTCAGACTCAAACAGTCCAAAACTTAATGTAGAGTTTCAAATATAACTAGAAGGAATTTAGGAGAGTAATGGAGACGGACTAATGTATTATCTCCACACGGTTATAATATGCAGAAGATCTCAACCAAAACAAATAAAAGAAAAATTTATCAAGCAGTCATGAAATAGGTCACTACATAAAGTGATTTACCCTTCATAAACAAGAAGGGACAGTGCCCGGAAAAGAAGGCATATTTAGCATCAGAAAGCCACCAAGTTAAGCACTGTCACAGTAGTTTGTTATGTTTCTTTTAGTTCACCATGTTGTAAAAGGCTCCTCAGAGCCATTATAAAGAATATCTCCTTCTGGCCTTTGTAGGCAATTTGACACAGCTAAGCTTCGTGGCATCCAGAGAATGAGTTGGTTATTGCCACAGCTATGTTTCTGTTTTTCTGAGGCATTTCCTAAGATCTGCCACTAAACACAGATTTAAATACTGTTCCAGCCAAAACTGGTTTGCTCAATGGATAGAGCGTCAGCCTGTGGACTCAAGGGTCCTAGGTTCGATTCTGGTCAAGGGCATGTACCTTGGTTTCGGGCACATCCCCAGTTTGGGGGGGGGTGTACAAGGGGCAGCTGATCGATGTTTCTCATCGATGTTTCTAACTCTATCCTTCTCCCTTCCTCTCGGTAAAAAAATCAATAAAATATATTTTTTAAAAATACTGTTCCAATCTTTGCATCAATTAGACATTTTAGCAGCAAATAGTATCACAAATAAACTTATCTACAAATGTGAAAACAGTGCTTCATGACATCTCCAATGGGGTGGTATTGAACAAACCTAAAGCTCTCCACCCTACAAACAGCAACTTCCGCCTGCTCCCCACCCTCACCAAGAAGACTGAGATCCTTTCTTTAAACCTTCCTTCTGTTGTTGGTTACTGCAGCACAAAGAAAAGATGTCTGGCATAGAGTGATCTTGACATTGGCCCAATATTTGCCAATGACAGCTTTGGTCTTTCTCCAAGGATGCACAAGAAAATGTATGTGAGAGCTTGTGGTATGTGAAAAGAGTTTAAAAATAATGGAGTCAGAGCTCAAAAAGGAAATTATTCTTAATTAAATAGCAAGAACAAGCTTTTGGATTTTTTTGAAGCTTAACAATGACACTGATATCACCTCTAATCCTTAAGAGCACTGTGTAATTGCAATTTGATATAAAGTTAGCTGTGAAGTAATAAAACTCTTACAACTAAACCTATGGTAATTATAGTTTTTAAAAATGTGTTCACTTAAAAAGAAGCCTCTTATCTTGAGTTCAGGGGATAAAAGTACATCAAATTCATATTGTAGGGTTTTAGTATCAAAGTTTATAAAGGGCAGAGCCATTTCAAGAAAATGTTCAATATCTTGGAGGGCTTTCTGAGCATTTTCTTTAGACTGAAATTTATCTATTTCCTGATTAGCTAGAAGACATTCTCCTTCATCACAGCACTGAAGACCTGGTGATCACACTACACACACACACACACACACACACACACACACACACACACACACTAGAAGACATTCTCCTTCATCACAGCACTGAAGACCTGGTGATCACACTACACACACACACACACACACACACACACACACACACACACACACACACACAATAACTATGCTTAAATGACAACATGTATGTTTGTCCCTTAAAACAGGTTTATCAGTTTATCAGTCCCGGCTTCTGTCAATCAAGGTTACTTTCAAATATATCTGGGTTGGGTCTCCAGAAACTCTGATTCAGTAGCTCAGGACCATAAGTCAGGTATTTATATGTTTACAGAGCTCCACGGATATCTCTGATGCACAAGCAAACCTGGGAAGTATTTCACTCATTTCATAACAATGAAATCATTCTTTAGCAAAAGCCTGACCATTCGTTCTATCAATACTAATATCTGAGCTGCATGCTATTTTCCCAAAATCAATAACTGAAATATGAAACTCCCAGCAAAATATAAAGTATAATATGAAAGCATAATATTGCTCAGAGCAAAAGATAAAAGTTTCATTGCCAGAGAAGATGTGCAGATTAAAATGCTCATGTTCAGCCCTGGCTGGTTTGGTTCAGTCAATAGAGTGACAGCCCATGGATTGAAAGGTCTCAGGTTCAATTTCAGTCAAGGGCACACGCCCACATTGCGGGCTGGATCCCAAGTGAGAGGTGTGCAGGAGGCAGCCAATCAATGATTCTCTCTCATTGATGTTTCTATCTCTCTCTCTCTCTTCCTCTCCTTTCCTCTCTGAAATCAATAAAATACATATTTTTAAAAAATAAAAAAATGCTCATGTTCAAATATGATGCCTGTAAATGATAGCCCTATTTTACATTCCACTGCCAAGACCAAACCTTCTCTTCACTGCTTACCCATGAATGGGGTCAGAACCTCAAGCAATGGAAGAATATTTTCCAGTCACTTTTGAATTTTTTACTGCTATAACTATGAAATTGAAAAGTTTCAGGTTTTATTAAAATGACCCCCACGGTTTTTTAAAGTGTTCTGTCTGCAAACTATCACTAGAGTAGAAGTTTCAGAGATGTACCCAAAATAGAAAGAAGCCATCACAATCAAAATCTCAATATTCAGAACAGCCGAAACCGGTTTGGCTCAGTGGATAGAGCATTGGCCTGTGGACTGAAAGATCCCAGGTTCGATTCCGGTCAAGGGCATGTACCTGGGTTGAGGGCACATCCCTAGTAGGGGGTGTGCAGGAGGCAGCTGATCAATGTTTCTCTCTCATCAATGTTTATAACTCTTTATCCCTCTCCCTTCCTCTCTGTGAAAAATCAATAAAATATATTTTTAAATATTCAGAATAGAGGCCAAAATTCTTATAATACCAACCTGCTATGAATTCTGCAGAGTTAATATGGATTAAATAAGCATAGTCAAACCCAGACCCCTTGCAAATTCCAAAGCTATACCAGACCCTGACCATATAACCTGAGAAGGACCCAGGAAAAATATTTATCTTCCTTTTCAGAAATGCATCATGCCACCTGACACTACCTGCTGTAGACGTTTATGCATTTCAAAGGTCCAGCTGAGCTGTATCCGTTTATTTTGTGTCTCATTACCCAAAATATTACAAAGATAATGTAGCTTGGTGCACCTGTGGCAGATCAAATCAAGTGCATAATGGTGATGTGATGCAAGTCTGTGTCCATGTAAAATCACAAACTGGACCTTTGCTGACAAATCCTGATTTTAAGAAAGAAGTAAAACAATAACTGCATGATCTCTGTTCAAAGAGGTGGGGCCAATAATTAAGACGCAGATTGATTGAGCAAGGAGATGTTTTGCCAAAAATATGATTTGATAACATACTTTTACAGGCTGCAAGAAAAGCTGTTACAGTAATTAGCTACAGCAGTTGATATCAAAAGCTCACGCATTTCTCGTGACATAAAAAAGAAAATTATCCAGCCTCCCAGAATAGGAATGAGATTTGCTTCTTGAAGGGTTGTACAGATTTAGAACAGAACCCCATATATCAAATGAAGTACACACCAGCCAAAGAAAGCTAATTGATTTCTCACATCCTAGCCTTGGAAATCCACCTGACACCTTTACAGACCTGAAGTGAACCTGTCACAGGGTTTGCATGTCAAAAGGGATCTTAAAGGCCTTGCCTCCACATCAACTGCTGACTCACCCCCACCATAGTGACTGAAACATGATAGGAGTTCAGGAAATGTTTGTCGACGTAAAATAAAGAAACCTGAAGCCCCATGTGAAGAAGTGACTAGCCTATCTAGTTAGTGGGCAAACCAGGGTCAAAATAGAATTCCAGTGTTGCAAGATAAGAAAGGTCTAGAGATCTGTTGCACAACAATGTGAATACATTAAACATTACTTAACTGTACACTTATAATGGTTAAAATATTAAATTTTTCCCTGACCGGTTTGGCTCAGTAGATAGAACATTGGCCTGTGGACTCAAGGGTCCCAGGTTCAATTCTGGTCAAGGGCATGTACTTTGGTTGTGGGCATATCCCCAGTAGGAGGTGTGCAGGAGGCAGCTGACAGATGTTTCTCTCTCATCAATGTTTCTAGCTCTCTATCCCTCTCCCATCCTCTCTGTAAAAAAAATCAATAAAATATATTTTAAAATAATAAATATTATGTCTTTCATCACAATTAAAACTGAAAACTATTAAATAACAAACAATAGGACCAAAGCCCCCTAGTTTCCAACCCAGTTTGCCTTCTTTTTCTACTCTACCATAGGGATCTGTAAATTGCCCCACAATCACAAAGATCTATAAGCACAGTTCCAGAACTGGTCACCACAACTGCTACCTTTCAATTTTTGTTTCTTGGTGCCAGTGGTTCACCCATAAAACTATTTGTTTGCTTGAGAACCCACTTTAAAAACCATGGACTTATACTCTCATACAAAACAGAAGAGCAGGAGGTTTGGAAGATGGCTGCAGATGGGAAGGCAGACTGCAAGATAGTGTGTGAGTGAGTAAACAAAGGTAGAGTGTGTGGTAGCACAGGGAGTGTTTGATGGTGAGTTGAGGGACAGCTATACTCCAGGACACTGTGGGGGACTGATGGATGGGACTCCCCTGACCCGGCAGCCCCTACTGCTGCTGGGTTTGCTCCTGGAGTGACCAGCTCAGACCCAGAGACTGCACCATCTTGAAGGGGAAAGTGGATGTTATCAGAAGCCTGAAAAGCCCAGGGAATCTACAACTATGGCACCCACCCAACAGCTGAGAAGCCAAGAACACAGGTCCCCAAGTGGAGCGAGCACGTGGATTCAGAGGAGCTCTACACCCCCTCACAGAAAGGTCAGATTTTGCCTGGAATAAGGTGAGGTCTGAGGTCCCAGCAGAAGAGAGAAATGTGCACGCAGGAGTTGGAGGACCAGGGGAAGTCTGCACCTAGAAAAATCCATGGCTATTGGGGCTAGCATGATCCATGAATGTAGAAGGTGGTCTACAGAGCTGCTAACAGAAGAGATCTCTAAAAAGCAACATATTTTGATCTGGGTGCAAAAGGACAGCCTGAAAATTTTAAAAGTGAGCCAGCTGCTTAAACCCAAGGGGGAAAAAGACTGCACAGAATTATGCACCGCCCGGGAGTTTGCCCACTTACTCTGGCTCTTTTTATTTTATTTTATGATTATTTGCTTTTCCTCTTTAAATCCTTGCTTCTGGTTACCAATACATAGGATCACCCAATTGGGGGCACTCTAAGAGACTGCAGGGGTAAGTTGTTTTTCTGAAACCTGGGGATCAGAGCAAGGAATAACCATCAGAGAACCAGCTCTGGGGCAACCCACTCCCCCAAATTGGTATTAATTGCTTCAGGAAAAATAAAATCTAAACACTAGCTAGAGAGGACCTATAGACCCAGAGGTCAATCCAGAAACACTGCCACCCAGGGATTGAATCACAAATTGACTCTTGTGTAAACACAAGTAAAAGAATATGAGAAATAAAGACACACTATCTGCTTAAAAATCAAGACTGGCTTACAACACTGAGGAGCAGTGGAATGCAGGGAACTGCAATACTATCTTGACTAAGAAAAAGGTGTGCCAAACAGAATAGTAGAGGAAGTGAATGACCTTCACTACTGAACATTTTTATTTTTATTTTTTCATCTTTTACTTATGAAACTAATTTTTTTTCTTTTCCCCTCACTTGATTTTGCCTTTTTAATTATTACATTTTTATTTTCAATCAGTATTATTACTACTACTATTTTATTTCTCTTTATTTTACTTTGGGATCAGTGCTCTACATTCTATTTTCATCTTTCTTTTAGCATCATTTTACTCTATCTCAATTTTACCTTTATGTCATCACTCTCTTCCTCACTTTTCAAATTAAAAATAATTATATTTTAATTATTACATTTTTATTTTCAATCAGTATTATTACTACTACTATTTTATGTTTGTGTGTTTTAAGTGTCATTTTATTTTCTCTTTGTTTTACTTTGGGATTAGCACTTTACATTCTATTTTCATCTTTCCTTTAGCATCATTTTACTCTATCTCAATTTTACCTTTATGTCATCACTCTCTTCCTCACTTTTCCCCTTTTGTTGTTCTGTTTCCCTTACCCTATTCCTGCTTTAGATTTTCCCAATTCCTTCTTTTTACCTTCGTTAAAATTTAACCCTACTTATATATCTAATTTCCAATTCCCTGCTCCAAGTCCATAAATGTCTCTCTCTTACTTCACTATCCAAAAATATATTTTTTTTTAAATTTTTTTCTCTCTGTCCTTTTTCACAACCAATGGACACAAGACACTGCGGGGTTGGTGGGATGAGGGCATGCAGTGGAATAGGGGAGGCTGGCGGAAGGTCAATGGAGAAAAAAAGGAGATATATGTACTACTATATGTAACACTTTAAACAATAAAAAAATATTAAAAAATATAGAAGGCCAAATTACATCAAAAAAAAGAAATAAACAAAACAAAATAAAAAAACTGGAGAGCAAAGCTAGAGTTTGTTAAGTAGTAAAGCTATGATTCGAAACTTAAAGATTGGCAGCTAGCTGAAACTTGTTTGGCTCAGTGGATAGAGCATAGGCCTGCGGACTGAAAGGTCCCAGGTTCTAGTCTGGTCAAGGGCATGTACCTTAGTTGTGGGCACATCCCTGGTAGGGGATGTGCAGGAGGCAGCTAGTCTATGTTTCTCTCTCATCGATGTTTCTAGCTCTCTATCCCTCTCCCATCCTCTCTGTAAAAAAAAAAATATATATATATATATATATATATATATATATATATATATATATATATTGATATTGATATATACTATATATATATATATATATTGATATATACTATATATATATATTTTTTTTTTAAGAGACTGGCAGCTAGCTCTTTTGAGTCATATATCTCAGGTACTTTGCTGTGTTTTATCTACAACACCTAAATGAATCCTTATATTCCACTCTGCAAAGTAGGTCCTTTCATCACCAATTTATAAATTAGGACATTGAGGCCTAGAAAATATAATCAATTTACCTAAGATCATACAGCTAGTCAGATTAAGTAGATCTATCTGTATTAATGTATGCTGGTTGAAATACATATAACAAATGATGGATATTTAAGGAATTATGTTTTTGTATGTTTCCCTTATTTCCAAGTACCTATACAGCATTCTTGATAGACATTTTTCTAGCTTCTTCAAAATGATTTATGATCTTGGTCCCACTGGCAGGCCTAAAACATTAGACACCATTATCTCAGAGGCTTCCTACATGATATATGCAGTGTCACTTCAGGCCCACATTGAACAGAATGGAAAACAGACTAATATTATTGAAAAAATTATATAGACTATTGCTGAGAGATTACTTATAATCATAATAAGGGTTTCAATCACTGACAAGCACCAATATGTATCTATCATACTCCATAAATAAATGAATATCTGAAATGTAATCTTACCTGAGGATTTTCATCTAAGTTTTCCAAATGTTTTATTATTTGTTTTATATGAGCTATAGTCCCTGTGACATCTGCCAACTCTGCTTGTTGATTTAATAGAAGTTCAACTTCATGCAAAGGCTAAAAATAGTAATAAAATTAGTCTTACAAGCAAATAACTATTAAGCATTTCCCTTAATAACCAAGTTGTATAGGAAACACTATTAAATAAGAACATCAATATGAAAAAATTGCACATATAAAAATATTTTCAGTTATTTTATTCACAGTAATTGATATAATCTGCTAAAATTTAACCTCATAGATATGTGTGAACTGATTATTTATAAAATATCACTATGTTGCCGAAGCCGGTTTGGCTCAGTGGATAGAACGTCGGCTTGAGGACTGAAGGGTCCCAGGTTCGATTCTGGTCAGGGGCATGTACCTTGGTTGCGGGCACATCCTCAGTGGGGGGTATGCAAGAGGCAGCTGATCGATGACTCTCTCTCATCGATGTTTCTAACTCTCTATCCCTCTCTCTTCCTCTCTATACAAAATCAATAAAATATATTTTAAAAATAAAAAATAAAATAAAAATAAAATATCACTATGCCGAAACTGGTTTGGCTCAATAGATAGAGTGTTGGCCTGTGGACTGAAGGGTCTCAGGTTCGATTCCGGTCAAGGGCATGTGCCTTGGTTGCGGTCACATCCCCAGTAAGGGGTGTGCAAGAAGCGACTGATCGATGATTCTCTCTCATTGATGTTTCTAACTCTCTGTCCCTCTCTCTTCCTCTATGTAAAAAAATCAATAAAATATATATTTTTAAAAAATCACTATGTACATATGAAAACATCTATATGTGGACATATATGGAAATATGTATACCTATAATATATATTTCCTAGCTCTATGATGAATGGTTTCAGAGACAAAGACCCGTTAGTAGCAATGAGGACTCCTAGCACCCAGATCTTGGTCCTTAGCATCATTTCCCAGAGAAAGAATCCAGAGCTTCTGGGAAATATCTGCTTCCAAGGCTGAGGCTTAGACCATCTCTTTGTGCTAGAAAGTAAAGAAGTGATAAAATAATGTTTGGACATATCACCAGGACATTGTAGCTAGCTTGAAACACCAAAATAGTTAAAAGCAGTAGTAAATTATGAACCATTGAAAATCTAGGCAGCCATGAACCCAAAAAGATAGATCGATAGATGATAGATAGATAGATTGATAGATAGATAGATAGATAGATAGATAATAGATGATAGATAGATATAGATAGATAGATAAATGATAGATAGATAGAAAGGCCCTTGTTTACAGTAGCATGTCTATGTGGACTGGTAAATGTGGAGACACTAGAGATAAAAAAAGAAACAGCATTTCACAATCATAAAGACTTTTAAATCAAGAATGATCAATTGATATTAAACCTATGGTGATCTTTGATGAAGAGCAAGGTACTTGCATGGGCCCAGCCGTTGTGGCTCAGTGATTGAACGTTGACCTATGAACCAGAAGATCACAGTCCGATTCTGGTGAGGGCACATGCCTGGCTGGATCCCCAGTAGGGGCCATGCTGGAGGCAGCCGATCAATGATTTTCTCCCATCATTGAAGTTTCTATCTCTCTTACCCTCTCCCTTTCTTTCTGAAATCAATAACATATATTTTAAAAGATATTTGCATGACCGTAAAATTCTTTCCCCACACATTTCCTACTAGATACAAGTGGAAAAAAGTAACTATACAGTGGAGAAATTTAATAGAACCCTGACTGGGTGATCAAAATCTACATCAACAATGAGGAACAGGTGGACTTAATTTCCTCCAGATGTGATACTCTCAGAGGGACACATCACATATGCAGTATTCTAGGTAGTCACACATAAGTTAATCTAATCATAAGAAAATGTCAGAAAAACTCAAAAAGAAGTTTTTATTTTTAAATGAACTGTATTATACTTTTGTCTATCTATAAGTTAATTTTTTTACTTAATCCCTTCATCTTTTTCATCCAGCCTCCTCTCCCGCCCCTCTGACAACTATCAGTCTATTCCATGCATTCATGCCTCTGCCTCTATTTTGTTCATCAGCTTATCTTGTTCATTAGATTCCACATGTCAGTGACATCACACAATACAATATATAGATGATGTATTATAGAATTATACCTCTGAAGCCTATATAAGTTATTAACTAATGTCACCCCAATAATTTCAATTAAAAATAAAATAAATAAAAAATGAAAAGAACTGTATTATTAAAAATGTCAATGTCATAAAAGATAAAATATGGCTATAGAAATGTTCTAGATTAAAGGCAAGTAAGGAGACATGACAACTTAATGCCATACAAGACTCTCTAGACTGGACCCTGTATTATACATGGGGAAATAAAGGTTGGTTGGAGCATCATCCCGTGCACCAAAGGACCATGGGTTCAATTCCCCATCAGGGCATATACCCAGGTTTTGGGTTCCATCCCCAGTCAAAGTGTGTATGGGAGACAATCAATTGATGTTTCTCTCTCACATTGATCTCTCTCTCTCTCTCTCTCTCTCTCTCTCTCTCTCTCTCTCTCTCTCTCTCAAAAAAAAGGCAATTAAAAAAAAAAAAAAAAAAAGGATAGCTGAAGAACGGTCTCTCTATACAATGGCTCATACAAAGCAAACTGCCTGCAAATAGACTGGTGGTAAAGCACCAAGGAAGCCACTGCTACCAAAGTCTCTCTCAAGCATACACCTTCTACAAAAGGGGTGAAGAAACCTCATCGTTACAGGCCTGGTATCATGGAACTTCCTGTAATTGAACATTAGCAGAAGTTTGCTGAAGTTCTGATTCACAAACTTCCCTTTCAGTATCTGGTGCAAGAAATTGCTCAGGACTTCAAAACAGATCTACACTTCCAGAATGCAGCTATTGGTGCTTTGCAGGAGGCAAGTGAGGCCTATCCAGTTGGCCTTTTTGAAGACACTAACCTATGTGCAATCCACGCCAAACATATAGCAATTGTGCCAAAAGACATCCAGCTAGCACACCACATATGAGGAGAATGTACTTAAGAATCCACTAAAATGGGAAACATTTCATTCTGTTTTTAAAAATTCTCTTCTTTATGTTATTGGTAGTTCTGAACATTAGATCCCCGCCCCAAAAAAAGGTCAAAAGATAACTATATGCTTACAAAAAGGGGACAAAAATCAGGTATTAGCAGTATTTCCATTTCCCATCTGTGTAATAATTCTTTTAATATAAATGTGGGGACAAAAAGCATTGATGCAAGTTAAAATGTTTCAGTAAACAAGATTCAGCAGTTCAACTTTATAAAAATGTAAATAAACATGTTAAATTTTTAAACAAGGCCACCATTTGGATTTCTTTAACAACATTAAATTTCTTATTGATGGCAAAAAAATGATAGTATTAAGTCAGTTGGCAAAATTGGAATACTGATGGTAGATAATATGAAAGTATTATATTATTGCCGAATGTACTAAATTTGGTAACCATACTATGGTTATGCAACATAATATCTCTATTCTGTATATTCAAAAACATCACATTTGACAATATTAAAAATATTGTGAAGGTTTGAAATTGCCAAACAAGTTTTTAAGTTAACTTCCTTTATATACAGAGTCTATCTGATGGCAATATGAAATACAGATCATGTCAATGAGATTATACTCCAAGAAGAAACAGAATATAACTGCAGTATAAAAATTTAATATGGATGCAAATTAAGATATATAGAGAGGCATAATAGGTATGTTCAGGAGAAGTGTTACTTTTCCATGTGTTCAGTTGGGGAGGAGGGAAAGACACAAATATCTAGAAGGACCAAGAGCAATTTGACCTATTCTTTCAGGACGATTTTATGGAGTGCATGGCATTTCAAAATCTGTTTGAATCATAGGAGGGAAAGGACTGGTATTAACTGTGCCCTGTGGCCAGAATGCAGTGCCCCTCAAAGACCTAATCCTGCTAGAACAAATGAAATACCAGGTAAGTAAGCCATTCGTTGGATTAAAAAAAAAAAATCTGGCCACATGGAAAACAGAAAAGAAGTGAGTTTTCAAGGATTCCCTGGTAACAGTATATGAAAGAGACTGTGAGAAGCTTGGACATGATAGCAAAGAAAAGAAGCAACTAAATCTAGGGAAGTAACGGAACTGAAAGGCTGTTCACAGACCAAGCAGAAGATGAATACCAGAGGACTCGGATCTCAGCTAAAGGGCAGTTTCCAGTTTTTGAATTTTCAGTAAGCGGACCTTTTGAAAAACATGATCTTCTTCAAAAGCATTTTTTGTTTGAAAAATGAACTTTTGCCCATTCATCCTTTTGAATTATGGGAAGAAGATTTCTAGCTCAACCAAGATAAAATCAATTTTTTCACACAAAAACATCCAGGGTCTGCCTGTTCTACTAAAATTTCAAATGGGCCCTGGCTGGTTTGGTTCAGTGAATAGAGCATCAGCGGGTCCCAGTTCGATTCCAGTTCAGGGCATGTACCTTGGTTTAGGGCACATCCCCAGTAAGGAGCATGCAGGAGGCAGCTGATCGATGTTTCTCTCTCATCAATGTTTCTAACTCTCTAACCCACTCCCTCTCTGTAAAAAAATAAATAAAATATATTTTCTAAAAATAAAAATGAAATTCAAGGCAGTGCAATAGGTTTGGCATCTTCCATTTTTTCCAAGCTCATACTTATACAGAATATACTTATAAACCTTTTCAATAATTATAACTAAACATGATTTAATTTCATTCATCAGGCTTTTCATAAGTACAAATTGCTGAATCAGAAAAAAAAAAAGTTTTGTTAGATCCTGTAAAACATAATCAGCAGAGGAATATGGTATTTTGAAAAATCAAGAAGGAAATTTATATTATTTCCTAGGAAAGCTATGCCATAAACTGAAAGCATTTTATATTTAAAGTAAATTTGAATAACAAACATCAGAGTAGAATAAACTTTGTCTTTCTCGTATATGTTAGCACACAAGTGTTCTTTTGAAGGGAATGAATGAGCCACAAAAGTAGAAATCTTGGCATTTAGTAGTTTTTTTTTCTTCATTCAAGGTCAAGGTTCACTCACAGTTGCCTCCACCCCACCCTCCCACCATGATCATTTGTGAGACTTTCTAATGATCAAGGAATAAGAAGCTCTAACATAATAAAAATAAATGTATAAAGAAATATTTAGCCCTGACCGGTGTGGCTCAGTTGATTGAAGTGTCGTCCTGAGAACCAAAGGGTCAAGGGTTCAATTCCCAATCAGGTCACAAACCCAGGTTGTGGGTTCAATCCTCAGTCAGAGTGCATACAGGAAGAAATTGATCGATGTTTTCTTTCTCACCTCTCCCTCTCTCTCTCTCTCTCTCTCTCTCTCTCTCTCTCTCTCTCTCTCTCTCTCTTTCCTTTCCTCTCTCTCAAATCAATTTTTTTTTTTGGGGGGGGGGGAATGAAATGTTTAACTGACCTCTTGAAAATCCTGCTCAAACTTCCATAGTTGCAGATACTGCTTCATTTTTAGTTGGTGTTTTTCCCAAAATTCATCAAAAGCAATTTCCATGTCATGTACTTGAGTCAGCAATCTTAACAAAAAAAGTCATAGAATTCCTTAAAAACAAAGGCTTGTTTTATAAGTAGGTAAATCAACTGGATCTGGACATTAAGAATTATAGGCAAAGTCACAGCCTATGACACTTGGTCTAAGTAAAAAACATCCCTGTCCACAGAACCTAGTCTGCAAGCAAATAAACTTCTGTGAGACAACTCAGGAATAAGTTCTTAAATTTCCAGAGATCCAGGAATACTTTAACACTTAACAGATTGCAGCAAAAAATGTGTAATTCTCTTTCGAAAGTATAAAATAAGTAACTCTATACCCAAAAGAAAGCACTCACTTATTCACAGTTTGCCAGTCACCACCTATTTGCTCGTGATGGTCAAATCTTGAACTGATAGCTTCTTCAGGGTCAGACACTTGCAGATTTGTTAGCAGAATTTTTCCTTTTTTGGTTACAGCTGTAATATCATTCTGTGCAAAGGTACAATAGGGGATGTATCAAATACCTGCCAGTAACCTAATCTGAATAACCTGAAGAGAAGGAAGCATATATCTCTAGCATGCAGAATAAAAATAGTAGTTTAAAATGGCTTTGCTTTCACAACTGAAATCATCAAGGAATACCTCAGTACCACAGAATCCAAAAGCTGTGAGAATCTCCAAGAAGCCTCTGACTATTGAGGTGGATGCTGCAATCACTATTTCTATAAGACCTTTACAAGCAGAAGTACCCTATGCACCATTTGTAGCCTCCTTCCTTTACTGGTAGAGAGTTCTAAGTTATTCTATTCTATCCTATTCTGCTAGCACTTTTAATGTACTTCAATAAAACAATAATAGCACAATAAAGTGTACCACACTAGAAAGCATACAGTTGCAAATAATATTTAATATATTCAGATATAATTAGATAAACGCCTTTCTACTAAAACTTAATTGTTGCCCATCACTGCCTGCCTTAAGTATTATGTCCACATCTGGATTAATTAATCTATCATGAAGCATATGCTTCTATCCAGAAGGTTTTAACCTTGGACGGTGGATTCTTCAGGCATGTAAGAGTAACAATGACTTCCTTCAGGAGATCAAAAAAATGGGGTGTACATGTATTTTTGTGGAAACATGTTCCATGACACCACCATCAATATGAATCTATATATATAAAAGCCTAATATGCAAAGTGTCCCCTCGGGAGTTCAACTGACGAGGAGTTTGATCACTCACTATGATGTGTGCTGACCATGGCGCGGGGGTGGGGAGGAGGGTACGGAAAGAAGGAAGGCCCCAGCTGGCAGCCAGCAGCTTCTAGGGACCCTACTCATGCATGATTTTCATTCACTGGGCCTCTATTAAGAACATATACATTAAGAGCTATTGCCAACTATGTGGCAAACACTGTACTTTACTTCATTTCATTCTCATAACAGCTCTACAAAGTATGCATGTATCATCATCAACCTCACTGTACACATGAAAAAACTGAAACATTGAAAGGGTAAGCAAATTTCCCAACCACACAGCATTTGAGAGACAGAACATTTTTTCTTGAACAGTTTTGCTTTTAGATTGTGATTCAGTACCCCAACTAGCCTATTATCATATGAAGAACATGAGTTCTACATGGAAGCCTAGTGCTTATTCAGATCATTTATAAACTTTTTGGGAAAAGTGAATTCAAAGGTTTCTTGGTGACTCAGAAACCTTCACAACCCAACACTCCAGACAACTGGGTAGGAGAGCTAAATCAACTTCCTAGTTATTGTAGAAAACATCAAGAACTAGTACTCTGTGGAAAAGAAAGCTTACATCCTATCTGTGGCAAGGGATGTGCCTATTGATGCTCACTTTAACTTTCTAAATGAGAGTGCCTTTTCACAGGATAAAGAATATGTAGTAACAAAAATGATTACAGAGCATTTATAAACTATTCAATTTACAAATAAACAATTTATCAAGAGAACAGATCATTTACAAAGGGGACACTTACATTGAACATATCCAGGACATTCTCCTCTTGTATTCTTATTTTTATTAGTGTGCTTTATAATATATAGTTATATCTTTTGTTAATCAGTGTGAAATGGACACACTGAACACCTCTCTAGAAAAAGACCATGGAAAACATTTGTTCATCTCCTCTATCAGACATACCTTCAACAGGTGGTACTTTTCAGCACGAATTGTAAGAATTTCTTCTATTGAAGGAATATCTTCTGGTAGGTCTGTCTCAGCTAGCTCGGTTCCAAAGGATTGTAACACTTGAGCCATATCTTTCACTGTGAGCGCAAAACTTTCTATAGCCTGCAAAGAACCAGTGATTCTTTTAATTCTGTGGAAACTCTGCTAGCATATCGAAAGCTGGGTCAGTAATTGTATTCACTTTTATTTAGGTGTGAGAACAAACACATAAACTACAAACTCTCCTCCACTAAGGAAAGTTGGCATTGCCCTTGACAATTAACTAACTTTTCATCTAAGCCTCCAAAATCTATAGTCAGGAGAAGAGTCTTCTTGAATGCCTTTTATCTCAATTTCTGTACTCATTTCTTAGACACCAATAAAAACTATTTCTTAAAGATGTCATGTACTGAGTAATTTGTTTTAAGACCTTGAAAAAATAGTGTTTTTCTTATTATAGTAAACTCTGTAATTGTAAAATTCCTCTATAGTAGCTTTACTTCTGAAGATAGATGAGAATATAAAAGTCACTTTATATTTATTATAGTTTATGAAGAAGTATTAGCATTCCAAGCAAGGTGATGGAATGAGATGATGAGGGAGCATCTACTCACAGCAATTCATTTCGGGTTCTATCACCCTAAAATGTCAAGTAAGATTTTGTTATTTATTTTGTTTCCAAATCAATTACTCAGAGAAAGAAGGACAACATACAGAGACCATATAAATCCCAAGTTTACCACACAGCTCAAGGTATCTGCTTTTCTTATTTATAGCTTTTTCAGTTAAAGGCTAGCACTGCTAATTTTGAAAATATACCTTCATATGAATGACTAGGACCATTGAATGAAGAATAAATAGGAGGAAAATAGAGTGCTGGTTTAATTAAACATCATTAAATTACATCCTTCAGAATGTTCCTGTATTTCTGGGATTTGGAGTAAAGATTCTTAGACCACAAACTCACCCCTGTGAGGTGCCAGGCCTTTGCCTATTTGTAAACTTCTAGAACAGAAGGAGTCTTTGCTACAAATATAACTGCCTTAGAAGCACTATTAGGATGGTAAGATTAACAATATGATTTTCACTTTTTAGTCTTCACCCAAGGATATGTATAGAGAGAGGAAGGGAGGAAGGGGGTGGGAGAGAGAGACACAGACAGGCAGAGACAGAGACATTGGATTGGTTGCCTCTCATACACTCCCTGACTAAGGATCAAACCCACAACCTAGGCATATGGCCTGACTGGGAATCAAACCATTTTGGTGTACAGGACAATGCTCCAACCAACTGAGCCATCTGGCCAGAACATGATCTGCATTTTTTTTGAGGGCTCACCATATGCCAGGCCCTATACTAAACATTTTACAATTGTTATTTCATTTAATAATCTTCCTAGTATCCTTATGAGTTAAAGTATTATTTCCATTTTACAACTGGGAAAACTGAGATTCAGAGAGGTTATATAACTTGTGCAAGGTAGCACAGTTAAAAATCATCAATGCTGTGATTTGAATCTCAACCCTTTGTTTCTTCAAGTTACTAAATGGCCTCAGAGGGGGTGAACAGAGGAAGATCTCCTTATTTCCTAGGCCACACCTTCAACTGCCATCCTTAGTGATTCTTCATCATTTCTAGATACTTCCTATAGAAGAAAATCAAGATATTGACTTATATATGTTTTTGTTTTGTTTTTTTTTAAATAGGAGCCCCAGAAGTCTGTTTTTCCCAAAGAGGAAAAGAACTCTAGCACTAGATTTAAAAGCTCACATGAACTACAGGCTCTACAGTAAGGGCAAAAGAAACATACATTTCTGAAGATGATCCATTCACTGTGGCAGTAGTGCAAGGTGCCGCCTAACTCAGGGGTTAATTGCTTGTCATCAATGTATGTCAGCAAATCACTAACTGAGCTCAGCATAACAACCTATATAAATAAGCAAGAAAAATACCGTTAACTGCCTTTTGTGGCATCCCTCCATTCAACTGTATAATGAACTTTAGCATTCAGTTAGAATAAATTTATAAATGATTCTAAAAACTTTCTCCTGTATACTCCCACACATGTATGCAGCACTACCTTCTTCAGATAATAACAGTTTTCATTTACAGAACATTTATCTCTGTAAAGCAAAATTAATTTCCATAAAAACCTAAACACCTAATTCTCCTTGATCTAATGGTCAACCTTCTGAAAGAATGTTATGCCTACCACAAAACAAAAGGACTTTATGTAGTCAGTTATAATTTATCAGGAGAGACTAATCTTTGCAAACATATCAAAATTTATGAGCACTCTATTTCTAGCCCTAAAACATAAAAATATCTGTTATAAAAATAAATACATAATATTCTGAACTGGCTCAGGATGTAAGTTCAAAAACGTAAAACACATACTCATTTTCTAAAATGAAATGTCTTGATTTTATGCACACATGCACACATACAGAGTGGGACAAAAGTAAATTTACTGTTGTTTGTATGAAAAAAAAGATAATAGCTGGAACCAATTTGGCTCAGTGGATAGAGCGTCGGCCTGCGGCCTGGAAGATCCAGGGTTCGATTCCGGTCAAGGGCATGTACCTTGGTTGTGGACACATCCCCAGTGGGGGCTGTGCAGGAGGCAGCTGGTCGATGTTTCTCTCTCATTGATATTTCTAGTTCTCTATCCCTCTCCCTTCCTTTCTGTAAAAAATCAATAAAATATACTTTTTAAAAAAAGAAAAATAAGACAATAATTAATAAATAATACAATAATAAACTCTGTACTCCTAACTATAAACCTACTTTTGCCCCACCCTCTATATGTAACATATGTGACATATGTCTTTTTAAAAAGGAATTACCTTATTAAAAATTCATTAATCTATTCCTTTAACTGTAAAAGCAAATGATTTTTAGGCTTTTTAAATTTACATTTTTGGAAGATAAATTCTATTTCTTTTAAATTCTTCACGAGCACATATAAAACATCAACAGCATGGTACAATATCTTCATGAGAATAAAAGGAACAACATATTTTTAAAAACTTACTCTTACCGGTAGTTTGAGCATGAAATCTTCCTGACTAAATCGAAATCCAATATCTGTGAAAGTTCGTTGAAGAAAACTGGTTGGACGTAGAACCAATATCAAGTGTAAGTTCCCAGGGAAGGAAGCCTATAGAAAGAAAAAACACAGGAAATAAAGAAAAAATTGTCAAAACATGTACTCAGCTGAGCACATGTCATCAAATTGTAATGAAAGAAAACAAATTTTAAAGTCACAAAAGCCACTAAAAGGACAACTTTAAAAATGGATGTTGATAAAATCTAAACACATGAAAATAAAAATAAAACCAATGTTAGGTTATCAAGTTTAGATCTTTGCAATACTCAAGGCATGAAATTTTCTCACACTAAAGTAAGTCCCAAGATACAAAGAATTAAACTCTTAAGTTTCATTTTAAAGTTAGTGATTTGTACCCAAATTGCATTTATTTCATGTAAGACAGAGTTAGGAGATATGTTCCTAGGGTAGCTCTAAAAGTCAAACAGAGATAAAATAATGTATACTTATAGTAAACAATAGAAGAAAAGTATATTATTAACTCAAATTTTATTTATATTCAAGCAACATTCACTGAGTATCTCCATGTGTCCAACTCCATGTATTTAAATGAATAAATATAGTATCTCCATGTGTCCAACTCCATGTATTTAAATGAATAAATGTCAGGCACTGTCAGCATTCTGTGTGCACAAATTAATAAAATACAGTTCACACCCTTCTTGCAAGAAAATGACAAACTAATAGTGGATCCCATTAATAACCATGATAAGTTAATATCAAAACAAAAGAAATAGAATAATATACAACAGGAAGTGGTACAACTGAGCATCCCATACCTAGTAATGTCAAGAAAGGTTTCTAAGCATAAGAAGGAATTAATTGGAACAACAGAATCTCATTCTGGTGCATCAAAGTTTCCTCAGCTTTTAGAATACTAACACATAGTGGGTGGTCAAAAATAATTGCTAAACAAAACCGCACAAAAGACAAGGAGGGAATTATGCAAAATTAGTGAGGGATAGACTATATAATAATAATAAACCACCACATATCAAATGCTTACTCAATGCCAAGTATTTATGCCAATATTATCATAATTCTTCTTCAGAATAATTATTTGAAGTAGTTAGGCTATCCTCTTTTATAAATGAAGAAAATGAGGTTCAGAAAGTTTAAGTAAAACTTGACCCAGCTGGTGAAGCATTAATTTGCACCTTAGTCTGTGCTAGTAATCACTATACTACCCCATTCATTCAAGAGGTTCTGATCAGAAAAGCTAGAGCAAAATGATGCTTGAGTATAGCAATGGGAGAAGTGCTAAAAGGATGGGCAGGAGCCAGGTCAGTTTTCTTCTGGAAGCAAGGGGAGACTTTAAGATGTTTTCATTGTATGGGGAATCACTCTGGTTTGTGGACAAGACTGAAAGCAGGTGAGCTAGGAAGCCAGGGATGAGACATTGCTGAACTGGGGCAACAAAAACAGGGATAAGGGTAGAATTTGGGAGATGCCATCTGCAAGACATGATGATTGAATGTGTCTGATAAGAAAGGAAAAAGTAGGAAATCAGTCTCCAGATTTCTGGCTTGAGTAACTGAGTGAATGGTATAACCATCACTAATGTAAGGAACACAAGAGAAACACAAGGTTTTAAGAGGGGAATAATATACTGATTCCCATTTATGGACATGTTGAATTGGAAGGGCCAGCAGAACATCCAGATGTTCATCAAATGCATCAGCAAATGTATGTATCAGGAAGGAGTGAAAGAAGTGCAGACTGGGAATGCAGAGTGGAATCAGCCTCAAACAACAGATTAAAGCCTAATAAAGCAAAATATGTCAAGAATGTTTAAAATACAATAATATTTCAGGCATGCTGAAATATTGGTAATTAAAACTATGAAACAAGCCTTATTAAGATATTGTGGGGCAGAGGTATTGGGAACACTCTACTTTCTGCTCAGTTTGCTCTAAAAAAAAATCAAGTTTATTAAAAGAAATAATTTTCACTGAGGTATAAGACCTCACCTCTTGGGGAAATGACATTTAAAATGGGGGATTTTAAAAATTCAATTTGAAGTGGTGATAAAACACAAAACAATTAAGTGGCAATGAGAACTAGCGGGAAAGAGAACTGAGTGTCATACAAGTAAGTAAAAGAGCACAAAATTAAATCAATAATTTAAACAATGATAATAAATAGTTGGCCAGTTGGGATGGCTGGCCAACTGTTGAGTCCTTCAGGTGGCCATGTCTTGCTACCCTCTCCCTTCATGAGAAACTTCTCCCCCTCCGCTATATACTGAATGTTTATGTCTCCCCCAAATTCACATGATGAAAGAAGCCCCAAAGTAATGAAATTTGGAGGTGGGGCCTTTGGGAGGTGATTAGGGCATGAGGCTGGAACCCTAACAAATGGGATTAGTACTGTTATAAAAGGGACCCCAAAGAGCCCAACCAGCATGGCTTAGTGGTTAAGCATGGACCTATGAACCTGGAGATCATGGTTCGATTCCTAGTCAGGGTTATGGACTTTATTCCCAGTGTGGGGAGTGCAGGAGGCAGCCAATCAATGGTACTCACTCATTGTTGATTTTCTATCTTTCCCTCCCTCTCCCTTCCTCTCTGAAATCAATAAAAATATTTTAAAAGACCCCAAAGAGATCCCTCACCCCTTCTGCCCATTTAGGGACACAGAGAAAAGACCTATGAACCAGGAAGTGGGCTGTCACCAGACATAGAATCTGTACTTCCAGCCTCTAGAACTATGGGAAATTTCTATTTAAAAGCCATTCAGTCTATGGAATTCTGCTATGGCACGCCAAACAAACTATACATATAAAAAAAAAAGCCTATTACTATTCTCAATATTAGTTCCTAATAAAAACTGTTATCTTTCAACATGATATTGCTCTTCCAATACCAAATGATTAGTAGTGGGATGAAAATTTTAGGTATAAGCAGGACCAAAGTCCTATCCTAGGGTTTTTTAAATTAGTGCTGAGGAAACTTTAAAAACTACTGGTACTTGTGACCCCTGCTGCTCAGGAAAGCTTCAAAGCCAAATTTTATAGAGAAAAATTAGATACAGAGAGTTCCAATGATAATGTACATTCTAAACTCTATTATGTATATAATGTATGTTTTATTTCATGCTAAGAATGGTACACACTTGCCACAATTATTGTAAGAATTAAAATAAATAGTGAATATAAAAGTACTTTTAAATTCTCAAAAAATTAATAAGATAATTTACTTTGGATTCTTAGACCTAGAACAAGTAAGTTTAGGTAGAAATACACTGGAATATGGATAGTCTTCCTTAAAGAGAGATGCTGACAAGGGATTTGTGCGAATTCTGAGCCTATTTTTAGATTGAGAACACTGATTCTATTTCTATCCCATTCACTTTAGAACTTTTTCCTTCTCCTTCACATGGGTAAATTACTAGTATTAGTATTATTATTATACTTACCTGCTTTGATCCAGCTTATTTTTTCATACTTCACTAGAATTGAAAGTACCCTACTTTTGCCAACACTTAAAGCAAAATTACTTTTATTCTTTCGTGGATTCTAGGTTAATGTAGTTGCATCTTCTATTTGACTTTATTTTTTTTATAAATATATTTTATTGATTTTTTACAGAGAGGAAGAGAGAGGGACAGAGAGTTAGAAACATCGATGAGAGAGAATCATCGATCAGCTGCCTCTTGCACACCCCCAACAGGGGATGTGCCTGCAACCGAGGCACATGCCCTTGACCAGATTCGAACCTGGGACCTTTCAGTCTGCAGGCCGACGCTCTATCCACTGAGCCAAACTGGTTTTGGCTATTTTACTTTCTTTTATGTCATATTCTCTGGTGTTAAATAGAACATCTGTGGATACAAGATATATGGATGACCAACTTAAAGCCTCAAGTTCTCACCCTCTTCCAAAACTGGGGTGGAGGATACTATGAGAACAGAGAAGGCCATGTGACAACCCTCCACCTGAGATAAGGCCCTGGTCTCTACACTGCCATTCCTAGGAAAACAAGGCTGTCCCATTAGCCAGGTCCAGGTCTGATCACATAGCAGGGAAAAAATTACACAGAAGAGAGAAGAACCACAATCCACAAAAACCACAGGGAGGAGTTTCAGTGGGGTTTGGAAGTATACACCGGCTCCTAAGTCAAAGTTTAATGTTTATTAAATCAGTTATCGTTTATTAAATCAGTTATTGTTGCTATTTGATAAAGTAGTTTATCCCAAACATTGACAGCTGTATAAAATGTTCCCAAAGGTAATTCTAAATCTATTCAGATCATTCTTAAGTAAAACTTTCTGATTAGTTTATTATACAGCCTTCTTCTTTAATTCCTTCAAAATGTTTAGTGACTTAATTATCATAAAATGCCCACAAATAAGCTGTATTTTCAAAGAAATCCAGATTTCTCTATGAAACTCCCAAGATTTTTAAAGATGGGAAACAAATTGAAGGTTTGTAAAAACATTAATAAACACAAATATTATATGGTCTAAACCAGTGTTTCCCAAACTTTTGACATATGTGTACCCCTTCTATAATTTCCGTAACACTGAGTACCCCTCATACTCATGAGAATGTAGAATTAGGCACAGCTAAGCATGGTGCAGTGCATATCCCCACCAAACTCCGGTGCAACGCGTACCCCCACCAAACTCTTCCCGTACCCCTGGGGGTACATGTACCACACTTTGGGAAACACTGTTCTAAACAAATACATCTATGGGCTACTAGTTTGTAAATTTTAAACTAAAGCTTCATATATCTGAACATAGGCCAATATCAATATGTACACTTTTCTGACTGTGATCACTGGCTGTGAGAATCTGGAGGAAATAGAGAAATTTTGAGAAGTTTAACCTGAAGGACCATATGGATTCAAGATGTGTTTGCAGATAGGCATAGAGAGACAGTACTTTTCCTCTATACTAAGATATTTATATAACTAAAAGCTTCAAGATAACCTATTTTAAAGCTAGTATTCAAATGAGCAATCAAAGCATGATGCCATCATTATCTTAATTCCAAAACCAGATAAAAACACTACAAATAAAATTACAGGCCAATATCCCTGATGAACATAGAAGCTAAAATCATATACAAAATATTAACAAATCAGATCCATCAATATAATAAAAAGATCATACACAATGACCAAGTGGGATTCATTCAAAGAATGCAGGGTGGGTACAATATCCACAAAGCAATGAACATGACACACCACATAAACAAACTGAAAGACAAAAATCACATGATCCTAACAATAGATACAGAATTAAGCATTTAACAAAATCCAGCACCCTTTTTTTTAAATATATTTTATTGACTTTTTTTTACAGAGAGAAAGGGAGAGGGATAGAAAGTTAGAAACATAGACGAGAGAGGAACATCGATCAGCTGCCTCCTACACACCCCCCACTGGGGATGTGCCTGCAACCAAGGTACATGCCCTTGACCGGAATTGAACCCAGGACTCTTAAGTCCACATGCTGACACTCTATCCATTGAGCCAAACTGGTTTCGGCAAGCACCCTTTTTTAATAAAAATTCTCAGCAAAGTAGGAATAGAGGGATCATACCTCAACATAATAAAGATCATATATGTCAAACTTACAGCCAACATCATACTCAATGGTCAAAACTAAAACCATTTCCACTAAGAATAGAAACAAGATAGTGGTGTCCGTTTTCACCACTTTTATTCAACAAACTGAAAGTCTTAGCCACGGTGATCAGACAAGAAGAAAACATAAAAAGCATCCAAATTGGAAAGGATGAAGTAAAACTCTCATTATTTGAAGATGAAATAATATTGTGCATAGAAAACTTAAAGACTCCACCAAAAAACTACTAGATTTAATTAACCAATTTGGCAATATAGCAGAATATAAAATTAATACCTAGAAATCTATCACATTTTTATACACCAATAATGAATTCTCAGAAAGAGAAACTAAAAAAATAATCCCAGTAACTACTGCAACAAAAACATTAAGATACTTAGGAATAAATTTAACCAAGGAGATAAAAGACTTGTACTCAGAAAACTACAGGATATTGAAAAAAGAGACAGAGGAAGATATAAACAAGTAGAGGAATATGCCGTGTTCATGAATTAGTAGAATTAACATCATTAAAATGTCCATACCATCCAAAGCAATCTACAGTTTCAATGTAATCCCTATTAACATACCAATAGCATATTTCACAGATCTAGAACAAATACTCCAAAATTTATATGGAACCAAAAAATACCATGAACAGTTGCAGCAATCTTCAGAAATAAGGACAAAGTTGGAAGGATCGCAATATAAATATCAAGCTATACTACAAAGCCACTGTAACCAAAACAGCCTGGTACTGGCACAAGAACAGGCATATAGATCAATGTAACAGAAAAGAAACCCCAGAAACTGACCCAAGCTATTCATAGCAGCATAATTTACAATAGCCAAGATCTGGAAACAGCCCAGATGCTTATCAGTAGATAAGTAGATTAAAAAAAAAAACTGTGGCAGAATCCAAGATGGCTGCTCGGGTAGGCAACTAGCCGCAGCCGCACACAACAATTTTAATAAATACAACTAAAATATAAAATGGACATTACCCAGAACTACAGGAAAGTCGACTGACTGGAAATCCTACAACAAGAAGCAAGGAGAAAACCAGAAGGAAGCACGGAGGAGCTGTAAAAGCCTAAGGTACGGAGACACGCGGCGCACGCGGAGAGGACGGAGCCGGAGAGGAGGGAGGCCGAGTGCCTGGCGGGCGTTCCCTAGCGGAAAGGAGATAAAACTCCGACTGTGCTGGGCCCCCGACTGCTCTGAACCCCAGTTCTGGGCCAGACCCCGGGGACTCAGGCTCAGCCATAGGGAGCTGGGCTGTAAGTCGGAACCCCGGGGTAGCGGAGAAAGGAGGTCCCGGAGGCGCGCACACTGCCCCCAGAGAAGGGACGGCCGGCTGTGCCGCGGGATTGCCCTGACGGGAAGGAGACTGGGGCTCCAGACTGCTGTGAACGCCACCTCCAACTCCACTTCCAACTGAACTGAACCCCAGTTTCGGGCCCATTGCGGGAGAGCTTACACTGTTTGGTAGCAGGCGAAAATCGAGGGCACCTTTCTCTCAGAGGCGCTTGCAACAAGTACTGAAGGACCCTGAGTCTCAGGAGTCGCATAGGGCGGGGCTGACGGAAGCCGAGGCTGTAGGCTCCACCCTGAAACGCCGCCCCATCAGGAAAGCTGCCTGCGAAAATGCCTAAACCAAATAGATCACAAAGGAAAGAAATGGAGGACAAAAAGCGACTGGATATAGAGTTCAAAACCACACTTATAGGGTTTTTCAAGAGACTCCTAGAAAAGGCCGATAAAATAAATGAGACCTATGAGGATATGAAAAGGGATCAACAAGAAATGCTAAGGGATCAACAAGAAATAAAGAATACATTGTCTGAAATAAAAAATATTCTACAGAGTCCTAAAAACAGAAGGGAAGATCGCAAGAATCAAGTCAAAGATTTGGAACATAAAGAGCCAGAAGACACTCCTCCACAGAAGCTAGAAGGCAAGAGAATCCAGAAAATTGAAGATAATGTAAGAAACCTCTGGGACAACTTCAAACGATCCAACATCAGAATCATGGGGGTCCCAGAAGATGAGAGAGAGCAAGATATTGAAAACATACTGAAAGAAATAGTGACAGAAAACTTCCCCCACCTGGGGAAAGAATTGGACTTACAAGTCCAGGAAGCACACAGAACTCCAAATAAGAGGAATCCAAAGAGGACCACACCAAGACAAATCATAATTAAGATTCCAAGAGCAAAGGACAAAGAGAGAATATTAAAAGCAGCAAGAGCTAAGCAGGTGGTTACCTATAAAGGAGCACCTATACGATTGTCAGCTGATTTCTCAACAGAAACCATGCAGGCCAGACGGGAATGGCAAGAAATATTCAAGGTGATGAATAGCAAGAACCTACAGCCAAAAATACTCTACCCAGCAAAGCTATCACTCAGAATCGAAGGTCAGATAAAGAGCTTCACTAATAAAAAAAAGCTAAAGGAGTTCATCACCACCAAACCAGAATTATATGAATTGCTGAAGGGGGTTCTTTCAGAAGAGAAAGTAAATAAAGATAAAAATATGAACAACAAATACATAACTATCAACAAGTGAATCTAAAAACCAAGGAAATTAAAAAAAAAATCTGATGAACAATATTAACTGTTGAATATAATAGAATCAGAGGTATGGAAGGGGAGTGAACTGATGATTCTTGGGGAAAAGGGGACAGGGGAATGTGGGAAGAGACTGAACATAAACTGTGCACCTATGGATGAGGACAATGGGGGTTGGGGAAAGGGCAGAGGGTGGGGTGGGAAGGGGGCGGAAAAGGAACACTTGTAATAATATGAACAATAAAAATTTATTTAAAAAAAAAATAAAATAAAATAAAAAAATAAAAAAAATAAAAAATAAAAAAAAATAAAAAATAAAAAATAAAAAGCTAGGGACGAAAAAAAAAACAAAAAAAAAAAAAACTGTGGTACAGTTACACAATAAATACTAAGTGGTTGTAAAGAAGAAGGAACTATTACCCTTTGAGGCAACATGGAGAGACCTGGAGAGTATTATGCTAAGTGAAATAAGCCAGTCAGAGGAAGACAAGTATTGCATGATCAAACTCACATGTGGAATTTAATAAACAAAACAAATTGATGAAGAGGATCCAAGATGGCTGCTCGGGTATACACCTAGCCGCAGCAGCTCACAACAATTTCAAGGGAATACAACTAAAATGTAGAGTGGACATTGCCCAGAGCTACAGGTAGTCGACTGACTGAAAACTCTACAATAGGAAGGAGGGAGAAAACCAGAAGGAAAATCAGAGGAGCTGAAAAAAAGCCTAAGGTACGGAGACATGTTGCGCGCTCGCACGCGCGCGCGCGCGGAGAGGTCGCAGCCGGAGAGGAGGAGAGGGCTGGGTGCTGCCTGGCGTTCCCTAGCAGGAAGGAAATAGAACACCCAGCCTGGGCTGAACCCCCGAACCGGCAGCGCTGAGCCCCAAGTTATGTGCCAGACCCTGGGGACCCAGGCTCCGGCAGGGGGAGACAATCCCGGGGGACGGCGAAATGCGGGGCCCCCCGGAGTCGCGCGCACATGGCGCGCAGAGGACTGAATGTTGACTCTGATGCTGGATTACCCTAGCCGGAAGAAACAAAGCCTCCGGCGGCAGCTCTGAGCCTCAGTCCAGACTGCCCCGAACTCCAGGTCTGGGTCAGTCCCTGGGGACCCAGGCTCGGGCAGGGGGAGACGGAGCTGTGAGGTGGAGTCCTGGGAGCGCGGCGAAAGGCCGAGCCCCCGGAGTCGCGCACACTGTGCGCAGAGGACAGTCTGTTGACTCTGATCCTGGACTCCCCTAGTGGGAGGGAGAAAGAAAGCTCCAGACTGGAGGAACGCCACGAGGAGCAGGAGCCCCTGCCGGACACCGGCCAGCCGGGCGCCAGCAAGGAGCCGGGCGACGGGGCCCCCAGTGGGGGGGGTGCCCCTGAGCCTTCGACTGCTGAGCGCTGGCAACGGAGCCAAGGACGGGGGCTGCTTCCTGGGCGGCGCCGACCCCGGCAACAGGCTGGAGCAGCGCGGGAGCCCACGGAGAACAAAGGGGTGCCACAGGCCAACCTGCTGAGCTCCCAGGACAAGGAGGAAGAAACCAAAGAAGTTCTCAATGTGAAGAAATCAAGTGAGAGCAAATGATAGTAAAATTACTTAAGAAAGAATACAAAGAAGATCTTGAAAAATCAAAGACTAAGTCAGAACTCAACGCACCAGCCAACATTGCAACATAAATGCGTTTTGTTTTGTTTTTTTTAAAAAGAAAAAAAAAAGGAGAAAAAAGGGACAGAATGTTGGAACAGCGGCGACCAGGCCTAGAGTGGCCAGGCACAAGGCAGTGGCAGCTGGGCCCGGAGCAGCAGTGGCCAGGCCCCAGAGCAGCAGCAGCCAGAACAAGAGCATCAACGGCCAGCACTGGAGCAGCCAGACCTGGGGCAGTGGCAGCCAGGCCTGAGGCAGAGGCGGCCAAGCCCAGGGTGGCCAGTCCAGGAACACCCAGACACGGAGTGGCTGGGCCCGGAGAAGCCCGGTCCAGAGCAGCCGGGTTGGGAGCAGCCAGGCCCAGAACAGCAGTAGCCAAGCACGGAGCATCCAGGCTGGGAGCAGCCAGGCTCGGAGCAGCCGGGTTGGGTGCGGCCAGGCCCGGAGCAGCGGCGGCCAGGCTGGGAGCGGCCAGGCCCGGAGCAGCTGGGTCTGGTGTGGCCAGGCCTGGAGCAGCGACTGCCAGGCTAGGAGCGGCCAGACCCGGAGCAGCAGCTGCCAGGCTGGGAGCAGCCAGGTCCGGAGCAGCCGGGTCTGGTGTGGCCAGGCCCGGAGCAGCGGCTGCCAGGCTGGGAGCGGCCAGGCCCAGAGCAACAGCTGCCAGGCTGGGAGCGGCCAGGCCCGGAGCAGCTGGGTCTGGTGCGGCCAGGCCCGGAGCAGCGACTGCCAGGCTGGGAGCGGCCAGGCCCGGAGCAGCCGGGTCTGGTGCGGCCAGGCCAGGAGCAGCGGCTGCCAGGCTGGGAGCGGCCAGGTCTGGAGCAGCAGCTGCCAGGCTGGGAGCGGCCAGGCCCGGAGCAGCCGGGTCTGGTGCGGCCAGGCCAGGAGCAGTGGCTGCCAGGCTGGGAGCGGCCAGGCCCGGAGCAGCGGCTGCCAGGCTGGGAGCGGCCAGGCCCAGAGCAGCCGGGTCTGGTGCGGCCAGGCCCGGAGCAGTGGCTGCCAGGCTGGGAGTGGCCAGGCCCGGAGAAGCGGCTGCCAGGCTGGGAGCGGCCAGGCCCGGAGCAGCCGGGTCTGGTGCGGCCAGGCCAGGAGCAGCGGCTGCCAGGCTGGGAGCGGCCAGGCCCGGAGCAGCGGCTGCCAGGCTGGGAGCGGCCAGGCCCGGAGCAGCCGGGTCTGGTGCGGCCAGGCCCGGAGCAGCGACTGCCAGGCTGGGAGCGGCCAGGCCCGGAGCAGCCGGGTCTGGTGCGGCCAGGCCCGGAGCAGCGGCTGCCAGGCTGGGAGCGGCCAGGCCCGGAGCAGCCGGGTCTGGTGCGGCCAGGCCAGGAGCAGCGGCTGCCAGGCTGGGAGCGACCAGGCCCGGAGCAGCAGCTGCCAGGCTGGGAGCGGCCAGGCCCGGAGCAGCCAGGTCTGGTGCGGCCAGGCCAGGAGCAGCGGCTTCCAGGCTGGGAGCGGCCAGGCCCGGAGCAGCAGCTACCAGGCTGGGAGCGGCCAGGCCCGGAGCAGCCGGGTCTGGTGCGGCCAGGCCAGGAGCAGTGGCTGCCAGGCTGGGAGCAGCCAGGCCCGGAGCAGCGGCTGACAGGCTGGGAGCGGCCAGGCCCAGAGCGGCCGGGACCGGAGCAACCGGTCCCAGAGCAGCCGGGTCGGGTGCGGCCAGGCCTGTAACAGCAACAGCCAAGTCCAGAGCAACTAGGTCGGGAGCGGCAGTGACCAGACCCGGAGCAGCTGGTTGTGGAACGAACCAGAGCAACAGAGGCCAGGCCCGGAGCAGCCAGGCCCGAAACAGCTTGCTCCTCGCCTGTACCTGCCCACGGCTGCCTCTCAGACATGGCTGGAAACTTTTGCGGGAACTTGAGGGTCTGCTGAATCAAGTGATGAAGGCTTAGATCTGGATGTGTTGAGTTAGTATAGCGCTGGGGTGTTGATCTGTGAGTGCCTTGGGTGGGGCCTGGATGAGGCTGGTTGACCTATTTGAAAATGTCTTTTGTGTGAAGTGTATCATTGGGCATGTGGAGGTATTATTGATATGAGAAAATGCTAAGTAACAGATTTACTATCTGAAAAGGGATTTACTATCGGGGAAAGGGAGGGAGGAAGAGACTGAACATAAACTGTGCACCTATGGATGAGCACAATGGGGGATGGGGAGGGGGCAGAGGGTAGGGTGGGAACCTGGTGGAGGGAGGAAGAAATGAGGAACCTTTGTAATAATATGAACAATAAAGATTGATTTAAAAAAAAAAAAAAAAAAAAAAAAAAAACAAATTGATGATCAAAATAGGTCCAGAGATATAGCAGCATGGAACAAATTGATAAATCTCAGAGAGAAGGAAGAGTGGGTAGGTGGGTGGGAAGAGTTTAACCAAAGTACTTGTATGCATATATGTATAACTCATGGACACAGACAATAGGGTAGTGAAGGCCTGGGGTAGGAGGGGGGGACAGGCTAGAACGGGTCAATGGGGAAATAAAGGACACATATGTAATACTCCAACAATAAAGATTTTTTTAATGGACAATCAAATAGCATATCACATAACATAAACAGTATTAGATGCATGCATATAAATCAGCAAATATATCTCGAATCCATTGAGCTTCCCCATTTTGATTTGGAAAAACTACATTCCTAAACACTTGGGAAGTTGCTTTAAGGCTCTCTAATTTGTATGGTTATAAAACATGAATGGCACAATTTCTATGTTCACCAAAATCAAATCCTAGATTTTAAAATTGTAAATCATTTTTGAGAACTTGTCAAAATAGCAAAGAGATGTGGGCAACTGTAAGTCTTGTTTTATTTTGTCATTATTTCTTTTCTTTTTTTTTTTTTAAATAGCATGAGAGAAGAAGCAGTATTGCTTTTAGCTTTATTGCAGGAATTGTTTTTTGGAGTTCCAACATGTGACTGCTTAAAGGCACTCAAGTAAAAACAGAGTATGTTGCCCATTTTCATAAAGCTCAGAGCCATTTCTCTGATCACTCACTGTGCATGGCCCACCCAACCCTCTACTGCAGTTCTTACTGGTTCTTCAGGTTCATGGGCACATAATTAGCTTTCTCTGATCTTTTCCTCCAAAAGAAGAGATTTACTCCCTTCTCCTCATGTGTTCTCTCAGATCACCCAGTTATATGGCCTTATAGCAATAAGGACAGCAGTAACAACACACCTCCATGCACGAATTTCGTGCACCGGGCCTCAAGTTATAATCTAATATCATAAATAACATAATGTTGAGTTGTTGGCATGTGTTTGACCTTAATAAGGTTCAAACTACGGTATCTGTTTAGAAAAGACTGGGGGAAATTTCATAACTCTAGCTATAGAGAAGAGTTTCCAAGGCCATGACTTACTTTTCTCCACACTCTTTCATACCCCACCCCACACTTTAAGAGTACAGATAGTATGAGTTACTTTACAGATCACAAAAAACTTGCCAAGTGACCTCAGGGGCACTACAGTCCTAGGAAATACTCCTTCCTTGTGGTTTGCCTTTCTTTTCCCATATCTATTCTCATCTTCTCTTCCTCAGTTGGTCACAGTCATTACAATTTCCACCAAGTAACCAATTTAATTCTCTCTTTGGACTTTAAATCCACTGTACCATCCTTTTGAGTACTACCTATCATAGCCTCCAGAATCAGGCCAACTCTAGAGATCATCCAAGGTTAAACCATTGTGTCACCAGATGAGTTTAAGATTTTTCACTCTGGTCAAGCACTATCCATGTAAGCAAAACAAATATATCTTCCACTATAATTCCGGGCTTCAGACTTAACCTAATAAATTTAATGTTAAGATATTTGCTGTTAGGGGCCTCTTCAACTAATTCATTTAAGAGAATAATGAACTAATCATCTGAGAGATGCAAATAAACAACAATAAGGTACCATCTCACACCTGTCAGAATGGCTACCATCAACAAATCAACAAACGACAAGTGCTGGCAAAGACGCAGAGAAAAAGGAACCCTCATGCACTGCTGGTGGGAATGCAGACTGGTGCAGCCACTGGGGAGAACAGTATGGGATTTCCTCAAAAAGTTAAAAATGGAATTCTCATTCGACCCAGTAATCCCACTTCTAGGAATATATCCCAAGAAACCAGAAACACCAATCAGAAAGGACATATGTACCCCTATGTTCATAGCAGCATAATTAACAATAGCTAAGAGTTGGAAACAGCCTAAGTGCCCATCAGCAAATGAGTGAATTAAAAAATGGTAAAACATCTACACAATGGAATACTACACTGCTATAAAAATAGAAAGAACTCTTAGCATTTGAAACAGCATGGATGGACATGGAGAGCATTATGCTAAGTGAAATAAGCCAGAGAAAGATAAATATCATATGGTCTCACTCATATGTGGAATATCATGAACAACATAAACAGATGAACTAAAATAGATCCAGAGACATAGAAGCATCGCACAGACCATCCAACATCAGGGTGAAGGCAGGGGGGGCGGGGCAGAGATCAACCAAAGGACTTGTATGCATGCATATAAGCATAACACATGGACTAAGTCAGTAGGGGGATGAGGCATGTGCTGGGGGTGGGAATCAGCAGGGAGAGGTCAATGGAGGAAAAGGACTAATATGTAACTCTTTAAACAATAAAAGTTTTTTTTAAAAAGGGAATAATGGAAGAAACAAAGAAAGGTATAAAAACATATGCTTTTGAATAAGGCCCAAATATCATCTCCTTTATGAGGCCTTCCCCATCAACTAGAATTTCTTTCATATTAGTTTGTATGAACATGTCCTATCACTTTGACCAAGTGATCCCACTTCTAGGAATATATCCTAAGAAACCAGAAACTCCACTCAGAAAGAATATATTCATAGCAGCATAATTTACAATAGCCAAGATCTGGAAACATCTCAGAAGCCTATCAGCAGATAAGTTAATAAAAAAGCTGTGGTAAGGTTTCACAATATATACTCTCCTATATAACTCTTTCAGTTCAGTAGCCACTCCATATTTATTTACCTTTGTAACCTATATTTTGTGTAACACAGTACTAGATAAGTCTCTTCAATGATTATTTGTATGCTGTATTTTTTGTATGTATATCAATATATAATATATTTGAAACTAAGTTCAGCACTGAGAATATATATCTACACTAATAAAAGAGAAACATGCAAATTGACCGCCCCTCCGCTACACCCACCAGCCAATCAGAGCGAGTATGCAAGTTAACACAACAAAGATGGAGGTTAATTTGCATACACAGGCTTGTAGTGAAGGCTGAAGGCAGCATAGAAGGAAGCCAAGCACTGCAGAAGGGAGTGAAGCTGCAAAGAAGCAAGCGGGGTGGCAGAGACAGGAGGGAAGCAGGTGGAAGCAGATGGGAGGAGGGGGCAGAGAACCCCTATTTCTCTGGCCGCAGGAAGCCCTATTCTTGAGGGAATCTTCCTGTAATGGGCCTCTAGTTTATATATAATGAACTAGGTAGGAACTTTCTGAAAGCAGTCAGTTACTTTTGATAACAAAAGTACTAATGTCAGTTGTACCCAATACCACAAAGCACCTAATACAGGCATTTATTGTGCACCATAAATTGTCTATTAAAAGTCTGAATCTATTATTCCCATAATGCAAAATCATGTGTAGAGCTGATGATACAAGTTTGTTAAAATAAAGATTCATATCCTAAACTGTAGTTGTAAAATAGCATTCTATGATAAGAGCATTTTTAGACTATAACACATTTACTCACCCACTGATGGTCAGTAACAAAATCCTTACTTGTTTTTTCACTTATCTTACTTTTGATTCCAAATGTCATTTTTAATGTCTGATTTTTACTTTCTTATTCTTTGTGTGTGTTGTCTCAGCATTTTTAATGATCAAGGATTAAATTTTAAATAATAATATCAATAATGCTATCTTAAGTTTTGAAAGAAATAGAGGGGCATTTAAACCCTGTTGATAGCCAGTTAGTTGTTAAATAAGCTAGCTTTATTTTGCATTTCCCTCAAATATATCTAAATATAACTTTAGAAATTTGTTGGGAATTTAGTATACAAGTGAGCTAATGAAGGTATGATTTTAGGTAGAAAATTGTTGGAAACATATCTGCAAGGAGAGATTTCTAAATTCTAGCCTATAATGAAAAGTCAGTCACTCTTTTTTCCTTAAAAAAATAAGTTGTCAACATGCTAACATTCTATATCTTTAAAGTTTTAATTTGGAGAAGTATTAACATCAGAAAGACTGAACCATTAACCTTTACATTTTTTTTTTTACTTATATAGTAACACCCAGGAAAGGCTTCCTTTTAAATATTGATGAAGTTATCTCCAGACCTTATCCATTATATCATACTCTACTTGACCATGATGAAAGACTGAATCCTTTTGTCAGATGTTATTTTAACTAGTGACCTAAAGCTACTCTGCCAAATGATTTAAAATTGTTTATACAGTCTGAAATAACATGACTAACAGTACTTCCTCATAAAAACTTGATTACATTTAGATTTTCAAATTATATTCTATGTTTCCCTATGTCAACATCACTGTAAATCACATCAATGCAATCCATACAAATACAAGTCTCGATTCTCTTATCTGTCCTTAAAAGCCCCATTCAGCAGTTTGTGCTATAGCACCATGCTGCAGCATTCCTGCACTTGAACTTGGGAACAGGCTTTCCAGGACTGCAGGCAGAGCCCTTACCGCATTCCTTCTGAACCTCATCTTGCCTCCCGGGGGAGTTGCTTCTGCCATCTCGTCTATACACAACAACACTCTTCTTTTCCAATTGTCAATGAAGCATTGATGAAATATGAGCTGCTTCTTGGGTAGTATTGAAAAACGGCAGCCAAAAATCTCTATCAAACAAAGCTACCGTTAGCTGTAGCTGCTTCCATTACTACCGTGGCAGCACTATAAGAAAACCACTATCCCTGATTAGTCAGCTGACAAATCCTTCCCTGCTGCTCATTGTAATTCAGAGTTGACACATCCCCAATTACTTAGCCTGATTGAACCTCATGGATTAGTTTATGCTGGACTTCTCAAGATGGTCAGGCAATTCCTGAGAGTGGAGGAAGAAGAAAAAAAGACTCTCCTCCTAAGGGCTTGATGGGACTGGCTTTCTCCTCTGCTCAGTTTGATTTTTAAGGTGGAATGCTAAGAATCTTTGTGAAGGTAGTATGAAATGATAGCTTGATCTTGTCCTATGTTGGTCTGTGACTTAAAATTCAATTATGGGTGTTTTTTTTTAATTTAGTCTGTTATATGTTTAAGCCTTATGGAAGTTTACAGGTTTTAATTTTTTTCCTTATAATAACCTAGAAAGAACATAACATGCAAATGTTTTAAGATGGATATGATTATCACCCAAATTAACATTTCCCCAAAAGGTGTAACTAAAAAAAAATCTTGTCTCCTATCATGAATTCTGAAGTATAACCTAATTGCATAGTGTATTTTAAAATCTACATATTAAGATCTTCAAATTGAATCATAAAATTATTTTATAGACAGTCATTTAAAATAATATACCACGTGAGAAACAAAGATAGCAGCATAAATACCTAAACTGCTGCCTTGCACAACAATTTCAACTACAACTTAAAGACAAAATGTCTTTATTACCCAGAACCACAGGAAAGCTGGCTGAGTAGAAGTTCTACAATTAGGAGAGAGAAAAGAGCATTGAGACATGCACAGCACTGAAAACCTGAGGTATGGAGGCAGAGGCATGCGAAATCAGGCTGGTGACACACAATTGGATGTGCTGCTTTTTTTCAACCCGAAGGGAGACACGCTCCCGATTACTCTGAAATCCAGTTTCTGGGGAGACCCTGAGGACCCAAACTCCTACAGGGAGAAGCTGGATTGTCAGCCATCAGGTCAGAAATTAAAGGTGACTTTCTTGTAGAGGTGCCCACAGCAATCATTGTTTACTGAATTGGGACGTGGACATGGGGACTTGGAAACTCTGAGACCCAGAGAAGGCTGACTGGCAATCATCGCTGTTTGCCACACTCTAGCCTAGTGACTCCCTGAGATGCTGTCCTGCACAATCTACAAACCCACTCAAGCTCCATGCAGTGGCATTTGAATATAAATGGCCTGCCCTATCACAACTTAACCAAACAATCTACAGCTCTGGTCAGACAGTTCCAAAACCTCCAAACCCCAAGCAAATAGAAGAAAACTGAAGTTCTCCCTGTAGCACCTGCTGAGTGGCCTCAGACAGTAGCTGTCCTGTACCCCAATGGAAATCTAGAAGCTAGTGTATCTAGTGGTCTGTGTGAGACAACACCAGATTTCAACTACTGTCATAAGGGACACATTCAAGAGGCAGACTCAGTGAGCACCAAAGCCCCACTGAAACAAATCCTGCCCCATAAGCTTGTATCCAGCACAGCAATTCTTCCATTATAGACACAGCAGGTCCTCATAGCCAATTGGCCTGGAGGTCAATTCCTCCCACCGACACCAACAGCAATCAAAAACTTAACTACAACAAGGCTGTACACACAGTCCATAAAGAGGTGCACCAAGAGTGTCCACCTCAGGTAACTAGGAGGCTGATCCATTGAGCCATATACCACATTTTCCGGCGTATAAGACGACTTTTGAAACAAAAAAGAAAGCCTGCTCAGATTGGCCAGAGTCAGAGAGGTGGTCTATTAAAAAAAGAACTGGTGTTGCCTCGGGAGTGGGGGGTAGTCTTATACAGCAAATATAGGCCTAAACCTATGTTTTAACTGTAAAATTAGGGGGGTTGTCTTATACGCCGGAAAATACGGTAGGACACATAGCACACAAAGCCACCTTACCAACTGAGGGAAGCAGTAAAAATGAGAAGACAAGGAAACAGATCACAAATGAAAGAAATGGAGGAAAACAAACAACTGGATATAGAGTTCAAAACCACGGTTATAAGGTTTTTCAAGAATTTTCTAGAAAAGGCCGATAAATTCAATGAGACCCTCAAGGATATGAAAAAGAAAAACTAGAAATTAAACATACACTGACTGAAATAAAAAAATTTATACAGAAACCCAACAGCCGACTAGAGGAACACTAGAATCAAGTCAAAGATTTGAAATACAAAGAAGCAAAAAACAGGCAACTGGGAAAGGAAAAAGAATCCAAAAAGTTGAAGATAGTGTAAGAAGCCTCTGGGACAACTTAAAGCATACCAATATCAGAATTATGGGGGTGCCATAAGAAGAGAGAGAGAGCAAGATACTGAAAACCTATTTGAAAAAATAATGACAGAAAATTCCCCCACCTGGTAAAATAGACTTACAAGTCCAGGAGTGCACAGAACCCCAAACAAAAGGAATCCAAAGAGGACCACACCAAGACACATCATAATTAAAATGCCAAGGGCAAAAGACAAAGAGAGAATATTAAAAGCAGCAAGAGAAAAACAGTGAGTTACCTACAATGGAGCACCCATATGGCTGTCAGCTGATTTCTCAACAGAAACTATGCAAGCCAGATGGGAGTGGCAAGAAATTCAAAGTGATGAATAGCAAGAACCTACAACCAAGATTACTCAGAAAAGCTATCATTTAGAATTGAAAGTCAGATAAAGAGCTTCACAGACAAGAAAAAGCTCAAGGAGTTCATCACCACCAAACCAGTATTATATGAAATACTGAAAGGTATTCTTTAAGAAGAGGAGGAAGAAGAAAAAAGTAAAAATAAAAATTATGAACAACAAATACATATCTTTCAACAAGTAAATCTAAAAATCAAGTGAATTAAAAATATGAGGAACAGAATAAACTGGTGAATATAATAGAATCAGGTGCATAGAATGAGGGGATTGATAATTCTCAGGGGGAAAGTGTGTGGCGGGTACGGGAAGAGACTGGACAAAAATCGTATACCTATGGATGAAGACAGTGGGGGGGGGGGGGTGCAAGTAAGGGCAGAGGGTGGAGTGGGAACCGGGTTGAGGGGAGCTGATGGGGGGAAAAGGGAGAAACAATTGTAATAATCTTAACAATAAAAAATTCATTAAATTTTTAAAAATAAATAAAATAAAACCTAAAAATAAATAAATAATATAACAAAGACAGTTAGACTTACCTATACAATGGCAATTTTCACCAGAATCCTTTATGAATACCAACTTTTGCTCTTGAAATTAGTTTGTATTCAGCTTTTACCTTTATTACAAACAGTGCCAAATGGCTACTAATGGTTGAGATACAATTAATTTGCTCTTGAGTATAGGTATAGAAACTACCACAAGCAGAAATGTTTAAAATGTTAAAAAGAAACACAAAGAATAATATATAGTTAGTTACACACTACCATCTCCTATTACCCCCACTTCCTGCCAGTGCCATCAATTTGGCAGTTATGAGAATAAAGGTACCCTGATTGCCCAGCTCTTTGCTGAACATGGTTCATTCCTCCCAAGTTAGACAGCATTCCTAGAAAAACAGAAAGAGGAGCATTACCTCCCCAAAGCAAGTCAGTATTCCTCTGTTAACCCCAAATCAATAGGATCACAACTGAATCTTATATTTCTCTTTTAGGAAAAACAAGATTCTATTACAAGAAATCAATTTGATTAATACAAAATAGGTTTTACTTCATTTAGCCCCATTGATGGGGCTCAACAATATATGGAGGTTAGATTTACTCTCTCCAAAGGAATTTTACCTTTTTTTAAAAACCACCTAATTTATTTGTCTATCCACAATTCATTTGAAAATTGATAGAAAGCAGGAGATGGAAAATGCACCAACTGAAATTCATAAAAATTCAATTTAACCCTGCCTCTTTTTATTACTTAGCTATTTATCACATAACTGTCCAAAGTGTGTACTTCCATGTAATTCCCTGTCTGCAAGACAATTAGGACATCTGCCTGGAATACTTAATCAGGAAATAAAGAGAATCAACATTACTATAAAAATGTGACTACTGCCTTAACTGGTTTGGCTCAGTGGATAGAATGTCAGCCTGCGAACTGAAGGGTCCCAGGTTCGATTCCGGTCAAGGGCATGTACCTTGGTTGCAGGCACATCCCCAGTAGGGCATGTGCAGGAGGCAGCTGATTAATGTTTCTCTCACATTGGTGTTTTTAACTCTCCATCCCTCTCACTTCCTCTCTGTAAAAATCAATGAAATATATATATATATATATATATATATATATATATATATATATATATATATATATATATATTTTAATGTGACTACTTTTGAAAAGGCAAAAAGATATTATACAAAGTCAAGGATTTGTAATTTTATTTGAGCAACTTGTGTGAATCAACTCTTCTCTCCATGGCTTATGATTAAAGAAATTTTAAAATTTCTGTTAAAGAAATTTTTTTAAAGTTGCTGACTTACCTAAGATGAGTAGTAATTCATACTGGGTATGAAAAGAATAATAATATCATTCATTTCACCATTGAGTTCAGTATACAGCTGACCCTTAAACAATGCAAGATTAGTATCCCAAGCACTCACATAGTCTAAAATATATATTCTAATAAAAGGGTAATATGCTAATTAGACCAAACATCTTCCAGACATCCTCCTGACAAAGCCACATTGGCAGGGGCCTAGGCAGAAGTGGTTAAGGGCAATCAGGTTGGCAGAGGCGAGCAATTTGGGGGCAATCAGGCCTGCAGGAGAGAGAAGTTGGGGAGTGATCAGGCCAGCAAGGGAAGGCAATTAGGGGCATTCAGGCTGGCAGGGGAGGGCAGTTAGGGGCAATCAGTCTGGCAGGGGAGGGCAGTTAGGGGGAAATCAGGCCAGCAGGGGACAGTTAGGAGCATCAGACCGGCAGGCAGAGATGGTTAAGGGCAATCAGGCAGGCAGGCAGGCGAGTGATTAGGAGCCAGCAGTCCAAGATTTCGAAAGGGATGTCCAACTGCTGGGATCAGGCCTAAACCAGCAGTCAGACATCTCCCAATGGGTTCTGGATTGGAGAGAGTGCAGGCCAGGCTAAGGGACATACCTCCCCATGCACAAATTTCATGCACCAAGCCTCTAGTATATATATATATATATAACTTTTGACTGCCCAAAACTTAACTACTAATAGCCTAATGTTGACTGGGAGTCTTACCCATAATATAAACAGTAGATTAACACATATTTTGCATATTATATGTTATATACTATATTCTTAAAATGTTACATACTATATTCTTAAAATAAAGTAAGCTAGAGAAAAGAAAAATTTATTAAGAGAAAGGAAGAGAAAGTATATTTATTGTAGTCATTGAAAAAAATACATATGTAAGTGAACCCACATAGTTCAAAGCCGTGTGCTGTTCAAGTATCAACTGGATTTTTTATACTTGTTAGCAACTTAGTACAGTAAAAAGAACCCAGGCTCAGAAGCCTAACAACCTCGATTTTTGTCTTACATTGACAAATCAACTTTCTCTGCTGGGTGTGGCCTCCTGTGTCAGTCAGGAGACAAATAAGAATTTCAGATGGTTGATAATGTTAGACTCCCAAAGAAAAAAGAGATTGATTCCCAGCTATTCTGGTCTGATTGAAAGTTGATGACATGGTACTTCCACAGACAGCCCTACTGTTGCCAGCTCAAAAGGAGTCTATGGCTTCTTCATCTTCCTCCTCTTTTATGAAAGAGAAGTTTCAAACAATGCCACTATATCCAGGTGAGCATAAAAATGAAAAAGATCCTCTTCCCTGTGGGCAGGATTGCGTATTTCATAATGTTTCCATTAGGAAAACTTTTTTATCTGGATCTTAAAAAGCTGGGGACTGGATTCCAAAAAGTGATATATGTCATTTTATATGTGACTCACTTCCTAACTCTATCCCAGGTATGGGGTATGGAGGGAACCTGGAAAGATACACTTGTTAAAAAGTGCTTTTTTTGGATGGTTGGATTATTAACTACTGTTTTAAACTTTCTTCTTTATACTTTTCCATATTACAATGAGTATACAACACAGCTATTTCCAGTTTTAAAAGTTCCCATAAAAAACTTGCCTTGCTCTGAAAGCCATAAGGAACCGTTAGTCTCTTCCACTCATAACTGAAACCATTAACTACTCATTCTTTCCCATTAGATTTTATTTTGGGTGGAGTTGTTTAGCTCAATCTCCTGTATCAACTCTTCTTCCTACTTTCCCACCTCACCATCAAATCTATTTTATTGTCTCCATCAGTAATTTTTCATCTCCATCAGTATCAAAATATTCTATATCCCCACAAACAGAACATATAATGTAAAACAAAAATAAGTTACCTACTAAAAATGCATTTGTACTTACAGAGATTCTTTGGAGAGAGATTTTGATAGAAGACCATGTATCCATTCTTCGATCAAGAATAATGGTAAACCGGGAGTCAGATCCATTTTTCCTGCAAAATAAGAGAAAATAATATGTACTTATTGGTAATAATCCAAATTTGCTAGATACATCCTTACTTCTGATTATTTCGTTTAATTTGATATCTTAACTAAAGACAGTTTTAGATTTGGAAGCTATCGCAAAAAGCTACCTTGGAAAACTAATTTATTCCATGACTCACTATTTAAAATATATTTTTCAGCATTAATGTCAATGTTTAAAATAGGCAACTGAGTGTAATGCAGTTAGATTACTCTAATGGATTTGGAATACTGCAATCATGGGTATGGGTAAACCTTATAGACAGCTGTCTTTCATGACATCAAATTTAACTTTCCATGGTAATCTACCATAAGCCAACAATCATTCATTTATTTATTCATTCAGAAAAATACTATTAAATATGTTTTAATCTTTTGTCTACCATTTTAGGGAATGCAATTTAGTGGATAACAAAACATTTTTTATTGTTAAATGATCTTTAATTGAAATATTTTCCTTTGTAGTTCTTAACTAGTAAGGCATTCCACTGCACCACTGTTGATGTCATCTATGACATCATGAGGGTGGCAGCCATCTGCATTGAAGCCCACAAACTGGGCAGTCCCCAGGATCTCCATAATGGTTACAGAGTTATATAGTTAAACATGAGTGCCACATGTGTCAGACAATATTAATAATCTCATCAAAAATGATATTATCACTGTGCTTAATGCAGTTTTTTCCCTTCTTTCTGTCTCTTAGGAGTTCTTTGAGGTCTTTGACGATCAGGGCAGAGGCAGAAGGTACTACCTCAATATAGTCCTATTTGTTCTGCATGGTCAGTTTCATTGTAATCCCCAGACTCTTCAAATCAACAATTACTCTAACCATGTAAATACCAACATTTTTTTGGAGCCAGACAAGGGGGTTGATCTTGGGGACCAGGGCAGATATGGCACCAACTTCCTCACTGTAGCAGTTAAAGTATATGACTTTGATTTCATTGGGGTTGAACTTTGGCAGCATGGTGGAGCAGCAGGTATTGGAAGAACCCAGAATAGACACGACCAAAGAAAGTTACACCTAAGCCTCCTCCAAGCCAAAAGCTTTTTAAAAGCTAGAATTTATATTTGCCCTAATATTACCACTTTCAAGCTTCAAGGGGTGTTCTGTAAATTTAGTTTTTTAGAATTTGATATTTGTCCAGGAGACTCTTCACAATTTTACCATCCTAGATTTGTGCCCTCTTAGTCTTCAGGGTAAGCAACTGTAAAATGTTTCTTTTAACAAATTTATCTTCAACCTAAATAAGATCTTTAAGGGAGCTTTTGAAAGATTATCTTAAATGTTCAAGTCTTAAATGTTCTCCAATATCAGTAAGTTCCTCCTAATATATTATAACTAGAGGCCCGTGCATGAAATTCGTGCACTGGAGGGAGGGGTTATCCCTCAGCCTGCACCCTCTCCAAATGCTCACCTGCCTGCCTGCCTGATTACCACTAATCACTTCTGCCTGCCAGCCTGATCACCCTTTAACCACTCCCCTGCTAGCCTGATAACCTTCAATTGACCTTGCCTGCTGGCCAAATTGCCCCCAACTGCCCTCCCCTGCTGACCTGATACCCCCAACTGCCCTTCCCTGCCAGCCCAGTCACTCCAAACTACCCCCCTCTGCCAGCCTGGTAGCCCCCAACTGTCCTCCCCTGCAGGTCTGGCCCCTCCAACAACCCTCCCTTGCCAGCTCCATTGCCCCTAATTGCCCTCCCCTGTAGGCCTGGTCCCCCCCAGCTGCCTTCCCCTGCTGGCCTGGTTGCCCCTAATTGCCCTCCCCTGCTGGCCTGATCACCCACAACTGCCCTCACCTGATGGCCATCTTGTGGTGGACATCTTTGGCCACATGGGGACGGCCATCTTGTGTGAGGGTCAATTTGCATATTACCTCTTTATTATATAGGATATCACTTTTGAGTCTATTTAACATTTAGTATTCTTCTTTTACCATTGGAAGAGCTGAAGAATAGCTGCCCTCACTTTTGACTAGTAAGATTTCCTTTTGCACAAATGAAAGCTTTATATATAATTATAAATTTCAACATATGTTCTTCATGGGGACAAATATTTCTAGACCCCTAATTTTGTATTCAGAAATCCCCCATATAATTTTTATAGCTATAGCTGACTGCTTCCCCTTCTATTTCTTATATACTCTGAAGGTGATTATGATCATTTACAATATTAATAATAGTTACACTTAATGCCCTAACCTATAATATTTAGCTCAGTGGGTAGAGCTGATGTTGGCCTGCAGACAGCAGGGTCCCCAGTTCAATTTCAGTGAAGTGCACATGCCTGATTGTGGGCTCAATCCCGAGTAGGGGGTGTGCAAGAGGCAGCCGATCCATGATTCTCTCTCGTCATGGATGTTTCTTGTCTCTCTCCCTCTCCCTTCCTATCTGAAATCAATAAACATATATTTAAAAAATAGTCACACTTAACAGCCATTGCCCTGTTATTACATTCATATGGGTATCTAATATAAAACAAATTGAAAATTGTTAGGAAATGCCATACCTTGCAATATATGTCAAATATGTCAGTACTTTTGTTATCACGTCTTCTGGTATGCATCTGAAATTACAATTGTCTGGAAATGTAATGATCCAAGCGTTGTCCTTCCCCCGACCACCTAAAATAGTATTTAAAAATCAAGGAAATTAATAATTTGTGTGAAGATAATGGAAGAAAGATAATTTTTAAATATGAGAGGAGCAGTTAGGAGAGAGGTTTTGGCCAATGTAACTTTTATAAGGGTGATACCTCTACATAAACCAAAATGGCACCATGCTACTAAGTTTACTAGTAAAAAGTGACAGAGTAGATCCTAAATGGATATGGGGGTGGAGAACAAAGTAAGTGAATATAGTTAGAAGAAAATGTAATGGAATATACAATAAAAAATATAGTTGATATCTTAAATTGGACAACCAAAGATATTGGGAAATAACTGTTTCTTTAGCAATGCTAAGACTTAATTTAAAATGGATAATTGGTGGTTTAACAGCAAGTGGAAACCTTTATATAATCAACTACCTCCTAGAGTCATGATGGGCCTGAAAGGATAGAGGAAATACATGATATTCAAATAGATTTGTGAAGACACAACATAAGCCATAATACCAACAATGGAATCCTATAGAAATCCTACCATTACAAAGAAAGACTGACCATAAATTCTCTGTGGGTTAAAATTCAAATGCACACCCTATTCCATGACCTCTCTGAAGCCTGAAACATGAGAAACATTGAGAATGAAAGCCACCTATGTACAGGGATAAGCCTTACACATACTTAAGGTTGTACTCTAAACCAGTGTTTCCCAACCTTCTCTCATGATGAGAATCACCTGGTGGAGTTGTTAAAACACAGATTCCTGAATCCCAACTAAGAAGTGCTAAACTAGAATTTTTGGGAACATATAGGTAAAATTGTATACTTAACTAGTGCTCTAAGACAGATTTTATATACAGAGCACTAAGTTAGGTATGCAATTTTACCTATATGTTCTCAAAAAATTCTAGTTTAGCACTTCTTAGTTGGGATTCAGGAATCTGTGTTTTAACAACTCCACCAGGTGATTCTCATCATGAGAGAAGGTTGGGAAACACTGCTCTAAACCCAGCCTAGCACATGTACACAGAATACTAGCTTAATAAACATTTAATGCTAAATGGTGATTGAAAAAAATTTTAGGGGGAAAGTTGTAGAGTGGCCTTAGAATTTAGCTTACTAATAGAAAATTTTAAAGAGGTTTAGTTGTAATTCTTACTTGGCTGAATTTAAGTGACTAAAGATATAAGGATATAAAATTCAATGTACAATAAAATATGACAATGGAAAAGGAGAAAGAGTGGAATTATAAATATTCAACCCAAACAAAAGTAGTAATTGAAGGGGAAAAAAACACACCACAAAACAAAACAAAAAATAATGGGACAAATAGTACAATAGTATATGTAAACCCAGCTATATGACTAATCACATTAAATGTACATGATCTTAACACCATAGCTAAGATTTGGAAACAGCCTAAGTGCCCATCAGCAGATGTGTGGATTAGAAATCCATGGTATATCTACACAATGGAATACTATGCTGCGGTAAAAAACAAGGAATTCTTACCATTTGCAAAAGCATGGATGGAACTGGAGATAATTATGCTAAATGAAATAAGTCAGTCAGAGAAAGATAAATATCACATGATCTCACTCATTTGTGGAATACAAAGAATATAAACTGATGAACGAAAACAGATCCAGAGAAAGAGAAGAATCGATCAGATGTTCAAACCTCAGAGGGAAGGTAAGGGAGGTTGGGGGTAAGAGGGAGAGATCAACCAAAGGCCTTGTATGCATGCATATAAACCCCAGCAATAGACACAGGCACCAGGGGGGTGAGGGCAAAAGTAGGGGGTACGGAGCAATGGGGGAATAAGGACACATATGTAATACCTTAATCAATAAAGAAAAAAAAAACAATATAAAAATAGAACCAGAGTTTTTGAAGCATCAAACAGACTGTCCAATCTATGAGGGAAGGCAGGGAATGAAGGTGTAAGAGATCAACCAAATGACTTTTATTCATTCATATGAGCATAATCAATAAACACAGACAATAGGGGGGGTGGCAGCATGTGCTCGGGGAGTGGGGGTGGCCAGGGAGAGTTCACTGGGTAAAAAGGGCAACTTATGTAATATTTTAAACAATAATTTAAAATGATTTTTAATTATATACAAATGCATATACATATACGAACACAGATAGATATTTTAGAAAAGTAAACTTCTTTTACCATGTGTATACGAAATCCTTAAATAAAACAACTTAGTACCTGCTACTTGATTAAATGAGTGACTTGACAGAATCATCCTATATAATAAAGAGGTAATATGCAAATTGACCATCATTCCAACACACAAGATTGCTGCTCCATGTGGACACAAGATGGCCTACAGGGGAGGGTAGTTGGGTGGGACCAGGCCAGCAGGGGAGGGCAGTTGGAAGGGACCAGGCCTGCAGGGGAAGGCAGTTGGGGGCGATCAGGCCAGCTGGGGAGGGAGGTTAGAAGCGACCCGGTTGGCAAGGGAGGGCAGTTAGAGGTGACTGGGCCAGCAGGGGAGGGCAGTTGGGGGCAACAAGGCCTTCAGGGGAGGGTAGTTAGAGGTGACCAGGCTGTCAGGGAGGGCAGTTAGGGGTGACCAGGCCGGCAGGAGAGGGCAATGTGGGGCAATCGGGCTGGCAGGGGAGCAGCTATGCATCAATTAGGCTGGCAGGGGAGTGGTTAGGGGGTGAACAGGCTGTCAGGCAGAAGTAGTTAAGGACAATCAGACATACAGGTAGTCGAGCAGTCAGGAGCCAGCAGTCCTGTATTGTGAGAGGGATGATCGACTGCCTGTTTAGGCCTGGTGGGATCAGGCCTCAATGTGCAGTCAGACATCCCTCAAGGGGTCCCAGATTGGAGAGGGTGCAGGCTGGACTGAGGAACATATCCCCCATGCACAAATTTTGTGCACTGGGCCTCTACCCTGTATAATAAAAACCCAGTTGTTGTAGTGTCATAATGACCAAAGACCCAAAGTCACCAGGAGGGACTTGACACTGCGTCCTGTGACACAGATGGGATTTGATTCTGGATCCCGCAGTGTGCCAGGTCTGGGTCTCATGTGATTTTACACACTGGGCTTCTAGTTAGTAATAAACATTTATGTAATCAGAGTACAGTAAAGGAAAAAATCTTAAATATGCCACCTTAGTTGCCCCTCACTATCCCAGCCAGCATTCACCTAGGACAGTGATTCTCAACTTTAATGCTGCGACCCATTAATACAGTTTCTCATTTTGTGGTGACCCCCAACCATAAAATTATTTTCATTGCTATGAAAGTAGATATATTCTACTTTCACCTATCATGCACTTCTAAAGACTTAGCTGAAAGTCAATACACAAAGGTGGTAAGATTGGTTTTAATCACATATCTAAATGTATTGAAAAACCTGCAATTATTCTCTAAATGTCCATTTTTAGCAACTATTTACACATTTATAAGTCTTTATTAAAAGTGTTTCTCTGCCAAAACCGGTTTGTCTCAGTGGGTAGAGTGTCAGTCTGTGAATTGAAAGGTCCCAGGTTCGATTCCCGTCAAGGGCATGTACATTGGTTGTGGGCACATCCCCAGTGGAGGGTGTGCAGGAGGCAGCTGGTCGATGTATCTCGATCATTGATGTTTGTAGCTCTCTATCTCTCTCCCTTCCTCTCTGTGAAAATATATATTTTTTAAAGTGATTCTCTCCTTCCCTTCCTCTCCCTCTCTCTCTCTCTCTTTCTCTTTCTCTTACACACACACACAATCACACACACACACACACACACACACAATCACACACACACACACACACACACACTAATAAGGACAAAACTAACTTTGCTAATAGATTCATACATTTATCTCATCTAAATATAGTAAAAGTCTGCTTACCAGATAAAAATGCAATGTCTTGCATTAAGTAATGACTGATATCCTTTACAGAGAGATGCAGCTCAGCATCTATGACAAATAAGAAAAAGAAATGACATATATGTTAAAGTACAGCTAGAACCATACACATGATTGCACATTGTGCTAAAAGGAATTCCAGGGATCCCACAGACCTGGGTCCACAGACATGCTGCTATCTTCCCTTTTTTGCTCTTCAGCTACATGGCATGGAAATCTCACTGTTGAAAACATCACTAAGTAAGTAGGACTAGTGTCCTAGTTCTCAGAATCTGTTCCCAGGATATAAACTACTCTCATTCATCAGTAAAAAGCCAGGGGCAAAGGTCCAAACCCTGGATATATAGGATGTCCCTAAAAACTGTATACACATAGATTTTTGAGAGCTCAATTGATGTTTCTTTATTTTCAGATTTAACCCATTAAAATTAATAATTATTCAAAGTGTATATACATATTTTGTACACCCTGCATATTTAAAGGTAGATAGCCATGGAGGCACTAGGGTAGATAGTCACAGAGATACTAGCAGACTGTCTTCTACTTATGATAATGCCTTTTTATGCCACAAAACTTTATTAGAAATTAAAAATTACTCCTCAGATCTCTTAACCTATTAAAGGTATTATTATTATCCCATTTTATAAGTCATGAAAAGAGTTGGAGAGTGAAACATGTGGCTTTTGTGTCACACAAACCTGAATTCAAATCTCAGTTCATTGCATTTACTGGCTATACAAACAAGTGCAAGTTACTTAGCCTCTCTGAGCCTGTTTCCTCACTTGTAAACTGGGCATAATAGCATCTACCTCACAGGGTGCTGTGACAGCTAAATGCAAAATACCTGACATAATAATAGGTCTTTTATAGATAGTATCATATTAACTCACTTTTGATCATTAGAGTAGAACAATATCCTTGTACTCATTGTTCAATATGCTTTACTTGTCCCTGATTTTAAGTGCTGATGTCTAATGTTCAATTCTAGTAAACTCTATAGGAGCCAAAAATCAAAGTCCACTATCTGTTTCTGGTCCATGAGCAAGAATAACTTTTTAAAAGAAAACAGGTCATCAAACTAGGCTATTTTGGATTATTTTAATGCCTGTGGTTTCACATCTCTTATAGAAGCCATATTTTCCACTTGTCTCTGATATAAAAGGCATTCAAAGACCTAGTCTCTAGTGGTGTCGGACAGATGGCACATTACTCTTCTTAGTGCTCCTCAAACCATACACTATGGATGTGGTTTATCAGGATCAAACCTGCTCAAGGGCATGACAAAAAACAAGTCCTCGATGTGTCCACACTAGCCACTTGAATAGGGTATCTGTTACAAAATGACTCACCCATCATCTTCCCCAAATTGAAACATAAAAAAATTAATTGAAAAATTTATTTTGATAAAATCTATGCCATTAAAAATCTGCATAAAAATCAATTTCTAAAAATGTCTTGTAATGTTTTTTAAATGAGGCTCCTGGTATATCCCAGGTCAAGATGTACACTTCCACATTTTTGTGTCTTTATTTCCAAACTGCCCAAATACATTTATTTTTTCAGTGTTACATATTTCCTCAGATAAAAGAATGTGTTTCTGTCAGCCACAAATATGTGTCCCACAATGACATTTTTAGACATGGAGACATAGAAGAAGGGTCAGAATGGGAATAATGCAAAGAGGACTAGAACTCTCTCTGCCCTTCAAGGCCTGTAAAAGTGGCAATGCCACAAATGTTTTCTGCCTTTTAAATAAGAGCATTGCGGAGAAACCAAGATGGCGACATAAGTAAACCCCTAAACTGCTGCCTGGCACAACAATTTCAAAACTACAACTAAAAGACAGAACGTCTATCACCCAGAAACACGGGAAAGCTGGCTGGGAGGAAGTTCTACAACTAGAAGGAAAGAGAAAAGAATATTGAGATGTGAACAAGCTCTGAAAAGCTGAGGTACAGAGGTGCGCGAATCAGGCTCCTGGTGGGTGTCTGGGTGTCCTGTTTCTTTCAATCTACCAGGGAGCACCCATACAGCTGTCAACTGATTTCTCAACAGAAACTATGCAGGCCAAACAGGAGTGGCAAGAAATATTCAAAGTGATGAATAGCAAGAACCTACAACCAAGATTACTCTACCCAGAAAAGCTATCATTCAGAATTGAAGGTCAGATAAAGAGCTTCACAGACAAGAAAAAGCTAAAGGAGTTCATCACCACCAAACCAGTATAATATGAAATGCTGAAAGGTATTCTTTAAGAAGACGAAGAAGAGCCGAGACTGGTTTGGCTCAATGGATAGAGCCTCGGCTTGGGGACTGAAGGTCCTGGGTTCGATTCTAGTCAAGGGCATGTACCTTGGTTGCGGGCATATCCCCAGTAGGGGGTGTGCGGGAGGCAGCTGATCGATGACTCTCTCTCATCGATGTTTCTAACTCTCTATTATCTCTCTCCCTTCCTCTCTGTACAAAATCAATAAAATATATTTTTTTAAAAAGGGGGAAGAAGAAAAAGGTAAAGATAAAAATTATGAACAACAAATACATATCTATCAACAAGTGAATTTAAAAATCAAGTGAATTAAAAATCTGATAAACAGAATAAACTGGTGAATATAATAGGATCAGGGGCATAGAATCAGAGTGGATTGATAATTCTCAGCGGGGAAAGAAGTGTTGGGGTATGGGAAGAAACTGGACAAAAATTGTACACCTATGGATGAGGACAGTGGGGGGCAGGTAAGGGCAGAGAGTGTGGTGGGAACCGGGTGGAGGGGAGCTATGGGAAGGGAGAAAGGAGAAACAATTGTAATAATCTGAACAATAAAGACTTATAGCATTTAAAAATAAATAATAGCATTAGGCCTGGCTGATGTGGCTCAGTTGTTGAGCATCAAACAGGAGTCATGGTTTGATTCCCAATCAGGGTACATGCCTGGTTGCAGGCTCGATCCCCAGTAGGAGTGTGCAGGGGCAGCTGATCAATGATTGATGTTTCTATCTCTCCCTTTGTCTCTCTGAAATCAATGAAAACATAATTTTTAAAAGATAAAAAACAAGGTGTTTATTAAATAAATAAATAAATAAATAAATAAATAAATAAGAGCATTAGGCATTAAAATATTCCTACAGCCCGAACTTGTTGGGCTCAGTAGATAGAGCATTGGCCTGCAGACTCAAGGGTCCCAGGTTTGATTCCGATCAAGGGTATGTACCTTAGTTGCAGGTACATCCCCAGTAAGGGATATGCTGGAGGCAGCTGATCGATGTTTCTCTCTCATCGATGTTTCTAACTCTCTCCCTCTCCCTTATTATCTATAAAAAAATCAATAAAATATATATTTTTAAAATATTCCTACATAATGAAATTCAAGTCCCTTGCTGCTTTGATCAGTAGAGGATAAATTGATGAATTTTATGTCAGATGGCAGATCTAGTATTAATATCTGCCACTTCATTCCTCCCACACCATTCAGGTTCCTACATAGTACAGAAAGATGTCCATTTACTCTAAATTGTGTTAACCCACTTGTATAATAAGATAGGTATCTGGCATAAAATAAAAGGCCAAGGACTAGAACTGGGAGGCCCTGAGCCTAGTACTGCCTGGGTCAGAGATCTGTTCTGAGGTCCTGAGCAAGTCACTCCCTACCCCTCAACTCATTACCCCATTTTATTTTTTATTTTTATTGATTAAGGTGTTACATATGTGTCCTTATCCCCCCATTGCTCCCCTACCCCTCCCAATCATGCCCTCACTCCCTGGTGTCTGTGTCCATTGGTTAGGTTTATATGTATGCATACAAGTCCTTTGGTTGAACTCTCCCCTTTACCCCCACCCTCCCCTACCTTCCCTCTGAGGTTTGAGGTCTGATAGATGCTTCTCATTACCTCATTTTAGAAGTTAAGGTGATACAACAAATGCTTTCTAAGACCCCTTATATTCTATAAGATCCAACGGCGAGTAAAATCCATACATATAAGAAAAAACATATTGATGTTTCTATTGTAAAATATCTTCCACAACTGAGCCAACAAAATAACATTTCCATACCAATGAAAAAGGATGAAATAACTAAGAGAGAAGTTGGTATTATTTTTAGAAATAATAAAGTCATGGGTCAGAAACAGACTGGAGAATGATGTGATAACACATGAGAGGAAACAGAAGATACATGTTATCACTGAGGAACTACAAAAAAGAAATAGTGTCAACTTTCTCCAAAGTCAGTACTGAGTTCCACCCAGCTTTGTATCTGATGCTCTTGAATTTCTGCACAGATTTTCTACTGAAATACAAAAGAACAAATATGATTTATAATGTTCATCTTGCTCACCCTTTAGACTCTTTTACATGATAAATGAAAAACCTAGATCACTAATGCTGGATCAAATCCACATTACCGCATGTTCCTTGTTAGCTAGATTCACATTTGATAGGAGGATTATCAAGCTGTCCCAGGTAGAAAGCTCAATTACTCACAAATGAAAAGCATGCAGTCTCTTTATTTATATGACTAGTTGCTAAACCCTAAAAAGGTCAGTTGAGAAGCCAAAAACAGAGGCACTAAGATAATAGGTAATCTGACAAACACCCTTTGAAAACACCCAGTTGTAGCAGCTTTTCATTTAAGAGCCTTGGCGAAGAACCACGTGCTTATAAAATAAAAAACACAAAATCAGGCACAACTGAAAACAAAAGACAAGAACAGTGCTTGCCAATTCATTCATTCCATATATTGATCAGGAAGCAAAAGAAAAACTTTTATTGTGAAGTCATCACTAATATTTCTTCTAGAACACTAAAGGTAGTTGTGCAAATAAGGATATAAGCTCCAATTTCAAATATGAAGAAATTTTTAAGTTCTAAAATCTGTCAAAATAAATATTTAGGATGGTTCACAGAGGAGGAAGATATACCCATTCAATTTTGTTTGTGTCACTTTCAGAGATAGAGAACATTTGTCATCTTTATACAGGGTACCCTTTATCGTTGTTTTTTTTTTTAAATGTTACATTCCTTAACTTATTTAAACAAGGGTTTGTTGAGCACCTATTATATGCCATCTACTGTTGTAAGTTATAAACAGGTGTTCTAGGTAAAAGCAAAGGTTCATGATCAAGTAAGTTCCGTGAAATATTGAGGTTAAATATACTAAAAAAATTCCCTAGCAAATACATATACTACAAGGATTGCAACTCCTTGTGTGTGTGAGCTATGTATGCAATGTTTCCCAAAACGATATGATTACATATCCATTTGTAGTTGTTTGTTTGGTTGAGTGCTTCATTGGTTGGCTGGTTGGTTTTGAAAAAGAGGGGAAGAGAGGAGAGCAACAGAACTAGAGAGACTCCAGGTGAAAAAGCACTTTGTTCTAGAAAATGTAGATAAAATTATGGTTATGGTATATAGAGAAACCCTTTCCTACCATTATTAGAGTTCATTTGAAATACAGCTGAGCATCTCTGTGGCAAGGAAGCTAGAGAGGACAATCAAGCATGTAGTTGGACTAGAATAAATGATCTTTTATGTACCACTCCTCAAAGAATCTATGCCTTTATGGTTTCAGCATATATTACCATTCAATGAAATTTCAATTCTACTGAGTTTACTAATGACTCCCACAGGGAAATTATAGTTTAGAAAGTTAAGTAAATTGGCATTCATAAGCATTCTCATTTTATAGAAAGCATTTTTAATCCAGATTCTGGTGTATAAAAGCAATATCTCCAACCCTTGAGTTTTATTTCACAGTGACTCTCTCATGTATATTTATCCCTTCCCAGGGGTTTCTCTTCATATAAAAATGAACAGGAGTCCTGACCCATGATACACACACATGTCATTTTGTCCAGGCAAACAAACTGGATAAAACAGCAAAAGTCTCTATTCTTAAGTTTTCTGAAAAATAAGAGGCAAAGATGCAGCATTATAAAATAGAAAGGAAGCCGAAACCGGTTTGGCTCAGTGAATAGAGCATCAGCCTGTGGACTGAAAGGTCCCGCGTTCGATTCCGGTCAATGGCATGTACCTTGGTTGCGGACACATCCCCAGTGTGGGGTGTGCAGGAGGCAGCTGATCGATGTTTCTAATTCTCTATCCCTCTCTCTTCCTCTCTGTAAAAAATCAATAAAATATATTTTTTAAAAAAATAGAAAGGAAAATAAAGGAAACATTAACCAGAAAGATACAGTCTCTCCCATAGCAATCAACCCACTGCCACGGGGGAAAGTATAGTAAGTGATTAGCGGTACATGTCATTTGTGGAGCTATGACTTATAAACAACTTGTGAAGCACTGCATAATGCAGTTTCTATACATTTTTTTTCTGTTCTTAACAATAATCTTTCAAAGTAGATATTTAAACCCTCCTCTTATAGATGAGGAAACAAGCTCCCATTCATGTACTTATTGATTCAAGAAATTCACACTGGAAAATTACCAGGCACCAGCCACCGTTTAGACCCAAGGTAGAATCTAATAAGTTTTTTAGAAGTTGCTTTTATGGTGTCACCTATTTGGTTCTCTAACCAGAGACAGGCGATCAAAACTGTACACTCAGAAGAATACATTCAATTAGCTCTAGATATGACTCCATACCTCCCATTTTCTTTGAGCAGAAATTTCATCCCAAAGCATATCAAGAATGTTTATAAATAATTTTTTTTAAGAAACACCATTATTTTTACAGCCTGAAATCCTTAACAATGGCACTTACTTTTAGGAATCACCTCTTTGAAGGTTCCCTATTGCTGATGTGCATGATTCAGATAAAATTAGGTTTTGTTTTGAGTCCTAAATTCTTTTGCAAGGCATATGGGATTCTAGGAGTATAATTTTCCCTTTCAACATGGATGTCAGATACACTAGCCCATCTGCAAAATGGTATTGGTTTAGCACATGCAACAAATTTGAAGTGATGTCCTGATATGTGTTATGCTTTTAAAAGTGGAAACAAATAAAAGGGTAATTGTGAAACCATCACAAAATGAATCCCCACTAAACTGCAGCAGAATGAACTATGCAGCACTTTGTTCTGCAATGAAGGTACAGAATGAAAGACTCACATAATTCGTGCCAACAAAAGAAAAGCAAGATTGTTGCTAAATTCTCCTTCTGTTAACAACCTACCAGACCTCCTTCCAATCCATTGTAATTCAATTCAGCAAACCACTGGGTTTCTATTTGCTCCTCTCTGCTAGGTGCTGTGGCCCATTGGAATATGAATAGCTTTTCATTTTAAAAAGCTTAAACAACCATGACATAAACAACTTGCCATAATATAGCGTATAGTATGTACTAAATCAGAAATAGGCAGGGGAGAAATGATAACATAAAAAGTAAGAGAGTGAGAAAAAGGAAGGTTTTGTAGATGATGTGACATTTAAGCGGGGCCTTGAACATTTATTAGGATTCAAATACATGGACAGGGAGATAGAGGACTTTCTAGGTAAAAGATACTAGACACTGACACAGGAGTAGTTAAAAAAAATAAGAGACTATATATGGCCTGATATGGTTTGAATTTAGATTGTGGGCAAGTCTAGCTAAAACCAGAAAGCAAGACTAGAAGCTAAAATTGGAGAACTTTGCAGGCCTTCAGAGGAGAGCAAGCTTCTGGAATGTCTTTGATCCAGGATCACTGACTTAACACAAAGGTATTTTCCAAGCAAGCAACTCTTACAACAGAAAAGCAGGGATGTAGAAACTGGTAGACCCTACAATCAATTAGATACCAATTTTTGGTGTAGCTTAATGCAATTCACTGAAGGTTCTCTATGGCTCCAAGTTGTTTATAAACACCTATACAACACAAAACCTTGGGGAGGGAAATGGAAAGCCCCTCTTTTGTGTTATAAACTCCAAATAACACTTGGTTTAAGTACTATTCTAAGATTTTTGTTTGGATCTGTTTGTTGTAATAAATACTAGTAATGAGTACGAATATATGAGTCCTGTAAGTCCATCTAGTAAGTCATCAAATCAGGGGAAGTCATGAGGATTCCCAAAACACAATCACTTCCCCAAAATTAGAAGTGAAACTTTCTGTATTTACAATATGATTTTATATATACAAAATACTAAGGAATTCATACATAGGGACACACATACAATAAAACCCTTTTAGCACAAACAAGTTCAGCAAGAGTATATAGTATATTAGATCAATATACAAAAATCAATTGTAATTGTATTGTGCAAAGTATAAGTGCAAAACTTATACTCTGAAACTGCAAAACATTATTGAAATAAAGTAAAAGTGATCTTAATTAAATGGAAAGCCATCCAACATTCATGGCCATATATAGTCCCCCCTTTTTTAAACTACTCCTGTTGCAACATTCCCTTAATTGTATACAGATTCTAAGCAATCTCTATCATAATCTTAGCTGGATATTTTTTCCTCCAGAAATTGACAAGTTGATCCTAAAATTTATATAAAAATATGTGGGAGACAGATTAACCAAAACAATCTTGAAAAAAATAAATAAATAAAGTTTGAGGACTCATACTTCCAAAGCTACAATAATAAACAAGAGAGAGTAGTAGTGGCATAATCCTATATAAGAAAACCCTAGAATGGCCAGTCTCTATGACATGCACTGACCACTAGGGAGCAGATGCTCAATTCAGGAGCTGCCCCTGAGAGGGAGGCAACTGGTGGGTGCCAGCGGGGCCTCTCTTCCCCTATTATCCCATCTGCCTGTAGCCCTACAGATGGCGCTGATAACCGGCCAGGCCTAGGGACCTTACCCTATATTTTGAGAACAGCCTCTTAGGTTTAAAAATTTAAATCTTGCAAGGCTACTCTAACACAGAAAAAATAGGATGATGCAGCAATGACATGCATGGACTCTGTCTTGCACATTTTGTGATCAGTCCTGATTCTGACATTTATAACTGTGTAACAATTACTAGACTTCTCTCTGCTTCAGTTATTCCACCCATAAGATGGGGAAAATGGTACTACTGCCTCAGAAGGATCATGTTATGTACTACTATTTATAATCAGGGCAAATAAATGTAGCTTCCCATACAATAGTAAGATGCCTTTCACCTGTATGAAAAGTATGGTCACTAGTGCATGCAGCATCCCGGATTGTGAGAGGGGTGGCTAACTGCCGATTTAGGCCCGAGATCCCCTGAGGGGTCCCAGATTGTGAGGGGATGCAGGCCAGGCTGAGGGGACACCCCCATTCACAAATTGCATGCACTGGGCCTTTAGTGATAGACATAAAGATCAATGGAATAGAATTGAGAGTCCAAAGATTAGCCCATATATCTAATCAATTGATTTTTTTTAACAAGTACAAGACAATTCAATGAGGAAAGAATAGCCTTTTCAACAAATGGTAATGGGACAACAGGTTACTCACACTCAAAAGAATGAAGTTGAATCCCTATTTTACACCATATACAAAAAATAACTCACAGTGGATCAAACATTGAAATATAAGAGCTAAAACAATAACATTCTTAAAAGAATAAATCTTTGTGACCTTGCATTAAGCAAAACCTCCATACATATGATCAAAATCAAAGCAACAATAAAAAAAACATAAATTTTGGCTTTGTCAAAATTTAAACCTTTATGTTTCAAATGACACTAACAAGAAAATAAAAAGATAATCCACAAGAAGGGAGAATGTATTTGTGAATTATCTGCTAAGGAATAAGGAACATAAAGTACACTTACTAATCAATAATAAAAGAGCAAATAACAATTAAAATGGGCAAAGAATTTGAATAGACACATCTCCAAAGATATAAAAATGCCATTAAGCACATGCAAAGATGCTCAACATCATTGTCATTATGAAAACAGTGAGATACACACTTCACACCCATGGAGATGGCTGTAATAAAAAAAAAAAGGGGGACAATAACAAGTGTTAGTATGTGGACAAATTAGAACCCTCATACACTGTTCATGGGAATGCAAGATAGTTCAGTCCCTGTGTAAAACAGCTGTGCAATTCCTCAAAAAGTTTTTAAAAAGTTACCATATGACCAAAGTTACTATATATACTTCTAGGTATAAACCCCCCAAAAATGAAAACATTCATCTACATCTGTACATAAATGTTAATAGCATTATTCATAATAACCAAAAGGTGGAAACAACACAAATGCCCATTAACTGAAGGATGGATAAACAAAAACGTGGTATATCCATACAATGGAATATTTTTTGGCAATAAAAAGTAGCAAAAGACTGGTACACACAACAACATAAATGGGTCTTTAAAAGATATTGCTAAATGTAAGAAGTGACAAATTTTGATTTAATTTACATGAAATATCCAGAATAGACAGATATATAGAGAGACAAAAAATAGATTAGTGGTTGGTTAAAAATAGGGGTATGGGATGATTGGGGACTGACCACTGAAGAACACAGTGTTTCTTTTATGAATAATAAAATGTCCTAAAACCGATTGTAGTGATGGTTACAATCTGTGAATGTGCTAATAAAAACATTGAATGTTACACTTCAAATGGGTACCTTGTATGGTATGTGAATTATATCTCAATAAAACTGTTACAAAAAAACAAATAAAGGAAAGTGAAGTTTGCAACAACAAAAAAGTTCATTTGAGCATAGGATGTACTTTCTGCATTTCTCCTTCAAAGAAATTTAATCATGAAAAACAAATAGAAGAGAGCTCAAGTTTTAGAAATATATGTTAAAAGAAAAAAAAGTGAAGGTGGAGCATAAAGATAAACCACAATATCACAGAAAGTTAACATGATTGTTATATTTGGGTATTTTGAGTGATATATACATAAAATTCTTATTATTTTGTTCAGCCAGTGTTGTTCAGTGGTTGAGCATCACCCCATGCACCAGGAGGTCGCTGACTCAATTCCCAGTCAGGGAACTTGTCTGGGTGCTGGCTTGATCCCTAGTAGGGGGTGTGCTGGAGGTAGCCAATCAATATTTCTGTCTCTTTCTCCCGTCCTCTCTCTGAAATCATTAAAAACATATTTTGTTAAATCAGATTTTTTTAACATAAAAAAGTATTTCTCAAAGAGGTAATTAGCATAGTATTTTTGAGTGCATGCTCCCGAGACAGATTGCCTGGATTTCAATTCCATTTCTACCACTTGCAAGTTTTATGACATTGGACAAGCTTGCATAAACTATGTCTCAGTTTCATTTACTGGTAAAATGGGGAAAATGATAATACCTAGTTCATGGGGTTACTGCAATGTTAAAGTTGTTAATACATGTAAACACTTGGAACAGTGCCTAGTATATGGTAAATGCTCAATAAGTAGTAGTAGTCATTGTTATAGAATAATAATAACATCATAATTTAAAATATTTAGTGTACAAGTAAGCATCCAGGTAGTGGCGGACAATGACTGGGTTAGCATTATGCTTATGCAAAGATTAGAGGCCTGGTGCACGAAATTCATGCGGGGGGGGGGGGGGGGGGTGTCCCTCAGTCCAGCCTGCACCCTTTCCAATCTGGGACCCCTTGAGGGATGTCCAACTGCTCCTTTAGGCCAGATCCCATTTAGGCAGTTGGACATCCCTCTCACAATCCAGGACTGCTGGCTCCCAACTGCTCTCCTGCATGCCTTCCTGATTGTCCCTAACCACTTCTGCCTACCAACCTGATCACCCCCTAACCACTCAACTGCCAGCCTGTTTGCCCCCAACTGCCCTCCCCTGCAGGCCAGGTCACCCCCAACTTCCCTCCTCTGCTGGCCTGGTCACTCCCAACTGCCCTCTCTTGCAGGCCTGGTCCCTCCCAATTGCCCTCCCCTGCTGGCCTGATTGCCTACAACTTAGATTTTTTTTAAAGTTCAAACTTCTACTTCTTATTAATTGAGTTAGAGGTCATTTGAATATCAATAAATTAAAGTAATAATGATGACACTAACTTTATATTTTGAACCTACTGACTCTTTATATCCATAAATATTTTTCAGACAAACACTGATCCATTTATTAAATAATATATCAATATAAATTAAAATCTCACTGTAATGTTAACTAATGTATTGAGTAGCTGGAGGTGGTCTTAGCATGCAATTGGTCCAGTTTATATGAAGGAAATACAGAAAGATTAAAGAAAATTATATGTACTTATTCAGATATAAGCAGTTTGTTTAGACAACGTTGTAAAGCATGCCCCATTCTCGCCCTGGCTGGTGTGACTCTGTTAGTTGAACATCATCCCATGCACCAAGAGATTCCTGGTTGGGGCACAAGCCCAGGTTACAGGAGGCACCCAATTGATGTTTCTCTCTTTCCCTCTCCCTTACTCTTTCTCTCTAAAAATAAATTAAAACATTAGAAAAAAAAAAAAGAATGCACCATTCTCAAATACACCAGATTCTTCATGGGTTTTTTATTTTAATGCATATTTTTATTAACTTCAGAGAGGAAGGGAAAGGGATAGAGAGACAAAAAAATCAATGATGAGCGAGAATAACTGATCGGCTGCCCCCTACTAGGGATCAAGCCTGCATCCTAGGCATGTGCCCTTGGCTGGAATAGAACCTGCGACCTTTCAGTCTGCAAACTGATGCTTTATCCTCTGAGCCAAACCGTCCAGGGCTCTTCATGGGTTTTATTTAAACTATAAGCCCACTAGGACAATGTTTGGCAAATACTTTCTTTGTGCTAAAAATATACAATAGCCTCTTTGTGCTTTATGAAAGGAAATTTTTTAAATAATATGACAAAATTACCTTATATTATATAATTTGTTTCTTTCAGACAGTAGGACTCAACTAAGCACAGAGGTGACTTTTACTTATTAGTTTATGGGTATTTATATTGTTTAGATGTTTTACAAATATCATATATAAATTATTTTATTGATACCAGTAAAAATAAGAAAATGGGAAAATAAAAGACCCTTGCCAAAAGCAAAAAAATAAAATATAAACCCACACAAAGAATGCAAGTATACAAGGCATTAGGCAAGAAGGAAATAAAGAAGAGGAGAAACTAAGAAGAGAGAGAGGAATGAAAGGGAGAAAGCCAAAAAGTGCATGATAAAAATGAGGTACAGCAAGTAGAAAATTACAGGGAAGTAATCTCCATCCAACAGCTTAGTGTCCCAGGTTGCTGGGCCTTGCCTGTGTCTCCTGTAGGTGTTTAATTAAGAACATGGCTATGGAAAGCTTTTCCTTCCTCCCTCTTCAGATTAAAAACCACCCAGCGGAGAGAGCAGGCTTTTCTTATACAGCTGCAGGAGCTGCCATTGTCTCAGGCACTTGCCTAACTATTACAGCTCAATGAATTCATTACTCAAAAATCCAATACATGTAAGTAAATTTTCAGAGGGACTAACACATTCCATAAAAAGAACTAAATGCATATGTGGTGATTTACTCTATGTAAAAATAGGCATAAAAATGTTTTTCCTTCTTAAAGCATCAAGGAATCCATGGCAGAGTTGGCTCAAGCTTATCTGTTTAGCACTGAAATCTTTTTTTTTTTTTTTCCTAAACGATTTTATCCTGCCATAGGAAGGGGATTACACACTTGATTGACAAATGGTCTTGTCCAGTCTGGAAAGGTCTTTGCAGATTCCTGGTCAATGTAGCATCAAAACTCATGCCTCTCATTTCTCTTATGTCATCTCCCCCTAGTCCCACACAGACTTGCATGCCAAATGCTGAATCACAAAACTAAAGCAATTGAGTTAGTGATTATGCTTTGTGTTGTTTTCATTTGAGCTTTTGTTTTTCCTTGGGATAACTCTTGTTATTATTTACTTTTTTGTCTCTTAAACTGTTAGGGTGATCTCTAGTATAAATCCATAATGTGAATGAATTAATATATTGTAATTTTTCTAAACTCATGAAAACTTTTATATGAATAGCCATCCAATATGAGCATTGGTGGTCCACAATGCATTACAGTAAATAATTCCCAAACACCTTTAATGTGAATACCCACTATTTGGGGAAACCTCAATTTGTACAACTACAAAAATGAAATTCAGACATTCCCTAAATTCCAATGCAATCCATAACAAAATCCATAGCAGAAAGTAACAAGCTAATCCTAAAATTATTATGGAAATGTAAGAGTCTCAAAATACAAGTCTTCATTAGTGAGACTCAAACCACTTTCTCTTCTGATCTCTATCTATATTCATCATCTAGGCTTTAAGTACCTCCTTTAAGGAGAATGACTCAGAAATTTACTATATACCCAGCCCTGATCCCTTCCTTGAACACCAGGCTCCTATACTCAACATCTCCACATGGACAGCTAATAAGCACCTCAAAATTAACAGGTGCTCATTTTCCCCATAAACCTGCTAACCCTTCGGGCATCTCCATGTCCATTAATTACAGTTCCTGCCATCTATTTGCTCAAGTCAAAACTCTTAGAGCCATCCTTGACTCCTCTTTTTCTCGTACCACATGGACAAACTTTTAGCAAGTCGTTTTGTCTCTACCTTCAAAATATATCTGAAATATGACTACTTCTCAACACCTCCATTATAACCTCAGGTTCAAACCACCATAATCAATTCTAATAGCCTCTTAATTGGTCTCCCCACTTCCACCTTTGTCCCACCTTTAGCCTATTCTACACAGCATCCAGAGAGATGTAAGTCACTCTCAAAACCTTCCTATAGCTCTTCATCTAACTCAGGGTAAAAGCCAAAGTCCTTAACAAGCCCTGTATCATATGGGCTCACCTGCACACACCCATGCATGCACACACACCTGAATGCACTCACTGCTTCAGCTACATTGATCCCTTTCTTATTCCTTGAACTCTCATCTCAGGACCTTTACAACTGTCCCCTCTGCCTGGAATACTGTCCCCCTCAGATACCCCTGATGACTTCCTAACCTCCGTTAGGTCCTTGCTCAATGCCACACCTTCCCATCACTGAAAGTAAGGAGAAGTTGTTCTGATTCTTACATCTGCTATATATATAAAATGAAGAAAGGGTTTGGGTGAAAAATAAATGGGAGAAAGTTCTGTGAGTGATAACTGGTCTCTTAGCTGAAGCTGACTCTGGGACAAGACCTTGGCAACAATAGAAAGGGATACTCACTTTAGCAGCAATCTTACAAGAGGCATCTCTACTTCTGGGCCGACCTCTGCTTCTGCCCTGGGGCAGATGAGGTGCAGTTTTTCTTTAATGGTGCCTTCAGAGGGTTCTTACCTAAGAATATGCTATAACAGAGACATCAGCTTTCAATCCTACTGGCAACTTCTAAGACTTACTAGTAAGTGTCTCCTAGTGCCAAGCACTTACAGCATGTTTGAGACATGCAATGAATAAAATGTATCTTAATTTTCTGATATATTTTTGTTGGTGTTACAAGAAAGTAAAATTTTACAATGCCACAACTAGCATACCTCAATTTACAAGAGAACACAGGTTTTACTGATAACTTAATAAAAGCATCAGCTCTCCAGAGCACAACTAAGAACTAGAAAAAAAGGAAATAAAAAGCTTTTATGCAATTGGAATAGATATCAGAGTCCATATACTAAAGTTGATATACTTGAGTAGTAGACTGTCATGGTCTGACTCATGGTCTATTTACTTTTATTTTGCAGACAATTCTAACAAATTTGGTTAACTCATTTCCTAGCTCATAACAGCACATCAGAGGGAGCAACAAAGGAGGGAGCACAGAGGATTAGGTGGTAACGGCTGGTTGATAGAAACTTAAAATAGCAGTAGCAAGACAGGACAGCTAACAGAGAGGGGATATATTAGAAAAAGAGGCATTACAAATTAGGAGGCAGAACAATCTGTGTCCAACATAATGAAGGGGCAAACAGCCCTCCACAATTTAGGAGCCCTCAAGGCAACACTATACATATATACAGCACATTAAAAAAAAAAAACTAATGCTATTAAAAGGATAACCTTAAGTCATTAAGGAAAGATGTAATTATTTCCAGATTCAGACATCAGAAAGGCAAATAATCTTTTTGAAAAGCTTTCAACCCAAAATGACTAGAGATTGGGGCAGGGATGAAGCACTGAAAATGCTGAACCTCAATTACCCATAAAATCACTTATGGGAACTACTTGGAATATAGTGTAAAATCACTTATGGGAACTACTTGGAATATAGTGTTGCAGGTAAGTGACCCATCATCATTGGCATACATTGTATACCATACTGCAATGTACACGAGCAATTAACTCATTTTAAGCTAAACTCTTAACAAAATAACATCTGCAGAGAACAGGTTTTCATACTTACTTAATCTGAGATTAACTTAGATCAGTAGAGTTTACATTCTTTTGTCCTGCAAGAAATGCAAAACATTTCTTCCTTTTCCCCTCCCCACCCCCATCTTCAGTTAAGGAGAGTGTGAGGGGAGAAAACCTCATTATTTAAGGGCAAGTTCAAATAGCAGTTTTACAGTAAATGTGGGCTACTTCTATGCTAGACTTTCTGAGTTACCAAGATAACCCATATAAGTAGGTTTTAAGAAAGTACTTCACTTCAGTGTTAGATGTTTAATGAATGCCACAGATGAGAGGAAGAAATAAGATTCACTTTTTTTCCAGCTCCAGGACTATTGGCCATTTCACTCTGAATGTTCCACAGAAACCACATACCCAAAACTGAACTCAAAGTTTATTCTTCCATTTCCTGCTTTAATTATATCGCCCCCTCCCCCCCTCGCTCTTCAGTCACTCTAACCAGAAACTTGGAATGAACCTAGTCTCCTTCCCTGGTACGCAAACCTCACACATAGTCACCAAGTCAAATCAACTTTACCCTCTCAAATCCTCAAGCTTCTCTCCTCTACCCCATTCCTAGAACTAACTTGGTCCATGCCATCATACACTTTTGCCCTGCTTTCTACAACCGCTTTTCTATTTGGGTCCTTTTCCTCTGCACTGCATACTCCACACACTGTGAGATTTGTAAAAGCAAGAAGCCCCACTATGCACTGCCACTGTTTACCACTGTGTACAGTGTGCATTGTACAACCCTAGCAAGGGCCAGCCTGTGTGAATGGACCTACTAAGGATTTTGTGGTGTACAACAGTACAACCATATGCAGCAGCCTTGTTCGACTTCCCCATTACAATATTCCAATGACTCTCCATTGCCCTACAAATAAAGTAAAGCCCTTTAATATGCCTTACGAAGCTCCACCTGATCCACCCCCTGCCTACCTCTCCAAATATCTCTCTCTTATACTTTCCACAATTTACACTCCACTCATTTAAAACAAAAATTTTCTCAAACCTACTATGCTGTGGCCTTTCTGCTTGTTTTTGTACATATTATTTCCTTTGCCTGGAATACCCCTGGCCCTACCTGTCCCCACCAAACCATCCCCATCCCCATCCCCCGTCCACTGGGAAATCTGTATGCATCCTTAAAGATTCAATTCACTCATGCATCACCCTTTCCCCTGAAGGCTTCCCTTAACTCCCTAAGGGGAATCAATATTTCTTCTTCTGGCTGAGCCACGGCAGATCATACATCAGAGTGTAAGTATTTTATCACACGGTAGCATGTTTCTAGTAGTCTATAAGTGGACATTATTGAAATGTTCTTTCAGAAAGTTCTGTAGCACAATGAAAAGCTTTGTAAACATATTTTAAGTATATGAATATTTCTAATACATGAAGTCCTTTTCACATGTAAGAGTGCCGTGTTCTAACAGCATAGGTACAAACCACTTCGAGGACACTCTGTTGGTCCATACAGCAAGAGATGGCACTGCTAAAAATGCTGAAAAGCAGAAAAGTACTGCAAGCCTGTGTGAAAACATTTAGGTGCTGGGATGTGCCATAGTACCCAGGAAAAGAGAGCCTGCCAGCCCTGAATAAGCATGGGTATTTGGAATGTGTGTGGTTGCTACCTCATTTGTGGAAAGATACCACTAGGTCTAATTTTTGGATAACAAACCTCCCATTGCGAGACTTAGCACCTGCTAAACCAAATGAAAATTTGAACAGAGGAAGACATGTTGATCCATGGCAGTACTTGGCGGACTGGTCTGATAAGCTCTGGCTGAACTTAAAAATCCCAGAATTGCACCCCGTTCTCAGGTTGCTCCCGAGCCCCAGCCTGCAGGGTCCCAAAGGAGCTGAGACCCTTGGAGCCCAGAACCTGCAGCACCAACCTCAAAGCTTAGAAGCTCATCACAGATGGCAAGTGACCAAGCTCACTTTGTGCCTCTCACACCCCCAAAGCATACCGCGACGGCAGCAGAAAAGGTTTTGTGGGTTTGGTGGAGTTTGTTTGTCCTTTCAGCCCTCGTAGCGAGGACCCCACGAGGTAGGAAGCTCATGGACCAAACAAGAAAGATGCACTAACCCGGTCGCAGGCGCCACTGCTTCTCTTCAACTCCTCCAACTGTGGTGCAGTCCGTCTCAGAGCCCCGGTGCCTTTTTCTGACTTTGTCCGGAGCCCCTCCCCGGACCCCCCCACGTAATATTCAACGCCCGATCATCGCTTTTCCAGCCTTCTGGGAATATTCTAGACAAGTGCGCTCACGGAAAGCTGGCTTCTAGTTTGCCGGAAGCGCATTTGGAAGAAGATAACCCTCCATCCCCACCTCTCTGGAGACACACAGAAAAGTCAAAGGAGAGGGTACCTGAACCAGCCCCAGGGGACACATGCTCACCTGGCTGCTCACACTTTCTCACGGGGCGCCTGCAGCCCGACGGGGAAGAGGTGCATCCTGCAGCGCAGCAGCAGCAGGAGGAACTAGGGATCGAACAAGGGATGGGGAGCGCCACACAGTGGGGACCAGGGTGCCTGCGCTGGGGGCAAGGGAGGACAAAGTGTGCTCGCCAAGCTAGGCGGGCTGAGGAGGGAGCAGGCTGGGAGAGAAGCAAGCTAGTTAGGGGCCAGGGCCACCCGGTGGCGCGCACAGCAGGGTGCCTACCTGCGATGAAGACCGAATGCAGGAGGCAGAGGTAGCTCTGGCCATACCGCTCCGTAAAGTCCATGCGCTCCAGGGCCACGGCCATGTCCACCTGCAGGGTGATCGCCTGGGCATCGGGCACGGACACGCAGGCGTGCTGGTCCGGGGGCAGATCCGGGGTCCTGGTGCCCAGCTCGGTGGTCTGTGGCTCGGAGGCCTGAGACACGTGCTGCTCCTCCGGATCTGGCGAGCCCAGGTAGGGCTGGGGACCATCTTCCGCCATCGGCACACTGGGGTCCGGGCTGGGACCACCACACCAGCTGTCCGCCTCTGAAGTCTGCCCCGGGTCGGTGCCTGATGCCCGCACCACCAGAGGGGTCCTGCCCCCGGGCCCGCTCGGTCCCGCGGTGGCCAGCCCTCCTGCCAGAGCCCGCTACTCGGGCCAGGGGCGCCAGAGGCCGCTGAGTGTGGTGATCCCGGAGCCCGGGAACTTGCTCAGAGTTTAGGGCCCGGTGGAGCGCTTCTGGCCACCAGCCACCTCGAAGGCAACTCTTCCAGGGTGCGCACACGCGCCCCCGCTTAGCTTCCTGGAGGATGCGAGGAGGCGGGGGATGTGGAGGAGGGGCTCAAGTAGCCAAAAGGGAGAACCCCTGCGGCGTCGCCCATTGTCAGGGAGGGAAGGCCGGGCCAGGCTAGCACACGTGGTGGGAGGAGCCCGCCCCGTCCTCGCACTCCCATGGCAACTCTGGCAAATCTTGGCGGTTCCTTAGCATCCCTGCCCGCACTGGACAGAGCAAAGATTCTCCACTGGGGGAGTTGCTCGGTGCGGACACAGGCAGGTGGCCCTGCCAGGACTGCTGTCCCTGCCAGCGCCAAGTGGAGGCCGGTCCTGGACAACCTGAAAGAGTCTATGCTGAAGCCGAAATATGCCCTCCCCACCCCCAATGTGCGCGCGCAAGCCCCCCACCCCCACCCCCACACACTCATTCCTGTCTCCTGGGGATGCTAAATCCCTTGCCCTCCAGATCCCGGATTCTTAAACTCCAGGTTCCTAGGAAGTCCCCTGTATAGATACCTGGGCTGCAATCCCTCAGAGCCTTGAGAATCCTCACAGGTCTTAGAGAGGGCACAAGAACACAGGAAGGCAAGGGGAGGCGATCCTTAAACAAGATTAGTAAGAAAGAAAAGGAGCTAGAGCTCTTTCCTTTCCCCAACGCCCCCAAAGACGGGGCAGAGGAAAGAAGGAGCTCTGTGGGCCTGGAATTAAAGGAGTGTGCAGGGGCCCTGCCCGAGGAAGCTGGAGTGGGCTAGAGGAGGCCAAGGGGTGTCAGCATAAAAGCTATGCAAGTCTGAAAAAAACAATTCAATGCCAAATGGTTCTCCCAGCTCTGCTCCAATGCCAGAAGTCTTCATGGCAAGCGCCACCCTTTACCCTTTTCAGAATGGTCTGTCAGGAGAGTGACCTGATATTATATAGGTAATAATTCCAAGTAAATCTTATAAATACTCTATGGGGAATCACTGATGCATATTTGAGGAGAAAGGGTCCACACACAATGCACAATAAGCAAGAGTGAATAGGGAAGGAACGCACACACACACACACACACACACACACACACACACACAATTTCCCTTCTAGCCAGTTTAAGCTCTATCTATGTGTCAAGTCAACAGGCAGAATGTTTGCCAGCCTCTATCTTGACTATGTGCAGAGGGGAGAGGAGCAACTCCTTATAATTGTCCTCTCTGTTGTGAACAAGATGGCATGAAGTCCACCAATGCTACAGTCGTTCTTTTATAAGTATTTAAGTAAAAAGTAAGAATTGCAGTCTATAAAAGTACTAGATAACTATATAGGAGGATATTTTTTTTATAACCATGGGGTGGAGAAGGCTTTACTTAGCATAATAAGAAAGGTATGCAATTGATCCACATAGGGAAAGACACTCTGCTATATTGTCAAGTGAAAAAAAGTAAAATGCAAAACCATATTAATAGTTTGGTAACACTTTTTGAATCATATATATATATATATATATATATATATATATATATGAATAAAAAAATGGTTGGGAAGCACATAAACCCCTAATAGTAGTGGCACCTGGAAACTGAAATTGACAATTGAAACAATTAAATGGAGAAAAAATATTCTTAACATCTATATGCAAAAGAATACATAGAACCTGCACCACACATCATGTACAAAAATTATTCAAAGTAGATCACTCATCTAAATGTAAGAGTTAAAATTACTAGAAGAAAACAAAGGTATAACTAATCTTGAATTGGACAATGGTTTTTTATACCATGCCAAAAGCACAGACAGCAAAAGAAAAACTAGATAAAGTTGATTTCAATAAAACAGTTTTAATGTGTGTGAACAAACACTATCAGGAAAATGAAAAGACAGCTCAGAATGGGAGAAAATATTTGGAAATCATATATCTGACAAGAGTCTAGTGTTTAAAATATATAAAGAACTCTTACAACTCTAAGATAAAAGACTAATAAAGTAACTTAAAAATGAGCAAATAATTTAAATAGGCATTTCTGAAAAGAAAATACACAAATGGTGGAGAAGTACTAGGTGTACTGGTTAATAATGGCAGAGTTTGTAATCAAAGAAAACATGGTGATTTCAAGAGAAACATCAAAAGTGCTTTACTGAAAGTAATGTCCATGGTTAACTACACATTTCCCCCATCTTTCAGGTAATTTGTGGATACTGTCGCAATAGAACATTTTTGTTTTGAGGCAAACCATAAGAGACCCAATTTTCCACTTCTTTGTGTTTTGAAGTGCTGCTCAGAAAGTGCATGTGCCATCAATCAGAACAAGTGGTAATCTGAAGGAGCAAGGTCTGGTGAATATAGCAGGTGGGTTAATACTTCTCAGGCAAAATCTTTTAACATTTCTTTAGTTTGAAGTGTGTGATGGTGTGTCATCATGAAACAAAATTACTTTGCCGTGTCTTTTGGCACATTCTGGGTCATTTCACGATCAAAGCGGGTTCAAATTGATAATTTATTGTCAGATCAGTATTAATGGTTTCACCTGGTTTTAGAAGCTCATAATACACCACATCTTCCTGAACCCACCAAACGCAGAGCATTTCGGAAGTGATTTGGCCTTGCAGGCAATGTTGATAGTTGGCCTGGATCAACCCATGATTTTGTGCATTTGGATTCTCAAAATAAATCCACATTTCATCGCCAGTAACAATTCAATGCGAAAAAGACTTTCTTCCGTGCCTTTGAAGCAACATTTTACTGCTGACTTTTTGGTTTTCCATTTGACTTTCATTCAGTTGATGTGGCACCCATTTTCCTTCTTTTAAAACAGCAGGTTCCCAACCTATGGGTCTCGACCCATTTGGGGGTCAATGGACCCTTTCACAGGGGTCGCCTAAGATCATCGGAAAATGTAGCAATGTAGTTTACTGTTATTATGTTAAGACTGTTACATATGCTATACCATGCTTCAAGACAAATTTTCGTTTATTTGTAATTAGAAATAAATATTTCACAATATATTATGACATATTGTTTTTGTGATTAATCACTATGCTTTAATTATGTTCAATTTGTAAAACTGAAAATACATCCTGCATATCATATATTTACATTATGATCAAAATTACAGTTATGAAGTAGCAACGAAAATAATTTTATGGTTGGGGGTCACCACAACATGAGAATTGTATTAAAGGGTCTCGACATTAGGAAGGTTGAGAACCACTGCTTTAAAATCTTTCCCATTGCTTGTAAACAACCGGAAATTGTTTGCTGAGCAACATTTAAATCTTTCTGCAAGTTGTTTTTGAGTTTGGCAAGCATCTTTAACCAATAATGCTTGTAATTGTTGGTCTTCACACTTTTTTGGTTGACCTGGACGTTCTTTGTCTTTCACATCAAAATCATTACTTTTAAAGCATTTAAACCAGTGTTCACAAGTATCTTGTGAGCATGTTCACCATAAGCTTCCCGAAGTATACAATAACATTTTTTCTTCAAAATAAGCTAATGAATTAAAACCTCCCGCAAATGCTTTTTTTTTGGCAAAAAATTCAACATTTTTAAGCGTAAAAATATCTATGATGTTAACACCTTCAGCAAATTTGACATATGAAGTTTTGAAGCTTGCTGTCAAAACAACAAAATAGTATACATATCAAACATATGTGTAACTCCATCTATTGAAAAAAATCTGCATTATTAACTGGTACACCTAGTACATGGAAAGATGCTCAATATCATTAGCTATCAGGTAAATGCAAGTCAAAACCACAATGTAATACCACTCACCCACTAAAATGGTTATAAAAAAAATACAGATAATAACAAGTGTTGGCAAGAATGTAAAGAATATGGAAAACCTGGGGGAGGGGTGGGAAGAGATTAACAAAAGAATTTATATGCATATATGCATAGCCCATGGACCCACACAGTAGTGAGGTGAAGGCCTGGGTGGGGTGGGAGCTGGGTAAAGGGGAGTAAAAGGGGGGAAATGGGAGACAACTGTAATACTCTCAACAATAAAAATAAATTTTTAAAAATAAAAATAAAAGTGAGGTCATAAAATAAACTAATGAATAAAATAGAATGAATGGCATGGAAACATGGAACAGACTGATAAATTTCAGGCGGTGGTGGTGGGAGGCAGGAAGAGATTAACCAAAGAATTTATATGCATATATGCATTGCCCATCAACACAGACAGAGGGTGGTGAAGGAATGGGGGAGGGGGGATGGGAACCAGGTGGAAGGGGGCACAAGGATAGAATGGGGACATCTGTAATACTCTCAACAATAAAAATAAATTTAAACATCAAAAAATAAATAAAAAATGGGGTCATTCAGGAAAAAAAAAACCCCACAACTTTATTCATTGTTGATGGGAGTATAAATTATTGCAGTCATGTTGGTTAAGAGTCTGGCAGTTTCTCAGAAAATTAAATATAGAGTTACCATATAACCCCAGCAATTCCACTCTCAGGTATCTATTGTACCAAAGAGGGATGAAAATGTCCCCACACAGAGACTTGCATATAAATGTTCATAGCAGCATTATTCATAATAGCCAGAAGGTTGAAACAATTTAAATGTCTATCCTTACAATGGAATATTGTTTGGCTTTAAAAGGAATGAAATTCTGATACATGCTACATGGATGAACCTTGAAAATAATATACTTAAGTGAATAGTGCCAGTCACCAAAGGGCGGGGTTGGGTTGGATGGCGGGCAGCAAAAAGGTAGAACATGGGAGACATCTGTAATACTGTTAATAAAAAAATAAACTTTAAAAAATGATTACTTGCTCTTTCCAGGTGGCTCAGTTGATTGGAACATTGTCCAGTACACCAAAATGAAGTGGGCTCAATCCCTTTTCCAGGCCTGTACAGGAGGCAAAAGATTAATGTTTTTCTCTCACATGGATGTTTTTCTCTCTCTAAAATCAATACACATATCCTCAGGTGAGGATAAAAAAAATGATTACCAGTGTTGTGAAGCTTTGCCACATTCCCTAAGCCAGATACCTTCTCTCCTATCTCCTTCATACTGATTATCATCATGTGTTGTAATTGCTTGCAGGTTGAAGATTTAGTTAGGTTCTGAGGTCTTGGAGGACAGGAGAAATATCTTATTAAATGCTGCCTTCCACGACCTGGCATATAGAAGGCACTTGAAGTGTGGGTTAATTGAATGGATGAATAAAGTGATAATAGATGAACAACAGTTCTTTAATTTTACTGTGGCTGCTTATTTGAAAGACACTAAATGAGGTCAGGGTTTTTCAGGCTTAAGAAGAAAATGCATAGCTACAATTCAATCTTCCCAAATTTACATAGCTCATTCAGATCCATTGACACTGAATTGCCATAGGCCTTAAAGTGTAAACTAACATCTTTGGAAATAAGGTCCTTTGGGATTTCATGAATGTCCTTGGATAAAGTCTGAGGATAAATTAGCCTTATAACAAATGCCTCTTTCTAGTAACAGTGATAAAGTTTCACCTAATTTGCCAGAACCCATAGTTCTCAACTCTCCAAGGTAGAACAGAGGGAATTTTAGTGACAGGGAATATTATTTTATTATAGTAAATTAGGCATAGGTTTTGAGAAACTGCAATCTCTGAAATGCTGAAAGAAGAAGGTGACAATAAAGTTAAAGGTATCCTAATTTGCTCATTATAACACTGATTTTGAGAGGTCCTGCAGAATTCAGGAAGTCTATTAACATGTGGGAGGATTACCAACAAAAACTTATTTGTGGAATAGGAATAATAGCAACCTCACAATTTGAATAGATTAAATATGATCGTATTCTAGAAAGGGCTGTATTAAATTTCATATTGCCTGCGCATACTTCAATATTCCTATAGAGAATCTCCCTTGCCCCACTCTAAATCCATGTGGTTAAGACAAGATGGCCAGTAACCCACTCCCCACCCCACCCGTACCCCTGATCTATCCAAGGTGGGGAGGAGACACAGGCCTAGTAAATTAGTGTATTCAGGGGTTTGCCACTGTGATGGGTTTAAATTAATGAGACACCATCCCAGGCCTTTCTGGAAGCAGTGAAAGGGAGAATAGCACTTCCCTAGGATTAGTTATAGGGGTGAGGTGAACCTGGGGCTGCAAATAGAGGCTGCCTAAGAATTAAACAAAAGCAATAAAAGCAGTTTGGCTTAGTGGACTGAAGGGTCTGGGATTCAATTCCAGTCAAGGGCACATACCTCAGTTGCAGGCTCCTCCCCAGCCCAGAGCATGTGCGGAAGGCAACCAATGGATGTGAGAGAAACTCATCAATATTTCTCTCTGTCTTTTCCCTCTCTCTTCCAGTCTCTCTAAAAATAAATGGAAAATATATCTTCAGGTGAGGATTAACAAAAGTAAAAATAAAATAAAAGCAGTTATTTGAAGACCTGGATCCAGCCATACCAAAAACAAAACAAAACAAAATTCCAACCCCCAGATTTTTCAGTTACATAGAGCAATCATTTTTCCCCTCTGCTTAAACCAGTTTGCAATTGAGCTTCTATAGTTTACAACCAAAAGAATCCCAACTAATGCATTATTATTAATGATACATATAATATAATTTAACTGTGGATTGGCATTGTGAAACCTTCTAGATGCATATATAAACCCAGGGAAGCATGTTAAATACTGGGGAGCCTCTTTGATACCCTGGGCTAATTAAGTTCAAATTGGTTAATGAACTACTTAATGTGACTCCAGGCCCTGACATTGACTTAAAGTTTACCCTTTCTCGGGAAATTGCACAGAAATATTTCATTTTCCAACATTTTTTAATCATTTGTTATCATTTTAACAACCAAAATTTTGACTTCCATGGAAAACATTGTTTCAGAAGTAAATATTTTCATTTCTGTTGGTTATTAAAGTGGCTGCTTCCAACTTTGCTCTGTTCTGAAGACCAAATGTTTTTTCTTCTGTTTTTTCATTTTTTTAGATAAAATTGACAAATAAACCAAATACTTCTTAAATGCTTTAAGAATATTTTCAATGCAATTATATTTGTAGCAAAGCAAACAACTACTGCTGTAAATGCTGGCAGTCATTTTATAAAATGTTCTGACTATGATAATATATTGGAAATGGAAATATTAACTACTTGGGACAAATTTGAGTCAGATGTAGAAATTTTGAATCAGTACCTTCCAGCTCTTTAATTTTTTACTAGAACTGCCTTTTTCCACATTAGCCATGATGAGTTTAGGCTTCAACAATTAAATGGAAATAAATTGTTTACTACTGAATTTCTGTACTAACCAATCAAATATTTATTTAGCTGAATTGGAACTCAAGACTGGCATCTGAAAAAGATGATCAAGTTAAACAGCTTGATTTAAGAAAACCACTTTCATCATAGTGGTCACATGAGGATAAAAAAGTACATGAAATAGACCCAAGCTGACGTCCATAATTATACATAATATTTGTTATTTCTCCAATATATATATTCATTCATTCTTTGGTAACGGTGACCAATTAAAATTATATAATGTGTTATTTACTTTGTATAAGGTCAATTTTAAAGATCTAAGTTTTTATAAATTTAGCAGGTCACCATCTTAATTTGATATAAGCCAGACTTGCTGTTACTACTACCACTAATAAAATGAATAAGTGTACCATCTTCATTTGCACATTTCATCTTCATTCACACTTGCAAGTACTTTTTCATTTTTCATCTAGTGAGCCTCCAAACAAACTTGGAAGGAAGGCACACTTTATCCTCTTTTCAGATAAGAAAACAGATTTAGAGAGACTAAGAGAGTTGCCCAAGCTCATGCTGTTAGTCTTTAGCACAATTAGAACTAGACTGTAAGCTTATTAACTACTAATTGAATTTCTGTCTCCATGGATTTTTCTATTCTGGACATGTTTATTTAAGTGGAATCATACCTTTTGTTCCGGACTTCTTTAATTTAGCATAATGCTTTCAAGGTTTTTCCATGTTGCAACATGTATTAGTGCTTCATTTCTTTTTATGGCTGAATAATATTTCATTGTATGATATGCCACATTTTGTGTATCCATCCGTCATTTGATAGGTACTATGCTTTTTTTCATATATAAATATTGAAACCTTGATATTTTTTAACTAAAAATATTTTTCTCCTTAGAACAGTTATTTTAAAAATAGAATCTCAAGATATGAGTAAAAAAAGTATATCCTACACTAAAATTTCAAACCAGAGATACACTCATTTTCAAAGTGTTTTGAGGACCTCTCTCTTTTGTGTAAAACCCTTCGAAGGTCTCTTACTGTTGTTGCAATGACTGATTCAAGGTTAATTGTGAAGTTGAGCATCTTTTTCTGTTTCCTAATAATCTAGCTATTCTCCTTGAGTCTGTTTTCAGAAGCCTCTGATGAAATAAACTTAGAATGGGGTGTGGATATTAACATAAAAGGACTGTGAAAGGAGAAAATAATGATAAGGAGATGATGAGAGAAGAATGGGGGTTAAGGATGTTCTTAGGCCCACTTCCCAGAGCTTCCCCTTGAACTTGACCACCTCCTTTCCCTGATGTAGGTTCTCTTTTTTTCCTTCTTCTCTATTTCCATCCGGGCCAGATCTCTTTGTTAAGATACTATCCCTCCTCCTCTATGATAATTTATTCTAACAAGGACCTTCTTTTTCAGTCATCTTATCTGGAGGCACTCGAGCCAGAAGGACAGAACAGCCTCATCTCAGCCTCTCCCAGGAAGAACATGTGATAGGAAATAAAATGATAACCATATTTCAATTTTTGATAAAATACTGATATTTTAGTGTAACTAGAAATACATTTGCAGCTGAAGGAGAATTCCACCACCACTACCAAGCCATGGAGCTAGAGGCCTAGGACATCAATTAAAATTTAACACTGAGCCCTAGCCAGGTAATTTAGCGAGGTAGAGCATTCTCCTGATACAGCAGCATCGCAGATTCCATCCAAGGTTGCAGTTTGATTTCTGGTCAAGACACATAAAAGAAGCAACCAATGAATAAGTAAAAAAAAAAATACAGCTCTCTCTCTCTCTCTCTCTCTCTCTCTCTCTCTCTCTCTCTGTCTCATCATCATCATCATCAAAAAATTAAATCTACCATTGAACTAGATCTCTTCCCCAACCTTCTTCCCAATGTTTAACCAAGGCTATTCCATGCAAAAGTTAGTCTGAGTGATTTGAAATTGCAGGTGGAATGCACTATTTTTCTTGTTGTAAGAGTCCACACAGCTTTTTAAAAAATTTATACATATACAAAGATGAAGAGAATAGGAAAGGGCCTCTGAAAAAAAGACGAGATTTTAACACAATTTGGAAATCAAACGTAAATAAAGGGGATGGGTATTGGAGGAGTAGAATGATTCAGCAAAATAAAATAAAAAAATTTTAAAGAGAAAAAAATCATGGACATGGACAACAATGTGTTGAATGCAGAGGTGTGGAGATTAAAAGTGTATGGGGGAATAAATGGTGATGGGAAAAAAATAAAATAAAGGAAAAAAGTAAACAAAGGCATGATTATTAAACGTGAGGGAGCAGCAGATTGGATAGGGTTGGGGTGGGACTCACAGAAACAAATTAGGATCACAGGGAGTTAGTTTGCCTGGCTGAAACCTGAAAAGTCTTGGGATTCAGAGATACCAGGTTCTGTGCAGGGTGAGAATGAGACCTGCACTGAAAAACACCGAGACTCATTAAAAGACTGGGAAAAGTTTATATTCTCTTTGCAGCCACATCTCTTATACCTTCCAACCCATTCACACACAGCACTACTCACCTTTGCAAGAGAGAAGACTTCTCTGGGGAACTTTAAGGGCCTTCAAAAATATTCCAAATTCTGTTATTTAGGGGTCTCCCATTACATGATTCTTTCGAAATTATCTTTATTGTTGAAAGTATTAGAGATGCCCCCTTTTTTTCCCTATACTGGTCCCCTCCATCCCTCTCCCAGCCACCTCCCCCAGGCCTTCACCAAACTGTAGTCTGTGTCTATGGGATATGCATATATGCATATAAATTCTTTGGTTAATCTCTCCCCATCCCCCACTTCCAACTTCCTCTGAAATTCACCTCTCTGTCCCATGCATTCATGTCTCTGGACCTATTTTGCTCCTCAGTTTATTATGTTCATTAGATTCCACATATAAGTGAGATCATGTGAGAAAGACAGCCATCACATGATTTTACTCCTCATCTTTCTCAAAAGCAATGACTTCCATTTTGTCAACCCCACCTATAAACTCCCCAATTAGCTTTTCTGGGCTTCGTTTTTAAATATGAATAGGCTGGTAAGGGTCACTAAATGTGTGAAGTAAATGACTCTAATGGTCACTTTTGTACGTCTATTTGGTTAGGCTACAATTATCCAATTAAACACTATTCTAGGTGTTGCTCTGGGGTATTTTGTAGAAGTCAAAACTTCTATAACAAGTTGACTTGAAGCAAATAGTCCTTGAAAACCTCGCTGGCCTTATACAATGGGATTGAAAGGTCCCAGGTTTGATTCCAGTCAAGGGCATGTACATTGGTTGCGGGCACATCCCCGGTAGGGGGTGTGCAGGAGGCAGCTGGTCGATGTTTCTCTCTCATTGACGTTTCTAGCTCTCTCTATGTGGAAAATCAATAAAATATATTTTAAAAAATAATAATAAATCTCTCTCTCTCTCTCTCCCCCCCACCCCCCCCCTGTGTGTGTGTGTGTGTGTGTGTGTGTGTGTGTGTGTTCCTCTGGTAAAGCCCGACTGACACCAGTCACCAAATGCAAAGGGAGACTATGATAAGCAGTGAAAATGAACTGCCCCACTCCCTAGCTTACCAAACTCATCTACTATCACTCTGCCTCTTGGTGCACATTATCCAGCCACACTAGCCTTCTTTTAAAAAATATATTCCTTTTTAAATTTTTATTGATTTCAGAGAAGAAGGGAGGGGGGAGAGAAATAGAAACATCAATTATTAGAGAGAATCATGGATTAACTGCCTCCTCTAGGCCCCCTACTGGGGACCAAGCCAGTGACCCTGGCATGTGCCCTTGAAAGAAATAGAATCTGGGACCCTTCAGTCCGCAGACTGACACTCTATCTATCCACTGAGCCAAACCAGCCAGTGCCACACTAGCCTTCTTGCTGTTCCTGTGACATAGTATACTTGTGTTCTTCTCAGAGCCCAGGACCCCTGGGGCTGCTTCCCACTGCAATGGTTTGTCTGGCCTGCAGGAACACCTTCCAAGAAACCCCCACATGCTTCATCTATAGCACTGATTTTTTTTTTAATTCATAGCAAAAACAACTTCCTAAAATTATATATTTGCACATTTATTAGTCTATAATCTGACTGTCTCCACTAGCATGCAAGCTCCAAGACAGGGACTTTTTGTGTCTTGTATCACCACCACCTAAAACAGTGCCTCATCTTTTATTTGAAGTGTTGATATATGGATGGATAGGTAAGTGAAAAAAAATGTATGGAAGTAACAGAAATAATTCTGGAAATAGAGAACTTTAAAAACAATGCTAATTGTATATACACTGAAAGATTCAAACCATTATTGTCACCCATAAATAATATTGTGATACTATGAAAAGGTAAAAATCAGAAAACAAGAAAGAGCCTTCTTATAACTGAAAATGATTGGCAAAAATTTTTTAATTTTTCATGGAATGGCCAGTATTAAGCTAGTAACTTGATGTCACTAACCACTAAATTGAAAAAAGAGGCACAGAATCATCTCTGACAGCTGCTGGTAAGCTGTTGTGTTAGAAGCTGTGATGTGTCATTCAGATCTCCCTTCAGAAATAAAGGCTTTATTTTCCTATCTGTTGAAAATGCTGCCAGATAAAAATCTTCATCTGTCAGCCCCCTGCAAGGATTGCCTCAGCTGTAAAGACCCACCTAATCTATGGTCACTGCCTCTGCCAAGATCAACCCATATCCAATGACTAAATGACATGGGGTATCAAGATCCAGCTCCTTTGCCGCAGACAGGGTTCACTCTGACAAATTATCCCATCTTCAGAACGTTCTCTTGGGCTGGATGAGGCTTTTATTGAGGTTTCTTTACATCTGACTTCTTCCTCTGCCCAGCCTTCCTTCTCTTTCTTACTCTTGTGAAAGAGTTAATCTCATAAATTTCCTATTTTCTTTTTGAAGTCACAGTTGAAGTCATCAGACAATGAGGAGGAGGAAAAGGAATGCATGCAGGAACTAGGGAAAGAAGGGAAAGGTGAAATGATCATTTTAAAGCAGAAAACTGGGTTTCTAGGAAACCATGGGTGGGATCATCTCATGGTGTTGAGAGGAAACAGAGAGAATCAATTCCGGAGGCCTAATATTCCACAGGAGACCAAGAAAGAAAGAACAACAAAAATATTGTAACTTTATATAATGACAGATGGTAACTAGACTTGTTTTGGTGATCATTTTACAATATATACAAATATTGAACAGCTATGTTGTACATTTGAAACTAATACAGTGTTATAAGTCAATTATATTTCAATAAAAAAAAGGAAGAACAGAGAAAATGGGGGGGGCATTTCAAAGAAATAATAGAATAGAAATAATTTTTCTAGAACTGAGGAACATGAGTATTTGTATTAAAAGGGCCCATCAAATGCAAAATGAGGTGATATTTATAAAAGTACACTGATGCACACCCTTATGAATTATTAAAGACACCAGAAATATGAAAAGCAACTAAATATTTACAAAGGGAAAAATAAATTCCTTACAAAGGGTATAAATAAAAATGGCATGGAAATTATCAGCAATGCTGGTTTCTAGAGAGTAATGGGGGGGAAAACCCTCAAAATTATGAGGACACTTATTTTTCATTTTAGAATTCTTTACTAAGCCAAAATCTCAAACAAATATAAAGGTAGACTAAAGACATTTTGAGACACACAAATAATATTTTGAAAGCTTATCACACATAAACCCTTCTTAGGAAGTTACTAGAGAATGCTTTCCCCAAAAATGAAGAAGTAAATCAAGAAAGATGAAGACAGCCCTAGCCAATTTGGCTCAGTGGATAGAGTGTTGGCCTGAGGACCAAAGGGTCCTGGGTTCCATTCCAGCCAAGGGCAGGTACCTGGTTTGCAGGCTTCTCCCTGGCTCCTGTTCTAGTCAGAGCATATGTAGGAGGCAATCAATTGATGTATTTCTCTCACAATAATATTTCTCTCTGTCTTTCCTTCTCTCTTTCACTTTCTCAAAAAAATCAATGGGAAAATATCCTCAGGTGAAGATTTTTTTAAAAAAAGAGATGAAGACAAGGAATCTAGGAAATAGTGATCCAATTCAGGAGCACAGACAAAGGAAATTCTAAAAAGCGAGGTTTGCAGCAAGCCTGAACAACAACCAGTTCCTGTGGGAAAAGAACAGAGGGCTCTGAGAGCAAGATATTCCCAGCTGCTTCTAACCAAATTCAGTAAGTGTCCCCTGGGGCCTTTGGTCCACCCAAACCGGCTTTAAAAACTTTGCATATCAGAGAATGAAGAATTGGAGTCCAACCCTTAATTCTTAGAAGATCTCCAGGCTCCCTTGTGTCCACTCCTTTTCCAGAATCTTTCTACATACACAAATTAATACTATAGAACAAGAATGAAATGTAAAGTTTTGCATCACTAGACATTCTACTTTTTAAAAAGTGAGAAATGGCACTGTGTTCTTTTGGAAGATAGTTCTCAGGAGGACCTATTTTTCTTTGCTCTCCAAGTGTATGCTTCCCAGCTACCTTCTGGGGACCAAAGTGGTCTCCCAGCATTTTGGTGTTTGAAAAATGTGCTTAAAATGAACTGCACACAAATAGTAGAAAGGCCTTTTCCCCACTGAAAATGAATTATTTGGTGTCCAAATTTACAAGCCAATCTTGTTTAAGTTTAGGCAACGTGAGGTAGTTTCTCAGAGACTGAGGCCCTTGCTTTCCATAGCAACTCCACCAAGGTACAGATATTCCAGAAAGCCAACCACAAAAATACAGATGATCAGATCTGTTCCACTAGGAATCACTGCTTTACTACTAGTGAAGTCCTGATCCAGAATTAGGAAATTCATGATTGTCTTTCCTTAAAGTCCCTAATTATTTTAGGAGACACCTATAGAGCAGACAAATAACAGGCAGAGAAAAATCTGAAGCAGGGTATTGCAGTGTGTATGTATAAATGCACCCTTACAAGAATTGCACCATTTATGCAAATAATTGATCCTAAATCTGTGGGATTCTGAGGAAAAGGAAGCCACTGCAAGAAATGGAAGTGGATGCTAGTTTGTATAGAAATATTCCAGGAATGATCCATTTATGCCTAAATCTATATTTTATGTTAGTCTAAGGCAAAGAAATCAATACCACAAATATTTGTCCTTAAGATAGTCACTCCTCACTCTCTGTTTCCTCAACCAAAAGGAACCGCAGTACATCACAGCCTGTCTATCCACCTTATCTGAAATTGGACTCATTCTTGTTCTTAACTTCATATCAAACAGGAAGATTTGGAAACATGTTTCAAATCCAATCTCTAACAGCAATTACAAACTTACAGAAGTCTTGACTTAAAGTAGAACACAGAAAACATTTCTATAAACCATACCCTGTATCATAGTAGAAGAAGGGGACCTACAGTTGTTTTCTTTACAAGGAAAACATTGGGGAAATGGAGCTTCCACTACAAAGAGCTAAGTGTAAGAGGAAACCAAGATGGTGGCATAGGTAAACACCTAAACTGCTGCCTCGCACAACAATTTCAAAATTACAACTAAAAGATAAAACAGACTTCATCCAGAACCACAGGAAGGCTGGCTGAGTGGAATTTCTATAATTAGAAGGAAAGATAAAAGCACACTGAGACTTATAGGAGCTGTGAAAGGCAGAAGTAGGGAGGTGCATGCAAGGAGAGGGCTGGCAACTGAGTACTCTGCAGGCTTTCTCAATCAGGAGGGAGACAAAAGCTCCTGACTACTCTGAACTCCAGTTCCAGGTGAGACTCTAGGGACCCAGACCCATACAGGGAGAAACTGAACTGTCTGGCAGCAGGCAAAACTCAAGGGCAGCTTCCTCTCAGAGGTGCTTGCAGTGATTACCAAGGTACACTAAGAACCAGGAGCCTCTTAGGGTAGGGCTGAAGGGAAGCCATGGATGTTTGCCCCACCCTGTGACCCCACCCCCTTAAGCCATAGCTGTTTGTTCCGCCATGAGACACTGCCCCATTCAAGCTGAGTGCAGAGGCTTTTGCAAACAAATGGCCTGGTGTTTTGAATTAAATATATATATATATATATATATATATATATATATATATATATATATATAATTATTGATTTCTTATAGAGAGGAAGAGAGAGGGATAGAGAGTTAGAAACATTGATGAGAGAGAATAATTGAACAGCTGACTCTTGCACACCCTCTACTGGGGATGTGCCCAAAACCAAGGCACATGCCCTTGACTGGAATCGAACCTGGGACACTTCAGTCCACAGGCGGATGCTCTATCCACTGATTCAAACCAGTTTCAGCTGGTCCTTTGAATTTTAAACTTACCTACAGTTGAATCAGTGAGACCCAGGACATCCAAATGAAGGTCCAAAGCTCCATAGCAGCTTGCAATGATTCACAGCTGGGCCTCATCTGGGCACCTCCAAAACCCAAACAAAGAAATGGAACCTGCAGATCTCTCCATAGCTCCTGCTGGGTGGCCTCAGGCAGAGGCTAAATTAGCACCTCCTTGGAGATCCAAGAGCCAGTGTACCCAGGGATCAAAGTGGGACCATCCAGATTATAACTCCTTAGATCCATAAGGGACACACTCAGAGGGTAGACTCAGTGAGCACCAAAGCCTCACTGAAGCAAGTCTTGACTCATAAGGGTGTCTCCAGAACAGAAGTTCTCCCATAGAAGAAACAGCTGATCCTCACAGCCAATTAGCCTGGAGGTCAATTCCACCCAGAGATACCAACAACAATCAAGGCTTAACTACAACAAGATTATGCACACAACTCACAAAGCCGTGCACCAAGAGTGTCCACCTCAGGTAACCGGGAGGCTAAACCACTGGGCCCTATAGGAAACCTGGCAGACAAAGCCACTCTATCAACTCAGGGAAGCAGCCAAAATGCAAAGACAAAGAAACAGGTCACAAATGAAAGAAATGGAGGAAAGCAAAGGACTAGATATAGAATTTAAAACCATGGTTATAAGGGTTTTCAAGAATTTTCTAGAAAAGGCTGATAAATTTGGTGAGACCCTCAAGGATATGAAAAAGGATCAACTAGAAATTGAGCATACACTGACTGAAATAAAAAATATTATACAGAGATCCAACAGCAGATTAGAGAATCACAAGAATCAAGTCAAAGATTTGACATATAAAGAAGCAAAAAACACCTAACTGGAAAAGCAAAAAGCAAAAAGAATACAAACATATAAAGATAGTGTAAGAAGCCAAAACTGGTTTGGTTCAGTGGATGGAGCGTCGGCCTGCGGACTGAAAGGTCCCAGGTTCGATTCAGGTCAAGGGCATGTACTTTGATTGTGAGCACATCCCCAGGAGGGGGTGTACAGGAGGCAGCTGATCGATGATTCTCTCTCATCAATGTTTCTAACTCTCCATCCCTCTCTTTTCCTCTCTGTAAAAAATCAATAAAATATATATATATATTTTTTTTTTTTTAAAAAAAGAGATAGTGTAAGAAGCCTCTGGGACAACTTCAAGTGTAACAACATCCAAATATGGGGGTGCCAGAAGAAGAGAGAGAGAGCAAGATAATGAAAACCTATTTGAAGAAATAATGACAGAAAACTTCCACCACCTGATGAAAGAAATAGACTTACAAGTCCACGAACTGCACAGAACCCCAAACAAAAGGAATCCAAAGAGGACCACACCAAGACACATCATAATTAAAATGCCAAGAGCAAAAGACAAAGAGAGAATATTAAAAGCAGCAAGAGAAAAATAGTTAATTATCTATAATACAAGGGAGCACCCATACGATTATCAGCCAATTTCTCAACAGAAACTATGCAGGCCAGATGGGAGTGGCAAGAAATATTCAAAGTGATGAATAGCAAGAACCTACAACCAAGATTACTGTACCCAGCAAAGCTATCATTCAGAGTTGAAGGTCAGATAAAGAGCTTCACAGACAAGAAAAAGGTAAAGGAATTCATCACCACCAAACCAGTATTATATGAAATGCTGAAAGGTATCCTTTAAAAAGAGGAAGAAGAAGAAAAAGGTAAAGATAAAAATTATGAACAACAAATACATAACTATCAACAAGTGAATCTAAAAATATAGTGAATAAAAATTCTGATGAACAGAATAAACTGGTGAATACAGTAGAATCAGGGGCATAGAAAGGGAGTGGACTGACAATACTCAGGGGGATAGGGGTGGGGCGGTGCAGGAAGAAACAAGACAAAAATTGTACACCTATGGATGAGGACAGTGGGGTAAAGGTAAAGGGTGGGGTGGGAACTGGATGGAGGAGAACTATGGGGTGATAAAAGAGGAACAATTGTAATAATCTGAATAAAGATTTACTTAAAAATAAAAAAATAATTTAAAAAATAAAAATAAAAATAAAAAGAGCTAATTGCCAGATTGGAAATAAAATATTTTTGCTCAAAATGTATAGGGAGGCTGGAGCAGATCTTTAAGGTATCTCCCAACCTTAAGATAAGCATATATATTAATATATATCTGTGCAGTCGAAACCGGTTTGGCTCAGTGGATAGAGTGTCGGCCTGTGGACTGAAAGGTCCCAGGTTCGATTCTGGTCAAGGGTATGTACCTTGGTTTCGGGCACATCAGGAGGCAGCTGATCAATGTTTCTCTCTCATTGATGTTTCTAGCTCTCTATCCCTCTCTCTTCCTCTGCAAAAATTCTTCCTCTCTGCAAAAATTCAATTATATATATATAATATCTGTGCAATGTGTGTATCTCTAAAGGCTTATTAAAATACTCTTGCCTTTACTTAGGTTTTTTTATTTATAAATTTTGTTCTTTTTTATTTTTTTCTTCAGCTAAGACAGCAGAAGGGATAATTTTTAAAATATATTTATTTTATTGATTTTTTACAGAGGAAGGGAGAGAGATAAAGATCTAGAAATGTTGATGTGAGAGAAACATCGACCAGCTGCCTCCTGCACACCCCCTACCGGGGATGTGTCTGTAACCAATGTACATGTCCTTGACTGGAATCGAACCTGGGACCTTTCAGTCCGCAGACTGATGCTCTACCACTGAGCCAAACCGGTTTCAGCCAGAAGGGATCTTTTATGGTACATGTCACATTCAAGCACAACTGAGACCAGAACAAGTCCAGAATGTAACAGGTCCAGGGCAACGTACCAAAAGGGACTGTTTTTACATGAGCAAGATGGCTCTTTCAAAAGGTGGTCATGGTGACCAGATGGTGATGTGTGCTCTAGAGAAGGTGTGAACAGCATGCATGCAGTCTTACAATTTGTATCAGTGTCTTAGCCTCTGGCTCCCCTTATTTCTGCTCCCGTGGCTTCACAGGTGCATAAGCCAATGGTTTACTTGGACCTCTGCCTCTACTTTCTTCTTTTTGTACTTCAGCCTGTGCATTTGCTTCTTCCATTGGCTCTCATGGCATCAATGTTTCTAAGAAGATAGCGTTAAGGCCAAGAGCCTTCTACATTTCTGTATTATTTACATATTTCAAAATGGACATATATTTAGTTGATAACAAGAAAATATAAACCATATTTAAAAATAGACAACTACCCTGGCCAGGTGGCTCAGTTGGTTGTAGCATTGTCCTGTGCACCAAAAGGTTGTGGGTTCAATTCCTTAATCCCCCAAGGTTGTGAGTTTCATCCCTGGTCAGGGCACATAAAATCCAGTAGCCGTCTATGATAAAAACTCTTGGCAAGGTGGGAATATAGTGATCATATCTAAACATAATGAAAAACTTACAGCCAATATCATATTCAATGAGCATGAACTAAAAGTGTTTCCCTTAAGATCAGAAACAAGATAGGGATATCTGTGTTCACCACTCTTATTCTACATGGTGCTGGAAGTCCTAGCCACAGCATCAGACAAGAAGAAGAGATCAGCCCTAACTGGTTTGGCTCAGTGGCTAGAGCGCTGGCCTGCGGACTCAAGGATCCCAGGTTCAATTCTAGTCAAGGGCATGTACCTTGGTTGCAGGCACATACACAGTAGGGAGTATACAGGAGGCAGCTGAACGATGTTTCTCACTCTCTATCCCTCTCCCTTCCTCTCTGTAAAAAAATCAATAAAATATATTTTTTAAAAGAAGAGATCAAAATCATCCAAATTGGAAAGAAGGAAATAAAAATATCATTATTCCCAGATGACATGATATTGTACTTAGAAAGCACTAAAGACTCCACCAAAAACACTACTAGGACAAATAAATGAATTAGGCAAAGCAGCAGGCTACAAAATTAACATCCAGAAATCAGTGGCATATATATATACCAATAACAAACTTTCAAAAAGAAGAAGTAAGAAAACAATCCCATTTACTATTAAAACCAAAAAAAATAAGGTACTTAGGAATAAACTTAATCAAGGAGGTAAAAGACCTGTAATAAAAACTTTAGGACATTGAAAAAGAAAAAAAGGAAGATGCAAACAAGTGAAAGCATATACTGTGTTCATAGATTGCAAGAATTAAAGTCATTAAAATGTCTATACTTCCCAAAACAATCTCCAGATTCAATGCAATATCTTTAAAATATCAGTGGCAGTCACTAATCATCCAAGAGATGCAAATCAAAATGACAAGGAGGTACCATCTCACACCTGTCAGAATGGCTATCATCAACAAATCAACAAATGACAAGTGCTCAAGAAGATGCGGAGAAAAAGAAACCCACATGCACTGCTGGTGGGAATGCAGACTGGTGCAGCCACTGTGGAGAACAGTATGGAGTTTCCTCAAAAAACTAAAAATAGAACTCTCATTTGACCTAGTGATCCCACTTCTAGGAATATATCCCAAGAAACTAGAAATACCAATCAGAAAGGATATATGCACCCCTATGTTCATAGAAGTACAATTCACCATAGCTAAGACTTGGAAACTAAGTGCCCATCAATAGATGAGTGGGTTAAAAAACTGTGGTACATCTACACAATGGAATATTATGCTGCAGTAAAAAAGAAGGAATTCTTACCATTTGCAACAGCATTCATAATAATAGTCTCTCAAAATTGGACAGGTACCATACACACACACACACACACACACACACACACACACACACACAAATGAAAGTGGACCACCAAATTACACCATACACAAGAATAAACTCAAAATAGATAAAAGACTCAAATGTAAATCACAAAACCATAAAAATCCTAAAAGAAAACATAAGCAATAAAATCTCACACATCTTTCAGAGCTACATTTTTGCCAATGTTTCCGAGGGCAAGGGCAACTCAGGAAAAGTAAACAAATAGGAATACATCAAACTAAAAAGCATCTGCACAGCAAAAGAAGCTATCAAGAAAATGAAAAAGAAACCCACTGTTTGGGAGAACATATTGCCAATGATTCATCTGATAAGGGGTTAATTTCCAAAATATATAAAGAACTTACACAACTCAACCCCAGGAAGACAAACAATATAATAATAAAAAAAATGTGCATCAGACCTGAATTTACAATTTTCCAAAGAGAAAATACAGATGGCCTGTGGTCATACGAAAAGATGCTCAATATTACTAATCATTAGGAAGATGCAAATTAAAGCTGCAAGGAGCCCTAGCTGATTTTGCTCAGTGGATAGAGTGTTTGCCTGCAAACTGAAGGGTCCCAGGTTCAATTCCAGTCAAGGACACATGCCTGGGTTGCAGGCTCAATCCCCAGTAGGGGCCATGCACGAGGCAGACAATCAGTGATACTCTCTCATCATCAGTGTTTCTCTCTCTCCCTCTCCCTATCCCTTCATCTCTGAAATCAATATAAATATTCTAAAAAACTACAACAAGGTATCACCTCACACCTGTCAGAATGGCTACAATCAATAAATCAACAAACAACAAGTGCTGTCAAGGATGTGAAAAAAAGGAAACCCTAGTGCACTGTTGGTGGGAATGCAGACTGGTGCAGCCACTGTGGAAAACAGTATGGAGTTTCCTCAAAAAATTAAAAATGGAACTGCCATTTGACCCATTGATTCCACTCCTAGAAATATATTCTAAGAAATTAGAAACACAAATCAGAAAGAATACGTGTACCCCTATGTTCATAGCAGACTAATTTACAATAGCCAAGATATGAAAACAGCCCAAGTGCCCATCAGATGAATGGATAAAGAAGCTATGGTAAATTTTCAGATTGGAATATTATGCAGCTGTAAAAAAGCAGGAACTTCTACCCTTTGTGACAGCATGCATTGACCTGGAGAGTATCACGTTAAGTGAAATAAGTCAGTCAGAGAAAGACAAATATCATATGATCTCACTAATATGTGGAATCCTTTTTAAAAAAATATATTTTATTGATTTTTTTACAGAGGGGAAGGGAGAGGGATAGAGAGTTAGCAACATCGATGGGAGAGAATCATCAATCAGCTGCCTCTTGCACACCCCCTACTGGGGAAATGCCCACAACCAAGGTACATGTCCTTGACTGGAATCGAACCTGGGACCTTTCAGTCCGCACAGGCTGACGCTCTATCCACTGAGCCAAACCGGTTTCGGGATTATGTGGAATCTTAAAACAGAAATAAACTGAAGAAAAAATAGAACCAGCGGCATGGATACATTGAACAGATTGACAGATGTTAGAGGGGCAGGAGGTGGTGGGACTACATAAAGGAAGGTGTAGTAGATTAGCTAAATAACATACGTAAATGCATAACCCATGGTAAAGACCAAGGGAGGGGGTGTGGCCGGGTGGAGTTGGGCAAAGGACATCTACAATAGTGTCAACAACAAAAAATTTAAATTAACTAGTGAATGAATAAATAAATGGAACAACAAATTGATGTCTCTCTCAAATAAAAAAATGGTATATTACAATGTTCAAATGTATTGCACATTTATCTTTGAGAATAACATTCATTTTTATTATGTTTTGTGTGTGTTTTTTTAATTATTTTTTTATTTTACATTCTCATTGTGGAAGATTTGAAATCTATGGAAAAGCATAAATACACAGAAAAGCAAAACCTGATTTAATGGACACCGTGGTTTATATTATAGCACACACACACTCCCCTAGTCATTTTGAGATCATGCTGTTTATAATTTTGAATATTTTTTTACTAAACATTAACAATTCCCACTGGCAATATCTTTTTAATGAGTGTGAAGAAAAACATGTCAAAACTTCAAATATCAAACTAGTGATGAAATAAGGTTAATAGATTGTATTTGCACAATGTGTTCTTTCATACTTTTATCATTAAAATCTAAGGTCCTACACAAAATTGCATTTTAAATACCACAAGGATAATACATTTTAAAACCTACTGAAATCTAAACATTTAATTAGACAGTGCTTTCAGTCAAATGGTCAGAAGATTTCTTATAATTAAAAGGACAGAATTTAGGGGGAGGGAGTTAAATATGCCACCAGTGAACACAGCATTACTTATACCCTTTGATGACACTTCAATGATTGACAAGAAAGTTAAAATTGCTATTTAGTTTACATAAAAAACAGTTTTAAGACATAGAAAGAAAAAAAATCTGTCATCCCTTTCTAGTTCCAAAATCATTAAGTAGAACAGATAATTTAAATGTCAGGAAAGGCCTTTCAAAGATTTTCAGAAACATTGACAAATTACACAAGTAATCTTCACCTGAGTAATATTTTTGAAATTTAAGATGTATTCTTACTTTATTAAAAAATATTCTGAAGTCTTCACATCAGTTTTAGCAGTTTTAAACAATAGTACACTATTCAATTAAAATTCAATGTGAATTTATATTTAGATTTCAATAGTACATGTTCATCCTTAAAGGTTATAAAATGTTTAAGTAGCACATCCATCTGTCCTGTGATGGCTCATATGAGTTTAATTATTGAAGAAATCTAAATGGAATTTCTCCCACAAATGCAGATCCTGCTGATCTGTACTGAAAACATGAGATTTGACTCTGGTTCTTCGATCTCACAAGGGAATTATAGTCTTGAGTTCACTATTTTTCAGTAGAATAAATCACTAATGTCTGTCACCTTATACATTACATTCAGCTAATGATCTCCTATCTATACATATAAAAGCCTAAGTGATGGATCAACTGGATGACCACAGGACAAGCTGGTAGCTGTGATGTGTACTGACCACAGGGGGCAGACGCTCAATGCAGGAGCTGCCCCCCTGGTGGTCAGTGAGCTCCCATAGCAGGAGCGCCGCTCAGCTGACCTATGGACCCCAGATTCTGGGCTCATGGCTTGCAAGTGCAGCTGCAGAAGCTCGAGCCTCTCCTGCCTCTGGCAGTGCTACCAAGCAGCAGTGCAGCAGGGCTGTGATGAGCCAGAAGCAGCACCCGCCCTGGGGCTTGCCACTTTGCACACTACTCATTCCTCAGGGGATGTCGGACTGGGGGAATCAGGCCAAAACCAGTAATCCCACATCCCCCTGCGGGGTCCTGAATTGCAAAAGGGCACAGAGGCCAGGCTGAGTGACCCCACCAATGCACGAATCTGTGCACCAGGCCTCTAGTATATTTATAAAGCAGTTACTACTTTCAGAATTTTCTTATTCATGATTGTTGACTTGCTATTGCAATGAATATATATTTAGGTTTGCCCTATACACAATTTTCAACATATAGAGTTTGTGTAATAAATTGAACCAAAACAAAGTTATTTCTTTTGGATCAATAACTTAAATCAAATTTTAAAAGGCATATCTGTTGAATTTGCACATATAACAGAGTTTGGAGGTAGCATTCTTACCGGAGATTACAAAATCGAGACTTAAAAGATCTCAGCAAGTTGGAATAGCAGGTTAAAAACCAGTGTAACAAGACTCCAGCTCAGACATTAAATTGTACTATTCTCATAACTCATCTATAAGATAGCACGTTTAGATTTGCAATAGGTCTAGATTCAGACAGAGACTGAGGAATGAAGTCACTTAAGTCATTTGTCAAGGCACAGGGACAGTAATTGGGATAGTTATTAGGAGAAGAAAGAGTGAATACAGAAGATTCCTTAGCTCAATGTTTGTTCATTCAACAAATGTTGAGCTTATACAATTTTCTAGACTGAGGGATCTATGGAGAGCAAAATCAGACAGGAAGGAGTTCTGCCCTCAGGGAGTTTGCACATGTAGAGGGAGGAAATATGTAAACCAATAAAGTATGATGTTATTATTTGATCAAACTTAAATAGGACCCACTTTGTGCTGGGTACTTTTCTAAGTGCTTTAAATGTAGTTCATCTACACAACAACCATATAATGGAGACACCGTTATCATCTTCAATCTACAGATGAGAAGCTGTAATACACAGCGACTTGCCCAAGGTCAGCCCCACTAGTAACTAGCAGAGTCCACACACTTAACTTCTATGCTGTGCTGCCTTGGGATGAAAATGGTGCCGGTATAGGGTGACAGAAGTGACTCTCACAACTTTCTCTCAGGTGACCTAGTGCCACCAATTATTTAGCATTTGCTCATTCAATAAACACTTACTAGGGGTCCTGCTGTGTGGCTGGCACTGCATTGGGCAATAAGGACATAGTGATGAACAAGACTGATTTAGTCACTGCCTTCAGTGGAGCCTGCAGAGCAGCAGGGAAGGAAAATATTGAACATGAAAAGGGAAGTGCAGAGGATGATAGGAGAGGATAGCCTGCAAATATCTCCATCAGTCAGGCTCTCCTCTATCTAGGGGAAAACAACACTCCATGACATCTGTTTGAAAGATACAAAACACAAGGGAAATTATTTAGGGACTGAAGATCAGCTAGAGGGATGGCTTCTCCCCATGACACCTCAGGGGGACAACATCAATTGCATGGGGAATCCATGGTGGGAAGTGGTACTAGTGTCAGATCTTCACAGCAACTTTGTGTATGTGGACACTTCATGGTAGTAGTAGAGACAGATGCCTTATGGAGAGAGCTCTTATGAGAGCCTGCAGGAGACGTTATTAGACGTAATTAGCTTTGAAGGGTTATTAGAGGTTCCACAGTAGCAGGTAAATACAAAATCCTCAGGGGCTGTTCACTCAGATCCTTTCCCTCATTATTTCCTATGCAGTGCCTGATCTTCCTCTCTGAAGAGAAGGGCAAGCTAGAGGGGCTGGTCAGCAGCCCTTTGGGAGCCTCAGTTGTTGGGCTGTGAAGCATGAAGATGAAAGTAAAAAGGAGTAGCGGCGTCCTGTGGAGTTTCCACAAAAGGGGAAAACAAATGGGAAGGCAGGTTGGAGCTCCTTAGAATTCCATGCATGAGAGGCTCAGTACAGGAAGCAGGTAGAATCGGCCTGGAGGGCTGTCTTGAACCAAGAAACTCAGCTAGCTACAGGGTTTTTAGTATGATTTCTGAGGTTTGGGGCTGGGAAGGAGTGGCCACCATCCCTGAGAACTCAGTACAGTCCCAGATCAGCACCCACGGAGCTCTAACAGGAAGGAAGCAGATAAAAGTAGCAAAACTGCCTGGCCAGTTAAACAACGTCAGCAATTTAATAATTTTTTTTAAATGTAACAAGATAAATGCTATCAATGTGGCATTATAATAATAATTGACAATGAGAGCACAGGAGGTGCCAGTACAATGGCAGAAAGAAATCTGGTATCCACTTAAAGCCAAGCAGTGTGGAGGCACCCAAATGTGGGCAACATTGTACTTCTTGCCTGATAGTGTCCTGACTATCCATGAGAAGACCCAGTGTCATCAAGAGAAGGGGAAGTGTTATTCTGTGCCTTCTGTATATAATGGCAGGAAAAAAAAAGTGCAGCACATTGCAAGAAGACTTTAATTCAAAAATGTTCTGATGCCTAAATGAATAAGTTAGCTAGAAAATCCAATTACGTAGACATTGGCAGTGCAAGATGAAAGAGATAATGCTGTTAAGGAAATTTAGCAAATGTAGGAACTAGTATGTGCTCAATAAATAGAATTTAAAAACAAATTCAGTTTCTGATCCTGCTTGCCCTCATCCTGCCAGGCTGCCTACTAGTAAATAAACGAATGAGTAAATGAATGAAAGAAAAGAATTGTTCCTGGAGTTCCCTTTTCCTCAGGGTTGCACTATGGTTCTTGGAACTAATGCAATGTCCATGTACTGAAAATGGTTGAGGGCACCTATCTAGTCCTCATTCATCATCTATACACCTTAACACCCGAGAGGTCAATTTTTCCAATCTATAAGGTGTCTCCTGCAGCCAGTTCTCCTGGCTCTTGCCAAGGCAGGTTAGGATCTTTTCTGCCTCAATGCAACCCCCCTCCCCCATGATCTCTCCATTCCTGCTATTTCCATGAAGATTCCTGCTGCTCAGTAGGAGAGCTTATTTCTTGTCTGCTCTTTGCATTCAAAGATCCTTTTTCTCATTTGTCTTCCAGCAGCCTTGGGAAAGGCGCTGAAATAATGCAATTCCAAGACACTTTATGCCCATGACTCCCCTTTTCCTTTTCCTCTATAAACCTACATTCCTACTAGTTGTCTTCCCTTGAAGCACAAAAACCAAGTCTGTGCAGGCAATTTTATGCTTTTCTGGTGCTATGTATTTCTTAAGGTAATGAGCTCAGCTTTCTGAATATGAAAGTAAAGAGAAAATGTGAAGAACCCCCCCCCCCATATATTATAATATTGCTCTCCCCTGTGAGTTCAAAGCCAGTTGAGAAATAGGCTCAAGCAGCAGTCACCATCTATGGTCCCAGCATGGCTCTAGGCCATAAAAATACAGCAAGGTCTAATTCAGACAAAACAGCCATCTATTATTTGCAAACCTGCATTTTAAAGTTTAGTCTAGCCTGAGGCCAAAATGACTTCCCCTGAATAGTTATAGAGATAAAGAACCATTGTACAGACTGTCAAACTATAGAGGAGAAGGCAAGGGAGGGGTTTTTTTTTGGGGGGGGGGTGGACTGTAAGAGATCAACCAAAGGACTTGTATGCATGCATATAAACATAACCAATGGATATAAGACATGGGGCAGGTGAAGGCATATGTGGGGGGAGGGGGCAGGGAGAGAGGGAGTAGAGGAGGCTGGGGAGGTCAAGGGGGGAAAAAGAAGACATATGTATTGATACTACTATTTGTAATGCTTCAACCAATAAAATAAATTAAATTAAAATACAAACACAAAATGACTTCTCCTGAATTGTATTTAAAATCTATCAAATTAAAAGGAAACTGATAAAAAGGTAATAATTGACTTTGTACATATAGCCTACCTTCAGTGAATGTGTAACAAGATCAATCACTTTCCTGGTAGGCATGACTGTCTTCTGTTTTATAACTAAACTATAATGAACAAATAAACAAAATAAAGTTTACTTATTGCCTGAAAAAAATCCATTAAAGGAGATGTGGTATACATCTTGAAAATGATGTAGGTAGTCCTAACTGGTTTGGGTCAGTGGATTGAGTGTCGACCTGTGGACTGAAAGTTCCCAGGTTTGATTCTGGTCAAGGGCATGTACCTTGGTTGCCAGCACATCCACAATAGAGAGTGTGAAGGAGGCAGCTGATCAATGTTTCTAACTCTCTCTCTATCTCTCTCTGTAAAAAAATCAATAAAATATATTGAAAAAAAGAAAAAGAAAATGATGAAGGCAAACTTCATTTTTTTAAAAAATATTTTTCATTGTTTAAAAAGAACATATATTAGTACATATATCTCCTTTCCCCCCCCCCCCATTGACCTTTCCCCAGACTCCTATACACCCTATCATATGCCCTCATCCCACTCTCTCAGTGTCTTGTGTCCATTGGTGTGCTTATATACATGCATACAAGTCCTTTGGTTGATCTATTTCCCTCCCTCCCCAACACTCCCTAGCCTTCCCGCTGTAATTTGACAGTCTGTTCGTTGCTTTACTGCCTTTGTATCTATCCTTTTATTCATCAGGTTATGATGTTTTTTATTTCCATAAATGAGTGAGATCATGTGGTATTTTTCTTTCATTGTCTGGCTTATTTCAGTTAACATAATGCTCTCCAGGTCCATCCATGCTGTTGCAAATGGTAAGAATTCCTTCTTTTTTATAGCAGCCTAGTACTCCATTGAATAGATGTACCATAGTTTTCTAATCCACTCATCTGCTGATGGGCATTTAGCTGTTTCCAAATCTTAGCTAAGGTGAATTATGCTGCTATGACCATAGGGGTGCACATATCTTTTCTGATTGGTATTTCTAGTTTCTTGGGATATATTTCTAGAAGTGGGATTATTGGGTTAAATGGGAGCTCCATTTTTAGTTTTTTGAGGAAACTCCATACTGTTCTCCACAGTGGCTGCACCAGTCTGCATTCCCACCAGCAGTGCACTAGGGTTCCTTTTTCTCCGCATTCTCACCAGCACTTGTCGTTTGTTAATTTGTTGATGATTGCCATTCTGACAGATGTGAAATCGTACTGCATTATCATTTTTGATTTGTATCTCTCAGATAATTAGTAACTTTTAGCATGTTTTCATATGTCCCTTGGTCTTGGCCTTCCTTCTGTCTTCTTTCGAAAAGATTCTATTTAGGTACGTTGCCCATTTTTTAATTGGGTCGTTTATCTTCCTTTTATTGAGTTGTATGAGTTCCATGTAAATATTGGATATTAAACCTTTATCAGTGATAACAATTGCAAATATGTTCTCCCATTCAGTGGGATTTCTTGTTGTTTTGTTAAGGTTTTTTTTTTTTTTTTTTGCTGTGCAAAAACTTTTTATTTTGATGTAGTCCCATTTGCTTATTTTCTCTTTAGTTTCCATTGCCCTAGGAGTGGTATCAGTGAGGAAATTGCTTCGGCATATGTCTGAGATTTCTATGCCTGTGGATTCTTCTAGTATTTTTATGGTTTACTGACTTATGTTTAAGTCCTTTCTCCATTTTGAGTTTATTTTTGTATATGATGCAAGTTGGTGGTCTACTTTCATTTTTTTTTACATGTATCTATCCAATTTTCCCATCACCATTTCATGAAGAGACTGTCTTGACTCCATTGTATATTCATTCCTCCTTTGTCAAATATTGAGAATAGTGGTTTGGGTCAATATCTGGATTCTTTATTCTATTCCATTGGTCTATATGTCTGTTCCTGTGCCAATACCAGGCTGTTTTGAGAACAGTGGATTTATAATACAGCTTGAGATCTGGTATTGAGATCCCTCCTACTTTATTCTTCTTTCTCAGGATTGCTGTGGCTATTTGGGGTCTTTTTTATTCCAGATAAATTTTTGGAGAGTTCTTTCTAGGTGTGTGAAATATGCCATTGGTATTTTAATGAGGAGTGCATTGAATCTATAGATTGCTTTGGGTAGTATGGATATTTTAATGATGTTGATTCTACTAATCCATGAACACAATATGCTCTTCCATCTATTTATATCTTCCTCTATCTCTTTTTTCAATGTCCTGTAGTTTTCTGAGTAGAGGTCCTTTACCTCATTAGTTAAGTTTATTCCTAAGTACCTTGATTTTTTTGGTGCAGTGGTAAATGGGACAATAACACACAGAACTTCCCAAAGTTATCTGCCCAGGCAACCCACTCTTTGAAGAAAACCGAATAACATTTTCTAGGACTCCAGTTTCATACAACCCAGTTTGGAAATGCTGAATAACAGTAATCTCAATCAGATTTTGATAGAGGAATGGGGTGGAATCATTCAAGATGGAGTGCTGGCATATATCCATTTTCGTGCTTTAAGGAAGTATATACTTTAGATCCTGAGGAAAAGGTAGGTGATTAACCTGATGCCTCATAATTATTGTAAATCGAAGGAGCTTGCTTATATATATTCTCACACAGATGGCAGGAGGCAGGGGTAGGCTAAAATTTGCTTGGGACACCTGAATAAGCAGTACTTGAGGGAAACCCAGTTTAAGGACAGAAGGGAAAACCTGGACCTGGGGCATTCTGAGGCCACCCACCTCAACACTAAGTGTTGACATGACTCCTGTTTACGATTTTATTTGGAGTATGAATGACTGCAACCTGATGGGCCCCACAGGAAAATGATTGCAGTAAGGTTTATTAATCTCGAGAATCCAGTGGGACATGCTTTAGAAGCCCCAAACTGCAGTGTAATGTAGTGGGAAAAGTGTGGTCCATACTTGGGTTCAGTCCTGTGGGATCAGGGTCAACATAATTAACCAATCTGAGCCTGTGTCTTTATATGTAAGAATCTGGAGTTTAGTGATCTCTAAACAAGGCTGTTGTGAAGATTAAATGAGGGATGTAAAACCATTACAGAAAGTGCTATATATTTATCAGCTAATAATTTATATATGTCTTCTACATGAGTTCAATTTAACGTTCTCTCCCATTATTATTTGTATGCTTGTTTTAATATAATTTTTCAAATTGTGATTTGAAAATTTTAGACATTAGTTGCAAAAATAGTAGAAAAAACTCCCCATGTACTTTCCCCTCAGATTCCCCCAAATCTAGCAATCACAGCACAATTTCAAAACTCAGGATATTAACATTGATATAATTTATATATTTACCATAGTCAAACTTTACCAATAATCCCACTAATGTTTAATTTCTGGTTCAGCATCCAACTGAGGATCACACACTGTACTTAGTTATGCCATTTTTATTTCCTTTATGTGGGCATTTCTTACTCTTGTCTTTCATAATCTTGATAATGTTTAAGATTACAAGACAGTTATTGTGTAGACTATCCCTCAGCTTGGGCCTCTCTGATGCTCTCGTGGTTAATGTTTTAATATTGTGTTAATGTTCACAATATTACATAAATAAACGCTTTATGTTTATTCATGCCATCAGGGGTAGTATAATGACAGAAATAGTGTCCTTGTTAAGTGCATAAACTCCAGTCAGAATACCTGGGTTCTAACTTTATTAAACTGTGTGATCTTGATTTGTGATGAAGCTTCCCTGTCAAATGAATACATGTTAATACCTATTTCATAGAGTTGTTAGAATTATTAAAGCAGTGAGTATATGTAAAGTCATTACAACAGTGCTTGACTGTATTTGTTAGCTAATGAGTTGGGATTTTAGTGACTTTGCTACTAGGAAATATGCCCTTGCAAACTGATGAAGAGACTAAAGCAGTGGCAGGCATTTAGAAAAAAAAAATCTCATCTTTTATTTCAAAAAGTGGGATTTAGGGAGAGACTGTGTCTCACTAAAGCAAGGAGTTCTGTACCATGAAAGCTACTAGTAGAAGTTTCCAACATTCCCCCAAATACTTTCTGCTTCCCTCAAACTCATTGCTCAAGCCTGAGCTTTTAAATAAATCTTTATTGTTCAAAGTATTGCAGATATCCCCCTTGTTCTCCCCATTGCTCCCCTTCACCTGGTTCTGGCTTCACCACCCTATTGTAGCAGGCATTTTAGCCATGAGCATCCTTTGCCCCTCCCCACCCAAAGAGCCAGAGCCAAAGACCTGCCTCTGGCCAAGAGGTGCACTGTTCCTTTCAGATATCAGCCTGCACCAAGAACTAGCTCCTACCACACAGCAATATTTATTCAGCATAATAGGTCTGCATACTAGGAACTGAGCCCATTTCCTTGCTCATCAGTTGCTGGAAAAAATGTGTCAAAAATTTTTTAAATGTCATGAAATAATTAAGTCCCCTTTCCCCTGACAACTATTCCCGGAACTAGCCCTTCAGGCTTCATTAGTATGCGTCCAGCACTTCAGCCATGGACACATTCACTGAATAACCATAGTGATAACCTCAGCCCCTAACCTTTGTATTTGCTTCTTTTTGAAGGGGCCAAACCACTCAAGACCCTCACAATACTTATTTTATTGGCCAATCCTGGGCAGGCTCAGCAGTGAGACAGCTCCCCAAAAGGCTGGATGGGGGAAGGGAAGGAAGCCTGAATAGACTAATTCTTAGAAGGTAGAATCTTAGAATCTAAAACAGATTTATGAAAATTTGGTAAATGACAACTATTCATTTTGAAAGTAAAAAAAACCACACACACAAACCCTTAATATAAAAAATAATGCTTTCATCTGAATAAGAAATAAATTTTTACAAAGTAATTTTGATCCTTTACCTCATTTGACCACCCCTGACTCCCAAGACGCCATTTTGCAGGTGAGAAGAAAGGATTGAGAGAGGAAATGGCTAAGTGGTAAAGCTGAAACTTTAACTCAGGTCTCATCTCCAAATGGAGCACATTTCCCACTTAAAAAAAAAAAAAAAAAAGGTCACAAAAAAAGAGAGTGAAGTGTGAAAATGTAACACATCAAGCTGCAGTGGAGTTTCTTAGTAGTTAAGGAGAGCAGGATTTTTCAAAAGGGACTTTCACAAGGCCTTGGGTGCGATGCAGGCTGAGCATGTCAGAGGTTGGAAAGTAGGTAGAAAAGTTGGGGATAGGGAAGAGAGAGAGGTGTACACACATATTTTGGATTAATTTTCAAGCTATTGTAAAATTCCTGCATTTTTTGGCTACTTTAGAATCAAATTATTTCAATGGGATGGAGACAAAAACCATACATCATATCACCTCCAATGTGTGGGCAGCAGCAAGGACACAGTTGAGTTTCAATATGTATTTGCTGATTTGGCTGGATTTTTACTATACAGTAACAAGATGCAATCTTATTCAATACTAGAGGCCTGGTGCACTAAATTCGTGCAAGGAGGGGGGCTGTCCCTCAGCCCAGCCTGCACCCTCTCCAATCTGGGGCCCCTCAAGGGATGTCTGACTGCCTGTTAAGGCCCAATCCTGGGCCTAAACAGCAGTTGGACAACCTTCTCACAACTAAGGACTGCTGGCTCCCAACCATTCGCCTGCCTGATTGCCCCTAACCACTTCTGCCTGCCAGCCTGATTACCCCATAACCACTCCCCTGCCAGCCTGATCAATACCTGCTTCCCTGCTGGCCCAATTGCCCCTAACTGCCCTCCCCTGCGGGGTTGGTCACCCTAAATTCCCTCCCCTGCTGGCCTGGTTGCCCCCAACTGCCCTCCCCTACAGGCCTGGTTCCCCCAAACTGCCCTCCCCTGCAGGCCTGGTTCCTCCCAACTGCCCTCCCCTGCAGGCCTGGGTCTCCCCACTGCCTTCCCCTGCAGGCCTAACCCACCCCCCCCCCACACACAGTTGCCCTCCCCTACAGGCCTTGTCACCCTCAACTGCCCCCTTGCAGACATGATCACTCCCAACTTCCCTCCCTTACAGGCCTGGTCCCTCCCAAATGCCCTCCCCTGCTAGCCTGATCACCCACAACTGCCTTCCCCTGCAGGCCATCTTGTGTCCACATGGGAGAAGCCATTTTTTGTTGGACAGTCAATTTGTATATTACTCTTTTATAAGATAGGGTTCCTACCAATATCATAAACTTCACAAATTAGATACTGCCCTAAAAATGCCAGTGAACACATACATAAATGGTCAATCTTTTGTGACTTGTCCAAAGAGATTAGAAACTTATCCAAACTGCTTCTATATTGTTTTTTACACTTTACTATTGAAAGTATTACATATGTTCCCATTTCCCCTATCAACCCTCTCCATTCCATATTGTTATGTCAAACTGAGATGTTTCCAGAAAAGAGGCTAAAATATCAATCATATCAAACCAAAGTTTATTGATTAGATCAAACAAAATTTCTGTAATGAAAAAATTGCATTCGTAAAAGATGGCATTCACATTCATTATAGAAAGCAACAACGTAGATGTAAAAAATTGCTTAAGTGAAAAATGTCATATTGCAGTCCCATTTTGCAAGCTGAAAAATGATTTTGTCAACATTTGCATAAAATCTGCACATTTATATACTGCATGTTATTAAAAAATTTCATCACTAAATTATTATGAATTTTGCAAATTTATGCTTGCATTTATACTGTTGCTGGTGTAAATGTGGTAGGTATTGAATTATTTTTTCAGTTTAGTAGGTAACATCCTCAAACAATTGACAACAGTTGTGAAATTACAAGGACATTTTGATAGTTCAGAATTATTCAAATGATGTAATATGATCCTACCGTTACATTTTCTCCTGTCACAAAAGAAGGTGGTTAGATTATAGTGGGCATACTGATAACTTCAAGTTATTCCATCTGTTAACCCCACACTAGCCAATTTTTTAGGTCAGTAATAACATGTCTTTCAAAAAGGGAAGTCAGGTCCCTCTCAAGGATCTAAACCATGGTATTAACACTGCCTTTGTGAATTTGAACTGCAGTGTAATGTGTAGCTGAGACATGATTCTAAATCCCCCTTACTCATGTTTCCTCCTGGCTGCAAGAAATTTTATATACCACCAGTTATATTTCCACTACCACAGATATTCTGATGTCATATCTTCAATGGTTCTGCATTAAACAAGACTATCTATTGTGGCTCTCTCATTTGTATTCACAGTCCCTATAGTTCTTACATAAAACAATAACAATACAGCAACAACTATAAAAACAAGTCCTGGCGATATGGCTCAGTTGGGGGCATCGTGCCATGCACCTTAAGGTTGCCGGTTTGATTCCGGTCAGGGCCTGTGCCTGGGTTTGATTCCCTGGTAGGGGGCATGCAGGAGGCAGCGAATTGGTCTTGCTCTCACATTCATGTTTCTCTATCTCTATCTCCCTCCCTCCTCCTCTCCTCTCTCCTCCCTTCTCCTCTCCTCTCCTCTCTCCTCCCTTCTCCTCTCCTCTCCCTTCTTTTCCCTTCCTCTCTAAAAATTCAATTTAAAAAAATTTTTTTAAGTAGTTCTTAAAAGAAAATAAAACATCATAAGCTTTCCTGGGTCTGAATTTTTGGCTCTTTGGAATAGGGAAAGAATACAAGACTGTTTTCAGCAGACTACCTCAAATACAGGCTACCAGGTAAGGTGTGAATGACACTTAAGAAAATACTCAAAAATAATACTGAGAGATGACAACAAAGGAAATAATAAAATGTAATGATGGAATGGTTCTGATAAGTGAATATGTCCTTCTAGAAGTTAAGAAAAATTACACTTAAATATTAACACAAAATGTACATGGAAGAATCAAATGTGCCATATGGACTATATAAATACATTGGTACAGATTGAATTCAAAAAGGTACAATATAACACTAATAATAGTACAGGCATGCCAGAAAAGACAACCAAAATGGAAACTGGTATGAAAACACTTTTTAAAAGACCATTTTAATCTAGTAGTCAAATGAAGTAATTTATATCCCCCCAAATATGTTTAATTTTACCATGTAATAAAGATATTTCAAGTTTTACATTTTAAGTGGATTTATTAAAAGGATAAAACCTCCTTATAGCCCAGTAAGTTGAGGATTTTACCAATGTGAATCTCATGATTTAGAGTTAGACCATTACCTAGCCAAGTTTGCTAAGAGAAACAGCATATATGTTCAGTTATGGCTCTGTAGACTGAAACACCATCCTGGGAAGGATTCTTTCCTCCCAAATTGGCAAGTTAAAAAACAAACACAAAACTGAATATATGCATACGTATAGCCTCTTTCAAATAAAAATCATTAAGTTTGAAAGAAGCTATTCTTATTTCCTCTCTACACAAAGTCATAAAAGACTGATGCTTAGAATGCCCTTTAATTTTATGTAACTGTGGTTTGGCCCTCCTTACCTCAGATCCTAGTAAAATATGAGGGAAATCTGTTATATCCAAACTATTTTGAGGGGCTACTAAGTGATTGGAAATGTATTATTTTCAAATATAGTAGCCAAACACCCATTACTTGGGGTATATTCAGAAGAACAAAAATAAAATTAAATTAAATAATTTTTTATTCTCACAAAAACACCCAGGACTAATGCTATTTCCACGTAAGTGTTCATTTCTTGTCAAGAATATTCTATCAAGACAAAATTAGCATGTGGGTAAACTGAAAAGATTAATTATTCTATCTGATGCATTGATATCCATTTAGTCTTCTTATACTTTCAAGTATTCCTTTCATGTGTTGAAAAAATAATTTAAGATCATCATTCAGCAGGAACAAGAGTGATCCAAACAGCTGATTTCTTCTGCCAGGCAGAAAAAGAAACAATAGCAAAATCTATTCATTCCCATTGCATGACTTCTATTTTTATATTATTCTATTTAAATCCATTCACAAAATTCATGGGTTAAAAGAACACCCACTTGATAATTATATTATTCTATCTAAAGCCAGAAATTATATTCTTGCTTTCAACTTTCATATTACTTATAACGTAGAGCTTTGGCCATAACGGCTAGTTACAATAACTGTAAATGCTTACAATAGTCATTTGGTATTTTAATGGACATTTATTCTAAACCCTAGACATGAGACTTTTTTAGTTTGTTGCATATTGAGTATCCTGAGATGATTAACTTTTTGTAGTTGTTTCTTCATGCTTTCTTTTTTAGCTGTAACCACTGTCAATATGCTTGTAGGACAATAACATAGGCAGTTCAAGATTCTGATTCTGAAAAATTTAAAATATACACAGTTAAAAGGTTTATTTTAATAATAACAATGTAAAACCATTTGTATAGCATTTTCAAAAATAAGTCAAGTAGTAAATTTTGTTATAAGAGTAAAGAGACTGTCTTAACAAAGAGCCAAGTTTTATTCACATGCAGGAAAAAGAAAGAGTGACACAATAACCAGTTTTTAATGATTTAATCATTTGTCAGCTGAGTAAGATTCAGACTTGCTTTTTGCTTTTGGATTGCTCCAGGGTTCTTCTAACAGTTGTTATCTCTAGGACTATCTGCCATAGCCGAGGCTTACCTCACCAAGATCCCTTCCTGTAGCCCATAAGCTCCTTGAGAACAGGGACATTTTATTTATCTTTCTATCTTTAGCAGCTAGCACAGAATCTGACACATAGCAGATTCTCAGGACATGCTGAATGAATGAACAAATTTTCTGTGTGTTTTTTTTGGATGTGCAAAATTTGACAGAATATCCTGAATATATATTGTTTTGAAAAACTGTTGTTAAAGTACTTTATTAAAAGAAACATGTTTCCTCCTTGTAATATTGAAGTTATTTTTCTTTTTTTAATCCTCACCCAGGGAGTGAGGATATTTTTTTCCACTGATTTTTAGAGAGAGAATGAAAGGGAGGGGGTAAGGGAGAGCGAAAAGGAGTAGAGACACATCAACTGGTTGCCTCCCACATGTGACCTGAGTATATGCCCTTGACTGGGAATAGAATCTGAGACCCTCTGGTGCACAGGCTGACACTCTAACCACTGTGCTACACCAGCCAGGGTGAAGTTAATTTTCTTTTTGGTAGATGATGTATCTAAGGGTCAAATGACTCTTGTTTTTCTTATTCATTATCTTTTTAGGAAAGAAAAACCAGAAATATCCCTAAAAAAATATAGATTTTTTTTCTGTCCTCTAAATATCATCAAATGCTATGAATGGGATAGGGCATGACAGGACAATGGATAACAGAGTGTAAATCAAGACTGTTGAAAAGTAGAAGCCCTTTGTCATGGGAGGGAGATTAACTTTCTCATTCTCTACTCTAAAATCTAACCTTTTTAAACCTGAGTAGTGGAAGGCTTTAAAGAGGTATGCTATTTTCTTTGTGCATCTTCCTCACCATGGTTGGACTAGAAGTCCTCCAGAACACCTTCTATTTCTTTTTATGTCCCATATTCTCATGTTAATTTTTCATATAGGGTTATGGTGACTAACGAAAATAAGATTGCCATTTATATTGAGAACTTGTAAAAGGTGTCATGTCACCTTATCAACCAAGGGATAAACTCAGTGGGGCTAAATTAATTTGCCAAATATTTTCCTTGGAGAAGAACTAATCCACATGAATATAAATTCCTGGAAGAAATTTACATGAAAATAAAACAATTGCTTAAAAGTTATAACTTCCTCAGCTCTCCATTAGGCCTTGTAGGAGTTAAAGCCCTGGAGAGTCCAAAAGCAATAGCAGTGTCTGCTACCCAGCCAATCCCCCAAACCACAGACCAAGCTAAAGAAAGCAATCCAGGGGGGTACAAAATTAGCTGTAAAAAGTATAGCTAAAATGCACCACACAGCCTAGGACAAGGCTATCTGGGACAAAGGGGTAAAAAAAACTTTGAAGGCTACTGGGAGGCAGATTCATCACTGAGGGAAAATATAAGCAGGTGAGTTGCACAAAATGGGGGTTGGGCGAGGGAGATGCTGACAGAGGCAAAATTAGCTTCCAAAATAACACAGCAGATGCAAAAGAACCAATGGAATCAATCCATTCATTCAATATTTCTCCTTTGATGGACTGTGGGGCAGTTGAGAGCTAATGAAAGAGGGGGCCTATGAGGTGTGGATTTATAATTCTTAGCTTCAAAATGAACTGACTTGCAATTTCTTTCATGATGATCATTTATTTTTATGTGTGCATGAAAGACAGCCCTGCCCTAAGCTGTACAGAGTTGTTTCTAAGTTGACAAGCTTGTAAACCTCATTTATGAATTACTCTAAATTTCCATAGATGGATAAAAGACCTAGGAAAGGTCTGGGTAACAGAGGCCCCTGCAGTGGGAAACAAAATACACATGGAAGAGTCATTCCAAATTCAAGGATTCCTCCCATAGCATATAAATTCCTTCCAAATAGTTTTTGGGCAAATAGAAGAATGATATAAAATAATTTACTCATTTTTAGAGAAAAAAATGAATTATGAAACATTTTATATAATTAGGGTAGCACCCCCCTGAATGGCTAGTAAAGATTTTACTACCTCTGAAAGTTGAAACATTTAGCTTGAATAAAACTTGGCATTAAAAATGATTAGACTGGCTTATTAATATATATTTGGGAATCAGACATTTACAAGGACATTAAGTTTAAACCTGCAAACACACAGACACAGCACATGGAGATACAAACACATTGAATTATTCTCACATGATTCCCAAAAGAACATGCAATGCTAAACTGACTTGATATTATACAGATGCAATTTTGGAATATTTCTTTTCAATTATTCAAACACATTTTAAAATCAAAATTATATTTCTTGGTTACTATTGAGCATTATTGTATTACCCTTCAGCTCTGGAAAATGCCTAAAATTTTATTTGGGGGGGGGGTGGGGTTAGCAAATTTAAAATACATATTTCCACATATTCCAAGTAATGCATCTTTATATTTTAGCAAAGAATAATATAAAGTTCACCACACCAACAACAGAAAAAATTTAGAGAGTGATAGTTTCATTTTTTTCTTTATAATGCTGTTAATCTTTTTCTTTAAAGCCAGCCCACTTAACACTAGGTACCTGTTACAACATATTAGATTCGTCTGAGAATGTTCGTAAAAGAAGAGGTCTGACTGAAGGTCTGGCGGATAATGAGTCAGATGCCTTTTTACAGCTCAGATTTCTCTGTAATAGTGAGGTAAAGATACTTAAAGGATTTGAATATTGGTTAACCTACCTGGTGATAAAAATGTAGAAGAAAAAAAATCACGTTCTATAGACTAACTCTTCTGGCCAAAAGTACAAATGATTACAGTATAACAAATGCATAACATTTAAATAAATACATTTAAAGACCTAAGAAAGTGTCCAACTTGAATCGAATTGTTTTCATGGTAGAAGTATACAGACATTAGTAATATGTGCCAAACTTGAGTTTTTGAAATGATTCTGGTAGGTTATGTGGTAGATGAGTCAATATATTTTGATTAGTAAACCATACCATCCTTTTGGTGAACACCTCCTAGCGTTGTGGCAGTGCTGTCAGTGTACCGAACAAAGAGAAATTGTGCAAAACAGTCCTGTGTTGGTGAACTGATTGGTTCTAACACACCGTGGCTTCTATTGCACAGTAGTTATCAACGGGACCAGAGATTTACTGTCCAAGTTTTTGAAATAATTTCCTGTCCAGTGTGACAATTTGAGAAGATGAACAAATGATTAATGAAAAATGACAAAATACTCCTTTAAGTGTCAGTAGAAGATATAAAAATAAGTCATGAGAAGCAATTTTTCATAGAGAACCAGAAAATGGTGTCAAGCAAATGAGAATGCAAGCAAGTTGGTACATTAAGAAAGGAAATCACCTTATTCACTCCAAGAGAAACTGTGATTGCTGGAAGTTTGAGAAAGCATGAAGATAGTAGATGTTCCTGAGGAAGGGAGGCGTTTCGTTACCTTGTTCACAATTGCACAAAAGGTGGAAAATTGCAGTAGAAAAAAGAGAAATGCAGAAACCAAAAAAAAAGAAAAGTAAATATTCTCTGAAATGTAAAACATTTAAAAAGAAAGCCTGAGAATTAGAAGTCGAAATGACATGTTAGTATTGAAGACGTTACAAGTAAAAGTAGAATTAGAGTTAGGAGTAGTCTATTATTATATGTGCACACTACTACTTCTCTGTATATCAATTTAAAAATTGTTTAGTTAATGGGAAAATTGATTATTTTGAATAAAATAATTTTAAAAACATGATTCTCATTGCAATAAGGCTTATCTCTAATCATTATTTCACTAAGCTACATTGTTCAAAACCCACTGGTTGGAGAGCTATGTCCAGGCTGCACCACCAACCCACCTTAAGGTGACTAGCTCCCTTACGCAATCACACAGATAAAATATGAAGGGACTGACTGCCTTTGGGCAGCTGCAGGTTAAAAACCTAATCAAAACAAGCACAGTGGGAAAAGATTTGATAAAACCACACTTTAGAATTATTTGTCTCGGGGCTAGTGCTTTAATACATTTATTCTAACATAATTTGATGGGTTTCTTCCTTTTTCTTACAGAGCCCTCTTTCAAAGGGTAGGCTCAAGAGCTATAAAATTTTCCTTTAAAACACCTAGAAAAAGCAAGTGTTGATATAGTTTAATCAGAAAACCTAAAAGGTTATGTTTTTCTTTTTCATTGTATGCCGGAAGTTAGAGACTTGGTTTTGGCATTGCCCATGGCAAACAGAAGATGAGTGGTCAACTACAGGGATAAATTTAACAATGCTGTTAATTACCCATATCATCTACATAGTGACTAATGAAAATAGGATTAAAAAAAAATACCAGTTAAAGTAATACATGTATCCAGCAGAGTCTAATAAACAAACTTTAAAGACAAATACTTTGACTTATTCATGTTTTAAAATTACTACATTTTTCCTGTTCATATTTTACCTTAAATAAAGCTAGTAACATGCAAATTATAAATGAATAAAGCTAGAGAAATATCAGTTTATAATTTTTTTTTCTTAAAAGTTGCTTTGTCTTCTATTTTGTGGGCAAAAACCTTATAAGATTAACATGATACAAGTGTCTCACCCTCATGTTTAATATACAAGCCTATCTACTTAAGACTGTAATGACAAGCATATTTTGGTGCTTGTATCAAAACCTTGTATCCAACCATTGAAGATAAAATTATTTCTATGAATCATAAAATTTAGAAGTTTATAGATTCAGTTATAATGGGAAAAAAGGAAATATGAAAGTACAGAAGGCAGTAGAGAGCATGGCAAATATATCTAAAGCAATTAAATTGATATAGCTAGCAATTGGTAGGGGAGAGAGGTGAGAAGGACTAGAGATAATGAGCTGAAACAGTATGAAATTTCCACATTCCTTTGCAGTCATCTACAGCTCAGTTAGCAGTGTGTCAAAGAGGCCAATGCATAAAGGTCCATCTCAACAGTCATGGCATTAGGATTCAACTTTATTTTTGTCTAACCTAGTTCACAGTGTTATTTTTCTCAGAACCAATGGGTGTATGTGACTGTCAGCATTTCGATAGTAATCATGATTGTCACTATTGTTCTTACAAGGATAAATTACATTTTCCAAAAATTTCAAAGTGCTATCTCTGGGAATTTTGCTCAGGTAGCTGACATTCTTCCTTTTCCTGTCTTCCACTCTGAAAGAGCTCCCTTCATAATGGAGTATTTCTTTTTGTGCATGCAGACATCCCACGCTAGGCTTCAACTTGTTGCTGGGTCCCTTCCCATTGGATTATAGTGTCCCTGTGTCCAGTAGGCAAAGTCAAGCCTTCCTTTTGATTGTTGTGGTTTACATGGGAAAACTTATATGTGGAAATTCCTCCATTGGAAATGGGAAGTGGTATTTCTTACTTGGCCAGAAAGTCTAGATATATTTCACTGACTGAGAGATAGCCCAACAATTGTGTTCAGAGGGGAACACAATTTTTTGAAATGTCCAAAACCCTAAACTTTAAAATTTGAAGTGTTATCCTGCTGCTCCACTGTTCAGTGCTCAATAGTTTCATTATACACTTCAGCAGTACGGCAGTGCAGCTTTGCTGATTTATAAGCAACATTAAAGGCCTATGATCCTTAATGATGGAATTTTAGCTAAAAAATTAAGCATATTGCTGAAAATATAGCTGAGGAATATATTGCTTAACCACATCCTTGATTTCAATTACTTAGGGAATCTATTCTGAAGATAGCAGAATTCCTTCTTATCCTCATCTTTTAAAAATAATTTTATTTTTTATTTTTCTATTACAGTTGGCATCCAACATTTTATTAGTTTCAGGTATACAACCCAGTGATTAAACATTTATATAACTTACAAAGTTATCACCTTGATAAATTTAGTACCTATCTGACATCATACATAGTTATTAGAATATTATTGACTATATTCCCTATGCTGTACTTTATATCCAATAATTATTCTGTACTCAATCCCTTCACCTCTTTGAAGATCGCATAATTCTTTACAATGCTACTGCCACGACAGAACTTTGCTGTGGTGGCTTCAGGAGGTAGTGATGCAGACACTGAAATACTTCAATTGTCTTAAATCAACCCATATCATTTAGTCTACTATTCTGATTTATATCACAGGAATCCATTTTATAACTTAATTAGAGTGAGACTCCTTATGACCGAGGCATCCTCTGATTCATCCCTGAATTACCAACACCTAGTATAGTAGCTAACTTACAGTGGACCCTCAGGAAATGGAAGTCACCAGAAGGCTGCTTCTGTAATTGTTACATGTAAATGTCTTAGCTGCTTTCTCTAAGGTTATAGAGATATTTTCACTACCCACTTCTAAATTCCCTTCATATTGGCCAAGACCAACACGAGGATAGTACTGTGAGCCTAGGTATAATAGGCATTTCTGGCAGTGTGTACAAAGTACCAAGATGCTTACTGGTTGATGGTCAAAGAATCTTCTATTTATAGGTAGGGACACATCCTTTATCCCATTAGGGAGTGTGTCAGGTGTGAGGCCAAACTAGTGTAAAAGAATATTTTTTTCTCTTTAAAATGAGGCAAATGCCTTAACAAGGGATACTGAACAAAGTAGTAAGTCACCCAGATGGCAGACTGTTGGTCATTAAGAGATTCTTTCTCCTTTATCTTAGAAGTGGGCTCTGCCTCTTTGGTATAGCCAAATTGGGCTTTATGTAAGCATGTGACTTATCAGAATAACCATGGCTGCCATGTTTTAGTTGGCCTTTATGCATTCATATGCACTACTTTGCTCTTGCATTTTTCTCACAAGGAAAAAAAAGTGGCAGCACTGCTGAGTGCCCACAACATTCTGTCTCATCTGCAACTCTCAAAATCACATAGTGTTTGAAACCACTTAGTCTTTCAGACATTGCATATAAAGAGAGATGTTCATCATTAGGTGGCTCAACATGTTCATTGGTTCAATGAAGGTAAGAATGAATGAATTAATGAATGAATGAATGAACGTGATTATGGAAATTCTCATCATTCTAGCACATCAGCATGCCAAGCTACAGCACAGACACTAGAATTCTTCCACCCATGGCAAACAGATTTCATGCTGAACCCCTAGCAACATTCTATGCTTGCTATGTAAATAGGGCTGCGGTCCCAGAATCGCATGGTTTCAACAGAAGTTAGGAATGTTCTAGTCTTTATCTGTAACTGCTTTGTAGAATTCCTCCATTTAATATCCATTTAATTTAATAAAAGTCACCTTCAGCTAGTATCTAATTTTTTATGCCTGTTAGTAGCTCTCATCACCTAAGTAATTTTTTTTAAAGAAAGGGCCTAAAGAAGAAGATAATATTTTTGAAGGTTGGGATTTCTGAAGATTTTTGGAATGTCTTTAGAACATGAAGCTGGGTGTGAGCCATTATGTAGTATGAGCTCCACTATCCCAAATAAGAAAAACATTTAGGAGCACCCCAAAGTATACTTCCAAATAAGGAGGATGGAAGAACAACTCAAGAGATTCTTCCCAGACAAATTCTCTATTATAACAAGGCATAAAACCATTTATTATTGTGACATTTTTTATTTGGCTTTATTTAAATTGCCACTTGAGCCATTTGGGGAGGAACCTACTTTATCAGTCTGTTTTAGCCCAGTTCAACTGATATTAAGGTATAATCATACAAGTAAATGTTACTTTCCCATACTAAAACTAAATGCCACAGGCTAAAGGAAGTTAGTAAGGAGTATACTGGAAAGATTAAAGAACAGACCAAGGCAGTCTTAGCTAGGTTAACATTATTGTGTCCAGTTCTACCCATAAGGCATGCAGAAGCATGGAATTAAAGCAAGTTCTAACCATTTAACTGTACACCAACTGGTCTTGTATACGAAAAATCAATGTGGCTTTTGCCACTGGTAGTCTATTTGCTTTTGATTGGGGCCAACACTGAGTTGTAACAATGATGCTCCTCTTTTATATATCTAACTGCTGATGATATTCCCACTATAATTATTTTAGTTCCCTATGTTGTATGATGACGACCACTAGATTCTATCAATTCAATAGGCCAGAAAAAAATTCGAGACAAACCAGTATTGTGGCTAAACTGGTTGGCAAATTTGATCAAATAGGTCAGGAGATATAGCTTAGACTATTACATGAAAATGTTGCCTGGCAGGGGCTAGAAGATATAGTTGGTGTCAATATGATAGAAATGAGGTTTTGTTTGGCAAAATGAGAGTGTTGGCAGGAACGACATATTAATGTGTTGGTAAAAATTTGCCAGAAGATTTTCCCCCAGGCTAATCTACCCCTTTCACTCTAAAGGCTTTTGTAGAAATGTTCAAAGATATCAGAAAATGCAGGACCAAGCAATTAGGCTGTCAGAGGGGAATAACTTCTCATTTCCACAAAAGGTTACAATTTAAGCAGTAAAAACACACTTATAAAACAATCCTGAATTTTTACAAGTGTGTTCAGGAGGGTAAGGATGTAGAAACTACATCCAGGAAATTTTCTTTGGTTCAATTATACTGCTGGACAGACAGGGCTAGAAGCAACTCAGAGATTAAGCAGCACTATAATTAAAGGAAAGGGAAAGTTTTGAAAAAGGCAAATGGGGATTATCAACTGGAAAAAAAAAAATCTCTGAACAACCCACAGTGAAATAGCTAAGGTTAAAGCTGGAATGTTGGTGTGGAAATTTCTGGTGTGAAAATTCTAGGCTACTAAAGAAAAAAATAATTTTTCCATTTAAAATTCCATATGGAGCATATGTAATACTCCATATGGATTGCTAAAGGTCACATAGAACACTATTAAGGAAACTACTTACCACCTGTATTGGATAACGAAGTTTTTTACTATACTTTTTATGCAGAAGAGGAAATTAAGTGATGAACCTGTAAGGAGGGGTTTAACATGCTGTAACTAATGCAATTTTCTAAATAAGATTTTTATTTCACGGCAGATATTGAAGCCCCTTCCAAAAATCAGTTTGTAATATAAACTTAGTTCTTACCCTGGCACTTCTTCTTCTTACATTCTTTAATACTATCAGGAGAATCTCAGGGAAAAGGCTGACAAATATTAGAAGAACTATGGCCAACCATGTGGATATAGAAGACAGCATTTGAGCAAATACAAAATACATTCTCTGTTGTTTGAGAAAAGGCCTAGAGTGGAAAGAAAATACATAATGGAAAAACGAATTAGTTCCTGTTCTGAAGTATAATTGAAATTGTCTTTTGTATTTAAAAGGAATTTTCCTTATTCACAGTATGAAAGTAAATTTCTTTGTAACATTCTAAAGTAATAAACAGATTTCATTTATCAAATGTTTGAAAACAAATTATAATAGAAAACACTTGCTTTAAAACAACCCAGCAATCAACTTTAAAGCTGCTAAATGGAAAATATTTATTTACATTAGAAAATACTGGAGCTCCAAAGATATGCAAGAAAAATGTTAGTTAATTTTTGTGCTAAATAGCATTTTATTTATTCAACTGTTTTATTAATATGAGAGTGGATTTGTGATCTATGTTCAAATTTTAAAATACATTCTTATAATCCCCCCCCCCAACTCCTATGTAAATACAAAAAGAACTATAGAACTTCTCTCTCTCAAATGGGAGGATTCTATAATTCTCATCCACAAATATATACAGAATACTACTGTGAGTCAAATAGGTTGACAATACAGCAGAATATTGCTAAAAGGACATAAGCGTTGGAGCCCAAAAATCCAGGAAAACCCCTCATTCTGATGTTGGATTTCATTCCAAGTCATCCACTGAACTGTTAAGTAGCTACTAAGAAGCACAACCAAGTTTTATTCTACTGCCTGAGCTAAAGCACAGAACGGCTAATCAAGGTTGGGATTCACACCGGACTACTCTTGGATTAGTCCCATTTATTAGGTCACACATAGTGCTCACTGAACGTAAACTGGTTTCTCCTTTAAAAATTGAAATTTATGCTCTTTTATGAAACACAATAAAATCAAGCTTGTGGCTCTATATAAGAGGAACAGACTGAGAAATTAAAAAAAAAATGAGAACAGTGAGGTAAAAAATTTATAAGGCTTGGGTTAACAAGATTTCTAGGGTCCCTAGTATACAGAAAAAAACTTCTTCAGAGCTCTACGCCCACTCTAGTTTTGAAAAGCATCCTAATTTTTAGACAGTTAACTGAGCCATAAGGTTCCAGCAGACAACAAACAGCTAGCTACAAAGCATTACTCTGCATGTACCTGCAATACTCTGTGATTAATATCCCTAGATTTTTCTTTTTTTACCTCGGCATCTATGGAGCTTTGCAGGGGACCAGTAAAAAAAAACAGAAGATATTACTGGATTAAGTTAGGGGCTCAGAAATCATCATTCTTACTGCCAACTTCCCCCAAAAGGAGTATACTACAATGTCTTAAGGTTGAACATGTCCAGAGATATTATCTGCAACTAGCATTCAGCTGAAGTTTCACATGGTTTCTAGTGACAGTTTGCTGGTTGCTTTATAGTATTAATTTTATATTCATGTAGTAGTTTAGACAGTTCTACTTAAGGACAATACTATAGGTAAGAAAATAAAATATTAACATTTCATATTTAGTAAGTACCTCTAATGAATTGAAATAGCCATGGTGATGTCTTAATCATATCAAGGATTTATTTAAATCAATAAGGATAAGAGTTAGAAAGTAGTTTGTGAGACATTTTGTTCTTATGGAAATTTTGCATAATTAGTTCAGATGCTGATTACACAGATTCACAGATAGAATTATGGTACTGTAAGAATTATAGTTGCATATCATATTTGGTTAATCAACTTTGATTCATTTGTTCTGTTTTGTTTTTAAATAGAGACTTCTTTCAGTTTCACCACTTCAGTAATTACCTATATAGGGACCAAATATCATATATGCTGTGATTACACATTTACATGGAGCAGTACTTCCCTAAGTGACTGGGTTGTTTCATATTTTTACTTCTTAAAGCCTTTATTTTGAAAAGTTTTTCGAAACAGTAAGAATTTCTTCTAATTAAGTCTCAAGGGACAAAAACATGGTCCTTACATCTCTGTGATAACATGGAATATTTTGTATGTATGATTTTGCTCAAACCAGTGAAAATATATACTCCTAGAATCTTTATGGCTTACTCTAGCCATGTTCTCTGCTGCTGACATCATTATCAGGGGAAGCCACATTAATTATACTTTGAAAAGTTTTGATTATATAAGATGGCATGCCCTCAATATTAAATACTAGCCAGTCACACTGCTTATTTCAGGGAGATTTCCAATGCAAGTATGGATGCTTCTTGAGTTACTCAAAAGACCTCCCTTCTGGTAGTCCCTGGCCAAATCTTTCAACTTGAAAGTGTATAAGACCTTTCTGTGAAGTGAAACTAATTTCTAGCATGACCTCCCATGTGATTTCTAGTGGAAGTACTCATTCTGTAAAGTTTATACACAAAGTAGTTACATTATTATCTATTTGGGCCCTATTCTCTCTTTATGGTATACTAGTATAGCTATTATTCATGTCACTACAGATGTATTTAGGGTATAGAATATATACCACTCCATACTCAGAGGGTTATATCTTAAAATCACCATCTCATTGTGTTGTTTTTCTTTTTTTTGGGGGGGGGGTGAAAGCATATACAATGTATATATACATATACCTATTTTCCTATTTACATATTACTCACATATATACAGCTGCTTACCAAATAATTCCTCCCCAGAAGAATGAGAAAAATACATAAAAGGCTAAAGAACCCCAAATCACAAAGTGATTTATCCATGTCCAGAAACGAGTATCCAAGGCAAGCTGAAAAGATACAACACAAAAGATTTCATGATGAGTACAGACTGTACCAAGCTATGTTACACTGTACACTATGGTACCTGATAACTTTTATACAATATGATACATACGGGAGCACCTAGCTTGGGCCAAGCTTCCAGGAGAGAATGGAACTAAAAGGAGAACAGAATCTAGGATTTTCAAAGAGCTAGGGTATGAAAGTGCTCAACTCTGTCCTAAGTCCTCTAGACTCCAGAGGACAGGTGTAGCAATGTGGTAGAGCAAGCACGTATGGGGCTACAGATGTCTCACTAGTGAAAGAAGGGCAAAGAATGAGGTAATGAAAACATCTAGGAGTCTGGAGCCCTAAGTCCTCAGGGAGATTATGGCAAAAGGAGAAGGCTAGCTGGTGGAGGCAGGTATACTGAAAACAGGAGAAGGAAGGGGTATCTAGAAAGGGTAAACAAACTATACAAAAGAGTCTTGATAGCTGAAGCACAACCAAGATGGGGGTGAGGGGGTATTCTAAATACAAAGGAAACTAGCTCCATATGCCTGCATCATGTAGCAATGGATCATGGGTCTGACTATGTAGTGTGCCTTTCAATTGCAAAACCCCTACCTAGATATTTAATTAATAACATTTTCATTTGCCTCAGATTAAAATCCTTCATGCTTCTGCCATTGTTTGTTTCTATAGACTGATTGTTTATAGACTGTGGAACAGGGGTTTTCAAATGCAATCTAAAAACAAAGAAGTATCATTTGCTTATAATTTCTGGGTCACATGAATTAATATCTAGGGCATTGAATTATTAAAGAGGAGGTGGTATCTCAGTTTTGATACTTGTTGTGACACCATGATCCTTAGCTCTCTGTTAGTTTCGCATTCATAAACAGGATGTGGGGAACATTGTGAATATAGCCCAGTCTTGAATTCTCATCCTCTGGGCTGTCAGAGAAAAAGTTACAATAATATCCATCCATGCCGAAACCGGTTTGGCTCAGTGGATAGAGTGTCGGTCTGCGGACTGAAGGGTCCCAGGTTCGATTCCAGTCAGGGGCATGTACATTGGTTGCGGGCACATCCCCGGTGGGGGGTGTGTGTGCAGGAGGCAGCTGGTCGATATTTCTCTCTCATCGATGTTTCTAGCTCTCTATCCCTCTCCCTTCCTCTCTGTAAAAAAAAAAAAATCAATAAAATATATTAAAAAATAATATCCATCCAAAGAAGAGGGAGTGGCCAAAACCGGTTTGGCTCAATGGATAGAGAGTTGGTCTGCGGACTGAAAGGTCCCAGGTTCGATTCCGGTCAAGGGCATGTACCTTGGTTGCAGGCACATCCCCAGTGGGGGATGTGCAGGAGGCAGCTAGTCAATGATTCTCTCTCATCAATGTTTCTAACTCTCTATCCCTCTCCCTTCCTCTCTGTAAAAAAAAAAAAAAAAATATATATATATATATACACACACACACACACACACACACACACACACACACACATATATATATATATATATATATATATATATATATATATATAGAAGAGGGAGTGGATGTCTTTTGAAGGACTAACGAAAGATGTTGCAGTAAGGCCAACGTTAACTATGAAGGGCACTTGGAAGTCCTGGGTCCACACACAAGGCCAGGTGGGAAAAAGGGTGGGGAGGCTTTTATTTCAAATCATGACCCTGTAAATAATAGTAATAAATAACAACTAACATTTATTGTACTGAGCACACTCTATGTGCCAGTGTCCATTGCAAATGCTTTATGTATCATTAATTGACTTTTCACAAAAATATCCTAAGAGAGATAGATGCAATTTTATCTCCATTTTATAAAAGAGGAAATAGAGGTACTGAGAAACCAAATCACTTGTCCAAGGTTATACTCTGCTTTAAGTAGCTAAACCGAGATGAATTGTAACATTTTTGATAGTCCTAAAATATCACTGAAATAGTAGATGCAAACATATGTTAGGTTTGGTATAAGAAATTAACCAGGAATTAAATTTTAGAGGGGAAATGATTAGAAGTCTATTACACTTCTGAATTCTAGTTCTGACTATTGGGTACACTGGAATTCATTTAAAGGCACTCATTCTTGGACCACATGTGAGATGTTTATTACTGGAACCATCAAAAGAATTGGATTATTTTTTCAACTATAAGACAGTCCCAATTCATGAGCCTTAAGGTTTCAGAGCCCTTATTACATGGCTGCCAATAATTTTGCCTAAACTACCCTTCTTGTATGTTATTTGCTATATATTTTTATGCATTTGATCACTAATATAAATTTTAGTGATAAATACATTATATAAAATTTACGTACAGATCTTGCTGAACTGTCTTAAGTACTCAAATTCATTTAAGGCCTGGCTTTCTTAAACAAATATAAAACTTTAAAAAAATTCAAGTACTTAACATGGAAAAACACACTCACAGACAGTTTGATTATATACCACTTATAACATCTTGAAAATAGCTGGAAGGAAGGAACAGATTTCCGACATAAATATGGTGTATGAATTAAAAACAAATAAAAAAAAATAAAGAGGATAGACAACATACAGTAAAAAATCAATCACAAATAGTATACAAATGCCTAATATTTAATATCATACATACTTTAGTAAGCATTCAGACTTGGATGATAACCATAATAAAATTAAAGATTAGAAGACAAAAAAAAAGAATATTAGTACAAGACCAGAAAGTATTATAAAAATGGTGTTAAACATACTTGAATAAATAAAAATCTAACCTTTAGAGTTACAGTGAATACTAAGATTGTAAAAACAATGGTTCCAAAAGTCCAGTTTCCATACACCTGAAAAAAATTAATAATTAATTAATATTTACCAACAATACACAAGCCTGCATAAAAAATAAAAGCCAAGTATAATCTTGTGTATAACTGCAAAAAAGTATTGCATGAATTGTTTGGGGAATATCAAGTTAAAGGATCAGGCCAAAATGCTAGATTTAATTGTGACTGTAAACTTTCTTGGTCAGGTAGACCACATTTGTGGCTGGTAGCACTTATTTCCATCATTCCAAGCAGCATGAAACAGGGAAAAACACTGGTATGATAAAGGCAGAAAAAACCCTATTCCACTAACAATGTTCATAAAAAACAAGTCATTGCATGACTCATATCTCTAAAGAGATTGATATGGGCTTTTTCTATAATATAAAACAAAAGCTCTGAACTAAGGACTAATATGCAGACAAATGGACTCACACGTTAAAAACAGTCTAATTTTGGGCTGTAAACATTAGAGCTGTTAGCAAGTGCACATCAAGGAAAAGCAGATACCATGTATAAATCCAAATGATGGCAATGAATGGCACATATGCTTACCAAATGATGTCAAGGTCTGAATGCATAACATTAAAACAGAAAATGAAATGTAAAAGGTTTTCAAAAATAAAAACAAAAAAACTAAGGTTAATAGAAGCATAGAAGGAAAAAAAGAATTTGATCAAATCATACATGGGCATTATGTTTAACTGCTGATAGCAGTTGTTACAATTACTGTAACTTTAGCAAACGTTTAGGAAGGTGACATATACAGTAAAATCTGATTAATCTGGACATCATGAACTGGACATGGGTGATGGATTGGATACAGACTGTGTTGAGGCTCCCCAGTCACCACCTGAAGAATTTTCTGAGCAAAAGAACCATGTCAACAGAACTGCAGGAAACTATCCACCTACTTTGCAGCAAACTTTTTAAAATGCAAGAGTCAGCTCTATATAATTTATGTGCCAAATAAAAAGTGAAAGTCCCAGAATCAGTCATAAAGCTAAAGACTTGAGAAATCATAAAACTGAATTCCTTCTTCTTACTGATGGGCAAAGTTGACTTGGAAAGCTGAAGTGACTTGCCTAAGGACACACAGAGAGATTAAGTAGGGTACACTTTTTGGTAAGTGCTACATTAACCTACTCTAAAGTACTAGATTTGTATTTCCTCAAAAGTTAATTGGTGACTAATAAGTTTAATAGATTCATATTAAACTGACATGTCAATCCAAATTGGAGAGGTTTTGACTATAATACCTAATTTAAAGTATCATTCAAATCCACTGAGCCTATCACTTCCCTAACAGATACTGATTCTAGGTTCTAGACACAGTCACTGTACTCAGTAAATTCTTTTTGAACCTTAGCTTTGCTTCACATGATGATGATAAAGAATGAATTACCATAGGAAATAGCAAACATAGTGAAAGCAGCATACAAGTTGGTTTGATTTTTCACTGTGTGGCTGTAGGAAGACCTCATTCCATTCTCTTCCACAGCTGACAGGGCAAAATCATTCCAATGCAGAGGCTAAACTATGTAGTGCTTGCTGGGAAGGCACTGGCAGGATCAGTGTAGCCTTTCATGAAAATACTATGCTACCATGTGGAAGGGAAGGAGGAAGAGAAGGGAATTCCATATGTGAGTTACCTTTTTGAACTCTAAGCATGGAAGGCCGCTATGAATAAGAACTGAGTGGGTTCAGACTTTCCTTTTAAAACAGAAAAAGCCTTGCTCAAATCAAAACCAGTGGCCCAAATTCTGAAGTCCCAAGAACTTTGTTCATCCAATAAAAATTACAGCCAAGTTAAGTTAAGCTTCCAAACTTTTTGCACATAAGCTCTCTAGTTTGCCATGCGCATAAGGAACACTTCTACTGTTCTAAAGAAGTTGTGAGAACGAAATAGTTTACCTTTAAAAAATTTTGCAAAATTATTACAGCTAGAATATGTGTATGTTTGATCCAGTGCTCATGGAAAAAAGATAAGCCATACTTCTAATACCAAAGAAACAATGCCTTTTTTTACCTTTGCATTTTCTTCTAGGGATGCATTCTGAAAAAGAAAATAAGTCCCAAAGAAGAATACTGTCCCTTCAAATGCAGCCAGAAATGTCCAATATAAAAAGGGGCCCCATTGCAGCATGGCATTGCCAGAAATTTTCCTATTGAGAAATAGGGGAAAAATACAGGTTAATGAATCTCTATAGTCTGTTTATGACCCTGTTATAATGAAAGGAGCTAGCTCCGAGGGATTGAAAGGCTTTCAGTAAAAGGTCAGACTGAACCATGGGTTTATTTTTATGCAATCACCTCCTGATAGGAGGTAATGAAATAAACTGCCCGAGCACTTCTATGTTAAATTCTGGCCACCTGACAACAATAATATAATCAATAATAATTAGCTCCCATTTATTGAGTACTTATTATATGTCAGAAAAGTAGATTATGATATATATCCATTTTTATCCACATAAAAACCACATGAGATAGGTATTTTTATCACTCCTATCTGTAAATGATAAGGAGCCTCAAAAGATATACCAAACTTTGATGCACATTGGAATCACCTGGGGAATCTATGAAAACACTGATGCCTAGCTCCCAACCTCAGTCTGATTTAATTGGCATAAGGCTAAACTGTGCATCAGGATATTTTTAAAAATATATATATATATATATTTTATTGAAGTTTTTGTTTTGTTTTTTCAGAGAGGAAGAGAGAGGGATAGAGAGTTAGAAACATGGATGAGAGAGAAACATCAATCAGCTGCCTCTTACACACCCCCAACAGGGATGTGCCCGCAACCAAGGTACATGCCCTTGACCGGAATTGAACCCTGGACCCTTGAGTCCGAAGGCCGAGGCTCTATCCACTGAGCCAAACCGGTTTCGGCGCATCAGGATATTTTTAAAGCTCCTCAGGTGATTCTGCCATGCAATAAAGTTTGGGAACCACCAGTGTAGCAGCACATCATAGTTCACTCATTTAGTAAGGGATAGAACTAGTATACAATCCTAGATTTACTTGTCTTAAATCATATGCTCTCAACCAAGATATCTCTGCTTCCCAACTACAATTGTTAAAATGTTTCTTTAAATCAAGATTTCTTCCTAGGAGCTTAGCCTTTTTTGGTCTTGGGATGATGCCCTTTATAATTGAGCTGAATAACATGTTTGAAGCTGTACAGTCATGAATTGAAAAATGGAGTGCCTCAGATCAAAAGTTTAAAATCTGTCAAAAATGGTACAATCTTCTTAGTACAAGTCAGAATATTACTAACATACCATGATGTCCCTGCCTAAGGTAACTCCAGAGAAGGTATGAAAACACAGGGACTACCTTCTGCCTCAGCCCATGACAGTGACTCTCAAAAGCCTCATTGGCTGGAAGTTGCTGGGTGATTCCTGCAAGGATCTTTATGGAGGTCCCTCCCCTGTAGAGTAATCTACAATGACAGGCCAAGAGCAGTGTCTCATCAGCGCACACAAAGAAAACTGAGTTTTGGGCTGGTCAACAGGTATGTCATGGCTTTCATTTCTGCATCAGATGTGGCAAGTATATTATCTATGCAAAATGGTTTAATAGTTCGTTACCTGCACCTGCTGTTCAATAAGTAAAACTCAGGAAAACCCTTACAATAATTTGTGCTCAACAGTTTTCAACATTCTTAATGTATGAAAGTGCTCAGCACAGCCTAGAAGTTCAGTGGAAGAGAGTGTTAGAGTAAGACAATAGCTACAATCTATGAACACTTATTATGTTCCAGGCACTGTTTTAAGTTCTTTTATGTGTTGTCACTCATCTAACCTTCATAAAACCACTGTGGATTAGGTGCTCTTGTTGCCTAGATTTTAATGAAGATGAAATTGAGGCTCATCTCAGTTAAGTAACCTGTGCAGGTCACAGTTAGTGAGTGGCAAAGCCAGAACTGGAACTCAGACAATTAGCTTGAGCACTTGCTGGGGCTTCATGGGAGGGATTCTGCTTACTGCCACCCAAACTCCACTCCAACCAGAGCAATGGCACTATAGGGCTTCACTTTCGTTGTTGTCATAAGACAGAATACACTGTTGGCTCAGTGTTTGAGAATGATCACCCAGCTGGGAAGAGCACAGGGGTGATTATTGGGAGAACTGAATTCTAATCTTAGTTTGGCCTCTAGTTATACCCTGTGTTAGGCAAGTCATTTCTAGGCCCTGGTTCCTCTTTTTTTTTTTTTTTTTTTTTTTTTTTTTTTTTTTTTTAATGAGAGAATGGGAGATGATATTCTCTAAGATTTCTACCAAGGTTTCTATGATTCCCTCTAGATCTTACTATCTCTTTGCAACAAATACAGGAAAAGAAAAATGTTAAATGATGCTATCAAATAAATTGCTAGGTTAACCTACAGATTAAAAGAGACTCAAGAAAAAAAAGACTCAAGAAGCATATTAACCAGTTGCAACATATGGACCTTACATCCTGATTAAAACAAGCCTGCAATTCAAAGAAATGAGTCATTTGAAAAAAATCTGAACAGTGATAGAATATGTCAGTGGTCAGCAAACGGTGGCTCGAAAGCCACATGTGGCTCTTTGGCCCCTTGAGCGTGGCTCGGTGTTAGAACCACTTTTTCAAAATAGAGTCACCCAGGCCAAAAACCGACTTCAGCACATGGGCCATGAAGTTGCAATCGCAGTGTACATATACGCCCACATGTGGTATTTTGTGGAAGAGCCACACTCAAGGGGCCAAAGAGCCACATGTGGCTCATGAGCCGCGGTTTGCTGGCCATTGGAATATGTAATATTATGGACTTGTAAAATTTTAAGGTATGATAGGTACTGTTATTTTTTAAGTTCTTATCATTAAGACAAAGATACTGAAATAACTATTTTAGACAATGCTTGATATTTGCTCCAAAATACTGTTTCCCCGAAAATAAGACAGTGTCTTATATTAGTAATTTTTTTTTTCTCCCAAAGTTGTGCTAGGTCTTATTTTCAGGGGATGTCTTATCTTTCCATGCGCTAGGTCTTATTTTCGGGGAAACATGGTAAGTCTCTGATGGAGCAGAGATGGTTATTAGTGAAAGAGAACTGGCTCTGTATTGATAATTTGTGAAGCTGAGTGGTAAGGACAGGGAAGTTTTAATAGTTTTAATACTGTATTAATGGTATTTTTGCTACTGTGCATGTTTGAAAATTCCCAAAAGAAATAACTTTAAAATTATGATGATATATTTTATAAATCTGAATAAGTCTAATAATTACTAAAGGTGAGTTTTATGAGTCATACTGGTTAAAGAAATCCCTTAATTTGTATACCTTCACTTCATACAAATAAGCCACACAAGTCTATGTACTGCACTTGACATCCACTATTTAGCAATGCTCATAATCTACTGTAAATTAACATCTTTATTTATCCTCAGTTTTAAGGCTTCACTTATAAAAATCCAATTAAGTCAAAGGTTAAGCAACTGGGGCTGGTGGTAAGTCCCCATCCATATAGAAACACATGCATTTCCAACTGACCCAAAATGGATATAATGGCTAGATGAATTAATTCCTTCAACAAAAACAGTTTTCAAATGGGCCTAACAAAGGAAGAGAGAAGCTATGCCTCAGGGGCAGTTTACAAGATTAAGTCCTAACAATATCATCAGTTCAATGTATTATAGGTAGAAATCAATGTTCTAAACTAATGAAGATCTTTGTGTGATGCACTTCTTTTGTAGTTAAAATATTGTGTCCTCTAAGACTCCAGAACTCTATGACAATGTAAATGCAAATTTTAGGAATTAATGATTTTTAAATGGCTCAAACACATTCAAGTACAGGGCCTACCCCTAGGATATATACAATTTTCCTGTTGAATGCCAGAGAAACATGTGATCAAACCAGGTGGGAAGTCTGTGTCCCTCCTTCATACAAAGTGAAACCCACAACTTTGTAAGTCTGAGGAAATTTTAACAGTAATGTTTAACTTACATATACAATCGTGGATCTGAGGTCAGAGTGTCAATGTTGATGTGCTGTTCCAGTAGACTGTAGGCCAGGATGGGCAAGGATGTGAAGCAGATATTGTACATTGTAAGGTAAGCAGCATCATATAGTGGCTGAAATGACAAACAATAGAAGAGAAAAAAATATACTGAACAATCATCTTCAAGAGGTTTTGTTGGAAAAAATCAGAAGCTTAAAACAAGACAGTTTTTTCACTTTTTATAATACCAAAGAAATGAAAAAAATGTTTTAAGTATGTTAAATTACAGCTGACAATATTATATTAGTTTCAGGTGTATAATTCTGGGATTAGATATTTATATAACTTATGAAGTGATCCCCCTGATAAATTAAGTACCCACATGGCACCATTCATAATTACAATATTATTGACTATATTCCCTAAACTGTACTTTACCTCCCGTGACTATTCTTTAACCACCAATTTGTGTTACTTAATCCCTTCAGCCAATCTGTCCCAACAAACCCAAAATCTAGCAACTGTCATGTGTTCTCTGTATTTATAAATTTGTTTCTATTCTGCTTGTTTATTTTGTTTTTTAGATGCCACATATAAGTGAAGTCATCTGGCATTTGTCTTTCTCTGACTTATTTCACTGAGCATAATACCCTCTGGGTCTACTCATGTTGTCGGTGGTAAGACTTCATGCTTTTTAAAAATATATATTTTATTGATTTTTTAAAGAGAGGGAGGGAGAGGGATAGTTAGAAACATCGATGAGAGAGAAATATCGATCAGCTGCCTCCTGCACACCCTCTACTGGGGATGTGTCCACAACCAAGGTACATGCCCTTAACTAGAATCAAACCTGGGACCATTCAGTCCACAGGCCGACGTCCTATCCACTGAGCCAAACAGGTTAGGGCCATGCTTATTTTTAAATAAATATTTATTGTTCAGATTATTACAATTGTTCCTCTTTTTCCCCCCAAAGCTCCCTTCCACCCGGTTCCCACATCACCCCAAGTCCTTACCCTCCTCCACAGGTGTAAGATTTTTGTCCAATCTCTTCCTGCACCTCCCACACCCACTTCCTTTGTCCACTCCCTTTCTATGCCCCAGATTCTATTATATGCACCAGTTTATTCTGTTCATCAGATTTTTTATTCACTTGATTTTTAGATTCACTTGTTGATATGTATTTGTTGTCACTTTGTTGTTCATAATTTTAATCTTTACCTTTTTCTTTTTCTTCCTCTTCTAAAAGAATATGCTTCAGCATTACATATAATATTGGTTTGGTGGTAATGAATTCCTTTAGCTTTTTCTTGTCTGTGAAGCTCTTTGTCTCACCTTCAATACTAAATGATAGCTTTGCTGGGTAATCTTGGTTGTAGGTTCTTGCTATTCATCACTTTGAATATTTCTTGCCACTCCCTTCTGGCCTACATAGTTTCTGTTGAGAAATCAGCTGACAGTCATATGGGTACTCCCTTGTAGGTAACTGTTTCTCTTGCTGCTTTCAATATTCTTTGTCTTTTGCCATTGGCATTTTAATTATGATGTGTCTTGGTATGGTGCTCTTTGGATTCCTCTTGTTTGGGGTTCTCTGTGCTTCCTGTACTTGTAAGTCTATTTCTTTTACCAGGTAGGGGAAGTTTTCTGTCATTATTTCTTCAAATAGGTTTTTAATATCTTGTTCTCTCTCTCTTCTTCTGGCACCCCCATAATCCATAATTCAGATGTTGGTATGCTTGAGGTTGTTCCAGAGGCTCCTTACACTATCTTCATATTTTTGGATTCTCTTTTCTTTTCTTTTCTTTCTTTCTTTCTTTCTTTCTTTCTTTCTTTCTTTCTTTCTTTCTTTCTTTCTTTCTTTCTTTCTTTCTTTCTCTTTCTTTCTTTCTTTCTCTTCCTTCCTTCCTTCCTTCCTTCCTTCCTTCCTTCCTTCCTTCCTTCCTTCCTTCCTTCCTTCCTTCATTTTTCTTCTTCTTTTCCTTCTTCTTCTTCTTCTTCTTCTTCTTCTTCTTCTTCTTCTGCTGCTGCTGCTGCTGCTGCTGCTTTTTTTTTTTTTTGCTTCTTCATGTTTCAAATCTTTGACTTGATTCTTGGGATCCTCTAGTATGCTGTTGGATCTCTGTATATTATCCTTTATTTTAGTCAGTGTATGCTTAATTTTTTATTGGTCCTTTTTCATATCCTTGAGGGTCTCATTAAATTTCTCAGAGGTTTCTAGAAAATTTTTGAATAACCTTATAACCATGGTTTTGAACTCTATATCCAATATTTTGCTTTCCTCCATTTCTCTCATTAGTGACCTGTTTTTTTGTCTCTGCATTTTGGCTGCTTCCTTGTGTTTATTTCTATGTATTGGGTAGCTGCTAAGTCTCCCTGAGTTGATAGAATGGCCTTGTTTGGTTTATGTCTTATAGGGCCCAGTGGCTCAGCCTTCTCAGTCACCTGAGGTAGACGCTCTTGGTGTACCCCTTTGTGGGCTATGTGCACAGTCTTGTTACAGTTAAGCCTTGATTGCTGTTGGTATCACTGGGAGGAATTGACCTCCAGGCCAATTGGCTGTGATCACCAGCTGTTTCTACACTGGAAGATCTGTTGCACAAGAAACACCCTTATGGGGTAGGACTTGCTTCAGTGGGGCTTTGGTGCTCACTGAGTCTGCCCCTTGTGTGCGTCTCTTATGGATGTGAAGAGTTGTAATCTGGTATGGTCTCACTCTGACCACTGGTACACTGGTTCTTGGATCTCCAAGGAGGTGCATGGTCAGACACTGTCTGGGCTGCCCAGCAGGAGCTACAGAGACATTTGCAGATTCCTCCTCTTTGTATGGGGTTTGGAAGTGTCCAGACGAGGCCCAGTTGTGAAGCAAGGCTGGCAGGGCCGTGGTTCTTCTCTTGGAAGCTCTGGGGCTCTTTGACCCAGCTGCAGTTTGACAGGTTTTAGGCAAAAGGACAAGCCATTCACATGCAAAAGCCGATGCACACAGCTTGGGTGGGGTAGTAAATTGGGTGGTTTGGGATCTCAGGAAATCACCAGGGTGGAGCAAACAGCAATGGCTGCCAGTCAGCCCTGAATGGGGGAAGTCCCCAGTTCTCTTCGTACTGTACCCCATGCAGAAACAATGATGGCTGAGAGCCCCTCTAAGAGAAAGCCCCCTTCACGTTCCTGTCCCGATGCCAGACAGTCCAGTTTCTCCCCGTATATGCCTGAATCCCCCACAGTCTCACCTGGAGTTGGAGTTCAGAGCAAGCGGGAGCTTGTATCTCCCTCCCAATTAAAAGAGCAGCACATCCAGGTGCCAGTCCTTTCCACGCCTCCACACCTGCTACAGTCTCAATGCTCCTTCTTCACCTCTCTAGTTGTGGAACTTCTACTCACCCAGCCTTCCTGCAGTTCTGGGTGATAGTTGTTCTGCCATTTAGTTGTGGTTTTGATGTGGTTGTGAGAGGCAGCAAGTACAGGTGCTTACCTATGCCGCCATCTTGGTTCTCTGACTTCATGCTTTTTTTATGGATAAATTATATTCCATTGTGTGTGTGTGTGTGTGTGTGTGTGTGTGTGTGTGTGTGTGTTACTGTTGCTTCTATATCTTGGCTCTTGCAAATAATGCTACAATGAACATGTGGATGTATATGTCTTTTTTCTTTTCTTTTTTTTATTTATTGTATATGTCTTTTTGATTTAGTGTTTTAGGTTTCTTCAGATAAATACCCAGAAGTGCAGTTGCTTGGTCCTTCTTTGTCTCTTGTTATAGCCTTTGTTTTAAAGCCTATTTTGACTGGTATAAGTTATTGCTATCCAAACTTTTTTATTTGTTTGTTTCAATTCACATTAGATAGCTGTAGCTTGAAAAAGAGTAAAGCAGCACCTAACATCATAGAGTTGGCCTGTCACTTATAGCTAGGCATAGGTGTTCTCCTGCCAAACATGCAGAAATGCAACATCAAGCAAAGGCCATTCTGTGACTATGATGGATCAAAACAAAAACAAGACCACTCCACAATCACATCTGAACACAGACAGAGCATGAATATTTTTCAAATCATAAATAATGACCAACACCCCCATTCTGGCTAATATGAGTAACTGTTGCTCCTTGACCGATAACAGGGTTAGCATCCTTCTAGTCTTCATTCCTTCTGGGTATGATTTACTAAAATGCCCACTCATAAAATTACCACTGCTTCTAACAGCACCCAATCTTCTTAAATGCTTTCCAAATTACCTAACTCAATCCAAATCTTATAAGACTTTTCTAACACTCTCTTCCTGAGAGGCTCCACTGTTCCTCATGGTGTATATTCTTTCTCATTGCATCCTGTAATAAACAAAATTTGATTAACTAAAAATGTATTCCTGGTGGTGTTTGGCTAGGGGGCTTTGACGACCTTAAGCTCTTAGGACAGAACTTGGCATATAAAAAGCATTCAATAAATATTGGATGAATGATTGAATAGATATTAGAAGCTATTACTCATATTAGCACATTTGTAGAAGACTGATCAATATTGTAAATTTTCCTTTATGGAAAATTAAGGTATTATCTGAACCTCATTTTAATGAATATACTTATTGAGTTCAGTAATATTTTTCTTTTTAAAAAAATATTTTATTAATTTTTACAGAGAGGAAGGGAGAGGAATAGAGAGTTAGAAACATCGATGAGAGAGAAACATCAATCAGCTGCCTCCTGCGCACCCCCTACCGGGGATGTGCCTGCAACCAAGGTACATGCCCTTGACCGGAATGGAACCTGGGACCCTTGAGTCCATAGGCCGACGCTCTATCCATTGAGCCAAACCAATTTTGGCAGAGTTCAGTATTTTTCTACACAGTGCTAGATGTTTTCATACAACCATTACCTGTTGCCTGAATGAATAATATCTCATATTTATCTGTATTTTCACACATATAAATGTTATTTTAATTAATAAAATTCATTTAAATGTGACATAAATTAATACAATTGTGACATAAATTAATACAATTATGCATTTTCAAACAACAGTTACTAAAAATACACCTACTATTATAATGGGAATTGCCTCAAAAAATGTTGAGAACAACATGAATAGAGCATTGGTTCATTCATTAGTTGACTTCAAAAACATTAACTGAGTGTTTACTAAGTGACAAGTACTGGGAACAAAGAAGATTAGAACTCTGTCAGCCTACGCACTCAAACTGCAGAGGGGGAGGCAGGGTGGTGAGAGTACAAAGAGCTGGGGGAGCCCAGAGGAAGGGACAACTCTGACCTACAGTAGAAACAAAAGCAAGATAATATACATGCAAAATTCTTAATGAACATGGAGATACTTCCCATTTACAAAGATTTAAACAAAAGAAGCATCAGGAGGGAGGGTGGGGTGGAAAGAGATTAACCAAAAAATTTATATGCATATGCATAACCCAAGGACACAGGCAATAGTGTGGTAGGCCTGGTATGGAGGGGGAAAATGGGGGGGAGGGGCGGAGAGGGGACATCTGTAATACTTTCAACAATAGAGATAAATGAAAATAAAATCTACTTTTGTTCCACTATGGCAGTTTGAGGTTACATGAAAGAGAATTATAATTCTTAGATGCATAATTAGAGAAGATAGAATATCCTCAAAACAAACAGCTTTACTTGATAATATTATTTGTTAAACCTGTTGTAAATAATTTCTTTCTTTCTTTATTTTAAAGAAGAGTAGTGCATATATTTATTAACACTTTTCTGCTTTACTCTCATGTTTGATGTATTTTGCAGAAAAAAAGTCTTATCCCCTTTAATACATAAATCTCTAGTGAGAACCAGGTTTTAGAAAGAAGACATAAAAAGCATTATCTTAGGAAGGGACTTGGGCTTTGAAATTTTTACTCAGTGTAAACCTTGAATCTTGGAATTGGATTTAGAAGTTCTGGGTTTCCTCTTGTCCCCTAGCTATTTAATGTTAAATGTTTTATTTTCATGACCAGTACTACTCTAGCTTTGCTAAAGAAAGACCTGCTTTTTGCTTAAAGAATCAGAATCCTGGTCCCACTTCTACTTCATAGTTCAACCTCCAAATTCCAGGCATGCAGAGAACACCTGATGTGGACCTAAGTTGAAAAAGGCTCCAAAGATATTTAAAACAAAGGTTACTACCTTCAGCACAGAGCACTAGGCCAAATTCAAAACTAAAGATATTATATATCAGGTCACCACCTCAGAAACCTTCCTTTTACTTGATACATTTTTCCTCTAAGACATCCATATAGCTCCTTCCCTATCTCCTTCATATTTCTACCTAAAAGTCACATCATCAGAGAGAATTTCAAAATCATCTTCTCTAAAATAGTGGCCTTCATCCCCAGTCACTCTATCAATTTTTTTTAATCCTTTTTTACCCCCTTCAGAGCATTTATCAGCAACTGACAATATGCTTATATGAATGTTGTCTGTTTCCCCCCCAGCATTTTGGGAGTAAGATTTTTGATCACTGTTATATGCCCAGCACTTAGTCTGGCACATACTATGCAGGAACCCAAGATATATTTGTTAAGTGAATACTACTGTGTTTCCCCAAAAATAAGACATCCTCCGAAAATAAGACCTAGCTCATGGAAAGATAAGACATCCCCTGAAAATAAGACCTAGCACAACTTTGGGAGAAAAAATTAATATAAGACACTGTCTTATTTTTGAGGAAACAGGGTAGTTGAGCAACTAACGAAGCCAAACACCAACTCTTATGAAAATCTAAGCAGTTAAGGTAACCTAAACAGAGCCCAGACAGCCCAGGGTCTGAATCTCAGCTGACTTTATTAGCAGTTAAGTCCTTCCTTTCTTCATAAAATTTGTGCTTCGTAAACATTTTTTAAAAAGATAACAAAGCAACAGGCTCCTTTCAAAATAAAAAACAATGTTTTTATCAGATTAAACTAATTTCCCTTTAGTATTTTGCAACAATATTTAAAATGTCTTTTTAATACTTGCATTCATCTGAGTGAGGAATTAGAAACATTTGGGTCAACAGTTATTTCAATGTTCAAGAAAAGCAGACTCATCAGAATCCATAAAACTCTCTGTAGCTAAAATGATGTTTTGAATACAAGAAAATTGATAGCACTTCCTACAGTTAGATGATTAATTCATAAAGCAATCTGCTAAACTGGCCCTATGTGGCTGATGACGTGGCAGTGCTGATGTAAGTAGTAAGAGACAGCACACCAAATGGTAAAAAGGTAAGTTCAAGACAAAGAGAGCAGTCATTTTCCTTTGAGAGAATACATTCACTTAAAAATACTGCCAAGAAATGAGAAAAAAAATCACTTCCTACCATGAGTAATTAAATATACCTTGACATTTAGAAACTCAATCTGTAAAAGCTGTGGTGATGTTACCAGTAGTTCAGCTTGGCAAAAATCACTGAACTGCTCACACATTACCTATGAACATTTCTGAGTCATTGAGCATTATAGCTCCTATATTTAGCTGTACTTCCACTAGAAACAATAAAAACTCCATTTCAGTTGTTGAAACAAACTGATAAATATGCCTGCTTATCTTGCCACTTAAATATCACGTTAACATATACCATATTCTTTATGCAATAAATGTTCAGAAGACAATAGAGGGTAAAAAATGTAGAGTTATTCAAGTAATCCAAGGTTTTACCCAGGAATCACAGCTTTATCTGAGAAACTGCAAAGGTCTGAGATATTATTTGATGAAATATTAAACTATAACATTTTAGGATTATTGGAAAACATTGTATATACTGATACAAAGGAAAAAAAAAAAACCAAAATACTCTTTAAAAGGTTATCTCAATTCTAATCAGATATACTAAAGAACATTCAAAATAAAGTAATAAGAACACTGTTAAAGCAAAAAACACAAACATTTGCTATTCTCAAAATGCAAGCCAAGCCGAAACCGGTTTTGCTCAGTGGATAGAGGCTCGGCCTGTAGACTGAAAGGTCCCAGGATCGATTCTGGTCAAGGCATGGCATGTACCTTGGTTGCGGGCACATTCCCAGTGGGGGGTGTGCAGGAGGCAGCTGATTGATGTTTCTCTCTCATAGATGTTTCTAACTCTTTATCCCTCTCTCTTCCTCTCTGTGAAAAATCAATAAAATATATATTTTTTTAAAATGCAAGCCAAGATTAACAGTTGAATAAAAATCAACAACCCTCCTTTTACTTCGGACATACCTCTCCAATATCTACAATCCAATACGTAAAAAAGTAAATTATTAATAGCAAATGTAAAGTACATTACAACAATTATATAGGGAAACAAACCTGTTGTGAGAATCCACAGAAGAACTGGTACAAAAATTGTGGCAAAATGAAACAAAGGTTCTGGGGGGAAAATGAAGAAAAGGGTTAATGTTTTCCCTTAATCAAATTTCTAAACTAAACTAAAACAGGAAACTATTACAAATAGTCTACAGTCAGTCCTAAGCCCTCCTAACATCAGAAGGCACTAAGTTTGTATTCTAGAGTTGTAAGTGAATAATCCCAAAACAAATGACTAATTCATATTAATAACAACTTTTGCCCTACCAAGGCAGAAGATATCTCACTTTATGAAAACCTGTTGCTAGTCTTCTTCTGTGTGAAGAAATTAAATCACATAATACAAGTACCTAATATTACTGCATCTTAAATGCCAATTAGATTTGCAAAGTCATTATAAAGTAGAATGACAAAGCTGTAAGTATATGCAGGGCAGGACAAAAAGTTTACAGTTGTTCATATGGGAAAAGACATTAAGGTGATGAAAATTACAATAGCTTTATTAACTGTTTGATGTACTCACAACTATAAACCTACTTTGCCCACCCTGTATTTTAAATCAATGCCAATAAGAGCCAGGAAATTATTACAGTATATGTTGACACTAACTGTATCAGCTAATGCTTTACTGCCTTTACCACTGCCTCATCAAATAATCAATATATTAATATTGATCATTTACTATATGAAAAGATGGCACTGTGGGTGACATACACACACACACAAAAAAAAAAAAAAACAAAAAAAAAAAACAAATGCAACTTTTTATTCCTAAGAGACTTGTAATTTAATTGGGAGAATATGAAATACAGATTTAAAAAATTCAAGCAGAGAATTTAAATAAGGCAGGCTGTGACATTATCTGAGTGCTGCTTGTCATCTTCTCATGTTGTCTCTGGATTTCTCTTTGGGCAGCACCTTCAAGAGCCCATTTTTGAGAAATGTCAAAAAAACAACAACAGTCTACTTCCTTCTGTCACACATTCTCACGTAGGTAATTTTCTAGACTGGGAGACCTGAGGCTGTTTTAAAAAAGCCAATGCATACTCAAAGGATGAGCATCTGCTACAACTGAAGGTGAGTATACTATAGGCTCTGGAGGATGTTCCTAAAGAAAAGTGCTATACATGTTTTGAATAACTCCTACAGCATCAGAGTAAGGGCCATAGCTCCAAAGGGCAATACTCAATTGTATGTATCAATTCTAGAAGAATGCAAAATGTACGTAGCGTTTCTAGAGTCATATTTTATTTTTTATTGAAATTGATGGTGTGCTATTGGTTAATACAATTATATAGATTTCAGGTACACAATTCTATAATACATGAAATAAATGTACACTGTATTGTGTGTTCACCACTCCTAGTCAAGTCTCCTTTCCTCACCATTTATCCCCTCTAAATTGTGAGGTCTGAGGAGGCAGTGATTGATGGGGATTATGGGATAGTTTGTGGGAAGAGGAGGTGTGACTTTCCTACTATGATGTAATTTCCATGAGAACAGGGACTTTGTCTGTTTTATTCCATTTTGAATTCTCAGGGCCTAAAACAATGCTTGGCATAGAGTAACACATTCAAACATTTGTTGATTGAATAAATAAAGAATTAGCATCTGAACTAGGTGCTAAGGATGAATAGGATATGTTGATAGCAGGAACCAAGAGAAGGCCTTCAGTATTTTAAAAAGATAACAGGTAAAACAGGGTGAGACTGTGGGGTGCCTTAAAAGCTAGGCTAATCCTTAGACAATGGAGATGAGTTTCTGGAGTACAGTTGAAAAGTGGGATTTTTAAACATTAATCTGGCTGAATTAGGCAAGGTAGATTGAATGGAGAAACAGAAATAAGAAGATTGATTGGTCACTCCAGGGGTGAGGCAATAGCAAATTGAAGATGCAGGAGGGCTTCTTAGCGTAGTCAAAGAGGGCCAAAGTATTAGAAATCATCTTGAGATGAACAAAATAAAGTGACAAAATAGATCTGGAGACATGGAAGCATGGAATAGACCGATGAAAAGACTAACCAAAAGCGTATATGCATATATGCTAATCCATGGACACAGACGATAGAGTGGTAGGCCTGGGATGGGTGCAGGTGCAGGGTGGAGGGGGACAATGGGTGGTGGTGGTGGTGAAATGGGACATTTATAATCCTTTTAACAATAAAGATAAATTTAAATTTTTGGAAAAAGGAATACTGCTAAGTAACTAAGAGATAATGGACATAAAGATCCTATGAACACAGAGGGTTCCATCTACACAAATTATCCCCTCACTGGGAACCATTAATTACAGATCATTGGTAAACATTAGCCATTCTAATGCTTGTTTTGTTTTCCTTAACAGAGTATTCCTTCCATCTGGTGGCAGTTGAATGAATTGCAGGCCACAATGGTAGTCAAACCAAGCCTCTGGAATTAGGGATTAGACTGATAGGCAGATCTCTAAGGCAAATCTTCATGAGCTCTCCTCCTAGGGAGAGGTAAGAGAAAATAACAACCCATCTCCATGTGGGACTGTTAAGTTACTGAGTCCAAGGTTGGATAAATCCAAATTATGATGTAGAAGAATCCTGGAATTAGAGTCAGTAAAGCTATTGTGGAAATCTTGTTCTATAGCCTCCTAGCTGGCTCCAAAAGCAAGTTATGTAAATTCTTTGAGCCCTACTTTTCATATATTTTAAATGGAAATAATACTAATTTCCTCATAGGAGATTGGTGAGGATTAAATAAAAAAATAAAGTGTTTTTTTTTATTTGTTTGTTTGTTTGTTTTTATTTTTGTTTTTGGCCAAACAGCAAAGTACATTACACATACTGGGTTAATTATCATTATTAATCATCATCAAGATTTGGCCTGGATACCAGCTCATACAGGGCCTTGGCAAATCTGTAAACCTGATGTGACGATTATATTATTTTGAAAATACAAAGTGAATAGGACATGGGCTTGATTATAAGAAAACTGACACACAAAAGCAGTTTCTAAGCTTTCCCTCCTGTGAAATAACAGGGTATCAAAGACTCTAGCTGCTTGAATCATTTAGAACCAGTACATTAACTTGATAATATACCTATAAACTGGAATCTAAGATCTTTAGTAAATTTCTGTTATAGAAATAAAAAATGAGTATGCGGGATCAGTTTAAAACGTACTCTGGTTGATGCTAAAAGAAAAATCAATGTGTTGTTGGGGAAACTACTTCAGTATCGAATGATGGGGGTATTTTGCAAAATTATTGTGTTTTAGGTGAATATCTAACTTGGTGAAAAATTCTCATAATATATTAAATAAAAAAGTGCAAAGTGCAAAACAGTATGTTTTGGGGCTGACTGCTAATAGGTTTGAGGTTTCTTATTAGGGTGATGGAAACGTTCTGGTTTAGATAGTGGTGATGGTTGCATTTCATAGTGAATATATTAAAACCCACTGTATTATACACTACAGTGAATTTTGTTATTTGAATTATAACTCAATAAAATGGGGAAAACATTATATATAGTGTATGAAAACCATATATACACATATGAATTTGTATGGACAAAAGTACAGGTCACATAACAATGTTACTGGTTCTTTCTATTGGTATGCATTTACAGATGACTTCAAATATCTTATTTTAGAAAAGGAGCTATGTATAAGTAAAAGAGGTATTTGAGAAAAGTCACTTGTATAATTTTCTTTTCATTTAGCATCAATTCACTATGCAACATCATCAGAGAACCTCAACTTGAGGAGAGCCATGTCAGTTTCACATAACCAAAAATTAATCAAAATCAGTCAAGATTAGAGAGGAAGGCCCCAATTGGAATGCATACAAAAATTTAACCTAAATATATTATAAATAAATAACATAACCACATTGAAATGGTTGAAAAGGGGGGAGGACACAAAAACGAACTTTGGAAACAGTATTTTGATTATATTGGTACACTCCAAGGTCAAAGAAAAAGGAGTGCACCAATGCCGAAACCGGTTTGGCTCAGTGGTAGAGAGTCAGTCTGTGGACTGAAAGGTCCCAGGTTCGATTCCAGTCAAGGGCATGTACATTGGTTGCGGGCACACAAATATATTACTCAAGTTAATTTGTTTCTCCCAGGAGTATAAGTTAACAATTCTGAAACTACTGTAAGTGTATTCTAGGATTGAGTAAATAAGTAAACATATTGAGAATGAGAACTAGGTTTTTCATCACTGGAAAAGGGAGTTATAAATAAGGAAAAGGGATAGGTTAGAATAAACTTTGCACTGTTGGCTGGCGTCAAAGTTATCCATATAAATGGATGATTTCTAATATAATTTGCAAATAAAATAAACCAGTTTTTCTTGAAGAAATGTCTGAATCTAGGACTGGAGCAGTAAAAATACAAGAAGAGCTTAGAAAATCATATGGTACTAAAAAATAAAGAAGTCTTCAAAAAAGGTTGGGGATGGGGATAGGGAGGAATGGGGAATTGCTACTCAATGGGTATAAAGTTTTAATTATTAAAGACGAGTAAGTTATAGAGATCTGCTGTACAATGTTGTACTTATAGTTTAACAATACCATATTGCACAGTTCTAAAGCTGTTATGTGGGTACAGCTTAGATTAAGTGTTCTTATCACAACAAAATAAAAACTTAAAAATGATGGGGATATGTTGAAAGAAGACAGAAGCCAAATCTATGACAATCTGAGTAGGAGAATAAATAATAGGAATGTACTTTAACTCAAAACAAAATACATATTTTAGTAGCAGAATGCTTTTTTTTTTTCTTATGGCAGGGGATCACAGGCTTTATGGTCCAGTAGAAGGAACACACAAATATACAAAGAAAGGTGTCACATATGTCTCAACGATGGGTTCTACGGGGTGTACCACAATGGAAACACATGACGGAAGTGGTCTAATGTACACAAGATAGGGAGGACTTTATAGAGGGTATTGAAGCCACTAACTAGTGGTGTGTGTGTGTGTGCGTGTGTGTGTGTGTGTGTTTTATGGAAACCACTTCTAAGGCTAAGGCAAGTTAAGTTTCCTTCTGTCACTAACAGCCTATTTTCAAGACTTGGTGATCACAGGTGACCTTGGCTATTGAAGCCACTAACTAGTGGTGTGTGTGTGTGTGTGTGTGTGTGTGTGTGTGTGTGTGTGTGTTTTATGGAAACCACTTCTAAGGCTAAGGCAAATTGAGTTTCCTTCTGTCACTAACAGCCTATTTTCAAGACTTGGTGATCATAGGTGACCTGGGCTTTTCTTTTTTGTGTATGTTTAAGGTGTATGTGTTGATTTGATACATTTATATATTGCAACTGATTACTAAAATAATGTTAGTTAACACCCTTATCATATCACACAGTTATCATTTCTTTTTTTGTGGTGATAGCATTTGCGATCTTGAGTCTTAGCAACTTTGAAGTATATAGTAGAAAATGATTAACTATAATTACCATACTGTATATTAGCTCTCCAGAACTTATTCATCTGTAGTTACAAGTTTTTACCATTTAATAACATCTACCTATTCCTCCCCCCTTTCCTTAGTCTCTGGCAAGCACCAGAATGTACTTTGCAAATAAATTTTCACAGAGCAAAGTTGAAGGGTCTTGAGACTCCAAAACAGCATTTTGATCAAGTTATCATAGTTAACTATCAGAAATGAGACAATGCACTGAGCAAGTTACAACATCATTTTTGTGGTATTTGTGCCAAAAATGTGTAATCTGAATCCAATAATAAGCAAACTTTAGACAAACTAACTGGCCATTATTATTAAAAAATGTTGACAAAAGCAGGAACTATCCCTGGTTAAGGATAACTAAGGAAAAATGACAGCTAAGTGCAAGTGTGAACCTGAAGCTAACCACAAAAAGTGTCAGACTAGTTAATAATGTGTCAGCTGATATCAATTTACTAATCTTGATAACTATGTTATGGATTATCTAAGGTGTTAATAGTTGGCAAAGCTGGCAAAGAGTATAAGAGGATTATTTCAGTGATTTTGCAACTTCCTTGAAGTCAGAAATTATTTTAAAATGTTTTTAAAATGTTTTGAAAACTGGAAAAAAAAAACTTAAAAAAATGGTACTGAACAGTATATAGGACAGAAGATCAACTTCTGGGCTATGTTGGCTAAAAATAATTTACATACTTTAGACCAGTTACTTCACCTTCTTGTATGACATGTTTATTATGCATAAAATGAGTGGCTTAATTTATATTCATAGATTCCAAATTGTGCTCTGAGGAACCACACTGGGCAGGACAGGGAGGCTGAGCAAGTACACAGCCCTGGCCCCATCACCCTTTAGTCAATGCAATTCTGCTTCTATCTGCTTTTATCTTTATAACTTCATTGGAAGAGAGAATTCTACTAAAAAGAGTAGATTAGCATACTGTTCAGGATAAAAAGGGAACCAACTATTGACAAGGATGAAGCTCAAAAACATGCTAAGTGAATTAGACCAGACACAAGAGTACCTATGATTCTATTTAGTTCAAAAACAGTCATATCTAATTTGTATATTACATATTATATCTAAATTTATATATTACTAGTGGCCTGATGCAAGAAATTCATGCAAGGGGCTTGGCCCTCGCAGTCCCAGCTTTGTCCTGAAGGTCATCAGGAAGGATGTCCAGAAGGTCGTTCAGCTGTCAAGTCTAATTTGCATCTCTTTCTATATATATAAAAGTCTAAGCAACCATCGCAACTGAACGGACCACGGAACAGGCTGTGTGGGGTGACTAGGCGGGCAGAGGGGTTAGTAAGGGGTGACCAAACAACTGAGCAGCAGGCTGGGTGGGGCGACCAAGCCGGCACGGGGCTGGGCAACCAGGCTGGCAAGGGGGCAGTGAGGGGTGATCAGGCTGGTGGGGGAACAGTTGGGGGCAACCAGGCTGGCATGGGGGGCACTGAGGGGTGACCAGGCCGGCATGTGGAGCCAGTGAGGAGTGACCAGGCCGGTGGCGTAGGAAGGTAGTTGGGGGGGCGATCAGTCCTGCAGGGGGTACAGTTGGGTGTGACCAGGTCAGCAGGGGGCGGAAGTTAGGGCTGATCAGGCAGGCAGGCAGGTGAGTGCTTAGGAGCCAGCAGTCCCAGATTGCGAAAGGGATGTCTGACTGCCGGACATCGGACCTAACCACTCTGCCTATGGGACTGGGCCTAAACCGTCAGTTGGACATCCCCGGAGGGGTTCTGGATTGGAGAGAGTGCAGGCTGGGCTGAGGGGACCCCCCCTGCCCCAACCACCACCATGCACGAATTTTGTGCACCGAGCCTCTAGTATATTTATAATAATAAAAGCTAATTAGACTGGACTGCTGAATGACCTTCCGGTCAAAGTCGGGGCTGTGAGGACTTAGGCAAGCCGCCATGGCTGCGAGGGACAAGCCCCTTGCACAAATTTCATGCATGGGGCCTCTAATGTTAATATAAATCAGATTAGTCATTGTTTGGATCAGGGGTGGAGGAGACTAACTGGGAAGGAACAGAGGGGAACTTTCTGGGATGATGGAAATATTCTAGTTTTTTAAAAAAATCTTTATTGTTGAAAGTATTGCACAGGTCCTCCTTTTTCCTTCATTAACCTCTTCCAACCAGATCCAGCCCTATTGTCTGTGTCCATAGGGTTATGCATATATGCATACAAGTTCATTGGTTGATCTCTTTCCACACCTTCCCCCCAACCTTCCCTCTAAGGTTTAACAATCTGTCCACGCTTCTGTCTCTGAGTCTATTTTTGATCATCAGTTCATTTGGTTCATTAGATCCCACATATGAATGAAATCATGTGATACTTATCTTTCTCTGACAAATGTTCTAGTTTTGATTAGGGTGCTGGTTACATGAATATATTCATTTGTCAAAATAGAACTGCATACAGAAAACCTCAATATAATGGATTAATTCAGGCAGGAGAGTGTCCCTTAAAGCTAAAAGTCCCTCATATAATAAAGCAGATTTTCTGAATGAATATATTAAAAAGATGACAAATTAGTTTATCTGTTTTTACTTACGTAGACAAGTGTAGTTAAAAGTATGTATGAAAAGTTTAATTTCATAGAGAAGTTTTCTGTATGTATTACAGTAATTTCAAATTTAGTAAATGCGTGCATTCACCAGTCACCACGAGTAAACAAAAAAGCACACAGCTGGGGCGTGGATTAGCACACTTCAGAACATCGATGACACGTGTTAAAAATGCTGCTGAGCCATGGCCGGTGTGCTAAGTGTTAGAGCATTGGCCCAGGTCACGGGTTGGATTTCTGGTCAAGGGCACATACCTGGGTTACAGGTTCATTCCCCACCCCAGGTCAGGGTGTCTGTAGGAGGCAACCAGTCCACAATGTCTCTCTCCTTCCTTCCCTCTCTCCCTTCCTCCCTCCCTCCTTCCTACTTTCTCTGAAAAACATTGGAAAAAATATCCTTAGGTGAGGATTAAAAAAAAAAAAAACTGCTGTAGAAAGTCACACCATAACTAATTACCACCTGCAATGCAGTGTGATCATGTGCTAATCATTCACCAAGCATTGTTTTATGAGCAGTGACTCTTAGATTTAAATATCTAGACTGTAGTTGTAGATATGTAATATTTATGTCAGTGAAATTACTATAGTGTTTTTTTTTTTCCAGCATATGGCCTATTCGCTAAAATTTGTTAAAAATAAGTGAACTAACAACAACAACAACAACAACAACAACAAGCCTTAATTTAATATAAGCAACTCTTGGTTAAAAGCATTTTAAAATTAAAAGGGTGTTAAGTTTTACATATGACAGAGACTGGAAATTTTGTCTGTTAAATCAAAAGCTGGTTAAATTGAGGTTTGTAAACTTGAGGGTTTACTGCACTATGAATGGGTACAATTTCATCTCAAATTTCTTGCATTAAAAGAAATTTCTGGTTTCCAGTATCATAAATAGATCTGTCTTGCTAACTACATATTTCAGTAGAAGACAGCAAAAGAAACATGGAAAGAGGAGGAAAAACACTATGACTAAATTGAGCCCATGCTGGATTAAGTAGTCTTAAGTTACATTGCAAATACTTGATCACATACCTTATAGAAGAAATACTGTACGAGGTGTGCTATTCTCACATAATATAGATGTCCATGACCCAACAGCAGTTTCTTTAAATGTTTAAACTTTGGAACAGAATAATCACTATTTCTGGATGCTTGGCGACCTTCTTTGCCTTTAATACCTAAAAAAAGAAAATCTCTAGGGTGAGTACTTTATAGAATAAAACTTCCTTATGTGTTATAGCTCAATTGTATAGTTTAGCTTAGTTTTATTTAACCAAAAAGTGCTTTCTTTAACAATCTCAATGAGAATTACCAATAAATATAAAGCTAAGTGTAATTGATAATTACCTATTTATAACACAATATACAACAATTAAATAGAATATTTAATCATTATAAGGCAAATTATCCTGAGAAAAAAATTAAATCTGGAACTTACTTTAAAGCCACTTAGTGCTTAATTGTGCATGGCACTAGACTGGGTACAATATTAAAGCAAATCAGAGACCTGGGATTTATGGTCTAGGAACTCAAAACTGAAACGTTACAATGAGACAGTGAAGTTCTTTCACTGAATGAAACTCTCTGTAGTAGCCCAAGTTTCTCTGAGCTCAAGCTGCTTTAGGCCATTTCACACTGGGCAATCAAAGAGTAGAACTAAGAGTTCCACACAACATATGGCTACTTTCAAATGAAGAAAAATTTGGGAATTCAAACTGCAGTATAATAATTCCCAAGATGCTAATTCCATTGTTTCTCCACCTTCAAAAACAAAACAAAAAACACAACTTGCTGGGGTGTTAGAATTATTGCCTACCAAGAGCCTGACAAGGGAAAAAAGGTACAGGCTATAGAGAAGCCGTTTTTACATGCCAACATATAAATTCAAGACTACAGCCCAAACCACCCATAAATAACTCCATATGGAAAACCAGCCAAGCAATTATGATTTCTTAGTACCAAACAGTTAAGTATCTCAAAAGACATAGCGCAGCAACATAAGGAGGCAATCTGGCCAGGAGGGGAAAATCAGTAAAATTTCCTTCATGCTGTCAAAGTAAGATCAATTGTGCTACCAGTAAGTTTAGGAAATTAATTTTAATTGAATCATATAAAAAAAAATCCTCAACTTTGTATTTATACATCCCCCATCTGCCCCAGGAATAGGACTTTGGGATGGACATGTGACATGATCAAATGACAACCTTCATTCAATTAACAATTATTATACCAAAATTCGAATTCAGGATGAGCAACCAAAATAATCTCTAGAATATAGGACCACTCTACCTGAAAGCAATACTGATGCCTTACAACTGCTATCTCATTAGATGTTTCTTACCTATTCCCACGTGGGACTCCAAGATCATACTGACATCATTGGCACCATCACCTATCGACAGTGTTATTGGGCTCCCTTTTAAATTCTTCACCATTCTGACGATCTAAACATTAAATACAAAAGAGGTATAGGAAAGGTCAAAGTCGAAGGTGGGATTGCACTACATCAGGGGTAGATGCCTCATTCACACTTGTAAATTTTGGCCTTACAAATAGAAAGGGAGTTTGTGCATACATGTGCAATAGTCTCGAATCTCAGAGGCAGAACAGAGCTCTTCAAAATGTAATAATAAGGAGACTTGACTTTGGGTGGTGATCACACAATACAATATACAGATGATGTATTATACAATTGTATACCTGAATGCTATATAATTTCATTAGCTAATGTTATCCCAATAAATTCAATAAAAAAGAAAAAATATAATACCAGTGTGCACTTGTTTCTAGTTCTATGAATGTATGAATGTCAAAATCCCTGCCTCTTACCTATATTAGAGGACAACTTGTTCTCTCTTTTGTTATAGCTGCATGTGTCTTTTCAGATCAGCGCTGAATGTGTGACAAAAGAGACCAGAAAGCTGTTTTGTGGTATCATGCATAGGGGGGAGTGAGAGGACAATATTTTGGGGAATCTCTCCCTCTCTCCTCCCTGCTGACACTCTCCCTGGTTGCATCCCAACCCTTATTCCAAGGGACTTTTCCAACATTAAATTATTGCACTCATCTAGCTGCCACTAAATTTGTTCCACTGACCAATATGATTATTTCATCTTTCCTATAGGTAGCTGCATTTTATTTTATTTTAAAAATACTTTTATTGATTTCAGAGAGAAAGGTAGAGGGAAAAAGAGATAGAAACTTGAGAGACTCATTGATCAACTGCATCCTGCACTACTGGGGTTCCAGCCACTTTCCAGGCATATACCCTTGACTAGAATAGAACCTGGGACCCTTCAGCCTACAGGCAGACTCTCTATCCACTGAGCCAAACCAGCTAGGGCAGTAGCTGCATTTTAAAAAGGGACATCTTAAAGGTGGTGAAATTTTTATAAAGTATCTGAGATATATGTAAAAAGCCTGTCACTATTCCTTGAGTGTCTCTTCAAGGTGTCGATGACAGAGTGTAGCACAATGCTGTGTTCATGGTAGGTACTGAATAAAAAAAATCTGGTGAAGTTACTTGTGAGAAGTGTATTTGGTAAACAGTTGTCCTCACACCCTATGTTTTAGATAACGACTGCTTTATGTGTCAACCCTCAAAACCCCAGGGAATCTAGTAGCTTTTAAAAGTTTATATAATCCAGCAGTTAAAAAATGCCTTCAAATAATTATGTCTTCACAATTGCTTTCAATAGTTAACATAAATAAAATCCATTTTTAAACTATGTTTTTATTGATTTTTAGAAATTGAGAGGGATAGAGCGATAGAAACATCAATGAGAGAGAAACAGCAACATCGACTGGCTGCATTCTGTATGCACCCTACTGGGGATCGAGCCAACAACCTGGGTATGTAACCTGACCGGGAATTGAACCTCTGGTACCTTCTTCGTTCCTGGGTCCATACACAACCACTGAGAGACACTGGTGGGGCAATTTATTTATTTTACTTATATTTCATTTATTTTATTTTGTTGTTTAATATTTTATTATATTTATTTTACTTTATTGTTTAAAGTGTTACGAATAGTAGTATATGTCTTCTCATTTTCCCCATTGACTTCCCCCCAGCCTCCCCCATCCCCCAGCACATGTTCCCCCCTCCATTCCCGTGTCTTGCGCCCATTGGTTATGCTTATATGTATGCACACAAGTCCTTCAGTTGATCTCTTACCTCTCCCTTGATCCCTTCTCAGCCTTCCTATTGTAGTTTGACAGTCTGTTCCATGCTTCTCAGCCTCTGTATCTATTATTGTTCATCAGTGTATAATGTTCTTTATTATCCATACATGAGTGAGATCATGTGGTATTTTTCTTTCACTGACTGGCTTATTCCGTTAGCATAATATCTAGTGTAATCTCACACTGACCTCTAGGTACACTGGTTCCTGGATGTCCAAGGAGGTGCAAGTCAGCTACTGTCTGAGGCCATACAGCAGGAGCTACAGGAAGATCTGCAGATTTCTCCTCTTTGCTTAGGGTTTGGAAGTTTTGGAGCTGTCTGACCTAGTTGCAATTTGTTAGGTAAAGCTGTGAAAGGGCAGGTCATTCATATGCAAAAGCTGCCTGGCACAACTCAGTTTTGTAAATTGGGTGGGGTGGGGTCTCAGGGAACCACTAGGGGGGGGGCAAACAACGATGGCTGCCATTGAGCTGTCTCTGCATCTCTGTGTTTCTGCATACTACGTCCCAGCTCAGTAAACAATGATTCCTGTGTGCATCTCTGTGAGAAAGCCATCCTCACCTTCCAACCTGATGCCAGATAGTCCAGTTTCTCCCTGTAGAAGTCTGGGTCCCCATAGTCTCACTGGAAACTGGAATTCAGAGGAGTCGGGAGCTTGTATCTCCCTTACAATTGGAAAAAATAGTGCACCCAGTTGCCAGCCTGATTTGCTCATGAACCTGTGCACCAATTTACCTCTGCTTTTCTAAGCCTCTGCACCTCCCCTACACAGTCTCAATGAGCTTCTTTCTTTCCTTCTAGATGTAGAACTTCTACTCTGCTAGCTTTCCCGTGATTCTGGGTGGTAGTCGTTTTGTCTTTCAGTTGTAGTTTTGATGTGGTTGTGAAAGGTAGCACGTACAGTTGTATACTTTATGCTGCCATCTTGGTTTCCCTTTCCTCCTGCTTTTTAATTTTTTTTCTCCAGCTGCTGTTCAGTTTGGGCTTGTTTCCATACCTGATCTTCTAACTGACTAATTTGGTCCTCTGCTTCTTCTAGTCTACTGTTGAAACCTTCCATGGTGTTTCTGATTGTAGTTATATCACTTTTGATTTCTTCCTGATTTTTGCATAGATTGATTTTCTTGTCCATCCAGTTTATGAACTGTATGGCCATTACTCTGAATTCTTTTTCTGTCATGTTCCATGCTTCAGTTTCACTTATTTCTTTTCTTGGCGATTTCTCTTTTTCTTTCCTCTGGGGATTGTTTTGTTGTCTCCCCATTCTAACTATCACCTGAAGGTCCAATCACCAAGTTGTGGGGGCCTGGGCTGTGTGCTGTGGGAACTTCACAACACCTGAAGAGCTCTGACACCAAGACATGTGGCTACTATGTGTCTGTGGGAGCCCCTCTCACCAAGGATCAGAGTCACTGGCGCTTAGTGAGGCCTCGTGCGTATACCTAGAATCAGGGACTCCGCCTGCACCATTCTGAAAAAGAGACCCTACTGTTGTGTGCCAAAAATCTGAGTCCCTTAGTGCATGCCAGGAGTCAGTGTCCCCCTGTGCCTGCACTGAGAATTGAGTATGGAGTCTCTGTCACTTGGTGGATAAAGTATTCTTGGATGCAGAATTTGGAGAATCAGGTCCCTATTTGTGCATGCGCCGAGTATTGGAGTCACTGGCTCTTAGGGTCTGTGTATTCGGAATCAGGGATCCCGTGCACGGGTGATGAGAAACAGTCAAGTCACTGGTGCTCAGTGCTGCCTCTTGCATGGAGAATGATGGTCCCGCTTGGGGGACCAGATTACATAGGTGCCCTGAGTTGGCGGGAGGTCCACTCCTGTGCTGCAGGAGACAGATTTACATGTGCCCTCACCCAGAATCAAAGTCAGGTGGAGCAGCTGCCCTGAGTGAACCTGGCGTCTGGTCATGGGAATGCGAGCTGCAGGAAACAACCTTCCTGTGTCTGTGTGCCCTGATGGACCCCCACCACTCCGATCAGTCCATGGCTCCTCCGCCCAGCCAGTTCTGCCTAAAATTGGCCACCTAGTCTGATCAGTGGCAGGGCTGGCCAACCACCCAGGCCACTGGCCCCCATTGGCTACCCCACCCCATTCAGGGGTACAGCCAGCCATCCCACCGCCCAGAGCCCCTCCCGCAAGCCAGCTCCACCCCTGATTGGCCCTTCCTTTGGCTCCATTTGGGGACAAGGCCAGCCAGCCCACCACCCACAGCCCTTCCCCATGGTTTGCCCTGCCTCTAATCTGCCGCCCTCACCCCAATTTGGGGCAGGGCCCACAAGCCAATTACCCACAGCCCCGCCCCCAAGCTGGCCTGGCCCTGATTGACCCTGAGGCGGGCCAGATGGCCAACCTCCTGCTGTCTCCTCCTCCTGAGAGGCTTGGCCTCAATCTGCCAATTGGCGTTGGGCCGGCCAGACCCCATCCATGCATAAATTCATACACTGGGCTTGTAGTAGATATAGAAAAAGACAAGGAAAATGACAGTTGGGCTCTAGAGACGGCTGAGTTGAGGTGATAATGACACACCCAAGATATGTTCAATAAGAAGCTACAGAAATAAAATTAAGCCCAAAGATTGGAGAAGTGACTTGAAAATCACCTATATGGCCATGACAGATGAGTAAGTGATAGCCCAGAAATGACTATATATAAAGAGAAATAAAACAGAGTGAGGATTGTACCACACGGAGCTCCATATTATGGGTGGGAGATTTAGCATATGGTCAGGAATTCAGACACCAGCCCTGGGCAACGGAGTCAAAACCCAGGTAAGCAACTTAAGCAACAATGATTGTAAGGTGTGTGTGTGTGTGTGGGGGGGGGGTAGTATTGCTTCTTACTAAAGGGACAGATTTTTTTTGGATCCTCTTCTGGCAGGATGTGCTTCCCCAGCTGGGGCCAACCATAGCTCTGAGAGTTAAGCAAAAAAGACAAGCACCTGACTATGGTGGGAATTGAGAATGAGATGAAAGTAGACAGAGACAATGCCTTAAATTAAGATGGGCATGCGTGTGCATGCATGTGTAAGGCAGGGGGCAAGTTATATGTGGAGAAGCCAAAAACATAGTCCTCCACTGCATGTAGAGCAAGTAGATGAAGAATCTGAAGAAGCAAGCATAATACATATAATAGAATACAGTGTGTATAGCAGTGAAAAAGTATGTCACTGAGACTAAAGTTCCTTGGACCCAGTGAGTACAAGAAATAAAGGTGAAGCAGATCAACGTGGGTTGGAAGAGCTGGAGGGGGGGAAGCATATGGGAGTGGGCTTGAGCTGGATTTATAATTTTTGTTAGACCAGGAACAATTTTGAGAGAATCCCAGATGAGGATATGATATGAGAAAAGCTTAGAGGTTGGCAAGTGCACAGCATGTTGGAAGCACACAAAGGGGGAACAATTCACACTGGATACAGAAATTATGGTGGACCCAACAGTCACAGGGTAAGCCCTGAGTCCCACATTGAGTTATCTGTCCTTCCTCCTAAGAGAGTAGGAAACTACTGAAAGTGTCAGATCAAGAATATATGAGAGAAGTAGTGTTTTAGTAAGATTAATTTGGGAGTGTGGGGAAAGAGATTAAAGGGGGAATTGTGAAAGAAAGGAGACCAAATCAAATAGTCTCTATGTAAAGTCCTTAGGGCTTAGACTGGGCTAGAGATAAAAGGTTTAAAAAGATGGCACTAAAATGAGAGCTATGATAAAAGGTAGAATCAACAGGACATGGTGCCTATATATGGAGTGAAGGAGAAGAGTAGAGTCAGAGGTACTTTGCAGACTTAGAAAGCAAAAGAAAAAAATGGCATTGGTAACAGGAATAATAAAGATATAAAACAAACTGGCCTGAAGGAGAAAATTGTAAGATCTATTTTAAACACTAGAATTCAATGTGGCAGTGGGGAATCCATATGGAGCTGTCGAGCAGGCAACCAGAAATATGAGATTTAACGGGGGGGGGGGGGGAATCAAGATCAGAGAAAACTGATAATTAGGGAAAAGATAGAAGATGAAACAAAATATAAAGACACTAGACTGCCAAGTAGGGGGCGGGGGGAGAGTCAGGAGTGTAAACCATCATAGAAAACAAGGGAGGAATTTATTTTAAGGAGGATATAATTGATAGTGTCATCTGCAGCAAAGAACTGAGGAGGAGAATAGAAGATAGTATGATGGATTTAGCTAGAAAGTAATTGCTCTCCTTCAGGCGAGCCAACAGAGTAAAGGAAGAACACATGGTACCAGGGTAGGCAGCAGGCACCAAACATTCATTAGAGAAGTTTGGAAAGTGAGGGACTGGACAGCCAGCTTGAGGGAAAAACAAGGCTGGTTTGATTCAAATTGGTAGGAATATTCCTAACTTTGAACACAAAGAGGATGATGCCGGGGAAGATGTAATAAGGTAATAACGGCCTGTAAAAGAAGAAACAAATTAAAAGTAAAGTGAACATTTGCACACGTACATAGAAGTCCCCAAAACAGAACATTAACTAATATCCAGTTACCTGTGCTTTCTGCAATGGTGCCATCCGACAGCAGAGCACTGCAGTGCACTTCATACAAATCTGTACGAAAATGCTTTTGTAATTGTTAAGACTGGAGTCATGATTAGAATTTAATATGAGTGATAATGTGGAGCCATCGATGATTAATCCATATTCCTGTTGTTCTGTCCATGCTCTGAAAATAAAAAAATAATGCTGTATTTGAATCTATTATACAATTCTATTTAGGAACTTTATTTCTTTTTAACTATAAGGAGGAGGATCTCCCATAAGTCATCATCAATCTGATTTCTAAACCTATACATTCTAAAGAAGCAACCGTCTCTAATAAAGGCACATCAGAGACTTTGCATCACATGTTTGAGACTCAAGCTGCATATATAAATAACACTAAGTTCTAAATGGTATAAAAATAATAGACAAGGGGGCAATGGGGCAATAGGGACACATATGTAGTACCTTAATCAATAAAGAAAAAACATTAATGGGCATTTAATAGCCAGTCTCTATAAAAAACTGAAGGTAAATTTGGGAAATTACAGATCATTCAAACTCTGATATAAAGACAAGTCATTAGTCAATCTAAAAGCTCCTTAAAAATATAAGTAAAAGACAAAATGGCTTTGGGATATACAGTCACAGAAAAACTTTTCCTAATATTTTGCCTGAATGACATAAACTATCAGTAGACCAGGCTTCTCAAATGTGATGAAGTACCTAAAACATATGGGTGTTCATTAAAGAATACCATATAATAATATATGTTCATTAAATAAGTATCATTTTATACTTGATTAGTGTTCTCAGCCATAGCCTTCCCATTAGAATTACATCTGAGCAGTTTTAAAAAACTGCCCATGCACCCTAGGTGGTTTGGCTCTATCAGTGGATAGAGCGCAGGCCAGCAGACTGAAGGGTCCCAGGTTCTTTTCCAGTCAAATGCTTATGCCCAGGTATCAGGCTCAATCCATAGTAGGAAGCATGCAAGAGGCAGCCAATGAATGATTCTCTCTCATCATTGATGTTTTTATCTCTCTCTCCCTCTCTCTTTCTCTTTCTGAAATCAATAAAAATATATTTAATAAAAATAAAATAAAAAATTGCCCATGCGTGAGGACTACCCCCAGATAAATTAAATCAGAGTATCTTGGGTAGGGCCCAGTTACATATATTAATGCTTTCAAAAGCTCTTCAGGTGAGTCTTATGCATAGCCAGGAAAGAAAAATGTAACCAGTGCCAAGCATTTAAGAAAAACATATGAGGGGAAAACTTACAACTGAGAAAATTCTACCAATTAACATGCCATTATTTTTATTTTTTTTATAAAGAAGAAAAAAACAACACAATGATAAGTCAATGTTAGCTCAGGAAATTTTGGGTGGTATTTGAGAACCACTGCAATGAAAGTATTAAGACACAGCTTGATCTCATCATTATAAATTCACTTATCTAACTTGATGCCTCTCAAACTTTAATGTTTAAAGAATCTTGTCAAAATTTTTGGGAATCTTGTAGATTCTGATTGAATAGGTTTGGGGTGGGACATGAGATTTTATATTTCCAACAAGCTTTTGGTGGTAATGGAGATGCTGTTCTATGGACCAAACTTTGAGTAGTGAGAGCCTAATATCCCTCATTTATTCTTTATGCCATATTTCTTTGTTGTATATTGCTAGCACCATGATATTTTGTACATATTCACATTTTGCTTTATAACTTTATGACTATTTTTCACTAACTAAAGAGATATCATTCACATGTTCACCTTCTTTGCTCCCCTACCCACAGAGCAGACTTAATGTACAAAAAGCAGTGACTCAATAATCAATCAAACAATATTTGTAAACATCAATTTTATATAATGAAAGGAATTATTAATTACTCTTTCCTTGGAGAACAGAAAAATCTCATTGGGGTGACAAAAGCATACATATAAGACTATAACCAACCAAACAAGATATTAAATAGTCACTATCCAGTGATTGGGACAATAAATACATAGGAAGAATAGTGGGTTCTTTGTGAGGTGTGATATTTGAAATGGAACTTGAAAGACAGGGCAGAAAGTGGTGTGTGGAGAGAATGTATCCTGTGGTGCACTAGGAAAGCAAAATGAAAACATTACTTGAGGCCTTTGGTACAAACTGATTCTTTGGGTAATGGAGAACCACTTAAGGTTTCCGAGCAGGGATGAGATATAGGCAGTTCTTCACATTTAAGGACCACTTGCCTGGAAGAGGGACTTAAGGGACTTGAGGCATGGGTTGCTACAAAATATGATGTGGAACACCAGTGGTGAAAATGAGAACATGAATAAAGCTTGGTGGCTGACCAAAAGTGGAAGGGACAAAGAAGAAGAAGCTGGCAGACGTGATTCTAGGTCTGACATCTATGTAACCTGGGGAAAAGACTGTACTCACACAACTCCAAACAGATGAGCCAGAAAGAGGAAATGTTCTGAGCTAAGAAGTAAAGGATTTCATAAGCCCTAGCTTTTATAAAAGTGCTCCAGAGCTGCTGAATGGTGCTATGAACTGAATTGTGTCCCCTACTTTGTCCTATTTTGAAGTCCTCATCCCCAATGTGCTGGTATTTGGAGATGGAGTCTTTGGGAGAAACTCAGGTTTAAATAAATTCATAAGGGTGGGGCCCTTATAAGAAGAGATACCAGAGCTCCCCCTCCCCCCCAGCAATGTAAAGAGACAGTGCAAAGGCAGCCTTCTGCAAGCTAGAAAGAGGGACCACACAGATATGACAAATCAGTTTCCACTGGATAAGCCACACAGTCTATGTTATTTTGATATGGTAACTCAAGCAGACTAAGACAAATGGACAAGTAAAATGCTTGTAATTTGTACTGCCTTTAATAAGTATCATTTGGTTAAAGGAAGGAAACTATAGTCATAAAAACCTGTTTATTTTCATTGATGCCCAAATACCAGAAGAAAAACTGCTGTTTTAGAATTGGCCATAGCCTCATGAATGTAGGCTATTCATTTTTTTAAAAAGTATATTTTATTGATTTCTTACAGAGAGGAAGGGAGAGGGATAGAGAGTTAGAAACATCTATGAGAGAGAAACATCAATCAGCTGCCTCCTGCCCCCACCCCCCCACCACCACTGGGGATGTGCCTGCAACCAAGGTACATGCCCTTGACCAGAATCGAACCTGGGATCTTTCAGTCCGCAGGCCGACGCTCTGTCTACTGAGCCAAACCGGACTCAGCTAGGCTATTCATTTTTAAAGTTTGTTTAAACAACAGAGATGAAGGTGCCAATATAGTATAGTTGTTAAAGATATAGCATGGACTCTGGAATAGGATAGACTTATTCCACCTCAAAGCCTCAGTTTCCCTATCTGTAAGTTGAAGAAAATAAGATTGCCTTTCTGGGTTGTAGTGAAGATTAAATGAGAATAATTATATAAAGTGCTTAACACAGTTCCTAGAACAAAGGGGGTGCTCAAGAAATGAAAAACAGTATTATCTAGGGGTCTTTGAATTTAGTGCATGCACATCCTAAAGAGGGAATACATTTCCTTATAGCCAAGGTAAATCCCAATAATTGGTTCAGATAAGGCTAACCCCTAGTCAATGATAATTCTAGAAAAATATATCATTGAATTATTGTGGATCAGTGGCTTTCCTTGAGATCATGGGTTCCACAGTTCTTCCTAAGCAGCTAGTTGAAAGCAGAATCCAAGTGTCCATGTTAACAAGAATTTGGTTACCTTTGGAATTCTGTGGCATGAAAATCAACACAGAAAATGGCTCTAGGGGCTCAAAATATATGTAAACTATTATAGAGATCAGTTTTATTACATTCAGTTTGAACAGACTGTGAAAATACGTATTTTTTATTAACATGGACCAGGCCAGAATATTAATGCTAAATACCCAGGCCCTAAATATTGAGAAACTGAACTAGTTTCATAAACCTTCAGAAGTGCATGGTTTACTTTTAAACTAGAGGTGGGAAGTACCAAATAATTAAAACTAGGCCATTAGCTACATCCTCGGGGAATGTTTTTAATTTAAAGGATAAAATACCAGCAAACAAAGAATGATAAATAAAAAAACAGCCTTCTGCATAAACAGTTATGATTTATATCTGTACCAATGCCTAAATATAAGAAACTGATGCATTTTCTTACTTTTTAAGACTTCTAGTACTTTTAGGAAATTCATGCAGCAACTTCTTACGGTATTCTATCAACAATTCATGTAATCGATCTTCTTTCCTTTCACTTTCATCAATGGTTTTTGTGGTCAGTTCCAGGAGCTCAGTGCTGGTTTGGAAAAGGCGGCAGGCATAGCAGGTGGATTTGGCCGTCTCCATCTTATCCCCAGTAAGTACCCAGACTTTCAGACCAGCTGCATGCAGAGCTTCAATAGTCTCAGCTGCTTGATCTTGTAGCCTGGGAACACAAAGGAAAACTCAAAAATTCCCAGCAGATTCTGCAAGAAGGCTTGTTAAAGAATATTTTTACAATTCAAGCATTTCTGGAGTCCTGACATGTTATCACAGTTGGTTTTCTTATGTATCCTCTATGCTGAGAGTGTTCTCTCTGACACAGTTTTGCTTATTAAAGTGAATTTCAAAGAATGAGGTCTGGATAAATTCATGACATCTCTAGATATAACTGGTATCCTATGGTAGAATTTAGAATCAGCATTCTTAGTTAAAATGTTCAGGAACTCACCAAGCATTCTTATTCATTGTCACTTTAGCACATTAAATTTTATTTTATGTCTCACCACAGAGATACTTTACATGGTTTAAAACAGAAAGGGCCAAAGACATTCTAATAAGATACTGAGGGAACAAAATAGTTACAGGGATGTAAAGTGTAGCACAGGAAATATAGACAATAATATTGTAATAACTATGCATGGTGCCAGGTGGGTACTAGACTTATAGGGGGAAATACTTCATAAGGTATATAAATGTCTAACTACTATGCTATATACCTGGAAATGAACAGGTACTGTCAACTGTAATTGTAAAATTAGAAAAAATTTAAAAATATAAAAAAAGATATTGAGGAAAGTTAGTGAATCCCATCCCTGAGGAGCTTTAAGAACAGAAAAGCCAACCATCCTGAAGGAGAATTTAAGCATAATTCTTAAAGGCAGGAATAAAAGGAGAATGATACTTTCTTTGATTACTTTGTCAAGAGAATAAAAATAAAATTAAACTAAATGAATTTCATTAGAATTGCAGTACCTTCCAATATGGCTAAATATATGTTTGCAACTTTTTGTTTGGTTAAGTCTCAACAATTGGCATTTATAATTCCTAAATATCTCTCCAATATTAAGTGTCTAAAATTGTTGGAGTCCTATAATCATGTCTGTCAGAGCTCAGCCTATGTAATTAAAGTGAATCATTTTAAAGTATGCAAAAACAATCTGTAGTCAGTTAAACCAGGTTAGAATAAACTCTCATGTTATTTGTTCTACCTTGAAATTTCTTTTCTGCTTATCTCCGTCAAAATTTTACCTATTCTTGTCGGGCTGGTATGGCTCACTGGTTGAGCATCAACCTATGAATCAGGAGGTCACAGTTTGATTCCTGGTCAGGGCATATGCTCAGGTTATGGGCTTGATCCCCAGTGAGGGACATGCAGGAGGCAGCTAATCAATATTTCTCTCTCATTATTGATGTTTCTATCTCTCTCTTCCTCTCCCTTCCTCTATGAAATTAATAAAACAAATATTTTTTAAAATGTGACCCATTTTACCAGGCACTAGTTTAGCTTAAATGATGTCTTCAGCACAAAGTTCCCTATGCCTAGTAAAACTGTTTCTTTTTTTCCCTCTTTTTTAAAAAAAATATATATTTTATTGATTTTTTACAGAGAGGAAGGGAGGGAGATAGAGAGCCAGAAACGTCGATGAGAGAGAAACATCGACCAGCCGCCTCCTGCACATCCCCTATCCGGGGATGTGCCCGCAGCCAACGTACATGCCCCTGACCGGAATCGAACCCGGGACCTCTCAGTCCGCAGACCGACGCTCTATCACTGAGCCAAACCGGTTTCGGCCTAGTAAAACTATTTCATAAATATCTGCATAATTAAATGAATGGCTTAGTAAATACTCAAAAGACCTTAAAGATGCCAGATTAATTCATCTAAACCACAAATAATTAACTTAATAATCATTCCCATAAATAGTTCAAAATCTGGTGTGTAGACAAAGCAAAATCAAAGATTTCAAAATTTGAGATTAAATTACTAATATGAACAGATACCACTCCAAATGACTGGTCATTAAAATAACGAGAACATTATTTTCTAGTTACTTGTCTTCCACTGCAGTGGCTCCAAGTAAATTCATGTTTGTCTCAATATCATCAAAAATCATTTCCAATTTTTCTTCTCTCTCGTGTAAGGCCATTTTTGCCTCTACAAGCTGTCTGTCAATTCTTTTATAATCATCTGGAGGAATTTCTTTGAAGGCTACACAAAGTGTCCGATACCCATCCTGGAAGCAAAGTAGGAGATCTATAGTTATCCAAATAATAACAAGGGGGAAAAACACATTTTCTTTAAGTACTCTTACTTTACCAAACAAAGAGAAATTCTGATATATTTTTAGTTTTAAAAAAAGAAAAAATTACAACTAAAAAGGTAACATACAATTAAGTTCAAAATAACAAAATATCTCTGGGGCAAAAAACCCCACAGAACATAATGCATTTTTGAAAAGTCTTTAAGGCTCCACATTCTGAAAAGAAACTTGCTCTAGAAAAATATTTTATATTAAAATATGGTAAATACTATTACTAAAGCGCCAAATCTAAAAATAGACCATAAAGAGAAGCTAAAATTCACTTAAACAGATATTTAAATAAGTCATTTCCAGCATTTCTCTATTTCTTGGGGGTTGGAGTGAAGGCTCACCATTGAAGTTCGTTCCACATGGGCTTTGGTTGACTCAATGTCATGATTATGCACTCTGGGGAAAATCGCTGAGTCGGCGCCTTTACAAAAGAGAAGTATGCCTCCTAAAATGCAAAACCAAAATAGTCGACTTAGAATTTTAAGCCTTGTACTGAGACTAATAACATTGAATGATTAGGGTGGATATTCCCACTCAGCTATTATGTATCCTGAGCCTGTCTTAAAATGCTCACCAAAATTGACTGAGACATCTTGACCTTTTGCATGGTCAGGACAATATTCACCACCTCTTCAGACTGGTATGGACACAAGTAATAACTCAGAGTTTACAACATGCACTTCTGTTAAAATATACTTCCTTCTAGTGAATCACAAAAGACTATGCTTGTGTCAAGTGTACTTGAATTATCTTTGAAAATGTCAGCCATGGTCTGTGGCATCTACTGATGTCAAGGACCAAACTTAATCTCAAACAAGGCAAAATCATTTTAAATTAACTATATAAATTAACTTTTAAAACAGTGGCTTGACAGTTTTTACCAGAAACTTGAGACTAGCTTTGTAGAAGATATTGAGAATACACTCTACTTAGTAGCACACATACAGCTTTATATCAGTCCGTGCACCCAGGAAAGCAGTAACAGTTGAGCATGAAGAAAGACCCTTCATCCTTATAAGGCAAAATGCTAAATCCAACAAGTTAAAAAATAACAGTGTTGCTCTGAGGTTAAGGCCCTTGGCACACCACTTCCCTAGATATCTCACCATTTGCAGTAGAATGCATATGTGCATGGGCACAGATAAAAACAGCAAGTATTTCAAATGTGCTTTTTTTTTTCATTTTCTCTCACACATCCAATTTGTGTAAAAGTCACAAAGCAAATGGTACATTAACATACTGAAATCAGTTTCATTTGCAATCATACCAAAAAATATGAATAAAGTGGGATATATTCCCTCAAGAGTCTGTCTATATCTTCCTTTTCTCACAGTTAGGAATTTGCAACAGATTTAATACTAAAAAGTCAATTACTAGAAAATTAATCAAGGCCGAAACCGATTTGGCTCAGTAGACACAGTGTTGGCCTGCGGACTGAAAGGTCCCAGGTTCGATCCCGAACCAAGATGTACCTTGGTTGCGGGCACATCCCCAGGAAGGGGTGTGCAAGAGGCAGCTGATCGGTGTTTCTCTCTCATCGATGTTTCTACCACTCTGTCTCTCTCTCTTCCTCTCTGTAAAAAACTCAATAAAATATATTTTTTTAAAAGAGAGAAAATTAATCAAGGATATTTTGAAAAAACCACCCAGAGACAGACATATACACATACACAAACATAAAGAGATACAGAGGTTTCTGAGAGCCCCCAAATGAAGCATTCTTATGAGTCTTGCTGAATTCGAGCAGAAGGTATCCCAACCACCATGGCTCCTCCCAAAGATACGGGGGAACTTTGGGATGATGTTACTGGTTCCCTTGCAAGCAAAGGGCAAGCTTCTTAACTGTCAAAGAGGCCAGAATGCTGAAGTAAAATAACAATGCTCTTTCATATTAGGCTGACCATTAGTTATCTCTAGCTCACCAGCCTCCAGGGAGTATAAACCAATGGGAATTGAGGAAAGTCAGGAAGGGATAACCAGCAACTCTATACTCAAGGACTTTACAGCTAGTAATTGCAAACCCCACAATCATACTGAGCTACTGCATGTAGACATTATTGTTGATTGATCAGTACCCAGAACAAAAAAGTCACCCTTTCGGTTCCTATTTGGACAACCATAACTGAGTAGAGCTCACTTTCCAAGAAAAGGCATACACTGTCATACCAGGGGTTCTACCAATGACAATTTGACAAGCTGAATGCATGGGCTTATTTATATAAATACATTAAGGCTTATATGAAGCTACTGCTTTATGTGACGTTAGGTAATCATATATTACTCCATTTAATGTTTTCTTTCTTAAAATTGTTGATTAAATATAAATCTAAAATGGAAAAGAGAAAAAGTCATTAAAAAATGCATACCTTCTTGATTCTGCACAATAACACTCATACGACGGCGGACAGAATCAAAGTTTAAGGTGTGAAGAAGTTCATACCTTTAGGAGAAGAAAAATGAGAAAAGTAAAATACCTACACCACACTGGGAAAAATAAAACACAAGAGAAATATCTTAAGATGTTTAAACATCTTTAATGAACCAAGCTCTTCTCTTTGGGTAAGGGGTGCTAGTTATGTGTACAACTGGGATTTTCACTGTGTTTTTGAAATGTCTCTGCATTTAGAGAATGCTGTCAGAGGACACCATTGTTGGTAAGGGGTATCTGTATCTTCTTATTATACTACTTAAAATATAAGGAGTGAGTGACTACATAGAATAAGGGACAAAAAGATGTCCCATAGAGCCATATCTGAAGGGATTTAATAATAATCTCACCTTTACAATTATTTTAATCATCTATGGAATGTCTAATATGTGTCAGGCACAGTGCTAGGTGCTAGAAAATAAATAGGTATCCCCTCAGACCCTTCCCTCAAAGGGCTTCTTATATGATAAGGTAAACAGAGGGTAAGGTAATAAGATGACTACCTTCCAGTCTACCAAAACCTGTAATAAAGGATCTCACAGAGGAGATGTGAGTATGCAGAATGAAGACATCCAAAGGAAGGCTTCTTGGAAATAGTTGTACCTGAGCTGTGTTCTCTAGAAGTGATATGATGAAGAAAGGGTAGCATGGCATTCTGAGTAGAGGGAAGAACATGTGCAAAGGCACAGGAGTATGATTACATATGTACCACAGTGGGAATATAAAGTAGTTCACTAAGGCTTGACATCTAATTGATGAGGAAATAGTAAGGACGCTAAGCAGGGCCTGGGAAATGAGAACATTGTGGGCCAGAGATTTGGGATTTTATCCTAACAGCAATAGAAATCCACTGAAAGGTTTAAACAATGGAAGGATATGATCAGATCTGTGTGTGAATGGCTGAGCTATATTAATCAAATGAAAAGATGAAAAAGGCTAAAAACATGAGTTAATTATTTTAAAAATTATTTAAATGAGGAAAATATATTTTTGAAAATAAACAATTTGGATCCAAGCATCTGGCCTAAAAATATTACAAAGCTTGATTTTGATGGGAAGGAGGAGTTCATGCATGAGTAAAACATAAATATGTAGTATTTCACTTTGTTTTGGCCAAGATGGGGGGGGGGGGCCTCTGGTTGCAAACTGGTTAGAATCTGGACAGATGATGACTCTGAGTTCTTGGCAGTCAGGCCAAAGAGGCTTCCTCTGGTTTCTAAGCATCCCTCCCTAAAGGAGCATCTATCTATTGTACATGTATACAGGGTATGAGATGAGTTTCATGAGATGCTAGGGGCCAGAATTTAAGTCAGATAATTAAATTTCAACTTCAGATGAAGGAATTCAAATTAATCATAGAGTCTAATTCAAATATGCTGTTTTGCTAAAATGGCTTTGTTCCTTGAGGTCTCTGTAGGGAAAAACACTGATGCCTTAGAGTATTTGCCCCGAGGCTCAACCCTGATCATCTAGAACTAGACAAAGCTTCTAACACCAAAGCTGCCATGATTGGCTAGGCTTTAAATCCCAGAGTTATTGGTTGGGTTCTGGAAATAAAGTTTCATGCATGTTCACTGATTTTTCTTGCAGCATGTGTTTGAGACCAGAAATGGTATTTTAATTTCTGACAGAAAGTCCAGGCAGACTCTCATTCAGGCTACTGGATCCATATGTGAACCAAACTGGAATCATTTCCACATCAAATCTCACTTTCTGCCATTCTATGAAAAAAATTACTTTCTCCTCCTCCAACTACATTTACATAAAACTCTGAACTGGAGAGCAAAGTCCTACACTTGTAGATGCAGTTTCCTTTGCTGCCCTTACTAGATTCAGTTAAGGTGGACTGTAGGATTAAGACGTGACAAACAAATACACAGTGCTACTTACTCTTCTATTTCTTGTCTTTGGTTCTCTATTCTCATATGGCCATTCTGAGTTCCTAAAAATGTGAACCCATACCTGTCAAAAACAATAAAAAATACATTTGTATATCTCTAAAGAATGATTCATTTCCACTGGGGTTACTTGTAATCTTTTATTGTTTTCTTCTCATATGATATCAATATATAATCTTCCCTTTACTGGCTGACATAACACACAGCAAGTCAATGAACAGTCACATACTGTAACCAAAAAAGAGGCAATTTGTAAATCTAATTATGTTACTAACACACTGTGTGACCTTTTAGTCACTTAATTATCTTGGCCCTTATGTGTCAAATGGGACTATCTTTACCAAATGATGTAAAAATTGCTGGGAGCACTTCAGAAATAATGTGTTGTACAAAAAGTGGCCATTGTTATGATATGCAAAATATAACATGAACATTTAGACTTCTGGCTGGTATGCATAAATAGTAATACAAGTTACACCTATGCATTACTGTTTTCTTTCTGCTCTTAATTGGTTAGGTTTTGAGAAATTTTTCCTGAACTTTCAGATTAAGGAGTCTGACATTTTACTAAAGAATAGTATGTATTTTTATAAGATAAGGTTACTGAAGCAAACAGAGGGGGGAAAAAATAACTCCTGTCCTGTGATTTCACTTTCTCAAGAAAAGTATAGCAAGTGCTTCTTTTTTTTCTTCACTCTTCAAAAATGCTAATGTATTTCTCAACAACTTATCTCAGGGTTTTAAAACATCTTTATTGAGGTATAACTGATATATGTAGAACTCCACATACTTAATGTATGCAATTTGATGAGTTTGGACACATGCAAACACCTGTGATACTAAAATACTGTATCGTTAAATTAACTATAGGTATGACACTCTAGAGCAGACCTGTAGAATGCATTCATGTACTTACTTTTTAGCTCCTTTCACCAAAGCTATTTCATCTGGTGAAGAGGCCACATAGGTTAATTCAGCTGATTCTGTAGCTCCATCAACAGCATCATTTACTTTAATTTCTACAGTATGGCATAAACACAAGGCACGCAGAAAGAGCTCTTCTCGATTCTGTTAAACAGTAACAATAAAAAATGACTATATGATTTTCACACTGATCACTTGGTAACTAGTCCATGAACAGAGATAAAATATTAATGTGAGAGAAAATTATAACCTTCAGCAGACCGAGTGAGCAGAAATTTATAAATTTTTAATACTCAACTAAGCTATCTTCCTAGTTCCTAACAGCATTCCTGATTCTCAGCTAACATATCATAGGAGCTGTGTTAACTCATTCAGGTTAGTGTAGTGCTACCTAATACCCAAGCGGTGACTTTTTCTTGCCTAAAAGAGTTCATTCAGTATCTAATTCACAATCTGGCAATAGCTCAGGTAATGCTTAGATACTCCAGGGACTAGAATGATTTGAATAGATATCATTCTCGGAAGAGCTCATATCTTAAATCCAGAGCACAAAATATTTATGATCACACAGACAGGGAAGTGAAATTTTACCCAATGCAATTTCCCATAATTCTTTCTACTTATTTACAGATTCTAGAGGCGTTAGTAAAACAAGGTGAAATGAGAGAAGAAACAAATGGTTATTCAAAAGTCTGCCATAAGCTAAAATTCACTTTTACTATGCAGGGTTAACACATGCATACATATATTGATTTCTCAAAGTAAAATGGCAATGCAGAAAAAGCTACCTTATCTGCTTTATCAAAATATGTTAAGGGTCCATCAGTTTGAGAGAGTCCATCAGTTTCCTGAGTTACACCTTTATACTTGTGCCCATCTATGCAGCATTCAATGAATTCCATGCTGTTTTCAGTGAGTGTTCCAGTTTTATCTGTAAATACATAGTCCACCTAAAAACAAGGACACAAACATACATTTTAACTTTGTTCAGTGTGATTTTTAGTTGGGTGTAAGGCAGTGCAATTTTCTCTCGCTTAGAAAATAGCTTTTCTAAGACTTCTTGTCAGATGTAAGGTAATTATAGAAGCAACATTATCAAATGAATGAGAAACAAGAGTATTTTTAAGACACTGAAACACTATCATATTTCTACAATATAGAAGATTAATAGGAAGGAAGAATGTGGCTATTTTATCAAAATAAGAACTCTTCAATTTAACACCTAGTCTTTTTTATGCAAAGAAGTTACTTAAGAGCCCTGGCAGTTTTCTCAGTGGTTAGAGCATTGACCCATCCCTCTCAGGGCTGCGGGTTAAATTCCTGGTCAAGAGCAAGTACCCCGGTTGCAATCTGATATCGTCTCACACTGACCACTAGGTACACTGGCTCCTGGTTTTCCAAGGAGGTGCAAAATCAACCACTGTCTGAGGCCACCCGGCAGGAGCTGCAGGAAATCTGCAGATTTCTCCTCTTTGTTTAGGGGTTGGAAGTTTTGGAGCTCTCTGACCCAGCAGCAGTTTGTTAAGTTAGGCTGCGAGAGGACAGGCCATTCATATGCAAAACCTGTGTGCACAGCTTGAATGGGGTTTGAAATTGGGAAGGGGGGAATCTCAGGGTGTCACCAGGGCGGACTAAACAGCGATGGCTGCCAGTCTCCACATCACAGGGTCCCGCACCCCCATGTAGTAACAATGATTCCTGCAAGCACCTCTGTGAGAAAGGCACCCTTGCTTTCTGACCCGATGCCAGACAGTCCAGTTTCTCCCCGTAGGAGTCTGGGTCCCCAGAGTCTCACCAGAAGTTGGAGTTCAGAGGAATCGGGAGCTTGTATCTCCCTCTTGATTAAAAAAAACAGCACACCAAGTTGCCAGCCCAGTTTGAGCTCCTTTGTACCTCTGCTTTTCTACGCCTCTGCACCTCCTACCCAGTCTCAATGCCCTTTTTTCTTTCCTTCTAGTTGTAAAACTACTACTCAGCCAGCTTTCCCGTGGTTCTGAGTGATAGCATTTTGTCCTTTAGTTGTAGTTTTGGTGTAGTTTGTCGTGAGAGGCAGCACGTATAGGTATATACCTTATGCCACCATCTTGGTTTCTCCCATAATTTCATAAATTATGGAAAAAATAATCTATGAAGTAAATTTTCCACCTTAAATAAGCCATATTGAGCATTTCCATTTTATCTCAGATATTATCTTCTATTTGTAACATCTGGCTTTTGGAAACCCACAATTTTATCTCCTTTTGGCAATTTATGCTTAAATATTTAAAATTATGGTCTGACAGGAACAATCAATAAGCACAAGATTAAGGTTTCTATTATGTAAGGCAGGAAGAAATGAACTCCAACAACAGTTGCTCTCTATTTTTCAAAGCTTTTCACAGTAGCAGCATGTAATTTTCCTTTTTGTCCTCTTAGCTGGCCAAGTTTGAATTTTCTCTTTAAATTAATCCAGATGGTATTGTTTCTGTGTTGTTAGAGTTTTTCTAGTTAAATGAAAATCCAGGGGGCTTTATTTTCTGATCAAAATTATTAACCTTCATTTCCCCCTAAAGGTTGTCCTGTGTTGTAGCATCTCCTGGACTATTGTAGGAATTAATTAACCCATTAAGAAATCTTTTATGAGTGTCAAAGGTTGTAGTTTTAAAAATATAAAGTGCAATTGTTTGCTGATATATAATAGGTTGTGTAGTGTGGCTACACAACCTAATATATTAATTATCAAACAGTAATGTGTATCACACTCACTTGGAGAACTCACTGAAACTCAGATCAGGGGCTCTATCCCCAAAGTTTCTAATTTAGTAGCTCTGGGGCAGGGTCAGTTAATGTGAATTTCTAGTAATTTATCAGGTGATGTTAACATTGATGGTTCCTGAATCCTATTTGAGTATCACTGATCTAATATATGCCATATACTCAGAATTTCTTATATTTAAGGGAGAGAGAGAGGGCTAAAGAGTGAGAGCCTGCTGCTTGCCTGACTCACAACAGCCTCTTCCTCTTTCCTCTTTAATGGTGGTTTAAAACAGATAAGAAGAGGCCCCTCTCTATCAACAGGCTCAAACCAACCACATTATGGATAAAAGACCTGAAGTGAGATAAGTGTTCTAAGGTAGAAAGAACCCTGAACTTAAGGCTGAACACACAAAATTACCTATTTCATAGTTCAAAATTGGTCAACAATATTCACATCATTCAATATAATGGAACACTTGGAATGGAGTCTTGGCTCCAGCACCTACTATAACTTTGTGACCTTGGGTAAAAATCTCTTAATCTCCCTGAACTTTATATAGGAACCATAAATAACTAAATATGCTGCACAAGGCTGTAAAAATTACAAAATAAAGCTCAGCAATGACTATGTTTATAAACTATGATATGTTATATAGATGTTGATTGCCATTGCTGTTAACTTGAACATAATTACACAGTACTGGACTCTTTCCATCATCCCTCATTCCCTAATTTTTCTGAATTATCATAACATTGGTATGTGTATTTTCCCAACTAAATGGTGAAAAACTTGAGGGTTTCTTGTTTACTTTATAATAGTAACCTCAGTACCAAGAATATATCCTACATACACAGAAGTTCAATACATACCACTGGACTAAATTATTGGAATCAGAGTACATACTCAGACACAACATTAAGCATAGCTACAAGACTAGGAGGGGATAGAAAGATGGAGACTTTGGTTTTGTTTTATTTCTTCAAGATAGTTTGAAACCATTTGATTGTCTAAAAGATTAATGTCTAATCAAAAGACCCCATCCATTTCCAACTGAACTGAGTGAGCAGTCTACTTTTTGTTTCTCAAGTCAAACACTGCCTTAAACATATCTTCCCATTTTAAAAAATAGCATGTAGGTCATTTTAAAAGAATTGTTAAGTAAGTGTTTGCAATGACATTGATGAGAACTAATTGACATTGCTTTTAGCAACATAAAAGCCCTATATATCTTAAATTATGACTCATCAAAGAGGAAACTGGTTATATTTCATTTTGGGTGTACCATTCCATTGAAAGCTAAATGACCTAAGAAGCTATTTCAAGACTTAATTGCATTTTCATATGGGTAGTTTCTACATATATAACCTGACAATGATGGCAAGTTGGTTTTTCTCTGTATAAATTGAGGTGATGGACTGGCTATATTAACTAAATGACAATCACACCCAGAAAAGCAGGTTTTGGTTGGAGAAAGAAGTAGTGGATGAAATGTGGATGACTCTAGTTTCTTTTCACTTTAGAATCTGTTGAGGTGTACATATGAAAGACATAAGAGTCTTATCAATTGGAACATGGCCTGGATATCTTGCCTGTCTCTGGTGAGCATTAAGTATCACATGTGGAAAGTTGACTGCTTTATTTGTAGTAGCCTAGGGCTAGTTAGCCAAGTTCATCTTTGGGTAGGTTAATCTACACAGCCACGAACTGGAACTACTCAACTAAATCACCTGTCAGGGAAAAATTCAGCAGAGGTGGCTTAATTTTTATAACTTAATTTTTGTTTTTCATGTAAAAATGCTACAACTTTATGTCTTTTATAGGGACTAAAGTAGTTCTTACTCATATAGTTCTATACCTGAATGAAAAATTCTAGTTTAAAAAGGCTTCGTCAGCTGTCCCAGCTGAACTCGCAAAAGAATTTTTTGGGAGCAATATCTAAGGGAAAAGTATTCATTCATTTATTTCTTGTTGTATCCTTGGTGACTAAGTATCACTGTGGGATGCAGATTCCATGGTTTGGGATCCTGGAATCCCAAAGTCAGGTTTCAACAAAATCTGGAGAGTTCTTTCAACCTTGTGTTTGTAGATGCCAACAGGGAACTTTGATTTAGGTGAAGGTTGTGTAAACAATAGAAATAAGAGATGGGGGATGGGTGGAGTAGTACTAAATTCATTAAAAGAGTTTAGAGTTGTAGATGCAAATTAGCACCATTCAAAACAAGACTGAGGACCTGTTTCACCCACACAGTTCCATTAACTGAATTTGCTTCTCTCAGTCACAGAAATGACATTTCCACATCCCTGACATTCTAAATGAGAATTAAATGAAGCCAAAAAAATTTCCTCAGTTTGTGAAAATTACACAACACACAGTAAATTCAGACAAAGAGAAAAACTCTCTTAATACTAATAAGAACAGCCCCTAGGAAGTCATAACTTGAAGAATTTCAGCTAGATTGCACTGTATTGGAAAACAAATGCACTTGAGTTAGAAACAAGGTCAAAGTTTGAGCTACATTGATATATAGAGCAAAAAACATTTTGAGGAATGCATGCCTTCACATTTTCCCTTCATTCAAAAATTTGAACTGGAATAAACAACTGCTTTCTAGGTCTATAACCATCTGACCAGAAATATTCTAAGAAAATATCAACAGGACAACTCTGGTCAATCTAGTTTATGAAACAAAATGCATTTACAAAATACTTTTATTTGCTAACCCATATTATATTCCCAAATAGTTATAGTTGGTGATAAAGACCACGTTTCCTATTCCAAAGCAATAATCCATAATGTAACAAAAAGTTTTAAAGAGATTTCTGTAACATTCAAATTCAATACATATTGGGATCTTTCTCCAAAATGCCAGCAAAATAATTGATGCGATAGCTATGGAAACATTTCTTGCCTTCAAGGTATATCTGTATACATTTTCTGTCTTTATTCATATTCCCAAACATGACATGGTCATATACATTGGTAATCCAGACTACAAGAAAACATATTTTAAGTAAAAATAAGTTCTAACCTGACCAAGTTCTTCATTAAGGTCTGATGTGTTAACCAGGGCTCCTTCATTAATTTCTTCATCATAAAAGTCCTTATCCCATGAAATAAAGAAGGAGCCCAAGAATTTCTGCATTTCTACTGTGACATACATGGAGACAGGAATGATAAAGTTGAACAGAACCATAAATGATAGGAAATCGGTGAACATTTTCAAAACCTGAAACAACAAAAAAAAGTTCATGCTAATTAAATGTACTCCCATTAACCAACTGTAATATAAAGAACTAGTTAAGTTTCTTTTTATTTTGATGCTGAAAGCACTGTCTGGCTACACTGAAAAAACTTCCCAAAGACACTATATCATTGGTCAAACTTATTATCACAGTATGTAAAAACAACCTCAATTGTGTCATTATTCTTCAGTGAATGTATCTTTTGACTCCATACTTCTTCACTTCCTTATGTTGTGTGCTCCTCCTACCCAAAGCTAGGAATATAGAATCAAAGTTTCTATGTAGGCATTTATTATGCTCCTTGCATGATATATCATAAGCTCATACTATAATATATTTATATGCCAGCTTCTTGCCCAATCGTTTAAAACTCTTTTAAGAGCTAAAAACAAGCATAGAAGCCCAAATTAAAATAAAACAAAACTCTAAAACTTTTAAACCATGTAATGGCTTAGGATTACCATACAACCAAGAGGGAACCGAGAAACCAACAAAAGGCATCATTAATTTGAGCAGCATTTGAATCAAGGGTGGTGTGATAACAAGGTGCTAGTTAAAAAGTTTAACATAAAACAAATTACCTTCAAAGTATCCCGCTCCTTCTGGGTCTTTTGGTTATACCAAGGTTCATCATTATATGGAATATTTTGCCAAACATACTTTAGAATAGTGCATGTTGCAGCTTTGGTCAGTAAGATAGATAAATATACAATCAAGAAGAGATTAATGGACCTGAAAAATAAGACATGGATTGAAAAACCATCTAATTACTTAAGATACCAACCAGGTATAACTTAAATTATCCAGTCTTCTAAAGTTTCTCCTGCATATGATGTGTTACTACAGCACAGGCCTGTATGTATTAATGAACCTTGATTATCACTGCTGAAGTGTTACTCTCAAGTGGTAAAATGGAAAAGCCAGTCCTGACTTGTCACCAATGCTCCCCAAAGTGCAATTGAGCTTAACACACCTTTAATAAGGATCTATAAAGTAAGTGACAGGACACACAAACACAAACACAATATTACCTATTCATTGGTAATGGTGCAAACATATTACCTTATAGAAGGAGTAGTTTGTCTCTATTTCCCTTAATCCTAAAGATTTGGAGTAGAGTGTGGGAAAGCAAATGTGAAATCCTCAAGCTTAATGCAGACTTTTTTATTCTGAAAGTAGAGCTATGAAGAGGGTGTCACTGATGTACTGGATATCCATGCCAACAATAGCTAGGTCCATGTCAGTGGCAAATGGCTTAAAGGTCTACTCGGTACCATTTCAACATTTGCCTGGAGACTAAGATCTATGTTGTAGAATTTTCTTACATATAGCAACTATAGGACCCCAAACCATTATCTAGAATAGGGGTGTCGAACTCAATCAGAGAAGGGGCCAAAATCTAAAATCCAGCCTAAATCGCGGGCCGAATGGTTTACTGAACAGTCATAAACTGACAATGTCATAAACTGACAGCGGAGTGCAGTGATGACAGCGCGGTGCGGGCCACATTGCAAGGCCTGGCGGGCTGGATTTGGCCCGCGGGCCTTGTGTTTGACACATGTGATCTAGAAGCAAAGGAAATTTATATTTAAACCAAAATCTGCCTTGAATAGCTATGTGAGCTTAGGTAAGTCACTTATCTCTGAGATTATTTCTTCAACTGTAAAGTGAACAGGCTAACAGGAATTATTCCATACTGCTGCTTAGAGGATTACACCAAATCTACACCCTAATCCTAACCAATGGACACAAGACACTGTGGGGGTGGAATGAGGGCATGTGACAGGGGGTAGGGTAGGCCAGGGGAAGGTCAATGGGGGAAAAAAGGGAGATATATGTACTAATATATGTAATATTTTAAACAATTAATTTACTTTCTAAAAAAACATTGAAAAATATTTTTCTTTAAAAATAAATAAAGAGTAACATGCTAATTGACCATACCTTCACAACACCCACCAGGCAATTAGGAGTGAGTATACAAATTAACCAAATAAAAATGATGGTTAATTTGCATATGCAGGCACTGAGTAGCCAGGGGTGGGACGCTTGTGTCCCGCATCACCCCAGCTGCTCCGGGCCTCTGGGCAGCATGGGAAGGCAGAAAGGCAGCTCCAGCCAGAGTGAAGGTATTGTAGGCAGCCAGGGGAAGGCAAACCCATTCTTGCACGAATTTTCGTGCATCGGGCCTTTAGTCAGAAATACAAATCATTAAGCAGTTTCTGGGACATAAAAAATACTCAAAATGGTAGCTGCAATGTTGTTTTTCATTATGGTTCTTATTGGAATTACTGAGAAGTAACTATTTCAGTTCTATAACAACTAAAGAAACAGCAGTGCATACTAACTTTTCAACAGCAGAACGTTTCTGAGATTTCCCTTGGTAGTTCAAAGCCATTTTGGTTTCCATCCCAGTGTAAACAGCAACTCCTAAGGAATAACAGGATAAAATGAAGACTAAGTTACAACTAACTCTTCATCCAACTGGATCTATTGATTTTTTTTTTTGATCCTATAAAAGCAAAAATTTTAAACTCTCTTCTATTCACCAGTTGATATATCCTTGATAGCGTAATTTTAATTCTATTAATTTATTTATCATATTTCACGTTAGTTTACCATCTCACAAATTCCTAACACTTAAAAACAGGCTTAGATTAAATGACAGTTATCTGATGTTAAAATTTAACAAGCACTATTTATGGACAGGCTTATAAAGCATATTTCTAGTAGGTATGTCTTAAAAATTGCTCACCATATATCTTCTTGGTATTTTTCAGTGTAGCTCCTTTCAACAAGAGATTTTCAGGTCCCAAAGACCTAAATAAAGATGAACACCGCTTATCCAAACAGTCCAATAAATAGCATCATCAACTTTGGGGACATATTTTGCCCATACGTCTATGTCTTGGGTTCAGAATATACCTGTCTAATTATATCACATGTTTATTCCCCAGGACAAGCTGAAAGACCCTTCCTCTAAAAGTTACTGCAGGGCACAACACAGTTAACAGCACAGGACAGGAGTAACCAGCAACACAGAGAGATAAAGGGATGCATAGAGAAATAAAAGGATTATGAGTCATTGACTTCAAGACAAGAACAGGACAAAGCAGCAGACAGAAAGAGAAGGTAACAGATAAAACACCAAGGTGGGAAAGACACACTGACATATTTATAGAGAGGAGAGTAAACCCGCCTTTGGGAGGGGGATCTTTGGGCACTGGGCATTTCTTTTACTTCCTTTTGAGTATGGTAAAAAGGCCAACTAGAAAAGTTGAGGTACTAAATGAAAGAGGGGAAAAAAACCCCTCTTGTATATAAATTACTGCATTAAAAATAATTAGCATTCCAGGTAATTTTCCCAGGATTTTATACACTGCCTATATCTTCAATGACATTCCTTTAAATCACTCACTGTTCTCCAGGTATATTTCCAATACTCTCTGCCACTGAACAACCTATTACAATAAATATAGTGTCTAGAAGAGATTTTGGAATATCAAAGTGTCTGGAGCTCTTCAATTCTGGAAACCTTCAGCATCATTTCCAATACTATCCCTCTGCCCGGGACACACACAACTCAAAGACCCTACAATACAAGAGCTACTACCAATTACAAGGTTGGTTACTTAAGACCCATTAGTGGGATACTGGCTAGTTACTCCAGATTTATTCACTTCAACTTCTCTTTATAAAAAAATATTTGGCATTTTAATCCCCCTCAAAGGACAGTTTAAAGGAATAGCAAACTAACCTCGCAACAGCCTCAAGAGTATTACTATAGATACTGATTCGCCCAACAAACCTGCAAAAGAATAGCAAATGAGTTTTTTACATATAGGCAAAATCTATATACCATTAGAAATTAGAAATGGATCAAAATACAAATAATGCAAAAGAGAAGAGACTTTGAACTATGAATGTCTACTATATTTCTGAAAAAAAAATATGAAATTAACAATAAAGGTAACATTTTAATCTAATTCTTAAAATAATATTATTAATAGAATGTAAACAAATATACTAAATTGGTTTTCAAGATCTTCTTAGCATTGTACATGCACATAACACCAGTCTTATTTATACATTATAAAAATAATTGGCTTCTATTATAGATTCATGTGAAGAAAGATTTCTGGTGTTAATACAACTTTTAAAACCATTATTTATTTCAGTAGTTCTTTCACTTTAGCATGCATTAGAATCATTGGAGGGCTTATTAAACTACAAATTTCTAGGTCCCATCCCCAAGTTTATGATTCAGGTGATATTTTGCATTTTCAACTAGTTCTCAGGTGATGCTGATACTGCTGGCCTGGTAACCCTTTGAGAACCATGGCATTAGTTTTAGACAGTAAACACTTCATTACCATCTTAGACATTTCCAAACTGGTCTTGAAGCTGATTTCATTACTGAGCTTGATCCAATCACTTAATATGGCTAGGTACATGGTAATCTTCTTAACAAGTGTGAATGTTTTATAATTTGCATATTTTTTCAGAAAAATGGAATGTATTATTACTGTGTTCCAAAATATGTATCTCTGGTAATTCACTCATCATATATTAATTGTGCAAGTACTATGCAAGGTGCTGGAGATACACTAATACGTAAGAAAGACATTACTTACCCTAAGACAAGTAATTTAAGTAATTACCACTAGGGGAATGAAAGTACAAGGTATTCTGGAGTCACATATCAGGGGCACTCAATCTAGTCTAGAGAATTAGCAATAAACTTCCCTGATCTAAAATTTTCCTTCAGATTTAAGGTAACTGAAAATTATGAGTTGCTCTATAAATATGCAAGGATGTATATTATTCTCTAACTCAAGCAGAATCAGTCACCCCCTTTTCTCTGATTCCATGGGCCTTTTATTCATCTCTATTATTTCACTGTACTATAAGCCTAGAATTACTATTTTATCTCTTTTGCAAACTGTGAGCTAAGGCAGGGAACAGCTATTTTGATTTGTGGTCCTAGTTCTTAATATCAGCATGGATACAGAAGGGAAAGAGGAAAGAAGGACTGGTGGGAAGGAGGGAGAGGCATTGTTGTTGTAGTAGGATAGCTACTTTGTTTCCCCACCACCAATCATCTGACCCATTATGACCAACAGAACTCATTAACAAGATGGCTGGAATAGGTACCGGATGCCATCTATAAAAGAATGAAATTAATTGGCCAACTTGGAAATAAAATCTGTTACCCTACCTTCATTGTCACCATGCTCTAATAAGCCAAACTGACCGATCTTTCTTAAAAAAAAAAAAAAAAAAAAAAAAATATATATATATATATATATATATATATATATATATATATATACACACACACACACACACACACACACACACACACACACACACATATATTATTGATTTTTTTACAGAGAGGAAGGGAGAGGGATAGAGTTAGAAATATCGATGAGAGAGAAACATCCATCAGCTGCCTCCTGAACACCCCTCACTGAGGATGTGCCTGTAACCAAAGTACTAACTAGGACATGCCCTTGACCAGGATTGAACCTGGGACACTATCCTGGGACACGAACTTGGCTCCATCCACTGAGCCAAACCAGCCAGGGCCAAACTGACCAATCTTAAAAATCAAATTCCAAATTTCTGACATTCCACTGTTAATAAGCAAAAGTACTCCAGAAAGCCAGTACTCCAGAATGTCCTATAATAAAATATAGGACATTACACCATTTTACTACTTCTTCCATTTATCTGTTTACTATGGACAAAAAACAGCCTATTCACAATATGCAGTTCTAATGATAGAATGCATGACTCCATACCTCTTCTCTTTTTAATATTGGAAAACAAATGAAGTGGTTTATTTTTGTTTTAGTTAACTCTGGTTAATGAGTAAGTTTGGCAGACTGGCTTTACAGGATAAAATCATCTTAAAATTTGATGGATGCTCATGTTTACAAATAACAAAAATAAAAGAAAAACCACAAGTAAGATGCCTGGGCCCATATATTTTATCTTGGGCTGGTAGTGAACAAGGCTGAAATGATTCATTTCCATGTCAGAAGGAACAGCTCATAAAAACACAAATGAAAGAGGCTGGTAAGTGGTGGGTGTTTCTTTGCAATACTGGTGGGTAAAGATAGGCAGAGCTAACAGAGCAGTAAAATGAAAACAGGTCATATTTACTTGTAGAGGTCAGGTTGAGGCTGTTCACATTCAATCGCTGCTCGGAGGGTATCAATGGATTCAGCTGTACATAGTGCAATGGTATCACGTACTGCATAATGTGTCTAGATGAAAGCAGAAGAAAAGGCAAAAACAAAAGTGTGTTTTTCTGTAATCATACACCCACCTGATTCCAGCAAAGGAATATGTTTTAGCAAGAGGCTTTGGCAGAATAATACAAATATTGATGCACATTTACAACTAAATAAAATTCTTCAAGTATATTACAAATAATTACTAAGCTATCCCTACTGCAAGGGGATTCCAAAGTTAATGAAAAAAAATCTTTTCTTGATATTGACAGCACAGCGAATTTCATTTGCAGCATGCATATAATTAATTGAAAACTCCATAAAAATATAATGCATTTACTTTTACTGAGACCTATTCTTTTGCTCACCAAAGTGCATAGTGATGCAAATATATACATATGAATTGAACTTAGCCCTTTTGGTCATAAGATTGCTAACATCTTGACAAAAGAAAGAAAAAAATCATTAATAGTTCCATTACACAAATAGTATAATTAATGACCTTGAAAATGCTCAAAGTGGCTACATTTCATATGAATAGCAGGGAGATGATGTGTCTTTAGAACATTCTACTAGTGTATATTATGTACTTGATTTACCCAGAACTCAAGGCAGGCTCCAGTGAACCAATTTATTTTTTAAAAAATACATTTGTATTGATATCAGAGAGGAAGGAAGAGGGAGAGATAGAGACATCAATGATGAGAGAGAACCATTGATTAGCTGCCTCCTGCATGCCCCCTACTCGGAATCAAGCTTGCAATCACAGCACATGCCTTTGATCAGAATTGAATCCCGGACCCTTCAGTCAGCAAGCCAAGCTCTATCCACTGAGCCAAACCAGGTAGGGTCCACTTATAAATCATCAAAGAAAGGCTGACACAGACTCAAAGACTGTACTACTTACCCAGAAGGAAAGCTGTTGCATGGTCTTTGGGAAATAATATGGAAGTATCTGAGCTAGATTTAAAACTATCTCCTGGCTTTGAAAAACCTATGTACTTTTATTTAATATCCTTCCTTAAAGGCAACATATAAAAGACACATCTTCATGCATTATAGAATTCTGGACAATAGCCAAGAACTGACTGTGTCAGAGAGTACCAGGGAAGTAATTTATCTCCCGTTTGAGCAAATTTACTTTAACAGATTTATAATTCTTCCTAGTTGCAATAGAGCAAACATTATTTTCCAAACTACACCCTGAGGCATTGTTTTAAAAACAATCAAATTATTCCAGATTACATTTCTTATATGGCAGGAATAAACATTTTTAAAGAAAATAATCATCACATTTTATTTATTTATTTATTTATTTAAAAATTAATTTATTTTTTAAAAATAAGTTTTTATTGTTCATATTATTACAAATGTTCCTTTTTTTCTCCCCCCACCATTGTTCTCCTCCACCAGGTTCCCACCCCACCCTCTGCCCTTTCCCTACTCCCCATTGTCCTCATCCATAGGTGCACAGTTTATGTTCAGTCTCTTCCTACATCCCCCTCTCCCCTTTTCCCCAAGAATCGTCAGTTCACTCCCCTTCCATACCTCTGATTCTATTATATTCAACAGTTAATATTGTTCATCAGATTTTTTAAATTTCCTTGGTTTTTAGATTCACTTGTTGATAGTTACGTATTTGTTGTTCATAATTTTTATCTTTATTTTATCGGCCTTTTCCAGGAAATTATTGAAAAACCTTGAAATTATTGAAAAACCTACACTAGTAGAATGTTCTTTCTCTTCTGAAAGAACCCCCTTCAGCAATTCATATAATTCTGGTTTGGTGTTGATGAACTCCTTTAGCTTTTTTTTATTAGTGAAGCTCCTTATCTGACCTTTGATTCTGAGTGATAGCTTTGCTGGATAGATTATCCTTGGCTGTAGGTTCTTACTATTCATCACCTTGAATATTTATTGCCATTCCCGTCTGGCCTGCATGGTTTCTGTTGAGAAGTCAGCTGACAATCGTATAGGTGCTCCTTTATAGGTAACTATTTAATACCTTTTTTGCTCTTGCTGCTTTTAATATTCTCTCTTTGTCTTTTGCTCTTGGAATTTTAATTATGATGTGTCTTAGTGTGGTCCTCTTTGGATTCCTTTTGTTTGGAGTTCTGTGGGCTTCCTGGACTTGTAAGTCTAATTCCTTCAACAGGTGGGGGAAGTTTTCTGTCACTATTTCTTTCAGTATGTTTTCGATATCTTGCTCTCTCTCATCTTCTGGGACCCCATAATTCTGATGTTGGTTCGCTTGAAGTTGTCCCAGAGGTTTCTTACATTATCTTCAATTTTCTGGATTCTCTTGCCTTCTAGCTTCTGTGGAGGAGTGTCTTCTGGTTCTTTATGTTCCAAATCTTTGACTTGATTCTTGTGGTCTTCCATTCTGTTTTTAGGACTCTGTATAATATTTTTTATTTCATACAATGTATTCTTTATTTCTTGTTGATCCCTTATCATTTCTTGTTGACTCCTTATTAATTCTAGTTGATCTCTTCATATCCTCATAGGTCTTATCCATCTTTTCTAGGAAATTCTTGAAAAACCTTATAAGCGTAGTTTTGAACTCTATATCCAGTCTCTTTTTGTCCTCCATTTCTTTCGTTTGTGATCTATTTCGTTGTCACATTTCGCAGTTACAGATGGGATGGGATTTCAGGGTGCGTGGCTTCCGTCAGCCCCGCCCTATGCGGCTCCTGCGGCTCAGGGTCCTTCAGTACTCGCTGCAAAGCGCCTCTGAGAGATAGGTGCCCTCGATTTTCGCCTGCTGCCAAACAGTCTATGCTCTCCCACAATGAGCCCGGTATTGGGGTTCAGTTCAGTTGGAAGTGGAGTTGGAGGTGGCGTTCAGAGCAGACTGGAGCCCCAGTCTCCTTCCGGCTAGGGCAATCCCGTGGCACAGCCTACTGTCCCTTCTCTGCGTGCAATGTGCGCGCCGCCAGGACCTGCTTTCCCAGGTTCTGCCTTACAGCCCAGCTCCCTATGGATGAGCCTGGGTCCCCGGGGTCTGGCCTAGAACTGGGGCAGAACTGGGGCCCAACACAGTTGGAGTTTTATCTCCTTCCCGCTAGGGAACACCAGCCAGGCACTCGGCCTCCCTCTTCTCCGGCTCCGTCCTCTCCGCGTGCTGCGTGTCTCCGTACCTTGGGCTTTTACAGCTCCTCCGCGCTTCCTTCTGGTTTTCTCCTTGCTTCTCGTTGTAGAATTTCCAGTCAGTCAGCTTTCCTGTAGTTCTGGGTAATGTCCATTTTATATTTTAGTTGTATTTTATTGAAATTGTTGTGTGCGGCTGCGGCTAGGTGTTTACCTGGGTGCAGCCATCTTGCCTCCTCTCTGGTCAGTCTCAATCATCACTTTTTAAGTAAAGAGATCTAACTGTAAAGTGAGATACTAGACATTATTTTTATAGTTATATACTTTCAGCCTATGATTAGTCTCATTTTAAAAAGCCCCAATAAAATATTAAGTGGGGAGAAACCAAGATGGCGGCATAGGGTAGACACCCGAATGCAGCCTACCACAACAAATTTGAATTTAGAACTGGAAAACAGGGAAAACATCTCCCTGAAGCACTGGATGCCTCGCTGAGAGGAGGCTCTGCCATCTGGGAAGGAGAGAGAAGGCACGCTGAGCTTCAGGAACTGTGAAGGTGCGGTGAACTGCACGTGCAAAAAGGCAACCGCCAGACTTCGCTGCTGGCTTGCTTGCGGAGTGCGGAAAGGGCGGACAGCTAATGCGCGGCTGTCTTTCTGGTTTTGGAGGAAAACAGAAGCACCTTATTGCTCTGATAGACGGCCCCAGGCAGGGAGAGGCCAGACTTTCAGGCAGTGGGCAGAGATCTCTGAAGGTGTCTGAAGCCAGTGGCCATTACTACGGGACTCAGAAACAAGACCCTCGTAGGGAGGGGCTGACCAAAGTTTGTCTGCACCACCCCGAGACTCCATCCCATCCAAGCTGAGCACAGAAGCCCTTCCAGTGGCTATCTTTCTCATTTGCCGTGAATAGGACTCTCCTAGGGAGGAACAGACAGGAATCCAAAACTTGTCTGCCCTATACCAAAGAGGTGCGTGCGCCTGCAACCAATCTTGTGGGATTCAACAAAGCTTGTCTGTGCCACCCAGAGACTCTGCCCCATGCAAGCAGAATACAGAAACCCTCCTAGCTGAGACACTTCTGATCCTCATAGCCAATTGGCTTGGAGATCAGCGCTTCCCAGTGATACCAACAACAAGCAAGGCTTAACAACAAGACTGCACACACAGCCCACAAAGGGCTACACCAAGATTGTCCACCTCAGGTAACAGGGAGGCTGACCAACTGAACCATATAGGACATCTTAGCACACAAAGCCACCCTACCAACTCAGGGAAGCTGTGAAAATGCCGAGACAAGGAAACAGATCACAAACGAAAGAAATGGAGGACAAGAAGCGACTGGATATAGAGTTCAAAAACACGGTTATAAGGTTTTTCAATAATTTCCTGGAAAAGGCCGATAAAATAAATGAGACCTGTGAGGATATGAAAAGGGATCAACTAGAAATAAAGAATACATTGTCTGAAATAAAAAATATTATACAGAGTCCTAAAAACAGAATGGAAGATCTTAAGAATCAAGTCAAAGATTTGGAACACAAAGAGCCAGAGGACACTCCTCCACAAAAGCAAGAAGATAAGAGAATCCAGAAAGTTGAAGATAGTGTAAGAAACCTCTGGGACCAATTTCAAATGAACCAACATCAGAATTATGGGACTCCCAGAAGAAGAGAGAGAGCAAAATACCGAGAACATACTGGAAGAAATAGTGACAGAAAATTTCCCCCACCTGGGGAAAGAAATAGACTTACAAGTCTAGAAAGCGCACAGAACCACAAACAAAAGAATCTAAAGAGGACCACACCAAGACACATCATAAGTAAAATTCCAAGAGCAAAAGACAAAGAGAGAATATTAAAAGTAGCAAGAGAAAAGCAGGTAGTTACCTATAAAGGAGCACCCATATGACTGTCAGCTAATTTCTCAACAAAAACCATGCAGGCCAGACGGGAATAGCAAGAAATATTCAAGGTGATGAATAGCAAGAACCTACAGCCAAAAATACTCTACCCAGCAAAGCTATCACTCAGAATCAAAGGCCAGATAAAGAGCTTCACAAATAAAAAAAAAAGCTAAAGGAGTTCATCACAGCCAAAACAGAATTATATGAATTGCTGAAGGGGATTCTTTAGGAAAAGGAAGAAGATAAAGATAAAAATTATGATCAACAAATACGTAACTATCAACAAGTGAATCTAAAAAACAAGGGAATTAAAAAACCTGATGAACATTATTAACTGTGAATATAATAGAATCAGAGGTATGGAAGGGGAGTGGACTGACGATTCTCAGGGAAAAGGGGAGTGGGGGTGCGGGAAGAGCGTGAACAAAAACTGTGCACCTATGGATGAGGGCAATGGGGGGTGGGAAAAGGGCAGAAGGGGGGGTGGGAACCTGGTTGAGGGGTGCAATTGCAGGGGGGAGGGAAAGAGGAACATTTGTAATAATCTGAACAATAAAGATTTATTTTAAAAAATATTAAGTGGGTTATGTCAATATGAAATGCAAGCAGTTATATAAAAAATGTGGTGGTGCCCAGCTAGAGTGCCCTAGTGGTTGAGCATCAAACTATGATTCAGGAGGTCATGATTCAATTCCCAGTCAGGGCACATGCCTGGGTTGTGGGCTTGATCCCCCGTGTGGGGGGGCAGGGTGTGTAGAAGGCAGCCCATCAATGATTTTCTCTCATCATTAATGAGAGAGCATCATTAAATGTTTCTATCTGTCTCTCCCTTCCTATCTATCTCTGAAATCAATAATACACACACACATACACACACTGAGTGGCCAGATTATTATGATCTCTGAATGTATAATAATCTGGCCACTCAGTGTATATCCTATATAATAAAAGGCTAATATGCAAATTGTCCCCTCGACCATGAGTTTGACCAGCAGGCCGGCCAACCACCCATGTCCCCTCTCCCTGACCAGGCTGTCCAGACCTCACCCATGCACGAATTCATGCACCAGGCCTCTAATACACACACACACACACACACACACACACACACACACACACACTGAGTGACCAGATATCATAATAATCTGGACACTCAGTGTGTGTGTGTGTGTATATAATTTTTTTAATGTAGTGGTTTTTACTTGGGACATGGATTTTCTTCACCCAATACCATCCCCATCCCCAAAGTTGAGAATTTGCTTAGAAGTTCAAGGATAACTATATAAAAGCTGTCTTCAAATACGAAATGTACACAAATAAGATAAAAGATTAGGAGACAGTGGGAAGGAGTATTTACTGATGAACTATTCTGAGCTTAAAATGTGTAAGCGAGGTTTACCCTTCATTACCTTGCAATTGGATTCCCCATCAAGACTGGCTGTAGTAACATAACAGGTTCCATCACTAGTGCAGGATGATAGAAGAATCAGATCACAGGGAAAAGTTTCATCTGCTTGTACTTCTACTACATCACCAACCTAGAATGGAAAAAAATAACAACAACAAATATAAATATTCTTAATTCAAAACAAAGCATTTGTTATATTACATACTAAAGTCAAAATATCAATAGTAGCAAGAGACCTCTCCTGTTCTGGGACTTAGAGAGTATCTCAGCATCCTATACCATGTTAAAGGTGATAAAAGAATATTACTGAACATTCAGAATTCTCTTTAAGGTCATGAGGACTTGTGATGCTTTCAGATTACCCTAGTAGTGAAATTTAATCTCTAATGAATGACTTCAACACCCAGGGACCTGTTTGCTCTCTGATGTTTCTGGCATTGATGTTTGATAAGACAATGAACATTGTCACTTCATGAATGAATCAAGAAAATCTACACGTCTCAACTTGAGAACTTCGTGAAACCTGGGTAACCACACTTCCACTATGCATCATCCATATTTTAATATGTTTTGCCTTCAGTGTGATAACAGCTATTATTGTTGGGTGTTAATTCCTTCTTCAGTGCTCAGAAAACCTCAGTTAATTATAGGCACCTATTTTTTTCCCCATTAACATTTGAAAAAAAAATTCAAATAGGTAATTTTCAAACAATTTATATGCTATTAGAAGAATCAATTAATATGGAAATGAAAAACAATTTTCTATGTGCAAGTACTCAAGCTTAAATAGAGAAAAAAGACGAGAGAAGAAATAATGAACCATTTCTACTGCAGATAATTTAATAATGTAGGGAATAAGTCATAATGGTTAAAGGCTTTCTAACCTGACTTTATGCCCCAGCTTTGCCACTTTATAACTATATGACCTTGGGTAAGTGCCCTAGATGATTGCAACTACCTTGTAGGACTGGTCTGATCATGAAATGAGGACAAAGGTAGTGTTTTGCAAACTCCCATCATATAGTCACCATCTGATAGGTATTAATTATAATTATTACTAATACTCTGCAACTACTTTCTTCCCAACATTTTTTGGAAAGATGTGGGAAATCACCAGTCCAGCACTTCCAAACGTTTTTCATACTGTGGCCCATACAGAAAACATTTTTATAAAGCACCCTAATGGCAGAAGATGACCCACTTATGAGGTAGTCATTATCTAGCACACCAACCAAGACACAGTGGCTGTGAAACAATGAACTAATAAATAGCACACCTGCCTCCTATTTCCTACACAATTTGGCAGATAAAGATGAGGATGTTAAGACCTACTTGGGAACAATTTTAGTTTCTTTGCCAATCTTCATCAGTTGCCAAGAGCAACAGCATCAATAATTGAACTAATAAAATAGCATTTTATTTTGTTAGATCTATTCTTCTCCAATTACATAAACTTATGAAGCTTACATAAAACCACAGTTGATGCTTAAATAAACAAAAGAAAAATTAATGAAACCCTAAAGCATTTTAGAAGGAGGAAACATTCAAAGGGTTGAAGGTGATTCTCAGTGACTGAAAAATAAAAACCACAAATTGAGAATTTCTTCTACAATATTTAGGATTTGCTTAGATATTAACTATCACGGTCCCTGTATTTGGAGTGCAAGTTGAGGTTTGGAGATATGGATATGGGCCAGATTTCAAAGGTCCTGGCAGGCCAGGTTAGTGGGTTAGGCCTCACCCTTAAGGCAAAGGGGAACTGGGAAAAGACATTTAAAGAAAGAGAACAACATGGTCTAGTTAGACAATCAACTCGAGTTCTGGTAACATTTAGCAAGTTCAAAGCCAGAAGAGAGAAGCACTATCCCTCAACCATAAATATTAGAAAACCTACAAAATCATAATTTTTTAAATTCATCAGAGAGCTGAGGTTGCAAAGCAACCAAATGATCTGAATTTCAAAGTATGAAAAGTCCTTCTGAGGACAGATAACTGCTTCACATTTGTCAAAGCACAGGATGAAGAAATGGCCAACAAAACCTGCATAAGAAGAAAAAAAACTAGATTTTAAACCAATTCTAAAGAGCTTGGTAGGAGCTAATACGACATTAGAATCTGCAAGCCTGATAGAAAAGAAGAGATCTACAGGCATCTGTTGGGTACTCATGGGAAAGCAAGAGGGTAGGAGACCTAAAAGAGCTTTCTTCACTGGTACAGACATACAAGTTGTGATTAAGTGTATGTCAGAACCATGGACCCTTTTCTCATTTGAGGTAAAAGCCATCTGTGTCTAGGAGAAAGGAAAGAAACTGTCCTTGGCATATATCAGAAAAATGTCACCTCTGCTAGAGGATGTAGAAGCAAAAGCCATCTGCTGTGGGGAAAGGGACAGAAAACTCACTATACTGAGGACTTAGCATTGATAAAAGGCTAAGTTTCAGCTGCCATGGGAGGTGGGGTGGGAGTATTGAGAAAGTTCCACCCTGAGATAAAGGTACATAAGGCCTGCCTATCAATGAGAGTAGAACATGAGTTCCAAGAAATCACTCTGTTCCAAACAGAAACCTTGCAATAAATAACAAGTAATACCAATCTACCACTGGGGGAGGAGAAAGGACAGAGAGAGAGAAGCATCCACTGTATCTGAGGGATGTAGCACCTGCAGAGGGTGGGAAAGGAGCAGTGAGAAAAACACTTTGGAGCCCCAGGCCACCCACAAAGCTCGAGGCAATGGCAATCCAGAACTCCAGGAATTGGAAGTCCAATGGTGTACTGAAATATCAATGGCTACAAACAAAAACCAAAGCCAGCCCAACTCCTGACTAGATTGATACAACTCCCAACTCTAATGGGCTGACAGAAGAGGCCTGCTCTGTTCAAAGCATAAATACTGTCTACTTAGGACTTCAGCATTTTTTATATACAATGTCCAAAATTCAATTTTAAAAAATGAGACACAAAATACAAGACAAAAATAACCTATCATGAAGAGATAAGAGTCAACAGAGCTTGCCCCAGTAATGTTCAGATTTTAAAATTATGAATTGGGGATGTAAAAATAGCTATGATTAAGATTTTAAAGAACCTAGTGGAAAAGGTCGACAACATACATGTGGAGATGAAGAATTTGAATAGAGAGATGAAACTACAAAAAAATATAGCAAACGGGGAAATTAGAAATGAAAAACATGATATCATAAAGATGTCCTTTAATGGGCTTCTCAGTAGACAGGATACAACAAAAAGAAATAATTAGTAAATCTAAAGAAACTCTTCCAATATTTATAATGCCAAAATCCATATTCTTTCCCTTACAATATATATATTTTTTACATTTGAATTCTGCAAGTTCTATTTCTAGGCTCTCTTTGTGCTATGTGATTCCATCCAGTCTCGTGGCTTCATATGCCATCTACATGCAGATAAAATCCAAATTTCTATTTCCACTTAAAACATCTCTGAGTCTAGTCTTGACAATTCCATCTAAATACCTAATAGGTATCTCAACATTAACATGGCCAAAACTGAATTTTTTATTTCCCTTCACTCCTATCTGTCCCTAAACATGCTCTTCTCCATTTTATTTAATCACACCAGAATTTCGTTTAATCGCATTATTTAATTAATCCAGTTGCTCAGGCCAAAACCGAGAAGGCTATCTTTATTCCTTTATGGCTCTCTGTCGCATTCCCTACATCCAATATATCACTAGATTCTGATGTCCACTAGTTGCAGACAAGTTTCTTTACATCCCTTTGCCTCAGTTCCATCACTTATAAAGAAATAATAATATAAAAAAAAGGCATTCCTACCTCATAGGACTGTTGTGAATTAAGGATTAAATAAATTAATATAAAGTAAAAGGCAATGCCTGGCATATTAATATAATATAACATAATATAACATAATATAACATAACATAACATAATATAATATAATATAATATAATATAATAATATAATATATGTGTTAACTACTATTTTTATTATCATTATTCTTACTACTATCACCCTAATATCAACTCTTACCATGTTTTGCAGTAGCCATCTAATGAATTTCCCTGATTCTTCCACTTTTATCAATCTCCAGAGTTGTCTTTTTTTTTTTTTTTTTTTTTTTTTTTTAAGATAGTCACTCCCTTATTTTAAAACCCTTCAAAGAATCCCCATTGTACTGCAGATATGGACCAAGTCACTCTCCAGCTCCACAATTAAATAGTTAGACACATTTAGTTTATAAATATCTCTTTACACTTACAAATGCTCCAGAAAAAGCTCAATCAAGTAATCAAATAGCACTTCACACAACAGCATCAAATTATTTAATTAAGATTATACTTGGATGAGGTAAGCCTTAGGCAATAAAGTCTAGTGAAGGAAAGATGGAACATGGGAGTCTTTCTAAGGGAATAGGGTAACAGCAAAATCAGAAAGAGGAAATAGGAGAAAGATGAATGGGAGACTTTTACTACATGTTCTGTGAGCCACAGATTTAATTTTATGAATCATTTAGGATGCTTTGGTTCTTATGCTGAACATTAATGCCGAGTTTCTACAACTGGTTTAGAAATTCAGATCCTAACATTCTAGTTCATCCAAGGGTTATCCCCACTGGGATACAGAGAATGGAGGGGGAAAAAAGAGTAAAAGAAAGACATTCTATGTCAAACTCAGGTAATCCTCCTATGTGGTAATCTTTGTCCCATCATGACTATAAGATGCAAGACAATTTACTTATCACTAGGGATATGGAGAACCTATATCCAGACATTCTAGGTATTTAATAAATGATTCATCAGTGGTAACACTTGATAGTCCTAAACCATTCAAAGCAGAATCTTTTGTTAAAAACAGTTTTATTTTTTTATTTTTCTATTTCAGTTTACTTTCAATATTATTTTGCATTGGTTTCAGGGATATAACATAGTGGTTAGACAATCATATACTTTACAAATTCCCCCCTCCCCTAAATTTCCAGTACCCACCTGGGACCATACATTTGTCACAATTTTACTGACTATACTAGTGGCCCAGTGCACTAAATTCGTGCACATTAAAAGGGGGACCCAGAGTTAAGTACCCGCCCACCCACATGCACCTCAAAATCATGTGAGACCCAGACCTGGCCATCCCACCCCCATTGGGCTAGATCCAGACCTGGCCAGTCCCACCCTTGTCAAGCCCCACTGGACAAGGGGTATAGCCTCAGGTCCCCTGGCCTGGCACCAGGATGGGGGTGTGGCCTGAGGTCCCTCAGATGGAGTGGGGGAGGACGTGCCCTAAGATCCCCTGTCAAGGCCTGAGATCCCATCAAGCCTCGCTGGGTAAGGGGCATGGCCTGTGGTCCCCCGTCAAGTCCCACCAGTTGGGGGGACACAGCCTCAGGTCGCCCGGCCCAGCATTAGGAGGGGGGGCGCAGTCTCAGGTCCCCATCAGCACTGGGGAACGGCCTGAGTTCTCCCAACCCAGCACTTGGGGTGCACCTTGGGGTCCCCTGTTAAGCCCTGCTGGGTGGGAGGCATGGCTTGAGGACCCCTGTCAAGCCCCGCCAGGCAGAGGGGCATAGCCTCAGATCCTCCGGCTGGTGCTAGGGTGGCAGGTGTGGCCTGAAATCCCCTGTCAAGCCCCACCTGGTGGGGGGTATGGCCTGAAGTCCCCCGGCCTGGTGTTGGGGCGGGGGGAGCAGCCCAGCACCAGGATGGGAAGCTTACCTTGAGGTCCCCAGTCAAGTCCCGCCAGGCGGAGGCTGTGGCCTGAGGTCCCCTGGGCTGGTGCTGGGGCAAGGGGCGAGGCCTGAAGTCCCCATCAAGCCCTGCTGGTTTGGAGGCATGGCCTCAGGTCCCCCAGCCTGATGCCAGGGCAGGAGGCACGGCCTGAGGTCCCCTGTCAAGCCCCATGGGAGTGGGGGAGGGCATAGCCTCAGGTCCCTGCTGATTGCTCAGTGAGGCTCTTTAAGGGAACTTGGCCTCAAGTGTGAGTGCAGACATCTTTGTGACAGAGCGATGGTCAATTAGCATATTCCCTCTTTATTAGATAGGATTCCCTATGCTGTACTTTTCATCTCCATGACTATTTTGTAACTACCAATTTGTACTTCTTAATCCCTTCACCTCTTTTACTCAGTCCCCCAATCATCCTTCCCTATGGTATCCACCAATCTGCTCTCTATGTCTATGAGTCTGTTTTAATATTGTTTATTCATATGGTTAGTTCTTTAGGTTCCATGTACAATTGAAATCATATGGTATTTGTCTTTCACTGACTGACTTAATTCACTTAGGATAATACCCTCTAGGTCTATCCATGCTGTCGAAAATGTTAAGATTTTGTTCTCTTTATCGCTGAGGAATATTCCATTGTATATATGTACCACCACTTCTTTATCTACTTACTTATTAATGGACACTTGGGTTGGTTCCATATCTTTAGTAATGTAGATAATACTGTAATCAACATAGGAGTCCATATATTCTTCTGAATTAGTATTTTGGGTTTCTTCAGATAGGTACCCAGAAGTGGAATTGCTGGGTCATAAGGCAGTACAATTTTTAATTTTTTTAGTAACCTTCATACTGTTTTCTACAGTGGGTGCACCAACCTGCATTCCTACCAACAGTGCACAAGAGTTCCATTTTCTCCACATTTTTGCCAACACTTGTTTGTTGATTTATTGATGATGGCCATTCTGACAGGTGTGAGGATATCTAATTGTGTACCATAACTTTTTTATACACTCATCAATGGGCATGTGGGTTGCATCCATATTTTGTCAAAACAGGATCTTGAAGAGTTATTTGTACATGTGTGTTCATCATAGCATTATTCACATAACGAAGAGGTAGAAGCAACCCAAATGTCCATCAACAGATGACCTAATTAAGAAACTATGCTGTATGCATACAAATAGATACGATGTAGCCTTAAAAAGGAGAAAATCATGTCATATGCTACCACATGGATGAAGCTTGAAGACATCATGCTTAAGTGAAATAAGCCAGTCACAAAGGGACAAATATTGTATAATCCCACTTATAGGAAGTATCTCTCTTGTCAATCATAAAAACAGAAAATAGAAAGGTGTCTGTCAAAGGATGGAGGGAAGGAGGAATTAGTGTTTAGTGGTTACAGAGTTTCAGTGTTATAGGATGAAAATGTTTTAGAGCCAAAACCAGTTTGGCTCAGTGGATAGAGCATCGGCCTGAAGACTGAAAGGTCCCGGGTTCAATTCCGGTCAAGGGCATATACCTGGGTTGCGGGCACATCCCCAGTAGGAGGTGTAAAAGAGGCAGCTGGTCGATGTTTCCCTCTCATCGATGTTTCTAGCTCTCTATCCCTCTCCCTTCCTCTCTGTAAAAAATCAATAAAATACATATTTAAAAAAATAACACCTTGAGACTATGATAAAATATTTGTAAAAAGCACATCTGATAAAGGACTGCTATCCAAAATATACAAAAATTGTTAAAACTCACCAATAAGAACATGAACAATCTGATTTAAAAATAGGCAAAATACCCAAACATTCACCTCACAAAGAGGATATTAAGATGAGAAGTAAGAATATGAAAAGATGTTCAACAACATATGTAATTAGAGAATTGCAAATTAAAACAAAAGAGAGATTCCAGTACACACCTATTAAACTGTCAAAATCCACAATACCAACAACAAATGCTGATGTGGAGTAACAGGAATTCTCATTCAATGCTGATGAGAATGCAAAATGGAATAGCCACTTTGAAGATAGCTTGGTAGTTTCTTATAAGATTAAACAAATTCTTAATATACAATCCAGTAGTCACACTTGGTATTTACCCAAATGCATTAAAATCTTATGTACACACAAAAACCTGCACATAGAAGTTTATAGCAGATTTATTCATAATTACCAAAACGTGGAAGCAAACAAGATATCCTTCAGTAAGTGAATCAATAAAATTACTACATATAGACAATGAAGTATTATTTAGCACTAAAGAAAAATGAACTCTCAAGCCATGAAAAGACATGAAGGAAACATAAATGCATATTACTAAGTGAAAGAAATCAATATGAAAAGGTTATATCCTGTATGATTCTAATTATATGAAATTATGGTAAAGGCAAAACTGTGGAGACTGTAAAAAGATTAGTGGTTGTTCCAAGTTGAAGGGAAGGTGGGAGAGATGAATAGGCAGAGCACAGAGGATGTTCAGGACAGTTTAACAATTCAGTATGGTAATACAATATAATGGTGCATACATGTCATTTATATATTTGTTCAGGTACATAGAATGTACAATACCAAGAGTGAATCTTAATAATGTAAACTATAAATTTTGGATAATAATTATATATCAATGTACTTTCATTGATCATAACAAATGTACCAATCTGGTGGGGGATATTGGTAATAAGGGAGGTTGTACCTGTGGGGAAATGGGGTATATGTGTACTCTGTAGTTTCTGCTCAGTTTTGCTGTGAACCTAAGACTGCTCTAAAAAGTAAAGTTAATAATTAATTAAAATAAAATCTGTTGGCAACAAAAATATATTATGCATTGCTCATATAATGTAAAATGGTAAAAACTGCTGTGGAAAACAGTTTGTAATTCATGAAAAATTTAAACATAGAATTATTCTATCACCTAGCAATTCTACTCCTAGGTATATACCCAAAAGAATTGAAAACAGGTCTTCAAACAAAATCTTGCACATGAAATGTTCATAACAGCAGTATTCATAATAGCCAAAAGATAGGAAAAACAAAACAAAACACTAACTTCCATCAACTTATGAATGGATAAACAAACTGAGGTATAGTCATAAAATAAAATGTTATTCAGCTGTAAAAACCAATAAAGTATTAATACATATTACAACATGAATGAACCTCAGGAATATTACATTAAGTGACAAGCCAGACACAAAAGGTCACACAGTGTATGATTCCTTTCAAATGAAATATCTAGAACAGGTAAATCCATAGAAACAGAAAGATTAGTGGTTGCCAGGGTCTGGGGGAGGGAGGAATGAATCATGACTGCTTAATAGCTTATGGGAGTTTCCTTCTGGGGTGATGAAAATGTTCTGAAATTAGACAGCATCAACGGTTGCACAAAATTGTGAATGCACTAAATGCCACTGAATCAATTGTGTCCATTTTAAAATGATGTGCAGCCTTGGCTGGTGTGGCTGAGCTGGTTGAAGTGTTGTCCCATGAACTGAAGGGCTGTGGTTCAGTTTCTGATCAGAGCACATACCTAGGTTGTGGGATAAGACTCCAGTTGGGGTGTGTGTGGGAGGAAACAGTGGATGTTTCACTCTCTCTCTCTCAAATCAATGAAAACTTGTCCTTGGATAAGAATTTTTTTAAAGTTTATTTTTTATCATAATGAAGCATAAAGGAAAAATGTGTATTTTTTTACAATAAAGAATAAATAAAAATTAATACCTTGATCTTTTCACTCTCTTTTCTAACTCGCTTTGCATTTTCAATAATGTAAACATTTCTCTTGTTGACTTCATTATCAGCTCTGTGTCTCAGCCAATCCTCATATCCCTAGAAGGACAAAAAAACAACAAAACTATAAAATCAAGCTCCTATAATGAAGTAAATTTCTATAACCCCCTTCATGAGTTGCCAGCATATATTTATACTTACAGTATTAATCTACATATATAAAAGCCTAAGTGACCGTTAGCTATGATGCACACTGACCACCAGGGGGCCGACGCTCAATGTACAGGCATAGAAACATAGAACAGACTGATGAATCTCAGAGGGAAGGGGGCAGGGGGCAGGACAGGAAGAGATTAACAAATATCTTATACGATTTGGGTAAAGTTGAACAGCCTTTTATATACTTTTTATTTACTAGAGGCCCAGTGCATGGATTTGTGCACCTTTGGGATCAGGCCAAAACTGGCTCTATGACATCCCACGAAGGGTTCCAGATTGCAAGAGGGCTCAGGCCAGGCCAAGGTACCCCACTGGTGCACGAATCCATGCACCGTGCATCTAGTTTCAATATATATTGTTAAAGAGACACTACATTTTTTAAAAAATTTATTTTATTGTTTAAAGTATTATAAATAGTTGTACATATGTCTCCATTTATTCCTAATGACCTACCCTCAGAACCCCCTACCCCTGCAACATGCCCTCACCCAACCCCCACCCATGCCTTGCTTCCATTGGTTATACTGTATGCATGCATACAAGTCTTTTGGTTGATCTCTTACCTCCTCCTCACACCCTCACCAGCTTTCCAGCTATAATGTGACAGTCTGTTCAATGCTTCTCTGCCTCTGTGTTTATCTTTTTTAAATTTATTTTTATTTTTTATTTTTTTATTGAAGTATTACATGTAGTAGTACATATATCTCCTTTTCCCCTCATTGACCGTCCCCCAGTGTTCCCTCTCCCAGTCGCATGCCCTCATCCCGCCATCCTTGTGTGTCTTGTATCCATTTGTTGTGCTTATATGCATGCATAAAAGTCTTTTGGTTGATCTCTTTCACACCCTCCCCAACACTTCCCAGTCGTCCTGCTGTAATGTGACAGTCTTTTTGGTGCTTTACTGCCTCTGTATCTATCTTTTGGTTCATCAAGTTATAATGTTCTTTATTTTCCATAAATGAGTGGAATCATGCTATATTTTTCTTTCGCTGCCTGGCTTATTTCTCTTTGCATAATGCTCTCCAAGTCCAGCTATACTGCTGCAAATGGTAATAATTCCTTTCTTTTTTATATCAGCATAGTATTCCCTTGTGTAGAGGTACCACAGTTTTTTAATCCACTCATCTGCTGATGGGCACTTAGGCTGTTTGAAAAACTTAGCTATGGTGAATTGTGCTACTATGAACATAGGGGTACATATATCCTTTCTGATTGATGTTTCTAGTTTCTTGGGATATATTCCTAGAAGTGGAATCACTGGGTCAAATGGAAGTTCCATTTTTAGTTTTTTGAGAAAACTCCATACTGTTCCCCACACTGGCTGAACCAGTCTGCATTCCCACCAGTAGTACATGAGGGTTCCCTTTTTTCTGCATCCTCACCAGCACTTGTCATTTGTTGATTTGTTGATGATAGCCATTCTGACAGGTATGAGATGGTACCTCATTGTCGTTTTGTTTTGCATCTCTCAGATGATTAGTGACTTTGAGCATGTTTTCATATTTCTCTTAACCTTCCTTCTGTCTTTGAAAAATTATTTATTTAGGTTCATTGCCCATATTTTTATTGGGCTGTTTATCTTCATTTTGGTAAGTTGTATGAGTTCCCTGTAAATGTTGGAGATTAAGCCCTTATCCGTGATAACATTGGCAAATATGTTCTCCCATGCAGTGGGCTTTCTTGTTGTTTTGTTGGTTTCTTTTGCTCTGTATTTATCTTTTTGTTCATCAGGTTAAAATGTTCTTTATTATCTATAAATGACAACCCTACATTTTTATAGAAAAACTAAGATATGTTTTTAAAATACCCCTTAGGTAAATAGCTTTATTGTATCAAAAGGTCCTACCATTCTACATTTAAGTATTAATGAAAACACAAGCATTAGAGCCTTAATATTCTTCAACTGTGAAGGATTATGATCTGTTTTTTTTAATTCTTCTCTCAATTAAGTTATTGTTGATCTTTCTACTTTTGAATTTGAAAAAAAATCTGGGTGTTATTTTCTTAGACTTAACCACTTAAATATATTATTCTGTAGTAAACCATTGGAGTGATCATCTCTGAGGAAACTGAAATCCTCCCAGGGACAAAATAGAAAAGGCAAGCTAGGGTTATTTGGGCAGAGAATCTATGATAAGTTTTAGAGATCAATAGTTAAACTTTCACACTGATTTGGTGGTAAAAGAAAATATAAATTGGTGTTTATTTTTTAGAATTAGAAGTAATCAGGGAAAGGTCTAATGGCTCATTTTTCTTTAGGCTTTTTGTCTGGAATATATTTAAGGCTAAAGAAACAAGGCAAGAGGATGTTCATTGTTTGAGTACAACTTCCTCTCCTGTTTTTTTTTTTTTTACAACACTTTCCTTTTTTTTCTTTATAATTGTGTCTGTACTCTTTCAAATATAACTGTTTGAAAAATACCTTGATTGCTTCCCCCTTTTTTCTCAGTTGCTATATTCATTCCAATTCTGTCTCTTTTTATGACTATTCTAGGCTATCATTTCAGTGAGGAGAGAAAGGCCCTAATATGAACTAGTATTGGGAATAAAATGAATCAGTAAAAGGTTTTGAAACCATACAGGATATTTTGGGAAACAGTAATTATATGATGTTAAAAAAAAATAATCCTAACAGTTTAAGGGAAAAAACATTTCAAAAGTCTTGATTTAGTAACCAAGAACCTGATAAAATATTCTTGTAGTTCCTGTTAGGCAAGATAGAAGACCAGATAACCTCAGGAGGAAAAGTAACATTGTTCCCAATACTGTTAAGCAGACTTTTAATTTGGAAGTTCTTTTAAGACACTGTAAAAGCACTTGATAAGTACTATGTAAAAGTATGTTTGTAATTGGCCTGGTTTTGTGGCTAATTATGTGATAAAAATCGCTATCCTATCCCCTTCCCTCCACTGTTTCCATTTTCAATTTCATCTGGAATGCTCAAAATACTTCAAAGACATTGTAACTGTGCAGAAACTTCATTTCTTTAGTATAACCTTTTCTCCTTTCCTTCCCTTTGATTCAAACTGGCCTTTCCCAGAGCCCTGACTCACCTGCCACCTTCTCCCTTGCATGTCCACTTCCTGAATCATTAAGCCCTCAGGACAATGAGGTTCAAATAATCTTAGGGGCAAAGCCTCCAGTCTGTTGAGTTTTGATCAAGTCAAAGTAGAGATAACATCTAATCTTCAGTTATGTTTCAGCTTCAGGCCCAGTAAAGCAGAAAACCAGATGCACTGATCAACCATCCCCTATTCTAGTACTGACCAATCAGTAGAGACCATGACCCTAACTCCCTTAGTCACCATAATTAATGATTTTCCCCCCTTATACAACCCATTCCCTGGAAGCCATTAGGGAATCTAGGTCTCTGAGTATTACCTCACCTATGACTTTAGACCTGGGCCACTATCTAAAAATAAACCCTTTCTTTGCCGCAAACTTCTATTCATGTCTTACTGGGCTTTGATGCACACAGGCAAACAAACCCCTTTAGTTCAGTGACAACATCATAGAAACACTGCATCTACCCTGGAATGACCACCTCTAGATTTCTTTCATGTAACAGAAATATATTTAAAATATTGTTTTTGAAGTTTCTGTTATTGGAGGTGTGAATGACTTTTCTGATGCATATAAGTTCTCAGTTCAAATGTTTTTGTTTCTTTCATAGCATTTCTTGACATTTTTAAATTAAGTCTTTGTGGTTTTGTTGTTATTGCTTGTATTCCCTACTATAATGTCAACTCTAAGACTACAGAGACTGTGTTTGTTTAATATACCACAACACTAACTTCCTTTGTCACCATGATTGATGATTTTGTCCCTATAAAACCCATCCTCTGGAAGCCATTGGGGAGCCAGATCTTTGAGCATTAGCTCACCTATGACTTCCCCTGGCAGGCCACTTACTAAAAATAAACCTTTGCTTTTTTTTTGCTTTTTTTTTTTCTGCAAGCTCCTGTTTCTGTTTTATTAGGCTTTGACACATACAGGCAAATGGACTCCTTTAGTCCAGTATCAACATTAGCATTACAAACCATGGCAACTGTCAGCTTTGACAAGACACAAAGGTCTCCTCTACCTACCACCCTCTTTAGCACCATCAGGAAAGACAACAAAATTAAAGTATTTATGCTCTTGTGTTATCTACTATAGGCAAACAAAAAGTCCACTAGATTAGAAAAGTTTCAAATAGACATATCACAATGAAAAAAAATTAATGCACATTAAAACTTTGCCTCCCACTTCCTGACTTGGGTTATATTACCACACAAAAATATTGAGGAAGAAAGGAGCATGAATATTAAGGATGTACTTTATGATCATTTTAAGAGATTTTCAATAAGAACCAAATATAAATTAAACCCATCAGATATAGTGTCCACTCTTTCCTAATATATAAAACCCTGGGTCATAATGACCAGTAATGAATGGCGGCTGACCAACTGGAAATCAGTGCTGGCCTCGCCCCCAAGCAAGCAGTAAGGGGCAATCAGGCAGGCACGCAGAGGGGTTAGGGGTGATCAGGCAGGCAGAGTGATTATGAGTGATCAGGTAGGCAGACCAGCAGTTAGGGGTGAACAGATAGGCAGGTAAGTGGTTAGGGGTGATCAGGTAGGCATGCAGAGGTTAGAGGAGATCAGGTAGGCAGGCCAGTGGTTAGGGGTGATCTAATAGGCAGGAAAGTGGTTAGGAGAGATCAGGTAGACAGAAAGCCCCTCACCAGGCTGGCCCTGCCCCCAAGCAAGTGGTTAGGGGCAATCAGGCCGGAAGGCAGAGTGGTTAGGGGTGATCAGCTGGCAGACCAGCAGTTAGGGAATATCAGAAAGACAAATAGCCCCTTGCTGGCTGGCCCTGACCCCAAGCAAGTGGTTAGGGGCAATCAGGCAGGCAGACAGAGGGGTAGGGATGATCAGGTACCAGGGGTCCTCAAACTTTTTAAAGTGGGGGCCAAATCACGGTCCCTCAGAGAGCTGGAGGGCCGGACTATATGAACTACTAATTCCTACTGTAACACCTTGGCTGCGCTCACTGCCCAAAAAACCTGGCGGGCAGGATCAGACTCCCCTGGGGGCTGCATGTGGCCCGAGGGCCGTAGTTTGAAGACCCCTGAGTAGGCAGACCAACAGTTAAGGGTATTCAGGTAGGCAGACCAGCAGTTAGGGGTGATCAGGTAGGCAGATGGCCCCTCGCAGGGCTGACCCTACCCCCCAACAAAGAAAGAGGGAGGCCCAGGCCAATCAAGCCATTGCATCCCAGCCTGTCGCCTGCAGAGGGAGGCCACTGGTGGCAAGGGAAGGGGGCAGCGCTGCACAGATGGCAAGCAGTGGCAGCAGCAGGGGTGGGACCAGCTGCCTGTAGTCATGGAAGGAAAGTCCTGATAGGCTCTGATCTCAGGCCAGGCCTAGGAACCCTAGCTGAGGGGTCCCGGATTGTGAGCGGGTGCAGGCCCAGCTGAGGGACCCCCCGAGTGAATGAATTTTCATGCACTGGGCCTCTAGTATAAATATGAAAGAGAAACTTTGATAAAGAAATTCAAACTAGACAAAAATAAAATATAGACATAATTGTAAGTAAGAAATTTACCTGCTTGATGGCTGTAACAGTTATAACAAAGAAAAGTGGAAGTCCACTTGTAACTGGGCTAGTTGGTGTATCTACTGTGACCTAAGTAAAGAAATGAAATTGAAAGTAAAATAAAAATAGTCAATAACTTATATGCAATCTGTACATGCTGCAAAATTTTCAGACAGAATGCAGACAAAACTTATTCTGGTAGCAGGGTGAATGTTAACTTTCATTAAAACAAAAGCAATCCACACAGCAGTTAGTTTAAGAAAAAACTTTTAAATCAGGTTTAGTTTTCATCACAGGTTGAATTAACTAATCCCTCTACTGAAATACATCCATTCATTTACCATCTATTTGTTGAGCACTATTCTGTCAGCCCCCTGCACTATTATCAGCCAGGCTCTAGAGATGCTGCTTTAAACATATGGAGAAAAGTCCCTGACCACATACAGCTGGCAGCTTACAGGAAAAACCAGGCATTAAATAAATATCTTGAAACCTGAAGAGTAAACAGAAGTTAACTAGATGAGAGAGGGGTGCTTTTTCAGGAACAGTAAACAGTGTATACAAAGCCTCTATGGCAGGAGAGACTGTTACACAGGTAAGGAAATAAAGAAAGCCAGTAACAAAAGCATGTGGTGTGAGACAAGGGCTGAAAAGGGAGACAGGCCAGACCAAGCAGGGCCCTCTGTGCTAGAATTCATTCTTCATCCTACAAACAGTGGGAAATAATTGAAGCTTTTAACCAGGGAGAGTTTGCATACAGAGAACTACATTTTGAAAAGATTTTCATTGCATTGTGGAACATAAAATGGAAGGGAACAAGAGTGTAGGCAGGGATTCATTTAGGAGGCTACTGTTCTAATCCAGATAAAAGATCATGGATTGGATGAGGGGAGTAGCAGCAGACATGGAAAGATGTTCCAGAGATATTTAGAAGGCAAAAATGGTAGGACTGATAAGGGATTTCTTATAAGGGGTAAAGAGGTCTTCCACGTATCTGGTTAATATGGCTGGTGGATGTTGTCATTCACTGAAATAGGCAACACTGAAAGAGAACGAGAACTAGATTTGAGTAACAAAGAACCATGAGTTCCATCCGCCCTCACAATTCATTGACTTGCATTTCTAACCCCCACACAGACCTGTCCCTGCCACAAACACTGTGTTGCTGGCTTTTACATGGCTCTGTGTCTTCACGCAGACTGATACAAGTCTCTAATCCTTCAAGGCTCAGTTCAGACATCACATACTCTTTGAAGCCTTTTCAAGTTCCTCTTAGGTAGAAAAAAAAAATCATATCTTCTACCATATCCCTATAATATTTTGCTAATGTGTCTTTTATGACTTTTACTATATTAAATTAAGTGAATACATGACTAGTTTTGGCTATACATAAATTCCTTAAGGATAGAAAAGCCGTATCTTCATAGCACCTGTTAAAATCTTTGTTGTCTGGCACATAAGAGGTGCTTGCTATATGTTCACTAAATTGAACTGAGATGCGCTATAAGCCAAGTGAAAAGATGCATGTTCACAATCCTCTATGTAGTTTATTTTATGCTCTTCTGTAAGACATCTTTACCATGGATGTAGGGGAGCCCCTTTTAAAGTGCCCCATCATTCAAAATTGAAATTGGCTCTTTCCCCTATCACAAACCAGATTGGTTTTAAGTAGCAGGGCCAAATTAAATTACAGTACCATTTACTCAAAAACTTAAACTGGATAAACAGAAGCACTTAATACCAATAAGGCATTTCAGCAATTTCATTGGAATGTTTCCGCTTTGTTTTAAAAAATGAAATGAGGGGGGAAAGTACCTTTAATATAGTAAAATTTTCAGTGGTTGATTTTGGCAAGGGAAATATTTTAATAGCTAATAGACTTAAAATGGAAGATGCAACTTAAAATGTCTAAATACTAGGCTTTCACCCTTAAAGTAAATGAATGAAGAGCATAACTGATAATCAGGAAGATAAGTGACACACTTTCAATTAGGCTGAAACTAGTGTTTAATAAAGTAAACTATTAACCTAAACTATTTTCAATTTTGACATATACCAATGCATTTAATGGAATATATTACATGTGCTTCAAGTGTTAACAAAAATATAAAATCCATAAAAGTTAAAAAAAAAAATAACAGCTTCAACAAATTTTCAGGGAAAAGTGCTCCTTTAGAAATAAATAAAATAATATAAACCTTAAAATGTAATATCGGTACTTTCAAAAATATTATTATAATAAGCCCTGAAACATCTTTTTAATCACAGGTCATTTTAAGATTAGAAGTAGAGTGAAAATTTGTTTGAAGTAATTAAGTTTCTAAAAGTGAAATGGCAGTTTATGGTGTTCTTACCTGTACAAGGAAAATTATGAGAAAATAAAAATTTGCAATTCTTCTAAACTGTTCAAACAGATTCTTTGGGAGAAAATTCCAAAGTGTATACTGTAAAGAAGAAAGAAAAAAATCTATGATCAGAAAGCAAACTTTAAACATCTTAGCAATGACTCATATGGGTCCAAGTTATCACTACACTTTGAAAGCATGTTAAAACCCAATGCACGGCCAGTGAGCATCGCTGATCATAGCATCTGCCCAGGCTATGGGTTTGATCCCCAGTAGGGGGCGTGCAGGAGGCAGTCAATTAACTTTTCTATTTATCCTTCTCCCTTCCTCTCTCTAAAATCAATAAAAATATTTTTAAAAACACACCTAAACCTCATATATACAAATAAGCATATACTTAGAGATATAGTAAATAAACACTTTTGAGTAATAAAGTTTTACATTGACCATTACAATTGGGCCATCTAGTCCCAGACCTCTGCCTTCTCTGACCTGATTTAAATTAGGTTCCTTGTTATGTGCTCTCATATCATCCAACACTTCCTTGATAACACATGTTGCAATGAATAATATATGCATGCACTTTTACTAAAATTTCTCCCTTAATAAGCAATGACACTAAGTGGACACTCAATAAATTAGTTGGATGAATGAGTGCACAAATTAATTCCTCTGGCTCCGCTAACCTCTGGGGTCTTGATCACAATCACAGATATAACTGTCCCAACCAGTACCTCCCAGATCCATGACAGCTGAGGTGTACACATAACCCTGGGTAACAGAGAACTTTTATTATAATTAACAACATACCACCCTGGGATTTTGTAATTGGTAATAGATAAAGATTTTAATGCAAAACTGTGCATAGGCGGAAGGAGAGACCTCTTGGGCCAACTGTGAAATCACATAGACTTTATCACTGATACCTTAAGCACAAAGACTGAATCAGTTAAAATCACCAGAGGAAGTTGAACTTTCTAGGTACTTGAATAAAAGAAGAGCAGAAACAAGTAAGAAAGAAATGTTTCTTAAGCTAAATATATAAATTTATATTAATATGAGAAAATATCTATTAAATTAAGTGAGGTGAATGAAAAGCCAAAGTTACAGAACATGGGGATTTACTACTAACCCCTCTTTAAAACACATATGGGTTCGATTCCCCAAGGGGATACCAAGAAAATGAAGATGAATGGAGGTAAACATATTCAGTGATGCAGCTCCATTATAACTAACACAACCTATAAGGTTCTTTCCCCAAGTTTCAGAAGTGCCTCAAGGAAGCCCATTCAAAATTGAGTGCAGAATTGTGTGTGCATGAACATCAGTTGGGAGAAGAGTCCACATTTTCATCAGATACCCAAGGCAGCTTGTGACCAAAAATAAAAGGGATCAAAACTACTGATCAACTTTTTGTGTGTAATTAAAGTTTATTTGAGCACAAAATACTTTCTCTGTCTATAAAATTTATTTCCTGGCCTAGGGAAGCAGATCTTTCTGGACAACTATAGCCAGCATAGCTCTGTAAATATATACATGAGTAGCTAGAGCCACTTCACCAAAGTGTCTCTCTTTTCATTATGTTTTCTTCAGGGAGATGAAGAAGGCATCTGGATGAAGATCTGGGAAGATTTTGAGTGGGCCAGGCAATTAGGCTATACCTTGAGGAAGACCACCATCTCTATGGATATCTCTATTGCAGGTATCGACTGAGGCTAAGAATCACACGATTTCACTCATATGTAGGATATAAAACTGAAAATCATGGACACAAACAACAGTGTGGGGATTGTCACAGAGGGTAGGGGTGAAAGGGGTCTAATATATGATGACAAAAAATGATTTGACTTTGGGTGGTGGGTACACAGTGCAATATATACATCTTTTAATACAAAAATCTACACCTGGAACCTAGGTGACCCTATTAACCCATGTCACCCCAATAAATTTAATTTTAAAAACACTGATCCAATCACTTTGAAGCTGATGTAGTCTGAATCAGCACTTAACTGTTTCAACAACAGACTAACAGCTGAACTTTTGGCTTGCTGACATTTTCTTCCCTAACTAAAGGTTTTTTTAATTGAACAAACAAACATCAGGAACTGTGAGAGTCCTCTAATGGTTCTTAGCACATAAAAGGAAACATTATTTTTCCTAGGGTGACTTGGTTCTCTTACCATTTTTCTACCTTCCTAAAGAACAGTTTCATTGAGTAACTCAGGTTATTCCCTTTACAGGAAACTACTACTATATGCCCTCTTCTTCCCTATTTCACTTTATGAGCTATTATGAGCTATAACTACACAGATGGACTTAAAGGGCATTATTATAACTATGTATGGTGCTAGGTGGATACTGGAAACATCATAGGGAACACTTTATAAAATATATGATTGTCTAACCTCGATGCTGTACACCTAAAACTAATAGAAAATAATACTGAATGTAAATTAGAATTTTAAAAAATATAAAAAGTGCAGCAGACGTGGAGGGGAAACCAAGATGGTGGCATAGGTAAACACATAAACTGCTGCCTTGCACAACAATTCAAAACTACAACTAAAAGACAAAATGTCTATCACCCAGAACCACAGAAAAGCTGTTTGAGTGGAAGTTCTATAACTAGAAGGAAAGAGAAAAGAGCATTGAGTTGGGCACAAGTGCTGAAAGGCTGAGGTACAGAGGCACGTGAATCGGGCTGGGGGCGGGTGATTGGGTGCCCTGCTTTTTTCAACCCGAAGGGAGACAAGTCCCCGATTACTCTGAACTCCAGTTTTTGGGGAGACACGGGGAACCCAAACTCTTGTGGGGAGAAGCTGGACTGTCGGCCATCAGATCGGAAAGTGAGGGTACTTTCTTGCAGAGATGCGCACAGCAATCATTGTTTACTGCACTGGGGCGCAGGACTCGGGGACTTGGAAACGCAGAGAAGCAGAGACAGCTGAATGGCAGCCATCACTGTTTACCACACCCTAGCCTAGAGAATCTCCGAGACCCCGCACAATCTACAAACCCACCTAAGCTCCAAGCAGCAGCTTTTGCATATAAATGGCCTGCCCTATCACAGCTTAACCTAACAAACTACAGCTCTGGTCAGGCAGCTCCAAAACCTCCAAACCCCAAGCAAAGAGGAGAAAACTGTAGTTCTCACTGTAGCTCCTGAGGGGTGGCCTCAGACAGTAGCTGACCTGCACCCCATTGGAGATCCAGAAGGTAGTGTATCCAGTGATCAGTGTGAGATGACACAGATTTCAACTACTTACATCCATAAGTGACACATTCAAAAGGCAGAATCAATGAGCACCAAAGCCCCAGTGAAATAAGCCCTGCCCCATAAGTGTGTCTCCAGCATGGCAGTTCTTCCATTATAGACACACCAGGTCCTCACAGCCAGTTGGCCTGGAGGTCGATTCCTCCCAGTGACACCAACAACCATCAAGACTTAATTACAACAAGGCTGTACACACAGTCCACAAAGGTAACTGGGTGTCCACTTCAGGTAACTGGAAGGCCAACCCAAGAGTATCCACCTCAGGTAACTGGGAGGCCAACCCAAGAGTATCCACCTCAGGTAACTGGGAGGCCAATCCACTGGCCCCTATAGGACACCTAGCACACAAAGCCACCCTACCAATTCAGGGAAGCAGCGAAAATGTGAAGACAAAGAAATAGATCACAAACGAAAGAAATGAAGGAAAACAAATCACTGAATATAGAGTTCAAAACCACAGTTATAAGGTTTTCAAGAATTTCCTAGAAAAGGCCAATAAATTTAACGAGACCCTAGAGTAGGGGTGTCGAACTCAATCAGAGAAGGGGCCAAAATCTAAAATCCAGCCTAAATCGCGGGCCGAATGGTTTACTGAACAGTCATAAACTAACAATGTCATAAACTGACAGCGGAGTGCAGTGATGACAGCGCGGTGCGGGCCACATTGCAAGGCCTGGCGGGCTGGATTTGGCCCGCGGGCCTTGTGTTTGACATATGTGCCCTAGAGGATATGAAAAAGGACCAACTAGAAATTAAACATACTCTGACTGAAATTAAAAAAAAAATTATACAGAAAGTCAACAGCAGACTAGAGGAATGCAAGAATCAAGTCAAAGATTTGAAATACAAAGAAGCAAAACAAAACAAACAAAACAAAACAAAAACAAACATGAAAATAAAAAGAAAAAAGAATCCAAAGATTTGAAGATGGTGTAAAAAGCTTCTGGGACAACTTCAAGTGTACCAATATCAGAATTATGAGGGTGCCAGAAGAAGACAGACAGCAAGATACTGAAAACCTATTTGAAGAAATAATGACTGAAAACTTCCCCCACCTGGAGAAAGAAATAGACTTACAAGTCCAGGAAGTGCAGAGAAGCCCAAACAAGAGGAATACAAATAGGTCCACACCAAGACACATCATAATTAAAATGCCCAGAGCAAAAGACAAAGAGAGAATATTAAAAGCAGCAAGAAAAAAAAGTTAGTCACCTACCTACAAGGGAGCACCCATATGATTGTCAGGTGATTTCTCAATAGTAACTATGCAGCCCAGAAGGGAATGGTAAGAAATATTCAAAGTGATGAATAGCAAGAACCTGCAACCAAGATTACTCTACTCAGGAAAGCTATCATTTAGAATTGAAGGTCAGATAACGAGCTTCACAGACAAGATAAAGCTAAAGGAGTTCATCTCTGCCAAACCAGTATTATATGAAATGATGAAGGGTATTCTTTAAGAAGAGGAAGAAGAAGTAAAAGGTAAAGATAAATGTTGTGAACAACAAAGTGACAACAAATACATATCTATCATCAAGTGAATCTAAAAATCAAGTGAATAAAAAATCTGATGAACAGAATAAACAGGTGGATATAATAGAATCTGGGGCATAGAAATGGAGTGGACTTACAATTCTTGGGGGAATGGAGTGTGGTGTGGGGGTGATGGAATAGACTGGAGAAAAATAGTACACCTATGAATGAGGACAGTGGGTGGGTAAGGGCAGAGGGTAGGGTGGGAATGGGGTGTAGGGGAGCTATAGAGGGGAAAAAAGGAACAACTGTAATAATCTGAACAATAAAGATTTATTTACAAATAAACAAATAAATAAAATAAAAGTTCAAAAAACCCCCCCACCAAAACAAAAACAAACACATGAGACTGAGGAAATCAATAGTACTATTAAGGACCATCCTTTACAATAAAGAGGGTATATGCAAAGTAACCATCATGCCCTCACAAGATGGCTGCCTATGAACAGGCCGGCATTGGGGTTAGTGAGGAACGATCAAACAACTGAACAACCAGGCTGTGTGGAGCAACCAGGCCGGCAAGGAGGTTAGTGAGAGATGACCAAACAACTGAAAAAGCAGGCTGCGTGGGGTGACCAGAGCGACAGGGGCATTAGTGGGGTATGATCAAATGACTGAATAAGCAGGCTGTATGTGGCGACCAGGCCGGCAGGGGAGTTAGTGAGGGACGACCAAATGATTGAACAGCAGGCTGCGTGGGGCAACCAGGCTGGCGGGGGCAGTTGTGGGTGACCAGACTGGTGGGGGGAGGGGGCATCTGGGGGTGACCAGGCCAACAGGAGGGGTAGTTGGGGGCAACAAGGCTGGTAGCGGGGACAGTGAAGGGCAACCAGGCTGGCAAAGGGGGGTAGCTGGGGGCAACCAGACCAGAAGGGGGGGTAATAAGAGGCAACCAGGCTGGTGGGGTGAGGGTAACTTAGAGACAACTAGGTTGGCAGGGAGGAATTTGGGGGTGATTAGGCTGGCAGTGGGGGATTAGGTTGGCAGGGAGGAATTTGGGGGTGACTAGGCAGGCAAGGGGAGCAGTTAGGGGCAACCAGGCTGGCAGAAGGGAGCAGTTGGGAGCGACCTGGTCGGCACCAAGGGGCAGTTAGGGGTGACTAGGCTGGCAGGAGGGCAATAAGGGGCAATGAGGCTCGTATGCAGAGGCAGTAAGGGGCGACCAGGTTGGCAGAGGGGAGAAGTTAGGTGTGACCAGGCAGGCAGACAGGTGAGTGATTAGGAGCCAGTGGTCCAGGATTGTGAGAGTGATGTGTCTGACTGCTGGTTTAGTCCTATCCCTAGGATCGGGCCCAGGAATCCAGCCTAAACCAGCAGTTGGACATCCCCCAAGGGGTCCTGGATTGGAGAGGGTGCAGGCTGAGCTGAGGGGACCCCCTCTCGTGCACAAATTTCATGCACAGGGCCTCTAGTAATAATAATAATCACAGAAATATAAGTAACAAAAACAGCTACCATTTATTGAGTGGTTAATACAAGCCAAGCACAGTGCTTAAATACTTTGTATGGATTACTTTATTCCTCAACACAATCCTATGAGTTAAGTCCTGTTAATATCCCCATTTTTAAGATAAGAAATTTAGACATAGAGAGGTTAAATGACGTATTTTAATTTTAAACCCAGGTTTTCTTCTACAAGGATGCAGCTCTTTACCACTATACACTATATAGTATCCTCTTATAATTATTAATTATATTAAGATTTAATTCTTTTTCTGAGGTTAGTATACTGTCATTTCCACTTTTTCTGCTCTAGAGGTTTTATGAAAAAGATCAGTTAATATACAGTTAACTAGAAAAACTGTAACATAAAATTTACAGAATAAAAAGATCTGTTAGTCTATCAGTGTTCAATTTTTATTCTAGTTTCTAAAATATATATACATATATATAGAAGCAAATCTGTTTAGACTCAATCTTTATTTGCCCTGTGAGCTCCTGAATATTTTTTAAAATATCCTATTGCATTATTTTATCTGCTTGTAAAACTGAGGCTATATAAAATATGAAAAATATCCTATTAAATACAACAAGAGTTGAGAATTATGATGAATTTTAAAATACAAAAATGGAAAGTATATTGCATCAAAATGATTATCACTAGTTCAATGAAAAGTCACTTAACCACATAAGACACTATGGAAAACAATAATTCCCTAGGAAATATTTTATATTTCACTTGATGCAAAAGGAGAGATAAAACTAAGAAAAGAATCCAAATAGCACAATGATATGAAAAGGGCTTTATCACTAACTCTGCTTGGTGACCATGTCATTAGCTCAGTTTCTCTGAGTTTGATTTCTCCATCTGTAAAGTCAGTGAGTTGAACAAGATGACCTCTTAGGCTCTTTCAGTTATAATAGTTCTACAAGTCTATGATTATGACTCAAAGGACTATTATTGATTGTTTTCTTGGCTACTACAGGGTAAGTGACAATTTTCAGTGAAAGGACTTTTCACTATTTTTGTTGCATGTATGGAAATTACTGGCTAAATATATATAAATTACTGGCTAAAGATAAAAATTATCAAGAAAGACCTTTTATGCAAATACTAGTATACTCAAAGTGTTCTAAGGCCAATAGAACATAAGACAACACATTCTGTCTATATTTTACATGTTAATCTTCTAGCTACCCAAGGATAAATCACATGTACATTTGAAAACTAAAATGTTAAATTTTTCAAGGGCATAATTTTGTGTTTCAGGTCCTAGGTGTTTGCAAACATGCAGTGAACCAATTGTCACCAACATTTTAGATATGTCTTGTCAGATTGCATGAGGAAGTGAAGAAAATTATCAAACTCTGTGCCATAAGAGATGGTCATGGGCTGACCATCTAGCACCTAGCATCTAATCTGGTCAACCAAAAGTAAAGATTAGTAAACTAATACTTGTAGAAAGATAACTATGGGTATAAGGAACTATAAAGAGTGCTTTCACATATTGAATATCAGGTCTATTTCACTGATGAGAATATTCAGACATAGAGATTAAATTGGCCAAAGTCACACAGCTAGAAAATAGCCAGGCCAGTATTTAAACTCAGGTCTTCAGACTTCCAGGCCCCTGCCCATAGCATTAAACTATGCTGAAGTAAGATGATTATTTAAATGATGACACAGCTACAGTGATCTTAACTGTTTAAGCATTGTACTGAGCAAGGGAAACTCCTCAGTGAAATAAGGATGCCATTCTAGGATAGCACCCTCCAAAAGAATGTAAATTATTTACAAACTAGTCCATACAATTAAGGGCAATTCAGGAAGCTTTGGGCAAGTAAAGAATTCCTACTTTTAGAATACTTTAAGGCTTAAAGTAATATGTATAATCAACAGGCACTATGAATCACAAGTGAAACACAAATCTGAAACACAAAATTATACCCTTGAAAAATTTAACATTTTAGTTTTCAAATGTATATGTGATTTATCCTTGGTAGTTAGGAGATTAACATGTAAAATATAGAAAGAATGAGTGAAACTGTGTTGTCTTATTATCTATTGGCCTTAGAACACTCTGAGTATACTAGTGAATGATGTTTCAGCTATAACAAGACAAAGTGACTTTTTGTAAAATAATTATCACAGTTGATATATGATTGGTATAAGTGCACACCAATGTGTATATATAGAAGCATGAATAAAAATAAGTGCATTATCTGGCTCACTATATGAACATGTAGAAAATTTAAAAACTTACCTTAGATGAGACTATTCTATTATCACAAAACCTTTGTGCAATGTAATCTTCTGTTACTGAAATTGGATGATTGCCAACAAACACCGTGCGTGTACCAACTCGTTTCTCTTCTCCAGCACACTGACCAAGAGAAAGAGGGGGGAAGATGAGTTTTCTTTATCACATTTCTCCATGCTTCTACAGAGCTCAAAATACTCATCTAAGCAAGTTTGACTATGATCTAGAGAGAAAGAAACAGTAATAGAGAGGAAAAACCCTTGCAAGGAATAACTCCACTAAGCTCTTAGTTGCTGATTTAGTAAAAATGTTGCTTGAGCCGAAGCCAGTTTGGCTCAGTGGTAGAGCGTCGGTCTGCAGACTGAAAGGTCCCAGGTTCGATTCCGGTCAAGGGCATGTACATTGGTTGCGGGCACATCCCCAGTGGGGTGTGTGCAGGAGGCAGCTGGTCGATGTTTCTCTCTCATCGATGTTTCTGGCTCTCTATCTCTCTCCCTTCCTCTCTGTAAAGAATCAATAAAATATATATATTTTTAAAATGTTGCTTGAGCCAACTGTTCTCAGGTCAACACTGTAATTCTAAAATGTTTAAATTAAATAAAGTATCCAGGGAAACAATAATTTTTATTTCCAGTCATTTTTCTTTCATCCACAGAATCTCAACAATCACCATCAGAGCAACACACTTAGGAAAGGTCAGACTGAAATATATAATTTTTACACAACTACTGATGACAACCTTGACATTACCCTTACCAGACAGCAGAAAACAGGATACAAATTACTTCTAAACACAAAATAATTACTTGTAAGAATACAGAAATACTAATGGCATGTTCAACTCTTTTTACAAAGAAATTTGGTAAGTTCTTTGGCTTTCCAGTAAAGACATTCTTTTGTCATCTCTCAGGGCCTACTGTCAAAAAGTCACATTTCAAAAATTATATCTTTAATGTCCCTTTTACATTTAAAAAAATCAGATCTGCAGAAACTATAAGTTCTAAGGTTGAACTTCATTTTACCTCAACCTTATATTTCACTGAGGCTACACTGTTTTCTTAATCCAGGATAATATATCTTCTTATATAAATTTGGGACAGTCTCCTTCGATAATACTTATTTTATCATGTTTGAGACAACGATATACACTGAGTGGCCAAATTATTATGATCTCTGAACACATAATAATCTGGCCACTCAGGATAGATAGGTGATAGATAGATAGATAGATAGATAGATAGATAGATAGATAGATAGATAGATTAGAGGCTCAGTGCATGAATTCGTGCATGGGTGGGGTCCGGACAGCCTGGCCAGGGAGAGGGGACATGGGCAGTTGGCCGGCCTGACAACGGTAGAACTATTAGCCTTTTATTATATAGGATATACACTGAGTGGCCAGATTATAATGCGTTCAGAGATCATAATAATCTGGCCACTCAGTGTATTTAAGTCACAGGAAATATGACAGAACCAGCATCCACTTATATGTTTCAAATATTTTTTAAAATGATAATCCCTCAACCTAAAATGTTTTAAAAGTATACAGCCACAAAGACTTTCCTCCCTTTCAATAATCCATTTAAAGGTCATCTCTACCTATAAACAATCATTTTACAGTTCCAAATGTCTATGTTTATTTGTACTCTAGTTATAATTTTTGTACCTTATATGGATAATACAGGGAACATACTTTAGTTTGAAAAAATAAGAGTCACCTCCAAAATAGAGATAGATAAGACCTCTTGCTTTACCATTTTTATTTAAGCTTATTAAATAACTAGAGGCCCAATGCCCGAAATTCATGCAGGGGGGTTGTCCCTCAGCCCAGCCTGAGCTCTCTTGAAATCTGAGACCCCTCGCTCCAAACTGCCTGCCTGCTTGCTCCTTAATAATTGGCTTGCCGCTCATTAGCACTGCTGTGAAGGAGGGAGAGGTTCCTACCACCGCTGCTGTGCTCATCAGCCATAAGCCAGCTTCTGGCTGAGTGGCACTCCAACTGTGGGAGCTCAATGACCACTGGGAGCAGCTCCAGCATTGAGCGTCTGCCCCCTGGTATTCAGTGCACGTCATAGCAACCGGTCATTCCACTGTTCAGTCGATTTGCATATTAGGGTTTTATTACATAGGATTATTTAGTGGAGTATTTCCTTTCAAATCTGTATGGAATCAACTGAAGGTAACAGATTAAAGTAGGAGAGATTGAGGCTATATATAAAGGATAACTTCTGGAATTCTATCCTGGCATGGGGCTAACAGAGGTTGTGGGAATCTCTATCTAGGGAAAGCTGGAAAAAGACACTAAGCATCAGTGCTGACTAGCTTAGCTTTTTACCCATCTGCCCAAAGAAAGGGCATTAGAACAATTGATTGCACAGGACCTTCAAATGCCAAGAGTCAGTAATTATAGCAGATAAATTTTCAAATGGTTCCTGGAAATCAATAAAGATTGCTTTTACTAGAATGGTAGCTATATACATTGTGCCTCAAGTACTGACTTTGTTTGTAACTGTAATATATAAGGTCTGACACTGATAAGAGCACTAAATTTCCCATGTCAATTTTGCAAAATGTAAACTGAAATTGAATACACCTTCTAAAAGTAGAGTTTATTCTGCTTCACACTTATGCTCACCTTCTGTTGTAACTACAGGCTCATTGTAGTCTCTACAATACTTGAACCTTATAATGTACCAATTTGAATTACAGAAATTGTCAAATTCATATTCAACCTTTATTAAAATAAATGTACAACCTTTATTTTAATATTCATAAAGTTGGTTCATTTTTTATACAAGCAAGAAATGGTACATTAAAAAGAGCTACTTTTTATGCCAGTTTTCAGATCATTCCGCATATGGAAAGGGAGAAGAGTAAAAGGAAAAGAGGTAGAGGGTCAGTGAGTTTGCAGGATGTTTCATGCACTGCCAATATAAACTGTTCCCCGCAATTAACAATGGTCACTGATTAACTTAAAAACAAAAATGAACTAGTGCTTCCTTAATTCTGAATTGTTTTCAACTTTCTTCTCTGGCAGGTCACAGCATTCCAGAGACCAAAAGGAATGAATGAGCATAATCCAAATGTTCAGGTATGGTATTTTTATGAATTCCCTTTATCTGAATGGCATTTACAGATTCCCTAAGTGCTTTCCCCATACATTATCTCTGGGATCTCTTTGAAATAGACCTAAATAACCTCTATATCTCAATTTAATTGGAGAATATGAATAAAAATTGATGTGTAGGTAGCAGAGATAGAGCATTATTAGATGATGAAATAAGGGCTGGAGAACTGCATCATGTATACTCCAGAGGATTTTCAAAAGGGCAAAATCTCCTCAGCCCCGGCAGGGTGGAGTTTGGAGCTTCCTGAGAACTGGGGGTGAGGTGGGATGAAAGAGATAACTGTCTCATGCTTGTTTTTATTCTCAGATCTGATGAACCTGCAATATCTGGTGGAATCTGCTCTGTTTAATGTTATTTGGTCTGCATATAAAGGGCAATGCTGAACTTGTGTAAGTTCACTGTAATTTTCCACTTGCTGTAAATGTAGCATTAAAACCCTGGTTTTAGTTCTTGTGATTTTGAATAATGTAGGTGCCTTAGCCACAGCAGAGAAACACTAAGTAGGAATCATAAAATAATTTACCATTTGGATAGCATACAATGTAGTCTGGAGTGGAAATGTATGAGTCCTGCCATGTTATAATGAACTAGAGGCCAAGTGCACAAAATTCGTGCACAGGGTGTGTGTGTCCCTCAGCCCAGCCTGCACCCTCTCCAATGTCAGACATCCCTCTCACAAGCTAGGACTACTGGCTCCCAACCACTCAACTGCTTGCCTGCCTGATTGCCCCTAACTGCTTCTGCCTGCCAGCTTGATAACCCTTAACCACTCCCCTGCCACCCTGATCGACACATAACTTCTCCCCTGCTGGCCTAATTGCCCCTAACTGCCCATCCCTGCTGACCTGATTACCCACAACCGCCCTAGTCACCCCTAAGTGGCCTCCCCTGCAGGCCTGGTCGCCCCCAACTTCCTTCGCCTATAGGCCTGGTCTCTCCCAACTGCCCTCCCCCGAAGACCTGGTACCTCCCACAACCCTCCTCTGCTGGCCTGGTCACCCCCAACCGCCCTCCCCTGCAGGCCTGGTCCCCCCAACTACCCTCCCCTGCAGGCCTGGTACCCCCCATGACCCTCCCCTGCTGGCCTGGTTGCCCCCAACTGCCCTCCCCTGCTGCCCTGGTTGCCCCCAACTTCCCTCCCTTGTAGGCCTGGTCCATCCAAACTGTCCTCCCCTGTAGGACTGAGTCCCCCCCGCAACTGCCCTCCCCTCCTGGCCTGATTACCCACAGCTGCCCTCCCCTGCTGGTCATCTGTGGTGGCCATCTTGTGTCCAAATGGGGGCAGCCATCTTGTGTGTTGGAGTGATGGTTAATTTGCATATTATTCTTTTATTAGATAGGATTTTAATCTATTAAGAGTCCCTCCTGTGTTAAACTACTTCCCATTCAAATGTCCTCAGAAATAACATTTTTAAGAATTGAAATATGCTGGCACCAATTCTATTTTAATGACATATCATACACTATAATGAAAAATATAGAGTATTAAACAGTATATTTATAGGATATGGATTAACAGAGAAAGCAATTTAATTTTCTTCCTCATGATAAAAATCATCCTTTTGTACTCTTGTTTCATACCTCCCTAGTATAAATTGAATATTGTTTTAGTAAAGCATACAACTTTCTCCAGAACACAGTCTCTCAATAAAATAAGAGTGAAGTGATACTGTAATTTAACTAGCACTATCTTAAAATCCTGTGCCATTAGTAATCATAAAACACAGAAAGTTGTTGGAAGTATAATTTGTTTCTTGACTTCCTCTAGACCAGGGGTGGGGAAGCTATTTTCTGCCAATGGCCATTTGAATATTTATAGCATCATTCTTGAGCCATATTAAATTATGAACTTAAAAATTAGTCTGCTATATTTGGTCAAACATTTAATTAACTCACTCTTAATGCCTTGGCAAGGCCAAACCAAATGATTTCACAGGCCTCATACAGTCTGCGGGCTGGATGTTCCCCACCCCTGCTCTACACCAATAACTCAACAAAAACTAAGGGAGAATAAATATCTCAATACAAGACTATCACTATAAAAGCTGACACAGGATCTGAAACAGAACTCACCCTCTCCATCCTTTCCAGGTGTTGGCCAACTTATATTTATCACTTAGTCACAGATCAGTGGTTCTTAATTCTGACCATAATACAAATGCTTGTGACTTTTATTTAACACTTGATTTAATTTTTTTGGAAGCTCCCGAGGTGACAATTCTAATCTGAAGTCAGGACTGAGAAAACTGCTACAGAAATCTCTCTCACTGAATTAGTGATTGTCCTTAACCCGTGGTTGTCAAACTGCGGCTTGCGAGCCACATGCGGCTCTTTGGCCCCTTGAGTGTGGCTCTTCCACAAAATACCATGGCCTGGGCAAGTCTATTTTGAAGAAGTGGCCTTAGAAGAAATTTAAGTTTAAAAAATTTGGCTGTCAAAAGAAGTTTCAATCATTGTACTATTGATATTTGGCTCTGTTGACTAATGAGTTTGCTGACCACTGTCCTTAACTAATATCCTAAATGTTTTTAGCCTTAATTCTTCATTTTAAGTAGTTAAAATTATTTAAACAATTTGCTTTTCAAAGGATAAAATACAAATAGCCCTCACATAGTGCCCCCCTCTAATCATTTTAAGTTGTTCACTAGATGAGATTCTCCTATAGTTAATTTGTATGTGGTTAATCTACCATCAATTATTCAGACCACTGATAAAAATTATAGGTTATGATATTGCTTTAGAAATAAAGTATCACCAATGTTATCCTAGGCAATCACTGCATTATTTTTATTTTTCACCAGACTGTTCTTTGTGAATTTTTATTTTTATTTATTTATTTTTTAAATATATTCCATTGATTTTTTCAGAGAGGAGGAGAGAGGGATAGAGAGCTAGAAACGTCGATGAGAGAGAAACATCGACCAGCTGCCTCTTGCACACCCCCTACTGGGGATGTGCCCGCAACCAATGTACATGCCCTTGACCGGAATCGAACCTGGGACCCTTCAGTCCGCAGACCGACGCTCTACCACTGAGCCAAACCGGTTTCGGCTCTTTGTGAATTTTTAGAAGCAAACCTAAGTATTTGCTTTTAAAAATGAACAAAAAATCCTTATTAAAAAGTAGAGGCCCAGCCGAAACCGGTTTGGCTCAGTGGATAGAGCGTTGGCCTGCGGACTGAAAGGTCCCAGGTTCGATACCGGTCAAGGGCATGTACCTTGGTTGCGGGCACATCCCCAGTAGGGGGTGTGCAAGAGGCAGCTAATCGATGTTTCTCATCGATGTTTCTAACTCTCTATCCCTCTCCATTTCTCTCTGTAAAAAAATCAATAAAATATATATATTTAAAAAAAAAAAAAAAAAAAAAAAGTAGAGGCCCAGTGCACGAATTTGTACACAGGTGGGGTCCCTCGGCCTAGACAGCAATTGCGGCCATCAGGGCCATCTTGCCCAGTCCCAATAGGGGCTGATCGGGGGCCAGCTGGCTGGAGGGAGGGACTGCCAGTTGCCAGTCGTGGAAGGTTGGTTGTGGGAGTGCACTGACCACCAGGGGGCAGCTCTTGCATTGAGCACCTGTCCTCTGGTGCTCAGTGCACATCATAGCGACCAGTCAACTGGTTGTTCGTCGACTGTTTGCAAGGTTGCTTAGGCTCATATATATATATATAGATTAAAAAATTGGCAATAATTTAAAACTGTTCTCTGTATTCCAGCCCCAAAACTAATTTCTTCTCTGAAGCACTAGTATATTCTAACAACATCATTAGTCTTAAAAAGTCCAAATGAATTCAAAAGAGAGAAAGCATTCCATCAAACTTTCAGCATTAAAGGCTCCCAAAAGTCATCATTTTTGTACTAAAGTTGAAGAGGTGGGTGTGGGAGGGGCGCACTACAGTGCTACGGAACATTTCCACTGTGTATTAAACTTCTTGGTTAAAACTGCTACAATTTTATTTATTCAGTGGTAAAATTGCTGGGGTTTCTGAACCCACTCCATTATTAACAAGCCAAAAAGAGTAATCTTGATGTGTAATTTAATCATAACTTTACAATCAGCCTTAAAATCATACTTTTCAAATTTTGCTTTTACTGCACCCTTTTAAGTGATTAAGCTGTCTCTCCCTCCTTTGCCAGAGGCAGTGAAGCAAGACCCAGACATTTTGTAACTTTGTGCCTTTAAAGTTTAGTTATGGTCATATTAACCATAACTCTCAAACAACTGATCAAAACACAACTGAATATTCAAAGTATATCCAGAGACACAAAGACTGTCTCTAATTAGGAATTATCCAAAGGCAGCATATTTAATTGAATAGAAATTGCTATAGGAAATAACACCACAAAAACACCTATACCAGCAAACACAATGCTTAGGAAATAACAGTGACCCTAAGGACTTGGATAAGAACACCTTGTTTGGAAGCTCAGAGTTAGACTTTGATTATCTACATGTGCTCCCCTCAGCAGTTTAATTTCACCAAGAACAATAAATTCTGAATGTTTTCAATCTGATCCCACTCCCCACTATGTTTTCAACCCAGGTTACTTTGGGCTATAGAAATATGGCTATAAAGATGAATTACAAGTCTCTTACAAGATGGCTAATAGAGAGTCAAGTCCATAGATCAAAATGCTGTAATCACTTAATAATTCAAGATTCTTACAGGAATATTTTTGAATCATTCAGAGATCCTTCCATTTACAGAAAGTAACCTGAGACTCTTTTTTAAAAATTAATCTTTATTGTTGAGATTACAGATGTCCATCTTTTGCCCCCCCCCCCCCTCCATAGCTTCCCTCCACTGGGTTCCCACCCCATCCCAGGCCCTTACCTCCCTATTGTCTGTGTCCATAGGTAATGCATACACCCATATAAGATCTTTGTCTAATCTCTTCCCACAACCCCTTCCCTCTGAGAATTGTCAGTCTGTTCCATTTCTATGCCCCTGATTCTATTTGATTCACCAGTTTATTCTGTTCATCAATTTTTTTTATTTATTTGATTTTTAGATTAAATTGTTGATAGATATGTATTTGTTGTCACTTTGTTGTTCATATATATTATGTTTACCCTTTTGTTCTTCTTCCTCTTCTTAAAGAATACCTTTCAGCATTTCATATAATACTGGTTTGGTGGTGATGAACTCCTTTTAGCTTTTTCTTATCTGTGAAGCTCTATATCTGACCTTCAATTCTGAATGAGAACTTTGCTGGATAGAGTAATCTTGGTTGTAGGTTCTTGCTATTCATCACTTTGAATATTTCTTGCCACTCCCATCTGGCCTGCATAGTTTCTGTTGAGAAATCAGCTGACAGTCATATGGGTACTCCCTTATAGGTAACTAACTGTTTTTCTCTTGCTGCTTTTAATATTCTCTCTTTGTCTTTTTCTCTTGGCATTTTAATTATGATGTGTCTTGGTATGGTCCTCTTTGGATTCCTCTTGTTTGGGGTTTTGTGCACTTCCTGGACTTGTAAGTCTATTTCTTTCACTAGATACGGGAAGCTTTCTGTCATTATTTCTTCAAATAGGTTTTCAGTATCTTGCTCTATTTCTTCTGGCACCCCCATAATTCTGATGTTGGTACACTTGAAGTTGTCCCAGAGACTCCTTACACTATCTTCATTTTTTTTTTTTATTCTTTTTCCTTTTTGCTCGTCTGTTTTTGTTTTTTGTTCTTGTTTTTTGTTTTTTGCTTCCTTTTATTAAAAAATCATTGATTTGATTCTCTGGATCCTCTAGTCTATTGTTGAATCCCTATATATTATTCTTTATTTCAATCAGTGTATGCTTAATTTCTAACTGGTACTTTTTTTTTTTTTTTTTTTTTTTTTTGTATTCTAAGATCCTTGAACGTCTCACTAAGTTCCTTGGAGGTTTCTAGAAGATTCTTGAGTAACCTTATTACTGTGCTTTTGAACACTATATCCAGTAGTTTGCTTTCTTCCATTTGTGACATATTTCTTTATTTCTACATTTTGGCTGCTACCATGTGTTTGTTTCTATGTATTAGTAGAGCTTCTATGTCTCCTTGAGTTGGTAGAGTGGCTTGTATAGTAGGAGTTCTGTAGGGACCAGTGGCTCAGCTGCCCCAGTCACCAGAGCTGGGAGCTTTAGGTATACCCCTTTGTGCTGTGAGCAGTCTTGTTGTAGTTGAACCCTGACTGCTGTTGGTGTCACTGGGAGGAATTGACCTCCAGACCAATTGGCTGTGAGGACCAGCTGTGACTACCAGAGAGGTGCTGTGCAAGAGACACCCTTATGGGGAAGGACTTGCTTCAGTGTGGCTTTGGTGCTCACTGAGTCTGCCCCTTGAGTGTGGCACTTATGGAGGTGAAGAGTTGTAATCTGGTATGGTCTCACACTGAACACTGGGTACACGGCTCTTGGGTCTCCAGAGAGTAAAGGAAGCCCTGCGTGGATTCACCCAGCAGGAGCTAGAGATATCTGCATATTCCTTCTCTTTGTATCAGGTTTGGTAGGGCCCAGATGAGGCCTAGCTGTGAAGCAAGGCAGGTGGGTGCTGTTGCCTGGCCTTGAGCCTTTTATTGATAGGTTTTGGGCTCCCTGACCCAGCTACAGCTTGTTTGACAGGGTTTTAACTTGAGCAAGGACAGGCCATTCATATGCAAACATCACTGTGCACAGCTTGGGTGGGGTTGTAAATTGGGTGGGACAGGGTCTCAGGGAATCACCAGATCAGAGCAAGCAGAAATGGCTGCCAGTTAGCCCTGCACAAGGCAGATCCCAGCATGGGAACAATGACTGCTGCGAACACCTTTGTCTGCAAGAAAGCCACCCCCTGAGTTTCTGTCCCAATGCCAGACAGTCCAGTTTCTCCCCCTATGTGTCTGTGTCCCACAGAGCCTTGCTGTGGCACTGGAACTCAAGGAATTGGGAGCTTGTAAATTAATTTCATGGTGCCGGCATTTTAATAGGAGCAGATGTATCTCCAGCAGCCTTTGTGTATCTGAATCCCAATCCACACTAGTTTTTACAGTCCATAGTTGTTACTGCCTGTAGAGACTTCTTTTTCCAGCTCCGGGATCCTAGGCTAAGCATCTGCTGTGAGGCCAGGACCCCTTGCTCTTCCAGGTGGCCTCTGCAGAGATGATCTTCTTCCCAATTAAAAAAAATGGCAAAGGTGGGATGCCAGACCAGCCTGTTCTGGGCCTAAGCACCTCCTACCCGTCTCAGTGTGCTTTCTTCTTTACTTTTCTTGTTGTAGTACTTCCACTCAGCCAGCTTTCTGCTGGTTCTGGATGATTGTTGTACTGTATTTTAGTTGTAATTTTGATGTGGTTGTGGGAGGGCATTTACCTATGCCACCATCTTGGTTCTCTAACCTGAGAAGTTCATCCTGGGGCTCCACTTTCTTTATTAACAGTATTTCTCCTGAGAGCCTGACAATATGCACACAAAATTAACTAGAGATGAACTGAACACACTTGTCTATGAGGCCTCAGAAGTTACTTTTCACTTTCACTACCCATATTTACACACCACTTTGCATTCCAAACACCTAACAAAGTTTAAAAATCTAAATTAGTTGGTACATAATTTGTATGGATAGGAATGGTGAGCTGACTCACAATCTACCTAAACATTTCTCATGCGAATGTTCAAAACACACATGCAAATAGAAAGCAAGTATAAAAAGGCCCCAGGAACTCAAAGCCCAAACAGGCTTAAGAGAGAACAGAATAAAATACTGATTTGCCAACATCAGAGGCCCAAGGAAAAGATGAAACAGTCTGCATACCAACACTGGAAAATTTGCTAACACAATGGCAGCTAAATTGCTACAGATTAACAAGCAATTTGTACTAACCCCTGTGATCCATGTAAAGTCTGCCAAAATATGGAAAGATAGCCAATTGTGGCTTGCAAGTTTGTGTAGGGAGTGGCAAACAATGCACTAGAAGCCTACCGTATTTCCCCGAAAATAAGACCTAGCACATCTTTGGAAGCAAAAATTAATATAAGACACTGTCTTATTTTCGGGGAAACAGGGTAGATTCCTTAAGACTTCAAAGCAGCACTCTGGTAGCCTGATGTCCATTATAGCATTTTATATCTTTTTTTGTTTTTGTCGTTACTCTTCCTAAAAGATCTGATTTGCCTTGGTAACTTTTGATTTTGAAGTATTATTACTTTAAAATATTAGTATCTTGCACAAACAGCATTTTCTCATTTTGTCACATTTGTTTCTAACCAAAGTTTACAATAAATAGACCATGGTAAGAATCGGGGCTAAAAAATAAAACTGCTCAGGAAAGTTCAAATGAACTTTTGGTTCTAGGCGGTAAATAGAAGAGGAAAAAATATAATCTAAGTATTCACTATGACACATAACTCCCATCCCCATCCCCCCACTGTGAGAGAGTGAATGTAATATTGAACATTGAAGCTTCAAAAATGTGTGCCTATATATAGTGCCTAAGCAGATTTCTTTGTGGAGACATCCCTTAGGGCTGGAAGATATTCCTCACTTTTGAGATATCTCATAGGTAAGAAGAATTCTCAGCTGCCAGCATTAATAATGCAAGGAAAAGAACCAGTGGATATAATGGTCAAAAGATGCCTTCACCAATATCATTACCTTGAAGAATCAAACTCTCATAAAAAAATCACTTTCTAAGTCATCAGATAATTTTTATTACAGAGATAAACCCTGGCTAGAGCTAAAAATATATACGTATATTGCAAAACAGGTTTCTGATGTCCTGAACAGGGTTTTATCTGCCATTTCAGTGATAGCATCATTATTATAAAAATGACAGTAAGTTTCCTAGAAAGGTCTAACAGTTCAAATACATGCTGGAGCATGTTTGTGAAACCAATGAATGCATTTTTCCTGGAACTGTTAAATATCATTCAGAAAGAAACTTCCTTAAAAAATGTCAAAGCTGTGAATGCAATTAATTTAAATAGTAAATCCAGGATACATACATTTATTTTAAACACCCCCACCACAATGGAAAAGGTAGGTAAAAAAATAAAGTTTCAACTGTGAAGCATGGCTGAGTTGAATAAGCAAAGAAAACAAATGGGAGGGGCTCTGAGCTGTGACTCTAAGCCTCATAATTCCAGTCACTTCAGTGAAGTATTTCTAGCTTTCAAGTCAACAACATCATGGCCAACTTCCTGGCTCTCAAATGACAATGTCTTAAAGAAATGTCTGTTCTTGAAAAAAGGATATCCTTTTTAGGCTTTTGAAGAGAATAGGAAAAGTACTATTATGGGGAATCATTGTCACACATGGCTTAGTTAAACATCTATTTCCTTAACAGTAAAATAAGGTGATGTAACTTACCAGTAAACTACTTACAGTAAGAGTAACACCACCTAGAGATCACTTTAAAGGGCTCTAAAGTGAGATGAGGTTTTAACGAACTGTATGATTTTTAAAACTTCAGGAATGCCCAACTGGTGTGGCTCAGCAGTTTAGTGTAAACCTATAAACCAGGGGGTCACGGTTTGATTCCCAGTCAGGGCACATGCCCAGGTTGTGGGCTCAATCCCTAGTGCGGGGCATGCAGAAGGCAGCTAATCAATGAGTCTCTCATCATTGATGTTGCTATCTCTCCCTTACTCTCTGAAATCAATAAAAACATATTTTTAAAAAATCAACTTCAGGACACGGAGGCAAGATGGCGACTAGTAGGAAGGTAGGGAGGGAGAATATGTCAGAGAGAATGAGGGAGTGATAGAGGTGTGTGTTAATGTGTGTGTGAGTGAAATAGAGATAGTTGTAGATCCTGCAGTTCGTCCAGGGAGATGCCAATGTGGGCAGTCTTAGAAGACAAAACCCCGCTGCCTCCACAAACACTCAGGAGAACACCAGTGGCACAGAGACCACCCCATCTTGAAGAGCAGAACTGCTTGAGACTAGAATCCTAACCTTGCCACCCCCGTGGCAGCAACATAGAAACTACCAGACCCCAGCAGCACAATAAGGCTTTCTGCACGCACAAAGCAGTGGAGACTCAGCCTGCCCTTAAGTTTTGGTGTCAGACACGGAGAATTTGTATCCCACGACTAGACTCTGCACCCAGACAGTGAGACTGAACTGAATTTGAACCTAGCTGCTAATCCCTAGGAAGGTAGTTTTCTGCGACCAGATCCCGCACCCATGTAGGGCCAGGAGTCAGTGCTGAACTTGAGCCCGGACTTGCGAACTCTTGAAATTTGTTTCCCATGCCTAGTTTTAATGCCCAGGCAGGGAGGCAGTCCTGAATTTGAGCAAAGGCACACGACCTTGGGGAGATTATTTTCTGTGACCAGACTCTGCACCCATGCAGGGAGACAGCACTAAATTTTGAGCCTGGAAGTGCAAACCCGGAAAGTTTGTTTCCCATGACCAGACCCTGCACCTTAGCAGAGAGGCTGTGCTGAATTTGAACCTGGATGTGCGGACTCGGGAGTTTGTTCCCCACAACCATGACCAAGTAGGATTTATCCCAGGAATGCAAGGATGGTACAATATCCACAAATCAATAAACATGATACATCACATAAATAAATTAAGGGAGAAAAATCACATAGTCATTATCAATTGACACAGAAAAAGCATTTGACAAAATCCAACACACATTCTTGATAAAAACTTTCAGCAAGGTGGGAATAGAAGGATCATACCTCAACATAATAAAAGCCATATATGATAAACCCACAGAGCATCACACTCAATGGACAAAAACTAAAGCCATTTCCCCTGAGAGGGAATAAGACAGGGATGCCCTCTCTCACCACTCTAGTTCGACATAGTACTGGAAGTACTAGCCATTGCTATCAGAAAAGAAGAAGAAATAAAAGGCATCCAAATTGGAAAAGAAGAAATAAAACTGTCCTTATTCACAGATGACATGATACCGAACAAAGAAAACCCTAAAGACAACATCAAAAAATTATTAGACTTAATAAAAGAACTCGGCAAGATAGCAGGATAAAAAATTAACGCCAAGAAATCTATGTTATTTCTATACACCAATAGTGAATTTACAGAGAGACTAAAAAAGCAATCACATTTACCATCGTACCAAAACAATTAAGATACCTAGGAATAAATTTAACTAAAGAGGTAAAAGACCTATATGCAAAAAACTAAAGGACACTGAAAAAAGAGATAGAAGAAGATATAAACAGTTGGAAGAATTCACCGTATTCATGGATTAGTAGAATCAACATCATCAAAATGTCCATACTACCCAAAGCAAGCTAAAGATTCAATGCAATCCCCATTAAAATACCAATAGCATATATCACAGACCTAGAAAGAACTCTCCAAATATTCATCTGGAATAAAAAAAGACCCAGAATACCCACAGCAATCCTGAGAAAGAAGAACAAAGTAGGAGGGATCTCAATACCAGATGTATTACAAAGCCACTGTTTTCAAAACAGCTTGGTACTGGCACAAGAACAGACATATAGATTAACGGAATAGAGTAGAGAACCTAGAAATTGAACCAAACCACTATGCCTAATTAATATTCGACAAAGGAGGCATGAACATACAATGGAATCAAGACAGTCTCTTCAATAAATGGTGTTGGGAAAATTGGACAGATACATGCAAAAAATAAAACTGCATGACCAACTTACACCATACACAAAAATAAACTCAAAATGGATAAAGGACTTAAACAGAAGATGGGAAACCATAAAAATACTAGAGGAGCCCTAACGGGTTTGGCTCAGTGAATAGAGCATTGGCCTGCTGCGGACTGAAGGTTCCCTGGTTCGATTCCGGTCAAGGGCATGTACCTTGGTTACAGGCACATCCCCAGTAAGAGGTGTGCAGGAGGCAGCTGATTGATGTTTCTCTCTCATAGATGTTTCTAATTTTCTATCCCTCTCCCTTCCTCTCTGTAAAAATCAATATGCAAAATCTCAGACATATGCAAAAGGAAATTCTTCACTGATACTGCTCCTAGGGCAATGGAAAATAAAGAGAAAATAAATAAATGGGACTACATCAAAATAAAAAGCTTTTGCACACAAAAGAAACAATCAACAAAACAATAAGAAAGACCACTACATGGGAGAACATATTTGCCAGTGCTATCACTGATAAGGGCTTAACCTCCAACATTTACAGGGAACTCATACAACTCAACAAAAGGAAGATAAATAATCCAATCAAGAAATGGGCAATGGACTTAGACACTTTTTGAAAGAAAACAGAAGGAAGTCCAAGAGACATATGAAAACATGTTTAAAGTCACTAATTATCAGAGAGATGCAAATAAAAAAAACCAATGCGGTACCATCTCACACCTGTCAGAATGCCTATCATCAACAAATCAATAAATGACCAATGTTGGCAAGGATGCGGAGAAAAAGGAACCCTTTTGCACTGCTGGTGGGAATGCAGACTAGTGTAGCCACTGTGGAGAACAGTACGGAGTTTCCTCAAAAACTAAAAATGGAACTCCCATTTGATCTAGTAATACCACTTCTAGGAATATATCCCAAGAAGCTAGAAACATCAATCAGAAAAGATATATGCACCTCTATGTTCATAGCAGAACAATTCAGGATAACTAAGTTTTTTAAACGGCCTAAATGCCCATCAGCAGATGAGTGGATTAAAAAACTGTGGTACATCTGCACAATGGAATACTACACTTTGCTAAAAAAGAAGGAATTCATACCATTTGCAACAATATGGATGGAACTGGAGAGCATTATGCTAAGTGAAATAAGCCAGTCAGAGAAAGATAAATATCATATGATCTCACTTACCTATGGGAAATAATGAACAACATAAACTAATGATCAAAAAGAGATCCAGAGACAGGAAAGCATCGACCAGACTGTCAAACCTCAGGGAAGGTAGGGAAGGGTGGGGGTAAGGGGGAGAGATCAACCGAAGGACTTGTATGCATGCATATAAGCCTAAATGGTGGACACAGACAACAGGGGGTGAGGGTAGGAGTGGGGGGGTAATGGGGAGATAAGGACAAATATGTAATACCTTGAGAACCGCTGCTGTAGAGCCTAAGACCATCGGAAAACACAGATATTTACATTACGATTCATTAACAGTAGCAAAATTACAGTTATGAAGTAGCAACAAAAATAATTTTATGGTTGGGGGTCACCACAACATGAGGAACTATATTAAAGGGCCGCAGCATTAAAAAGGTTGAGAACCACTGCCTTAACCAATAAAGAAATTAAAATGCAAAAAATAAAAAATAAACTTCAGAAACTAGGAAACAGCCTCAACATATTCAGACATAATATTTTATTTAAAACTAAAGTTTCTGATCCTACAGAAGAGCTAGAATAGGCAATTCTGTTGCCACCCCTGTACAAAGGGGCAGGATGTGTTATGGCCCAATAGCAGACTACTTAGTGTTTAAAACGCCATTCCTTAGTGTGCATGAAGAGGACTAGAGCTGGTCAGAGAGGTAGCATGTTTGACCTCAAGTGAGGGCATGTTTGAGCTCCTGTGAGGGCCATTCAAGGACTGCCGTGGAGCCTTTAAGCCATATTATAAGCCATTAGTTTGATTGGAACTTTTGATCTGACACCATGGAATTAAAATGAGAAATACATTTTTCCCTTTGTGGCAGAGCACACGGTCACTTGGGAACTGCTGACATTGTCTCAAAATCTCCCTTCTCTCTATGCCCAAAACTTTGGATTCAAAGCTCCTGAGCATTATAAAGATTAGGTACTGCTATAAATTTAGCAAGTTATCTATTTGTAAATATTCCTAAAACATGCTTAAAAGAGACATTAAAAATTAGCAGTATGTTTTAACTTTCAGTATATTGAAGAATAGAAGGAAGAGCAACTTCAAATATTTATTTGTGACTTAGTGGCATTATTATAGCTTGTGTATAAAAATTGTTTGGTTTTTTGAAATTTTCATGTATTTGAGTACTGATAACTTGGAATTCCAAAGTAAGATGGACTGGCAAGAATATAATAATGTTTCCTAAACTGCATTACATGGAATCAGTTGATAATGATATTCCTTAGCTAAGTGAGAAGGCTCTTCTATAATCCCTCCTCATGGTTATCCACAGTGCATATTCATATAATAAAAGCTCTCAAAAGTCTTTATCTTTGGTCAGCACTTGCCATTGAAATCACCCTCCCTGAAAATCCAATGACATCATGTTCTGTATGGCACAATTTGGCATTGCTACTCTAATATATATATATTTGCTTTTTCACAGTCAGCTATACTGGCAAAGCATTCAAGGTTATGAGATGAGATAACTGTTAAATTTGTGACAACATCTCTCCCTGTATGCCAAAAATAGATAAGAAAAATTAAGTGTCTGGCCATGATCCCATGAGGGTATGCTCTTGCTTCTAAGTTTAATTACAAGAGGCAAGAAACCAGGGGATCTTGGTTCTAATTCCTTCTACTACTAAATGGACTGTGTGTGTCTTGGGAGAAGTCCCGTATTAATTTCCTTGCAGGTAACTGAAGGAAAGCTTAAATGAATAATCTGATCAAGAGGATGCAGAGGAATTGGGTCCAGATCTTCTAGCAATAAAACTTTAAATGTGATTTTGGATATGTGACATTTGCCACTTTTTTTTTTTTTTTTTTGGCCTGGATCCAAAAAACAAACAAAAAACTTTCCAAGGGCAGGGAAGAGATATTTAAGGATAAAGAATAACTTACAGCCGAAACCGGTTTGGCTCAGTGGTAGAACTTCGGTCTGCGGACTGAAAGGTCCCAGGTTCGATTCCGGTCAGGGGCATGTGCATTGGTTGCGGGCACATCCCCGGTAGGGGGTGTGCAGGAGGCAGCTGGTCGATGTTTCTCTCTCATTGACATTTCTAGCTCTCTATCCCTCTCTCTGTAAAAAATCAATAAAATATATATTTTTTAAAAAGAATAACTTACAAACCAGTATACAATGAGAAGACAGTGTATTCAGGATGAATTTTATTCATAGACTTCAAAGTAGAAGAATGAGCAATAAAGGAAACCAAAGTCATAAAAACCAGGGAAAAGCTCATATGCCTTCAGGGTACTAATGTGGAAACACTAGCAGGTATATTGGCTCTTTCAGGCTTTAAAGATGCCCATTTAAAGCACCACAGTCAAATTTATTTAATGATAACCTTTCGATGTTGAAAAAAAAGTATGACTTCTCAAATGTGGCTATTATCCAAGGGCAATAGTTTATTCCTCTGATAAAACAGAATTAAATTTATGTCCCGGCACACAAGATACAAACAACTTCAAGTTAAAACAAGTTAAGATTAACTATCATAAGGGCGATTAAAAAAGTAATGAACCACATTATTTTTACTTGAACAAAGGTTTTACTTGAACAAATGTTTTGCTATAAAATGAAAATTACAAGTTTTACTTGAACAAAGGTTTTTGTTATAAAAATGAAACACAGGGGAAAAAATCACAAGTTTTACTTGAACAAATGTTTTTTGCTATAAAATGAAACATAGGGGAAAAAATCTGAAAGAATTTTTATTACAGCACACACATTCAAAATGTTTGACTTTTCTTTTTTTAAAAACATATTTTTATTGATTTCAGAGAGGAAGGGATAAGGGAGAGAGAGAGAAACATCAGTGATGAGAGAGAATCATTGATGGGTTGCCTCCCGAACAGTCCCCTAATGGGGATGGAGCCTACAACCTGAGTCTGCAGGCCGATGCTCTATCCACTGAGCCAAACCAGCTAGGCGAAAATGTAAATGACTTTTCAAAAATAAATCTTATTCACACTAAAGGTCATACCAGCCCCAAGCCAAACAATTTTTTTAACCAAATAGAAAAGAAATTTGAGGTTCTGTTCAAATATATAAATAAAAATAGCAATGGGTTATTTCCAAAGCACAGACAGGGGTTATCTAGAACAACTGTAAGAATTTACAGCTGACATTAAAAATGCCTGGCAAGCTTTAAACAGGAATATTTCTCTCAGCTAAATCATGAAACAGCATAGTGGTTGTAGCGTTAAAGTCACTGTTGTTCCATGGAACAGGAGCAGATTAGTTATGATCAGTACTTGAAAATTAAATGTTCGCAAAGACTCAATTCTTCTGACTGCAATGCATTTCATTCTACTTCACATTATTATAAAAGGCATGTGTGTCTGAAAATGTGTTAACACATTTCTAAGTCTATTATTACTTTACTTTGTAAACTCAGATATGTTGGAAAACCTTCTTAACATTGAGCAACAGAAAATAATGAATGATAGCATTAGATAAGGGTGGGAAAATGGCAAAACCCAGCATATACAGATGGTCTTCAAAGGCTGGAAATTTAGGTATTAGATTAGTCCTTTAGACCTCATCTTGGATCCTAAAAAATGGTAGCAAAGAGGAAATAGTGGGGTTATCCTAATAGTTGCAAGCCTTTCTTGGAAGGCAATGTACCAGAATGATGGTGAATATAGATCTCAGTGGATTTGAATCCAATTTAATCCAGTGTGCCTTTCAGCTCCACTACAATTTTTCATAATGTTGAACAACAATGAGATACTGCAAATAGAGGTTCATTCATGCATTTTATTTATTTATTTTCCCTTAATTTCTTTTTTTTTTTAATTCTTTAATGTTGACATTACTGCAGGTGTCCACCGGCCCCCCCACCTTAGCCTACCTCCACCCACCTGTGCCTCCCCCTCCCTGGTCTTCACCACACTATTGTCCGTGTCCATGGAGTATGCATATATGTTCTTTAGCTAATCCTTTCACCTTCTTTATCCAGTCAACCCATCAGTTTGTTCCATGTATCCATGTTTCTAGTCCCACTGTGTTTATCAGTTTATTTTATTCATTAGATTCCACAGATTAGTGAAATCATATGTTATTTGTCATTCTCTGACTGGTTTATTACTCTAAGCATATTACTCTCCAGGTCCATTCATGCTGTTACAAAGGATAAGAGATCCTTCTTTTTTACTGCTGCATAGTATTCCATTGTATAAATGTACCACAGCTTTTTTTTTTATCCACTCATATGCTGATGGGCACTTGGATGGTTTCCAGATCTTGGCTATTGTGTAAATAATGTTGCTACGAATATAGGGGTGCACATATTCTTTCTGATTGGCATTTTAAGGATAACAGCCTTCTAGGATGGCTACAATCTTTAAAAGATTTAGGAAATAAAAAGTGTTGGTGGGGACACCATGGTACTGGAACACTCGTTCATTGATGGTAGAAATATAAAACATTTCAGCCTCTGTAGAAAAGTTTGGTGGGTCATCAAAAAGCAAAACAAGGAATTACTATATGAACTGGGAATTTTACTCCTACATATATACCTCAAAAAACTTGTAACAAATGCTCAAACAAAACTTCGTTCATTAATTGTTCATAACAACACTGTTTAGACAAGTCAAAAGGTGGAGACAACCATAATATCCACCAACAGATGAATAAACAAAATATGGTGTATCCATACAATGGAATATTATTGAGGCATAAAAAAAATGAAGTACTGATAATGTTTTAGGCATGAATAAACCACAAAAACATAACATTAAGAGGAAAGCCAGCCCTGTCTACATATCTCAGTTGGTTGGAGCATTGCCCCATACACCAAAAAGGTTGTGATTCAATTCCCCATCAGGGCACATACCTAGGTGGCACGTTTGACCCCAGGTTGGGGAGCATATGTGAGGCAACCAACCAATGTCTGTCTCTGTCTTTGTCTCTCTCTTCCTTCCTTTTTCTCAAATCAATAAAATATATCCTCAGGTGAATATTAAACCACAGGGGGGGGGCATACACAAAAGATCACATATTGTATGACTCAATGTATATGAAATATTCAAAAGAGCTAATTTCATAAAACTGAAAGCAGATTAGTGATTGCCAGAAGATGGGGAAGGGGAAATAAGCATAGCTTTTCTTTTGGGTTGATGAAAATGTTATGGAATAGGATACAGTTGGTAGTTTCACAACCAACTGAATTCAGCTTTTCAAAAAGCCGTAACTCCAAGTCTCCCAAAATTCTCCTCAAACACTCTTGCCAACATTTACCCAAAGAAATCTTTTGTGAATTCCTTGACTTTGCAGAAAGTGTTTTTTTAACCTTCTGATTTATTTCAGTAAAAACAAGGCAGTGATTATGACAATAACTCTTCATAGTCTACTGACACTTTGGCTCATTAAAAAATTTAATAAGACTAGCTATTGTGATGTCTTGTTAATTGATTTATACACTTATACACACTTCAGACAGTTTTTTTTCCTGAGCAGCATTCAGATTCATCATTTCCAGTTGATTAAAGAGTTTATTTAAAAGGTGGTTATGGTCATTTCTATTTTTAGAAAAAGTCAGGCATTAGGCCAGGAATATAATCCTCAATGTAATATTATTCTGTGAAGGAAATCAGATTAGAGTTATATTTCTTTGACTTCCATGAACATAACCTGTCATTATACACAAGGCCAAGTTGTAAAAGATTTTAAGAGGGCCTATCACCTAACCAGTGTACACTATGGAACAGAAGCTAGGACAAAGACCAACATAATTCAAATCAGCCAGTCATGCACTATTCTCTTTTCAAGTCCACCTCATTTAAGAATCATAAACTGGGGCATGGTATTTTTCACAGCATTGATTGTTCTTCAAGCAGAGCAGAGAGAAATATCACTGATATTTCTTATAGAAAGTCCAAACCAAAAAAGACTGTTAAAGCTGTCAAACAACATTTATACATTATAACATTACTAAGGCCGGTGCACAAATTCATGCACGGGTGGGGTCCGGCCAGCCCACCCTGATCAGGGTGGTAGGGACCGATTAGTGGTGGGGCAGGACGGGTGGTTGGCTGGATGACCCTGCCCCCTGATTAAACTCCCGGTCAAGGGAACAATTTGAATATTAGCCTTTTATTATATAGGATTCTTCTGCATTTTGGAAGTGAAAGTAAACTGCATTAAAAAATAACATATCGGCCTGGTTGAGGTGGCTCGGTGGTTGAGCACTGACCTTATGAACCAGGAGGTCACCCTTCAATTCCTGGTCAGGGCACATGCCCAGATTGTGAGCTCGATACCCCAGTGAGGTTATGCAGGAGGCAGTCAATCAATGATTCTCTCTCATCATTGATGTTTCTATCTCTCTCCATTGTCCTTCCTCTGTGAAATCAATAAAAATATGTTTTAAAAAATAATATATCAATGATTACTAGGTGTTATTTATTTGTACACATATTTGACAATGCAGTTAGTAATGAAGCTTGCACAAAGGGTTTACTAATAAATTAGTAAACAGCATGTAATCAGCACCACTATTTCTTAGATCATAGCTTCTAGTCTTAAAGAACACTACTGGAGTACAGTTAAGAGGCTATGGAATTTAAAACCTAAAGCACAGTCTTGGCCAGGTAGTTCAGTTGGTTAGAGCTTTGTCCCTATATGGGAAAGTTGTGGGTTTGATCTCGTCAGGACATATATAAGAATCAACCAGTGAATGCATCAATACATGGAGCAACAGATGTATGTTCCTCTCTCTACCTTTTTCTCTCTCTCTGCCACCCCCCACCTCAAAATAAAAATCCTGCCTTCCCTGTGTGGCTCAGTGGTTGAGTATGGGCCCATGAGCCAAGAGGTCAGTTTTGATTCCTGGTCAGGACATATACCCAAGTTGCAGGCTTGATCCTCAGTAGGGTGCATGCAGCTGATCAATGTTTTTCTCTCATTGATGTTTCTATCTCTCTATCCATCTCCCTTCCTCTCTTTCTAAAATTAATTAAAAAATATATATTTTAAAATAAATAAAAATCCTGAAACACAAAATCTAGACACTTACACCAAGTAGAAAACAAGACTAGTGTTTACCTCATTAGTTTTCACCTTCACTCCTAAATGTTTATAAATGTAAAATGCCAGTTTATGACTTATAAAGATCAAATACTTGTTTCTATATGATCACAGCAAATACCTTCTCCTATGAAAGAATTTCATAGTAAGCCGAAACCGATTTGGCTCAATGGATAGAGCGTCGGCTTGGGGACTGAAGGACCAGGGTTCGATTCCGGTCAAGGGCATGTACCTTGGTTGCAGGCACGTCCCCAGTAGGGGGTGTGCAAGAGGCAGCTGATCGATGATTCTCTCTCATCGATGTTTCTAACTCTCTATCCCTCTCTCTTCCTCTCTGTGAAAAATCAATAAAATATATTTTAAAAAAAAAGAAGAAAAAAAAGAAAGAATTTCATAGTAAGATCAAATACTTGTTTCTATATGATCACAGCAAATACCTTCTCCTATGAAAGAATTTCCTAAAGCCCAAGGTGTGTGGTAGGGAAGGAGGACTGCAGGTTAAAATGGCTGTCAGTACAATGAGTTGGGAAAGAAAATTAATTGTTCAAATGAAGCACCAAATGAGATTAAAATTCAACATTTAAGAGCAGCACAACTCTAAGGAAACCTCTCCTTTCACCAATATTAAAAAACATGTGAGTGAATTTTCTCCCTTCAGCTTGTGCGATTCCTGTACTGAGACTACAATGGAACTTTTGTAGAAAAACAGCTCAAACACACAAGTCATATATTTCAATCACAAAATTGCAACTTGTCAAAAAGTTTAGCCTCCCTAATAGCAGGAAAGACACAAAAATGAGGCTTTAAAAATATTTTACATACCTTTGCCAAATCTGCTCATCCTGCCACCATACTAACTTACTAAATGCTGCTAATTCCCTAGATTCAGCCCTTAACTCTCTGTCTACTATTCTGTATGCTCTCCCTAGAAAACTTAATCCATATGCATATTTTAAAATCTATATGCTGATGACACCAAAAAGGTGTATAACTCTAGCAGCACACTGAGTTCTACAAACAATAGGAAAACAATAACAACAATTGACATTTGAGGACTTACATTCCAAAAGCACAATTATAAACTCCACATTTATACTCATTTAGTCTCCACCGTCAGCCCAATTAGGAAGGTACTATTATTATGTACTGATGTGAAAGCCAGGGCACAAAAAGGAAAGCAACTTGCTCAAGGTCACACAAGTGGTAGAGTTGATAACCATGAGTACCTTTTAAAAGTAACAGCTTTCTTGATATATAATTCACATACTATAGAAATAACTTATTTAATAATGCAATAGCTTTTAGTATATTCAGTATTACACAATAATCACCATAATTTGAGAACATTTTCATCATCCCGAAAAGAAATCCAGTCCTATTAGCAGTCACTGATATGGGTACTTTTAAAGCTTGATTTTAGAAACTGAAACATTAATATAATTAGATTCTAAAAAACAAATACAGTATGCTAAGCCATTTGAGATAAAATGATTTCCTTTATTTTTTAGCTTTTACAATACAAGAGATTTTGTATGTGTTTAAAATGGGAGTTTTCTGCCAGGATTGGATTTACCCATATGGTACAACACATTCAAATAAGAAAAAGCTAAATATTCCCACAACGAGACAAATATTGCAGCCTTAATGTTATCACCAGAAGGTAGACACACTCAATCCTCACATGAACAGTTAAAAGGAGAATACCGTTAGCAGACTTAATGAAGAATGACCTCTTCTTACACACAAAATTTTACACAATTTATGTGTCTAGTTACATAAAACATGAAACCAACTGCATAAGGCCAGTAGAGTATGTAAATGGCAATTATCAACAGCATATATGGCACAAATGAAAAGAAACTGCTTAACAGAAGAAACTGTAAAAGGCTTTTTAAAAACCGAATTTCATTAGATGTTTAATGACTCTAATTAGAGAAAGTATTTCCATGCTGCTCCAGGTGAAGAGAGGGAAGAGTAAAATTGCACAGTTGGTGCCAGCTTTCCTTGCCCAGTGACTACAAAGTACTAATGAGTTATTTCCAATCTAATTTACTATTTAAGGACTTGGGACAGACCAAGAAATAAAAAGCAATAAAACAGATATGTAGAATATAAGTGATATGAGAAAGTAACAGCCACTAAAGAAAAGCATCAGCATTCAATTTTATGAAACTGAAGTCTTTCAAATGTCTTGTTTCTGGCTCCTTCCTCTCAGATACACTGCACCTAATTTGAGGTTCAAAACATGTTACTTCAAAATCAGTCAGATTCAGATGCCACAGCTGCTTGAAACCATAATTAGTTTTAAAAGGCAGCTCTTTATTTCCATCTTGAGAAGGGAGACCTCATCTTCTGACTCTTTGCTCAATAATCATTCATGGAGCAACTAGTCTCTATGTTGGGTACTGGGGACCAGCGATAAAGAAGACAAAATTCCAATCCCTCACAGCTAAATAGGGGAAGGGATGTACATCTGAGTGAGGCAGAATATGAGACCATGATAAATAATATAGCCTGGATTTAACAAGAATGCTGTTTTTTAGATCCAGCATCCCACATTCTTGCCCTAGAAAACATGTTGAGTCCAGCTGCAAACAACAACAACAACAATGAATGAGTCATGGGAGAAAGAGATTAGTTTATAAGGAAATGGAGAAGGTAAAGAATAAATATGAGAATATGAAGGTATTCCTTCACTCACTACTTCATTAATTAAGTACCTACTATATGCCAGGCTCAAAAGATATAAAGAAGGTCTCAGTTTAATAAGCACAATAAACAGACATTGATATTGCATGCTGAGAAGTGGAGATAATAATTATGGTAATGATGGTTAACATCTATTGAAGATTTACTATGTGCCAGGTATCATTCAAAGCATGTTATATGTATTAACTCATTTACTGCTTAAAACAATTCTATGAAGTAGCTTTTAGTTTCCCCATTTTATGGATTAGGAAACTGAAGTACAAAGTGATTATTTGACTTATCCTAAGTCAGGTGGCTAGGAAGGAACAGAGCCAATGTTTGTATGGTGACAGACTCTCAAGCCTTCATTCTTAACCCCAATACTACTCTGTCTTAAGCAAATGCATAAAGATTGTGTAAGCCTGTTGAATAATCCCCAAAGCAAAACTGTAGTTTTTATCACTTTAATTTAGAGAGGAGAAACTTGAGGGACAGAGAGGATAACTAGATCTTCCAAGTCTTCCAGTTATATAGCAGAGCCAGAATATAAAATCAAATCAGCCATAAATCTCTTCATATATTAGAAATGTCAGCTCTAACCACACTGGAAAAGTAAACCAGCATGTATACAGTTCTTCCAGAGCTGCAGTATCATACTGAAAACATACTAAGTTTTTAAAATGCCTTAGGCACATGGGATCTTGGGGAGTAACTGCTACAGCATCTGTGTCTGCATTAAACAGTTAACACAGAAACTGATAATTCCCAAGAACCAGCAATACACACATACATACGGCACTTTGATTTGTTTTGATATGAACAGAAATCCCCCAGAGAAGACAAACAGGACATAGGGTTGGTTGATATGACAGTTTTGTTGGTAATATAGTTGGAGCTACTGTTATTACACTATGTCTATGAGCTGCATAGTGGCCTGTTCAGGAAGAATTCTGTTACCTGTGGACTTCAATTTCAATGTGATTTTATATACTAACTAGAGGCTTGGTGCACTGGGGGGGAGGAGGGCGGGGCGGTGTGTGTCCCTCAGTCTAGCCCGCACCCTCTCCAATGTTGGACATCTTTCTCACAATCCAGGACTGCTGGCTCCCAATCACTCGACTGCCTGCCTGCCTGATTGCCCCTAACTGCTTCTGCCTGCCAGTTGGATCACCCCCTAACCATTCCCCTACCAGCCTGGTCACCCGCAACTGTCCTCCCTGCAGGCCTGGTTGTCCCAAACTGCCCTCCCCTGCTGGCCCAGTCATCCCTAAATTCCCTTCCCTGCCAGCCTGATTGCCCCTAACTGCCCTCTCCTGTTGGCCTGATCACCCCTAACTGCCCTATCCTGATGGCCTGATGGCCATCTTGTGTGTTGGAGTGATGGTCAATTTGCATATCACCTTTTTATTATATAGGACTAGTGGCCCAGTGCATGAAATTCATGCACATTAAAAGGGAATTAGTGGAAATATTTTAATATTGCTATTTGCACTTTCTCTATAATAGAAGTGTCAGAGATGAAAGAAAATTAGTAAAATGTATATGAAAATTTCTTTCCTGTCAGAGTCTGGGGTATATCATGGGACCTAGAGTCAAGTCCCCACCCACCACCCGCATGTGCTTTGAATACACAGGAGACCCAGACCCAGCCGGTCCCACCATCAAGCCCCTCTAGGTGGGGGGCACAGCCTCAGGTCCCTTGTCAAGCCCCGCCAGGGAAGGGGCATGGCCAGAGGTCCCCTAGTCCGGCACTGGGTTTGAGGGGGATGGCCTGAGGTTCTCCCAGCTCAACGACGACGGGGGGTGGGGTGGGGGGTAAGGGGTGTGGCCTGAGGTCCCTGTCAAGCCCCACTGGGTGGGAAATGTGGCCTGAGGTCCCCCCCATCAATTGCTGCCAGGTGAGGGGCATGACCTGAGGTTCCCATCAAGCCCTGCCAGGCAGAGGGGTGCAGCCTGAGGTCTCTAGGCCTGGCACTGGGGAGGGAGGGATGGATCTCAATCTCCTGGCCCAGTGCTGGGGCAGGGGTCACAGCCTGAGGTTCCCAGACCTGATGCTGGGTGAAGGGTGTGGCCTGAGGTACATGTCAAGCCCTGCGGGGCACCATGTAGCCTCAGGTCCCTGCTACATAACTGGAAGACTGGGCCTGAGTCCCTTGCCCTGGTCAGGCTCCGTGCAGCCTCAGGTCTCTGCTGTTTGGTGGTGACGTCATGGCATCCCAGCTAATTTGCACAATCTTCTATTATATAGATAGATTCTACCACTTAGGAGAAGACATTTGTTTTCATCATTCCTGAGAAGCATATAAAATAGCACTCATCAGGGCATTCCCAGTGGTAGGCACTTACTAAGAAGCTTTATTCAAATACAAATGACTGAAAACGCATACAAATACTGTTTCAGGGTTAGGAGAGAAGCTAGAACTATTTTATTAATGGAAAATGCAACATTTCCAAAAAAAAAAAAAAAAAAAGAACAACAAAAAAAACCACGTTGAAGCCATAAGAAAAAACAAAAACCCTAAAGTATTTTTAAAGAAAAGGTATTAGTATTTAAGTATAACTGAAACATGTAATCATGTTAAGAATTCTCCATACATCTAAAATAGTTTTGTTTATATTACATAAACTGAATCACAGTGGATGTGTGATATAAATATTGAAGTATAATTTTACAGCTATTAATTTGTAATTTGCTTGTTGAATATATTTTCCAGAATTAACTTCTTTCAAATGGAGCTACAAATTTCTCAACTTTAAGAAATCTAAAGTTGCTTTTACTTTGTGTCAATATTTGAAAAGCAACAAAAACTTACCAATTAACAGCATTCAATATGAACAAAGGTATGATTTCTTTTCCAAGTTTGTGGGAGATACAGATAATGGGGGTCAAAAAGACCTCAGATCAAAACCCTAGTCCCGCCATTTACTAGCAAGGTATGTCATATTTGGCAAGTTACTTAATCACCCTGTGCCTCAGTTTCTGTGTTTGTAAATTGAAGCCATACTATATTCCTAAAAGGATTAAACAAAATAACATGTATAGTCCTGGCCCATTTTACTCAGTTGTTAATGTGTTGACCCATGCACAGAAGCATCACAGATTTGACTTCTGGTCAAGGGGATGTACCTAGGTTTCAGGTTCCATCCCCGGCCCTGGTTGGGCTGCATGTGAGAGGCAACCAATTGATGTGACACACATCGATGTTTCTTTATAGCTCAGGGGAGAGAACTGGCTGGAGAAGAGATAGATTTGTTATTCATCCACATAAATTTAGCAATTGAGGGCATGGCATTGGAAATCATCCCACCAAAAAAAGAATCAATGACAGACCTTTAAGGAACAACAATATTTTAAGGGTTCTCTATGTTTTTATAATGCTGGATAATATCTACAACCCACATGTTTAAAGTTGCAATTCAATGGTTACAATAAGTTCAGAGTTGGGCAATCATTGCCATGATTCAGTAACAGAGCCCTTTTATTCCCTAAATCAAACCTTGTAACTATTAGCAGTCACTCTCCATTTCCTCACTTCCCCCTAATCCCTGATAGTGACTACTTTACTTTCTACTTATTCTGACTTTTTAAATACTAGTAAATAGAATAATACACTGTGATCTTTTCTGTCTCACTTCTATCACTTTGCATAATGCTTTCAAGGTCCACCCATATTGTGGGATGTATCAGTACATCATTCCTTTGTATAGTTGTACAAAATATTCCACTGAATGGATATACCACATTTTGTTTATGTGTGCATTCATCAGTTGGTGGGCATCTGAGTTGTTTTCACCTTTTTGCAATTATGAATAATGCTGCTATAAACATTTGTGTATGTTTTTGTGTGTGTGTGTGTGTGTGTGTGTGTGTGTGTGTGTGTACAAACATGCTTTCATTTTTCTTGGGCATATAACCAGGAGTGGAATTGCTAGGTAATAAGGTAAATTCATGATTAACTTTTTGAGGAACAAGCAAACTGTTTTCCACAATGGTGGCACCACAATACATTCCCTAACAAAGTATGAGGGTTCCAATTTATCTACATCTTCCCCAACACTCTTACTTTCTCTCTCTTTTTTTTTAAATAGTCAATCTGAATGGGAAGTGGTATCTCACTGTAGTTTTGATTGACATTTCCCAAACAACTAATTGTGCTGAGCATCTTATCATGTGCTTATTGGCCAGGTGTACATCTTTGGAGAAATATCTATTAAAATTGTTTGCCAACTTTTCAATTGGGTTGTCTTTTTATTGGTAAATACACACTGTTTTGGAGTATTCACACTCTGATGCTACCTATGGGATCTTGGACAAGTCTTTAATCTTTCTCTAATCAGTTACCTCTAGATATTGGGAACAATAATAGTACTTATTCCATAGTGTTGTGAGGATTAAATAAAATAATGTTGGTAATCATTAAATGGTAACTATTATTGTTCAAGATAATATTTATACACATTTTTAGATATACAGAGGTGGGCAAAGTAGGCTTACAGTTAACAATAAACAATACAATAATTAATAATAAAACAAAAATAATCTGTTTCGCATAGTCACAACTGTAAACCTGTATACATTCAAGATTGTGTGATGTTGATTTTCATTCTTACTGTTCCAAAAGTTCTGTTTACACTGGCTTTATTTTAAAATTATGAACTATCAAATAGAACCATTAATTGGAAAATTTTTTACATAATTACTCTAATTTTTAAAAACTGTGTGATTCTACAAATAAGCAATAAAATTTAAAAGGATGTTCATTAACAGCATTATTTATAACAGTAAACAACTAATTCAAATGTGCATCAAGATGGGACTGTTTTAAATTAAGAATGGACTACTATGCAACTATTAAAACATATTAGTAGCTCAAAATATATCAATATGAAATCATATCTAAGACACAGTAAGTGAAAAAGCAATTTGAAGAATATTATGCATTCTGATCCTAACTGTATATATTTTAATCCTCATTTGATATGTTTTTATTGATTTTAGAGAGAGAGAGAAAGAGAAACACTGATGTGGGAAACATCCATTGGTTGCCTCACGTATGCACCCTGACTGGGGATTGAACCCACAACCTAGGCACGTGCCCTGACCAGGAATTGAACCCATGACTTACAAGACGACACTCCAACCAACCGATCCACCTGGCCAGGACCTAACTGGATATAAAAAAGGAAGGTGTGTGCGTGCGTGTGTGTGTGTGTGTGTGTGTGTGTGTGTGTGTGTGTGTTTTCATCCTCACACAGATATAAAAACAATCTAAATATTGAGACAAAAATTTAACACTGGTTACCTTTGGAAAATAGGACTGCGAATGAAGCAGGCATGTCAACTTTTTTATACTTTCTGAAGTTAAAAAAAAAATTAACCACATACAATACTTTTCGATTAAAAAATACTGATTACTGATTATCAATCAAAAATTTTTCAATCATATCTACAAGTTACCTAAAATGCCAGTTAAATAGAGACAGACCCAACATTTTTAAAAAATCACTCTTATTGATTTTAGGATTAGATAAAAACTAATCTAAATTTTACGTTATTATCAAGTACATTTCAGTCCCTTATTGGCTGACAAAACTTTAGTATTTTAAGACAACTCAAGGAATTAAAACACAGGAGTGATATCTTCAAATAGTTATAAAGTTATTTTAACCACAATAACTTTCAGAACAGCAACAGCATTTGAAATAGTTTACATCAAGCGTACCTTTGACCAGATTCACAAGGTAAAAATCCAACCTTATAATAGTTCCTATGAGCTCCTGAATACTTTTTTCCCCCCTGAGTTTCCTATGGCTCTGTTGTACTGTCATCTTATCTGCTCTAGAATAATTGTAAAAGACAATAAAAAGGGAATGGATGGGGGAACTGTATCTTCAAATGCTTAAAATGAAAGTATCATACCTATGGGCAATTCACGTAAAAACTGATGGGAGGAAAGAAGTGAAGTGGGGCTTCAGTGAAAAAGTGGGGCTTCAGTTTTCATAATCAGCACTTTTAGTATAGAATGCTCTGCTTTGTACAAAGCATCCCAAAAATATACAATCTCATTATTTAAAGTTACTGAGTATAATGTATTTTTAGTCTGATGCAGCAATTTGCATGAATTCACGTGACCAAAACTATGTTTGTTTTCCAAAGAAACTGCCCTCCCCAGAGTAAAGGAAACACCTAATTATAAGGCTTTTTTTTCTCTTTCAGTGAAGCTTTCTTATCTGTAAATTGGAGAATATAAATCTAGTTCTTTAATATAGTGGTGTGGGCCTCAAGTGCTTTAAGAGATACAATCTCTCATTCTTTAAGGCAGTCTGAATTCTGTTTAAAATGTCTTTGACTTTATATTTCAACACTGAATATATATTTGTAAATCCTGGTTTCATATATAATATTTTTATCTAAAAAGCCAATAGCAAAACTGGTAGATATGGAGATTAATGGTATACTCTTAATATAAATATTGACTATGATAGAGACAGAAAGTAGAGTGGTAGTTGATAGGGATTAGGGAAAGGGGAAAATGGCAAACTATTATTTAACTACAGGCCCGGTACACAAATTCGTGCACCAGTGGGGGTCCCTCAGCCTGGCTTGTGGGATCAGGATGAAACCAGCTCTCCAACATCCCCTGAGGGGTCCCAGATTGTGAGAGGGTGCAGGCAGGCCGAGGGACTCCACCAGTATATGATTGGGGCAGGGAAGGGACACAGGAGGTTGGCCAGCTGGGGGTGGGGGGGCCGTGGGAGGGTCCAGGGCATGTCTGGCCCATCTTGCTCAACCCTGACAGCCAGACCCCAGCAGCAAGCTAACCTACTGGTCAGAGCATCTGCCCCCTGGTGGTCAGTGCACACCATAGAGACTGGTCAACTGTCTTCCCCCTGGTTTTAGCATACCATTAGCATATTACATTTTGATTGGTTGAACGGCAGACTGGTCAACTGGACACTTAGCATATTAACCTTTTAATTATATAGGATTATATAGGATAGGTACAGAGTTTCAGTTTTGCAAGATAAAAAGAGTTCTGGAAATGGATGATAGCAATAGTTCACAACAGTGTGGATGCACTTAATTCCACAGTACCATACACTTTAAAAGTAGTTAAGATGGTAAACTTTTATTTTGTATTTTAGCATTATTAAAAATAACATAAAAACTAAATTGGCTTGTTTATGAAACATTTTTTTTAAGTTGACTGGCTCCAAAGACAGTGAGTGCAGTAGTGGTTAGAGTGCCCCCAAGGAGTCTTGAACCAAGAATAACTGATTCCAATTTCTTGAACCTGAGGTCCATTAAAAACAGAAATAGAGTGCGGATAAGAGTAGCTGCCTGGATAAACTTCTTGCTCTGCTCCTAACTAGTTTTGTGATTTGGATAAGTCATTAAACTCTTTGGCCCTGTTTCCTTAGCTGTAAAATACAAAAAATAAACATTATCTTCACCAGATTTTTCTGAGGATTTACAAAGATTATACCTGGCAGGGGTCTTCAAACTACGGCCCGCGGGCCACATGCAGCCCCCAGGGGAGTCTGATCCTGCCCACCAGGTTTTTTGGGCAGTGAGCGCAGCCAAGGTGTTACAGTAGGGATTAGTAGTTCATATAGTCCGGCCCTCCAGCTCTCTGAGGGACCGTGATCTGGCCCCCACTTTAAAAAGTTTGAGGACCCCTGTGCTAGAGTATACATCAGACTCAATAATCCTTAACTAGTAATAGCAACCACATGAATACACAAAGTTGATTTTCCCAAACAAAAGAGAGATGCATTTGTTCCCATTCTGGTAAAAGTGTAAGAGGACAAGCAGATGTGTGTGGCTGTATGCCAATACTCAATGCTAATTCCAGATTATCTCCCAATGGCTGATCAATTATTAGGATTTGTGGATCCCAGGTGGAATCCAGGTTTCTCAAAGGATGCTTCTGAAGAAGTCTGCAAGAGAATCCCCAGGGAACTTGTTCAGAAAGCATAGTTCTCTGCTCCATGCCAAATCTAGTAAATTCCAATCTCTGGAGGTGAGGAGGCTTGGGAATTACAACCACACTGACTGTGAGCAAAAAAATGAGAGGAATTTGAGGGCAAAGAAGGGAGAAGAAAGGAAATTGAAAGGGATCTGGCTCTAGAAAAAGGCTTGCTGATTTCTTTTTGCTTTGGTTAACTTTATTAGCAGGTGGTGTAAGGATCTTGACATCTATTTCCATATTTAGCCAAATGCCTTATCTAATTTAATTTTTCTTCCCTAGCTTACCACCCTTCTCATCCAAATATCATTCCTTGATGGAAAAGCATACCAGGCAAAATTTAGGACTCAAAACTCTTGCCATCATACCACTTTCATTACCAATGCATTTACTCCCATTGTGAGAAAAGAAGATGAAACGAACAGTCATGTTCTGAGAATAAAATTACACAAATATAGGCACTGTAATATCTATTTCTAGGATCTACCTGGTTTCTCATCTGGCCACCTGAATCTTGGTACTGCTTTCCCATATGCTTTAGCCAATAAAAGAGAAACAAACAAACAAACAAGAACAACCAATCTCAAACAAACATTGCACCGAAAAAATTGATATTTAAGAATAAACTTAACTAAAGAGGTAAAAAGACCTATACCTGAAAAACTATAGAACATTGAAAAAAAAGATAGAGGAAGATATAAACAAATGGAAGAATATACCGTGTTCATGGATTGGGAGAATCAACATAATTAAAATGTCCATAGTAACCAAAGCAATTTATACATTCAAGGCAATTTCCATTAAGATACCAACAGAATATTTCAGATCTAGAACAAACTCTCCAAAAATTCATCTGGAATAATAATAATAATAATAACAACAACAACAACAACAACAACAACAACAACAAATAGCTGCAGCAATCCTGAAAAAGACAAACAGAGTTGGAGGGATCACAATACCAGATATCAAGCTGTATTACAAAGCCACTATTCTCAAAACTGCCTAATATTGGCACAAGAACAGACATATACACCAATGAACAGAACAAAGAACGCAGAAATCAATCCAAGCCATTATGCTCAAATTAAATTAATATTTGACAAAGGAGCATATAATGGAGTCAAGATAGTCTTTTCAATAAATGGTGTTGGGAAAATTGGACAGATACCTGCAAAAAATGAAACCAGACCACCAACTTACACCATACACAAAAATAAACTCAAAATGGATAAAGGAATTAAACTTAAGATGGGAAACCATAAGGTATTACAGGTGTTCTTAGAAGAATCCATAGGCAACAAAATAGCAGACATACCGTATGTTGTAGCAATATCTTTACCGATACAGCTCCTAAAACAATGGAACCTAAAGAAAAAATAAACAAATGGGACTACATCAAAATAAAAAGCTTCTGTGCAGCAAAAGAAACCATCAACAAATCAAGAAAGCCCACTGCATGGGAGAACATACTTGCCAATGTTATCTCTGATAAGGGTTTAATCTCCAAAATTTACAGGGAACTCATACTAGTTAATGAAAGGAAGATAAACAATCCAATAAAAAAAAATGGGCAAAGGACCTAAACAGACACTTTTCCAAAGTGGACATACAAAAGGCTGAGAGACATATGAAAACATATTCAAAGTCACTAATCAATCGAGAGATGTAAATCAAAACAACAATGAGGTACCATCTTCACACCTGTCAGAATGGCTATCCTCAAAAAATCCACAAACAAGTGCTGGCAAGGATGCGGAGAAAAAGGAACCCTTGTGCACTGCTAGTGGGAATGAAGACTGGTGCAACCACTGTGGAAAATAGTATGGCTTTTCCTCAAAAAATTAAAAATAGAGCTCCCATTTGACCCAGTGATCCCACTTCTAGGAATATATCCCAAGAAATCAGAAACACCAATCAGAAAGGATATATGCACCCCTATGTTCATAGCAGCACAATGTATAATAGCTAAGATTTGGAAATAGCCTAAGTTTCCATCAGCAGAAGAGTGGATTAAAAAACTGGTACATGTACACAATGGCATACTATGCTGCAGTAAAAAAGAAGGAACTCTTTACAATAGTATGGATGGACTTGGAAGCATCATGCTAAGCGAAATAAGCCAGTCAGAAAATGATATGCTCTCACTCATTTGTGGAATATAATGAACAACAAAAACTGATAACCAAAAATAGACCCAGAGGGGGGAATATATTCTAGAATAGAAGCAATCCTGTTATTTGCAGATTTTTAATAATTCCTACAACTTTTGTGATATTATACTATGTTAATACAGTTTTGGTAATATTACACTTAAAATCCTTTTATTCTTTTAATTTTTTAATTAAGGTGTTACATATGTGTGCTTATCCCCCTATTGCCGCTACCCCACTCCTGTTCATGCCCTCAATCCCCCTGATGTCTATGTTCATTGGTTATGCTTATATGCATGCATACAAGTAAATCCTTTTATTCTTGAAATAGCAATGTTTATTGCATGTAACATCATTATACATAAGATCATTTTTCTTGTATAATTGGTGCTTCTTGCGTGTAACATCATATTTAAAATCATTTTTCTTGAGATATTAATGCTTATTGCATGTAACATTATTTTTAAATAGTTTTTATTGAAATAAAAAAAGAAAAGAAAACAGATATAATAGCATCAATAACAGCAAAATTTACAAGACATGTAAATGTCTGATTGGGGAATGGAATAGTTCAACTGTGGCATGTACTCTATCAACATAAAACTATGGTGTTTTTACCACCATTGAAAATGTTTAGCAAAAATTTCTAAAAGCAGATTTCTCAAAATTGAAACATATTTATGATATTATCAGAACCATGTCAAGCTACCAAGCAAACCATGTCTGAAATAAGAAACCTACTTAAATATTAATAATTTTCTCTGGGTAGCTGGACTATGAATTTATAAGAAAGTCCTCTGAAACCCATTAGCAGATTTATCAGACATGCCTATACTAAAACAAACAAATAAAAAAAAAACCTTAGCATTTGCTAAGGGAACTAAAAATCTTAGCTGCTGTTATTTTTGTTAGTTTTAAGAAATAGTTACATGCAAATAAGGTTTTATACAAGTAAACATTCTTGATGAACCTTGGTAATTTGATGAAATGAAATGTTGACTTTAAAAAACAAAATGCAGATAAGAGAGTTCTTAAAAACAAACAAAAAACACTAGGAGGTAAGCAATGTCCTATCTATGCCATATGCAGGACTCAACAGTACTAATAGCATGAAGCTCAAAGAAAAACTACAATTTCTGCCCTCGAAAAGCTGTCATACTAATAAGGAGAAAAGGCAAACACTGACAGTGCCATAGGCACATGTGTGAGACCAGATATTGTGCATCTGTGTTTCTTTCTGCCCACTTTCTGCCCATGATTCCCTAAATGGCTGCAGCTCCATTACTGCTGTCTCTAATCTAATTTCTCCAATGTCCCTGGTCTGTTCTGTAAAGCCCCATGGTCTGTATGTGGGACCAGCTATTGGTGAATTCCTATACTGGTGTTCTTTCACTTAATTGCTTCTTTGTTTATGCTTAGATTTCTTTTTAGCATCTCAAAGGGAAGTTAAGAAACAGCAATTAACATTAATAACCAATATAATTTTAAAAGACACAACTTACCACCTTGCCAGGCACAACGCAAACAACCCTTAAGGCAGCAGCCATAAGCTAAATAATTCATGTGGCTGAAAAGAGAGATACCAATACAAGAGCAATCTCCTTACTTGTGGCTTAGTGAAAGCCATTAACCAAGCCACCATCCATTAGCCACAAGAAATACAAATCTAAAGTCAATAGAGCTAGACAGACTCCTGAACAGAAGTAGTTTTGGAAAGGTGAAAAGAACTTAAAGAACTGATTAGAGCATAGTGAGACAATGCGTAACATACTTCCACAAATGAACCATGCTCCGCAGATATTTTATAAAAATCCATGGTTTGCAACTGAGGACACATTAACTTTCTTAATAAGTAATAATACCAAATGGTAAGGAGAGCACAAGTTTGACATTTCTAGTCAGATTGTGTGAGTTTGAACTCTAGCTTTATTCCTTTTAGCTTACTAACCTTACCTTGTATAACTGCTCTAAGCTTCAGTGCCCTAATCCAGTGGTCGGAAAACTGTGACTCGCGAGCCACATGCGGCTCTTTGGCCCCTTGAGAGTTCTACCGCTACTTCTTCAAAATAGACTCACCCAGGCCAAAAAACGACTTATGTGCATGGGCCACAAAGTTTCAATCACAATGTACATGTGTGGTATTTTGTGGAAGAGCCAGACTCAAGGGGCCAAAGAGCCCCAAGATGGCGGCATAGGTAAACACCTATACTGCTGCCTTGCACAACAATTTCAAACTGCAACTGGAAGACAGAGCAGACATCGTCCGGAACCACTAGAAAGCTGGCTCAGTGGAAACTCTACAACTAGAAGGAAAGAGAAAAGGACACTGAGACTCAGAGTAGCTGTGAAGGACAGAGGTGCAGAGACCTGCCTGCACAGAAAGGGCGGGCAGCTGAATACGCAGAATATGCAGCTGGTTTACTCGTGGCGGGAGGAGAGGGCGGGCAGCAAGCATGCAGCTAGCTTTCTTGTTCAGGAGGGAAACAAAACCTCCCAACTCCACTGAAATCCAGTTCCAGGTGAGACTTTGGATACCCACTCATTTGGGAAGAAACGGAACTATCTGGCAGTGGGCGAAACTTGAGACCAGACTTCTCTCAGAGGTACATGCAGCCATTGTCGCAGAACACTGAGATACAGGGGCCTCTTAGGGCAGAGCTGACGGATAACCAAGGCTGTCTGCTACACCCTGAGACTCCACCCCATCCAAGTTGAGCACAGATGCTCTCCCCGTGGAGACACAACTGATCATCACAGCCAATTGGCCTGGAGGCCAACTCCCCCCTGTGACACCAACAATAATCTAGGCTTAATTACAACAAGAATGCACACACAGTCCATAAAAGGGTGCAGCAAGAGTGTCCACTTTAGGTAACTGGGGAGGCTGAGCCAGTGGACCCTAGCACACAAAGCCACTCCATCAACTCAGGGAAGCAACTAAAATGTAGAGACATAGAGGCAGCTCAGAAATGAAGGAAATGGAGGAAAGCAAACGAATGGATATAGAGTTCAAAACCACAGTTATAAGGTTACTCAAGAATTTCCTATAAAAGGCCAATAAATTTAATGAGACCCTTAAGGATATGAAAATGGATCAACTAGAAATTAAGCATACAGTGATTGAAATAAAAAATATTATATAGGGACCTAAAAGCAGACCAGAGGATCACAAGAATCAAGTCAAAGATTTGGAATACAAAGAAGCAAAAAACACTCAACCAGAAAAGAAAAAAGAATCCAAAAATTTGAAGATAGTGTAAGGAGCCTCTGGGACAACTTCAAGTGTACCAATATCCGAATTATGGGGGTCTCAGAAGAAGAGAGAGCAAGATACTGAAAACCTATTTGAAGAAATAATGACTGAAAACTTCCCCCACCTGGTGAAAGAAATAGACTTACAAGTACAGGAACTGCACAGAACCCCAAACAAGAGGAATCCAAAGAGGACCACACCAAGACATATCATAATTAAAATGCCAAGGGCAAAAGACAAAGAGAGAATATTAAAAGCAGCAAGAGAAAAACAGTTACCTACCTACAAGAGAGCACCCATATGATTGTCAGCTGATTTCTCAACAGAAACTACGCAGGCCAGATGGGAATGGCAAGAAATATTCAAAGTAATGAATAGAAAGAACCTACAACCAAGATTACTCTACCCAGCAAAGTCAGAATGGAAGGTCAAATAAAGAGCTTCACAGAACAAAAAAAAGCTAAAGGAATTCATCACCACCAAACCAGTATTATATGAAATGCTGAAAGGTATTCTTTAAGAAGAGCAAGAAGAAGAAAAAAGTAAATATAAAAATTATAAACAACAAATAAATATCTATCAACAAGTGAATCTAAAAACCAAGGGAATAAAAAATCTGATGAACAGTAGTAACTGGTAAATATAATAGAATCAGGGGCATAGAAAGGAAGTGGACTGACAATTCTTGAGGGAAAAGGGGAGTGTGGGGTGTGGGAAGAGACTGGACAAAAAGTGTACACCTTTGGATGAGGACAGTGGAGGGGAGGTAAGGGCAGAGGGTGGGATAAGAACCTGGTGGAGGGGATCTATAGGGGGGAAAAAAGAGGAACAATTGTAATAATCTGAACAATAAAGATATATTTAAAAAAATAAAATAAAAGACTTGGTGTAAAATAGAAAAGAATACTTAAGGAAAAGGAAGCTTGATCATATGATCAAGTATATGACTTCTTTGTCAATTCTGAAGAAAAACTTTAAAACAGATTAAAGAAAAGTTACAGACTTGTATGCATGCATATAAGCATAACCAATGGAGGCAAGACACTGGGGGTAAGGGCATGTATGGGAGTGGGGGGGGCAATGGAGGGGAAATGGACACATGTAATACCTTAATCAATAAAAAAATGAAAAAAAGATTACATAGATTCATTAATTCAACAAACATTTCTTGAGCACCTACTATGCATTAAGCAATCTGTTAGGTACCAGAAACAATAATAAATGCTAATAAAAGAATATGTGTAAGATACTGTAATGGGTACAGAGCACAGGGATGGGAAGAATTCATTCTGTCCCAGGTATGTCAGGGAGGGAAGATCCAGGACAGCTCCGAAGCAGAAATAACATCTGAGTTGGAAAGATAGGCAACTCCAGAAAGTAGGAGCAAGTGCCTGGAACTATCTGGAAGCCTGTGCATAATCCAGTGTGATCAGGGACTAGGGCAGCGTTTTTCAACTGCTGTTCCGCGGCACATTAGTGTGCCGCGAGATGTTGCCTGGTGTGCCGTAGGTGCAGACAAGACAAGAATTTTATAATTTTTCACTATTTTGTTTACTTAATATTTCATAATAAAGTAATTATAAAAGACTTTCTTTGTGTTTATTTGATTCCTATTCAAGAGAAGTACTTTATATATAGTCAATATAGGCACAGAGTTAAATTTTTTAACATTTTCTAATGGTGGTGTGCCTCGTGATTTTTTTCATGAAACAAGTGTGCCTTTGCCCAAAAAAGGTTGAAAAACACTGGACTAGGGTATTAAGGGAGAGAAGTAGTCACAGAAAGGAGGCTGCAAAGGTAGGTCTAAGAAAACTTATGAGGAAATTTCAACATTCCCTAGGCTTTAGAGAGAGGTAACCAGATATGGCAAGACTGATGTTTTGGAAAGCACCCTTGTGGTAAAGAAATGTAAGGGAAGTAACTACTTTAAAAGTCAGAATGATAGTTTATTTGGAAAGGAGGGAGGGTTTATGATTTGAACAGGGCACCTGGAGGAACTTCTGGTATGGTTGACAATGTTATACTTTTTATTGGATGAATATTTTAAGTGTGTTTGCCTTGTAATACTGTATTAAGCTACACATTTGATTGTTCATTTTTTAAAATCCTTATGTCATTTTATACTTTTTAAAAAGCTTAAAAAGAAAAAAAATCGCACTCTCTTGTTTCACTATGTAGTCATAAGGGGGAAGAGAGGGAACTAGAACATTATTGCCTCTAGATGCAAGCTGAAGAGGTCCAGCCCCAGGGCAAGAGCAGTGGCAGTGAGAAAGAAATAAAGACATTTTAGAAACATCTTGGGAGTTGACTGTCAGAGGCATAGAGGAGAAGGCACAGAGAGTGAGTTCAGATTTGAACATACTACTGAGTATGAACATAGTATTGAGTATGAGATACCTTTGGGACTTCAAATACTACTCCTTCCCTTTTCATGTATGGCTTTCATATGCCTTCTATACATCTATCAATAGTAATATTCTATTTCCTATCAGCCGTAATTCAATTCATGTTTTTGGCTTTCAAATAGAGAAGCGAGACAGAAGTAGCTCTTGATTTAATGGCAAGACTTGGGGGGGCAAGGGAGGGAGAGGAAAATGGTTAAAAGACATATGTAAACACATGTAAAAGAGAAGCTCTTTGGTGAAATTAAAGACTGCTAGTAGTGAAAGACAGAAGTAAATGAATAGTCTCTCAAGTGAATAATTCCATTAAAATGTAAGAAATGACATGGAAGGCAAGAACAGTTTTGTCAAAGAGTTTCCCAATCTGACAAACTGAAACATCAAGGGAGGGCAGTGCATCATGCACCCTTCTTATTTTCACATGTCTTGCTTAAGTTAGGCATTGCAAGCTAAAGAAGAATTATAATATAAATTTGAAGGTGAAAGAGATGGATCAATGAGAAAGAAAAACTATGCCACAGCAGGTCCGAGGAGGAAATGGGTATCAGTAATTATGTATGTCAGAATAATTACACAATGAGCCATACCAGCCCATGTCCCTAGAATCACATTCTAGTTTATCACCGAACAGATACCAAATGCATGAAGATCCAACTTTGATAATACTTATCTAGAAATAATAATAATACCCCTGTTTACCTCAGACCCTTATTTCTACTGCATAACAATAATAAAACGTAGTTACCATTTATTGAACAAATACTTTATGCCAGGTGCAGTCTAAGCCCTTAGTAAGCATTACCTGGTTGAATCCTTACAGCAAACCGCTGATACATTTTTTTCAGTCCCACATTACAAATGAAGAAACTTTCATCGCTTCCAGTGGTAACTGGAGAAACAAAACATGAAGAAGACTGTATAGGACAGATTTGGGCCTGAGCATAAAAGAAGAGTCTGCCTCGTACAAGGCCCAACCCATCACCAGGGTATAACATTACATAGAAATCAGTGGCTAAATCTCCAGTTGCTGTAAGAGGTGATTTTGTGTTATCCTCAGTGTGTCTATCTCATCTAAAACATGTGGCAGTGGTTGGCAGTGATTTGGGATCCTGGCCAGCTCTCTGTGTATTTCCATAAAAACATGACCAACCTCTGGCAGAGTCAGCAAATGTCAAGATGAATGGGCCTCCATTAATTCATACATTATAAACTAGATTGTCGAAATAGGTCAAATTCCATTACAGAATTACAATTCAGCTTCATTTAATACTGTACACACATGAGCCATTAGCTGGAACTTTGACATCTCTCTGCTGTATGGAAATTTCTATTCTGGTAGTAGTTGTATGAGATTTTATCTTTATCACTTTTCCTGGCAGCAGTAAAATTCCATTTTTATGAACTCTGTTTCCTCTCAGGAAAGAAGTCTCTCAGGAAATACTCAAAACATTTTTTTTCTCAACAAAGTTCTCAAATTTGAATCATTTTTCAACAGCCAGGAAGACACTCCTTCCCTCCCTGTTTTCCATCATAGTACTTTCCCTAAAATGACAGGTTTTGGGCAAGACATACTTGGGGTGTGGGGGAAGACAGTACTTTCTTCATTCGTCCTCCTCTATGGCTTTGCTTAAGCAGTTCATTCCGCCTCAACTATTTTCTCTTTACTATCTGCTTGTCCATGTCCTACCAACTCATTCACTCAAGCAACAAATATTTCCTGAGCATCTACTAGTTTTTCAGTCATGTGATAGTTAGTGGGGGTTCAAGTAAGTGTATTAGAAATTAATCAGACAGGGATTAGAGGATGATCATTGTAGGCAGTGAGACCATACTGAGAATTTCCTTCAAGGAAAAATTTTCCAAAAGAGGGCACATTTAAAGCTGGAATTTAAAGGACAAGTAGGAGGAAATAAACAACAGAGAAAGGGCATGTATGAAGGCTTAGAAGAAAGCCAAGTATTAGCACAACTGAGCTGCTGCCTCAGAAACGTTTATACTGAAGCCACACTTCCAATGGACTATAACTACCTGATCGATGCCTAAGTATGTCAGGACAGGACTGCTGACTTTGGACTCCCCAAAGGCTTTTCAAAACCTCCTTCAACTGCTTCGCAGCCTAGAAACCTTCATAAGCTCCTACTCTCTCTCCTCTTCACTAGGGGTCAGACTTGCATCATGGACAAATGGTACACCTAACCTTCTGATCTCCCTCCCCACACAGCAGTTTCCCTTAATAAAATTCTTGCCAGTTTAATCCTAAATTTGTTTCTCGGAGGACCCAGACTAATACAGAATTCTAGACAGAGGACCCAGCATGAGTAAACACCCAGAGACATGAAAAATCATGAGGTTATATGAGCACTCCAAGGAGTTGTATATGCCCAGAGCTTCTGGGGAGATGTGGATACAGAGGGAGAGAGAGCTGGGCCAATCAGAGAAGTCTTGTATGCTTGATTAAGATATTGGATTTGGTCCTCTGAGAAACAGTGTACCACCAGAAATATTTAAGTAGGAAAGGGCATGTGTTTATCAAAACATTGTTCTGCTTGGAGAATTGACCGTGGACTGGAAGAAGTAGAAAATTGAAACATCTGTATGTATGCTTACATCTTGTCTGTTAGCTTGCGAGGTCCTAAAAAGTAGCATCATATTTTCTGTTTGTTTCATTTTAATCTCTATGTACCTATAATGCTTAGAATAGTGTTTAATACAAACCAGCTACTCAAGTGGCCCTACCATATCTACCATGCTGGGCCTCAAACTCACTGCCCAACATTTTAATTTAAACCACCCAAAAATTTGGGCAACAGCATTTGTACATTCTTTCTGGTTCAAATGCTGGTCCTGTATAGCCAATCTAGAAAAGTTAAGTTCCAGTTAGGAAGGATAGAAGTTATTCCCAAAACTAGTTATTTCATAAACTTTTTAAAGTTGGACATTTAATCACAATTGTTGATACTAATTGTGGGGACAAAGGTGGTCATTACACATTTAGTTTTTGAATGTGTAGAAGGTCACTAAAATTTAGAGAGCCAGATAAGGCTCAAGTCCCAGAAGTTTTATGCACAGAACATGGGACAAAAATCAGAACTGCATTCTAGATATTGGTGCAATATCCAATGGTGATCTTTGGAAAAACATATCCCTAAGGTCTATCTATTTTTTTTTCCATTATGAAGTAGAAATAAAACCTACTCAAATTTATGAAATGAGATGTGGTCCATTTGCTCTGAAAACAGTAAAATGTAAAATACTGTGTTGTCACTTAAAATTTTGTTAAGGGGGTAAAACTCAAGCAAAAAAGTATGAAATTTATTCAAAAAATTAAAAATGGAACTTCTTTTTGACTCAGTGATCCCACTTGTAAAATATATCCTAAGAATCCTGAAACACCAATCAGAAAGAAAATGTGAACCCCTATGTTCATAGCAGTGTTATTTACAATAGCTAAGATCTGGAAACAGTAAAGTACTCATTAGTAGATGAGTGCATAAAAAAAGCTATAGTATATATACACAATGGAATACTATGCAGTCATAAAAAGAGGGATCTCTTACCCTTGGAAAAAGCATGGAGAGACCTAGAGAGTATTATGCTAAGTAAAATAAGCCAGTTAGAGAAAGACAAATATCACATGATCTTACTTATATGTGGAATCTGGTGAACAAAATTAACTGATGAACAAAATAGGTTCAGAGGCATGGATGCATAGAACAGAATGACAGATCTCAGAGGGGAAAGAGGTGGGGGGAATGAAGAGATATTAACCAGAAAACTTATATACATAGAGAGGCCCAAATTTGTGCACCGGTGGGGTCTCTCGGTCTTGCCTGTGCCCTCTCGCAATCTGGGACCCCTTGAGGGATGTAGGAGAGCTGGTTTACCTATGCTGCCATCTTGGTTTCTCTCCCAAGAAGAATGTATATTCTGTGGCTTTCGGGTGAAATGTTCTGAAGATGCCAATTAATTCCATCTGATCTAGTGTGTCATTTGGGATTAATATTTGTTTGCTAATTTTTTGTTTAGAGGATTAGTCCAATGGTGTTAGTGAGGTATTAAAGTCTCCTACTATGACTATATATCTCTTTTGATATCCAGAAGTTTGTTTTATGTATTTGAGTGCTCCGGTGTTGGGTGCGTATATGTTTACCAGAGTTATATCTTCTTGTTGGATTGCTCCCTTTATTATTATGAAGTGGCCTTCATTATCCTTTTTATGTCCTTTACTTTGAGATCTAATTTGTCAGATATAACTATTGTTACCCCAGCTTATTTTTTTTTTTTCATTTCAATTCACCTGAAATACCTTTTCCATCCATTCCCATCAGTTTCTGTGAGTCTTTTTTTCTGAGGTGAGTTTCCTGTAGACAGCAGATATATGGGTCATGTTTTCTTATCCACTCAGCTACCCTATGTCTTTTGATTGGGGCATATAATCAATTTACATTTAAAGTTATTATTGATAGGTACTTGTTTGTCTTCATTTTTATTCTTTGCCCAGTATTCCTTCTTAGCTTCCTATTTCTTGTTTATACAGCAGACCCTTTAGCATTTCTGGCATTGCTGGTTTGGTGGTGATAAACTCCTTTCGTCCTTTTTGTCTGTGAAGCTCCTGATTTCACCCTCAATTTTGATTGATAGCCTTGCTGGATACAGTATTCTGGGATTCAGACCAGCAGGGGAGGTCAGTTAGGAGCGATCGGGCTGGCAAGGGAGCAGTTAGGCGTCAATCAGGCTGGCAAGGGAGTGGTTAGGAGGTAATAAGGCTGGCAGGAAGAATCAGTTAGGGGCGATCAGGCAAGCAGGCAGTTGAGTGGTTGGGAGCCAGTAGTCCTGGATTGTGAGAGGGATCCCAGATTGGAGAGGGTGCAGGCTGGGCTGAAGGACACACCCCTTCCTGCACAAATTTTGTGCACCGACCCTCTAGTTTAATTATAATGTGCCTTCGCATCGGTCTTTTGGGGTTCATTTTGTTTGGGACTTTGTCAGCTTCTTGGACTTGTGTGAGTTTTCTCTTCCCTATATCAGGGAAGTTTTCTATAATTTTTTCAAACAGGTTTTCTAGTCCTTGTTCAGTTTCTGCTCCTTCTGGCACCCCTATCATGTGGATGTTGTTTCGTTTCATGTTGTCTGAAAGTTCCCTTAGGCTCTCCTCTTGTTTTTTAAGCTATTTTTCTAGATGCTGCTGCTCTGCGTGAGTTATTTTTTCCTACCTTGTTTTCTAGCTCACTGATGTGGGCCCTCCGCTTCTTCTAATCTACTGTTGATGCTTTCTATTGAGTTCTTTATTGCAGTGATGTCATTTTTCATTTCTTCTTGGTTCTTCTTCATTTCCTCTTGGTTCGTATACATGTTGAATTTGTCTTCCAATCTTTTCAACAACCTTATGACCATTTCTCAGACATTTCACTTGCCTCCATTTAATTTACCTCCTTTTCGGGTGATTACTCCTTGTCTTTTGTATGCGGGTTGTTTCTTTGTCTCCCCATGATCTCTCCTCTCTGGGTGTCTGGTTATGTAGCTCTCTCTCTCCTGCGTTGACTTAAAAGCACAAAATACAACACAACAAGGCACAATGCACAAGGCACTTGATACAATTGTATTCACAATACTAATAACCCCAAATAAAGGTGACCACCAGAGAAAAAAGAATTAGTGGATAAAAAAAAAGAGTGCAAAAATGATATTGAGAAAAGGAAAAAAGGAGAAATGAAAGAGAATAAAAACAAAGGAAAACTATTTATATGGGGTGAAAACACCAATAGAACAACTAAACTAAAAAAATGCAAACAACTAACACAAAAATATGAATACAACTATAAAGAACTAATAATAAGCAAGGAGAGAAAAATAGAAGCAAGTGTTCTGACTTATAAGAGAAGGTAAGAAGTATTTTCATTGTGTGTGATTTCTTTTTCTTAGAGTTTTGAAGAGACACAGTAAAAGTTTATCTTTGCAACAGATGCTGCAAGAGAAGGTAAAGAGTTGTCCAAATCGCCCCCTGGAGGGCCTTTCTCCATGTTTGGCAAGCTATCCAGTGATAGTTACAGGCAGGTGTCTAGTAGTGGATAAGCCGGTGTGCATGGTCCTGGGTTTGCAGTGAGCTATGGTTAAAACAGTGATAGGACTCAATTAAGTAGCATTCATTCTCAAAACCTCAAGGGAGACCTAAACTGAAAAACAGACTACAAAAAACTTGTCTTCATTCATCCAACAAATATTTACTGACTGCCCATTTTGGGCCAGGCTCTGTGTTAAGACTGAAGACAGAGATAACCTGGATTAGAGAAGCTTACAATCATCTGGTGGGCAGGGATGGGGATATATATGGTCTAATAACTGGAAACAGGCCAGAGTGCACATTAATGGAAAAGGAAAGCTACAGCTGTGATTTATTCCTCCTTGTATGCTAGTTACCATTAGGCTCTCAGCACCCCAGAGTTTATCCAGAAGACAAGAGAGGCAGACATTCCAGGCAGGAAGAGCATAAGCAGGACATAGCCAGGAAACTACAGAAGTTCTGTAGCACTGACAACCTGATGGGAAAATGAGACTGAAGGATGAACCAGAAAGGATAAAGGCTTTACAAGTTGTGCCAAAGAATTAGATGTCAGTTTGTGATAGACAATGGAAAGACTATTAACAGGATAGTAACAAACCAAGATTTGCATTTAGAAAGATGAATCCAAGGACAAGTCAAGGACAGGGGCACAAAAGATGTGGGGAGTTTCCTCTCTCTCTCTTTGGGTAGTTGAAAAGCTGATAGAATACCAGAAAAGTTGTGGTTTACTATAGAGCCCCTCCATGAACCAAACCCTGAGTCACACAGAAATGACCCATTGTAGCCCTGGCCAGTCGGGCTTAGTGGTTGGCCTGCAGACTGAAGAATCATGGGTTCAACTGCAGTCAGGGGCACATACCTTAGTTGTGGGCTCGATTGATCAACGGCCCCCACTCAAGGCATGTATGGGAGGCAACCTATGAATGTGTTTCACTTGCATTGATGTTTCTCTCTCTGTCTTCCCCCCTCCCTTCCACTCTCTGAAAATCAATAGGAAAAATATCCTCAGGTGAGGATTAATCAAAGAAATAAAAGAAGAAATGGCCCATTCTTTGCCCATTATATGTCTCTAGCTAGCAATGGTGATTATTTTTCTCTCCATTCCCTCCACCAAAGTAGCAGCTCCCTAAGGACACATAAACTTTCATTAATATCCTAGTGCCTTGCTAACAGCAGTAACTGTGTTGATGGAGTGAACAAATACATAAATTAATGAATTGATAATTTGGGCCCCAGAAACCAATTGAGAACTATTGCAAAATGTGATGGATGGGTTCTTTGTGAAGTTGGTAAGCTACCCATCACATTGAAAGTACAACTGAATACTTTGGAAGGCTTTTCCAATGTTAAGAATTTATGATTCTAGTCCACGTCCTTCAGAAAGTAACAAGTGGCTAAAAATGAGATATATGATTTATTCTAAAGAAAAACAAAAATTGGTCTAATAAAAATGTTAACAGGTGAGTTTATAATATCAGGAAATAATGAACTAATAAGTCAACTAAAAGCTATTATAATAGTACATTTTTTAAATAAAGACACCCAAGAAAGGAAACTGTGATTATCATAATTAAGTTTCTGAGGGCAATCAGGCTCTGTAGTCTACACTGACCCTTATGTACTGCAGAGAGGGAATGTCAGGTGCTTGGAGGTGGGCCCAGAGGCAAGGTCTAGAAGGAATTTCATGAAGGCAAGAGTGCATAATTGAAAAAGGAGAGTGGGCAGTAATAGGCAATGGTCTGGCAGGTGAACAGTGAGCATCAGGATACTCAGCATGGAGAAAGCAGACAGAACACAACGGCAGGGAAATCAGATAAAAAGCAGTTAGTCAGTGAATATCAACAACAGGCATAAAAGTCCCAACCACAGGCATGCATCTAGGCAGAGCTCAAGTTCCTGAGAAGCCTGGCTAAAAGAAACCATATTCCTATCCTAGGACACCAACTACTGATTGCAGACAAGGTCTTCAGAGGGTCAAAACAGAACAGGGCCCATTTCTGGCATGGAAATACCGGGCCATACTTTTTTGTTTGATTTTTAATAAATTTTATTGATTTTTAGGGAAAGAGGAAAGGAGAGGGGGAGAGAGAAACATCAATGTGAGAGAGAAACACAGATTGGCTACCTCCTGCTCATCCCCTACCAAGGATTGAGAGAGCAATGTGGGCATATGCCCGGACCAGGAATTGAACTGGCAACCTTTTCAACTCACTGTTCACCTGCTTAGACCTCTGCCTATTGCTTGCCAACCATAACTGAGACACACTGGACAAGGCAAGGCCATTGTTAATCACAAAGAACTACATAATAGCAGCCTTACAAAAACCTAAGCACAGAGTCAGAATGAGACTAGCACACTTGTTGTTCTGTTGAGTTAGTTGCCTGAGGTACCTGAAATTCTCTCTAACTCAGGACAGGTGAAAGCCCAAAGCTTAATTCAGAGGTGACCCCAAATCTGTCCACTAGATTGCTCTGAAGACACGAATGCCAGCAGGCCCCCATAGCCCTCCAAACATCAGACAGTATGAGGAAGGCCATATGCAGAAAAGAGTTAGGAGAGAGTCTGTCACATGAAAAACCAGGGAAGAGGAATATTGTATTCAGTAAATAGACATTTCTTCTCTGTTCACTTTCTCCACCATTTCCCTAATCCAGAATACATATATTTTTTTAAAAAAAATCAATCCTCGCCTGAGAATATTTTTTTGCATTTATTTTTAGAGAGAGTGGAGTGGAGGGAGAGGGGAGAGAAAGAGAAGACAGAAACATTGATATGAGAGAGACACATTGATTGATTGCCTCCTGCATGCTCCAATTTCAGCCAGGGATCAAACCAACCCTTCAGTGCCTGGGTGACATTCTAAACATTGAGAACACCAGCCAGGGCCAGAATGCATATCTTTGAACAGTGCTATGAACTATAGGTATTACTTAAAAATCTACTTATTTTAATATTTGTGGCTATATCTAGAAAAAAATAATAATTTTTGTATCAGTTCCTTGGTCAAGAATCATGCCCACAACTATATATAAAACTTGTTGTGGGAAGATCACATTCCCATTACATTATTTCCTAATGTAACATACCATGATCACAATGTGTAACCTTTCCAATTTTGAACCACAGATTTAGAAGGTCTTGAAGGGTTTAAGCAATATTCTGACCTACCCACTCTCACTGTACAGATGAAAATCTGAGAACCACTGAGAAAAGTTACATAAAAAAAGTACACTAGTGGCAAAGCCAACAATAAAACCCAGATGTTTCTGTTCCTTCCATGTTTGCAGTGTAACCAAATCTGGTAGGTATGCATGTCATTAGGAAGCAAAATTCAGTTAAATCTATTCACACTTAATTTTATTTTATTTTATTTTATTTTATTAAATAAATCTTTATTGTTCATATTATTAGAAATGTTCCTCATTCCCCCCCCCTCCATTGCTCGCCTCCACCAAGTTCCCACCCCACCCTCTGCCCTTTCCCCACCCCCATTGTCCTCATCCATGGGTGCACAGTTTATGTTCAGTCTCTTCCCACACCCCCCTCTCCCCTTTTCCCCGAGAATTGTCAGTTCACTCCCCTTCCATACATCTGATTCTATTATATTCACCAGTTAATATTATTCATCAGATTTTTTTTAATTCCCTTGTTTTTTAGATTCACTTGTTGATAGTTACGTATTTGTTGTTCATAGTTTTTATCTTTATTTACTTTATCTTCTGAAAGAACCCCCTTCAGCAATTCATATAATTCTGGTTTGGTGGTGGTGAACTCCTTTAGCTTTTTTTTTATTAGTGAAGCTCTTTATCTGGCCTTCGATTCTGAGTGATAGCTTTGCTGGGTAGATTATTTTTGGCTATAGGTTCTTGCTATTCATCACCTTGAATATTTCTTTCCATTCTCGTCTGGCCTGCATGGTTTCTGTTGAGAAATCAGCTGACAGTCATATGGGTGCTCCTTTATAGGTAACTACCTGCTTTTCTCTTGCTGCTTTTAATAGTCTCTCTTTGTCTTTTGCTCTTGGAATTTAAATTATGATTTGTCTTGGTGTGGTCTTCTTTGGATTCCTTTTGTTTGGAGTTCTGTGTGCTTCCTGGACTTGTAAGTCTAATTCTTTCAAGAGGTGGGGGAAGTTTTCTGTCACTATTTCTTCCAGTATGTTTTCGATATTTTGCTCTCTCTCTTCTTCTGGGAACCCCATAATTCTGATGTTGGTTCCCTTAAAGTTGTCCCAGAGGTTTCTTACATTATCTTCAACTTTCTGGATTCTCTTGTCTTCTTGCTTCTGCGGAGGAGTGTCTTCTGGCTCTTTATGTTCCAAATTTTAACTTGATTCTTGCAAACTTCCATTCTGTTTTTAGGACTCTGTATAATTTTTTTTTTCAGACAATGTATTCTTTATTTCTAGTTGATCCCTTTTCATATCCTCACAGGTCTCATTTATTTTATCGGCCTTTTCTAGGAAATTATTGAAAAACCTTATAACCATGTTTTTGAACTCTATATCCAGTCGCTTCTTGTCCTCCATTTCTTTCATTAGTGATCTGTTTCCTTATCTCGGCATTTTCACAGCTTCCCTGAGTTGGTAGGGTGGCTTTGTGTGCTAAGGTGTCCTATATGGTTCAGTCAGTCAGCCTCCCAGTTACCTGAGGTGGACAGTCTTGGTGTAGCCCTTTGTGGGCTGTGTGTGCAGTCTTGTTGTTAAGCCTTGCTTGTTGTTGGTATCACTGGGAAGCGCTGATCTCCAAGCCAATTGGCTATGAGGATCAGGAGTGTCTCAGCTAGGAGGGTTTCTGTATTCTGCTTGAATGGGGCGGAGTCTCAGGGTGGCACAGCCAAGCTTTGTTGAATCCTGCACAATTGGTTGCAGGCCTGCACACCTCTTTGGTATAGGTACAGACAACTTTTAGATTCCTGTCTGTCACTCCCTAGGAGAGTCCGATTCACTACGAACGAGAAAGCTAGCCACTGGAAAGGCTTCTGTGCTCTGCTTGGATGGGGCGTAGTCTCGGGTGGTGCAGACAAGCTTTATTCAGCCCCTCCCTACGAGGGTCTGGTTTCTGAGTCCAGCAGTAATGGCCACTGGCTTCACACACCTCTGAGAAATCTCTGCCCAGTGCCTGAGAGTCTGGCCTCTCCCTGTCTGGGGCCGTCTATCAGAGCAATAGGGTGGTTCTGTTTTCCTCCCGAACAAAAAAGCTAGCAGCGCATTAGCTGTCTGCCCTCTCCGCACGCAGGGAGTAAGCCAGTAGCGAACTCAGCCCTCCCTCTCTGCACTCCGCAAGCAAGCTGGCAGCAATCTCTGTGGTCGCCTTTTCGTGCACACAGTTCTCTGTTCCTTCACAATTCCTGAGGTTCAGCGAGCCTTCTTTCTCCTTCCCAGATGGTAGAGCCTCCTCTCAGTCAGCCGTCTGGCGCTTCAGAGTGATGTTTCCCCTGTTTTTCAGTTCTAAATTCAAATTTGTTGTGGTAGGCTGCATTCGGGTGTCTACCCTATGCCGCCATCTTGGTTTCTCTCTCCACACTTAATTTTAAACCCTACCACTTGAGCTCACACACAGCACAACAGAAAAATCTCTCGATCTGCAAAGGTGTTCCTTCATACATGACAGAATGGAAATCCACTAGAAGTTACACAATATACATTATCCAACTCCAAAGCAATAGAAAGCCTTGAGCAACACCACCCTATATAATAAAAGAGTAATATGCAAATTGACTGAACCTCCGCCACACCTACAAGCCATGTCCACCAGCCAATCAGGAACAAATATGCAAATAAACCCAATCAAGATGGCTGCAGCCACAGAGAGCAGGAGGAAGGCTTGGATTTCCTCAGAAATGGAGGAAGCCAAGCTTTCCAACTGCCCTTGCTGGCCTAGGCCTCCACTCAATGCTACAAAGATTCAATTATAGAAGATAAATAAACCCCAACAGAAATGGCGGCAGCCACAGAATTGGAGGCAGCAGGAGGCTAGGGTTGACCCTGGCGATGGAGGAAGCCAAGCTTCTGCAGCCCTGGCTGGCTTAGTCCTCCACTCCAGACTACAAAGTTTCAATTATAGAAGATAAATAAATCCCAACAAAAATGACTGCCTCCACAGAGCAAGCAGAAGGCTTGGCTCTGCTCCAGGCTACAAAGTTTCAATTGTAGAAGATAAATAAATTCCAGATACCAGGGCCTCCTCTTGAGTCTCTAGGGGGTGTGGCCGGCCTGCAAACCACCACAGGACCCCTCGCCCCAAGAGAACCCCCACCCTGATCCGGGACACCCTTCAGGGCAAGCCAGTTGGCCCCCACCCATGCATCATACCTCTATTCTATCTAATAAAAGAGTAATATGCAGATTGACCATCACTCCAATATACAAGATGGCTGCCCCCATGTAGTCAAAGATCATGCCCCCATGTGGACACAAGATAGCCACCACAAGATGGCCAGCAAGAGAGGGCAGTTGGGAGGGACCAGGCCTGCAAGGGAGAGCAGTTGTGGGTGATCAAGCATGCAGGGGAGGGCAGTTAGGGGTGACCAGGTCAGCAGAGGAGGGAAGTTGGGGATGACTGGGCCTGCAAGGAAGGGCAGTTGGGGGAACCCAGGCCTGCAGGGGAGGGCAGTTAGTGGTGATCAGGCAGGCAGGGGAGGGCTGTTAGGGTTAACTAGGTCTGAAGGGAAGGGCACTTAGGGGCAAACAGGCTGGCAGGGGAGCAGATAGAGGGTGATCAGGCTGGCAGGGTAGTAGTTAAGGGGTGATCAGGCTGGAAAGCATAAGGGGTTAAGGGCAATCAGGAAAGCAGGCAGGCGAGCAGTTGGGAGCCAGCAGTCCTGGATTGTGAGAGGAATGTCCGACTGCCCTTGAGGGGTCCCAGATTGGAGAGGGTGCAGGCTGGGCTGAGGGACACCCCCTCCCTCCATGCATGAATTTCATGCACCGGGCCTCTAGCCTGATTATAAGATCTTGCTGCTGTGGAGAATTAATAAAATTCATCCTAGAGACCCATCTGCTGCGTGACAAGTTCATGTATTGATTTTGAAACTCCCGAACAAATTTTAACACAAGATGTACTGACTTCTTTGCTAGTTCTTTCTGATTTTCATCTGTTACTGTGACTAGCATTTGAGGGTATGTAGATAAATAAGCAGGAGGTTGTTTGATCCATAATATTTATGCAATCTTTTGTACTTATATAAAAGATGGGAGGATAAAAAGGGTCTTGTTCAGGAAAATACTTTTCACTATTACTTCTAAATATAAAATAAGTGAAACAGAAGGTGAGAAAGTTTAACTGGTAAATGATGAATAAGAGAGCTGCAATAACATTTGAAGAGTGTGATTTAAATTATTTAACAGTAGTCATCTGCAGTTAAATAGGTAATTATTTAAATTCTGTGAGCCTTTCCTTCTGGAACAATCTTTCTGAGAAGTGCTTTAAGTTTTGTTGGGTACCAAGGATATGAATTAAGGATGGGGTAGATAAAGAGTGGAACTGCTGGAGACAATGACCTATGGTGCTGAGCCTAGTCATCAGTCTTGAAGCAAGCACTATTATTTGCTTTAATTTTTACTCCCTCATCCCTTGCTATCTTTGAATCTGGGGAATTCTACGAATGAACCTTCTTTATAATACATGCTGTATATTATTTGGTTTGAAGAAGCCTTGAGTTTATATGAAGTAAAGCAATGTTCTTTTTCAAAGCTCTCAGTTCTTAAAATATCAGAACCTGAAAAAGTATATTCAGAGTTGTCATCCCTTCAGATCATAGCTCAGTCACTGCTATGAAATATTAAAAAGTTAAGAAGACAAGCAAATATTTAGGGCTGCATATATTCTGGCAAAAGAAACACAGCAGAGAGGCACAAACTTATTAACAACCATTTTAGCAAGTGAATACATGCCATTTTAAGCATGTCACCTTCATATACTTGTCTCCTAATTAAAATAACAGTTAAAAGGAGATACCAAAAATAATAATAACTAGAGGCCCAATGTACAAAGATTCATACAAGAATGGGCCTTCCTTCTCCTGGCTGCTGTCACTGCCTTTGCTCTGGCAGGAGCAGCCTTTCCACTCTGGCCTGGAGCCACCTTTCCACTCTAGCCTGGAGTGGCCTTTCTGCCTTCCCATGCTGCCCTGAGGCCTGGAGCAGCTGGGGTGGTGCGGAATGCCTGTCCCCAGCCGTTTGGAGCCTGTGTATGCAAATTAACCCACCATCTTTGTTGGGTTACTTTGAATACTCACTCCTGATTGACAGGTGGGTATAGTGAAGGTATGGTCAATTAGCATGTTACTCTTTTATTAGGTAGATTATAATGGAGAAGGTCTCAACTCAAGAAATATGTTATATGGAATTTCATATTTAAAAAACAATCTTGCCCTAGCTGGTTTGGCTCAGAAGATAGAGCGTTAGCCTGTGGACTGAAGGGTCCCAGGTTTGATACCAGTCAAGGGCACATGCCTAGGTTGTGGGCTAGGTCTCTGGTAGGGGGCGTGCAGGAGGCAGCCAATCAAGGACTCTCATCATTAATGTTTCTATCTCTCTATCCCTCTCCCTTCCTCTCCGAAAGCAATAAAAATATATTAAAAACAACAATCTATTGGGCTACACTTAATGACTTGTTTCCAAAGAGCACAGTATGGAAAGGAGGAAAAACATTAACTTTACAGTGGAAGAATCTGGTAAACACTAGCATAGACAGGTGATTAAGATCAATACCACAATAATTACATCATATTGACAATACACACTCTTGATATGGTGTGGTAAAAATGGCAATTCACTTCTCTGGCATTCCTCCTGAAAATCAATAGCCTCAAGCTAAATAATCATGAGAAAAGTAGACATATCCCAATTGAGGCACATTCTACAAAATACCTGACCAATATTTCTCAACACTGTCAACATCATCTAAACCAAGGAAAGTCTGAGAAACTGCCCAGCCAGCATGGCTCAGAGGTTGAGTATCAACCTATGAACTAGAAGGTCACAGTTTGATTCCTGTTCAGAGAATTAGACCAGATTACAGGCTCTATCCTCAAGTGTGGGGAGTGCAGTATCAATGATTCTCTCTCATCATTAATGTTTCTCTCTCTCCCTCTCCCTTCCACTCTGAAATCAACAAACATGTATTTAAAAAAAAAAAAAAAAGAAAAGAAACTGTCACAGCCAAGAGGAGTCTAAGGAGATAATAAAGTATCTTGAATAGGATTCTGAAACAGAGAAATTACATAATTGAAAAACAGAAGAAATCAGAAAAATCAGAATAAACTGTGGACTTTAATCATATACTGTATCAATATTGGTTCACTGATTCTGACAAATGTACATAAGAGTGTAAGATGTTAATCATATGGGAAACTGTGTGGGGGGTATATGAAAACCCTCTGTGCTACCTTTGGACATTTTTGTGGGAAGGCCTGGGGTAGGACGGGTGTGGGTGGAGAAAGGCAAAAGGGTGAAAATGGGGGACATCTGTCATACTGTGAACAACAAAAATACTCTGAAATAAGAGTTTTAAAGCATTTAAAATTTCTTATGTTTCACTTGTTTGGGCATATCTTATACACCGAAAGGTTGTATTCCTAGTTGAGGCACATGCTCAGATTGCAGGCTCAATCCCCAGTGGGGGCATGTAAGAGGCGTGCAGGAGACAGCCAATGTATGTTTCACTCTCACATGGATGATATTCTCTCTCTCTCTCTCTCTCTCTCTCTCTCTCTCTCTCTCTCTCTCTCTCTCTCTCTCTTTCTCTCTCTCTCTCTCCGTCCCTCCGTCCCTCCCTCCCTCCCTCCCTCCCTCCCTCCCTCCCTCCCCCCTCCCTCCCTTCCTCCCTCTCTCCCTTCCTCTCTTCCTCCCTCTCTCCCTCCCTGTCTCCCTCCCCCATTCCTTTCTCTGTAAAAATCAACTTTAAAGGTGTTTTTAGAAATTGTTTTTTGGATATCTCCCTTCTCCATTCAAACCAAGTATCAGAAAGAGACTCAGTGAGGCTTGGCCATGTGTTCTGTGAGCAAGAAACCTGCTATTAATTCCCTATGGATCACCTAATAGTCACCGGGAGGGAATGCCTTTATCAAAATAGTTCCATGAATCAAACATGGAGAAAATTTAAAATCAATGGCAAAATTGGGGATGAGTGACCTTTAACAATGCAGTCAATCCACCAGCAAAAACAGATTGATGGTGTAGCACAGCCCTGGAATCTAAACATAGAGAAGAACATGTGCAACTAAACCTTGGTAATGCTTCAAAACGCTTTTGATAGAAATCTGGAAACTACAACAATCAAGCTTTAGCAAAAAATAATTTTGACCATGTATAAAAATAATTTTAAGAATTTAAAAACAAAATGCTGCACTACTGGAATCATGGGCATTATCAGTTCTACAATAATTTCCTGGATTTGGATGGCAGAAGATAAAAGTTAGATTTAGAGGGGTAAAGGTTAAAAAAGTACTATGTAATTTTTAAAGTCCAGATCTGGGTTGACTAATCAAGTAGACCTTGTTTACATTTCAGTTGACATCTGATGATGTCTAATGATAAAAAGGGGGTGGAGTGGGAGACTGAAAAGTAGTTTATTACCAACTGTTGGTCAGAAACAATGTACTTGGTTTTGAAAGGTTTAAACTGGGTCAACCTTCAGTCAATATTTTTATAGAACATATCTGGAGGGTTTGTTACAAAATAGATAGCCAGGCCCCATCCCCAGAGTTGCTGATGCAATAGGTCTGTATCAGGGGCCAGACCAAATGATTTTGTGGGCCTTACTAGGCCTGCTGGCCAGACGTTCCCCACTCCTGATCTAAATTTTTCAGGTAAGGTCCTAGATTCAAGCATGTTAAAACCAACACTGTGCTAGGGCAGACCTCATAACAACTCAGAAGGACATTTCTTGCTCACAGACTTCATTCAGATCTTTATTCACATGGCAGCTATCCAGAGAAACCTTCCTTTCTTCCACCACCTGATACTTCGTAGGCTCCTTCGCTGCTTTATTTTCCCTTTATTACTCATCACTAGCATACACGATATTACAATTATTTATTTTGTTGTCTGTCTGTCTACTGGTTGTCTATCCAAACCTGGTCTTCCTTTCTTCCTGAGCAACTGGCTTTTCAGCTAGAGACTACATTTCCCTGTCTGCCTTGTGGCTAAGGAGAACCACATGACTAACATTTCTCCAGAGGTATGTGTGTAACACTGATGTGTGCAATACTGATATGTGAAAATTTCTGATCATTTTTCTAAAGAAGTTTGCCCTGTAACACATTTTCCTTCTAGCTGTCTGGAACTTGAAAACCAAATGCTGAGGAAGGCAGAATTGCCTCACTAGCCTGAGATCCTGAATGACCTCATGGACTAGAGAACTGGCTCCTTGCCTTAGGTTAGTATATGCCACAGAAACAAACATTTACCTTTTACTGGCCACTGTATTTTGGAACTCTTTGTAACATCAGTTTACCATTATCCAAACGACATCCTTCTGTATTAAAATATAAGATCCACCCAGCTGGCGTGGCTCAGTGGTTGAGCCAGGAGGCTATGAGCCTCCTATGAGCCAGGAGGCTATGGTTTGATTCCCAGTTGGGGCACATGCCCAGGTTTCCAGCTCAATCCCAAGTATGGGGTGTGCAGGAGGCAGCCAATCAATGATTCTCTTTTATCATTGATGTTTCTATCTCTCTCTCCCTCTCCTTTACTTGCTAAACTCAATTTAAAAAAAGCAATTAAACAATAAAATGTAAAGGTCCATGGAGACGGAAAAATTTCTCTGTTTTGCTCACCAGTGCATCCCTAGCAAGTAGAATAGTGCCTGAAACATGGTAGGATATCCAAAAAATCTTGTGAATTGATTAAGTGGGCAACTTCATGATCACCACCCTTCCACATCTCATAATCACCCTCATGGCTTTAAGAAGTTCAGATTAAGAGCTCCAAATTGCTCCCAAGACAGTGCCCCAAAATCCTATACCTCTTTCACTGCCAACTTCCCTCCTCTTCCTCCAGTGAATGTGCCCTTGAGCCTCATTGCCCTCCTTTTAGTTTTCCAGTGTGCCTGGCTCTTGTCCAACTCAGGTCCTTGAAACAATTTGGTTCCAATATCTACTCCCAACCCCTTTTGCAGACGTCCCTCATTCCTTCAGTTACCTGCTTAAGTGTCATTTACTCACATGGAACTTATTAGCTACCCTATCAAAAACAAACCCTAATTCTATTATCTGTTTCTCTTTATTTTTAACTTATAAAAATAAGTAATTGTACATTTGTTGCTTATTTTTCATTGTGAATTAGATTACAAGCTCTATAGGACACAAACCACTTCTATTTTTATTCACCACTCAGTCCACGTTGTGCTTGGCCTGTCATGAGAAGGCAATAAAGCAGTGAATAAATAAACTGCACCGAAGATGCTGAGTGTTTTTAAATATTTTGAGGTAGACATGAGTTAAAGTATACATAGCTCTCCATAAATGTAACCTTCAAATGTCCTTGACAACCAACCTGAGGATAATGTAAGTTTCTATTTATGGAGCTACATACATCAATGCCCATTCTGTCATGTCTTTACTTGTTTTCCTAGGATTATCATTCCTCCTTTCCACTATTAGTTTTTAGTTGCTAACAACAACTTCTTTCTTATTGCCAATTCTGTGACTACTGATGAAGTTAAATACCTTTGCATGTTTTGGAACCACTTACATTTCTTCTCTGAAGTACTAGTTCATGTCTTTATTTTCTATTCCGTTATTATTATTAATAACCAATATTATTAATAACCAATATTAATCCTTTATTGGTTATATATCTTTTCAGTCTGTGGCTCATCCTTTTACCTTTTTGGTGTCTTTTGATAAACAAGTTCTTAACTTTAATGTAGTTAACTTTTTAGTCTTCTTCTTTATGGTTGGTTCTTTTATGTGTCTTGTTTAAGCAATCCTTCCCTATGCCACAGCTGGAAAGCTAGTCTCCTTTGTCGTTTTTCTAAAGGTTTTAAAGTTTGGAAATTTATTTTTTGAGCCTCGTTTTTTAGGTCTATGAAATGCAGGGGTTAATAGGTGTTTTCTAACAATAATTTACTCTTTGACATTGTGACCTGAAAGTGCACTGAGGGTATGTGTGGATATTTTCAGATTCCAGTGTTTAGTAATGTCCCCCACTATGAAGTTTCAGATTCATTCCTACTTTACTTCTCTTTCTCTCATTTCCCCAGCCTCTTCCTTCCTGTTTTTATTTATTTTTATTTTTTTAGAAAAGTAATCAATCGGTTGAATTCTGTAACATAGATTTTCTGTGTTGAAGCAGAATTTTAAAATTGAAATTTGTATTGAGATCATTGCAGGTATGCATGCAGTTGTATGAAATAATAGAGATTCCCATGTACCCTTTACCCAGTTTCTCCCAATTGTAACATCTTGCAAAACTGTGGTATGTCACAACCAGGATATTGATATTAACAACATCCACTGATCTTATTCATAGTTCTTCTGTTATACTTGTACTCATTTGTGTTTGTGTTTAGTTGTGTGCAGTTTTATCTCATGTGTAGGTTTGTATATCCACAAGGATACAAAAAGAAACAGCAATTTTAAAAAACGGTGTTTTTAAAAGTCTGTGTCACTGAGTACCCTCAGTGTTCCAGAGTGTCCAGTTTGGCTGGTGCCCACACAGTTCGAGGGCCACCTCAGATTACATAATGCTGAAGTAAATTGATGAGCTGAAATCTTGACCTGAGAGATAATGGGAACTTTGGTTATTGGGTCTGAGGTTATGGGAAGCCAGTTGGCATGCACACAAACTATAATCATTTATTTGGAATTGTATATGCCCAGATGAACCTGCATTTGAGACATCTTGGTAAAAGCTGGAATCATTCAAAATCACAGAATTGGCAATAAGAAAGAAGTCAGACAATACCAAATGTATGAGTTTCCATTGCTTTGGTTAAAAAAAAATTACAAAGCAATGGAAACTCATACATTGCTAGTGTAAGTGTATATTGGTAAAATCACTTTTGGGGAACAATTCCACCTCCTCTTGTACTTTCCAATATCTGTCATTACATGTGTCTGTCTTCCTGAGTATAAATGTTTATACCTACACACACACACACACACACACACACACACACACAAATACACACGCACACGGGGGGAGAGCCCTTTTATAAATATACACCAAAAGACACATTTTCTGGTCATAATAGAAAACAAACTTGCAAGCAACTTAAAGATCCACCAACAGAATAAGCTCTGGTATATTCCCAAAGTGAAATATTAATCAGCAGTGACAATGAATAAATTATAGCTACATAAACCTTATCAAGAATCTTAGGGATATAATCCTATATAACAAAGAGGTATTTATATGCAGATTAACTCACACCTTCACAAGATGGCTGAACCCACAAGGGAGGAGTTCCCAAAACCAGCGAGGTCTGGGGGATGAGGCTGTGCTCCCTGCCTGGGCGGGGTGTGACAGGAGACCTCAGGCCATGCCCCCCAACCAGTGGGGCTAGACGGGGGACCTCAAGGCATGGCCCTTGCCCCAGCCCAGACTGGGGGACCTCAGACCGCACTCCTGGCACTGGTGCCAGGCTGGGGGATCTCAGGCCATGCCCCTTGCCCCAGCACCAGGCCAGGGTACTTCAGGTAGTGCCCCCTGCCCAGTGGGCCTTGACGGGTGACCTTAGGCTATGCCCCCCAACTGGCAGGGCTTGACAGGGGACCTCAAGGCATGCCCCCAGCCCCAGCCTGGGCCGGGGGACCTCAGCCCCCCCCCCCCCCCCGCCCCACCTGGCGGGGCTTGACAGGGGACCTTAGGCCACACCCCCTACCCCGGTGCTGGGCCAGGAGACCTGAGACTGCGCCCCCCGCCCAGCATGCACCCGGGGACTTGAGGCTGCGCCCTCTGCCTAGTGTGCACCTGGGGACCTGAGGCTGCACCCCCCCCCACCCAGTGCCAGGCCAGGGGACCTGAGGTTGCACCCCCTGCCCAGCGGGGCTTGATGGGGGTAGGGCTGGCCAGGTCTGGGTCTCACGCGATTTAAAGGCAGGGATTTGACCCTGGATCCTGCAACACACCCTATACTCTGACCGGAGGATGATTTTCATATACGTTTTACTAATTTTCTTTCATCTCTGACACTTCTATTATAAAGAGCAAATAGCAATATGAAAATATTTCCTCTAATTAATTCCCTTTTTATGTGCACAAATTTTGTGCACTGAGCCACTAGTATTGAATAAGAAAAAACAGTGTACTATCTCTAAAGCTCAAAATAAGAAAACTCATATATTACCTAGGTTTGTATACATGTGTTAAAATTATTTTTTAAAGCAATAGAATGACTCACAGAAATAAGATTAATGGTTACAGGGTGGGGGGGGAACAGGGGAATGAGACAGGAAGTAGTACATAGGTAGAGAGAATTATATTGATAATGGTTTAATTCTCAAGTTAGGTGCAAGGGTATGCATTTTATTATTAAGCATATATTTACACATATACTTCTATATGCACTTAATATCACATTTTTAAAAGAAAGGGATTTTCCTAAGGCTATACTTCTGATTAATGGAAGTACCATAACAGAGGAGTTTCCAGTTCCATTCCTCAAAACACTTTGATGATGCTAGATTTATATTAGGAACTGAAGAAGTATTTGTTGATACAACAGGAATCTCATGACTACTTAAATTATTAATTCCAAACATGGATTTTATAAATCCATTAATATGTCTTCTGATATGGTTTTATTTTGATTACATTGCCTTCATTAGTATCTTTTATATGTCTACATTTGCATATAAGAATATTTTAATAGCACTGCTTTACATTTCAAAACAGCAATATATATTCTACTGATAATTTTCATCAAGATCTAACCTAAATTAACAAAAATTATGACTTTTTTTTACATTCTCACCTGAGGATATGTTTATTGACCTTCAGAGAGAAAAGAAGGGAGAGAGAAACATCCATTGATTGTCTCCCGTACATGTCCTGACCAGGGATTGAACCCATTCACAAACCTGCAACCTAGGTACGTGACCTGACCAGGAACGCAACCCACAAATTTTTGGGTTTATGGGATGATCCTCCAAACAACTGAGCCACCCAGCTGGGGGCAACTTTTCTTTTTAAATCTTTTTTTCCTATCACCATTTATCCCCCTATACACTCTTCTACCTCCACTTCCCCCGCCCAGCAATCACCTCACTGCTGTCCATGTCAATGAGTTCTTGCTCTCTTTTTTTCTTTTTTGCTTAAAATAGTTTTATAGAATTTCATCTCATGAAACTACTTGTTTCCTATGGCCATTATCCTTTGGTTGAGTCACTGCCTATAATAAAACATAGCAAGCACCCAATTCTGTTCCAGAATATCCTTGGCCCTCAAATATATACATATGAGTTGTCTACTTACTGCCTCCTACTATCTCATAGCAGCTGTCACTCAAGACAATCCAAGAGCTGCTTTTCTTATCTACCAGTGTGCAGTTGTGTGCATAAAAATAAATGTCTTTGAGAAATAATGACATGTGGCCACTGACAAAGACGGTGGTGGTGCTCCCCAGGAAACCTACCCATCATATTGTAGCATCACCAAAAAATGCTCTCTACCATTGGAGCTTTTAGCTAAGAGGTTAATATAACCAGAGTTGGATTTAACTCTAGAGAATACTAACAAAGGCATGGGTCTACATTTGATTCCCCATCATTCAGGTCAGTGTAAAACCAAAAAGCACAACCACTATTAAAAGCCCATAAGTAGCACGAACAGCACTTCTTAAAACTTGTCATTGTTTCCATTCAAAGTATAGATAATTTAGTTCACAAACATTACTATTAAAGAGGAAACTGAAGTTTGGGGAAGAGTACAGTCAAATGACCAACCAAACCTGAAGAGTAATGCCAAGTTTTAAAAAAAAAAAAATCCACTGCAAGACTGAAATCTAAACATGAAGTAAAAAAATTTAAGCCCTGGCGGTTTGGCTCAGTGGATAGAGCATTGGCTTGTGGACTGAAGGATCCCAGGTTTGATTCTGGCCAAGGGCACATGCCTGGGTTGCGTGCGGACTTGATCCCCAGTAGGGGGTGTGCAGGAGGCAGCCGATCAATGATTCTCTCTCATCATTGATGTTTCTATTTCACTATCCTTTTCCCTTCCTCTCTAAAATAAATAAAAATATATTTAAAAATGTTTTAATTATAAAACTGGAAAACACAAATATAGATGATCTAGAAGCCCTCATGATTCACATAAGAGGAAATTGAAGGCATAAAGAGCTGACCTTGAATTCTATACTTCTAAGCTCCCATTCACTGAATAATCTTAGACAAGCCACATGCCCTCTCTCTGTCCATTTCTTAGCTGTAAAATTATTATTAAATGGTCTAAGATCCTTACCAGTTTTAGGACTTGAGCCATAAACATCCTGTAGTAGTCCAGGCCTTTCATTTTATAGATGGGAAGGCTAGCAAACTATAGTTATTTATGGTAACGTCTTCTGTTCCTGATGTATACACACTTTAGATCTGCTCACTTGTCTTCATATGATCCTAGGACATAAGTATAATGGTTAATTTTATGCGTCATCTTGACTGGCCACACAGTGCCCAGATATTTGGTCAAACATTATTCTGGTTGTGTCTGTAAGGGTATTTCTGGATGAGATTAACATTTGAATCAGTAGTCAGAGTAAATGAGAGCACACAGATTGCCCTCCTTAAAGTGAGTAGACCTCATCCAATCAGTTGAAGCCCTAAAGAGAACAAAAAGACTGACCCTACACTGAGTAAAGGGGGAATTCCTCCTGCCTCTGAGCTGCCTTCAAGCTTAAACTAAAACACTAGTCCTCCTGGGTATGGAGCCTGCTAGCCCTCAGATGGGAACTTCCCCCATCAGCTCTCCTGGGTCTCTATTTTGCTGACTGCAGGTCTTGGGACTTGCCAGCTTCCCTAACTGTGAGAGCCATTTCCTTATTATAAGCTTCTTTACATATATACTTGAATAAATTAATTTACTTATTTATATATGTATAAGTAATAATATTAAGTACATAAAATATATATAGCTATTCACATATATACATATATACATATAACACATATATAAACACACACACACCTTATGGGTTCTGATTCTCTGGAGAACACTGACTAATATGATAAGCAAATATGTATAATAAACTAACACTTGTAGAACACTTAAAATAGTGCCAGGAACTTACCACTCTGTTGTTAGTTGTTATTATAATGGTAAGAAAGCAAACACAACTTACAACTAAAACAATTTCATAACCTGCAATATGACAATGAAGCAATGGATCAGTAATTCAATATACTGATTAGAATAATTAGTTCTACACACAAACAGCCTAAAAGAACACAAATGCCTACATTGAAGGCAATTTTTTTTATAAAGAGATAAAAAAGGAATCCCATTTCAAACTTTGATCCATATAAAAAAGATTATTTCCATTCTCATGTATTAAGAGCTTAAATGAGACACAACTATTGTTTCTGAATATCTGGTAACCAGCCAAACTACAATAAACTCACAAAAATAATAATACTACAAGTACTTACACCTTATAACATTTTTTAATTAAAAAATCACGTATTTGTAAAATATGTATATAAAAAGTTATTGAAACAACATAAAAATGTTTTAACCAGTAAATACTTCGTGTTATTTATAAAGTGAGTTCTTTTAAAGTATAATAGCAAATTCTCAAAAGAAAGTCAATGATGTAAATGAATGTGTGTCCAACAATGTTGATGCTCATAAATATAAAATTATTTATAATGACATCAGAGAATACTAAATACCTAAAAACAATGAAGAGATTTAATGTTGTATATATTACAAAACACAGCATGTGAGCATAGAGTAAATGGCTTCATTTCTAAAGAATGAGTTATTCACTGAACACAACAGTGATGTCTAAAGACTGAACAATTTGGTCCATCACTCATGATCTAAAAGTGTGTGATTATAAATGAGAAATAAGTCTAGAGATACTGGGAGAAATCAGATTTCACTCATTAAGTAAATAATTATTGAGCATATAATATATGTCAGGCATTAGCAACAGCAATAAGCAAAAATGGCCATAGTTCTTATCTTCACGAAACTTACTAGGAAGCTTGATACTAAATAAATTAGCAAACAAATATATAAATGTAAAGTCAATTATAATAAGAGTGTAAAGGAAAGGTTCGTAGTGTTATGAGAACCTGGGAACCTGGCATTGTGTGAGAGAAGGATAAGGGACCGCTTCCTTGGGAAAGTGATGAATAAGCTGAGCTGTGAGAGATGGGTAAGAGTTCTGGCAACTAACTATAACAAGAAAGATTACCAGATAAGAGAAATGGTATATACAAAGGTTCTGTGGCAGATGGAACACAAAAAGTGAGGAAAACTTTTTCAGAAATAGAAAAATCCATCCTAAAATCCACATAGAATCTCTAGGGATCCTGAATAGTAAAAATAATCCTGAAAAAGAACAAAGTTGGGCTTCATACTTTCTGAATTCATAACATATTGCAAAGGTAGTACTACCATAAATATAGTCATATAGATCAATGGAATAGAATAAAGAGCCCTGAAATAAACTCTCACATAATGGTCAAATAATCTTTGACAAGGGTGCCAAGGCTACTCAATGAGGAAAAGAAAGTCTTTCCAAGATATGAGAAAATATGACATGCAAAGAATGAAGTTGGACCCTTAATTTACATGGTAAACAAATTAAATGCAAAATGGACCAAAGACCAAAATGTAAGACCTAAAAAGATTAAAAAAAAAAAAATACTAAAAGAAAACATAAGGGGAAAGTTTCATGACACCGAATTGGCAATGATTTCTAAAAGTATACACTTATTATGTAAGCAGGATAACTAAATAACTAGTCATTTAATATTATACAAAGCAATGTCATGAAATATTACCTCCCAATGTTTATTCCATCCCAGTTCCTGCCTTATTTTTCCTGCACCAAACCAGAAGACTGAAGACCATCATCACTAGAGTAACGAATTTCAGAAAAGAGCATTTATGGGAAGATTCCTATAGCTACTGTTGTGGAGACAGAAAGCCACCTGATGTCTACCTTTTTAGGGCTACCTTTTTAAAGTATAACTCTCACCACAGCAAACACAAAGCATTGAAGATCAAGATTTTGGTCTTTCTGCTTGCTGGAATCTAAGCCCTCTAAGTCAACTGGTTCCCCTGCTGTAAGTGCCATAAACAATAACTCTACCCAACTGCTCGGGTAATTGCCTCCATCTGTAATGAGGTTGCCCATTCCTTCAAAACCCATGAATGTCAGTCCTTTGGTTTCCCTACCACCCAGTTCACAAGCTGCCTCCTCTATAAACCTCGCCCCCAGCCACTTGGACCAGAGTGAGAATGCCCTCTTCTTACTGTGAGTGCCTTCAAAAGGATAGCACTGATAACCTGTCGCCTTGTGAGGAGGTTGTTCCCGTGTGTCCTCCTCTGTCTATAATACAATAGATTGAAAGCTACTGGAAAGCAGGGTTGCGCCTTATACACCTCTACAGCAACAAGTTAAGCATGAATGTTCAAAGGAAGCTTGTAACTCACATGAATTTTTTCAGAAAAGAAGCCAAAGTAACTTGTGCACTATAATATAGATCCCTTAATCCATACTTCTGCAAACTGCATTAATTGTGAAGCTTAAAGAACACCCCCACTGCTTAAACAACAGGTGTAGCTTACCTAATCTATTCTACCCAGTTGTTACTTATTTTTGACAGTTCCCTCCTGGCTTGCGCTCCCTGTTGATCTGTAGGATTACTGCACCTTCAGTATAATTTCCCAATTTATTTCTCACCCAAGTCATAAAATAATTTTAATTCCCCCTTTTAACAACAGTGAAAAGGCTGGCACATTTTAACCAGGGTGATATCCCTGGTGGTTTCCATGAAGATAAAACTAAAAAAATAAAATAAAAAAAAAATCCTGGAATAAAACACTATAAGTATTGCTGTGAAATTCATTTATTAGTCCAAGAATTTTTTTTTTCCTTTTGGCAGTTTTTCCTTGACTAAATACTCTTCTCTTTGGAATTGTGTTTCACAAAGGGATTTTAAAATCAGCTGCCTATGAGCTATCAGTCAGCCTTGTATAGAATAAGATGAAGAAATTATAAAAATAAATGTTGAAACTATTGGTAAATGCATGGAACAAGGAGTGCTGAAGCAAGTATCAAAAAGTCCAAAAGTCAGAACAAATGAAAATATACGAACTTATTAATGTTCCAGAGAGGAAACCAGCAAGTGTTGACGCTAAACTGGCAGAAACATCAATACTTCCTGGCTCCCCCACTGGGTGCATCTATGTACCACAGGCAGGCTGCTCTTATGCTTCAGTGACAAATGGTAAAAGTGTTCGACAACCTGAAAAGGAATAACCTATGACCCAGAAGCATGGCTGTGTGCAACAATGAAAAGAAGGTAGTGATTGCTGAAATTCTCAATCTCAGCTCTGCTGATTAACTTAATGACCGTGGGCAAGTCATTTCCCCTCAAGGAATAATACCAGTGTTTCATAAGATTAGTGTGCAGGAGAGAGTTAACATAGCAGGTCTGAGACAGCTATTCTTAAAAAGCCCTATTTGCAAGGATGGTAACCAGCTGGTGCCTTGGGACTAGGATTTTGGGAAGGTTCCCAACACCTTGATAACAGTAGCTCACCGTGCATCAACTGTACAAACAATACGGTTTATGCCAAATACCTGTTTTCCTTCTAGATGTCTAGAAATTTGACACATACCAGACATAGGGTATCTTTGTAACTAACTACAAATAAAAACCCTGGGTTCCAAGTTTCTAATGAGCTTCCTTGGTAGACAGCATGTCACACAGGTGTCACAACTCATTGGTAGAGAAATTGGGCACAACCTGTGCAACTTCAGTGGAACAGGACTGTTTGAAGCTGCACCTGGTTTCCTCCCAACTTGTTTTTTACCCTTTGCTAACTTTACTTTCTGTCCTTTGGGTATAATAAATCATAGTTGTGAGGCTGAGTCCTGTGAGTTGCGCCAGTAAACCTGAGATTGGTTTGTGGGACCTGACACACTTGGCAATGTTGAATAGTCTGCCAAACATCTTTCCAACAACCTTGTGAACTAGGTATTACTATGTTAATTCTACAGATAGAGAAAGTAAAGTTCCAAGAGGTGTACAGTATATACAGAAAATAAATATTGCAGTGTTTATTGTATATGAGCATTTGAAAATTTTAGTGAACTACAGAACTCTCTGCAGTGCTTGCTAAAAATGCAGTTACCTGGGACCTATCACATGAACTTTGGATTCAGTTGGCATGAGGCCCAAAAACCTGTATTTATAATAAACGCCCCAGATAATTCTTATGCAAGTAGTCCAAGAACCACATCTTGAGACACACTTTGATGTATATGAACTACAACCCCCAAATTTCAAAGCTGGGTAGTAAATGGCAGAAGTAGGATTTGCACTAACTCTTTTTTTTTTAACAAGGTTGAGGCTCTTTTCATAACAAAACTGCCTCCAAATATCTCAAACTCTTCAGTTCCACCGGTTTAACCTGCCTTCTCCCTATCGATATCCACCGAGATGATGGCAGCTGGGTACAAACAGAGGAAAGTATCATAAATTTCCAGCACCAAATACTAAATGGTATCCTGAGTCAAAATAATGCACACTTACCATGGAAATTCAAAAGATAAACAGCTCTTGGAGAGTAACACTGTAGCTTTGGTTTTCAAAAAGGATTTGATGTGTGGCTGGCAACAGAAAATATAAGCTTATGCATGGATTTAACAAAAAGAATATGGATTTCTTGACAATTTTAGAAGTTGAAGACAGTAAGTTAATTATAGTTTTCCATGAAGGATCAAGAAAGGGGGGGGATGGCCAAAACCGGTTTGGCTCAATGGACAGAGCGTCGGCCTGTGGACTGAAAGGTCCCGGGTTCAATTCCGGTCAAGGGCATGTACCCTGGTTGCGGGCACATCCCCAGTAGAGGGTGTGCAAGAGGCAGCTGATCGAAGATTCTCTCTCATTGATGTTTCTAACTCTCTATCCTTCTCTCTTCCTCTTTGTAAAAAGTCAATAAAATATATTAAAAGAAAAAAAAAGAAAGAAAGGGGGGGATGCTCAAGACTATTTAGTACTGGAGACAGGCTGTCCCCATAGCCAGAAGTCAGGTTCTGGGAAACTGATATTTGCTGGGAGGCGGGGGAAGATGCTGCCTCCCCCACCACAGGCACCACTGGAATGGCTAGCCAGACAGAGATAGAAAAAGCAATGGCTCAGCCTACGGAGCCTCGAGTACCTGGGGCTAAGAGAGGCAGCTGGGGTATAGAGCTAGGAGCCAGAAGCTGAGACTCATCTGAGAGAGTGGCATGAGCAGTCCATCATTGTTATCCTGACTAGGAAGTTTACCCAACCTATGCCTACAAAAGGGACAATATGGCTGTACTCAGGGCCAGCTGAAGGGTCTGATTGGCACACTGAGCAGTGAATCAAAGGGACTCTTTATTTTATGAAGGAACTTGGGTAGAGAGCAGGATTGGTGCTGGACAGTAGGATCTGGGAAAGAAGATCAATCCTTCCCACCTAGAGCAGAGAAGGCGCCCCTTCCCCCTCCTGCAGAAACACTGGTTCTGCCCCACCATGCAACAAATGAGACAAGGGGGAATGGCTCTGGGCTGGAAATCTGTGCCCCTACGACTGTGCCTGGCAGTGTGTGTGTGTGTGGGGGGAGGGGACTTAAACATCTGGCCTGGTCGGAGGCCCTGACCAGGGGTGATGGCAGTGCTCAAAGATCAGATTGTTAAACTGAAAGATTGGAGTCCTAAACTGGGCTGATTTAAAAAAATTTTATTATTGCCGAAACCGGTTTGGCTCAGCGGTAGAGCATCAGTCTGTGGACTGAAAGGTCCCAGGTTCGATTCCGGTCAAGGGCATGTACGTTGGTTGCGGGCACATCCCCAGTAGGGGGTGTGCAAGAGGCAGCTGGTCGATGTTTCTCTCTCATCGACGTTTCTAGCTCTCTATCTCTCTCCCTTCCTCTCTGTAAAATAAATAAATAAAAATATATTTTAAAAAATTTTTATTATCTCCTCCTGCTTGAGGTAGCAGTGAGAGGGGTGCCAGCAAGCCATGCATTTGAAGAAAAGGAAATATTACCCCCACCTCCTACTAGCTACATGAACCACGCCCAATGCAAATCTGTTGAAAAGGCCAAAATCCAGGCAGCCCCAGAGTCCCAGAGCCCAGTTCCATGGAGGAAGGGAGACAGCTTAGAACAGGAACATTCAAAGTCCAAGATCCGAGGCAGACCTACCGTGGGAGAAAGGAAGGTGACGCCCACCAGACTACTTTGGTCTCTGGCCACCTGTGCTTCAGTCAGGTTGCCCAGGAACAGGCAGAGACAGTAACTAACATTGGCTTGCACCAGAGATACTCCCAGGATGCCCAGACCTACAAGCCAAGGGGTGAACTTCAACAACATCAGAGCAAAATCCAGAGAGCTTCACAAATGAGAGGGAGAAGAAAGGAAGGAAGGAAGGGATAGAGCACCTATTTGAAGAAATAACAGAAAAATTCCATAACCTGGTGAAGGGAAAAAAATCATACCAGTTCAGGAAGCACAAAGAGCCCCAATCAAGATGAACCTAAAAAGATCCATACCATGACACATCAAAACATAAAATAAAGACAAAGCAAGAATCTAAAGGGAGCAAGAAACAAACAGAAAGTTATCTATAACGGACCTCCCATAAGGCTATCAGCTGATCTTTCAACAGAAAAATCATGTATTTGCAAAGATATATGCACCGCTATGCTCACTGCAGCAATATTTATGGTGGCCAAGACATGGAAACAATCAAACTATCCCGTGATAGAGGACTGGATAAAGAAGATGTAGTACATATACACAATGGAATACTATTCAGTCATAAGAAAGGACAAAATAGCACTACTTTTAACAATATGGATGGACCTTGAGAACATTATGCTAAGTGAAAAAACTCAGTCAGAAAAAGCTAAGAACTATATGATTTCATACATATGTGGGGTATAAAAATGAAACTCATGAACACAAATAGCAGTAAGGTGATTGCCAGAGGAGACGGGGTAGGGAGTAGAGGGTCTTAATATAAGGTGACGAGAAGATTTGACTTTAAGTGGTAGGCACATGGTGCAATACACAGATTTTGTAACACTGAAACCTATATGTTTATGTTAACCAATGTCAGCGCAATCAATTTAATAAATTAATATTTTTTTAAAAAAAGAAAAAAAAATCTTGCAAATAGAAATGATAAAAAGCGGGAGTAGCAATACTTTTATCTGACAAAATAGACTTCAAAACAAAGACCAAAAAAGACAAAAAAGGTCACTATATAATACTAAAGGAATCAATACAAGAGGATATAAACCTAGCAGACATGTATGCACCCAATATATGAGCACCTAAATATATGGGGGGGGGAATCTCTTGGAGGACTATAAGGGAGAGAGATCGATAGCAATACCATCATGGTAGGGGACTTTAACACCCCACTACATCTCTGGAAAGATATTCCAGTCAAAAAATAAAAATAAAAAAGGAAACAGTCACCTTAAATGACACACTACATCAGATGGATTTAGTTGAAATTTACACAACATCTCCCCACAAATTTTAAGAATATACATTCTTCTCAAGCATGCATAGATCATTCTCAAAATCAGACCACATGTTATCATACAAACTAATTTTCTACAAGTTCAAGACTAAAATCATATCAAGCATCTTTTCAGATCACAATGCATGAAACTAGAAATCACCTATAATAAAAGAAACTGAAAAACATTCAAAGACATGAAAGCTAAGTAGCAAGTTATTAAACAATGAATGGGTTACCAATGACATCAAGGAAGAAATACAGAACAACCATCATTCAGAATGGCCTGAAATCTGGTTGAATAGAAGCCCTACAACTAGAGAAGTAAAGAAGAGAGCACAATGACACTGGCAGGAGGGGCAGATTCACAACAGGGCTGGTCCGATACCCACATGTGGCTTTTTTTTTTTTTTAATTGGAAAGGATATCTCAGCTGCGAAGGTTTCCCTAGAGGAGCAAGAGATCTCAGCCCCACACCAGACCCCTCAGCCCAGGTTTCTGGGGCTGAGGAGAGAAGTCCCCATAACTTCGGGCTGTAAAAACCAGTGGGGATTGTGCCTAAGTGAAACGGAGGCTACCAGATTTGCAGCAGTTCCCTGTAAAGATCCAGTACACAGAAATCCTCCCTCTGATCTCCTTCACCAGGGCAGATTCATAGGGGGAACCCAGGAATATAAGGAGAAGAACTGGATTAGCTGGAACTGGGGCAAGAACTTGGGAGTGACTTTCTGGCAGACAGGGGTCTTCACAGGGTTCACTGTTTCCATGCTAAGACCCTCCCCTGTTACAGAGCTGACTGGCAGGAGCCATATCTGAAGCTATAGTAACTGGCCAAAAATTGTTCAGTCCACCCTGTTGATTCCCTAAGACCTTGCCCCACCCAATTTTCCGCCCAACCTAAGCTGTTTGCAGCACATTTTCCATTTGAATGACCTGTCCTAGTTTAGGCTTTAGACTTTCCTAAAATCTCTCAAATAAGCAACAGCTTACCCCATACCTATCAAGAAGCCCAAGGTCCCACACTAGCAGCAACCAGCCTTGCTTCACAGCTTGGCATTTCCTGGGCAATTTCAAGCCCAAAAGAAGTAGCAGTCATTAGAAGATCATTCTGTAGCTCCTGTCGGGTGGGCCGGAGGCAGTACAACTTCCGGGAGGCCCCAGGGCCAGTGCACCTATTAGACACCTTGAAAATCATACCAGACTACAGTGCCACATATCAACGAGTGACATGCTCAAGAGTAAGACTTGGTGAGCACCAAAGCCCCACTGAAGCAAGTCTGCTCTTTAGGGGTGTCTCCTGCACAACAACTATTCCACTATAGTTGCAGTTGGTCCTCACAACCAATTGGCTTGGAGGTAATTCCTCCCAGTGATACCAACAGCAATCAAAGCTCAACTAGAAGGCTGTGCACAGCTGTGCACATATAGAGTGCCCAGCTCAGGTGACTGGGGAGGCTGAGCCATTGGGCCCTACAGGACACCTACTACACAAAACCATACTACCAATCCCAGGAGACATAACAGCTAAACCTAACATATAGAAACAAACACAGGGAAGCAGCCAAAAATGTTGAGACAAAGAAACATGTCAAAAATGAAGTAACAGAAGAAATCTCCAGAAAAAGAAATGGAAACAAACAAAGTACTAGATAAAGGGTTCAAAACAATGCTTATAATGATGTTCAAGGATCTTAATGAGGACTTCAATGGACTTAGTGACAATTTCCATAATCTTGATGAGAACATCAAAGACATGAAAAAGGACCAGTCAGAAATAACTGAAATAAATAATAGCTTACATGTATTCAACAGTAGAATAAAGGATGCTGAAAATCATATCAGCAATTTGAAATATGAGGAAGCAAAAAACACCTAATCGAAAGAGCAAAAATAAAAATATGAAGATAGTGTAAGGAGCCTCTGGGACATATTCGCATTAATGGGTGCCAGAAGGAGAAGAAAGAGCGTAAGATATTGAAAATTTATTTGAAGAAATAATGACAGAAAACTTCCAGTACCTGGTGAAATAAACAGGCATACAAGTCCGGGAAGCTCAGAGAGTCCCAACAAGTGGAACACAAAGGCCCATCATAATTAAAATGCAAAAGTTTAAAAATAAAGAATCTTAAAAGCAGCAAGAGAAAAGCAGTTACTTACCTACAAGGGAACACACGTATGACTGTCACCTGATTTCTCAACAGAAATGTTAAAGTCCAGAAGGGACTGAATAGAATATTCAAAGAAATGAATAGCAAAGGCCTATAAGCAAGATTACTCTATCCAGCAAAGCTATAGTTTAGAACTGAAGGTCAGATAGTTTCACAGATAAGAAAAAGCTAAAGGAGTTAATCACCTCCAAACCAGTATTACATGAAATGTTGAAGGGTATTCTTTAATAAGAGGAAGAAGAAAAATTAAAAATATGAACAATAAAATGGAAATAAATACATATCGATCAACAATTGAATCTAAAAATCAAAGAAATGAATAAGAAATCTAATGAACAAAATAAACTGATGAATAAAATAGAACCAGAGGCATGGAAACATGGAACTGACTGATGAATCTCAGACGGAAAAGGAGCAAAGGGATGGGAAAAAATAATCAAAGAACTTATATGCATTACCTATGAACCCAAACAATAGGGAGGTGAATGCCTGGGGTGGGGCGGGAAACCTGGTGGAGGGAGGGAAAGAGGGGAAAAGGGGAAACATTTGTAAAACTTTCAACAATAAACATTTTTTTTTAAAGAGTGAAGGATAAAAAACACATGATCAGTCCTCCCCAGTGTCATCCCATGCACAGAAATGCTGCTGGTTGGAATCCCAGTCTGGGCATGTGCCCAAGTTGCAGGTTCTGTCCCTAGTCAGGGTGCTTACAAAGGAAACAGATCTATGTTTCTCTCTCACATCAAGGTTTCTCTCTCACTCTCCATTCTCCTCTCGCTCAAATCAATAAAAACATATTATTTATTTAAAATATATATTTTAGTGATTTCAGAGAGGAAGGGAGAGAAAGAGAGAGATAAAAACATCAATGATGAGAGGGAATCACTGATTGGCTGCCTTCTGCATTTTGGACTAAGCCTGCAACCCAGGCATGTTCCCTTAACCAGAATTGAACCTGGGACCCTATAGTCTGTAGGCCAACACTCTATCCACTGAGCCAAACCAGTAAGGGCAAAATATATTATTTTTTAAAAATTCATATGATGATAGGAATAAATGCAGAAAAATCTTTAAACAAAATCCAGTGCCCATTTTTGATAAAAACTCTCAGCAATATGGGAATAGAAGAATCATACCTCAACATAGTAAAGTCCACATATGACAAACCTACAGCCAACATCATATTCAATGGAAAAAAACTTAAAGCATTTCCATTAAGAACAGGATCAAGACAGGGATGTCCGCTTTCACCATTCTTATTCAACACAGTACTGTAAGTCATAGCCACAGCAGTCAGAAAAGAAGAATAAAAGGCATCTAAATTGGAAAGGAGAAAGTAAAAATGTCATTACTCACAACTGACATGATATTGCACATAGAAAACCCTAAAGACTCCACCAAAAATCTACTAGATTTAGTGGTAGGATACAAAATTAATATCCAGAAATGAATGGCATTTTTATACACCAATAATGAACTCTCAGAAAGAGAAACTAAAAAAAAATAATAACACCATTTACCAATGCAATAAAAAATAAGATATCTAGGAATAAACTTAACCAAGGAGTCAAAGACCTGTACTTGAAAAACTACAGGCCATTGGAAAAAGAAACAAAGATACAAACAAGTGGGAGCATATACAGTGTTCATGGATTGCAAGAATTAATATCATTAAGATGTCCATATTAACCAAAGCAATCTATAGATTCAACACAATCCTTATTAAAATACCAATGGCATATTTTACAGACTTAGAACAAATATTCCAAAATTTTATATGATATTTAAAAAGACCCTGAATAACCACAGCAATTCTGAGAAAAAAGAACAAAGTTAGAGGGATCACAGTACAGGATACCAAACTATACCTCAAAGCCATTTTCATAAAAACAGCCTATTACATGCACAAAAACAGGTATATAGGCCAATGGATCAAAAATGAGCCCCCAAACATCAACCTAAATCATTATGGTTAATTTATATTTGAGAAAGGAGGCAGGAGCATATAATTAAGTAATAACGGTCTTTTAATAAATGGTATTGGGAAAATTGGATAGGTGCATGCAAAATGTGAAACTAGACAACCAACTTATACCATACACAAGATAAACTCAAATGGATAAAAGATTTGTAAGTCACAAAACCATAAAAATCCTAGAAAATGGAAGCAGGAAAATCTCAGACATCTCACTTCACAGAATTTTCACTGATACATCTCCCAGGGAAAAAGAAACAAAGAAAAAAAGTAAGCAAATGGGACTATAGCAAACTAAAAAGCTTCTTTACAGCAAAAGAAATCAACCTCAAAATGAAAAAGGAACCCACTATATAGAACATATTTGCCAATGATATATCTGATAAGGGGCTGATTTCTAAAAAATATAAAGAACTCATACAACAAAATGAAGGCAAACAATCCCATTAAAAAACAGCAATATGGATAGGAGCCCTAGCCGGTTTGGCTCAGTGGCTAGAGCATTGGCTTGTGGACTGAAGGATCCCGGGTTCGATTCTAGCCAGGTTCCAGCCAGGTGCACATGCCCAGATTGCTAGCTTGATCCCCAGTAGGGGGGCATGCAGGAGGCAACCAATCAATGGTTTTCTCTCATCACTGGTGTTTTTAACTCTCTCCATTTCCCTTCCTCTCTGAAATCAATAAAAAATATATATTTTTTTAAATAGGCAAAGTATCTAAATAGACACTTCTCTAAAAAGGACATACAGATGGCCAATAGTCATATGAAAAATGCTCAAGGTCACTAATCATCAGAGAGGTGCAAATTAAAGCGACAATGAGGCATCACCGCACACCTGCCAGAATGGCTAACAGCATTAAATCAACAAGCAAAAATGTTGGAGAGGATGTGGATAAAAGGGAACCCTAGGACACTGCAGGTGGGAATACAGGTTGGTACAGCCACTGAGAAAAACAGTACAGAGATTTCTTTAAAAATTAAAAAGGAACTGCCATTGACCTAGTGATCCCATTTTTAGGAATATAACCTAAGAATCACAAAATATCAATCAGAAAGAATATATGCACCCCTATGTTCATAGAACCATTATTTACAACAGCTAAGATCTGGAAACAGCCCGAGTGTCCATCAGTGATGATTTTATCCAAAAGTTGTGGTATACTTATACCATGGAATACTATGCAAGTATAAAAAAGAAGGTTCTCTTACACTTTGAAAAAGCATGGAGGGACCTGGAGACTATTATGTTAAGCAAAATATGCCAGTCTGAGAAAGACAAATAGTACATGATGTTACTTATATGTGTAATCTAATGAAAAAAAATAATTGACAAACAAAATAGGTCCAGAGACGTGGATAAATGAAACAGAATGACACGTCTGGGCGGAGAGAAGTGGGTGGAACGGGAAGAGATTAGCCAAAGAACTTATATGCATATTGCATAGCCCATGGACACAAACAATAGAGTGGTGAAGGCTTGGAGTTGAGCAGGAAGGAGCTGGGTGGAAGGGGGCAAAAAGAGAGGGGGGAATTGGGGACATTTGTAATACTGTTAGCAATAAAAAACAAATTAAAAAATAAAAACTTGCCAAAAAAATTTTTTAGTGCTCTAATCTAATCTAGAAAACAGACTTAAATGCTCAAATTTTTAAGTGGACATAAAAATATTTTTCTCATTTAGAATAAGCATAGTATAGTATTTTTCCACTGAAAAGAAGTTATTATCAGTGCTACCCACTTAATAGAAGCCCCATCTGAAATGTATAAACTTCTTGATAGCTGCTTAACCAACTGATCATTTTTAGCTTTATTACTGACTCAGACTGTGTTATCAATTGAGTTCAAAGCAATTCAGCAAGAACTTATTTAGCAAGAACTTATTTAGCAACTACTGTTTACTTGATGCTGTGCTAGCTAAATGATTATTATCAAGAAAGCTGTTCTCTCATTTTTCCAATACCTAGGTGAAGAAGAGGAGACAAGGAAAATACAGCCACCATAATAATACTTTCAGAAAACACATAATAGAGGAGCCTAAAAATAAATAAATACCAGCTTAAACAGCATAGGCCTCACCAATCTTCCCATATTCTATTAGATAAATATGGGATCATATCTGGTATCCATGGTCCAACATTATCTATAAACCACAGATAGTCAGGATGTTGGACCAACCAACAATCCATCCACACACCGCAGTAATTGAGAGGCTGTATGCCAACGTGCTGGCACAGGGTATCCCACGCCTTTATCTGCAGTGCTAACCACTCATTCATTATTAAACTGCAGTAGTGTTAACATATGTTGCAGTCATGCTAATGTTTGTTTTATAATCACTGATTATCTACTCTTATACTAGCTAAGAAGGTAAGTGTTAAGTGAATGGAAATTTGAAAACTAGTTCACGTATGGAAACCCAGAAATTCCCCCCCTAATCTCAAGGATTCCAGATTCAAAAGATTAATCCGTATAAAGCTATAGATGTACAGAAATTCCTTGATGAAAATATAGAATTTTTATTTTGTGTCCCATGCCTTCTTCGTCCTCTCTGGGAGAGCCAATCAACCATGTTAGGCAAGCAGTCAGCCTTGATGATTTTTTTCAATCACTCAACAAACCAGCACCTGAAATCCCTCACGGGCTAGTTCTCTGAATTTCATCCAGACACAGCGGGGTTAGCAATGGCTCTCCCAGGGGCCACTGACCAGCCTTTACCTCCCAGAACTCATAGCCTAACTGATGGTCAATTGGCAGCCTAGGTGAGAAAATGAGCTGAGTTGGACAGTTCTATCAATATGAAAATGTCCAGTTTCACCTGCCTGAATTTCACCTCTGCTAAAAGTTCATTAAGAGCACTGAAAACTACCTAATTTATAGATACTTAATATTACCCACTAAAAAGTTGAATTATGAGCAATAATAATAAACAGAAGGAGCAAACAGTAAACGCTTATAGAAGGTATTTAAAAGAGATTCGGAGTTTTGTGTTGCTTAATCGGTAAAAGGCAAATTAAAGAAAAAAGACAAAAAATTAGTTTTCAGGTATTTAACATATAAATAATTTTAAAATATTTATTTCAAGTAGCAGAGAGCCATTCCTAAATAGGTTTCCCACCTTATGCAGGGTTTAGTATGAAATAATTTAATAAGTCAAAAGGGGGTAATTTTTGTTGCTTAGATTCTCATTAAACCTTTAAACCCATGTGAAAATGCTCCTGCAGCCACTAGGAATTTTATGAAGAGTAAAGACAGTATAACATAAAACTCGCTGACCCTTAAGTCTCAATTAGTCCAGACTTTCAATTAAATGTGCTTTTAGAGGAGATAAAAATTCTATAGACAAAGCTACTATTATTGATTTTAATTAATAAGTGTATGGAGAATGGAGATTCTGGTTGTCTGGGTAAAGGCAGTGCTTTTATTATACTCAGAGGCATCTAACTCTTAAATCTTTTAAGACACCCCTTACCTGCCTAAGTCCTACAATCCTACACCAAATCCACCAATTTCTACCTCAAAACTATAAATTTCTACCTCATAATTTATCAGAAAGGAAAAACTATTATTAATTGCAAAGATAGCAAGGCCATAGCTTTAAAAAATACAATGAATCACTTTTTTTTTAACATATCTTTGTTACTCAAATACCATTCTGATCACTCACGGTGCAAGAACATTCAAATAATAAACCAAAAAGAAACAGAAGTTAAAGACTTGTTTTCAAACACTATAGCCAATGATGCCACACTTGCCTATAAAACCACATCCACACCTCAGTGGCTACCAAACCATTCAGCAGAGCTTCCTTAACTGTAAGCTGTTTGAAGATAACCAGTTTGAGCACTAGGGACTTTTTCCCCCCTAAGCTCTGAATAGCTATAGGGAATCTCAGCAGGGTTGAAGAAGTAAGCTCAACCACAGCATTCTGCTAAAATGAAGCCAATCAAAAGTAACAGCATCTTTATCAGCGTGCATGTGTGTTGTGGGGGAGAGGGGCGTCCTGGTTATGGATAAATTGGGCCATGGTTTTAGGATGGAAAGTCTCTGAATACTACTTCTTTCAGTTTGAAACTGGAGATCCTGGGGAAATAAATAGCCTTTTAAAAATGATTCAGCAAACACTACTAAGCCACAGATGATGCTACTCCCAAGAGATATTTACTTCCCATGTCAGAATTAAAATATAAAGCCATGTACTAACATGTAGTATCTAGTTTTCAGTGACCAGCAACTACAAACACCACCCCTGCAGTTTATTTCACATTCAGTCAATTTCAGACTTTGGGCATTAAAAAAACAAAACAAACAAACAAACAAAAAACACACCAAACACTTAATGTTGGTAAGAATTCAAAGCCCCATCTCTGAAATATAAAATCAATCATAAGGCAGCACACAACTTGGACTATATTGCTGTGTAAGTCTCAAAGTCCACTAAATCTTTAATGGTAGCCTTACAGTGATGTAAATGGGAGTGCCCCTCAAATAATCTCTACTAGGCAAAAGATAGGACATGGGGCTTCCTGATTCAAAGGAGATAAAACCTGACCCTCTCACCCCCAAATTTTGAAGTAATTCTTTAGCAATAAGTATTGGATAGCATGTTTCACATTCAATTCAATGGTTTGCTCTATGACTCCCGAGGACCTTCCAGTTTACTGCACTGGTAGAAATTCTGAGACTTCACCATAGTCATGACTGTGTAGAAAACTGAGCAGTCAGGTATGCTAACAGAAACAATGAGGTCAAAGCTCATTTCAGCATGAGCTTAAGTGATTCCAGAAAGATCTTGATTGGGGATGCCAAGCACTAGCCTCAAACCTGCAGGTTGGCACCTCAAGAACTGCCGCAAATTCTACTGCATGCCCTGGCTCCTTGGGCCAACATTACTTAATTACTACTCTGATACACTGCAGATCACTCTCAACCAAAGAAAAGCAAAGGGGCTTTTAGACCAATACTTCCATTGCTTGCTTTCAGATCCTCAAAAAAGTGAGAATGTCAACAGCTTAATTTTAAGCTAATGAATTTATTATGAATCAGAGGCCGGTGGTTTTTCCATTATGAGTGTCATGTTGAAAAGACTACCCTTTTCCCAAATATTACCATTAGCTTTTTGTCACCCCCATACAATACATTTATATTTCCCAAAAATCTATGAAATAGAATATTCTTTTACCTTCTTGGGCTAAATGTGAGAAACCAATTTTGGTCACTTCCTTTATAGCAAAGCACCAAATACAAGCCAATTCCTATGGATTTCAAGATCCTTGATATGTACAACTGGTACTGACTGCCACAGATAATCTGCTCCAATTTCATAAAATATGTTTATGGAAGAGGTAAACATTTAGAAAAACATTAACGCGGCACTCTTGTGATACTAATATCCTAAAAGGGGATGTCTAATTGTCTTTTAGCCACAGTACATTTGTGAAAGTTTCAAATGCACAAGGATAAAAACAATCTCAACTTAAAGACAAAGCCTTCTTTCACATCATTGGCAGAAATATCAAATCCTATCCCCTCCACCTCATCTTGAAATTAAAGAAGTTACTACAAAACAGCAACATGGAAGTCATGGTCCCTGTTTTACTCCATTCTTAATGTACCCTCGAGTCTAGGAGTAAAACAGGTTACTCAAAAGACAGTAGCCAGAGATTGTCAGTTCTGGGGAATTGGAAAGGGGGTAAACGTGGGCGGAGCTGTTTAGCAGCAGCCTGCCTCCACCCAAGGGTTCAGTGCCAGGGGCTTTAAGGGCTCCGCGGGGCTTTAGACGCGATGCTCAGTAGCGGCTGCGCCGCCTCTAGGAGTCCCCACATCCATCCAGTCCACACTGACAATCGCCCTAGCTTTTATCAGCCCCTGAAGGTGAGCTTTTTAGGCTAGGTCTCCAAAGTTTATCCAGCCTCTGATCACCAGCCACCCAAGCAAGGTTGAGTCCTACCCTCGCCTCCGGCCCCCTAAAAGCCCCGGAGTCTCCTTTTCGGCCACCTTTTCTGCCACGAAGACAGGTTTACGTTTACCACCTCCATGTGCTCGTAGCAGAAGAAACAAAAGAAAGCCACCTCCCTGATCATAAAACGCCATCTTCGACTAATTGGCAAATCGAGGGGCCCTTCGGTGGTCGATCCCCCACCATCCGGTCCTAGGCACCCCACCCCGTCTCAGGCTGAGTTTGTAACGGCCCCAGGAAGCATAGCTTAAATCGTCCGGGCTGATGGGGGGGGAGAGTGTCCTCTGAGAGCCCTACCTGCCTCCCACCCTGGCTGCCGGGGCAGCATATTTCAGTGAGTATTAAAAGGCGGTGTCTCCCACAGATGCACTGATCTCGGCAGAACTGTCCCCAGCGGAGGGACCGACGAGCCAGCGCACTGGCCCGCGTGGAGCCGCAGCGCGGGTACTTACAAAGCGATTAAAGCTCCTGCGGAACATCGCGTCCGAGGTGGGGGGCGCCGAGCTGCGTTCCGCCGGGCTGGCTGGGAAGGCGCCGTCCACAGAACACACTGCGGCGGGGGCGGCTGGCGCGAAGCGCACGGGAGGCGGGCACCCCGGCCACCAGCAGCCGCCCGCACCGCCGCCGCCGCCCTCCCGGGCTCTGAGCGCTGCCCCCGCCTCCCCGGGGCCCCCGCCCTCCCGCGCCCCCGCCCCGCCTCGCTCGCGGCCCGCCCCCACCCGCGCGTCTTGGGAACCGTGGCCCGACCGCTCCTGCTTATCTGGCCCCGGCACCGCCGCCCCTCCGCTCCCGCAGCAGCCCGCGGAGAAGGCGACTCCGAAGCGCGGGGGAGGGAAGGTGGGGGAGCCCTAGGCTCCTCCTGCGGGGAGGGGACGCTCCTATCTCTCCGCCGGCGCCGGGCTCGGCCTCCCGCGGTCTGCACGCTTCCCAGAAGCAGGGCCACCGCCCGCCCTCCCCGCTAGCCAGCCCGCGTGCTTCCGCCCCACTCGGGGCACAGTGGGGGACTCTCCAAGGCACCCCGCGCCTCACCTGGCCTCACTACTCCACTGGCTCGGTCGGGAGTCCCAGCCGCCCCTGACCCGGCCCTAACTCCTGCACCGCACCGCTTCACTCGCAGTCCCTCCGGGGTCCGCGCCGCCCGGCGCTTGGGTCCCGCACCCGGGTGGGGGAGCCACAGTGCCGCCCACCGGCCCGCCCCGAGCCCACCGGACTGCAAGGCTCTGAGCTAAGAGCAGCAGGGCGCTCCCTGTGAACGCCTCAGTGCGATCCGGGCGGGGAAACTAGTTACGAAACCCGCCCCCTCCTCGTCTGGAAAGCGCGGGTCTTCCCACTACCCTTTCCTAGCTCCGCTCCCACCTACTCGGCTGGCCCTCCTTTGGTTCTGTGGTCCTGCCTCCCACCGCCTTACTTCCACTTTCTCTAGTGGTTGTAAAGTCAGGCTAGTGTGTTACTGCGCAGAGGGGCGGGATTTCCATGCCGCCCAGCCCCACCCTAAACCCCGCCCCTTCGCCTCCTAGCATCATGGGAGTTGTAGTCCAACTTTGCCTCTATTCCACCCTGTACTGTGGGCCGGGAGCTCCCTCACTCGCCTGTGCCTGGTTTGCCCAGAGCATTGAAGGAGGAAGCGGCTGAGACCTCCGGGCCAAACCGTGGTTCTCAGGGACTGAATGTGGAGGCCAGGAGTGCTCCTTAGATTCCCCGCTATGTGGGAAATGTGAGAGGGATAACTAAGGCAAAACCCCAAATGCTGGAAGCCTTCCCTACATTGTGAAACCCTCTGGGCTCCTAGTTTAGAACTAGAATTTGCCAAACTTTAAAAATGAGATATGAAAGCTGAGTCTGGAATTGCCCCAAGACTGGGCATCCCAACCATCACCTTTCTATGGCTTACCCGAGGCTGTTGAACTTTCTGATTCCTCTAAGAAAGTAAAGAATTTAAGTACATTTACCAGAGCTTTCTACTGTGCCATATTCTCCTGCCAGTCTAAAGTTGGGGGCAGGGTCCAACGACAACACGGGCCTCCCTTCAGATCGTGAAGGCCCTTACTGCTGGCCACTAGCTCTTCTTTTCTCCTTAGGGGTTCAGACTCACTTCAACAAACTTTTATTGGGCATTTTCTTTGTACCATGCATTGTGCTAAGGGCTAGATGCAGCAACTTCTTCAAAGACCTCCCCAATAAGCTGGTTGCAGTCTAGTCAGAGGATGTTTGCTAGAGCAGATGTTCAGAAAATGGAGAAGAGCAAGATTGTATCTGAAAGGGGGGTCTGGAAAGCTTTTCTGAAAACCCTGAAGATTACACTGGACCTTAAAAGTGGGAAGGCTTTACAGGAGCTGACAGAAAAAAAAACAAAAAAAGAACAGTGGGCAAAGTCCAGGGTGGAGACTTCTGTGAGAAAGTACAGGACGACCTTAGAAAAAGAACACACTGCCCTGTCATATGCCTATGATGTGTGGGCTGTGTGAGCAGATCGCCTGAACTAAACCCTTCCCCAAAGGATCTTCAGAAACACTCTATGAAATTTGACCTTGATTCTTTGAGGAGGAACCAATCCCCAAAGTGCAAATGCATGAAATTTAAGGTAGGTGCACAAATTCCTAATCACCAAGAAGTAAAATCTTATCTTTCCCAATTGTAGTTCCATCAGATTGGCTCACACTGAGGATCCATCTAATGATTTTTGAAGTTTATCTAAAATGCATATTAATCAGATATTAGGATGTTTTTGTATTGTGTGTTTTTTTTGTTTTGTTTTGTTTTGTTTTTGCAAAATGGATCTAAACTTTTGCTATCTACTCTTTCAAAAATTTATTTTCAAATAGAGTTTATTTTCTGGCTTTACATTTTGTTGGACACAGCAACTAATGTAATTTAACTCACATTAGTTAAATTACTATGTAGCAGGCCCTAGTCTAGATACTGAAACGGGTGTGGAAGAGATTCTTGTCTTTTGTTCTAGGCACAAATTTAGAATCATTATCAATAAAATACATCCTTATCAATAAAATAGGTAATACAAAATAAATTTAGACATTGGGGTTGCAAGTGCTTACTAGTAAGTAATAAGTAATATCTTTTTGTATACAATTTTGTTAAACAAATGGAAAAATGTACTTTGCTTATGAATTCAAACAGACCAACTTAAAAAATTAGAGAACTGAAAATTGTTTTTGCAGTGTTCTCTCACACACCTTTGTGTATTGTTTCATATGTCATTGTCATTTAGCCCAGCTTAAAAGCAATGCATTTACCATCCCCCAAGATATAGCAGTAATGTTTGTCATATTTCCATTTGTTATTATAATCACACTATCTCTATGTTCTCCTAATTTATTTCATCACAACATCTATACTCATGGGTTTGCTTGACTATAAAAATGCAATTGCACACAAATCAATCTATGCTCAGCAAACATGAAAATTAGACAACGTAATTTTTTCCATATACAAGCTCAACCTGGAGTTAGTTGCTCTCACATACATCCTCTAGAGTTACTTTCCTTTGAGCTTTTTTTTTTATGACAAGAAGAAATTATTTTTGTTCTTTGCAAGGCCTCTTCACAGTTTCTAAAGAAAACCCAAGTGTTGTAAAAGGCCGTTTTCATAATGACTATTTAATGACTATGAAAACGCGGACCATCAGCCTGCATTTTCATTTGGCCTACTCCATAAACACAACTGCAAAAACCGACTTCCTCCAGCCTAAACTGTCAGAAGCCTTGGCATATGTAACACCAACTCTTGTGGTGTAGCAGCTGACTGCAGCAGAAGTCCCAGGATCCTGCAGGCAGGAATTGTGAGGAAGCAGCCTTTTGTCCTTTTCACATCTCCACTAGGTATAATGCTTACCGTAGGATAAAGGTAAGGGAAAGTGTTCTCCCTTGACTAATTTAATTCTGCTGCTTCATTTCTGTGCATGATCCTTATAAGCCCTTCTTATCTATGGACCCCCTTGTTCATTCCCACCTTCTACCTCAACCCCTCAGAAATCTCACCATGGCAAATGGGCAGAACCACGTCTAGGGCACAGGACGCAGTATACAATTTCAAAGGAGGGAAGCACACTGCTTCTCGGTTCAGTCAGATGGTCAGCAATTCAGGGATCCAGCAGGAAGGGAATGGTAAGAAGGCGTCACTTCCTCCATCTAATACTAAAAAAAGAAAAGAAAAAAAATTGAAGCTGTTATATCAGCATCTAAATGAATGCCATCAGCAAGTTGAAGAAATTCAACTGTCTGCTGAGCTTTCAAACATACCCCATAAGACTATCTTTTGCCCATTTGACATTTTTTTTTTTCTCCCAAGACTGGCCTTAATGCTTATTTAATACCAAATTCACCCATATCTCCCTATAGGTCCTCTTAAATTCAGTTTTTACACTGCATCCACAGAAATCTTTGGAAGGCAAATCAGGTCAAATCACTCCCCTATTTATGATTTTTAGTAGCTTCTCATTGAATTAGGAGAAGTCCCAAATCTTACTTTGCCATCATCTACATGGCTGTGAATTCTCTGACCCATGCCTTCCTCTCTAACCTCAATGAGCCTATTCTTCCCCTCACTCAGCAAGCTCCACCCCACTGGACACCTTTTTCCCCATAAGTTCCAAAAGACCCATCTTCCCTGACAGCTTTTGCACATGTGACCATGGGAAGCTTTCACGTGGCCTTTGCTATTCATTTTTCAGATCTTAGCTTAAATGCCACTTTGTCAGATGTGATCAGGGCTCCTTGTTATAGTGCTCCCAATAACTCATATTAATGACATTGAGGGTACTGACAAATGAGGTTAGTAATCATGGAGAACAGTAAAAGTCCAAGGGGATTGTAAATGATCTAATATTGTTTTGATTTGCAAAAAGGGAAAGTTGATGTATTCTAGTAATCATGATACCAAAGGCAAACAAGGTTCTAGAGCAGACTATTAAAAGGATAGCATAGCCAAAACCAGTTTGGCTCAGTGGTAGAGCGTCGGTCTGTGGACTGAAAGGTCCCGGGTTCGATTCCGGTCAAGGGCACGTACCTGGGTTGCGGGTACATCCCCAGTAGGGGGTGTGCAGGAGGCAGCTGGTTGATGTTTCTCTCTCATCAACGTTTCTAGCTCTCTATCTCTCTCCCTTCCTCTCTGTAAAAAATCAATAAAATATATTTTTAAAAAATTAAAAAAAGTAAAAGGATAGCATATTGCCTTAGCCAGTTTGTTCAGTGGATAGAGTGTTAGGCAGCAGACTGAAGGGTCCCAGGGTTTGATTCTGGTCAAGGGCGCATACATCAGCTGCAGGCTCACTCCCTCACCCCCAACTCCGCCCCAAGTCAGGGCACCTTAGGGGGCAACCAATGGATGTGTCTCTCTCACATCAGTGTTTCTCTCTCTCTCAGTCTCTCCCTCTCCTTTACCACTCTCTCTAAAAATCCTCGGGTGAGGATTAACAAAAAGAAAAGAAAAGGAAAAAAAAAAAGGATGGTGTATTTTATCACACTGAGAGTGAAGAGGCAATCACTAGGAACCACAAGGAGTTCACTGAGATATATTGATAGTAGTTTGGCCTTCAAGATTCTGAGAAAATGATTTCTAATTTAGAATTCCACATTCTCCAAAACTATATTGGGAGGATAGACAGAGAAGAGGTTAGAGATGTTACGTTATAAGAAGACTAAATCTTTATTCTCCATAATAAGAAGTCATTAAGTGAAAATATATCAGTATGCTTATATTATTGAGCAATGAGGAGATAAATACCAGAAGAAACAGCTAAAACAATGGAAAGTACTAGCCTCTAGGAGCACAAGTTGATAATAGAAAAGAATGTGATAAGGAACTTCAAATTTTTCTCTTTTACAAGTTATAAATAACTATTAAACTATGTACATGTATTATTTTCATAAAATAAAAATTAGTTCAAAATATAAATAGCATTTGTACATGCACACAGGAAGTTGGAGTGCATTCTAACCAAGGGAAATGGCAAAAATGTGGAGGTGAATTATTCCAGTAAATGATAAGTGGATCTGCCTACAGACACAGTGGGTCCATGCTAAGTATTAGTAAATGATATAAAATTAAAACCTCCCTTCTTAGGAACTTACTGGAATAGGCATTTCATCGTATAAGAGAATAAACTAAAAAGATATGAAACCCAGAAAACAGGAGACAAGCATAAAAGACAAGTAAAGGGAATTCCCCAGGTGATAATGAAAGAAAGTTCAAGATAAATAGCTATGTGGCATACACCAGGCCCAAAGAAAGTAGGGAGATGGAGGGACATAGGAGGGGTGTAGCTAAAGAAAAAAAAATAGATTAACTGATAGATTACCTGATATGTTTGACCACGTGGAGAATATTATTTAGAAAAATATTATAATTGTATGGAAAATTAATGAAGAATTAATTTTTATAAATATATATATAAACTTATAGGCAGCAAACTAACAAAAACCAAGGCAGTTTTTAACTACAAGAGAAACTGAAAGTTGTTCAAGAAAGTAAGTGAGTCATGATAAAATGCTTCTTGGCTCCAAAGTAAAAGATACTTAAGTAGCATAATAATGAAAACTGCCTTACTGATATAATAAATTAAAGCTCTGGGAAAATAAGTTGGAAAGTTTGTTTTTATAAGAGGTCTAAATTTTTCTCTTTCATAATAAGAAGGCAATAAACTATCTAAAAAAAGGAAAGACAAAAAAGCAGTATAAGTACATTCTATGGAAATGTGAAAGTAAATACTAGAAGAAACAACTAAAATTATTGAAAGTGGTTGCTATAGTAGTACAAACTGGAAGTTTGGAGAGATGTAGGGTTCTACTCTTTTTATTTATGTCTTATTAATCTATTTCACTTTTAAACTATATATATGTATTACTTTCAAGAATTAATAGGGACTGGCAGGGGACTGGTTAGGTGGTGATCAGGCTGGCAGGCAGAAGCAATCAGGGGCAATCAGGAAGGCAGGCAGGCGAGCAGTTGGGAGCCAGCAGTCTTGGATTATGAGAGGGTGCAGGCTGGGCTGAGGGACACCCCCGCCCCCCCATGCATGAATTTTGTGCACTGGGCAGTATGGCAGGAGGAGGTGCCACGGGAGTCTGGGCCACCTGCTTATTAAAATAACTTAACTTATGCCTTCAGAGTCTTATGGAATACTTCTCGCCAGATACATTGGATGGGAAACCTATGACTTTATCCTCATTTGGCCAGGCATTCAATCTCTACCAGAAATCACCAGCATTCTAGGAGTTTCTTCTTAAATGGAGAGCTCCCAGAAAAACAAACAAAACAAACAAATGAACAAATAAAAAAACAGGCAAACAATTGAGATGAGCAAGATAAACATCTCCTAGACCTTCTCAAATTCCCATTCCCCCTACCTTTTCTTAGCCCCTGCCTCAAGAGCCCAGGATCTTCTGCAGTCCCTCCTTCTGAATAGATGAATGAGATCTGCTAAACCTCTACAATCGAAGAATTGGGAAACTTTTAAAAATGTTTAGATGTGTATAAAGAACCACAGGGAATGAGCAATGCTGAGCCAAAGTAATGAGTTCATGGCAATAGGATTTAATATCAGTAAGTAAACTATTTGGGTGTCTAGGGAGGGTTCACTTACCTACTGCCTCTCAAATCACCTTTTAACTGCCAGCTGCTCTTCCCAATAACTTATGCTTGACATAAGTTGGGAGGACCAAGTTTACTCTCTCTCCCAGTCTGCCTACCTTTAAATATTCAACACTGCTTCCTTACTTCATCCTTCTTACAACATACTACCATACCTGTGGTTTATGAAAATCATTCTAGTCAATCCTTGATTTAACAAAGAATACCAAACAACAACAAAACAAAAAACCAAAAAAGTTAAAGCCATCAAATTACCTTACATTGTACATTTCATTAGCATTCAGAGTAAAACTGTTTCTTCTTCTTTGTGTTTACATACTTATATGTTGTCCAGGCAACAAGATAGAATATGGATTTTAAAGAAACAATGGTCTTGTCATTCTTCACAAGAAGTTAGTTAGCTGTCTCCTGCAGAACAGGACTGAGACTGTGATTTTAATTTGCGATTTAATTTGAGACCACTTGACTTTTCATTAGTCTGCAAAGCACCATATTAATATTAGTTATTATTCATTATTATTAAGTAGGAAAAGTTAGCATCTTTTTTGGGTAAAACCACAGCTTCCTTGGGAATATATGGTAATTTCCTTAATCAGCTATTGTTTTTGGCTCAGATCATAAACAATATTCATGATCTCAAATGTACAAAGAATTTATTTATAATCTTAACATATTTTTTCATGAATTAGTTAAATGTCAGCATAATCCAAATGAAGCCTACCAGGAAAAGAATTGATTCATATAAATTTCAATTGGTGACCTTCTATAGAAAAAAATTAAGGATTCCATAAATATAAAGAACAGATAGGAACAGGCAGAAGTTCAGCAAACTGCTGTTATTATAGTTGATAAAATTATGTATATTTTGAACTTTTCTGTGTACCTCTTGTTTCCATAATGGTAGTTCTATAATGACCTTTGGGACCTTTTAGAGGATGACATATGCTTATTTAAATTCCTTCCTCAACTGCAGGGGTGGAAAATATATGGCACATATGTTGCCACTCCCCACTATCACATTCATAGCAGACAGTGCTAATCAATCTTGGCACTCTTGTCATGAATTTGGAAGTAATCTCATAATCTTTTACAATCAAACCCTCTACACAGTTATAAAAATAGATCAGAGCAGTCACTTGAAATGAAAGCCATTTGTCATTCTTATTCTAACAAGAGGTCATACCATGTCTTAATCAAGAATCAGTGATGGCACGGAGTAGAAACTCAGTCAAGCTATCTTGAAAAAGGGAAATTTATTATAAGAACACAGCAGACATTATTACAGATATTTGGGCTATGAAGTACAGGCAGGCCACAGAGTGATTGAAACTATAATAGGTGAGCTGGAAGAGGAACAGATGAGAAAGACACTCTAGGATTGATGCCAGGATTCATGCCAGTTAATTTTACTATAATGAGTTGGGGATGCTCTGAGTGAGCCATTGTAGAGAAAGCATGCACCCAATGCAGCAAGAGTGGCACTGCCATGGTCATTCTTGGGGAAATAAAACAGCATCTCAGCATCAAGCCACCAGAGCTCTGATCTATGTCTCAATGTATGAGAGATCCTATTACTCAACATTCTCATTAACATATGATGTTCTCAGTGTTCCAGATTTTGGCCATTCTCATAGAGTTTCCTGCAACCAATAGTGTGCTGGAACTGGCTTGTATCAGTTTGCAAGGGTGGGTGGTTAAATTTTTGGACAAATAGAGAAATTAGCAGTCTGCAGTGTGGAAGAGGAATCATCAGGAACATACCATGCTGGCACTGTGATCCTGGATATCCAGCTTCCAGAACTCAACTGTATAACAGCTTTCACAGTGTGGTCAGGGTTAAGCTCCTCAACAAGACAGCCTGAGATGTGATCCCACCAACAAATGGGACAACAATTAAGACCCTATTACAACAGGAGAGCCCAAATAACCCACACAAGACACATTCCCAGAGCATCCTCCTCAGGAGATCAAAGAGACTGCACCACTGGCTCCCACAGGACACTTACTATTGTACATAAGGCCAGTGCATGAAGACTAGGAGTCATAACAGTTCCATCTAATACATAGAAAAAACCCAACAACAACAGACAGCTAAAATAAGGAGACAAAGAAACAACCTCTAAATGAAAGAAAAGGAGGAATCTCCAGAAAAAGCTAAATGAAATATAGGCTAGCAATTTATCAGATATAGAGTTCAGAGCAATGGTTATAGGGATGTTCAAATAACTTAGTCAACACTACAAGGAACTTAGTGGAAGGTACATCAGCATGAGAAAGGACATGGAAATCATAAATAAGAACCAGTCAAAAATGAAGAATACCATATCTGACAGCAAACAGACTGAAAATGAAGGATGAAAAAAATATTCCATGCAAACAGAAATTGAAAAAAATCGGGGGCCTGGCAAGTGTGGTTCAATGGGTGAGCATCAACCCATGCACCAGGAGGTCGCTGGTTTGATAACCAGTCAGGGCACATGCTTGGGTTGTGGGCTTAATACTCAGTACGGGGCTTACAAGAGGCAGCCAATTGATGTGTCTCTCATCAATGTTTCTATCTTTCTCTCCCTCTCCCTTCCTTTCTTTGAAGTCAATACATACATGTTTTTAAAAGAGCTAGGGTAGCAATACTCATAACTGTTTGAATATTTTGTTCTGATGTGGGTCTCTTATAGACAGAATTTATATGGGTAATGTTTTCTTATCCACTCAGCTACCCAATATCTTTTGATTGGAGCATTTAGTTCATTTACACTTAATGTTATTATTGATAGGTACTTATTTATGCCATTTTATGTTATACTTATGTTCCTTTCTATATATTTCTTCTTCTTCTTAAAGCAGTCCCTTTAACATTCTTGCTATATGGTTTGGTGGTAGTGAACTCCTTTAACTTTTTTTTCTTGGCAGCTCTTTATTTCACCTTTAATTTTATTTTATTTTTATTTTTTTAAAAAATATATATATTTTATTGATTTTACACAGAGGAATTGAGAGGGACAGAGAGTTAGAAACATCAATGAGAGAGAATCATCGATCAGCTGCCTCTTGCACACCCCCTACTGGGGATGTGCCTGCAACCAAGGTACATGCCCTTGACTGGAATTGAACCTGGGACCTTTCAGTCCGCAGGCCGACGCTCTATCCACTGAGCCAAACCGGTCCCGGCTATTTCACCTTTAATTTTAAATGATAGCCTTGCTGGATAAAGTAGTCCAGGTTTCAGGTCCTTGACTTTTAGTACTTTGAATACTTTATGAAAATGCCTTCTGGCTTGAAGTGTTTCTGTTGGAAAACCAGCTGACAGCCTATGGGAACTCTCTTGTAGGTAAGTAACTTTCTTGTTGCCTTTACATTTTTTCTCTTTGGCCTGTTCAGGGTGGCTCAGTGGTTGAGTATCGACCTATGAACCAGGAGATCATGGTTCAATTCCTGGTCAGGGCATGTGCTAGATTGCTGAATTGATCTTAGAGGGGGGCGTACAGGTCTCCTGGTTCATAGGTCAGTGCTCAACCACCAAGCCACACTTGGGGGGCATCCATACAACTTACTTTTAATTCCTCCCATTGTATCCTTGATGTTGAACAGGCCAGCAGGGGACCAGTTAGGGGCAATCAGGCCAGCAAGCAGAGGCAGTTAGGGGTGATCAGGCAAGCAGGTAGAGTGGTTAGGGGAAGCCAGGCTGGCAGGGGGATAGTTAGGATATGACCAGGCTGGCAGGGGGGCAATTATGGAGCAACCAGGCTGGCAGGGGAGAATTGAGGGTGTGAACAGGCTGGCACGGGACCAGTTAGGGGGCAGCCAGGCTGGCAAGCAGAGGAAGTTAGGGGTGATCAGGCAGGCAGCCAGGCAGCCTGCAAGTGGTTAGGAGCCAGCAGTCCCAAATTGCAAATGGGAAGTCCAACTGCCAGTTTAGGCCCCATCCCCCAAGGGGTCCCAGATTGGAGAGGGTGCAGGCAGGGCTGAGGGGAACCCCCCCCCCCCACCTCTCTGGGCACAAATTTCATGCACCAGGCCTCTAGTCTACACTAATAAAAGAGGAAAATGCTAATTGACCGTACCTTTGCTATGCCCACAGCCAATCAGGAGTGATATGCAAATTAAGCCAACAAAGATGGAGAGTAAATATGAATATGCAGGAGGGGTGAGCTCTGTCTGACACTGCTGCAGGGTCCAGTGTACTATGGGGTACTGGACAGGCCAGGCGAGCAGTGCCTGACACCACCAGCTGGGTCAAGGCCTCTCGGTAACAGTAAAAAAAGTTACACTGAATGACCCCCCCCAAAAAATACATTAGGGGCCAGGAAACGTTCAAAGAACTGGGGAACCATTCCCAAATCAGGAAGGGAAGTCACAGGGTGTACATTATTACTATGAATACAGTATTTTCTACTACTTACAATATATACAATGTAATGTATTAGATGCCTTCCTATCACATGAAGTATGTATTCTCCTAGAGTAATACTGGTACATATGTTATAGTTATGGTAGTATGCCATATCCTATCTATCAATATATTAATAAAAGGGTAATATGCTAATTAGACCATGAGATCTTCCAGAAGTCCTTCTGGACAAAGGCATGGTGGTGGGGCCGAGGCAGATGCAGTTAGGGGTGATCAGGCCAGGAGGGGAGAGTAGTTGGGAGTGATCAGGTTGGCAGGGGGGAGGGGCAGTTGAGGGGCTAGAAGGCCGGCAGAGGGGACCAGTTGGGGTGAGGAGGCCAGCAGGGGGGTGAAGTTGGGGGCAATCAGGCCAGCAGGCAGAGTGGTTAGGGGTGATCAAGCAGGCAGGCAGGCAAGCAAGTTAGTGGTTAGGAGCCAGCAGTCCCAGATTGCGAGGGGGTTGTCCGACTGCCAGTTTAGGCCTGATCCAACAGGGGTCTCAACCTCACTGCTCCTGAGGACAAGCTGGACACTCTAGCAGTGGGGCTGAGGGGACTGGGCACCGCCATCTTGTGGCTACGGGGTCCACCATTTTGTCACTGAGTGATGGTTAATTTGCATATCACTCTATTATTATATAGGATTGTCTGATTGCCCTGGCTATGACTTCAGTACTGTATTGAATAAGAGTGGTGAAAGAGAACATCCCTGATTTTTCCCTGATCTTTATTACTTACTTCTGCTGACTCTGGGATTTTCTTATTGTTCTCTTTCTATTCCCACATTGCTGAGAGTTTTTATTATAAACAGATTCTGGGTTTTATCAAATGCTTTTTCTCTATCTTTTGATAAGATCATGTGATTTTTATATTTTATTTTATGTATGTGGTATATCATATTTATTGATTTGTGGATATTGTACAGTTTTGCATTCCCAGAATAAATCCCAATTGGTTATGGTATATGGTCCTTTTTTAAAAAAAACAAAATACTTTTTTTTTTTTATTTTAGAGAGAGAGGAAGGGAGAGGGAGAGAAAGAGAAACATTGATGTGAGAGAGAAACATCTATTGGTAGCCTCCCTCATGCACCTTAAAAAGGCACCAAACCCACAACGTGGGTATGTGCCCTGACTTGGAATCAAACTGGTGACCTTTCAGTGCACAGGAAAACCGTTCACTGTCTGAGCTACACCAGCCAGGGCTGATATTTTTAATATATCACTGGATTAAGTTTACCAGTAGTTTGTTGAGGATTTTAGCATCTATGTTCATTCCCTCTACGCCCTCTTCCACTTCCACCCACCACCTCCCCACCTCTGCCATCACCACAGTGTTGTCCATGTCCATGAATTAAGGAAGCGTGTTGATTTTCTTAAAGAAGGAGATAAAGGGAAAAGAGAGAAACATCAATGTAAGAGCATAACATTGATCAGCTGCCTCCTGCATGTCCCCTTGTGTGGATTGAGCCTGAAACCTAGGCATGTGCCCTAACCGGGATTCAAACCAGCAACCATTTGGTATAAGGGATAATGCCCAACCAACTAAGCCACACCAGCCAGGGCCTGTGGAGAAGCTTTTTAGTTGATGTAGTCCCATACAGTGGGTCCCTTGTCATTTTAAAAATATGTTTGTATTGATTTCAGAGAGAGGAGAGAGGGAGAGATAGAAACATCAAGGATGAGAGAGAATCATTGATTCTGTTGCCTCCTGCATGCCACCTACTGGGTATTGAGCCTGCAACTGGGCATGTTCCCTAACCAGGAATCAAACTATGACCCCATGGTTCATGGGTTGAAGCTCAACCACTGAGCCACAATGGCCAGGTTTCCTTTTCACTTTGTTGATGGTTTCCTTTGCTGTGCAGAAGCCACCTTTTATCCCCATGAACACAATATATGCTTCTACTTGTTTGCATTTTCATTTTTTATTAAGGTATTATATGGGTACATATCTTACCATTGCCCCGCCTCACTCCATTCCCAGACAATTTGCTTAAAACTTTTATACATAAGCAGCTAAAGCAGCTACTTAGTGACCTCTGTGAATTTCATGTTGACCTTATGGGTATAGACGCCACCAGAGGAATACCAGTATAAGCAAAGGCCATAGGGAATTCATATCTGAATGAATATAAGACATCTTTATGTGGCCACAGAACTGTGGGAAAATGGCCCTTCTTGATTAAAAGTCAAGAAGGGATTTTGCTTACACCAATGGATTGGGCGATCTGTGAACAAGCAGGCACCCTAGAAGCTGGTAGTGAGAAGGCAGTACAGCATAATGAAAATTGGAGCATAAGCTAATCACAAATTTATATATCAATTCAATCAGTTATTAGATGTGACCTTACTATATGTTAGAGAACCTCAGTTCATTTATATAATCCTCCACATAATGAGGGACTGTTGAACATTAAATAAAATGTGATGTGTGAGAAAATGTTAGTATAGCAAGCCTAGTTATTTAGCCCTTGTACGTCTTCAAGGGAACATGGAACCATGACTATTATCCAACCTCTGAGAATGTGGCTTTCATAATGTCTTATGTTAATGATTAATGATTATTTTTTGTACACCTGGAGCAATGGACCATGTCATATTAGCTTGCCAGGATTGCTTTGCATGAGTATCAGCATTGATGATGCACACCTGGTCTCATTCTTAGGCATGGTTTCAGTTACCATGTAGCATAATTTACCTATGTGACCACTTCTCAATAAAATCCTCAGACCAAGAGACTCTAATAGGCCTTCCTGGGCTGAGGCATTCTGCACATGCCCTTCTAATTTGTTGCTAGAGTGAAAGCATATTGTGGGTGGCCCCAGATGGGGAAGTACTCTAAAGCAAGTGCCTTACTTCTGGGATTTCTCTTGATTCATGTATTTTCCTGTTGCTCTTGTTCTGTTTATTTTTGCTCTAATAAACCTTAGCCATGTGTATAACTTGCTATTGAGTCTTGTGAGTTCTTTCAGCAAATCAGGAAACTTGATTGCAGCCTTCAGACCCACAAACATAAAGTTACTTGTACAATGCCTGACAAATAGTACACATCCAATACAACCTAGCTAATTGTATTTAACTTATGCCTGCTAGATGTTATAAGGGACTAACTTTACTGTACTAGAATATAGGCTTGGAATACAGGACTTCTTGCTTTTCTAAACCATGCCCATGGAAGAAGGCAAGAATAACATCTCTTCAGTGGGGGAATTAGAGGATATAACTCCAAGATTCTCCCATCCACCACCCCTACCCACTCAGAATGAGGAAGTACCATGTAGGAAAAATGGGTAGAAATCAGATCTCCAGCTGGGACCTTTTGAAAACATGCAGCAGGGACTATTTGAAAACGTACTGTTTTGTAGGGTAACAAAAATAATTAAAATTCTTGTTGAGCTGAAACCGGTTTGGCTCAGTGGATAGAGCGTTGGCCTGCGGACTGAAGGGTCCCAGGTTCAATTACGGTCAAGGGAATGTACCTTGGTTGCAGGCACATCCCCAGTGCGGGGTGTGTAAGAGGCAGCTGATTGATGATTCTCTCTCATCAATGTTTCTCTCTGTCCCTCTCTCTTCCTCTCTGTAAAAAATCAATGAAATATATATATTTTTAAAAAATTCTTGTTGAGAGTTATGAAGACTGGAACACTTAGACTGGGATCATGGAGCCCCACATGTGTGTGCTGGAGGTTGAAATCTTGGTCACAGGAGGCAGGGGTGTTACAAATAGCTACCAAGTGTTTCCCTAACTCATCCAGAACCAAGCACACAGTTATTTTTGCCAAGCACTGGCCACTACAGAAAGACAATATTCAATTGTCAATAGTCTATTTAAACATTAAAAAATAAAGCTAATTGGGTTGGGACTTTGAGGGCAACTCCAAAGGAAGGAAGAGTCCAGGGTACCCATTTTGCAATTCCTTTCTAGATTTGTGTAGGTTTATGGTTCTCATCCAAGTAACCAGATCAAAATAAGATACATCAAAAGAGCCTTTAAAATGCAGTAATAATTACAATTAAGTCATTTGTTATCTCATACATTTAATTAATATTTTTCAAATACATTGCCTCGAAGATGCATAGGACTAATCTCAATAGTGAGTGCCAAGTGGATTTTCTCTTTATATAGTATATATTTAAGGATGGTGAGCACAAAATAGTACGTATAAATTTTCTTCTTCACAGGTGATTATTTTTATTGAGCTACTTATTACTTGTTTTATTAACAATTACTTCTTTGAGTCTCGTGTTGCAAAAAATGGTTACTTCTCTCTCACTGTCATCATCGCTGCTCTTCACATTGCCATAGAATGCACTGTCTCTGTAATCTACCTTATGAAAACACTTGGAAAAAGGCTTCACTTTACGTGGGAAAGTTGGGTTTTGAGCATTTGCATTCTTGACCTCAGAAATATCACTGACCAAATACTCAGGCGTACTGCAAACAGGTCTTTTTCCGATATAGTGTGCACAAGACTTGACTAATGGAGATGTAGCTAACATGTCTGCCCTACCTGCAATAACTGATCTTTTTAGATTACGATGTATGGGACACTTGGTAAAGTTCTTTAAACTGGATGACTTCGGTAGCAATATTTGATTTTTTGGACAGGTTGGATGACAGGGATAGGTTGACTTGCGTCGAAAATGTGGCCTGGCTGTTGAAGTTGGCCTGACTTCCCTATTTGGATAGGATGAATGGTCATAACTGCCTAGCTTATGGGAATAAGCCAGCTCATGTGACTTACCTAGACTGTGCTTTCTGTATGACTTTCCCAGGTGGAATGACCTGGACACTCTTTTGGGGCCATGTGGCTTGATGAACTTTCCTTTATTAGATGGTTCTGATGACTTTTCTGAACTCGAGGACCTGAATGTATTTTCTGAACTGGATGATATGAATGACGTTTCTTGACTTGAGAACTCTGATGACATGTGTATACGAGGTAGCATAGGTTCTTTCTCTGGAATGCATTCATTGTCTGTCTTGTATTTACTGAATATTTTGGATGACCCGAATGACTTGGTTGATTCCTGTTTCTTGACCCTGAAAATATAGAAAATTTGGAATATGACAATTAAAATGAAAAAGTATTATTGCTCCCTGGCCAGTGGCTCAGTGACTGAGAATCAGCCCATGAACCAAGAATTCACCAGTTTGATTTCCAGTCAGGGCACATGCCCAGGTCGTGGGCTTGATCTTCAGTAGGGGGCATGTAGGAGGCAGCCGATTGATATTTCTATCTCTCTATCCCTTTCCCTTCATCTCTCTCTAAAATAAATAAAACAATATAACATTATTGCTATCACCAGAAAACATAGGCTACTTTTCCAGTTTAATGTTTTGGTCTTTTTCTTTTCTTTTCTTTTTTGTTTTTTTGTTTTGTTTGTTTGTCTGTTTTGTTTTGTTTTGTTTTGCACTAGTAGGGAAATTGAACCCAGTAAGAATTGGAGTGTGGTGAAAGTCATGACTTAGGTTACAGATAAGAACTTGTTGAATTCATACTTTTTTTTTTTCAGAGATTTTACTATTTCACCACATTAGATAATGATATAGTGTACATATTGAATAATGCCAAGTTGTTTTAAATCTATTATTGAGAGAGAGAATTTCATGTATTCCAGAATTTAAACCTTTTATACAAAAGTCACAAGTTGATACAGAACCGATATATAAATGTCACAACTTGTTGCAATAAAAACTAAACTTTTTAGACCAAAGTCTTATTTTCTTATTATATTTATAACATCAAGTTAACTATTTGTGCATATTTATATTCACAATATTCCTCTAAAACTAAAGGAAGGAAACATTAGCATATTCTAGTCACCAGTACTTGTATTGGGAAATATTTAGAGAATCAATATATTACAGCCAGACTGATCATCCTATATGAAAGGCAGGAACTGAGATAATAAGTACAGTGAATAACTGTTCATGTTAATGCATCTTAAAATGGTAGATTATTCAAAATGTTTCATTGTCTTTGGAATGCAGGCCCAACTCTTTCTCCCTCCCTGTTTTTATTCTCCTTGTATTATTCAGATAGTCATGCCCTATTTTCCTAGACTCAATTTATCATGAAACTAATAGCCTGGGGCTCAGTTGAATCCTGAATAGGAGACAGCTTTGGCCAAAGTTGATAATGTAATTGAGAATATTTAAGTGCTGATATAATTTAAGTGTAGGTATCCACCTTTAAGATCTTGGTAGCTCTTTAGAAGTCTAAAATAATCACAAGATTGAAACCTTCACTCTATGTGTATACACACACACACACACACACACACACACACACACACACACTACTTGCATTCTTAATTCAAAATGTAAAACTTACATGTTTTCTTTGGGGACATCTTTGTTCAAACAATTATAATGAAGGCAGCAAAAAGAGATACAGACAAAAGTTGTGCTCATAACACCAACTACTATGACGAATATACGTTTTCTGCTATCATCCATTTGCCATGATATAAGTTTCTTAGCTCCTGTCAAAGAAATTGTATCACCAGAAAATGTGTTAGGTAACCAAGTTTTCTTCCATTTTGATAGTGGCGTATCACTATAGGTCAACAATCTCTTTATCAGTGATTTTTTTAAAAAGCATAAATGTTCCATCATTTTCTCTTTCTATTCCATCCCCAACCATAGTCTAGAAGCCAAATCTGGGAGACATATCTGGCTAATCAGTATAATTATCTGGGTTAATCCCTGAATCATGGCTTTTTCACCCCATTGCTTAAGTTTTTGAGTCTGTGTGTATGTTTTCCATATGTTGTGAATGCACTTGATTGTTAATGTGTGTGTGTCTATGGTAGGAAATAGTATGTGATAAGTAAAACCCTTGTTGAAAGCTACTCTGTGTTAGATATCATGCCAGATTCATTCACATTGTATTATTACTTTGATTGGGGACCAGGGTTGGTGGATTGGGTAAAGAAGGGGAGAGAAAGGAGACAATATGTCTATACCCTTTATGGTTTTATGTTGCTTTATTCTCAAAGAATAAAAACTCTAGCCTGGCTAGCATGACTCTGCAGGTGAGCATTGGCCTATGAACCAGGAGGTCATGTTTTGATTCCCTTCTGACACATGCCCAGGTTATGGGCTCAATCCCCAGTGTGAGGCATGTAGGAGATAGCCAATCAATGATTCTCTGTCATCATTGATGTTTCTTTTTTTATTTATTTTTTATTTTTTAAAAAAATATTTTTATTGATTTTGTACAGAGAGAAGGGAGAGAGATAGAGAGTCAGAAACATTTATGAGAGAGTCATCGATCAGCTGCCTCCTGCACACCCCCTACCGGGGATATGCCCGCAACCAAGGCACATGCACTTGACCGGAATCGAACCCGGGACCTTTCAGTCCCCAAGCTGACGCTCTATCCATTGAGCCAAACCGGTCTCGGCCATCATTGATGTTTCTATCTCTCTCTTTCTTCCTCTCCCTTTCTCTCTGAAATAAATTAAAAGTATACATAAAAATAAAAAATCTCAGGAAAGAACCAATATGGCAGCGAGCAAGACCAGAGTGAAGGTGAAAATGTGAGTGGGTGAGTGTGTGCAAGGGAGACTGTTCAGGGGTATGAGTATTGGTGGGCTTCTGTTAGTGCAGGAGCTCTTGGTAGAGGAGCTGCCCACTGCTGCTGCACGTAGCTCTGCTGGAGCTTCTTTCTGCTTGAGATTGGAGAGTGCACCATTTTGAAGGAGCTTGAGGGTCCTCTTCGGGAGGAGGTAGTGGGAAGTGGCTATGCCCCAGTGCACATAGACCACAGACGGGCATGCACAGCCCCAGTGCTGAAACCCAAAGCCCTGGATACATGGGCTGGTGGTAGTCACCTGCACACCTGAACCTTGGTCCCCAAACAACCAGTCCTGCTGACTTGATGAGCTGCTTGTGGGGCTTGTGCTGCCATAGTTATGAGTGGTGTAGCTAGCCCGCCTTGCCTTATTCAGGAGCAGAAAACCTACCTGCTCCCCTCCACCCAGTTCTCTACCCCAGGTCTTCACCACCCTACTGTCTGTGTCCATAGGTAATGCATATATGCATATAAGTTCTTTGGTTAAACACTTCCTATATCTCCTTTCCCCCTTCCCTCTGAGCTAAAGAAGTTCATTACCACCAAACCAGTATTTCATGAAATGTTGAAGTGTATTGTTTAAGAAGAGGAAGAAGGCAAAGAAGAAAAAGAAAGATGAAAAAATGTGAACAAAAAATGGCAACAAATTATCTATCAACAACTTAATCTAAAAATCAGAATAAACAAACAAGAAATATAATGATCAAAATAAACTGAAGAATAAAATAGAATCAGAGCCATAGAAGCATGGAACATATTGATGAATCTCAGAGGGAAGAGTGTGGGGGGCCTGGAAGAGATTAACCAAAGATCTTAGTTATGGACACAGACAGTAAGGTGGTGGAGGCCTGGGGAAGGGTGGACACTAGGTCATGGAGGCAATGGGAAGGAAATACTCTCAACAATAAATATTTTTTAAAAAGAATAAAAATTGTATCAAATAAGTACCTATCAATAATAACATTAAATGTAAATGGATTAAATGCTCCAATCAAAAGACATAGGGTAAGTGAATGAATAAGAAAACATGACCCATATATATGCTGTTTACAAGAGACTAACCTGAAAACAAAAGACTCACACAGGATGAAAGTAAAGGGATAGAAAATTTTTTTCAGGCCAATTGAAATGAAAAAAAAAAAAAAGCTGGGATAGCAATATTCCTATCTGACAAAATAGACTTCAAAATGAAGGCCATAACAAGAGACAATGAAGATCACTTTATAATACTAAATGGATTGATACAACAAGAGGATATGATCTTGATAAACTTATATGCACCCAATATAGGAGCACACAAATATATAATTAAATTCTGGAGGACTTCAAGGAAAAGATGAACAGCAACACTGTCATAATTGGGGACTTAAAAACCCCACTGATATCACTGGATAAATTTTCTAGATAAAATCAACAAGAAAACAGCAACCCTAAATGACACACAAGATCAAATGGATTTAATTGATATTTACAGAACACTTCATACCCAAGCTTCAGAATATAAATTCTTCTTAAGTGAACATGGTACATTCTCAAAGATAGACCACATGTTAGGACTTAAACAAAGTCTCTACAAATTCCAGAAGATTGAAATCATATCAAGCAACTTCTCAGATAACAATGAATCTAGAGATCAATGACAATAAAAACACCACAAAACATTCAAACACGTGGAGGCTAAATAGTATGTTATTAAACAATGAATGGGTTACCAATGAGATCAAGGGATAAATAAAAAACCTTTGGAAGCAAATGAAAATGATCACACAACCACCCTAAATCTATAGAACCCAGCAAAAGCAGTTCTTAGAGGGGAAGTGCATAGCACTACAGGCCTACCTCAAAAAAAATAAAAAAAAATTAATAAACTAACTCTACAACCTAAAGAATTAGAAAGAGAATTATAAGAAGAGCCCAGAGTTAGTAGAAGGAAGGAAATAATAATAAGAGTGGAAATATGTGACAATGACACTATTAAAAACAATACCCCTCCCCTGCAAAAGAAAAAAAAAATCAATGAAACCAAGAGCTTGTTCATTGAAAAGCTAAACAAAATAGATGAACCTCTAGCCAGAGTCATCAAGAAATAAGGAGAGAGGACTCAAGTAAATATTGTAGAACCAGATTTAAAGAAGGTGAAGAAACAACTGACTCCACATAAATACAAAGGATTGTAAGGAATACTATATGACAACAAGCTGGACAAACTAGATCAAATGAACAAATTTCTAGAAAAATACAATCCTCCAAAAGTGAATCAGGAATAATCAGAAAACATGAATAGGCTAATAACAACTGAATAAATTGAATCATTAATAATAATTTAAAAAAAAACCTCCCAGCAAACAAAATTCCTGGCCCATATGGTTCACAGAGGAGTATTACCAAATGTTGGAAGAAGAACTAACACCTATGTTTTGCAAACAATCCCAAAAAAATCCAAGTGGGAGGCACCTCTCTTTAAGAGGTCAACATTATCCTACTTCCAAAACCAGATAAAGACATTACAAAGAAACAGAATTACAGGCCAATATCCCTGATGAACATAGATGCTAAGATCTTCAACAAAATATAGCAAATTGGATCCAGCAATATATTAAAAAGATTATACAGCATGATCAAGTAGGATTTATCCCAGGGCAGCAGGCTGGTACAATATTTGAAAATTAATAAATGTGATACATAAAATGAAAAATAAAAATCACATGATCATATCAATAGATAAACACACACACAAAAAAATTGGCAAACTCCAACACCCATCTATATAATAAAAGTCTAAGTGACTGTTATGGTGGAACAACCAGTCGCTCAATGCAGGAGCTACCTCCTGGTGGTCAATGCACTCCCACAGTTGGAGGGGCCACTCAGCCAGAAGCTGGCTCAGGGCTAATGAGCCCAGCAGTGGGAGCCTCTCCTGCCTCTGCAGCAGTGCTAAGGAGCAGCAAGCCGAGCGGTAAGGAGCAAGTGGTCCCAGTCTGCTAGATAAAAATTCTCACCGAAGTGGAGAGAGAGGGATCATATCTTAACATAACTAAGGCCATATATGACAAAGCTACAGCCAACATCATACTCAATGGGAAAAACCCAAACCATTTCTCTTAAGAGCAGGGACAGTATTGTCTGCTTTCACCATTTTTATTCAACACTAGAAGCCCAGTGCACAAAATTCACACATAGGTAGAGTCCCTCGTGGCTGCTGGTCAGGGCTTCCCTTTCCTGGCTGCCTGCAACCACTGCCCCCTGGTGGTTAGCACACATCTAACTCTTGGTCAATGGAACTCCTGTCCATGGGGACAATTTGCATATTAGCCTTTTTTTTTTTAATAGGATAGTATTATACTAGAAGTTGTAGCCACAGAAATCAGATAAGAAGAAAAATAAAAAGCATCCAAATTGGAAAGGAGGATGTAAAACGTCATTATTCACAGATGACATGATATTATATAGAAAACCTTAAGGACTCCACTAGAAAAACTGATTTAATAAATTATTTCAGCAATGTAGCAGGATATAATAGTAATACCCAGAAATAGATGGCATTTTTATATACCAACAATGGACTCTCAGAAAGAGAAACTAAAAAACAGTCCCATTTACCATTGCAACAAAAACATTAAGATACTTAGTAATACACCTAACCAAGGAGGTAAAAACCTGTACTCAGAAAACTACAGAATGTTGATAAAGAGATAAAAGAAGATATAAACAAGTGGAGTAATCCTATATAATAAGAGCCCAGAAACCAAACGGTGGAACAACCAGAACAACTGGCTGACCAGTAGCTATGATGTGACCTGACCACCAGGGGAAAGACACTCAACACAGGAACTGCCCCCTGGTGGTCAGTGTGCTCCCACAGTGGGAGCATCACTCAGCAGACCGGGATGAGCGGCGCTCCCACAGTGGGCTGATCCCTGCCGGCCACACCTTCACCAGTGCACAAATTCCATGCACTAGGCCTCTAGTATACTATATTCATGGACTGGTAGAATTAACATCATTAAGATGTCCATGCTACCCAAAGCAATCTATAGATCCAATGTAATCCCTATTAAAATTTCAACAGCAGATTTCAAACATTCCAAAATTTTAGTTGGAACCAAAAAAGGTCCCAAAAAGCTGCAGCAATCATGAGAAATAACAAAGTTGGAGGTTTCACCATACTGGATATCAAGTTATACTACAAAGCCACTGTAATCAAAACACCCTGGTTCTGGCACAAGAACAGGCATACAGATTAATGAAATAGAACAGAGACCCCAGAAATTGACCCAAGCCATTATGCTGAGTTAAAGATAAAGGAGACAAGAGCATACAATGAAGTAAAGACAGTCTCTTCTAAGATGGTATGGGATAATTTGACAGGTACTTCCAAAAAAATGAAACTAGACTACCAACTTACACCAAATGCAAGAATAAACTCAAAATGAATAAAATACTTAAATATAAATCATAACCATAAAATTCCTAGAAGAAAACATAGGCAGAAAAATATCAGACATCTCATGTAGCACAATTTTCACTGATACAAGGCCTAGGGCAAGAGAATCAAAGGAAAAAATAAGTACTACTACATAAAAATAAAAGCTTCTGCACACCAAAATAAATCATCCTCAAAATGAAAAGGGAGCCCACTGTATGGGAGAAGATATTCCTCAATGATACATCTAATAAGGGATTAATTTCCAAAATATATGAAGTACTCATACAACTCAACAAAAGGAAGAAAAACAATCTAATAAAAAATAGGCAGAGTACCTAAACAGACACTTTTCTATAGAGGACATACAAATAGCCAAGAGACATATGAAAAAAAAATGCTTAAGTTCATTAATCATCAGAAAGATGCAAATTAAAATAAGAATGAGGCACCACCTCATACCTGCTAGAATAGCTACCATCAGTAAATCAACCAACAAGTGCTGGCAAGGATGTGAAGAAAAGGTAATCCTAGTACACCAATAGTGGGAATTCAGACTGCTACAGTCACTATGGAGTTTTCTCAAAAAACTAAAAATGGAACTGCCATTGATCTAGTGATCCCACTTTTAGGAATATATTCAAGGAATCACAAAATACCATTCAGAAAGAATATATGCACCCCTAAGTTTATAGGAGCATTATTTACAATAGCTAAGATCTGGAAATAACCCAAGTGCCCATCAGTAGATGAGTGGATAAAAAAAGTGGTGGTACATTTACACAATGAAATACTGTGAAGCTCTAAAAAAGAAGGATCTCTTACCCTTTGAGACAGCATGGAGCAAACTGGAGAGTATTATGCTAAGCAAAATAAGCCAGTTAGAGAATTACAAATGTCACATGATCTCACTTATATGTGGATATAAACAAAATAATCTGTCAAACAAAAGAGCCAGAGTCATGGAAGCATGGAACAGACTGATGAATCTCAGAGAGAAGTAGGATGTTGAGAGATTAACCCAGGAACTTGTATGCATATATACCTAAACCATGGACACAGACAATAGTGCAGTGAAAGCCTAGGGAGGTGGTGGGAATGGCAAGGAACAATGGGGGAAGATAGGGAGGACTTCTGTAAATCTTTCAACAATAAAGATAAATTAAAAACAGAATAGCCCTGCTGGTTTAGTCAGTGGTTGAGTGTCAACCCATGAATGAAGAGGTCACTGGTTCAATTCCTGGTCAGGGCATGTGACTGGGTTGTAGGGTAGATACCCAGTGGGGGCATGCAGGAAGCAGCGGATCAATGTTTGTCTTTCATTATTGTCTCTATCCCTGTCCCTTTCTTTTTCTAAAATCAATAAAAATATTTTTTAAAAGAATAAATCAGTTATTATCCTAGAAATTCTTAAAAATATACTAATGGTAACATTCAAGAAACAGAAGGTTTTGTAAACACAGCTAGCTTGTCTAACTAGATGCTGAATACATCATATAATCATAAATTCTAGGTGTTAAGGTTAGGTTCATACCTGTAGTAGAAGATTCATCACTTCGGTTTTCATGTAAACAATTATTTGCCCAAATGGACAAAAGTAGGACAAAAAGAGTAAGGTTCATGTCCAGGGCTTTCTTCAACTGCTTCTTCTATCAAGGAAGCCTGTTCTAGGGGTTTATGACATCATTATATTGTGTGTCATATTCTGACATCATAATCTCACCATGGAGAAGCATGAGCTTCTGTGTAAATCAGGTTAAGTGCAGTGACATTTTTTTGGTAATCTTTATTGTTGAGAGTATTACAGATTTTCTCCTTTACCCCCATTGCCCCCTCCATCCAGTTCCCACCCTACCCCAGGCCTCCAACACCCTACTGTCTGTGGCCATAAGTAAGATCTTTGGTAAATCTCTTCCAGCTCCCCCCTTCCCCTGCCACACACACACACCTCCTTCCCTCTGAGACTCTCAGTTCCATGCTTCCATATTTTATTCACTAATTTATTTTGATTATTACAATAGATTTCTTGTTTGTTTATTTTGATTTTTAGATTAAATTATTGACAGATATATATTTGTTGCCTTTTTATTGTTTATATTTTGTATCTCTTCTAATTTCTTCTTCCTCCTCCTCCTCCTCCTCCTCCTCCTCCTCCTCCTCCTCCTCCTCCTCCTCCTTCTTCTTCTTCAACTTTGTCTTTGTCTTCTTCTTTTTCTTCAGGAATATCCTTCAGCATTTCACGTAATGCTGGTTTGGTCATGATGAACTCCTTTAGCTTTTTCTTGTTTGTGAAGCTCTTTATCTGACCCTTACTTCCAAATGAGATCTTTGCTGAGTAATCTTGGTTGTAGGTCCTTATTTTTCATCACTTTGAATATTTCTTGCCACTCCCTCTGGCCTGCAAAATTTCTGTTGAGAAATCAGCTGACAGTCCTATGGAAGTTTCCTTGTAGGTAACTGACTGCTTTTATATTGCCCTGGGCATTTTAATTATGATGTGTCTTGGTGTGGACCTCTTTGGGTTCCTCTTCTTTGGGACTCTATGCTTCCTGGACTTGTAAGTCTATTTCTTTCACCAGTGGAAGTTTTCTGTCATTATTTCTTCAAATGGGTTTTCAATATCTTGCTCTCTCATCTTCTGGCACCCCCAAAATGTGAATGTTTGGTAAGCTTAAAGTTGTACCAGAGGCTCCTTATATTATCTTTATATTTTGAGGTTCTTTTTCCTTTTTACTTCTTTGTTTGGGTGTTTTTTGATTCCTCATATTCTAAATCATTGATTTGATTCTCAGAATCTTCTACTCAACTATTGAATCCCTGTAAATTATTCTTTATTTTCACTTACTATATGCTTAATTTCTGACTTGTCCTTTTTCATCTCTTTGACATTCTAATTAAGATCCTTAAAAGTTTCACTAAATCCCTTGAAGCTCTTATGAAGATCCTTGAGCAACCGTATAACCATAGTTTTGAACTCTGTATCTAATAGTTTGCTTGCTTCCATTTATTTAATTTATGACATGTTTCTTTGTCTCTGCATTTTGGGTGCTCTCTGTTTTTGTTTCTATGTATTAGGTAGAGCTGATATGTCTCCTGGAATTGGTAGAGTGGCCTTGTATAGTAGATGTTCTGTAGGGCCCAGTGGCTCAGCCTCCCCAGTCACCTGAACTGGGCACTCTAGGCACACCTCTGTGTGGGCTGTGTGCACAGTCTTGTAGTTAAGCCTTGATTGCTGTTGGTGTCTCTGGGAGGAATTGACCTCCAGACCAACTGGCTCTGAGCACCAGCTGTGACTTCAGGGGAAGAGCTGCTATGCAGGAGATACCCCTATGGAGCATAAGTTGCTTCAGTGGGGCTTTGATGCTTACTGAGACTGCCTCTTGAGTAGACCGCTTGAGGATGTGTGGCATTTTAATCTGCTATGGTCTGAAGCTGCCTATTGGGTGCACTAGCTTTAGGGCCCCAGGGAGGTGCAAAGTCAGCCACTGCCTGCCCATCAGAAGCTACAGAGGGATCTGCAGACAACTGTTATTTACTTTTTGTATTGGGCTTGAAAGTGCACAGACAAGGTCCAGCTGTGAAGCAAGGCAGGCTGGTGCTAGTGACAGGTCTTGGGTCTTTTATTGATAGATTTGGGGCACGCTGTCACCAGCTGCAGCTTGTTTGAGAGATTTTAGGAAAGTGTGAAGCCTGAGCCAGGACAGGCCATTCGTCTGGAAAAGCTGCAAACATCTTGCATGGGGCTGCAAATTGGATTAATTTGGGTCTCAGGGAATCCCCAAGCAGAGAAAACAGTACACTACAGGATTATGGAAACTCAGATATGGCTGCCAGTCAACCCTGCGACAGAGATGGTGACAGAGGTGGTCCCAACATAGGAACAATGATCCCTTTGAGCACCCTGGTCTGAGAGAAAGCCACCCCTGAGTTATTGCCCCAATGTCAGACAATCCAATTCCTCCCCTATGTGTCTGGGTCCCCCAAAGCTGCCTGGTGCTGGGAGTCCAAGGAAGTTTGTGTGCTAGCCCTTTAAATGGAACAAATGGGTCACTAGCAGCGTCTGTGTCACTCAGCCACAGACCCCGCTGGTTTTTACAGCCCAAAATTGTGGGCACTTCTCTTCCCAGCTTTGGAATCCTGGAATGAGGGTCTTTTGTGGGGTTGGGACCCCTTGTTCCTCATGGGCAGCCTCCACAGAAATGATCTCCCTTCCAATAAAAAAAAAATAGCACATGTGGTTGTCAGATCAGCCCATTTTTTGCCTCCCTCCCCCACCAGTCTCAATGTGATTTCTTTACTTTTTTAGTTGTAGGGCTTCCATTCAGCCAGCTTTCAGGAAGTTCTGGATGATGGTTGTTCTTTATTTTAGTTGTAATTTTGATGTGGTTGTAGAAGACTGCAAGTAAAGGCATTTACCTACACTGCCATCTTGAGTCCCCTCTCTTAGAAATGATTTTAAGTAGCCAAGATTTCCAATTGACTTTTATTCTAGCAAAAATGTGGCACCACTAAAGAGTTTCTGGTGAGAGAGTGACATGATAAGATCTGCATTTTAGAAAAACCACTCTGGCTGTTGTATAGGGACTAGAAGAAGCGGTAAGACAACGAGGAGCTTATTATGGGGGTCCAGATGATAGAAGATAGTTGCTTGAAGCAGAGTGGTGGTGGTGAAGATGGAGAAAAATTGAAAAATGTGAGAAATATTTTGATAGTGGGTGGAACTAGATGGTGGTTAGGGCATGGGGCACGAGGGAAAGAGAGGTAGCAAGGATGATTCATTCATTAAACAAAACTAAAAATTTTCAGTGCCTATTGTGTTATCTGAAGCTTGTACTAGGCACTGAGCATTGAAATAGACATAGTTTCTGCCTTCAAGAAGTTTGAAATCTAGTGGGAGACATGTAAATAAACATTCACTAGGGAGGGTGGGTATATAATATCATGCAGTAACATATGAGCACACAAAAGGTATACGTATTCAGAGTTGGGACTCCTGTAGATGAACCTTGAACTGAGGTGGAATTTTAAGTTTGTTGTTTAATGAGAGTAGGAGTTCTTTGAACCCCAAAACCAAGGAAAGAACATTGCATTGCAGGCTGATAAATCAATATTTATAAAACACGGTTGAGGGAACTTCATTTCTATATGGCCAAAATAAATAATATGGGGAGGGGATAGCTGGAAATAAGCTGGAGTGGGTAAGCAGGGTATCTCTTATAAAAGGTTTATATGCTAAAGGCATTAAAAAAAGAGTCTATTTCTCATCTTTAAAATGAATTGAGAAGAGAGGAAAGAACATGGCCTACAAGGTTATCAGTCTTTGAAATAATCCTTTGGGGCCACTGAAACAGAACAAAATTAAATAGTTTTTGGAAAACAAAGCTCATTTTAACACTGAAACTGAAATAATTCTGCTCCCCAAGTAACTTTTAACAGTATAAAAATAAGAAAATGTTCTTTTTACACAATGTTATATATCAGTTATATCTCAATAAAGCTAGGGGAAAAAACCTAAAATAGGAAAATGTTTTTTATTCTTTTTATGAGTAAAATGATCTTAATTTGAGGATGCTTATAAAGCGAAAGAATGTACCTGTCAACTCTTTTTATTTTTAAAATATATTTTATTGATTTTTTTACAGAGAGGAAGGGAGAGGGATAGAAAGTTAGAAACATCGATGAGAGAGATACTGCCCCGACCCGCGGGGCAACAACGGGGGTACGCAGGAACCACCTAAGAGAATGAAACAAATAAGGAACGCAAAGAACGGAGGCAAGACAAGGTTCTGATCAAGCCTCAAAATTTTATTCAAGAACAACGGTTTATAAGCTCTCAGGCTGGGAGGGGAAGGGTAAGAAAAGGGGGGGTTGTCACAAGGTGATTGACTGGGCAGTGGGTGCCTGTTCTTAGCTGGTTGGCTATTCCAATATGGGAGGGTTAACAGTTTTGGCTCAAGAGCGGGCTTTTTTGGCGCTCTTGCTCAACCAGGAAGTGGAACTGACCAGGAAGTTAGACCAGACTTTTTCCTTATGGCTCCAGGCAAGAAACATCGACCAGCTGCCTCCTACCCCCCCCCCCCCACACACACACACATAGACACTGAGGATGTGCCTGCAACCAAGGTATGTACCCTTGATTGGAATCGAACCTGGGACCTTTCAGTCCACAGGTCGATACTCTATCCACTGATTTTGGCTGTCAACTCTTTTTAAAATCAGGTTTCTTTTTCTACTGATGGACAGTTGATAAACAATATTTTAAAGCCAATATTTCAGAAATAGCTTTAAAATTAATTTGAATATCAACTTCATATTCACAACAGATACAGAAACATTGCTCCTCTTTTTGCTTTAACATAGACATCTGATTTTTAGGCTCACATGCATGGCACGTTAGAATTCATTTCACTCAAATTCTGTGGTAGAATTTTGATTAAAATGATACGTAATATATGTACTTTAAAATCCCATTTCTTGCTTCAGACATTATTGATTTATTATTGCCAGACTAGGGTGAGGCCCAATGAGGCACTTGCCTCTGGCACATAATATAAGTGGTGCCCAAACACTCAGTAATCAGATAAATAATATTTTATGCAATATATAAATATCAAAATCAATGAAGAAATATCCATGATGTACAAAATGTCAAACATTTTAAATAAAGAGACGCTGACCCTGCACTTACACGCCCCCCCCCCCAGTAAGTTTGAATCTTTGGCCTGCATGTCCATCTGTATCCTTGCCCATTTTAAAAAACAGAAGGTCAGTGGTCAAGGATTCATCTCATGCTCCTACACAGGGCTATGTTGTTCCCAAGACTCCTAGAAATCTCTTTAGGTCATCTGCCCCAGAACTCAGCTCCTGGGATACTATTTGATGATCCCCACCTTTTAACTGATTGTCTTTCTCCCAAAGTTTGGCCAGCATGGTGGCCAGTGGAATCAGAAATACCCAAGCTCTCACTTAGAAGGTTGGAATCCTTGGCCCTTCACCAAGTGAGACTGAGGTACCTTTCTGGGGTTTTCTCCTCATGGCTTTCTACTGCCCTCCTCTGGGCCTCAGTTGCCAATGCAATTCTACAGCAGGCCTTAAATTCCTTTTACCAATAGATTTTTTAATTTAAAAAAAAAATAATGTATGCACTTTATATAAATTTCAAATTTTGCAGATGTATCTAAGCTTTCCTTTATATCTTTGATCTTATCATCCCTTGAAAATTATTGTAAATCGTTTTTGCCCATGCCCTGCCATGATGTTGAAATCTTCATCTTTATTTTTAATTGCATTTTAAAATTGCATAAGGGTTATATTAATCTATTCTCATTATGCAGAATAAAAAATAAAGCCTGGTTGGCATGACTCAGTGGTGGAACATCAACCTATGAACCAGAATGTCATGGTTTGATTCTCGGTTAGGGCACATGCCTGAGTTGCTGCCTTGATCCCCAGTGAGGGCTTGCAGGAGGCAGCCAATCAATAAGTCTCTCTCATCATTAATGTTTTTATCTCTCCCTCACTCTCCTTTCCTCTCTTAAAAAAATAAAATTATATTAAAAATAAAAATACAAAAATATACAGAATAAAAAGTTATAAAGTCCTTTCTTTTACTACATCCCTCTTCCCATTCTAGAAATGACTCAAAAGTTTTATGTGCATCTTTCAGATCTTTTCCTACATATTTACTGACATTTAACACACATGATTCACACACTAAATATAAATGGGATTTTCTGTAAGTGTTTTATCAGGGTTTTCAAAATTATGCAACTATGTGTACACTCATGTTCCTAGCAGCATTATTTACAATAGCTAAATGGTGGAAACAATTCAAATGTTATCAAAAGATTAATAAAAAAGCAAAATGTGATATAGTCATACAATGAAATATTATTCACCCTTAAAAATGGATTAAATTCTGAGACATGCTCCAGCATGTTATGCTGAGAAATAAGCCAGTCACAGGTAAAATATTATATATTCTACTTCCATGAGCTACCTAGAGTAATTAAATTCATAGACTCAGAAAGTGAAGTGGTGGATACCAGGGGCTGGGCAGAGGGCAGAATGTAAAGTTATTATTTAATGGGTACAGAGTGTCAGTTTAGGATGATATAAACATTCCTTAGGTGGCTGATTATGATAGTTACACAACAATGTGAATTTATTTAATGCCACTGAATTGTATATTCAAAAAGAGTTAAAATGGTACATTTTATGCATATTTTACCACAATAAAAATAGAAAAAAATATAACATCATTAATATCTAAATGAGTTCCTTTTAAAAAAAAGGCAAAGCCCAGATAAAAAAAGAAACTAAAAAAATGTCTAAAGTAAACATTTACATTGCAAAGCATGCCTGACCCCACTGACCACTCTCTCCTCAGCCCCATTCTACTCTCTCAATGTAATGGATTTAAAATAATGTGGTGTGTGTTCTTTGAGTCTCTTTTCTGTGCATTTACATAATTACAAAGCATAGGTCTGGAGCTAGACTTGGTTAAAAGCCTGGTTCCACCATTTGCCAGCTTTGTGACCCTTGGTCAAGTTGTTTCTGTACTTTAGGTTTCTCATCTGTAAAGGGGGAATAACAATAGAAACTTCTGAATGGGGGCTACAATGAGGATTAAATTAAATAATCATGTCTGCTGCAACCTTTTGAAGCAAGGATTCAGAATCTGGAGAAGGGGCCACAGGCAAATGGATATACTAGACAAGAAATATAAATTTAGAAGGCATGGGGAAAAGCCAGGTGGAGACCTCACCCTCTAGTGGAGTGGGTCCCCAAATCTCTGGACCCATAGCTTTATATTTACTGGAATACACATTTTCCCTTTAGCAAAGCAAACAAACATATCAAAGGTAAAGTTTGGTAAACAGTAAAAGATTATCAGGTTAGGAGTTTGCCTTCAGCCACCATTGTCTCCACAGAACAATCAGTGCATAGCTTTTAGTGCTTGTTAAAACCCCAATGTCCATCAGCCTTCTGACAGACCTCTTGCATTTATTTTGCTAACTACTTGTTGGTCTTAGCCTCCAGCACATGTCACAGTACCTAGCACATAATAAGTGGTCAAGAAATGTTAGCTATTACTGTTGTAGTGTCCATATTTAAAGTCAGCAAACTAGGCCAGCAGACATTAAATACCTGTAACATTAAAAACAGGAACAGGGAATGGAAGGAATTTGAGGTTAGGAGCCAGAAAGGGAAGCAGAAGAGCTCAAGAAAGGAAAGTGAGCAGCTCCAATCAAATCTAGTATCCATATTTATAGAGGAAAAAGTAGAGGTGATTCAAGGAAACATAGATCAATACATAGTAATGAAGGACACTTTAACTCACTACTCTCAGTATGAGTGATAGAAGACAACAAAATCAACAGAGTTGATTATATATATCTTTGTGCTTTTTTTATTTAATCATGAGCATAAGTTGTTCTATCTGCTTAGAATAGGAAATTCATTACTTTAGAAAACCACTTCTCCTTACCTCAACCTGGTCCCAATAAGGGCTAGCAATCATAGACTCTCTGCCTCTTGGCCACAAGGGTGGGCATGTGGCTCAGGCTAGACTAGTAATAATTTTCTATCTGTGGTCATAGTGATTGGCTTATAGCTAGCCATATGACTCTGTGTAGGCCAATTGTAGGTCTTCACCAAGTTTCCCGCCCCCCCCCCCCCAAATAATTTGGGTCAAGACGTTCCTTTATCAGAGTTGCCACGGCACCTGTTGGCAGGAGTAAACTCATTTGAAAGAATAAAACCAACATAAAGAGAAACATGACTAGGAAAGATGGAGAGCATTTTCCAAGGAGAGTCACAATTTCAGTTGTTCTTGATGCCATCTGCATTTGTGCATTTTTGTGGTTTGATTATATGTATACTTATACTTACCGTATTTTTCGGACCATAAGACGCACCGGACCATAAGACGCACCAGTTTTTAGAGAAGGGAAATGAAGAAAAAAAGATTCTGAAACAAATAGTGTCCTAAAATATTTTATGTGCATTAAAACCCAACATCACAGTCATAAACACATGAAATCAACCCTGTAAAGTAAACAGCAGCATTTAGAACCATTTTAGAGCCGGGCAAGCACACAGAGACCACACAGAGCCGGGCAAGTAAAAAAACTTTTTTTTAAAGTATATGTGTAGGCTATATTTGGACCATAAGATGCAGGGACTTTCCCCCCCCACTTCTGGGGGGAAAAAAGTGCGTCTTATGGTCCGAAAAATACGGTACTTTTTTTATTTACTGATTGAAATTGTGCTTATGTCATTTGCAACCACAAGAGTTCTAACTAATATATATTGGTGTGGTGTGTGTGTGTGTGTGTGTGTGTAAACAGTAGGATGATATCACAGGGGTTTCTGAGCCATTAATTCAGATCAGTGGGTCAAAGGCAGGCCCAACATATTTGGTTTCAGAACAGCAGCCCCAACCACACCTCTGTGGCATAGGACATGCTGCTGAGGTTGAATGAGGCTGAGGTCAATGTTCACTGGAATTTCAAATTTCCCCCTGTCAGCAGTTACCACCACATTTTCTCTTTGCAGGCCTGAGTATTTCTGGTGAGGAGGCTATTATTAGTTTTCTCTCCTTATTTCCCTATGCTTACTTACAAGACTTCCTTGACAGTGCAAATGGATATGTGTTCTCACCTGAACACACTTACAACATGTGTCCACATGTGTGTCCTCAAGTGCCTTCACAAACAGGTAAATAAATATGTATGAAACCTCAAGTGAGAATTTGTAGGAAGCATCTGTAGGATTATAAATTATGTTTTGTTTATTTTTAAATCTCAAATGCCTGTTAATGTGCTCTAGTTATTATCACATCAAGGGTGAAAAACAGTTTCAATCTCAACTGCCAGTTCAGTCTCACTTTATTTAGTGATCATCATTAATGAAATTGCAATAAGTTGCTTTCTAGAATGTCTTGAATGTTCTCAAAAGGAGATCTTGACAGTTCAGTATCACAGTTCTTTGACTGTTCTGCCACCGTGTGGGCAAGGAATACAAAGGCTATGGAGATAACCCAACTTTCATTTGAAAAGAGCTCTAAAGAGCAGAGATATTGTTCCCTCGGGGGTAGAGGAGGAGTGGGAAGGATATGAGAAGATATTAATCTCAAATCAATGAAGACTGACTACTTTCATAAAACTTTACAATCGGTTCAGGCTGCAGGCTTTGCTCACCTGAATACAGTGTCCCTCAGAAGAACCAGCCTTTACTAGTGCTACTAAGTGACAGGCAATTCCTACAGTAGTCCTTCCAGTGGCCAGATGGGTAGGCATTATTGTTGCATTATTATCTTTTTCTTTTTTTGTTGTATTATTATCTTCATTTTACAGATGAGCCTACTGAGGTTCAAAATGGTTAAGTAACATCCCAAAATTCCTAAGCTAGTAATTAGCAAGAGCCAGTATATTCTGAAAATAAACTGGGACTAAAAACAGGAAATATAAAATAAAAACTTTCTTTTTTTTTCATTTTTAAAAACAATTTTATTAAGGTATTATAATAGGCTGATGTTTGCCTGGGGATTGGGGGGGACTTTGCTGCTTCCCTGTAATTGTTTCTATGTATTGGGTAGCTGCTAAATCTCAAATTGATAGAGTGGCCTTGTGTGGTAGATGTCTTGTAGGGCCCAATGACTCAGCCTCCCCAAACACCTGAGGTGGGTACTCTTGGCGCACCCTCTGTGGGCTGTGTGCACAGTCTTTTTGTAGTTAAGCCTTGATTGCTATTGGTATCAATTGCTGGGAAGAATTTACCTCCAGGCCATTTGGCTGTGAGGACCAGCTGTGTCTACAGTGGAAGAGCTGCTGTGCAGGAGACACCCTTATGGGGCAGGTCTTGCTTCAGTGGGGCTTTGGTGCTCACTGAATCTGCCCCTAGAGTGTGTCACTTATGTATATGAAGAGTTTTAATCTGTTACAGTCTCACAGTGAACATTGGGTACACTGGCTCTTGGATCCCTAAGGAGGTGCAAAGTCAGCCACTGCTGGCAGGAGCTACAGAGAGATCTGCAGAGTCCTCCTCTTTGTATCAGGTTTGGAAGTGCCCAGACAAGGTCCAGCTATGAAGCAAGGCAGGCTGCTGCTGCCAGCCTTGCACATTCTTTAAATAACTTTGGGGCTCCCTGACACAGCTGTAGCTTGTTTGACAGATTTTAAGCTGAGAAAGGACAGGCCATTCATATGAAAAAGCCACTGCATACAGCTTGGGTGGGGTTGTAAATTGGTGGGGTGGAGTCTCAGGGAATCTCCTGGGTGGAGCAAACAGCAATGGATGCCAATCAACCCGGCACCAGGGAGGTCCCAGCACACGAACAATGATTGCTGTGAGCACCTCTGTCTGAAAGAAAGCCATCCTTGAGTTCCTGACCCAATGCCACAGTCCAGTTTCTCCCCATATGTGTCTGGGTCCACCAGAGTCTCGCCTGGAATTGGAGTTCAGAGCTTGTATCTCCCTCTCAATTAAAAAAGCAGCTCACCCAGGTGCCAGCCTGTTCCATGCTTCTGCACCTCCTACCAGTCTCAGTGCACTTTCTTCTTTACCTCTGGTTGTAGTACTTCCACTCAGCCAGCTTTTCCGCGGTTATGATGATAATTGATCTGTCTTTTAGTTGTAATTTTGATGTGGTTGTGAGAGGCAGTAAGTACAGGTGTTTACCTATGCCACCATCTTGGTTCCTCCTGATCTTGTTCAATCTTATCTTTTTATTTTAATAATTCTCCTACTCACTAGAGAGTACTTATTAGTGTCTTGTGCACTAAAAGCCTGACTAATCACTAGCAATAAATTGTGCTGATAAAAAAAAACTTTGTAATTTAAATAACTGGAAATTTCAATAATTCAGAGTACCCAGGGGAACATAACTTTTAAAACGTTCTGTGTACATTACTGGAACTTAGCATGGTAATTAGAATTCATTGAAAACATTTTGCTGACTCAAAGTGTAATTTAAGACACTAAAAATCAAATGATCAATTGTATGGGTTTGTTTGCCTGCTGTGTATTCTTTTCAAGCTGGGTTTCCTAGCTGTTGCATTGAACATAGAAAATATTTTGGTGACCATTTCCTCAATTTCTCAAGAAGAAATGATTAGTACCACTCCAGATTCATAGGAGAATAGTTAATTCATAACATAGGATGAATATAGTAGGGTATTCAGGCTTAATTTCCTAGAAGAATTCCAGCTGAAAATGATGATTTATAGAAATAAAACACTAATTACCTACCTCACAGGAATGATCTGGAGGTTATTAAGATAAAATATGTTAAATTCATGAGAAGCAAACAATACTATACTCTAAGGCAGTGTTTCCCAAACTTCTCTCATAATGAGAATCACCTGGTGGAGTTATTAAAATACAGATTCCTGAATCCCAACTAAAAAGTGCTAAACTAGAATTTTTGGGAACATATAGGTAAAATTGTATACTTAACTCTAAGATAGAGCACTAAGTTAAGTATACAATTTTACCTATATGTTCCAAAAATTCTAGTTTAGCACTTCTTAGTTGGGATTCAGGAATCTGTATTTTAAGAACTCTACCAAGTGATTCTCATCATGAGAGAACTTTGGGAAACACTGCTCTAAGGCAATGCTGAGTTTTTGACTCATTGGGATTAGGTGGAACCTTTTAAAATGTTTATTTTGAAGAAAAAAAAGTATATTGACTATTTAAAAAATTGGAAATATAAACAAAAATATCACTCAGAAACACAACACCTAAAGATAGTCAACTTAACATTTAAGATGCATATTCATAAGGTTTTACACAATTATATATATATATATATATATATATATATATATATATATAATTGTGTAAAACCTTATGAATATGCATCTTAAATGTTTAATACAAGTGATATTCTAGAAGTTTGAAACTTAAAGATTAGCTTTCCCTTTAACATCAGTCATCACATAAACTTTTGAAGTTGAAAGGGATTTGGAAGATAAAATAGTTTTAGAGATTGTGAGTAATTTGATCAAGGCAGGATAGAACCAAGGCTGAGACTACAGACTTCTGCTGCCCATTATTGTAGATCTGCTAACTTCATTAAATGTATTTTTAGTTAAAATGTTATTCCTTTTTTGCCCTATTTGGTTTGGCTCAGTGGATAGAGCCTGCGGACTGGGGGATTCTGGGTTTGATCCGGTCAAGGGCACATGCCTGGGTTGTGGGCTTGATTCCCATTGAGGGAGGTGCAGGAAGTAGCCAATCAATGATTCTCTCTCATCATTGATGTTTCTATCTCTCTTTCACTCTCCCTTCCTCTCTGAAATCAATAAAGATATTTATAAAAATAGGCTGCTGGGCGGAGAGAGGATCCAAGATGGCTGCTCGGGTAAACACCTAACCGCAGCAGCACACAACAATTTCAATGGAATACAACTAAAATGTAGAGTGGACAACTCCCAGAGCTACAGGTAGTCGACTGACTGAAAATTCTACAACAAGAAGGAAAGAGAAAACCAGAAGGAAAATCAGAGGAGCTGAAAAAAAGCCTAAGGTATGGAGACATGCTGCGCGCCAGCACGCACGCGCGCGCGGAGAGGTCGCAGCCGGAGAGGAGGAGAGGGCTGGGTGCTGCCTGGCGTTCCCTAGCAGGAAGGAAATAAAACCCCCAGCCTGGGCTGAACCCCCGAACCAGCAGCGCTGAGCCCCAGTTATAGGCCAGACCCTGGGGACCCAGGCTCCGGCAGGGGGAGACGGGGCTGTGAGGCGGAATCCCAGGGGAGCAGCGAAAAGCAGGGCCCCTGGAGTCGCGCGCACATTGCGCGCAGAGGACTGAATGTTGACTCTGATGCTGGATTACCCTAGCCGGAAGGAACGGGGCCTCCTGCGGCGCTGAGCCTCAGTCCAGACTTCTCTGAACCCCAGTTCTGGGCCAATCCCTGGTGACCCAGGCTCGAGCAGGGGGAGACGGGGCTGTGAGGCGGAATCCCAGGGGAGTGGCGAAAAGCGGAGCCCCCAGAGTCGTGTGCACTGCGTGCAGAGGACAGTCTGTTGACTCTGATCCTAGACTCCCCTAGCAGGAAGGAGAAAAAAAAAGCTCCAGACTGGGGGAATGCGACAGGGAGCAGGAGCCCCTGCCGGACACCGGCCAGCCGGGCACCGGTAGGGAGCCGGGTGACGGGGCCCCCGGGGGGGGGGTGCCCCTGAGCCTTCGACCTCTGAGCACGGGCAACGGAGCCAAGGCCGTGGGCTGCTTCCTGGGTGGCGCCGACCCCGGCAACAGGCTAGAGCAGTGCAGGAGCCCGCGGAGAACAAAGGGGTGCCACAGGCCAACCTGCTGAGCTCCCAGGACAAGGAGGAAGAAACCAAAGAAGTTCTCAATGTGAAGAAATCAAGTGAGAGCAAAAGATTGTAAAATTACTTAAGAAATAATACAAAGAAGATCTTGAAAAATCAAAGACTAAGTCAGAACTCAACTCACCAGCCAACATTGCAACATATATGCGTTTAAAAAAAAAAAAAAAAAAAAAAAAGGACAGAATGTTGGAACAGCGGCAGCCAGTCCTAGAGTGCCCAGGCACAAGGCAGTGGCAACTGGGCCCAGAGCAGCAACAGCCAGGCCCCAGAGCAGCAGCAGCCAGAACCAGAGCAACAACAGCCAGCACTGGAGCAGCCAGACCTGGGGCAGTGGCAGCCAGGCCTGAGGCAGAGGCAGCCAAGCCCAGGGTGGCCAGTCCAGGAACACCTAGACCCGGAGTGGCCAGGCCCGGAGAAGCCGGGCCCAGAGCAGCTGGGTTGGGAAAAGCCAGGCCCAGAACAGCAGTAACCAAGCCTGGAGCATCCAGGCTGGGAGCGGCCAGACTCGGAGCGGCCGGGCCCAGAGCAGCCGGGCCCAGAGCAGCCAGGTCGGATGCGGCCAGGCTCGGAGCAGTGGCTGCCAGGCTGGGAGCTGCCAGGCCAGGAGCAGTGGCTGCCAGGCTGGGAGCAGCCAGGCCCAGAGCAGCCAGGTCGGATGCGGCCAGGCTTGGAGCAGTGGCTGCCAGGCTGGGAGCTGCCAGGCCCGGAGCAGCGGCTGCCAGGCTGGGAGCGGCCAGGCCCGAAGCAGCGGCTGCCAGACTAGGAGCGGCCAGGCCCGGAGCAGCCGGGTCTGGTGCGGCCAGGCCCGGAGCAGTGGCTGCCAGGCTGGGAGCGGCCAGGCCCGGAGTAGCCGGGTCTGGTGCGGCCAACCCCAAAGCAGCGGTCACCAGGCTGGGAGCGGCCAGGCCCGGAGCAGCGGCTGCCAGGCTGGGAGCGGCCAGGCCCGGAGCAGCCAGGCCCGGAACAGCTCGCTCCTCGCCTGCCCCTGCCCCATGGCTGCCTCTCAGACATGGCTGGAAACTTGTGAGAACTTGAGGGTCTGCTGAATCAAGTGATGAAGGCTTAGATCTGGATGTGTTGAGTTAGTATAGGGCTGGGGTGTTGATCTGTGAGTGCCTTGGGTGGGGCCTGGATGAGGCTGGTTGACCTATTTGGAAATGTCTTTTGTGTGAAATGTATCATTGGGCATGTGGAGGTATTATTGATATGATAAAATGCTAAGTAACTGATTTACTAGCTGAAAAGGGATTTACCATTGGGGAAAGGGAGGGAGGAAGAGACTGAACATAAACTGCACCTATGGATGAGGACAATGGGGGATGGGGAGGGGGCAGAGGATGGGGTGGGAACCTGGTGGAGAGGGGAAGAAATGAGGAACCTTTGTAATAATATGAACAATAAAGATTTATTAAAAAAAAGATATTTATAAAAATATTCCTTTTTCCTGACAAGTATGCTTAAGATAAATCACCTGGATAAGGTAAATATAGGGTGAGAGAGAATTTGATTAACATATTGTTTAATTAAGCCCTAACAGCACTTATTCATTCAAGAGTTTTTGAGAACCTAGTTATATATTTTTTTCTGGCTCAACTGTATTTTTTTTTCCATTAGAAGAGTGAATTGGCAGGTTAGATACAGTGCTAGTGAGTAAAATAAGCCCAATTTCTTTATAACATGTTTTTTATTTAATGTTCAACAAAGGTCAGTTACCCTATACTAAAATCAATAAACAAACAACCAAAGCTCATTGTCAGGCAACAAAAAAGACCACAAGTTGATTGCTGCCTGCCTGGTTTCCTAAGCATGGTCTAATCCAATTTGAAATAACCTTGAAGCTTTACACAAGCCTTATTGAAATAGATATTTTAAAATAGGTTAGAGTGGCCTGTAAATGATTTCAGGTAGTCTGTAAATCATGTCAAACATCTCAAAGTGCCTTTCCAAATTCTGACCAGGTTTAGCAAGAGCTGAAGATCAGGCTCAGAGATACATGTTAGGAAAATAACAACGAAAGCAAGTTGAACTAGAACCTCTTGGCTTAAGGGGTATCTGGAAGGCTTTCTTGTACAGAAAGCTCTTTCTCATCACATGGCAAGTGCCTGAAATTCTTTCATTGCAGACTGGAGCCATATGACTAAACAACTGTCTTAGTGGGGATTAGTATTGGGAACTTAGGTGAGGGGACTTAGAGTGGAAAATTTGCTATGAAGGGCAGGTGGCTTCACTAGGTGGTCTTTTCAAGTCCTGTCCAGCTCATTGGAGACAAAGGTATAGAGGTTTTTGTCTAAAGTTATTGTCCTTCTAAATGCAATTCACTTCTAAAACAAGTCATTCCCTGCTCCCTGCAAAAGAGGTTTACTTTGTTTAAAACACAATTCTCATGACCTATGTAAAAATGTTATACTTTGCAACTCAAATTGTTCAAATGTACTGTTGTGCAAGTTCAAAAAATATTTTTAAATCCTCACCTGAGGATTTTTCCCCCCATTGAATTTTAAAAAGAGTGGAAGGGAGGAAGGGAAAGGGAGAAAGAGAGAAGTATCTTATCTATGTGAGAGACACACCCTGACCAGGGCCAGGGTTAGAGCCAGTAACCTCTTTTTTTTTTTTTTTTTTTTTTTTACATTTTAATTTCTTTATTGGTTAAGGTATTACATATTTATTCTCATCCCCCCATTACCTTCCCCAAACCCCCCACTCATGCCCTCACCCCCCTGTTGTCTATGTCCACTGGTTAGGTTTACATGCATGCATAAAAGTCTTTTGGTTGATCTCTCCCCTTTACCCCCATCCTCCCCTACATTCTTTCTGAGGTTTGACAGTCTGATCTATGCTTCCCTGTCTCTGGATCTGTTTTTGATCATTAGTTTATGTTGTTCATTATTTCCCATAGATGAGTGAGATCATGTGATATTTATCTTTCTCTGACTGGCTTATTTTACTTAGCATAATGCTCTCCAGTTCCATCCATGCTGTTGCAAATGGTAAGAGTTCCTTCTTTTTTATGGCAGTATAGTATTCCATTGTGTAGATGTACCACAGTTCTTTTTTTTTTTTTTTTTAATCCACTCATCTGCTGGTGGGCACTTAGGCTGTTTCCAAATCTTAGCTATGGTAAATTGTTCTGCTATAAACATAGGGGTGCATATATCCTTTCTGATTGATGTTTCTACCTTCTTGGGATATATTCCTAGAAGTGGTATTACTGGGTCAAATGGGAGTTCCATTTTTAGTTTTTTGAGGAAACTCCATACTGTTCTCCACAGTGGCTGCATCAATCTGCATTCCCACCAGCAGTGCACGAGGGTTCCTTTTTTCTCCACATCCTTGCCAACATTTGTCATTTATTGATTTGTTGATGATAGTCATTCTGACAGGTGTGAGATAGTACCGCATTGTCGTTTTGATTTACATCTCTAGGATAATTAGTGGCTTTGAGCATGTTTTCATATGTCTCTTGGCCTTCCTTCTGTCTTCTTTCAAAAAGTTTCTATTAATGTCCATTGCCCATTTTTTGATTCGATCATTTATCTTCTTTTTGTTGAGTTGTTGAGTTGGAGATGTTGGAGATTAAACCCTTATCAGTGATAACATTGGCAAATATGTTCTCCCATGTAATGGTATTTCTTGTTGTTTTGTTGATTTTTTTTTTCTGCGCAAAAGCTTTTTATTTTGATGTAGTCCCATTTGTTTATTTTCTTTTTATTTTCTATTGCTCTAAGAACAGTATCAGTGAAGAATTTCCTTTAGCATATGTCTGTGATTTTGCTGCTTGTGGATTCCTCTAGTATTTTTATGATTTCACATCTTATGTTTAAGTCCTTTATCAATTTTGAGTTTATTTTTGTGTATGGTGTAAGTTGGTGATTTAGTTTCATTTTTTGCATGTATCTGTTCAATTTTCCCAACACCATTTATTGAAGAGACTGTCTTGATTCCACTGTATGTTCATGCCTCCTTTGTCGAATATTAATTGGGCATAGTAGTTTGGGCCAATTTCTGGGTTCTCTATTCTTCTCCATTGATCTATATGACTGTTCTTGTGCCAGTACCAGGTGGTTTTGAGAACAGTGGCTTTGTAAGACAGCTTGATATTTGGAATTGAGATCCCACTACTTTGTTCTTCTTTCTCAGGATTGCTGTGGCTATTTGGGATCTTTATTTATTTCAGGTGAATTTTTGGAGAGTTCGTTCTATGTCTGTGAAATATGCCGTTGGTATTTTAATTTCTAGGTTCTCCATTCTATTCCATTGAAATATGCTGTTTGTATTTTAATGGGGATTGCCTTGAATCTTTAGATTGCTTTGGGTAGTATAGACATTTTGATGATGTTGATTCTACTAATCCATGAATACGGTGAATTCTTCCAACTGTTTATATCTTCTTCTATCTCTTTTTTCAGTGTCCTTTAGTTTTTTGTATATAGGTCTTTTACCTCTTTAGTTAAATTTATTCCAAGGTATCTTAATTTTTTTGGTACGATGGTAAATGTGATTGCTTTTTTAGTCTCTCTTTCTGTAATTTCACTATTGGTGTATAGGAATGCCATAGATTTCTTGGTGTTAATTTTTTATCCTGCTATCTTGCAGAATTCTTTTATTAAGTCTAATAATTTTTTATGTAGTCTTTGGGTTTTTCTTTGTTCAGTATCATGTCATCTGTGAACAAGGACAGTTTTATTTCTTCTTTTCCAATTTGGAAGCCTTTTATTTCTTCTTCTTGTCTGATAGTAATGGCTAGTAATTCCAGTACTATGTCGAACAGGAGTGGTGTGCAGAAAGCCTTATTGTGCTGCTGGGGTCTGGTAGTTTCTATGTTGCTGCCATGGGGGCAGCAGGGGAGGGGGATTGGCTTTGTGACTCACAGAAATATGTGGCTGTTGTGTCTGGAATCTTGATGTCCCTGGCTCTGCAGCAGTGATCCCATGTCTTTTACCGGAGAGGCTGTAGGGTCCTGGTTTGCTTCTGAGACAAGACTGGGTCTTGTCGAGGCTAGGATCCTAGTTTCAAGCAGTTTTGTTATTCAAGATCACGTGGTCTCTGTGCTGCTGCTGTCCTCCCCAGAGTGTTTGCGGAGTCAGCGAAATTTTGCCATCTAAGACTGCCCGGATTGTCCCTATTTCACTCACACCCAGGCCCAGACATGTCCACATACACCTCTAATGCTCCTTCACTCTCTCACACACTCCCCCTCCTTACCTTCTTGTGGGTCTTTCCTCAGCCTATGTATATACCCTTGATTAGAAATCAAACCTATGACCCTTTGTGCCAAGGGCCTACACTCTAACCACTGAGCACACCAGCCAAGGCTGCAAGTTCAATTTTTTTATTTGAGTCTACTTAAAGTGAGAATTACCTTAATCTTTAAAAAGGAATATACTTTAGCATAAGAAAATATTTTCATCCTTGTCCGAATGACATATCTCAAAACGTCGTTAATTGTCTTCATGAATCCTTAAAGCATCAGAATAAAATCTATCCTTATGGCCATGATAATCACTGTGTCCTAAGCCTCACCTAAAATAGCGAGAAATTAGATCAACATCACCGTCTAGGCAGGGTTAGGATGTGACTTGTGGTCCTTTATAACAGTTCATTAAAATAATATATATCTTTCATTATCTATCTTCACCCAGCTTTGATCTTTTCTTAAAATGTGAAGGTATGGATTTTAAATGACATATTAAAAATATAAAGATTTAAAATATCTGACAGTACATACTTAAACTAGTGATGAAGACAGGCAGAACGAACCACTTTAAGAGAAAGAGAATAATATAAAAACAATAAATGTGCCAGCAAGGAAACTTAAGTAGTTGAAATTATGCTACTTGTAAATTATTATTACCAAAATGCTGTATTAGGAGAGTGGCATTATGATTTGTGTTTCCCCCTCTGCTTTCTGAACTATCTTTTAATGCAAGAATAACATTTTTTGTCAGTAGCTATGTTTATTTGTATGTATGTACATTCTACTTTGATTTATAAGAATACAATTATACTGTTTTCATAAGTTACAGTTTTAAAAGTTGTCAGCAGGGAGACATGATACAGTTGAGTGAATACTAGTTTGAGAAGTCTGAGGACCTGTATTTTAACCCCAGCTCTGCCACCATGTTCAAGTAATGTCTGACTGTTTTCCTTGTTTTTTCCATTGGTAAAATGAGCAGGTTGGGCAAGATGGTCTCCAACGTTTCTTTTCTGTCCTCTGTCTTATAACTTTTTATTTTTACCGTGTGTTTAATGATTACTCCATTTAATCTCAATGTACAGCATGGATGGACCTGGAGAGCAGTATGCTAAGTGAAATAAGATAGGAAGAAAAAGATAAGTACCATATGATTTCACTCATATGTGGAATCTAATGAACAAAATAAACTAATAAACAAAATAGAGATAGACTCATAGGTAGAGACCAGGCTGATAACTGTTGGTGGGGGGACTGGTTAAGAGGGGGGTGAAGAGATTGAGCAAAAGGGGGGGAAAGAGAGAAAGAACACCTTGTGGACAGAGACAACAATGTGGTGACTGACAGGGGGAGTGGGGAAAGGGAGGTCGAGGAGGGTGTAGGGGAAACAAATGATGATGGAAGGAGACTGGACTTGGGGTGGTAAACACACAATACAGTGTACAGATGATGTGCTATAGAATTGTGCACTGAAAGCCTGTGTAATTTTGTTAACCAATGTCATCCCAATTAATTCAATAAAAAGGAAATAAAAAAGAAGAAAGAGGTTGTGAGCTTTAAGCCCCTAGCACTGACATTAGGAAACTGTTTTATCTGGGTTTAACTAAGGGAGAAGGGAAAGAGAAATGTTTTCATGTGAGGATAGTAGTATTAAGATTAGTAGGCTGAAGTCAAATTCTAAAATTCAGGTAGATAAAATGAGAAAATGTGCTTCTATGATTGTAGTAGTGTAGTCATATTTGAACTCTTCTCATCTATGGACAAAGAAAGGGTCCACATTTTATTGAAATTTTTATTATAATTACCTTTAAACACATGGGATCAGCTATTTTTAGCTTTTATTTTTATATAATTTCAAACTTAAAGAAGGGTTGCAATAATAGTAGGATAACTCTAATGTACCCTTCTCTAAGATTCACCAGTTGTCCACATTTTCCCACTATATTAGTACAGATCCTCTGAAAAGCAGATGCCAATGAGGAATTAAATTTGTAAGAATTTTATTAGAGGAAGTGCCAGTATGAAAGGATATCAGGAGGAAGCTTGGAGAATCTGAAAGTGCTGTCAGACTACAATGCAATTATGATTTTGGATACAGGAGAAAAGGAGAAAAGCTTGGGTGGAGGAAAACTGGATTGCCATGTCATCTTAGGCATTCATTGCCTTCAGAAGGTCTGTGAGCCAAGGTCAGTAACAAAGGAGTCCTACATCTTTCACAGAGTCATTGTTGGGGAATAGCCAGTTAGAGGTGTGGCCTTGGCACAATAACCTTCTATAGATTTCACAGTGTAGCAGCTGAGGCCCTTGGACAATTATGTTCCCTATAGTAGGAGGTACATGAGGTGCATTTAAAAAAAATTTATTGATTAAGGTATTATATATGTGTCTTTATCCCCCACATTGTCCCCTACCCAACTCCTATTCATACCCTTACCCCCCTGGTGTCTATGTCCATTGGTTATGCTTATATGCATGCATACAACTTCTTTGGTTGATCTCTACTCCTTTCCCTACCTTCCCTCTGAGGTATGATCAATGCTTCTCTGTCTCTGGATCTGTTTTTGCTCATCAGTTTATGGCTGCCACCATCCACTCTTTGAAACCATAGATCTACTTCTCCACACAGGTTTGGGGAGAAGCTTCTGTGTAGCTCCCAGTGACACTTCTTTCTCGGGGAAAGCTTAGAAGAAGTGGGTTAATTGGATGGACTACAACCCCAGGCATTACAGTTGGTCTTGGGCACACAACTGACACTCATACTCTCTCTCTTCCACTATCCATTCTAAATTTGCCTTGCCTCCTGCTGTCTCTTCAGCAGGTCTTATGGTCTTAACTGGTGATAGGATTCAAACCTTTATTTTTGAACAGTATAATACCCTCTTTGTCTGGAATTGCTGTACTTCTCCATTCACAGTTACAATGGGGCAAGGAAGTACCAGGAGGTACCCATGTGGGTCACCTGGGATCCATGCATAATTTCTCTCTGTTGCCATTTTCTAAAATTCTCACCCAGTGATATTATTTCCATTGATTTTTTTTTTTTAGAGTGAGTGGAGGTGAGGGAAGAGGGGGAAAAAGAGAGAGAAACATTAATGTGAGAGAGACACATTGATTGGTTGCCTCCTGTACGTGCTCCCAACTGGGCCAGGAATCGAGCCTGCAAGTGCCCTTGACCAAAGTAGTACTCATGACCTTTCGGTCTGTGGGCTAACACTGTAATCACTGAGCTAAACTGGCCAGGGCCCTGCTGTTATTTTGTAAAAGCCACTGTGCTTCCTCCAGAACACCAGGAGCCATTATCCTTGCCAGAGTGGTGACCCCTCTCATTTTCTGGACCCTGGGCACAAGGAATCCAAACTTCTCTGGAATCAGCTCTGACTTGTAGTTCATTTTGACCCTTGCTATGTTCCCTAGAAAGCACATGCCCCCTTTGAGAAACAGGAACTCCAGCCTTGAAGAACCCAGAGATGAGGGGATAGAAAATATAAGTCACCCAGTGAGTAAAAGTATTTGGGGTCACTACTGCTTTTATCCCTTGGTTCATGGATTCATGTATCTTTAATATTAGAATACATCACCATAAAGAGGTCTGTGATTTAACAAAAACACTGTATTTTTAGATACACTGCTTGGTCAGACATGCTCCTTGCTGCATTCAGTCTGTGAGGAACAGTTTATCATTCTGCTTCTCTCCCATAACCATTTGAAAGTAATGAAAATATCCTGTCCATTTACTCTAAAATACTTTGGGCTGTGTTACCTAGCAACAAAGACATACAGGACTACTGTATTTAATCACAGTATGATTATAAAAGACAGAAAATGTAGCATTGAAATAATACTATTAGTTAAACCATAATTCAGATTCAAATTTGAACAATTGTCCCAAGAGTATTTTTTAGAGCTTCTTTTTTTCTGGATCTTGGATTCAATCTAGGATATTCATTGCATTTAGTTATTATGTCTTCTTAATCTCCTTTAACTTGGAACAGTTCCTCATTTTCTCATTGTCTTTTTTTTTTTAACCTTAGTATACAGAGTGAGGCAAAAGTAGGTTTACAGTTACAAGTATGTGAAATACAGAGTTTATTCTTGCATAATTATTTATTAATTACTAGAGGCCCAATGCAAGGATTTGTGCACAGATGGGGTCCCTAGGTGTGGCCTGCAGGGATTAGGCCAAAACTGGCAGTCCAACTGCCTGCCACTCCTGTCTGTCGCTCCCACTCATCCTGGCCCTGCTATGCCTGGCCCGGGCTCAGTCCTGAACAACTGCATCTGGTGCCCATCCCCAATGGGGAGGGCCTGAGTCATGATTGACCTCTGGAGGGTGGGGGACAGTGGGAGGCCGTAGCTGGCCAGGGATTTGGATCTGTCCCACTGACATTTGTACAGGTTGTTGGGAGCCACTTGGTGGCCACTTTTACTACTATATCCTTTCTTCCTTGTTGATCATCTAGGGAGGGGAAGTGGCCCATTGGTGCCTGTCTGGATCTCCGGGGATTGGACCTGCAGGACTACTGAGAGAGTGAGTGGCTGCTGTCAGGCCAGTGGGCTGCTGGGATGGATTGGTCAGCTAAGCATCACTCCTGCTATGGAAATGCACTGACCACCAGGGTACAGCTTCTGCATTGAGTGTCTGCTCCCTGGTGGTCAGTGTGCATCATAATGACTAGTCAACTGGTTGTCCAGTTGTTTAGTCACTTAGGCTTTTATATATATAGATTGTATTATTTTTCCATATGAACAACTGTAAACCTACTTTTGTCCCACCTTGTATTTGAAGATTATAGGTCAGTCATTTGTACCTTGTCTCTAAACTTGTATTTTTCTGCTATTTCCAAATGGTTAGATCAGCAAAAATAGCAAAAGTGGGTCCTCAGTTTGTCATATCAGGATGTGCATGAGGTCAGTGGTATTTATTTAGTCACAAGTGATAATAAAAAATAAAATGGTCCCAACCTGGAAATTTTCACCAAATGCTGGAAGTAGCAATGGAGAAAATTGGAGACCAAGCAAACACCAATACAATTTCCCATCTTTAAAGTGTGGCTCAGCTATATCCTCCTCTGTGAACCACTCTTTAACCACATCCCACCTCTGTCAGAACCTGCTTTCCCAGTGCTCTTATAGCTTTTCATCACATGCTGTGTTCTCATTAGCTTTTTTGTCTGTTTGTCTCCCTACTGGACTGTGACACTGAGAGCAAAGAATATTTCTATTTCACCTCTTGTACTCCCTGCTGAGAATAGCCTTCGTTGACCCTACTTTAAGCCTCAGGTCAGGTATCATTTGTCCAGGAAGCCTGACTCACCTAATTTGAATTAATCCTCCTCCTCTGTGTTTCCTTTTACCCTATGCCAACTTCTACCTCTGTGTGCATCATGTCATGTTATTATCTCCTGTTTATCTTTTTCTCCATTGAGATGCTGAGCTACTTGAAGTCAGGAACTGCATCTCCAAGTGTTCAGCAAAGGGACAGGTCCATAGAAGGATCTCAATAATGACATATTGAAAAATATTTAGTTAAATCAAGAAAATATACTAATAATGCAATTAAAAGTCTTGATTTATTCATGTGTAATAGATACTGTTTTTGGATTGGAGTTGAAATATAGCTGGTGTGTGGGGTTCAGCACATTTGTCATTATTAATCTGGTTCTGAGCATAGAAGCACCTTAATAAAATACCATAACCTTCCTGAGGGTTCATATAGAAGTGACACTTATCAAAATTATCATGATTAACAGGGGAGAATAACAATTTTAAGATGGTCTTTTATTTATGTTTATTTTTTCTCAAACCCTGTCTGATTACCTATTTAGAAGTAATGTGCAGAATGCACCATTTATTTAAACTACATATCTATTAGAATACACCATTTATTTAAACTAAATATCTACTTGTTAAATACTCAGTAAGATCAAAGCACAATAGAAATACAGATATTCACATTTTATCCCTTCTGAAGTATCTCCCAAATACTATTATTACTTCATGTTAAGCATAAAGAAATTGAGACTCACATGGGTTAAGTAACCTGCCAAGGTCACTGAGCACTTAAATCTGGGTAAGCTGATTACGGAATCAATGTTTTGAAATATCTCTGCTATATTTTCTTTTCTTTTTAAGACATTTTGTTTGACAGACTCTAAGATGGCCTCCAGTGATCCCTATGTAGGTAATCACCACCCCCATATCAACCCTGCTTGAGTGTGGGACTAGATTAAGTAACTTAGTTCTAACTAATATAATATGACACCAGTGGTGAGATATTTAAGTGATTAGGTTACAAGAGTTTGTAACCTTTGACTTTCTGGATGACTCTCTACCTTGCTGGTTTTGATGAAGAAGTTGCTATGTTGAGGAGGCCCATCTGGCAAGGAATTAAGGGTGTTCTCTGGCCAATAGCCAGCTCGAAATTGAGGCCCCCAGTCGCACAGGCCACAAAGAAAATGAATCTTGCTAAAAACCATGTGATCTTGGAAGCAAATCCTCAGCAAACCTTCAGAGCAGAACCAAGCTCAGGTTCACACCTTCATTGTAGCCTTGTACAAAACTATCATGACCTACAGGAAAAGTGAGATAATATATAGGTGTTTTAAGCTGTGAAATTGTGGCAATTTGTTACACAATGATAGATGATTAATATAGCCATTAAAGACACTGTTAAAAGTAAGTTATATCATGAATATTGCAAACATTTACATGAACTTACAATATATCATGCACTGTTCTAAGTGTTTTACATGTATTAGCTCACTTAATCATCTCAATTACACTATGAGGTAGATACTGTTATTACCTCCATTTTCTAGATGAGAAAACAGGTACAGAAGTGTTCAGTAACTTGGTTGCACATGTAGAAAATGTCAGAACTTATTCATTCAGGCATCCTGACTCTGAGAATCACACGTCTTAATCACAACCACTCTGCTATATTAATTTGAATGTCATACTTTCCGAAAAGGTGCATGATAGAACTTGGCCATTAAACCTTAATTAGAAATTTTATTAGTGAACATTTATTTTGAAAGCATAATGTCTTAAAATGATCAAACCTAAAAACAGATATCATAAGGAAATCTATTTTTATCTGTCATAACTCTAGCAAGTAAGGTCTCTCCAAAGGTGACCATGGAGATGAAGGATTGGGATATAAATGGATGGATCTTTGAACAATTTCTTGCATATTTTATTCTTCTAATCTAATGAATACTCTCAATTAGAATGACAGACTCCATGGCACTTTACTCTCGAAATTCATGTTATTCTGGAGATGAAAACTGAATTAATTTACATATTAGAATATTGGTATTTAATATTTTGTGCTGGTAGTTGGAAGAAGAGAAGTATTTGTGTTCTAAACAAAACAGTGAGATTGAGAATAGGATGACAGAGAAAAAACCATGGGAAGGTTATACATTTTTCTCATATCTTTTATAATACACTATAAATTTTTACATAAAACAAAACATCTTTATACCAAGAAATAATGCATTCACCATAAATAACATCTATTATTAGAATTCTGTATGATAGAGAACTTCTGGGTAGCTGACAACAATGGCAGCCACTTAGGTTCCAATCTCCTAACATTTCTCGAAAAGTAATACAGATAAGTAAGAAGAAGAAAATAAAATGGCAGGAAACCATGCCCTCATAATAACTTAAACAGAAAGAACAACTCAACTTCAAAATAACTATAATTAAAAGGAGAAATAATACCAAATTATAGCATATTTTAAGAATAAAATGCATTTATGTCCTAGCCCCGTTGTTGGCAAACTGCTACTCGCGAACCATGTGTTGCAGCTCTTTGGCCCCTTGAGTGTGGCTCTTCCACAAAATACCACGGTCTGGGTGAATCTATTTTGAAGAAGTGTCATTAGAAGAAATTTAAGTTTAAAAAATTTGGCTCTCAAAAGAAATTTCTATCATACTGTTGATATTTGGCTCTGTTGACTAATGAGTTTGCCAACCACTGCCCTAGCTGGTTTAGCTCAGTGGATAAAGCGTAGGCCTGCGGACTGAAGGGTCCCAGATTTGATTCCAGTCAAGGGCACATGCCCGGGTTGCCAGCTCGATCCCCAATAGGGGGCATGCAGGAGGCAGCAGATCAATGATTCTCTCCCATCATTGATGTTTCTATCTCTCCCTCTCCCATCTTCTCTGAAATAAATAAAAGCACTTGGAAAATTTTAAAAAGAATAAAATGCATTTATTGAAACTTGAAAATATAAAAGTTAAACAGATTAAACAATTTAGTTGCCTCATTTATAACAGATGCGGCAGGTCATAAGTAGAGCAAGACATCTAACTCACTGTTGTAATTTTAAACCATGCCCTCATCATAGCTTGAACATAAAGAATACATAAACTTCAAAATAACTGTAAGTAAAAGGAGAAATAATACCAAATTATAGCATGTTCCCCTTCTTACAAGGATTTGTGGTGAGCAAGGCCAACTGAGAAAACTTGAAGGGAAAACAGAAGAGAGAAGATAGCTAAAAGTTCTAAAGTTATACTGGGACCGGTTTGGCTCAGTGGATAGAGCATCAGCCTGCGGACTGAAGGGTCGTGGGTTCGATTCCAGTCAAGGTCATATACCTTGGTTGCGGGCACATCCCCAGTGGGGAGTGTGCAAGAGGCAACTGGTTGATGTTTCTCTCTCATCGACGTTTCTAACTCTCTGTCCCTCTCAATTCCTCTCTGTGTAAAATCAATAAAATATATTTAAAAAAAAAAGTTCTAAAGTTATGTAAAAACTACTACCAAAAAGACCAAATTCATCCTAAAATTTTTAAAAGTGTCTAGATGGAACAGACATAAACTATAGGGAAATGTGATCTGAAGGGATAATCTTTGAAAGAAAAGCTTATTGGAAAGGTAAAAAGTAACATTGCATCAATTTCGTGAAGAAGAAAATTTTATCAATTGAGTGGAGAGGAAGAAAAGAAGAAAAAGGGCAAAATTTAGGGCTAGTATGACTAAAGTAAGCAACAGAATCAGAGAACACAAACCATCCCCTATCACAAAATACAAACACAAATTTATTAAATATCTGGACTCTGCTATGCTGACAGAAGAGGGCGCCATTAAAATAGGAATCTTGAGAGGGAAAAACAGGACAAAATGAACAACAAAATATATCTACACAGTATTGATACTGAAAGAGAAATTTATAGCACTAAATATTTAAAATAGGAAAGAAGAAGAAGGACTTTTAATTAATAATTTAAGCGACAACCAAAAAAAAAAAAAAAAAAAAAAAAAAAAAAAAAAAAAAAACCAAACAAACAAAAAAACACCTAGGAAAAGAAGAGTAAAATAAACTCAAAGCAAGTAGAAGAAAGGAAATAATAAAGAGCAGAAGTAAATGAAATTGGAAATAGAGAAAACAGGTGAAACAAAAAGTTAGTTCCTTGAAATTATCAATAAAATTGAGAAACCTCCAGCAAGACTAAAATAAATAAAATGAGAGGACATAAAAATTCCACTATCAGGAATGAAACTGGATATTACTACATATCCTTCAGTTATTAAAGAATAGCGAGGCAATACTATGAACATTCAAAAACATAGATGAAATGGATCAATTCCTTGAAAAACAAGCTACCAAAACTCATGCAATAGAACATAGATAATATGAATTGTCCTATAACTATTAAAGAAATTGAATCTTTAATTTAAAGCTTTCATAAGAAAAAGTCTCTCAACCCAGATCATTTCATTGGAGAATTCTACCAAACATTTGAGAAAAATGAGCACCAATTCTCTATAATATTTTTTAGAATACAGAAGAGGACAGCACATTTGCCAACTCATTATATGAAGCCAATATTACCCTAATAACAACTAGACAAAAGCAATACAAAAAGGGGAAAATAAATAATCAGTATCTCTCATGATGCTAGATGCAAAATCCTGTCTAATAAAGAGGGAATATGCTAATTGACCCGTAAGCCATCGCAAAGATGGTGGTGCCAGCAGCCAATAATGAGCGAGTATGCTAACTGACTGCCGTGCCCTCAAAGATGGCGGTGCCCACTGCCACAAGATGGTGGTGCCCAGTCCCCTCAGGCCTGATGGGGCAGCAGGTGTGTGGCAGGTGTGCTCTGCATGCCTGCCTCTGGAGTTCCCCAGTCCCCTCAGCCCCCCAGACACCCAGGGCTGGCCCGAGGCACAGGCAATCCTCGGATGGTGGCTGCCCAGCAGTCTAAGGACACCCAAGGCTCAGGTAACCAGGGCTGGCTGAGGCTTGCACTGCCAGCAGTGGCAGCAGCAGAGATGTGATGGGGCATCGCCTGCCCCTGATTGCTGGGTCGCCTCCTACCCCTGACTGTGAGAGGGGGCAGGCTGGGCTGAGTTACCTCCCCTCCAGTGCATTAATTTTCATCCACTGGTCCTCTAGTCCTATAAAATAAAGAGTTAATATGCAAATGGCCATCATGCCCTCACACCTTAACATCACACCAGCTCAGACACTCAACACTGGGGAGAAAGGAATGGGGACCAACCAGGCTGCAGCCCAGGAGAGGGACAAGTCCCTTGCCCTGCAGTCAAAGTTGCCAATGGCTGCACCTGCACCTGTGGCCCAGGAGAGGGACAAGCTGCATGCCCCATGGTCCCTGGTGCCAGCAGATGTACCTGCAGCCCAGGAGAGGGACAATCCACACGCCCATGGTCCCCATGGTCCTGGGTGCCAGTGGCTGCACCTGTGGCCCAGGAAAGGGACAAGCTACCTGCCCCATGGTCCTGGGGGCCAATGCCTTTGCCTGTAGCCCAGTAGAGGGACAAGCCACCCACCCTATGGTCCTGGGTGCCTGTGGTTGCAGCTTGGATAAAGCTGCCTACCCACAGTCTCCTGTAGCTGCAGAGGGTTGAGGGGGGAAGTACAGTATAAGAAAGCTAAATTCTTAACTATTGTAAATAAAAATCAATAGATAATATCTAAAATTATTAAATAAACAGCTGTTTAGGCATATTATTTATGTTATATAATGTATAAAGCAGAAGAAACAGCTAAAACTATAGAAAATATGGCTTTTTGTGAGGGTAATGATAAGCAGTTGAACAGGGAACTGCTATTATTTGTTATCAGCCATGCCTCATTATTATTTTATGTTTAACTTTGTGTATAAATTACTATGAAAACAATTATTCTTTAATTTTCAAGAGAGCAGAAACCACAAAGAGATTAACACATTACAACATGGGCCAACTGCAAACTTAAAATTTCACTTTTGGCTATCTGAGTTTGGCCACTACATGGGTGAAGTAGGTGGTAGAGAGGACAGGGCCTTGAGCCTTCTAGATGCCAACTTCTGATGATGTAAATTATGCGTGCAGGTGGCTTTCAACTGGCCAGCTAATTTCTGCAATATAGGAAATAACTGTAATTTCTGTTTCTGCATCTGGGCTCAAAAGAGAAAGTGGCCCCAATTGCCTATTGAATTTATGGAGATGAGATCTCAAGTATCTTAGGATAATTGTTGGATGGAGGGACAGGCTTTGCCAGAAAAGCAATTTTAGTACTTCCCCCTCTCATAAGGTACTTTGAAACAATTTTTCCATTTGAAAAAATTTAAGCACCTTATCTTAAAAATTCCTTTCTCGCCTGTGACTAGCTCCTTTTTGTTAATGCATTTTAGCTCCAATTTTAGTTTACAAATACACTAATAAAATAAGATTCTGTGTAGCAAGCTTCCTTTCTTAATAACCCCGATTTACTGTTAAGTGTTTGTCTTTCTATCTCTGTCCCACATACATCTCCTATTCTTAATCATTATGTTTCTGTGCCTCTTTTTCTGATACTCCTTTATCTCTCTCATTACCTCTCTATACCTTTTGTGTGTGTGTGTGTGATGGTTGTTTTACTTCACACTTCCACATTTTTCTCTCCATTATCTATTCATTTAAGAAGTATTCATCAAGCCGCTATAATATGCATTGAAACTAACACTCCCAGAGACAGACTCTTAACAGTCTAATTGAGGTGACATACAAATGATGAATAGAAATAGTAATTAACTATAGTGAATGATATAATGACAAAATTATTTCTATACATGATGAATGCTATAGGATTAAAAATTAAAGGTAATATATGCTCATTATTGGAAACTAGCAAAGTATAGAAAATATTTTAAAAATGAAAATTGCGTCAGACTGTCTAGGTTGGAATCTTAGTTCTATTCTTATTACCTCTATAGCATTGGGCAAGTTGCTTAAACCATTTTCTTCACCTATTAAATAGAGATAATAATATTATTTCCCTATCTCAGAGGGTTAATAGGCTTACAACAGAGCCTAGCCAATTTAAGTGGTATTACTTGCAGTTGTTATTACTACCACCACCAGCTTTTTGGTATGTGGACTTCAAATCTCTTCCCCCCTTCCCCCCCCACCCCCGATATACTGTATATTTCATGACTACTGTTATTCAACATGGTTTTCTCTGTTTCCATTTCCCCCATATTTTATGCTTTAATTGCTAAGCTTGTTAATGTTATTTCCCACTCCTTTAATCATTTCTCCAATTTCACCCTTTCCTTTATACCTACAACTATTCTTTTTTCTCATCATTTGGCAAGTAGTCATATAGGCAAGAAATATTTACTCAGCTGCTACAAAGTACAGATACCTTGCTAATTTCCAAGGATGTTAGAAGTAGAAGGTAAAGAAATTCATTCTTTTTCCATAATCTTGCTTACATGGGGAACCAGCTCTGACATAGGAAATGAAAACTGGGTTCTGGGCCCTAGCTTCATCACTTTCAAGCTAGTGTGACCCCTAGTGGCCTAACCTTCTCATCTGTACAAATGGGTACATGAATGTCCACACTATATGTATCATTAGGCTGTGGATTGTGAATGTCAATGAGGTTTGTAAACTAGATATATGGGAACAATTTAAAGTACTCAGGAGAAATTGGTTCCTACCTTTATTAACTGAACATATTACTTGTTTATATTTTTAAAATAAAACTTCTTCTTGAAGATAATTTTAATAAGGCTTTTTGCCTTTACTTACTTTGTCAAGAATAGTTGAATCTTTGGTCAAAATTACCTTCAAGTCAAATTTCTTTAACATTCTAAATCAGCTAAACACACACAGACACACACACACACACACACACACACACACACACACAAATAAATAAATAAATAAATAAATAAATAAATAAATATTAAATAAATGAATAAATCAGCCAAACATCTGATGCTATGAATTCTGTTATTATAGAAATAAAAATGTTGCCCTCCCCTCCACTCTCCCACCTAGGTACTGTCTTCCATAGACAATTGGAATTCACTAGCCCTTTACCTGGACTGATGAATTGATGTACTATTTAAATCAAAAAAATCATTTTTTGACACATTTTTAAAGCAGAAAGACCAAGTGAAATCAACATTAGCTTGGATTTTTCCATATTTTAAAATTAACACTTTTTTCCTCAGGAATTGAGAAAACAAAATAAAATCTCATTTTTTTCCATCATAAAAAGACCATCCTATCTAATAAAAGATTAATATGCAAATTAACCATCACTCTGCTACATCCACAAGCCATGCCCAGCTGGCCCCCACCCATGCACCAGGCCTCTATCTTATCTAATAAAAGAGTAATATTCAAATTGACCCTCACTCCAACATGCAAGATGGCTGTCCCCATGTGAACACAATCAGGAGTGAGTATGCAAAGCAACCCAACCAAGATGGCTGCCACCACAGAGCAAGCAGGAGGCTTGGGTTTCCCTGGCAACGGAGGAAGCAAAGCTTTCCACACACCCTGGTGGGCCCAGGCCTTCACTCAAGGCTACAAAGTTTCAATTGTAGAAGATAAATAAATCCCAACAAAAATGGCAGCAGTCACAGAGCTGGAGAGAGCAGGAGGCTTGGGTTGCCCCCGGCAATGGAGGAGGCCAAGCTCCCACAACCCTGGCCTGCCTTGGCCTCTGTTACAAAGTTTCAATTGTAGAAGATAAATAAATCTCAGATACCAGAGCCTCTGCTTGGGTCACCAGAGGGCATGGCCAGCCTCCAAACCACCACAGACCACTCACCCATGCCACCCCATGCCCCAAGGCAGTGTTTCCCAAAGTGTGGTACGCATACCCCCAGGGGTACTGGAAAAGTTTGGTGGGGGTACCCGTTGCACCGGAGTTTGGTGGGGATATGCACTGCACCGTGCTTAGCTGCGCCTAATTCTACGTTCTCATGAGTATGAGGGGTACTCAGTGTTACGAAAATTATAGAAGGGGTACACATATGTCAAAAGTTTGGGAAACACTGCCCCAAGGGAACCCCTACCCTGATTCGGGACACCCTTCAGGGCAAACCAGCTGGCCCCCACCCATGCACCAGGCCTCTATCTTATCTAATAAAAGAGTAATATTCAAATTGACCCTCACTCCAACATGCAAGATGGCTGTCCCCTTGTGGCCACAAGATGGCCACCACAAGATGGCCAGCAGGGAAGGAAAGTTGGAAAAGACCAGGCCTGCAAGGGAGGCTAGTTGGAGGCGATCAAGCCTGCAGGGTAGGCCAGTTAGGGGTGACCAGGCAGGTGGAGGAGTGAAGTTGGGAGTGACTGGGCCTGCAGGGAAGGGCAGTTGGGGTGGGGGTACAGGCCTGCAGGGGAGGGCAGTTAGGAGTGACCAGGCCTTCAGGGGAGGGCAGTTGGGGGCAAATGGGCTGGCAGGGGAGCAGATAGGCATCAATCAGGTTGGCAGGGAGTGGATAGGGGTGATCAGGCTGGCAGGCAGAAATGGTTAGGTACAATCAGGAAGGCAGGTAGGCGAACAATTAAGAGCCAGCAGTTCTGTATTGTGAGATCGATGTCCAACTGCTCATTTAAACAGGCAGTTGGGCATGCCTCGAGGGGTCCCACATTGAAAAGGGTGCAGGCTGGGCTGAGGGACACCCCCCCCCCTGCACGAATTTTGTGCACCGAGCCTCTAGTATTTATATAATGTTGTTGATTTTGCTGTAAGTACACAGAAAAAATAAATTATTGGAAGGCTATAAAACAAATAAGGCAAAGTTGCTAATCATTGAATTGAAGCTGGTTCATGGGTATTCATTATACTGTTCTCTTGACGTTTGTGTACATTTTAAAATTGAAGTAATGAAAAATAAAAACAAAACAAATTAAAACAAAGAGACCATATTCACTGTTTATTGCCGTTTGTTTTCATAGGCATCTTTATAGCCTAAAATTTTTGACAAGTTACTTGAGAAATTTAAACCATCACATACTGGTAGAATTTGAAGTTTTCTAACCATTTCAGATTTGCTTTTATTTTATACAGAAACCCTGTAAAGGATATGATTGCTTTTTGTTATTGTCATGCAGATAAGGAAACTTTGTGGTCAAGTGACTTGCCCAACATCACATAACTATCTAGCCCCAGAAGACAGACTAGAAGCCAGGCTTCCAGACTGCTATGCTGGAGCTCATTTTATATAAATGTCAGAGAGACAATAAACTTGAATAAGATTCCTATAATTGCTGGAATATTTTGTTAATGTGGTGCTGGTATATTTGTATGTAGAATTTTAAGTTCATAAGGCTTGATGATTGATGAGGGGGATGAGAACCTGCCATTTACCAAGCCAGGAACTTATTTCCTTCCAAATCCTTAGGTTTGAAGCCTGCCTCCTCCAACTCACTAGATTGTGGGAACTTGAACAAGTTATATTAAATCTCTAGATGTCTATTTCCTCATTTATGAAAAATGGGTGATAATACCTACCTAACTGGGATTAATACTATAATGTATATAAAGTGCTTAACACAGTACCTACAATATACTAATATAATTTAAAATATGATATTAAAATAAAGGCCAGGAGGAGGATGACTATAAGATTCAGAAGAGAGCACGGATCATTTAGAGAACTGTCAACTGTCTGGCATGCCTGTCTCTAAACTCTCCCTCCCAGTGCTTTGTTTTGACTCTGTAGTTTATGATAGTCACTATTTTTTTTAATTAAAAAAAAAAACACCAAAATACACACACACACACACACACACACTAAAAAACCAACAAAAAACCCTAGATGCCCAGTGCGTGAAATCATGCACAGGTAGGGTACCTAGGCCTGGCCAGCAAACAGGGCTGATCAGGTTTCTCGCCTCCCTGTCTCCTCACCTCCTCCTTCCCTTGCTCCCTTAGCACCACACCACCGCTTCTGGTCACCTGCCATGTACTGCACCGCCCCCTGGTGGTCAGCGCATGTTATGGCGAGCGATCAAACTCCTAGTCTCCTAAAGTCCTGAAAGGACAATTTGCATATTAACCTTTTATTATAGTATAGAATAATACGGACATGATCATGTCAATTATTCACTCAAAACTCTTTAAATATATATATATTTCTTTATTGATTTCAGAAAGGAAGGGAGAAGGAGAGAGAGAGAATCATTGATCGGCTGCCTCCTGCAGGACCTCCACTGGGGATTGAGCCTGCAACCCAGGCATGTGCCCTTGGCTGGAATTGAACCTGGGACCCTTGAGTCAGCAGGCTGACACTCTATCCACGGGGCCAAGCCGGTTAGGGCTCACTCAAAACTCTTAAATGGGCCCCTATAATATCTCAACACTCCAATGTAATTTTTTCAGCTAAAGCAAACCATTCCAAAGTTTACTGCCAAATTTGCAGCTTTGCAACTCTCTGTAGAGTATGACAATGCTGTGTGAAATATATGCTGGTGATAATTGAATTCAACAAAGCAGGAAGGAGCAATTCAATAAATGGTGATATTTAAAATATATCCTCATTTTTTATATTTCACAGCAAAATTAATTCCATGTGAATCAAAAAAATGAAACCCGCCGAAACCGGTTTGGCTCAATGGATAGAGCGTCGGCTTGGGGACTGAAAGGTCCCTGGTTCGATTCCGGTCAAGGGCATGTACCTTGGTTGCGGGCATATCCCCAGTAGGGGGTGTGCAAGAGGCAGCTGATCAATGACTCTCTCTCATTGATGTTTCTAGCTCTATCTCTCTCCCTTCCTCTCTGTACAAAATCAATAATATATATATATATATATATATATATATATATATATATATATATATAAATGAAACCATAAAAATGTGGATCAAATATGGAAACCATAAAAAATCTGAATATCTATCACTTCTTTATAGAGAAGGATGTGCTAAGTTAAAAAATAATTGGAGGAAAATCATAAAAGAAACTATTAAAATATGTGACAATATAAAATGAAAAGCTTCTACATATAATATAGTAAAAGAACAACTCTGCCATAAATATGAGAGGGGAAAATAATATCTCTAATATCTACAGAGCACATACAAAACAATAAGAAAATACAAAGGCTTTCAATGGAAAAATGACATTAATGAACAAGTTACAAAAGAGGAAATGTGAATGGCTAATAAGCATATGAATAAATGTTCACCTGCACTAGTAATCAAAAATGCTAATGGAACAAGAGAGTAATTTTCACTAATTAATTAGCAAAGATGAAAAAGATAATACTCTATGTTAGTGGGCCATAAGAAAAGCATTCATACTCTAATAATGGGAGGGTAAACTGATGCAGTCTTTTTTGAAAGCAATTTGGCAATATTTTTCAGGAGCTAAAATATAGTTCTACCCTCTGACCTGGAGTTCTACTGTTAATAACAATCACTCCCCAAGAAGTAAGCCTAAGTCTGGAGAAATTTATGCAAAGAGATGCTTATTTATAACAACTAAATTGCCAACCAACCTAAATTTGGCAAAAAAAAAATTATATAATCTTAACATAGAGTATAATGCAGCTATTCAAAATTGTGCCTACGGTGACTAGTAAATGACACATAAATGCTTATTGTATAATGTTTAGAAACATAAATATTACATATTACTGTAAATATATGTTATCACCTGTGGAAACAATATAGATGCCTAGAAACAAAAGGAAAAACTGTTAATGTGATAGGTATCTCAGAGAGGCAAGATCATGCTTATATTAGCCATAGTAAATTTTGTTCTACAAATTTTTTACAGTAGCCATGCATTTTTGTTATTTAAAAGGTGTTTAGAACAGACCATGCCAAATGCTACAGACTATAAATATGTCTTATTATCAATATTTAATCACTAGTTGTTGTTGTTGTTGTTGTTGTTGTTGTTGTGTTTGATGTCCAGCAGATGGAGCTGCATCCCTTAACATTCCATTTAAACTCTGGGAATATTAAAAACTATGGCCACATTTTAATTTGTTTTGTTCTGTTGGAAGGGAATCTCTTCTATCCTCCTAAAGGTTTTGTAAAACATATGTTCTTTAAAAACAAAAAGGATTACGTTTAAAATTTGTTTTGTGAGTTTTGTGAAATCCCTCTGAGATAATTGGAGACACCTGGGGTGTCACAAAAAGCAAGACTGTGTAGTGGATTTGGAGAAGTAGGAAAGTTGACAGATTAGCTGATTGCCTTGCGGCCACACAGGGAGTCTGGGCAAAGACAGGAAAAGCCAGCTGAAGGTCCTGTTCACTTTGCTTCATTTACTGAGTAAAGGCAGGATGGGAAATTGAATTTTAATTTGTAAGTGCACAGGGTTAGTAATTCAGCACAATTTCAGAATTGATGTCTGCATTCGCCCTCATCACACATTTAGGGTGGTGATTAAAAACACTGTCTTTAAAACTAGAAAGACCCCTATTCCAAGCCTAATTTTACAACTTCCTCTAGCTGTGTGACTTTGGGAAAGTCATATCACCTCTCTGTGCTTTACTTGTCTCATTTGTAAAGTAGGGACAATTTAAAAAAGAGAGTCAAAAGAGATAACGCATGTAAAAGTGTTTGGCATAAAGCCTGGCACATGATAAGTTCAAAGTAATTGTTAGCTATGATTATCTTCCATTTATTTATTCAATACCCATTTTGGCATACTATTTGCCAGCCATGGGCTCTGCATTGGTGAGAGAAGAAAAATTGGCACAGTCCTGCCCTCTAGTAGGAGTTTGAGGAAGAGATACTATGTAGAAGCAGCAGTGTGCGTGAGCTTGGAACCAGGATTTCTGGGTCTCTATCTGACTGATTTATTTTAAACCTCAGATAAATTACTTCATCTCTGGTTTCCTCTTGTTTAAACAAGGGGTTTGGACAATATGATCTCTAAATTATCTTCAGCTCTGAAACATCCTATGACTGTATTTCAAAGAACATTGCTGAATGGGAACAAATCAAAGTTATTATCTTTCAAATATATTCACATTATGCAGTCTCTTCTCCAGAGGTGCAAAATTCCCATAATTAGCTAAAGGTCCAAGGGCAAACAGGATGATTGCAGCAGAGGCTGGATAAGATACCCCTCTTTGAGATGTTGAAGAAGAGAAAAATCAATCTTTTAAAAAAAATGAAATTGTACCTCACAAAAATTTTATTTCTAGTTAGCTTAATTACCAAAGCTAATTAGTTAATTCTCACTTTCACAAACTTCATGCAGCATCAAAATGCATTTGGTATTTTCAAATTACAACAAAACCATGTTCCATTGTTACAGTATATTTGTGTGTCTGTGTGTGTGTGTGCATATGTGCATGTGTATATAAGAGCATGTCTGTGCTTGGGGGTGAGTTTGCTTCTGCTCTCTTGATTTTATATACTTAAGTCAATGATTGGTAAACTTTTTTTGTAAAGGGCCAGATAGCAAATGTTTTAGGCTTTGTGGGCCATATTCCATTTCTATTGCTGCTGCTACTTCTCTTCTTCCTCCTCCTCCTTCTTGCTCTTTTAAAAAAAATATTGTATTGATTTCAGAGAGGAAGGTAGAGGAAGAGAGAGATAGAGACATCAATAATGAGAGAGAATCATTGATTGGCTGCCTCCTGCACGTCCCCAACTGGTATTCAAGCTAGCAACTGGGCATGCGCCCTGACCTGAGAGGTAATTGAACTGTGACTTCCTAGTTTATAGGTTGATGCTTAACCACTAAGCCATGCCGGCTGGGCCTCCTTCTCCTTCTTTTAACCATTTAATAACATAAAAAGCATTCTTAAATCCCAGGATCTACAAAAATAGACTGAGGATTAAATTTGGCCTGCAGGACATAGTTTTCTGACCCCCATCTTAAATCAAATTTTCAGCCTCCTGTCTCTACTGGTTTGGTTTCATAGAATCTCTCTATTACCATATCATCCCACCTCACTCAGGAAACAGGTTATTTTCAGCTCTGAAAAACCCTATGACTGTATTTCAAAGAACATTACTGAATGAGATCAAATTAAAGTTATTATCTTTCAAATATATTCACTCTAGAGGCCCAGTGCATGAAATTCGTGCAAGGGGCTCAGTCCTCACAGCTGCAGTGGCTTGCCTCAGCCCTCACAGCCCTGGCTTCATCTGGAAGGTTGTCAGAAAGGACATCTGGTCAAATTAGCATATTACACTTTTATTGTTATAGATTATTCAGTATCTTCTCAGTTCCCTTTACTTGTTTTCACCTGGTTTTGCTCCCTCTCTTCTTTTCACCCAATTTCCTTCCCTCTAATTAATTAAGACAGCCTGGCTAACACCAGCAAAAATCATCACCCTTGAACCAAACTGGTAGTGATCTAGTCCATCAGATTGACTGCACCATGGACAGGAACTCATCAGCACATCTGTCCAATGAAGAATTTGCCAAGTTTCCTGGGCCCAGTTCCCTACCCATGACAACAGCATGAACTTAGTTTCCACCTAGGACCAAACTTTTCATTATTCAACAAATACTTACTGAGCACCAATTATCTATTTGGCATTGTACTATAGACTCTGAACACAGCAAAGAAAAGCCTGGCAATGGTTGTAACCATCTCAGATCTTATACAGCATAATGAGGGATACAAACATGGAAGTATTTCTATGTAATAATGCCAGGATTTTAGTGTCGTATTGCAAGAATTACAAGGTGTTATGGGAGCACAGAGAAGGGCACCTAATCCAGACATAAAGGTCAGGGGAAGTGTCACCCAGAGTTAGTAACCTAACTCTTGTTTCTAGATAGGAAAGATATATGGAGTCCTAATATTAAAGCTGACTAGAACAGTAGGTACCCTAATCTCCTTAGCAAATGGTTCTTGAACTCTGCTTAGACTTCTGTTAATAATAATACTGTTCAATGTAGCCTATCCCTTTGATTTGAGCTCCTGGTTTCAGTCCTACTTCCTAAGCTTGGTTCCCAGAAACACTATTTTAACAGCCATCAGTCATGTCCCCACATCTAGAACACTGACACTAATGTAATCCTGAAGGTGTACCTTTTCCAGGTAAAGCATTTGTGCTGAAGTGAACGCAATTGAGCAGACAATTGTCAAGTACAGTGATGATCAACTTTATCAGCTTTCAATTATTAATATTGATAACAGTAATTACTCTTTTTAGATATTACATATTTTCCTTTTCCAGAGTGCTGGGCTGGTTATAAAGGAGGGAACAGTAGAGCATCCAGGTTTAAATATATATTTTCTATACTGAACATTTTAAGTTTAAATGCTGTGTCCCCAAGAAAATTGGTTAGAAAGGGTCCTCTTACTTTTCATTAACTACAAAATGAATAAAAGGATCGCCTCCTTTTGTGCCCCACCCCTGCAGGGGCTTCTTGGGAGGTATGTTAGTCTATTCATATGTTAATTTCGTAGAGCCCTCAATCTTTTCACAGAGTCTCTGTACAATGAGAGGGGAGTCTGCATATTTCAAAAGAGCAGCATATGCTCCTTAAGGTGAACGCGAAATATAACACTGCAGGGGAAATGCGGTGCATTATTCTTTGCCCCTTTGCTGAGAGAGTTTACAAGCAACATTTGGAAATGGAGGGCATTTTTCTATATAGAGATTGAATTTGACAATTAACCATGATTTTTTTTTTTTATTGAGAGATTCTAAATGACTTTCCTTTTTATGTAAATAAAAAAAATAAGAGAAAAGAACATTTCAATTCCCAGAAAAGCCTCAGAAGTGCCTTACCCTGGAGCTGTTGAACTCTGTTTTGAAAATAAATTTTCCTCAAAAAAAAAAATATTCTTAGCTGGCAGGGAAATGGACAATGTATATAACTTAAATATCTGAAATCTCTCATTCTCTTTATTTCATTATAAAACCTAATGAGTCCTATCATAAGAGTGCTTAATGTTTAGGTTATAATTTCAGATGTGCAAGTGATTCATTAGTATTTGATAATCATATTTCAAGAAAATTCTGATAGACATTAATTGCTTCTTCAAGAATTATATCCTAGTGCTCAGTAATGACAAACACTGTGTATTAATTTCACATGTATTAGAAATAATGATTAAAGTAAAACCTATTTGATGTAATAACCATTAGTTCAGAGTTGCTGAATGATGCTTCATGGCTTAAGATGAATAATAATGGCCCATTTTTTCATTAGACAGATGTTCCATCTTATTGTAAAAAGAAGTTACGTCATTGAAATAGAAAATGTAAAAGAATTATAATATGCCATATCACTAAGCCTGATTAGCCAATTGAACAATTAAGTCTGAAAATCATTAGCATTTGCAATGAAATGTGAGCTGTTTTTTTTTAATCATGTTTTCAATGGTATGAATTTTGAAGAATATTTTACACAGAAAATTTTTTAAATTAGAAATCCATAATAACATGGCTCAGGTTCACATGGAGTATTAAATGATGGAGTGTCAAGCCACAGTTTTGTAAAAATAAAATTTTTTTTATTTTATTTTAATAGCGACTGTTAACAGTAGTTGTCTCCTGGGTGGGTTACTTGGTGGTTGGGGGACAAGAATGTGGAGATTATTTTATATTTTTCACTATATATATATTTTTTTACATTTTGCATTGTGCACAATATATATGTACTACCTATTTTAAAATAATTTCATTATAAACAATTATAATAACAACCACTCATAACCATATGTTAAAATGGAAAGATAGCAATAGAGGCTCCACCATAGGCTTTAAAATCAGATAGAGACACACACACACCCTATACTCTATACACACATAGGATGAGTTCATTTCTCAATTCTGCCTCTTGTTATGAAGCTTTGAACAGATTGCTTGCCTCATGGGTATGAGAGGGGGATTTAAATGGGATTTAGTATGGCACCTAGCATATGGTAAGTGCTCAATAAATGTCTTTCATTTTACAATCATACTAGAACAGTTTTATCTAATACAGTGATCCCCTAACATCTACTGATATTCTTTTCACAGTATCAACATTAGAAGCATAGATCATTTGTGGTAAAATTTTTTAAAAGTTAGTATTTGTGGAGTTTATGTGTGTGTATTTAGTTATAGTCCAACATGTTCTATTGGGAAAAAGGTGAAACAGAGTCATGTCTTTCTTATTCCCTCTCTACGCATCTCTTTGTTCCTCTGTACCACAAATTTATCCTGGGTATTCACTAGGTGCCAGGCATGCTGCTAAGTACAAAACCTTAGAAAGTATTCTAAATTTTATTGATGAAAAAATTTATTTCTGCCATCTACTTCATGGGTGACCCAGCTACAGCTTTAACTCTTTCAGTAACAGGGACTTCACTGCTTTGTAGATGACTCTTTTTCTTTGCTGAACAATTCTAATTTGTTAGAATGTTCTATTTAAGTTTTTAAAAATTTATTTGGGTGACATTAATAAAATTATATAGTTTTCAAGTGTACAATTCCATAATACATCATCTGCATATTGTATTGTGTGTTTACAGCTCAAATTCAAGTCTCCTTCTGTCATCATTTATGCCCCCTTTACCATCTTCTAGCTCTTCCCATCCCCTTTACTCTTGTAACCACCATATTGTTCTCTGTGTCCATGGCTTTTTTTCTTAATCTTGTCACCTTTTTCACTCAGCCTCCCCAAACCTCCTCACCTTTGAGGGCTGTCAATCAGTTTTCTGTATGAGTCTGTTTATATTTTGTTTGTTTATTTTGTTTCTTAGATTCCACATATAAGTGAAATCATATGGTATTTGTCTTTCTCTGACTGGTTTATTTCACTTGGCACAATACTCTCCAGGTCCATCCATGCTGTTGCAAAAAGTAAGATTTCCTTTTTTTTTATGGCCAGGTAGTATTCCATTGTGCAAATGTACCACAGCTTTTTAAAATAAAATACTCACCTGAAGATATATACTTTATTGATTTTATAAAGAGAGAAATAGAGAGAGGGAGGGAGATAGGGAGATAAGAAGATAGGAAAAGGGGAAGGAAGATGGAGAGAGAGAGAGAGAGAGAGAGAGAGAGAGAGAGAGAGAGAGAGAGAGAGAGAAAGATAAATGTGAAAGAGACTGGTTGCCTTCCGTATAAGCCCCAACTGGGTATCAAATCTGAAACTTAGGTATGTGCCATGTGTCCTGACTGGGAATCAAACCCACACATGCATAAACGTCTGATGTACTGAATAGTGTTCCAACCAACTGAGCTACCAGACCAGGGTTACCATAGCTGTTTTTATCCACTCATCTACTGATGAGCAATTGAGCTGCTTCCAAATCTTGGCTATTGGAAATAATTCTATAGTGAATTAGTGTTTTGGGTACCTTTGGATATATTTTCAGAAGTGGGATTGTTGGGCCATAAGACAGTTTCATTTTTAATTTTTTGAGAAAATTCCATACTGTTTTCCACAGTGACTGCACCAATCTGCATTCCCACCAACACTACACAATAGGATGTTCTATTTTTTTTAAAATAAATATTTATTGTTCATATTATTACAAATGTTCTTCATTTCCACCCCCCCTCCATTGTTCCCCTCCACCAGGTTCCCACCCCCCCCCTGCCCTTTTCCCACCCCCCCATTATCCTCATCCATAGGTGCACAGTTTATGTTCAGTCTCTTCCCGCATCCCCCACTTCCCTTTCCGCCGAGAATCGTCAGTTCACTCCTCTTCCATACTTCTGATTCTATTATATTCACCAGTTAATATTGTTCATCAGATTTTTTAATTTACTTGGTTTTTAGATTCACTTGTTGATAGTTACATATTTGTTGTTCATAATTTTTATCTTTATTTTCTTCCTCTTCCTAAAGATCCCCCTTCAGCAATTCATATAATTCTGGTTTGGCGGTGACGAACTCCTTTAGCTTTTTTTATTAGTGAAACTCTTTATCTGGCCTTCCATTCTGAGTGATAGCTTTGCTGGGTAGAGTATTTTGTTCTATTTTTTTTACATTGAAGCAAAAATTGGTATCACTATGGCTCCCATAGTTAGGCACACTGCTTCCTAGCTCTTCTTAAGAGTTAAAACTTTACTTTTAATTAATTAACAATGCTGGAATTAGAACCCAGATCCCCGGACTCTAAGTTCAGTGACCTTTAGGGGTCCTTTTAAATAAAAATTTTTATCAGCCCAGTTGGCTGTCTTAGATCCTGTTGAATGCCCAACATTGTAAAGAAGACTGACTGCATTGTGAATACAAAGGAAAAAATTCCAAGGGGGATTTCTAGGCAGGACCAAGTTCATCCTAGTCAATGTTTCTGCAATCCACTGATCACTTTAGCATTATCTATTGTACTGAGGACACGAGACTGTGAGCAATTTCCAGTGTGTGTTCTAAGTGTGCTAGTCAAAAGGTTCTTTCTCTCAGTCATTCTCAGCATGGCATCTAAGCACGAGACAAATTTCCTCGATATTTTGTTCAGTTTTTCATCAAGCCTCAAAGTGCACCACAAAGCAATTTAAGTTTTTCAGTGTTTTCAATGTTCATTGGGAACAAGATACTTTAAACTGTTCACTTTGTCACCTTAATACTTAATTATCAATTAAGAGAGCAGGTGATCTTAAGACGGGTTGTAGAAATGTACAATTTCTGAAACAGGTATCTGTGTCAGAACCTGGAAAATCTTTGGCATGGTCAAATGTGAGCTAGATGAATCATTCTTATTCCTAGACCTGCTGACTAGTGGGCCAGCTGGGCAAGCTAGGATTGTTACTTCAAATAAGGGAGGAGGTGCCTTTCAGTGCTGCTGCCATTGGGACAGGTGCTGGGTAGGGCCAGGAGGGGGCAGCAGAGAACTGGCCTATCACTGAGGCAGGCAAACCCAGGGATGGGGCTCCTATAAGAGAGACCTCTGAGCTGAAGGATGAAGAGTTGCTAAGAGAGTAAGAGGCCTATTGATAGGTTTGCCAGGTCAAAGGGAGACAATTGCAGAGGAGGAAACTTCTTGAGGGCAAATCTACCAACTCTAGCCCTCAGAACCCACCCCATTTAATGGAATAACCATGAGCTTTGTTGGGGTAAAAACAAAAACAAAAACACAAAAAAACGTTGGCATGAAATGAGGCTCTGGCTTGGGCAGGTTAACATCTCTGAGTCTTAGTTTCCTTATGTACAGTATAAAAGAGTAATAATAATAGTACTTACCTCATAGGGTTGTTATAATTCTGACATAAGAAACAAAAACTATGCAGTAACAACAATGACCACCTGCTTTTCTTCAAAAGATGACCCTTGATGAAATGAGGATTTGAAGATCCACTAGCTAGCACATTATGAAAAGGAAGGCAAATGGTCTTTCCTGTCCCCTTTGGAGCTTCCCATTTGGGCAATAAAATTATACTACTAAATTGCCTCTATTCCTTATGTTTTTCAGATAATTTAAAAGGCTGAATAGAGACAAAATAAACAAACAAACAAACACAGTGGTGGAATAGACGGATGTGTTCCAAGCCTTGTCCTGGAGCAGATAGAATGAGCAATTGAAACAAATAACATCCACCCCGAATTGGGGAAGGAGACTCAGCTGCTGAGATAATTTGCAGCCAGGAAAGGCAGAGGACCCTGGAGAAAGGTAAAATCAAGTATCTGGGCAGGAGAAAGCTGCCAGGCCTCTGAGCCCAGAGGGTCAGAGGGAAACTGCACAACACTGAGCAGTGTCCCTTGGGACAGGCACAGCATCTGACTGTGGAAAGGATGTCCACAAGACTGCTGGTGGCAGGGGATTCTAGATTTGGGTCTACAGTCACAAAAGGCTGAACCCAGAAGCGGCAGTCTGGAGGGCTGACCAGACCACACAGTGAGGCAGGACAGGAGCTCACAGAGGTACAGTCTTTCCCCTCTCTGCGGCCTGTGATTTTCTTCACTGAACCTAGGTCATAGGACCTTTCGGATAAGGACACTCATGCATAGTGGAGATGGACTTGTGAAGTATGGGGAGAGGAGAGGGTCCAGGAGAAGTGGCAGCAATTCTAGCACTGAGTCATACCTGAGCCCGAACCTGAAAAGCCATTTTGTCTTGAAAAGATAGCCCCTCCCTCCAGTCTCCAGGCAACCAATACAGCCACACCTCTGAGTGTATATACCCTGAATGGTACAAAATATACCCTGAATGGTACAAAAGATTTTTAAAAAATCTGAATAGTCCCTGAGAGTTCACAGCCCACACCCTGCACCTGTCTGAGGAGCAGCAGCCACACGAGCAGACCACCCACATCTGAGGAGCAGCAGCTGTGCGCAGCCTACTCCCATCCAACGAGTAGCAACCTTGTGATCAGCCCAGCCCCATCTGAGGAGCAGTAGCTGTGCGAGCAGCCTACCCCAGCAACCTGAGGAGCCACCACTGCTGCGAACAGCACCCACCAGAGGAGCTGCTGCCAACTGAGGAGCAGCTGCTGCCACGACTGCCAGAGGAGCAACCTCAGCCCAAGAAGTCACTGTCACCCAAGGAGCAGCCCCTGCATGAGTCAACATCTAGATCCATTGGTGTGATAAAAAAATGGGTAGACAAAGAAATCCCCAAAGGAAAGAAAAGGAAGAATTGTCAGAAAAGTAGATGAGTGAAACAGAGGCATGAAATAAGTCAGAAAAAGAATTCAGAATAAGGGTCATACAGTTCATTAAACAGATGGATGAAAAAAATCAACAACTCATATAAGAATCAAGAAGAAATGAAGAGTGATATAGCTGCAATAAAAAACACCATGGAAAGTTACAACAGTAGATTAAGAGAAGCAGAGGACAGGATTAACAAATTAGAAGACAGGAAGCAAAACACACGTAAACTGAACTGCAATTGGAGAAAAAAAATTAAAAGACAGTAGGAGAGGCTAAGGGAGCTATGGGACAACATGAAACAAAGCAAAATACAAATAATAGGGGTGCCAGAACAACAGGAAGAGGAACAAGGTTCAGAAAACCTATTTGAAGAAATAATGTGAGAAAACTTCCCTGACGTGGGGAAGAAAAGAGTCACACAACCACAGAGAGTCCCAAACAAGATGAACCAAAAAAGACCCATACAAAGACACATCATAATTACAATGGCAAATGTTCAGGACAAAGAGAGAATCTGAAAGGCTACAAGAGAAAGACAGAAAGTTACATACAAAGGATCTCCCATTAGATTATCAAATGATTTCTCAACAGAAACATATCAAGCCAGAAAAGAATGGAAGAAAATTTACAAAGTGATGCAAAGCAAGGAACTGAATCCAAGAATACTCTGTCTAGTGAGGCTATCATTCAAAATTGAAGGGAAAATAAGTAGCTTCACAGACAAAAAAAAAAAAAAAGGATAAAGGAGTTTATAACTACCAAGCCAGCAATGCAAGAAATGCTAAAGGGACTGGTGTAAAAAGAAGAAATAAAAACTTAAGAAAGCAAACAGAAACAAAAATTAAAAATGGCTACACACAAGTACCTATCAATAATAACTTTAAATGTAAATGGACTAAATGCTCCAATTAAAAGACATCGAGTGGCTGAATGGATAAAAAAAAGTTGACCCATATATATGCTGCCTGCAAGAGAACCACCTCAGAACAGACTGAAAGTGAAGGGATGGAAAAATATCTTCCAGGCAGATGGGAAGGGAAAAAAAAGCTGGGATAGCAATACTTATATCTGACAAAATAGACCTCAAAGTGAAGGCCATAACAAGAGATAAGGAAGGCCACTTCATAATACTAAAGGGATCAATACAACAAGAGGATATAACCCTGATAAACATATATGTGCCCAATGCAAGAGCACCCAAATACATAAAAAAAAAACTCCTGAAAGATATCAAAAGAGAGATCAACAATAATCTATATAATAAAAGCTTAAGTGACTGTTATGGCAGAATAACTGGTAGCTATGATGCACACTGACCACCAGGGGGCAGACACTCAACACAGGAGCTGCCTGTGGTCAGTGACCTCCAACAGGGGAAGCGCCACTCAGCCAGAAGCCAAGCTCATGGCTGGCAAGCACAGCAGCGGTGGTGGGAGCCTCTTCCGCCTTTGCACTAAGGAGCAGCAAGCCAACCAGTAAGGAGCAGCAAGCAGGCAGGTGGTAAGAGTGAGGGGTCCCAGACTGAGAGAGGGCACAGGCTGGGCTGAGGGACCCCCCCACCCCTTCCCGAATTTCATGCACCAGGCCTCTAGTACAATCATAGTCGGGGACTTTAATAAACCTCTGACATCACTGGATAAGTCCTATAGACAAAAAATCAGCAAAGAAACAGCAATCCTAAATAACTCACTAGAGCAGATGGACTTAATTGACATCTTCAGAACATTTCACCCCAATGCTATGGAATATACATTCCTCTCAAGTGCACATGGGACATTTTAAAAATAGACCACATATTGGGCCACAAGCAAAGTATCCCCAAGTTCAAGAAGATTGAAATGATATCAAGCATCATCCCAGACTACAATGGCATAATATTAGAAATAAACTACAATAAAAACCATCCAACCCCCCTCCCCCAAACATTTGGAAGCTGAATAACAAGCTATTAAACAATGATTGGGTTACCAAAGAGATCAAAGAAGAAATTAAGAACATCCTGAAAACTAATGAAAATAAAAGCACAACAATCCAAAATCTATGGGACATAATCACAAAGTCATATCAATTGATGCAGAAAAAGCATTTGACAAAATCCAACACCCTTTATTGATAAGAATTCTCAGTAATGTGGAATAGAAGGGTAAAACCTCAACATAATGGAAGCCATATATGACAAATCCACAGCCTACATCACACTCAATGAGCAAAAACTAAAACCATTTTCCCTAAGAATAGGAACAAGACAGGGATGCCCATTCTCACCACTCCTGTTCAACATAGTACTGGAAATACTAGCCATTGTTATTGGACAACAAGAAGAAATAAAAGGCATCCAAATTGGAAAAGAAGAAATAAAACTGTCCTTATTCACAGATGACATGATACTGTACATAGAAAACCCTAAAGACTCCATAAAAAATATTAGACTTAATAAATGAATTTGGCAATGTAGAAGGATATTTCACAGACTTATAACAAACTTTCCAAAAATTCATCTGGATTAAAACAAGACCTCGAATAGCCGCAGCAATCCTGAGATTAGGCCTAAACCAGCAGTCGGACACCAGTAGAATCAACATCATTAAAATGTCCATACTACCCAAAGCAATCTGTAGATTCAATGCAATCCCCATTAAAATACCAAAGGCATATTTCACTGACCTAGAAAGAACTCTCCAAAAATTCATCTGGAATAAAAAAAAGACCCTGAATAGCCACAGCAATCCTGAGAAAGAAGAATAAAGTAGAAGGGATCTCAATACCAGATTTCAAGTTTTATTACAAAGCTGCTGTTTTCAAAACAGCCTGTTACTGGCACAAGAACAGACATATAGATCAATGGAATAGAATAGAGAATCCAGATATTGACCTAAACCACTATGCTCAATTAATAGTTGACAAAGGAGGCATGAACAAACAGTGGAGTCAAGACAGTTTCTATAATAAATGGTGTTGGGAAAATTGGACAGATATATGCAAAAAAATGAAACTAGATCACCAACTTACACTATACACAAAAATAAACTCAAAATGGATACAAGACTTAAACCTAAGATGGGAAACCATAAAAATACTAGAGGAATCCAGAGGCAGCAAAATCTCAGACATATGCCAAAAGAACTTCTTCACTGATACTGCTCCTAGGGCAATGGAAGCTAAAGAGAAAATAAACACATGGGACTACATCAAAATAAAAAGCTTCTGCACAGCAAAAGAAACCATCAACAAAACAATAAGAAATCCCACTGTATGGAAGAACATATTTGCAAATGTTATCACTGATAAAGGTTTAATTTCCAACAACTTAATAAAAGGAAGATAAATGATCCAATAAAAATTGGGCAACAGACTTAAATAGAATATTTTCTAAATAATACAGAAGGAAGGCCAAGAGACACATGTAAACATGCTCAAAGTCACTAATTATCTGAGAGATGCAAATCAAAATGACAATGGGGTACCATCTCACACCTGTCAGAATGGCCAACATCAACAAATCAACAATGACAAGTGTTGGCGAGGATGCTACACTGCTGATGGGAATGCAGACTGGTACAGCCAATGTGGAGAACAGTATGGAGTTTCCTCAAAAAACTGAAAATGTAACTCCCATTTGACCCAGTAATCCCACTCTTGGAATATATCCTAAAAAACTAGAAACACCAATCAGAAAGGATATATGCACCCCTATGTTCATAGCAGCACAATTTACAATAGTTAAGATTTGGAAACAGCCTAGGTGCCCATCAGCAGATGACTGAATCAGAAAACTTTGGTACATCTACACAATGGAATACTATGCTGCCATAAAAAAGAAGGAATTCTTACCATTTGCAGGATCATGGATGGAACTGGAGAACATTGTGCTACTCGAAATAAGCTAGTCAATGAAGGAAAAATTCCACATGATCTCACTTATTTGTGCATAATAAAGAACATTATAAACTGATGAACAAAAAGATAGATGAAGAGGCAGTAAAGTAAAAACAGATTGTCAAATTACAGCAGGAAGGTTAGGGAGAGATGGGGGAGATAAAAGATCAACTGAAGGACTTGTATGCATGCATATAAGCATAACCAATGGAAGCAAATCACTGGGGGTGAGGGCATATATGAGAGTTGGGGGGAGGCAATGGTAAGATATGTACACATCCATTACCTTAATAAAAAAAGTAAATTAGCAAATAAAAAAAGAATTTATTGAGCATTTAATAATACCCAGTATTTTTTCTAGACATCACAAAAAAAGATATAAAAAGTCACAGAGACAAGACTAATTATCCAAAACTTTTATGGAGAGATACATGACGAGGAACTAATTGCAGGTTTTGTTTGGATGCAGATTTTAAGTGCTACAGGAGGTCAGAAGGAGGAGGATATTGAGGACAGAGGAGTGTTTTTCGAATTCTTCCTGAAGGGAATGGAGTTGGAGCTGGATCCTCAAAGATGGGAAAATTTAATAAGGAAAAGTACAAGAGGAGGTTATTACTAGGAGGGAGATAAATGTGAGCAGAAAGGAGGAAGCAGAAATGAGCTGTGTATGCCTTCAGCATAACTAAGTAGCTACCCCATAACCGAGTACCTCTTTGCTACTGCAAAGTCAAGGCCTGCTGAAGAGGAAGGCAGGATAGGTAAGTGGCAAGTACCCTGGCTGAGTCATGGTGGGTTTCTCAGCTCTTCTTACTTTTTGTTTGTATTGCATCTTTGCCCTATCTGCATTAAAATGGCAAAGAAAAATGGGTGTGGTGGTTATGAACTTCTTGACTATCGTACAATAAATTGCCTTGTTAGAACCAGCTGCTTCTCCCAACCAATTACTACTCTAAGCTTGCTGGACCCCAAACGAGATGGTGCTGGCTAGAGCTTGAGTTTAGATAGGTGGCAGGAACCACATTATAAGGAATTCCATACTATCAGTAGAGTTTAGATAACAACACATGCTTATGATGCTTTATACCTTCTCAGAGTTCTCCCATGTCATTTGTCCTCTTTTATTCTCAGAAGAATCCTGTGTAAGGTATTCAAGACATATATTTTTATTAATACTTTTATATATGGGGACGTTGATCTCTCAGCTTTTAGGTTGATTGCCTTTATGGGCTCACAGGTGACTTGAAAGAGGCAAATAATAATTTTAATTAGCATTATAATTATTCAAAGGCCACAAAAATTAGTGGGATTCCTGAGCTGTGATATGTGGGCACCTGGCATGGGTATAGGAGGGCAATATTTTCCTAGAACTGCAGTGCGTAGTGCTAGGACAGCAGAGCTGAGAGGCAACATTCTGGGGAGATGCCAAACCAAGGCCAATTATCTAAATGAGACATCAATTCAAACAGGCTAGGCAGAGGAAGAATCTGGATATGGGCCAATGGGATCAAAACCAAGAAAACCAGACAAGAGAAAGGTTTAAACAGGAGGACAAGAAGGTGCATGAAATTCATGCATGGCAGAGGGTGTCCCCTCAGCCCAGCCTGCACCCTCTCCAATATGGGACCCCTCAGGGGATGTCGACTGCCAGTTTAGGCCCTATCCCGGGGATTAGGCCTAACCAGCAGCTGGACATCCCTCTCACAATTCAGAACTGCTGGCTCCTACCTGCCTGCCTGCCTGATCAGCCCTAATTGGTCCCCCTGCTAGCTTGATCACTACTAACTGCCTCTGCCTGCTGACCTGATAATCCCCAACTGTGCCCCTGCCAACCTGGTCACCCCCAACTGCGCCCCCTTCTGCTGGCCTGGTTTCCCTTAACTGCTCCCCCTGCCAGCCTGGTTGCCCCCAACGGCCCCCCCTTCTGGCCTGTGTCCCCCTCAATGCCCCCCTCTACCAGCCTGGTCACCCCTCACTGCCCCACCCCTGTCCGCCTGGTCACCGCATGTAGCCTGCTGCTCAGCCATTTGGTCATCCCTCACTAACCCCCGCTGCCAACCTTGTTGCCTCACTTAGCCTGTTTGGTCATCTGTTCGGTTGTTTCGGATGTGACTGCCCCTGGCTCTTTATATATATAGATTCTCTGAGTGGTTGAGGCCAGCTGCAGTAGCCATTTCAATGATCCTTGTGATGTTGGTTGTTTATGGTGAGTTGTCATTAAAAATTCTGATGGAGCCTAGACATCAATATCTCCTGAGATCCCACTTCCTTTCCTGATGACATAGCTGATATTTCACTACATTTGCATAGACAAATCCATTGATATGCTCTAGAAAATGCATACCTTTTCCAGGCATTGAATAATCTAGCCTCACAGAAATTTCCAGGAAGGACTGAGATGGTTGTAGTGGGACCCTATGTTGTGTGCTTAGAGGAAATGAAACCCAGAAACCCAGGCATTTCTGAAGAGACCTCTCAATAGTTTACATATTTGCATAGGCATTATATAATGACTGGGCACTCAAGTCCACCCTTTTCTATAGCTATGTGAATTTGTAGGCCTACTGATTAAATTAATGCTACAATAAAGAAAGAAATTGTATTAGTTAATTTAGGCTCATGAGTGTGCCAGGGCATTTGCTGTGTCCTACTCTATGCTACAACATGATCTTCACTCTTACAACAGCATTTCTCATTTCTGTAGAGTTCCATGTATAGATTCCTGTCTTTGGATTAGAGTAATGAGTTTTAGGGGCTCAAAGTGACTCCATGAACTCAGCTCTGATTCACAGATATTAAGCAACCCAGTAATCTATGAGGTCATCCCCATTGAGACTGGCATGTATCTAGCATTCTGTAAGTTCTGATAAAACAGAGAACATTGGCTCTTAGATGATGAAAAATATTTTTATTTTATATATAAAGCACAGATATATGCACAGCACATAAAAAAGATATACAGTGTATCTGTTATACTAAAATTTTATCAGGGAGCAATTAGGGGAAAATGTCTAAAAATACTTTTATAGGTTGTGGTAGGGTGATACAGAAAATAAAGGTTGGGGAACTGACATAGACGGACAGAGGAGTATCTGCCTTCAGAAAACCTTCAGAAAGATTCAATTTAATTCAGAAGTTATAATTTAGTTTGCCCCAGCACCCCACTGAAGCATAGTTCCTATGAAGAACACTAGTGGGGAAATGGTAGCATGGACTGCCAAGAAGAATTGGAATTGGATTCCATTTCCACTGTCCTGTAGCTATAGGTTCCACATTGGACAAATCATTCCAGGCATTATTAGAGGACCAGAGTTTAAGAGTTAAAATCTGAGGCAATTTGCATGGGTTTGTATCTTGTCTCTGACATATACCAGGTACTGTACCTTTGGCTTAGGTAAAACGTTAATCCTCCTTGAGTCTCACTTTGATTATTTGTCAAATATGACTCCCAATGGTACCTACTTCCTAGGGTTCTTGTCAGAATCCAGGGTCAAGATGTTGGAGCATGTCTGAAACTTGATAAATGCCATCTAAGTGAGCAGTACCTGGTGCATAGTAACTGTTACCCAATTGTTTGTTATATTAAACAAACAGCTCTAAGTAAGCCATTCCCCCACTGAGTAAACATTTCATGCCTGCTATGTTCAAGGCACTGTGATATGTGCAAGGGGAATGAAAACATGACAGAAGTAAACGCTGCCCTGAGGGATTCTATTTCTCTCATGTCAAAATGAGTATGAAAATAACTAGAATATAAGGAAATTTGTGTATAGATAGTCTCATGAGTGGTGCTCTGTACTCTATGAATAGAGAGGTGGAAGAGAGTATAGCAGGAATGTGGAGAAACCTTAAACTAAAGAGGTGGGGTTTCCTTTTGGTCTTGAGAATAGCATAGACATTGTGCTAGGTGGGCACTACAAAAAATGGGGTGACAAATTATTAGCAGAATAAAGGGCATGTAAAAAGGCTGGGAGGAGGGAAAGCCCAATGCATGTTTAGGGGAAAGTGATTAATCTAGTTTCATTAAAGTATAAGGTGTGAACAGCTTTGAAGGAGAGAAGGATGTAAGATTAAATAACATAGGCTATAAATATTATAGGCTAGGTCTTTGGGAAATATTTAAAATATAGGCATTAAAAAAAAAAAAAAACCAGAGGAAACTAAAGATCCTTTGCCTAGGAATCTGAGTCTAAAATGAGTTTCTTAACCCAAACCCACATGTCAGAAGTAAAAGAAAGTGAGAATGGACAAACTTGGGCAGGGAGCTGTCTCCATGATCAGCTGAGCTGGTGGAGAGGACTTTCTGGGTAGGCAGGGAAAGGACTGATTGAAGGACAGCTTAGGCCTTAGTCAAGCATGCAGCCTGCCGGCCACGAGTTTGACATGCTTGCCTTAGAGCCATTGGTGGCAGTGCAACTCCTCTACCAGCCTGGAGCCAACAGGAATTTGAACCCAGGAATCTGGACCACTTCAATAAAGCTTGTGGTTAGATTAGTGGCCTCCTTAGAGATTGATGTGCATGTGCCTAGTAGTGGCCCAGGAAAATCCACTGCTACCAAGCCACCAGGCCACACTGACAGGAGGGCATGGGGCATTATACTGGGTGCTCAGTAGTGTTTGTATTGTGACAATGAGGGACTGGGTGAAGGGCACAGCAAAGATTGGGGAACTGAGCATTCTTCTGCTTTTGCATCAGTTGTTTTCCCTATTTTTTTTTTTTAACTTGGTAACAAGAACATTCCTAATTGTATGATCATGCTTCAAGTCAGACAGTCAGACGTATAAACTCACTGTACATTAGAAGTTGAATTCTATGTGACATGCTGGAAACTGAAGATGACCACAAGGTTAGGTGCTTTGGTAGCAGAAACAGATCAGAATTTTGTGCCAGCTTTTCTTTTCTTTTCTTTTCTTTTAATTTCTTTATTGATTAAGGTATCACATATTTGTCCTCATCCCCCCATTCCCATCCCAAACACCACATAACCAATAGATAAACCCTCCAAAAGTACAAACACCAAACACCCAGCAAAGAGGGTGGGGGCAGAATCTGTAGAGGTTGAGCTTATATACAGAAAATAAGGTTAAGAATTGGATGAATTTTGGGAGGATCTCAGTTCAGTATAGAGGAAGTAGAAAGGGGAGTGATGGATAAGAAGAAAGAGAACAAAAATAAAATAATAATAATAAATTTATTAAAAATTGATTTCAAAAATGTTATAAAAATAGCAAATAAAAATAAAATAGAGTGATGGAAAAATAATGTGAAAAGAAATAGAAAAGCAAGCAACAGACAAAAACAGGAAAACAAAGAAAAAAAGAGATAACATAATAATAAAAAATAAAAATAAAAATAAAAATGAAAAAGTGAAGTGTCATTCCTTTGGCTGGCGTAAGATCCCAGTCTTCTGTACTGTATTAGTTCTCAGCTTCTTGTTGTTGGGATTGAAGGTCTCTCTTTAGGCCAGTCCCTTTGGGCTCTCAGGGGCTATTTAGATTTTTTTAAATTCTTTGTACCATTCAGGGTGGAATATGGGTGTAGCGGTATTGGTTGCCTGGATACTGGAAGGAAGTGCTATCTCTTCAGGACAATATGGCTGCCCATGTCCTCGGCTCAGGTATGACTCAGCATCAGACTCACTGCTACTTCTCCTGGACTTTTTACTCTCCCCAGATTCCACAAGTCCACTTCTTCTCCCTCAAAAGATCCTACGAACTAGGTTTAGTGAAGAAAGGCACAGGCCTCTGTGAGGGGAAAGACTGATCCTCTGCGAGCTCCTCTCCTGCTGGCACTACGTGGTCTGGTCAACCCTTCAGGCTGCACCCTTTGGGTTCAGCTTTTTGTGACTGTGGACCCAGATCTAAAATCTCTTGCCATCCAGCAGTCCTGTGGACCTTCTTTCCACAGTCAGATGCTGTACTTTTCCTCAGGGATGCAGCTTGGTGCTGTGCAGATTCCCTCTGACCCTCTGGGCTCAGAGGTCTGGCAGACTCTCCTGTTCAGATCCTTGATTTTACCTTTCTCCAGGGATCCTCTGCCATTTCTGGCTGCAAATTGTCTTACCAGCTGAGTCTCCTTTGCCAATTCGGGTGGGATGTTATTCGTTTCAGCTGTTCATTTTATTTTCTCTGGGACAAGGCTCAGGACATGCCCGTCTGTTCTGCTGCCATTTTATGTCTCCTAAATAGACACTTTTGTGAAGTGGACATACAAGTGGCCAAAAGACATGTGAAAAAGTGCTCAAAGTCACTAATCATCAGAGATATGCAAATTAAAATGACAGACTGGCTACTATCAACAAATCAATAATTGATAAATGCTGGAGAGGATGTGGGGAAAAGGGAACCCTCATACACTGCTGGTAGGAATGCAGACTGGTGCAGCCACTATGGAAAACAATATGGTTTCCCCCCAAAATTAAATATGAAACTGCCATTTGACTCAGTGATCCCACTTCTAGGAATATATCCTAAGAAACCTGACACACCAATCAGAAAGAATGTATGCACTCCTATTTCATAGCAGCACAATTTACCATAGCTAAGATCTGGAAACAGCCCAAGAGCCCATAGGTTAATGAGTGGATACAAAAGCTATGATACATTCACACCATGGAATACTATACAGCAGTTAAAAAGAAGGATCTCTTACCCTTTGAGATAGCATGGAGGGACCTGAAGAATATTATGCTAAGTGAAATAAGCCAGTCAGAGAAAGTGATCTCACATGATCTCACTCATATGTGGAATTTAAAAAATAAAATAAACTGATGAACAAAATAAATCCAGAGACATAGAAACATGGAACAGACTGATAAATTTCAGAAGGAAGTGGGGGTGGGTGGAAAGCAATTAGCCAAAGAACTTATATGCATATATTCCTAACTCATGGACACAGACAATAGTGTGGTGAAGGCCTGGGGTGGGGGAGGTGGGGTCAGGTTCGGGGTAGAAAGGATCAATGAGGGAAAAAGGGTATATCTGTAAACAATAAAGTCAAAAAATATCTAGTCTTTTGCTGATCAATTAGATTTGAGAACAAATTCTAGCTAATCCTTATGGTGGTATAATTGATATTATTATTGTTGATTATAATAATAGGTACTCTTTTTTTTGAGGATTTACTATGTTCCAGGAATTGTTTTAGGAGTGAATACATGGTATCATTTAATCCTTACAACAAACCTATAAGATCTGCTCTATTATTATGCCCATTTTAGAGAAACTTCAAATATCAGAGAAATTACATCTCAGCGTTTTCCAATTATAGTCAGGATTAGAACTCAGGCTTGTCTGACAATAAAATCTTAGATTTTAACTGACAAACTATGTTAATTTTTAAATGGATATATCCAAGTGCTCCATGGAAAAGATCTAGAGGTGAAATAAGTTGCTGTGGGAACACAGGCAAAAAGACGGTATTGTCAACCATTTTGGAGCTAAAACCTGGCATCTTTTAATCAGTTAAGTCAATTAAGCAAGGTCATTTTTGTTAGATACCAGAAGTCTGAATAATGGACTGTGGGTCACCTGGGAAGCCTTAGTAATGTCTGTTGAACTCTGATTATTTTGGATACTAAAAAACAATTCACAAGCCTACCAATAAATACCTTAAAAGTTTTCACATGTCAGTATCTCTAACAAAGGTTGTATCTATGGATTATCTGTGACTTTCTCTTCCACATTTTCTCTGGCTCCCATTTAGGTGGACAATTGTAGTTAGGTGTACTAGTTTCTGAGTATTAGAAATGAAATGTCTAATTCAATCATGGTTAAGATAAACAAGAATAACCTCCAAATGGCTTGATCACTTTGTTAGCCAAATATTGGAACTATATATTTTCCCATTTTTGAACTAGTGCCTTAACTTTTACAGATACCAAATGATACAAAACTATTCACATTAAGAAGCATGCCCTCCTTAGTTGCTTTTAATATCCTGATATGGACTGATCTCCAAAATCTCTCAGGTAAAAAATGCATTGAATGTAGTATGCTACTATTTATATAAAAAGGGGGCATACATTAAAAACTTTGAAACAAACAAAAAAAGACATGATCTAGTAATGAGCACAAAATGTTTAAAATCTAAATTTATGTTGTTAATGAAATTTTCAAAAACACTGCACACATACATAACAGAAAAGTGAATTTTGTGCTTTCATAGTGTATTGGTTGTTTTCCTTGTGTAATTAAAAAATCCAAACCAAGTATGCTAATTAAGTTCCCTGAAGCTCACTTGGATTCTTGACATTCCCTAGGTAAAGCCTAGTTTGTAGTTTTTGACAACAAACCAAGACCTTCTTGTTTGCTTTAGGAAAAATGGCTGGTTTTATTCCTGACATTATTTTGGGGGTATCCTCTGCATAACATATCACCAGCCCTCTTGACCATGACTTACATATACTTGTGCCAGACTTGCCTAGGTAATTTTTTTGTTTGAGATAGGTAGTATTACTAGTGATTAAGTTAGCTTGGTTTTAATTTATGACAAATTATCTTGGAAACAGGAAGAAGATGGTATATTGAAATGATAAAGCAAGGGCAAAAGCAACTAAATCATATTACTGGAACTAATACATGTATTTTTGGCATATATCTAATTCTTCTATTTATTGCTGTATAATCTCTAACTTAGAAGATTAAAAACACCATAGACAAATGACATTTTACAAAATGTTTAAAATGTATTTTTTTTATAATGGTAATTTATGTGAATAGTACTTAGTAATGATTTTGAAAGTTTTACTTATTTTGTTGGCATGTTTGGAAATAGGGAAAGAGGCTGAGCCAGAAACCTTCATTACATTTATTTTTAAATTCACATAGTCTCCCTTCATGTGACACCTTACCAGAAAAGAATTTCTAGCTGCCTGATTTAACATTTGTATGAAATATTACAGTACATTGATTTCACAAATATGTTGCTTAAAATAACTAGTTTTTATAACTCTTGCCCTTTAAGAAGCTCCAAATTAAGCTCAAAGGGAAATCACAAACCTTGCAAAAAAATTAGAAATATTATTTCTTTCTCCTATATGATCTACTAGTGTCACTCAACTAAAATTCCTGTTTCTGACCATGAGAAACCTAGAGGAGTAGAGTAATGAAGGTCATCCATTCCACCACCACCCAAAAGGGGACCAGATATTCATCGTAACAGGTAAGTGTTTTTATGATAATGGCAGATGGTGATTGAAGCAAGGGCAATTCAAAAGGGGAGACACATGAAAGCAATAATTTTGAATGTTTGACATTTGTTTTGAAACTACCTTACTACCCTATACCCTTTACCATCTGTCTGCTATCCCTCCCAACACCAACCTCTGTCTTCCCACAGGGCTCCATTGTCTGCAGTTCCTGTTTCTCAGGGGCGGAGCTGTGGGAGGCAGCCATGGGTGCCATAATAGGCACCTGCGGTCAGCACAATGGGCTGTGGGTGCTTGTGGGAGAGACAGATTGATGTATTGTGCATGGGGGAGGAGGGCTGTCACTTGAATCCATGTGAACCCAGGCTTTAGGGGCAAGGGAGATTGACAGCTTTTGTAGGTTGCATTTCTTTTTCAAAGCTTGGCTTTAATAGACAGTAAGTTTGGGGCCCCAGGCTTTCACTCCCATAATTCTAACAGGGCAATCACAAGCATTCAGCATTTCTTTTTACCCCCCTTGTTACGCATTAAATGATTTCAGTAAAGGAATGTGCAGCATTAATTAGAATTTGTTAGCAGATACCAAGGGGAAAAGTTTCTTCACAACAACTATAGGAGGTGTCATTTGTACAAAGACGTTTTTGTTTTCTTTCCCCATTACATTATCACTGCAATATGTAAGGTAGTGATTCTTTTCATTTAAATTAAGTGGAAAGCTACTAAATCTTGTTTTATTCTCCAAAATGAATAAGGTCCTTAACACTTATCTTTTAACTTCTTTCATTTCCTAAGGTTGATGTTTACTTTTGCTTTCAGTCCTACCCATTTACTGATCTGTGTGGTTGTGTATCCAGTTTTGTGTACCATTTAGCTTTTACAATTGCAGGGAAACCAGTACTGGCAAATAAGGATTGCTCCAGGTGAAAGTAACTACCGATAATATTGAAAATCATTGACATACTGGAGTCCCTTTTGGTAATTGTATACTGAAAAATGCTAAAAATTAGACTCCTCTAGATGTGTCATCACTTATTTTCTAAAACTATTTTCCTTAGTTGACACATATTTAACCTTAATCATGACATATATTTATAGAATAACAGTGCAGAGGCCAAGGAATATTTTTTCCTCTCAGAAAACTCATTCCTAAACCATATATGTATTTTTAAACATCAAAAGTCCTTTATTCAAAACACACACAATATCATTTCCTTACAGCTAGTTAAAATTATCTTGTGGGTTTTTTTTGTTGTTGTTGTTTGTTTGTTTTTTGTTTTTTGGGGGGAGTGTTTTCTTACTTTTTTTTCCCTATTTTTTTATTCCCAACATTTTTTTTTTTTAAAATTTTAGACTTACATAGGGACAATACTACTCTCACACAGGATATCATGTAAATACACATTTTACCATCTCAGGAACTGAGAAAACATTAAACATTTTTTGTATGACTTGTTTTCTACTCTCTCCCATATAAAATAGTTTTCTCTATAGAAGAATTTGGAGGCTAATTGAGTTAGAATTTCCCCCTTTCAATTATTTTATTTAAATGTGTTAAGGGCAACAGTGAAAAACATTGATTAAGTCCACCATTATTTCTCAGAAAGAACATATTCCCACACAGTTGTCTGGCTCTGTCTATTATAATAATTTGGTGCAATGGTTTTAAAAGTAGTGGGGTGATAATAATTAGGTGACAGAAATTTCAGTGCTAGATTCAACATTTCAGCATGCAGGACATGGAATTGCCGACCAGGGCTAGTCAGCTCTAAGTACTAATTAACTAATTAATCAGGTGCTGAATCCAGCTGAATGGAGAATACCAGCCAGCAACTCAAGTCCAAGCAGAAGGTTGTGCTCTTTCAAAAGCCGTCTTTCTTCTTGTTTTTTTTTTTTTTTTTTTTTTTACCAATCAAAACTGAAGGGGAGAAAATAGGATATGGTGTCCTATTCAGTCATTTCAGTTCAAGTTTTTACTTAGAGAAGATAAAATAAAAACACGATTTTCTGATAATAATTGTGACGTTCTTTGTGCAGGACAATCAATTCTCAAGGCTCTGGCAAACCTGTTAACTCCTTGACCATGAACTATTTCAGGGCTGGTATATGTATGTGTGGGGGGCGGTGGGGTGTGGGGGAAATTCTGCCTTCTTGTAGTTTTCCTCTACAATGTTTTTAATATAGAATGAAAAATGTATTTTTCCTTTTGGGCTGATCTTAGGTCTTCTGCCTCATCCCTCCTTTATGTAAATGAGAAGATTCCAATTAAACATATAGAAAAAGGGTTTAATGAATCATGAAAAAGCCCAGTTTGCAGAGAAAGGGTACAGTCCTTCCTCCTCCTCCTCCTCCTCCTCCTCCTCCTCCTCCTCCTCCTCCTCCTTCTCCTCCTCCTCCTTCTCCTTCTCCACCTTCTCCTTGTCCTCCTCCACCTTTCCCTTTCTTATTAAACTTAGAAATGTGTATTTCCTTTAAGAAATATGATAAAGGTTAATTATTAGATCATTTCATTTTAGATACTAATTTTCATACTTGGAAATTATTAAACAAACATCATTTGCTAGAAGATTTACCTTTCTTCATCTAAATCATAAGGCTTTCTGGAGACGTAGCAAATATTCTACAACAAAAATTGTGAAATTCTAAATTTTTTCCTAATTTAAAAAATAATTTAATCTTACTTCCTCCCATTTTTGATGTTATTCTTTGCTCAGTGATAATTTTTCTTCTCTTAACAGTTTACTCTGGAATTGTCAGTACTAAAATGGGTTTGCATCATTACAAGGAGGTTGTTATTGAAGCTAAGGAAAATATTTTAGAATCGCATACCGTTGTAGCTTAATTCTGGTATTATTATGATGTTTTAACTAGCTAGAATTTTAAGGGTCTTGGAAGGAAATTAGATAAGCTTTCCTTTTTCTTTCCTAAAAGTACTGAATTTTACACTAGAACAGAAAATTCTGTCTTGGGGATTTCATTTTCCTATTTTCTTTCCCCTCTTTCTTCCTCTTGGAATTTTCAGTAGTTGAAAGAAAACTCCTAACCCATTATTTTAATGACAATAATATTGTAGGGAAAAAAATCAATACCATTTCTGAGCGTAACTCTTAGAATTTGATAAGTGTACAACTTATCCGGCAGAGGTGCTTTGCTGGTACAGCAGGAAAAGTTTTTTTTTTTTGATTTTTCACAGAGAGGAGGAGAGAGGGATAGAGAGTTAGAAACATCAATGAGAGAGAATCATCGATTAGCTGCCTCTTGCACACCCCCTACTGGGGATGTGCCCGCAACCACGGTACATGCCCTTGACCGGAATCGAACCCAGGACCTTTCAGTCCGCAGGCCGACGCTCTACCACTGAGCCAAACCGGTCCCGACAGCAGGAAAAGTTTTAAATCACGACTGGAAGTGTTTTTCAGAGATCTGATCCAACAACCTCATTGGACACCTGGGGAAACTGAGGTCCAAGGAGCGGGAATGGTGTGGTGAGTGGGTTGGGGGACTGGAGGGAGGGGTTTTATGGGTTGATCTTTTTCTTTTCCTCTACAAAATGCCTTTTCGATCCACAGAAGATACTTTTATGGGTGCCTCCTGTGTGGAGGGCATCGCTGGGATTCAGATGCCTGCCCATCCACTCTGTCCCGGCCCCCACCCGTCTCGGCCTTCCCAACTCAGAATGTGAATCAATACCATGAAGTTGCCTTATAAATCCTCTCTGGCTACATAGCATGTAAAATTTGATCAGCTTATTGGATGAACCCTACAAGTCTCAAAAATGCGTCAAAAGTGGACCAAGCGGCGGGCAGCGCAACGTTGAGGCCGGTGCTTCAGCCAACATCCCTCAGAGTTTTAGGTGCAGCAGTCCTCGCAGAGAGGAGTTTGGGTCTGACCTGAGGAGGGTGAGGGGGTGGGGCGTGCGGCGGTGGCTACAGAGTGCATCTGGGTGGCTTCAGCAAGGCCTCTGCTCATTGTGGGTTGCGGGGTGTGTGTGTGTGTGTGTGTGTGTGTGTGTGTGTGGGTTGCGGGTGTGTGTGTGTGTGTGTGGTGAGGGCGGTGCCTCAGCTCATTGTGGGTTGCGGGGTGTGTGTGTGTGTGTGTGTGTGTGTGTGTGTGTGTGTGTGTGTCCTTAGGAGCGATTTCCGGACTGCTGCAGAGGTGCAGAGGTCTCTCATTTGCGTAGCCTGGGGCCCTGGAATGGGCGGGGCTAGGCGTGGCGTGGCGTCAGGGATGGGCGGGCTTAGTGGGGCGAGGCGGGGCTTAGCTGGGCGGGACAACAGTGGGCGTGGCTTAGCAGGGCGGGGGCGTGCTGTAGGTTTCGCGCCATAACTGTCTCAGGGCCCTTCCGCCTACTCCTCCTTTGTCTGCTGGCACCTGAGGTGAGGTGGCCAGCAGGAGAGGGGACTTCTGCGTCCTGAGAAGGCGGTGAAAGTGAAGGTGTAAGACTCTTAAGAGGAAAAGTACGCAGAGTGAGCAGCCAAAAAGGAGGAGAATGGAGAAACAGCAGGAGACCACCGAAGCCAAGGTAGGGGAGCACTGGTGCTATACGTGGGGGCGTCAGTGTGAGGAGGAAGCGGAGGACATGGAGGACGTCGAGCAGCTGTCTCCCGAGCTGCCAGACGACGACGACAAAGACGATAAGGGGGATGAGGAGGCGGTGGGGCCCAAGAGCGAGCAGCAGAAGCTGTGGCACCTCTTCCAGATGTCCGCCACCACCGTGGCCCAGCTCTACAGGGGATCGGAGGGCCCGCAGTCAGAACTTTCCATGTGGGACCCCTTCCAGAGTGCAGCCACGGCTTTGACCAACCTCTACAAAGAGAGCAGGGATGCCCAGCGAGGAAGTTTCGACCTGGGCGTCAAGGTTGGCTACCAGCGCCGTGTCAAAGAAGTGCTGGATTGGGCCAAGAGGAGCCAAAGCACTATTCTCCGCGAAGACCTGATTAGTTTCCTGTGTAGCAAAGTGCCCCCTGATCCTCCTCCAGTGGCCCCGCATCTTCCACCACCATCACCAGACATTGACTTGCAGCCCTTCCAAGAGGCCATCGACCTGCACGACCTCAGTGGCGCCATGTCGAGCATCAGCGTGCAGTCTGCTCCACCCAGCTCCCCGCCTCAAGCTGGTGGCTTTTGGAGCGAGGTCACTAGCGGTGATCTCCAAAACAGTAGCACCCTCAAGGATGACTTGAGCTCCTGCAATCCAGAAGATCCGGCCCTCCACCTGGCCAGTGTGGGGAACCGTAAACGCACCTCGGCCCAGTGCTGTGATGTCATCACAAATACCCCAACCCACAAGCGCAATCGAATGGTCTAATAGCCATTCGGTCACCAGCCGCCATATTCCTTGAAAGCGAACTCCACCTTCAACGTTGAAAGCATACTCAAGACTATCATTTCTTTCTCAAAGTTAAAAAAAAAAAATGTTCCAATTAAATTTCCAGAACTATAAAACTAATTCAGAAGACGACTCATATGACTCTGACTTTCACAAAAAACATATAATTCTTTCGGAAAACAACTAGTTAGCAACATTGTTTAGAGTAGCCATATCCAGTCAGGGTTGGAGCCAGGTTTATCTTGTTCTCTGTTATGTTCCTTAGTATCTAGGACATTGTTGGTGCATAATAAATGTTTGTTGAATGAATAAATGTGACCTTATTTAAAAGCTTTAAAGGGTGAGGAGTAACAGGTGTTTACTTAGTTATAGAATATTTTTATCCTTTATTATTTATTTTTTTATATTATTATTTTTTATTTTTTATTTATTTATTTATTTATTTATTTATTTATTTATTTATTTATTTTTTATAGAGAGGAAGAGAGAGGGATACAGAGTTAAAAACATCAGTGAGAGAGAATCATCGACCAGCTGCCTCTTGCACACCCCCTACTGGGGATGTGCCTGCAATCAAGGTACATGCCCTTGACCAGAATCGAACCTGGGACCTTTCAGTCTGCAGGCCAATGCTCTATCCACTAAACCAAACTGGTTTCGGCCTATCCTTTATTTTTTATTTGCTGTAACCATTTTGGCCACTTCAATTGCATTTTATTGAAATGTAAAATTGTATATCTTTGTGAAATATGGAGTCTTTCATTTTTGCTCCACTGTACCTTACACCTAATTTCGAGAAAGAATGTGCAAGTAATACCTATTAAACTGTTAGGTGTTTTATTTATTTATTTCTTTTAGGTATCTCAGGTAGGAAACAAAATTGTTTTTAGTAGCACATGGCATGGTGAAAAGATGGTTGGGAAAGTAATATGTGATAGTGAGTCATTTCAATCCTCTTCAGAAAACTTAAGCCAACAACTGAGATCCTGGGGTCAATGATGGTGGCATTCTTGGTGGCCCACAGGTCCTTGTTCCTTTTTATTAGAAATGTCAAAATGTCCTTTTTCTGACGTTACATCTTTTTTGTGATCTAAAATGAAATCTGAATGAACTGGATTTTATTTGAGGATGCAGCATGATATAACTAAAAGAACACAAGCTTTTATTTTTTTAATTTAAAAAAAATATGTTTTATTGAGTTTTTACAGAGAGGAAGAGAGAGGGATAGAAAGCTAGAAACATCGATGAGAGAGAAACATCGATCAGCTGCCTCCTGCACACCCCCCACTTGGGATGTGCCCACAACCAAGGTACATGCCCTTGACCGGAATCGAACCCAGGACCTTTCAGTGCGCAGGCCGACGCTCTATCCACTGAGCCAGGCTGAGGGACTCCCTCCCCCTCCCCCCCAGTGCAAGATTTCCTTCACTGGGTCTCTAGTTGTAAACTGGTTTTGGCCAGAACACAAGCTTTTATTAAAAGCACCCACAGTAGAACACTAGCCCCACAAATTCACTGTATAATTTTGGACAAATCTTTTAATATATATTTTTAAATATTTTTATTGACTTATTAGAGAGAGAAACATTGATGAGAGAACCAAACATTGATTGGCTGCCTCTTGCATGCCCCCTACCAGAAATTGAGCAACCCAAAGCATGTGCTCCAACCAGATTCCCAACAATACTCTGTGCACTGGATGATGCCAAAACAACTGACCCACACTGGCCAGGGCCACTTACTAGACCTTAACCTTAGCCGAGGGATCCTGAATTATGAGAGGGCACAGGCCAGGCTGAGGTAGTCCCCCTATAAGCCAGTGCATGAATCTTGTGCACTGGGCCTCTAGACTATATAATAAAAGCCTAAGCAATGATTATGCTGGAATGACTAGGATGACCAGTTGCTATGATGCACACTGACCACCATGGAGCAGATGCTCAATGCAGGAGCTACCCTCTGGGGGACAGTGCACTCTCACAGGGGGAGCGCTGCTCAGCCAGAAGCCAGGTTCATGACTGGTGAGCACAGTGGTGGTGGTGGGAGCCTCTCCCACCTTTACAGCAGTGCTAAGGAGCAGTGAGTCTAGAGGTAAGAAGCAATGAACAGATGGGTGGTGAGGAGCAAGGGGTCCCAGACTGCAAGAGGGCACAAGCCAGGCTGAGGGACTCCCCCTTCTCCCCGCCCCCCCCAGTGCAATATTTCCTTCACTGGGTCTCTAGTTGTAAACAATGCTACAATAACCAGAGGGCTGCATATGTTCTTTTGTTTTAGTGTTTGGGTTTCCCTGGATATATACCCAGAAGCAGAAATGCTGGGTTATATGGTAGTTCTATTTTTAATTATTTTATCCTCACCTGAGGATATGGGGGGGGGGGCGGGAGAGAGAGAGAGAGAGAGAGAGAGAGAGAGAGAGAGAGAGAGAGAGAGAGAGAGAGAGAGGGGTGAGAGAGAAATCTCAATTGGTTGCCTCCCATACACACCCAGACCAATGACTGGGGACTGAAACCAAAACCTAGGTATATGTTCTGACTGGGAATTGAACCTACAACCTTTTATTTTATTTTTATTTACTTATCTTTATTGTTGAAAGTGTTACAGATGTCCCTTTTGTTTTTATTTCATTGCCATCCTCCACCCTGCACCTCTCCTCCCAGGCCTTCACCACACTATTGTCTGTGTATATGGGCTATGCTTATATGCATTTCAGTTCCCAGGTTATTCTCTTTCCCCCAACCTCAACTCCCACCTTCCTTGTGAAATTCGTCAGTCTGTTTCATGTTTTTATGTCTCTGGATCTATTTTGTTCAATAGTTAATTTTGTTCACTAGATCCCACATTTGAGTGAGATCATGTGATACTTATCTTTCTCTGCCTGGCTTATTTCATTTAGCATAATACTTTCCAGGTCCATCCATGCTGTTGCAAATGGTAAGAATTCCTTCTTTTATACATCCACATAGTATTTAATTGTGTAAATGTATCACAGCTTTTTTTTATCCACTCATCTGCTGAGGGGCACTTGGGCTGTTTCCAGATCTCAGCTATCTCTATAATAAAGAGACAGGGTGTAACACCATTACCACCAAAGCTTGTCCAACCCAGCACTGACTGCTTCCCCTGCAGGTGCTGTGCCCCAGCACGATTGCTGAGGGGGCTGCGAATCCGGGTCATAAAGAGGCCTGAAGAGAGAAGCAGGGACTGAGCCGTTGCCTCTGTGGCAACTTTTGATCAGTACTTGCCCCTCTCTCTCTCCTAGTCTGGCCAGCAGCCAGGCCTCCATTTCTCTCCAGGACTACACAGGAGCCGCTGATCAGCCCTGCCTTTCTGATCAAGCCCTATTGATGCTTGACTAGCATAGAAACTGACCAATTAGAACCAAATCTGGGTGAAGTGTGAGGAACCAATGGCTGCCTAGGAGGTGGAGCTTTTGATGCTGACTGGCATAGAAACTGACCAGTCAGAACCAAATCTGGGGGCTTAAGAGGTGTTTCTGTCCAGGAAGAGGGTTAGATCCTGCTCCAGCAATGGCCTTCGCAAATCTACAAAAAGTGCTCATCAGTGACAGCCTGGACCCTTGCTGCTGGAATATCCTGCAAGATGGAGGGCTGCAGGTGGCAGTGAAGCAGAACCTGAGCAAAGAAGGGCTGATAGCCGAGCTGCAGGACTGCAAAGGCCTTATCCTCTGCTTGGCCACCAGGCTGACCACTGATGTCATCAATGCCGCAGAGAAGCTCCAGGTGGTGGGCAGGGCTGGCACTGGCATGGACAACGTGGATCTGGAAGCTGCCATGAGGAAGGGCATCCTGGTCATGAACACTTCCAATGGGAACAGGCTTAATGCTGCAGAGCTCACCCGTGGGATGATCATGTATCTGGCCAGGCAGATTCCCCAGGCAGTGGCTTTGATGGAGAATGACAAATGGGACTGAAAGAAGTTTATGAGAACCGAGTTGAATGGAAAGACTCTGGGAATTCTTGGCCTGGGGAGGATTGGGAGAGAGGTAGCTGTCCAGATGCAGTCCTTCGGGATGAACACTGTAGGGTACTACCCCTTCATCTCACCAGAGGTCTCGGCCTCCTTCAGCATTCAGCAGCTGCCCCTGGAGGATATCGAGCCCCACTGTGACTTCATCACTGTGCACACCCCTCTCCTTCCCTCCACGACAGGCCTGCTGAACCATAGCACCTTTGCCCTGTGCAAGAAGAGTGTGTACTGGTGAACTGTGCCCGCCCATGGAGGGACCCAGTGCGTGGGTGTAGGTCTGGATGTGTTTACATGCCTTGGTGGACCACCAGAACATCATCAGCTGCCCCCACTGGACGCCAGCACCAAGGAGGAACCAAACTGCTGCGAGGAGGAGATCACTGTCCAGTTCATGGACATGGTGAAGGGGAGAGCCCTTGCAGGGGTCATGAATGCCCAGGCCCTTGTCAGCGCCTTCTCTCCGCACACCAAACCTTGGATCCGTCTGGCAGAAGCTCTGGGGATTCTGATGTGAGCCTGGACAGAGTCCCCCAAAGGGACCATCTAGGTTGTCATACAGGGCTTATCCCTAAAGAATGCTGGGAATTGTCTGAGCCCTGCAGTCATTGTTGGCCTCCTCAAAGATGCTTCTAATCATGTGGATGTGACCTTGGTGAACACCAAGCTGCTGGTGAAGGAGGCCAGCCTCAATGTAACCACATCCCATAATCCCACTGTGCCAGAAAAGCAAGAATGTGGGGAAGGTCTCCTGAGTGTGGCCCTGGCAGGTGCCCCCTACCAGGGTGTGGGCTTTGTGTTGCAGGCACTCAATGGAGCTACCTTCAGACCAGAAGTGTCTCTCCACAGGGGTTTAACCCTGCTCCTGTTCTGGGCTCAGCCCTTCAACCCTGCCATGCTGCCTACCATGATTGGGCTCCTGATAGAGGCAGGTGTGCAGCTGCTGTTCTACCAGACCTCATTGGTGTCCGATGGAGAGACCTGTCACGTCGTGGGCATTTCCTCCCTGCTGCCCAGCCTGGACACTTGGAAGCAGCATGTGACTTAGGCATTTCAATTTCATTACTGACCTTAGGGTTCAATAGGACCAGCTTTGGGAGTTTTGTGATCAACATTGACAGGTCACATTGCCGGGGCTGACACCACTTATGTGGTCTGACCCCTGTAATAATCACCTAAAAAACAACCTACTCACCCTTCCCCCCATAAGAAAAAGAACCAAATCTGGGTCAACTATGAGGAGCCAATGGCTGCCTAGGAGGCGAAGCTTTGACGCTGACTAGCATAGTAACTGACCAATCAGAACCAAATTGGCTGGCAGAGGAAGGCCAATGGAGGCGAGATCAGGCTGCCAGGGGAGGGCAGTGGTGGGCAAGATCAGGCGGTTAGGAGATGGCTGTTGGGGGTGAGATCAGGCCGGCAGGGGAGGGCAGTTGGGGGAAAAATCAGGCCATCAGGGGAGGGCAGTTGGGGGCTAGTAGGCATGCAGGGGATTGCAGTTGGAGGCGAGATCAGCCTGGCAGGGGAGGACAGTTAAGGGCAGGATCAGGCCAGCAGGGAAGGGCAGTTGGTGGTGAGATCAGGTTGGTAGGGAAGGTCAGTGGTGGGCAAGATAAGGCTGGCAGAGGCAATTAGGGGTGATCAAGCAGGCAGGAGAAGGGGCTAGGGGCAATCAGGTAGGCAGGCAGAGGCAGTTAGGGGTGATCAGGCAGGTAGGCTGGTGAGTGGTTAGGAGCCAGAGGTCCCAGATTGTGAGAGGGATGTTCCTGATTGGAGAGGGTTCAGGCTGTGCTGAGGAACATCCCCCACCCACTTCCCCTTGTACAAATTTTGTGCACTGGGCCACCAGTCTATATAATAGAAGCCTAAGCGACCATTAAGGTGGAACGACCAGAATGACCAGTTGCTAGGATGCGCACTGACCACCAGGGGGCAGACGCTCAATGCAGAGGCTGCCTCTGGTGGTCTGTGTGCTCCCACAAGGGGAGTGCCGCTCAGTCAGAAGGTAGGCTCACAGATGGCGAGCACAGTAGCAGTGGCGGGAACCTCTCTGCCTCTATGGCAGCACTAAGGAGCAGCGAGCTGAACAGAAAGGAGCAGCGAGCAGGCAGGCAGTAAGAAGCCAGAGGTCTCAGACTGGGAGAGGGTGCAGTCCAGGCTGAGGGACCCCCTCCACACTCCCAGTGCATGAATTTCATGTACTGGGCCTCTAGTTGTAAATAAAACTGCTATGAACACTTTTGGATGTACAGGATGACACTGCAGCTAACTGAGCCAACAGGGCTCCATTTAAAACATTTTGTGGAACCTCCATACTGTTTTCCACAGTGGCTGTACCAATCTGTGTTCCCACTAACAGTGCAAGAGGGTTCCTCTATCTCCATATCCTCACCAGTACCTATTGCTTGTTGATTTATTGATGATAGCCATTTGGACAGGTCTAAGGTGATATCTTACTGTGTTTCCCCCCCCCCCCCATTTTTATTGAATTTATTAAGGTGTTACTGGTTAACAAAATTATACAAATTTCAGGTGCATTCATTGTGGTTTTAATTTGCATTTCTCTGATGATTAGTGATGTTGAGTATCATTTCATGTCTATTGGCAATCTGTATGTACTCTTTGGAGGAGTATTTATTCAGGTCCACTGCCCATCTTTTAATTTTAATTTTATTTTTTTTTGGTGTTTTCTTGTTGTTATTGAGTTGTATGAGTCCTTTATAAATTTTGGATATGAACCCTTTATGATTGGTGAATATTTTCTCCTATTTAGTGGGTTGTCTTTTAATTTTGTTGATAATTTCTTTTGCTGAGCAAACTTTTTAGTTTGATGTAATCTCATTTGTTTATTTTTTTCCTTTGTTTTCTCTTGCCTCAGGAGATATATCAGAAAAAATATTGCTAAGAGAAATGTCTGAGAATTTACTGCCTATGTTTTCTTCTAAGATTTTTATGATTTTGAGTTTTAAATTTAAATCTTTAATCATTTTGAATTTATTCTTGTATATGCTATAAGAAGATGGTGTAATTTCATTTTTTTTGCATGAATCTGTCAAACTTTATCACCATTTATTGAAGAGACTGTCTTTAGCTCATTATATGATCTTGCCTCTTTTGTCAAATATTAATTGATCATATAGGGATGGGTATATTTCTGGCCTCTATATTCTATTCCATTGATCAATATGTTTGTTTTTATGATAGTACCATGCATCTTTCCTTACTATGGCATTGTAGTATTGTTTGTTGTCAGGTAGCAAGATTTTTCCAACATTCTTTTTATTCAAGATTGCTCTGGTTAACTAGGGTCTTTTGTGGTCCCATATAAATTTTTAAATTATTTTTTCTAATAATTGGGATGTATGGGCATTTTAACTATATTAATTCTTCCTATTCATGAGCACAGTCTGTGCTTTCATTTGTTTGTATCTTCTTCAATTTCTTTCTTCAGCTTCTTATAATTTTCCAAGTACAGTTCTTTTACAATACCTCTTTGATTAAATGTATTTTTCCATATTTTTTGGATGCAATTGTAAATGGGATTGTGTTCTTAGTTTCTCTTTCTGATAGCTCATTATCTTACCTAATAATAGAGAAACATGTAAATTGACCATACCTTTGCTATGCCCAAAGCCAATCAGAGTGAGTATGCAAATTAACCCAACAAAGAAGGAGTTTGATTTATGGTGGGGCAGGCATCTGAATGGCCAGCTCCTGGAGGTTTGGGTCCATCTGGGCAAGGAAGGCCGGCTCCAGACACCACCCACCAGGTACCAGTCCATCGGGCCAGGGAAGGGAGGTGAAGAGGGCAGAACCAGATACCACCTGAGGGGTCTGGGTCCATCACAGGCCCCGGGAGGGGCAGCGTCCTGCCTAGCCAGGCCTGTGGGGCCCTGGAAACATCACAGGCATGGGGTTGCTGAGACCCAAACTGGGCTTCTGACCACAGATTCACAGCTTTGCGGAGACCAAGGGCAGGGATCTGCCTCACTGCAGAGAGAAAGGTTCTGCAGTGGCCCCAAGATGTGGGTGGGCCAGGCTAGGGATCAAGGGGCATGGAAGGAAGCCCGGGGAGAGGGGCAAAGACCTGCAGCTCTGAAGCAGGGGTTGAGGGGTGGTGCCACCTCAGTGGAGGGGTGCCGCACTGCAGAGCACTGAACTGACTGACTTGATTCAGAGAAGTTCCCAGTGCTAACCTGCCTAGGCCTCGCCCAAGTGGCCTTCGCACTTCAGAGGCGGCAACTCCTGATCCCTCCTTGACCCCAAAACAAGCTCACTCCACCCTGCCCCACAGCAGAGCATGCTTTGGCGGTGAGTGCAAAGCCTTCCACCTGCTCCGGAGACCCCGGGGGGGGGGGCAGTAAAGAATGGGGGCAGGGGACAGAGGAGAGGAAAGAATGTGGAGCGTCTGCAAATGAAGAGGTGCTTGAGAAAGAGGCTTGAAGGTTTGTTCTGTTTGCCCAGTGGCTGCCCCTTAGGTAGGGCAGAGAGCATGGCTCTGAGGGTTCCCTGTGCACTCAGTCAAGTTCCACAGCCAACTGGAATTGGCCTCAGTGTCCTGGTCTGTAAAATGGATTAAGAGAGTCCCAGTGCCTTTACTGAGCCTTGATGGCCAATTGAGATACTATATAAGGAAAGTAATGAAGAAGTGAGAAAGGAAAGGAAAGGTGAACAACACAAAAGAAAGACTGGAAGGAACCTGTAAACCCATTGTCACTTAAATAGTGAATATAATCAACAGTGTTATAATTATGGTGCCAGGTGGGTACTGGAAATATCGAGGAACACTTTGTAAAGTATATGATTGTCTAACCACTATTCTGTAACTAATATAAAACCTGAAACCAATACAAAATAATATTGAATGTAAAGAAATGAAAATTGGAGTGAAATTTTTATAAATTTCAAAGTTTAAATAAAGGCTGTAAAGGAAGGAAGGTGGAGAATAAAAAAATAGTGTTTTCCATTTTATCACTTTATTGTTTTTTCAATACATGAAAAAGACAGCTGTCTTTATATGGTGTTTTTATACTTTTCTAAGTCATTATCTCATTTTAATTTCAGGGCAACTTAAAGACAAGATAATTATTCCCTCCACTATTCAAAGAAAGGAAATCTTGGTGTCTGGTCCCAATGATTCAATTGTCAAGCCCTTATTGTAAAGCAGGGTTAGTAAAATTTTCTGTGAAGGGTCATATCTATATTAATAAAAGCCTTGGAGGTGGTCAGGCCAGCAGGAGTGAGTAGTTGAGGACAATCAGTCTGGCAGAGGAGCATATAGGGGGCAATGAGGCAGGCAGGTGAGCAGTTAGAATCCAGTGGTCCCGTATTGTGAGAGGGATGTCCGACTTCAGGTTTAGGCCTGATCCCTGTACAACCTGAAGTTGGACATCCCCCGAGGGGTCCCAGATTGGAGAGGGTGCGGGCTGGGCTGAGGGACACCCTCCCCAGTGCATGAATTTCATGCACTGGGCCTCTAGTTGGTGTATAAAAATACAACTGATTTCTGAATATTAATTTTATGTCCTGCTACTTATCAGAATTCACTTATCAGTCCTAGCTTTTTTTCTTTTTCTTTTTAAAAAATCTTTATTGTTGAGAGTATTATAAATATTCATCTTTTTTCCCTTCATTTCTCCTTCCACCAAGTTCCTGCCCCACCCCAAGCCTTCACCACCCTATTGCCTGTGTCCACAGATAATGCTTATCATATATTTGGTTAATCTCTTCCTGCCCTCTCCCTCCTGAGATTCATCATCTGTTCTATGTTTCCATGCCTCTGTTTCTATTTATTCATCAGTTTATTTTGTTCATTAGATTCCTTGTTTATTTTGATTTTTAGATTCAATTGTTGATAGATATGCATTTATTGCCATTTTATTGTTCCTATTTTTGACTTCTTGTTCTTGTTCTTCCTCCTCCTATTCCTCTTCTTAGAGAATATCCTTCAACATTTCATATAATACTGGTGGTGAACTCCTTTAGCTTTTACTTGTCTTTGAAGCTCTTTTTCTGACCTTCAATTTTAAATGATAGCTTTGCTGGGTAGAGTAATCTTGATTGTAGGTCCTTGATATTCATCACTTTTTTTTTTTTAAAGATATTCGTCACTTTGAATATTTCTTGTCCCTCCTTTCTGGCCTGCACAGTTTCTGCTAAGAAATCAGCTGAGAGTCATATGGATTCTACCTTGTAGATAACTGCTTTTCTATTGCTGCTTAGTTTTTCAATGGAATCTTTGATGTGATATATTGTATTATCATATCATCTGCAAATAATGACAGTTATACTTCTTTTTCTATTTGGATACCTGTTATTTCTTCTTCTTGTCTGATTGCTGTGGCTAGGACTTTCAGATCTAGGTTGAATAAGAATAGTGAAACTGGATATTTTAATCTTTTTCTTGATCTTACAGGAAACAATTTTTCCCCATTGAATATGACATTAGCTGTGAGTTTGTTATATATGGCCTTTATTATGTTCAGATATATTCCCTATATTCCCACTTTGCTGAGAGTTTTTGTCATAAATGGCTATGGATTTTGTTAAATGTATTCTATATAGCTATTGATATGATCATATGATTTTTGTCCTTTATTTTGTTTGTGTGCTGTTTTACATTAATTGATTTGCAGAAAGTGTAACTACATAGCATCCCCCAAATAGATCCCACCTGATCATGGTGTATGATCTTTTTAATGTATTTCAGATTTTGTTTGCTAATATTTTGTGGTGGATTTTTGTATCTATGTTCATCAGTGATATTGCCTTATAATTTTCTTTCTTTGTAGTGTCTCTATCTGGTTTTGGAATTAGGATAACGCTGGCCTTTTAAAATAAACTTGAGTCTTTACTCCTCTTGAATTTTTGGAATAGTTTGAGAAGGATAGGTGTCAGTTCTTTTTTGAATGTTTGGTAAAGTTTACCTGTGAAGCCATCTGGTCCAGGACTTCTGTTTGTTGGGAGATTTTTTATTACTGCTTTGATTTCATTAGTTGTAATTGGTCTGTTCAAATTTTCTGTTCCTTCTTAAATCAGTTTTGGAAGATTATATGTTTCTAGGAATTTATCCATTTCTTCAAGATTGTCCCATTTGTGGCATATAGTTGTTTGGAATATTTTCTTATAATTATTTGTATTTCTGTGGTGCCAGTTGTTACTTATTTTTCATTTCTAATTTTATTTATTTTTATTCGATCTTCTTTTCTTGATGAGTATGGTTAGAGGTTTATCAATTTTGTTTATCTTCAAAAACAAAACAAAACAAAACAGTTCTTACAGTCAGCAGAGTGGTGGTTGCCAGAGGGAAGGGGATTGGAGGAGAAGGGGTTACTAATATGAGGTGACAGGAGAAGATTTGACTTTGGGTGGTGGTCACACGGTACAATGTACAGTTCTTGTGAAATAGAAATTCACCCATAAAACCTCTATGTTCATGTTGAACAATATTACCCCAATCAATTTAATAAATAGAATAAAACAGTTGTTGGTTTCATCCATCTTTTTCATTGTTTTAAAAACACTAATTTATTTTCTCTCTGTTCTTTATAATCTTTTCCTTCTAGTCACTTTGGGCTTCAACTGTAGCTCCATTTTAGTTTCTTTAAATGTAATGTTACATTGTTTATTTGAGATTTTTATTTCTAGAGGTATGTCTACAATACTATGAATTTTTCTCTGAGGACTGCTTTCACTGTGTTCCACACATTTTGGGTTGTCATGTTTCAATTTCCTTTTGTCTTAAGGTACTTTTGTTTTTTCCCCCTTGATCTCATTGTTATCCCATTTATTGTTTAACCACATGTTATTTAGCCTCTATGTGCTTTTCAGTCAAATATCTGTAATTGCTTTCTAGTTTTTGCTGTTTGCCCTCTGTGTATGGGTAATACCCTTAGGCTGACTGATTGTGAGGACTGACCCCAACCACATTGTATGAGCTGCTGTGTGGGTACTGACCACCTGAAATAGAATTTGCCTTATCAGGGTCTAGTGCCTGCCAAAATTTCTTTTTGGGTAGGCTGCTTGTAGAGCTCATAGGTCCTGCTCTGGTATGTTATGAAGTCTGCTGCCAGGTGTGTTGCTTATGGGAGTTCACAGTTAGTGTGCATGGGAAGGCCAAGGTATGCACCAAGGCTGCCTTCCACTAGCACCAAACCCAGGAGCAGGTTAGCAAAACACCCAAGGCACCCCAAAATCTATTTTGCCTGCCTCCACCTGTCAGCTGTCTGTTAGGCTTAGTAATTGAAAAAGCCTCTCTTGGTATGTGAGTTGTTTGAGGTAGGTTCTCAGTGATTCACTGTGTAGGGGCAAATGGTGTTCACCAGATTGATAGAGATTCAAACCTGTTGCCAGTGCTATTTCTGAGGCTACTCAGCAAAAGTCACAGGGTATACCAATGGAAACTGGGTGCCCTCATATTTTTGTGGTGGGGTAGGGTCTCAGGAAATCATCAGGATGAGGCCAGTAGAGTTCATCAGACGAAAATTTTATGTGAAGGGAGAGTTCTGTACCAGTCCGGCTTTTGAGGGAAAATGAATTTCTGTCCGAGAGGAACACAACACAGCTTTTTCTTATTCTGGCTGGACTACAAATGCTCTGCCAGGTGTTGGGAACATGGGACTAGTGGATCTGTTGTGGGGCACTGTGCCAGCCAGGCTTGCAAGAAGGGCAGAATTGCCCCTGCTCCAGAGTCATACAACTTAGTTACTAACTCCCTCTGAGTCTGCCTGGACCTCTACAGCAGGAGTTCAGGCAGCTGACTACTATATAGTGCTTGAATTCCGCAGGGTGGGGTGACTAGGAGTCTGGTGGGTGAACTATTGCATTCCCCTAGGCTGATATCATATGGAGGATATCATATGTGTGCTGGTACTTAAGAAATATGGTGTCTGTGCAAACTGTGGGAAATGGACTCAGCACAGGGACTCTGGTGGTCATCCTTCAACTCTACCTGGAACCACACTACCCAGTCTGTCTTTACATGAGTTTATTCCACTTAGAGCTGCCCTCCCTTCATTGGATCCCATATTAATGGCTGTTAATGAGATTTTGTGCACTGGCCCTTTAACAGGGTGCTTGAATTTCTAGCAGAGTCCCATCTTTCCCTGTTTTTCACAGCCAGATATTATGTGGGCTCCTCTTCCAAGCTCTGATGTTCTGGGCTGGAGATCCTTGCATTGGGTTGAGACTCCATGCTCCTCAGGAGGAGATTTTGAAGTTGAGATGCCTCTGAATTCTCAGCTATAGCACATGAGTATGGGGCCAATCCCTTTTATGTCTCAACCTTTCCTACCATTCTTGATGTGGCTTCTTCTGTAAATCATTGGTTATAAGACTTGTGTTCAGTTAGTCTTCAGTGGTTATTCAGGTTCATTGTTCTATATTTTAGTTGTAATTCCAGTTTGGTACTGGAATGAGATGAGTGTAAATTCTACCTAACCCACGACCATCTTGATTCCTTAAGACATTTAATAGAAATATACTTCCTTTAACTTTTCTCACTTTTTGTTGTCTTTTTTCCTTCTATTCCCCTACCACCACACCTCTTTTTTTTTCTACTCTGGCCTCTTGGTTACATATAATACTTTGTGTGTCTATGATTCATAATATGTTGCCAAAAACCACATATATATTATGTGCCATATTTATTTTATAGTATGTCTTGCACTTACTCTCCTACCCTTAGTACAAACCCTGCCTTCAAGTCTCTCAGTCTTTACTTCTTGAAATTCCAGCCTTTCTTGACATAGGTACCTGACTTTGTGTTTAAGTGTGAATATGTTAAATTGGAAACTAATGGGAAAGTTTGGGGAAATGTTAGCTCGTTATGAAAATCATGTGCCAAACCATGTGGGAGCCTCTTAAATACAACTTTGGTGGTCATGACCCTGTCCAGAGAGGAAATCCTGTAATGTCACCCCTTTGCTGAGTCCCAGTTTCATGGATAGTATCTTTGAATGGAATTGTCTGAGGGAGATTGTTCCTTGTGTAAAGTTCACATGATGGAGTTAGAAGAGCTTGTTTCATTTGGAGCCCAGAAGGACAGAATGGTTTGGAATGCAGCATTCAGTGTGTTCTGTTTGGCTGAAAGCTGTCACAGGGAACACGTACTTAGCCAATAGCACGAACAAGGATTTGAACTAGAAAATGACCAGGAACTTGACAACATTGTAATAATGGCTTGCTTCCTCAAAGACTGCTCAATGGTGCACAAGGAGATAATAAAGAAAACTAGGAAAATACATAAATAGATGTGGGTCTCATTCAAATTAACCCAGTGTAAAAGTGTCCCAATATGGATAAAGTTTGGACAGAGATTGCTGGGTCACAGTGACCATCTCAACTTTATTTGATCAGATTTTTGTCTCTTTTAAGGCAATAGCCACAGATTAAGTGTGCATACAAGATATCCACATATTTGTTGAAAACAGATTGATCAGTCAACTGCTTAGTCTGTCTCCATAATGCCAAATGGCTGGATTTTATGTTTTTCTTTCTATATTTCAATGAATTAACTGAATAGACTTGTTTATATCAGTTTTGGCTTTTCATGTTTTAAGTGGAGTTATATGCAACTAGAGGACTGGTGTACAAATTCTTTCAAAAGTTTACATCCCCTTTGCTTAAAAATTGCTTCTACTTATTTTTTTTTCTTTTTTCTTTTTTTATTTTTAAAAAGTATATTTTATTGATTTTTTACAGAGAGGAAGGGAGAGAGATAGAGAGCTAGAAACGTCGATGAGAGAGAAACATTGACCAGCTGCCTCTTGCACACTCCCCACCGGGGATGTGCCTGCAACCAATGTACATACCCTTGACCGGAATCGAACCTGGGACCCTTCATTCCACAGACCGATGCTCTACCACTGAGCCAAACCGGCTTTGGCTACTTATTTCTTTTTTAATTGAAGTACAACTAACAAATACAATTGTAAAATATTTAAAGTATGCAACATGACAATTTTATTTATTGCATATATTATGAAAGGATTCCCCCTTTATCTAGATAATTAATGAGATATTCCGATTCCTTAAAATCTTTTTATAATACTCCAATTTCAGATGGTATATATGCCTTATACATAGAACCCACATCTTCATGAATGATCAAATTTAACTATTTCAGGTGTGTGTGATAGTCATAGCCTCTGTTATGATACCATCCTCAGGGGCCATGCTACAGGAGCCCTCCTGCTTTAGGTGAAAAAATGGATATAACGAGGTATTTATTACAAACAAGTTCAAGTTTATACCTCATTCTGCTCTGTAGCCACTATAGCTTTAGCAAATATCCAGTAGTCACTATAAAGTGGCCAAGACAGCATAGCATCCACCCTCAATACATGTTAATAGACTCAGTGGAGAGTTTTAGTGTTGTGTATGGACATACCCTGGTTCATTGACTTCAGTTTGAAAAGAGATAAAATCCAATTAGACAACCTCTAGGAAATTCAATTCAATTCAGCAAACATTGTTAGGATGGAAGGCACTGTGTTAGCTCATGCAAAGCATTTGGAGTTTATTTTGGTTTCTTGTGGCATTGTGTCAGCACAAGTCAAGTTGGTCAAAACTGAGGTTTTATTTTTCAGGAACTTCAAGAATGCCTTTTTTATTTACTTATAACTCTTGGAAATTTTTATAATTCTATTCTCTGCTTGGAAGTCCTTTATCCAGAACTCCTATTTTTAGCTTGGTTAGTGAGTCAGATATTTCAGAGATGAAATCATGGTCTTTTAACAGTGCTTTGTGTCATAGCCCTTTGGTTTCAGGGGTCCCATTTGACTCAAGAGATGCTATATATACTAATTTTTAGAGTTTAGATTGTTTTAAGGGTAGATCCTTTTCTATTTTTATTTTTTTAATTAAATTATTATTTTTTTAATTGATTTTAGAGAGGAAGCGAGAGGGAGAAAGAAACATCAATGATGAGAGAGAATCATTGATTGGCTGCCTCCTGCACGCCCCCCTACTGGGGATTGAGCCTGCATCCTGGGCATGTGACCTGACCAGGAATCAAACCATGACCTCCTGGCTTATAGGCAGGCACTCAACCACTGAGCCATGTCAGCAGAGCTCTTTTCTATTTTTCAAAAAGGCGGTTCCAATTTTAGTATTGTCAATGAAAATATAACACAAGCTTCATATGTAATTCTAAATTTTTAAATAGCCACATTAGAAAAAGAAAAAAGGTGAATTGATTTCTATAACATGGTATATTATTGATTTCAAAGAGGAAGTGAGGGAGAGAGAGATGGAAGCATCAATGATGAGAGAAAATCATCAATTGGCTGCCTCCTTCACGCTCCCTACTGGGCATGTGTCCTGACCGGGAATCGAACTATGATCTTCTGGTTCATAGGTCAGTGCTCAATCACTGAGCCAAACCAGTCAGGGCTTAATAATATATTTTAATTAACCCAATATATACAAAATATTTTCATTTTAATATGCAATTAATATAAAAATTACTATCTTGTATTATTTTTAAATCTTATATTAAGTCTTTTAAATTTGGTGTATGTTTTATATTTACATTATATCTCAATTCAGTCTTGGCCCATTTCATGTGCTTAATAGGCACATGTGGTCAGTGACTCCTGTATTGGAGAACATTGTCTTAGATGGACCTAGCTTTCAATTGGGATGGAAGCTTATGATAACTCAGTCCCTTCTTTTAAGGGATTTAACAACACAGCTATATTCAGGTTTGTCTAAAATGTGAATCCCTGTTGCAATATCTAAGATCATTAACCACTTTACTTCAAGAAAAAGGATTATGGCTCTTTCTATGCATAGTGCAGCAATGTCTCATGGTCCTAAGAAGCACAAAAGCATTGGATTCTGGATAAACTGACCAATGTGTTGCTCCTCATCCAACTACCAGTCCCCATAAACTGAGAGAATGTTTCCCTCTCATAATTTTCCTAAGGAACAGACATAAGTATGTCCTAACAGGAGATTAGGTAAAGAAGATCTACAATACATGTAGCAGTTTATTAAGATTGATGGCAAGGTAGAAACTAATATAACATACACTGTTGGTTTTATGGATGTCATCAGTATTGACAAGATAGGAGAGAATTTTCATCAGATCTATGACACCAAGACTCACTTCGCTGTTCATCAGATTACACCTGAGGAGGCTAAGTGCAAATCGCGCAAAGTGAGACAGATCTTTGTGGGTGTAAAAGGAATCCTTCATCTGATGACCCATGATGCTTGCACCATCCTCTACTTTTTATCCACTCATCAAGGTGAATGACACCATTAAGATTTGAAGATTGGCAAAATTATTGGTTTCATCAAATTTGACATTGGTAACCTAAGAATGGTGACCAAAGGTGATTACCTAGGAAGAACTGGTATAATCACCAATAGAGAGATACTCTGGTTCTTTTGATGTGGTTCATGGGAAAGATGTCAATGGCAATAGCTTTGCTACATGGTTCTCTAACATTTTCATTTCTGGCAAAAGCAACAAACCATAGATTTTTCTTCCCTGTAGAAAGAGTATCCATCTCACCATTGCTGAATAAAAAGACAAGAGACTGGTGGCCAAACAAATGGGTGAAATGATCTCTAGGTGATATCACCAGAAGAGTCTTTGTACTTAAAAAGATAATACAAGAAAACAAAAAAACAGTGATTGGGATTCTTATGCTATATATCGATTTTTCAAAAAACATGCTTACAGTAAGATGTTCCATATACTTATTCCCTAAATTACAGGATTCAATAAGGAGGAGAACATCTTAAAGCTTGAAGTGGCTAGAACACACAAAAAAGGAAATATTTCTCTTAACAGTAAATATATGATTCTCTTTCCCTTTAACGGTCAGGAATTCTTGTTGATCAACTACTATGTGTAAGGAAACATGCTAGATGTTGCGGGAGATATGTTGTGATGATCAAGACATGGTTCCTGACCTCAGTCGACTAAATTATACTCAGTGACTGAGGCAGTACACAAGCATATATGCACACATATGTATACATGTACTCACACTCACAAATACATTCACACACAAATTTTAAAATAAACTAAATTAGAATGAGTGACATATGGAGGCATACCACTTCTATTTAGGGCACAGACTAGGAACATTAATTCCAATTGAAGAGATTCAGGGGCTGGTTATGGAAAAAAAGTAACTGAACTGGGTCTTAAAGGATCAGCATTTTCAAGTCGTTAATCTAATGAGTTACTCCCAATATATTGTACTGGGTCAAACTTTAAGTAGATCCTAAAAGAGTTGAAGTTCACTGATCACCTGGGATTTTCTGCACATATTTTTCTCACACAGTCAATCTGGAGTGAAACTATTTTTCATTCCCACAATGTGCCAGTGTCAAAGACTTCACACAGGCTAAGTCAACTAAATGTGACTTTTCTGATGTTACCTGACTGCATTATTCTCCTTTCCAAGCAAAGGCTGCAGTCAGGCTATTTGATTAAAATTATGTTATTTAATGTGGGACTTTCTGGTTATGGAACTACTGATTATCATCTCCACTGTCAGCTTTAGAAGGGGGAGTAGGGGAATTTAATTATTATTATTTATCAACTTTATTTGTCAAGCATTTTACAGTTCAAGTGTTTTTGCATAGATGATTACATTTTATTGTAATACTAGAGGCCTGGTGCATGAATTCATGCATGGGGGGTGGTCCCTCAGCTGGCCGGGAGGAGGGTCCATGGGAGCTTTGCTGGCTGGGGGGAGGAACTAAAGGAGTTGGCCGGCCATTGAGCATTTTCCCCTTGGTGGTCAGTGTGTGTCATAGCTACCAGCCAGTCGTCAAGTTATCTGGTCATAAATGTTGCTTAGGCTTTTATATGTGTGTGTGTGTGTGTATATATATATATATATATATATATATATATATATATATATATTTTTTTTTTTCTTTATTTAATATTATTACAGGTAACAAAACTGAGGCCCAGAAAGATATACTAACTTGGCCACTGTCCTTTGGCTAGTAAGTGGTATAGCTGGATTCAACCAAGGTCTTTTGACTTCCTGGCCAGTGTCCACACTTTGCCCCTGCTCTTTTTTTGTACTTCCCAAGTCCCATCCTTCAAATGCTGAGAGATAACGACATGATGGCTAGCTTTCTATTAAGAAATTTAATGAACAAAAATCCAACCTAACAATAAATTGGAGGGTGATTATTTACATCAGAAAACAATTATTTCATTGGTTTAAAAAGTGAGCACTACTGGTGAGATTAACATATTTCATTAAAAAAAAAAAATCTTACAACCAACAGCTGAGGTGGACATTTATTAGGTGAAATCAAGTGTACATAGCTCCATGAGGCATTTCATTATTTGACATAAGCTAGAATTTTTTTTTTTCATATTAGTTTTCTATTTCCAGAATTGTGTTCTAACCTGAAACCTCTGAAATCAGTGCAGAATTACAAATTGAGTAGTATTTTCCCCCCTTTTTTTCTGGTAAAAGAATATTTTTTATACTCAAGGGGTTTCATAGGATGGAATGCACTTTTATTTTCCAAACCATAAAAGCAAAAAAACATTGTTATAGCTTTAGGAAATTTCACTTCTAGCCTAGTTTTGGTGAAACTCCTTCAAGTTCTTTTTACAATGATGTTCTGAAGGACCACCAGCCTTAAAATAATGGCATGGAAGAATCTGATCTAACATACAATGCAACCAATTAACAAGAAAACCCTAGAAAAGCAAAACCTGCTGGTATGGGTCACAACCTTATATATTCTGTATCTTATTACCATTTTATACACATCAACATGAGGCAAATAAGTAATGTTAATGGGAGAGAAATAAAATTTTGGTTGTAACTATTGACCTATAACATAGCAAAAAATGTTATTCATTTTCTTCCAAACTACAATGTTAATGTATGATTTTCATTGGCAAATAAATATCAGCAGAAAACTAAGAAAATTAGGGGGAGAAATGTACTATTAAAATGCTATATGATTGGATTCCTCAAAAATGCAGTATGGTTATCTAAAAACAGCCCCCCATTTCAATTGAATATTATCAAGCATTTTCAAATTATAAAAGGTAGAGTGCTGAGTAAATATTGCTAAGGATTTTTTGTTCTGACATATAGAGGATTTACATGCTATCTTAATCTATTATTACCATTCCCTGGAAACAACCATCTCCCATATTCGGAATTCCTGAAAAGGCTTTACTAAAATTATAGTATTTTTCTGTCCACAAAAAGAAAGCAACATGTTTAATACAGATGGGACTGTGAATTGAAGTTAGACTAAATCCCAATAATATGTCCTGTGGTAATATGATTCACCTCACTTCAAGTCTTATATTTATTGCTGAAGGACTTATACGTAAACTGAAATTTGTGCACAACATTGTGCAGGGCAAGAAGTCAGGAGACTGGATTCTCAACCTTGTTCTAGTCCTAACTAGCTTTGTGACTTGCCTTCCTGCACTAGAGTTTCTTATATAAAATGAAGGGAAGGCTAGATTCATCAGTATCTTTCTCCCACACCCTGGCTTCATTGAGGTATAATTGACAAATAAAAGTATAAGATATTTAAAGTGTACAATTGGATGATTTAAGATACTATACATTGTGAATGAATTCCTCCTTCGAGTTACTTAACACATCATAACCAAACATTTTTACCTTTTCATGTGTGGGAGAATGCTTAAGTTCTGCTATTTGAACAAATTTCAATTATACAATTATCAACTATAGTCACCATGTACAATCTGTCTTTTAATCTCTAAATTCTACCTGTCCTTTATTTCCATGCTATTACACATCATCCACAGCACTTATTTGTTGGTTATGTAATTAACAATCCTTCAGGTTCACAATTGGAATAAAAAAAAATCTTACTTTGTGGAAATTTGCCATAGTAAACTGAATTTCCTTTGAGAAAAAAGAACCTTGAAAGGGCAATGTTTCTTATGTAGTTTTACCCTTCAGATGCCCTTGGACTATATGGCACTTGCATATATTAGTGATACAAATCTGGGAGAAGAACAAGATCAAGATGTTTTGACCAAGACACTTGATTTGCATTGGAATGCCCCATGCAACAGCACATCAGAACTCATGAAGTGGCATTTGGTTTAAACTCTTAGAAGGCATGCCATACTACAAATAATCCAAATGGCAAATGTTCCAATGAGAGTGGTTTATTGTTCTGTTCTAAATGCAACTTGATGCAAAATCTGAAGAGATTAGAAAATATATGAATTTGATCATTTCACTAAAGTCACTTCCCTTCCATGGGCATCAGTGACCTCATCTATAATATGAGGGCATAAAAGTTGGACATGGACCTTCCAAGTCTAACATTCTGTATTTCTATTTGTATTTTTTTAATGGAGTGGGTTTAACAGCTTGCTGGAGGGAATGGAGAAAGCAACTTCTGAGATGAAGGGGAACTCACAGAAAATTAATGTTCGAAGATAGACTTCACTGCCTTTTGGGGAAGACCTGCTAGACCTGCTCCCTGTCTTTTTCCTCTCAGTTTAAAGGACTAATAAAGGTGATGGACACTATATATGTTACTGTGGGTCAGTGAGGTATGAAATCAGAAAATGAGAAAAGTGAGTACTGGCTTTTGGACTCTTGGCTCCATAACTGACTTCCCTTTCTGGCCTCTGGTCATCTGATTTCCACCTTGAAAAACTGGTACAGGGATCAAATACATCATCATGTCTCCTAAACATTTGCCAGTTGGAGGCCAGGATGCCAGTGACATGAGGGCAAATTGAATTATAGTACATTAACTCATTTTTTCTCTGGCACTCTTTTAAGATTTTAAAAAATATTAACAAAATTCTTATAACATGGATTTTAAATTAGAACCTGATACTATCCCATGTTTTACAGAGGAGGAAATTGAAGTAAAGAGAGGCACAACTACATTGTCTAAATTAGTCAAACATCTAGTAACAGCAGAGATTAAAATCCAAGCAGTTGGGCTTCATAGTCCATGCTTTTAACCTGTATGGCCATAGGATACTGAGTTTTCTGGTGTGATTCTCCATGTGCCTCACTCCAAAGGTGTAGCAAGCTCTATGAATATCTAGAAGACTTCAGCAGTTGGACAGGCCCCTGGCCTCCCCAGTCCCATCAACCTAATTTAGACCTAGGAGTGTTACATTGTTAAGAATATTACATTTTCCCAACCCTGGATTTTCAATGATCAAACTCATTCTATCCTTCACTTACTTAGATTATTTTGTTATTTGATTTCTGTCCTATAGGTTTTTCTGTGTTCTCAGAATTTATCTACAGAAGAATAAATATTTCCTTAAGCCTCTTGGTTTACTCAACCAGCCAGTAAATGGAAAGAGGAAAGACAGTGATGCCAATAATAGCTGCTATTTATTGAACACTTACTATGTGTCATCTCTTAATTCTCTCAAACCTATGAGATGGCTTTTGTTATTATCCTCATTTTACAGATGAAAAAATCAAGGTTCACATAGGCTAAGTTACTAACCCAAGGTCACACGTTTAAGTACCTGGTCAGAATTTTGACTTAGGCTTTATCTGATTTAAGACTATTAGGTTTAACTATTACTTTACTAGAGGTCCGATACCCAAAATTCATGGGGGGAGGGGGGGAGGTGTCCGTCAGCCCAGCCTGCACCCTCTCCAATCTGGGACCCCTTGAAGGATCTCTGACTGCCCATTTAGGCCAGTGGGATTGGGCCTAAACAGGCAGTTGGACATCCCTCTCACAATCCAGGACTGCTGGCCTGATTGCTCCTAATTGCCCTCCCCTGCTGGCCTGATCCCTTCCAACTGCCCTCCCCTGCTGACCTGATTGCCCACAACTGCCATCTTGTGTCCACATAAGGGTGGCCATCTTTGACCACATGGGGGCAGCCATCTTGTGTGTTGGAGTGATGGTCAATTTGCATATTACTCTTTTATTAGATAGGATATTGACTCTTGGATTTTTCAAGGATTGCCCTCCCAATACCATATATACACATTCTGTAGCTGTTTGTCCATGTTATTATTGATATGCCCAATTCTGTCTCACTGGGTCATAATTTTAATGCAAATATCCCATTTTTTATAACTCAAACTGGTTTTGGATTGCAAGGGAGCATTTGCCTTGCCCATAAATGGAAAGAGATTGTGAGAGAATTTAACTAGGCCAGGAGGATTAAAGCATAACATATAGCATACTCCTGTGGGCTTTTTGAATGGGGAGCTTGGGTCTTCTATTGGAATGGACCTGGATAGAAAGAAAATAAAGAGTGTTGTGAATAAAATATGAGAATTACTGTAATCGCAGATGGAAACACCTCTGGGGTTTGTACATATAAAAGATTACCAGATATACTTTTTTTCTTATTTGGAGATGGAATGATTGCTGCTCTCAAATGAATTCAGTTTGGTTTGAAAGCATCTGAGATGATATTAAAGCTATGGATGATTCTAAAAACGCCTATAAAAGAAGGCTAAATGATCCAAACCAGAATTTAAACCAACTTGACTTTATTAATCTTTGTAACTCAAGTGACACTCCCAATCAGAAAGGATCCTATATGCCTTGGGTCTGATTCTAATTGCTAGTTAATAAAAATTCTAGAGTATTCTTAATCAGCCAATTAACTGACCTAACAATTATAATAGAGAAAGAAGGTGGGAGGGGTTGAGACTGGGAATAACAAATCCATCAAGGTGGAGTACAATTCTTCAGAGCTTAATGGTGGACACCCTATAAAGGAAAAGGATTTTCTTTTACCTTGACTAGATTCCCGTTTTTCTTTTTTCCCTCCTTTCTTGACATTTGTAATTGTTGGAACCCCTAACTGGCTGATTAGCTAATTATGAGAGAGGGTAGAGATAAAGAGAAAGAAAGGGAGAATTAAAGATGTGTAGAATACGTATTTTAAAAAAACATGGTCCTTTATTTTCTAAAACAATATTTATGTGAAAATAGTTCACTGTAGTTAAGGGTTTATTATTTTTTTTAATCTAGAGCATCTTTTTTTTTTTTTTTTTTTTTTTTTTTTTTACTGGAACCATTAGTTACCTGCTAATTTATCTTAACATGTAAATTGAGATTGAAATATAATGTGAAATGTCTAACATCAAGTAATTCAGTTATTTTTGGCTTGAACATATCTTTATAAAAATATTTTGAATAAAAGTAAAACAGAACCTGTCTATATTGAAAAAGTATATTATTGGGATGGAATTATATTTTTATATGTATGCAAAAAGTATAATACATTAAGAATACTGAAAAAGTATGCACGTAGGCAAAACTCTCAATTATCATTTACCATTTTATAAGTATTCTCAGAAGTTGGTAATAAGAGAAAGAGTTTAGAATAAAAATAACTGTTTTTTGCTATAAAAAATCCCCACCTCAGTTACTATGGTTTTCTTTGCAGGTGCAAGCACATTGTTTATATATTCAGAAACAGTAAATTGTGGAAAGCTGCCAGAGGAAGTTCAAGGTGGATCCACTGAACCTGCTCAAGCCCCACTCACAGAGTTGTAAGTGTTTTTTAAGATATAGGAATTATATGTCATACTCTAGTACTTTCGTCACTACTCATTTAGACTTATGTAATCATGCTATGGATATAAAGATTACCTAGTTCTACCTTCTCATGGAACAGAGAGGAATCAGAAGTGCAGAGAGGGGAAGGACTTGTCTAAGGTCTCAGGAAATTTTCTGTCTGAGCTGCGAGCAAGTCTCTAGATTCTCAGTCCCATGTTTTTTCCTTATTTCCCCCATCTCCCCATTACATAAATGATATCAATGGCCAAAGGGCAAATGCCAACTACCATATTTTGTTAGAGACCGTTTTAATGCACAATCTGTTGCACACCAAGCCTGTTTGCCTTCATTTTTAAATCATTCTTCAATGGTCAACTCCAAGACATATGTCCCAGTTTTATTCTTATGACTCTGATCCCTTTCACTAATGCATTATTAACATGTCTTCTTTATGTTCTGAAATGTTCTCAGGGGAATAAATGTGTCCTGAATTTGGAAGTAGAAATGATTGTAGAATTTATTCCATTACTCTGATGGCTAAGAAGTGCTGCCGTTTCAGTTTTCCAAGGTTCTGATTTAAAAAATTGTTCAAAATAGTTCCTCTCTAATGCTGTTATAAACTCCATTCGGTCCTATAGGATATATGTACTTTGATTTTTATTTGTCTTTATTTCAGGAGAGGAGAACAGAAGAGGGTGCTTGTTTTTAGTTTTCTCAGTTTTTTAATGTGTTTTGTTTTCAATTTCCAGGCTTTACAATTTATTTGTGTAAAGACTTCTCTTATTTTTCTTACCAAGGGCTAGTTTCTCTTAAGCTTAAGGGTTCATCACAAATTGCTTGTAAAACAAGATCTGATTAAGAAGTAATATATTCATCTGTAACTCCTGCATAAAAGTTATTCAAGTATTGTGACAAAATAAGTGTTGTTTACTTTATACATTTTCTGCAAATTCTAAAGATTTCATCTAACTTAAAGGCTCTCATGGAATCTCTGGGATTGTGGCTTGCCTACTGAGAGTATAAAGGCTTGCTAAATTAAGTTGATTTGCCTGTGAAAGAAATGCTTCCATTATTCATGTCAGAAGCCTGTCACATCAAATTGAGGGAGTGGAGAAAACCCTTTTTTATCAACATTTAGAACCAAGAAAAACCAACCATTGAGAGCCTGAATTTCAATTGGGGAAAAAGTCAGGCTGAAAGCAGGGTTCAAAAAAAGGGGAGCTGGGTATTTGTCTAATGTTGAAAATCAGTAGAGGAGATTGATTTAACTTTGGCCGAAACTTTTTATATACACAGACAGAATGAAACTTCTTAAGGCAACAAGTAGTACATACAATCTTGGTGTCTTTCATGTGTAAACTTGTCAAAAGTAGTTAAGCTAATTCAAATTTAAATCTCCTTGGATTCCTATTCTTGGACTCTTAATTTGTTTATTTTAAAGGATTTAGAAATGCATTTCTTGGGTGTTACTTTTCAAACATTGATGAATGTATTTTGTTTTTCAAAGTTCAAGATTAAAGGCTCTGGTATGTGATTAGAAGTTTTATTAATAAAAGAAGAAAGACAGGCCAGTCAAGGACCAGCCCCCTTGTCTGTATCAGGTATGTGGACATTTGTCTCTGTGTGGATGCATTGTATACGTGTATGCACACGCACACACACATACACAACTTCAAATTAAAAACAGATCATTATGAGAAAAACTCAACTTGGAGCAGTGAAGGGAGGACCATTTTCTGAGACAAAATATCATCAATGTTTGAAAAGCAATATTTGATTTATATAGCACATACATTTCAAATAATTGTGTGCTGCAGTAAAATCAATCACAAGGACAAAGTTTCTTATATTTGCAGATTTAATCCTTACCAATCCTCATTTACCTTGAAAGGGTTTCTGCCATTATTATCCAAGTAGTCTTCAAATAGTAATTTTAATCTGCTTCTTAAAAGACATCTTTTGGGCTACTGAAAAATGTGGGGCATCATATATATATATATATATATATATATATATATATATATATATATATATAAATTCTTACCTTATTTTGCACCAAAAATGCTCCAAAAGTGAAAAATAGGACAATTTAAACTGATGTGATTCCTGCTTTTTCTCCCTTAAAAAAAAGGCAACAACAACAACAAAAAAATGAGTCCTGAAATACTGTTAAAAAATAGGACTGAATACCCCCCCTTTTTTTGTTGGGAGGTTCTGCAGCACTTCAGTCTTAAATGGAATTTTATGCTTAATTGATATTTGTGTCTAGTGGAAATAGAGTTGATTTGTGGTGTTCAAAGTACAAAAGTAATTACTTCTCCAATTGACTGCAAATATGTGCAGGTTGTGGATAGGAGAGCAATGAATGAAATAGAGAAGCAATTGTACTGTGGAGCACTGGAGAAGACAAGGATTAATGGTAAGCAGAATTGTATTTCGGTGTTCTTTCAGAAATGTTACAATCTCTCTGAAAGTGAATGCTGCTAACAAGGAACCAATGAGGCAGGGACTTGGAATAGGGGTGAAGGCAGGGCGTGTGGGGGTGTTGTGAACTGGTAAAAACAGAGAACCGTGTCAAAGTAGGAACTGAATATCTAACTTAGGTGTATTTACAAAAGTAAAAAACAAACAATAAAAAAAAACAAACTTTCTAATTTGACCTGTGCTATTTTTAGATCATGAAACCATCCGAGGCCATTTCTATTGTGGAAAACCCAGTCTTCCTATTTGCTGGCAGCTTCCAACTGTCATACAGTTCCATGTGATTCTGTAGATTTTCCAGCATACACTAATTCTAACCAATATTATTATTAAATTTGGAGACTTGACTTGGGGTGATAAACACCCAATACAATATACAGATAATCTATTATAGATTTTACAACTGAAACATAATTTTATTAACCAATGTCAACCCAATAAAGTAAATAAAAAGGACAAAAATAATAATTATAAAATTATACATGAATTATTAAAGCATGTGCACATTGCAAAACAAACCCCACAACAAAACAAAACAAAACAAAACAAAAAAACAACCCTACAAAATCACATGCAACAGAAAATGAAACTTTATCTTCCCCTACCTTATAATCCTACTCCGCTAAAATTCCCACTATTAACAGTTTAGTGTATAACCTTTCAAACTGTAAGCACAATGTGACATTTAAAATTTTATATTTGGATAATACTTTGCATAGTACTCTGTAACTTTAGTTTTTCACTCCATAGCATCTGATGAACATTATTATGAATATAAATAAATATATATATATTTTAAAGGGTTCCATAACATTAAGTTGTATTGATTTTGATAAAATTAGTATTTTTTTTGTTTCTTGATAAAATTAGTATTTTTTTTTGTTTCTTGATTTTTTTGTTTCTAGTTTATTCTGTGAACTCCCTGTTTATGCTTCTTTTTGTTGCTATTTTTAAATTGATGTGTAATAGCTTTCTACATCATAAGGCTAAAAATAATTTGTCATAAACATAAGCATTTTAAATATTCCTCCTGACCATCATTTTTATTACCTTTGTTTCTGGTGTCCTTTAAATTCCTACACAGGAGTTTTACATTTTCATGTAAGCTGAGCTGTTAGGTTTTTCCTTGTTATTTCCTGGCTCTGATGACAAACAAATAAAGACCTTCCACCCCATGATTAAAAGCAAAATGCAAAAATCTCTCCTATATATTTTTCTTTTTTTTATTATTTTAAAATATATATTTTATTGATTTTTTACAGAGAGGAGGAGAGAGGGATAGAGAGCTAGAAACGTCGATAAGAGAGAAACATCAACCAGCTGCCTCCTGCACACTCCCCACCGGGGATGTGCCCGCAACCAAGGTACATGCCCTTGACCGGAATCGAACCTGGGACCCTTCAGTCCGCAGGCTGACGCTCTACCACTGAGCCAAACCTGCTTCGGCTCTCCTATATATTTTTCATGATACTTTATGGTTTAATTTTTATACACTTAAATAGGCAAGGCCCATAATGACTAATGGGAGATCTCAAGTGTTCTTACCACACATGCACATGTGTAGGCACACACAAACACACGAAGGTAACTGGAAGAAGAGGATATGTTAATTAGTTTGTGGTAATCATTTCACAATATATAACCTATATTAAAAAAACCCTAATATGCAAATTGTCCCTAGGACAGGTGTTTCACCTACCCGGAGTTAGACATGCGCTGACCACCAGGGGACAGCATGGAACATGGCTGGTGTCAGCCACATGGCGCTGTCAGGGGGCAACAATGGAGGCACTGCCAGCCCTGATGGGCCTTGAGAGCAGGACCAGGGTAGGATGGTGGAGCAGGTGAGCGGGTGATGCAAGGTCAAGGCAGGTGTGAAGGGAGGCCCCAGCTGGTAGCAATGGCAGGCAGTCGGGAGAATGGAGGCACAGGCAGGCAGCCAGCAGCCTCTAGGGACCCTACCCATGCACGAATTTTGTGTACTAGGCCTCTAGTGTGTGTGTGTGTGTGTAATTGTACACCTTAAATATATTAAATTTTTATTTGTAAAGAATGCATTTTTAAAAAGCACAGATATTAAAATAAGAAAAGCTATATTTGAATAATTGATCTATTAATTTCTAGCTGTGTGATGGTGGGCAAGTCACTTTTACTCTCTGTGCCTTGATTTTCCCATTTGTAAAATATGCATAAAAATAATCATTCCAGTCCCGGTGTGGCTCAGTGGTTGAGCACTGACCTATGAACCAAGAGGTTGAGGTTCCATTCCAGGTCAGGGCAAATGCCCAGTTTGTGGGCTGGATCCCCAGTGTGGGGCATGCAGGAGGCAGCTGATTAATGATTCTCTCTCATCGTTGATGTTTCTATCTCTCCCTCTCCCTCTCTGAAATCAATTTAAAAAAAATTTAAAAAAACTCATTCTAAGGATTTAAAACAAATAATTTTAAAGAACCTAGTCCAATGTTTGGCACATAGTAAATCCTTAAAAAATATATAGCTATTATTTTTTATTTAAATCTGTTATTTATTTTTCTCTAATTTTGAAAAAAATAGAATTCTGAGTGGAATTACACTAAGCTTATAAATGATCTCTGAAGATAAAAATCTTTACCAAAATGAGTTTCTCATGCAGGATTTAGTTCTTTTTCATGTCCTTTATTATACTTTTATAATTTTCTTAGTATGAAAATACTGCTGAGTATTTCATAATTTTTATTGTTGTTGAGAATGACAGTAATTTTTATTATTGTGAATGAGGTTTTTTTCATTACATTTATCAATAGGTTATTGCTGTATAAAGGAAAGAGACTGTTTTATAAGCATAGTTCATTGAACCCTTTATTAATTCTAAAAGTTTATTTTCTTGAAGACTATTGTATTATCTATTCTTTTTAATATTTATTATTATTTTGTTGTTGTTGTGAATCCTCACCCGAGGATATTTTTCCATTGATTTTTAGAGAGTGAAAGGGAGGGGGAGAGAGAAAAACATCCATGTGAGAGAGAAACATTGAATAGTTGCCACCCGCAAGTGCCCCCACCAGGGTGACTAATTGAGCTTGCAATTATGGTATATGTGCTACAGCAGAATCTAACCCACACCCTTTCAGTCTGAGGGCCAATGCTCTAACCCCAGCACCAAACCAGCTGGGGTTTATTATTGATTTCTTAAATGTCTTATTGCATCAGACTAAAAGTTGAGAACAATACAGAGAAAGTGACATCCTTCTTATGCCTTTCATTTTGATATTTATAGAGCACCGACCTTTATAACGATACTAGAGACACAGTGCATGAAATTCTTGCACGGACTGCGTGTCCCTCAGCCTAGCCTGCACCCTCTTCAATCTGGGACCACTTGAGGTATTCCCAACTGCCCAATCTGGCCTAAATGGGCAGTCAGACATCCCTCTCACAATCCAGGACTTCTGGCTCCCAACTGCTTGCCTGCCTGCTTCCTTCCTGATTGTCCCTAACCACTCCTGCCTGCCAGCCTGATTGATGCCTAACTGCTCCCCTGCCAGCCCAATTGCCCCTAACTGTCCTCCCCTGCTGGCCTGGTCCCCTCCAACTGCCCTCCCCTGTCAACCCAGTCACCCCTAACTGCCCTCCCCTGCCAGCCTCATTGCCCCTAACTGTTCTCCCCTGCTGATCTGGTCCCCCTCCAACTGTCCTCCTCTGCAGGCTTGGGTCCCCCCCCCCCAGCTGCCCTTCCCTCAGGCCCCATCATCCCCAACTTCCCTCTTCTGCCAGCCTGGTCACCCCTAACTGCCCTCTATTGCAGGCTTGATCACCCCCAACTGCCCTCCTTTGCAGGCCTGGTCCCTCCCAACTGCCCTTCCCTGTTGGCCTGATCACCCTCAACTGCCCTCCCTTGCTGGCCTGGTCTCTCCCAACTGACTTCCCCTACTGGCCATCTGTGGCAGCCATTTTGTGTCCACATGGGGTCAGCCATCTTTTACCACACAGTGGCAGCCATCTTGTGTGTTGGAGTGACAGTCAATTTGCATATTACTCTTTTATTAGTTAGGATTGCATTGGCTTCTAATATTTACTTTTGTATTAATAAAAATGTTTTTATTCTTAGGTTTCCCAGGTTTTACCATCAGGAATGTCTTGAAACTTACCAAATGCCTTTTAGGCATCTAATGGGATTGATTACCTTTTAATTAAAAAAAAAAATCTCATCCAACTGATGAATGTAATGAACTCCTTATTTTGAACCAATATTATATTCTTAAATTAAAACCTATTTGATTATGGTGTATTGTTCTTTTATTGTACTGCTGGCTTTGACTTGCTAATAATTAGGATATATGCATCTAAATTTGTGAGTTTGAATTTGTTTTATCTTCATCAAGTTTTTGTACAAGTATTACAAAATTCTTCCAAATTTATCTCATATGCTGTTTTTTTTCTATAATCTCAAATAATGTAAACATCACAATAGTTACACATTTCCTAAACATTTGAGATAATGCAAGGCTTGAAATAATTTTAGTGCTAGATATTTGATAAATTTTTAGGATTATTCTATTTTTTTTATTTATAGTATCTTTTGCTTTTGAGTCATTTTGCAAATTTATATTTTCCCAGAAAATGGTACATTAAATCTAGCTTTCAATGGCATTAAGTTGTTCATACTATTTTCTTTAACTTGAAAAGTCTCTTCTGTGTCCACTTTATTACTATTTATAGTGTATGCTTTTGTTTTCTTTCTTGCAATTTTTATATGGTCATTTTTTTTTTTAAAGAAGCCATTGGTTTTACTAACATATCTACTGTTCTGTGTTTTTAAAATTACTATATTAATTTCTGTTTCTTTTAAATTAATTTAGTCATCAAACCTTCTTTTGGCTTCCCACTGTTTTTCTTTTTTTAAAATCCTCAACTGAGGATATTTTTTCCATTGATTTTTTAGAGAGTTTGGAAGGAAGGGAATGAGGAGAGAGAGAGAAAGAGAGAGAGAGAGAGAGAGAGAGAGAGAGAGAGAGAGAGAGAGAGAGAGAGAGAGAGAGAGAGATGGGAGAGAGACCCATTGATTGGATGCCTCCCATCCCGCACATCCCCCAACCAGGGCCCAGGATTGAACCTGCAATCCAGGTATGTGTCCTTGACTGGGAATCAAACCTGTGACCCTTTGGTCCATGAGCAGACACTCTAACCACTGACACCAGCCACATTTGTTGAAAGGATATTCTTTTTAGATTGAATTATCTTGTCACCCTTGTTAACAATCAAGTGCTGGCCCGTGCCGCTCAGTTGGTTGAGCATCATCCCATGCATTGGAGTGTTGTTGGTTTGATTCCTGGAAGGGCACGTGCCCAGGTTGCAGGCTTGATCCATGCCCAGGAGGCAACTGATAGATGTATTGCTCTCACAACACTGTTTCTCTCTCTCTTTCCATCTCCCTTCCTCTCTCTAAAAAAATCAATAAAAAAAATCAGTTGACCACAGATGTAAGGATTTATTTCTGGACTCTCAATTCTATCCCATATCTTCTGCCAGTACTACACAGTGGAAACTATCGATACTCTCACTTGCTGATATGAAGAAGTGTGAATTCTCCAACTTTGTTCATTTTCAAGATTGTTGTGGTCATTTTGATTTCCTTATGTTACCATATGAATTTTAACATTCACTTTAGAGCTTTTGCAAAAAATAAAAAAGAAAATAAAAGCCAGCTGGGTTTTTGATGGAGATTGTTTTGAATCTATAGATCAATAAAGGGGAATAGTGACATTTTAACAATATTAAACAATCCAATCTTTGAGTCCAGGTATCTTTTTTATTTATTTAGGTTTCTCTTCAGTTTGTTCAATGATGCTTTGTAGTTTTTAGTGTGGTCTTGCACTTGTTTTGTTAAGATATTCCTAACTATTTTATTTTACTTTTTGATGCTATTATAAATGGGATTGTTTTCTCAATTTTATTTTTCAATGACTTTTTGGCAAGTGTATAGAAATTTAATTAGTGTATGTATATTAATATTTATCTTTATAAGATTTCTAAACTAATTTATTAGCTTTCAATTTTTTTTGGTGGATTCCTCAGGGATTTTTCTATATAAGATCATGTTATCTGCTAATAAAGATAGTTTTTCCTCTTTCTTCAAATTTGGATGCCTTTTAGTGTCATTTATTTTTCCACTAATAAGCCTCATCTAGAATTACAATACAACTTAGCATAGATCTGGTGAGAGCAGACCACCTTGTCTTATTTCTGATCTTAGGGGAAATATAATTCAAACCTTAACTATTAAGTATGATTTTAGCTGAGACTATTTTCAATTCATTTAAAAATTATTTTAGGTAAGTGTAGAAAATTCTCTCTTTTGCACTCTACATGTGCAAAAACAGACCACTGCCGAAACCGGTCTGGCTCAGTGGATAGAGTGTCGGTCTGCGGACTGAAAGGTCCCAGGTTTGATTCCGGTCAAGGGCACATACATTGGTTGTGGGCACATCCCCAGTAAGAGGTGTGCAGGAGGCAGCTGGTCTGTGTTTCTCTCTCATCGATGTTTCTAGCTCTCTATCTCTATCCCTTCCTCTCTGTGAAAAATCAATAAAATATATTTTAAAAAACAAACAAACAAACAAACAAAAAACAGACCACTGAGTTTTGGGAACTACTTTCAACTATGTGACTCTCTGCTTGTTCCTGGTAAGATTAAGATCACAAACAGTGCAGTGACAGACAAAGCACAAGACTCTCATGCTAAGCATCTCTGTGATGCCTTCCCCACATCATTCACATCTATAGAGATGGGTCCAGAAACCATCTTTTCTCAGCATTCACTCTCAGGCAATACAAGGGTCACTCTTTTCCCTAACTCTGGCTTAGGGAAATAATTTCATAAATTTTATGGTCATCTTACAGAGGAACAATTTCCAAATTTGAGAAAAAGGGAGGAAAAAATAATTGTTTGTTACATACTTTCTTCATCTCTGTAAAGTGTTCCAAAATGGCTTTTAAAAAATGACCCACCCCTTTTGAAAGTGATAGCACCCACCTTCACAAAAACAGCAAACCTTTACCAGTGAACTTGTACCACCATTTAAAAATATTTAAAGTGTTATCTCTCACAAACCCAAATAAACCTTTCTAAACAGTCAACTACTAGAAAAAAGCAAGAAACTTTTGTGTTCCCTGAAGGGCTTGTGCTATCAGAAACCACGTTGCTCTTTAAGGTTGGTGCCTTAGCAGAGTAGGTATGAACTTGTTGGTGAAACAGTTCTTGGTGCCACCCTTTGGTCTTTCTTTTCTTGTACTTCTAAAGCCTATTTTGCCTTTATCTGATTTTTTCCTTAAATATAAAATCGTCATTCTCTTTGTTTGAGAAGGCAAATACCAGTTTCATTATGCTGCAGTTTTCCCCTTTATGGAAAAGAGATTAAGGCTAACATCTATCACTCAACTCAAGACAATGATTCTGGGAGGAAATATAAGGACCAGACTTTCCAGAGCTTCCAATTTTTTAGAGAAGCGAGACTACATATTTTTATTGGTAATCGCTGGTTTATAATTGTTGACAGATTTTCATTTTATAATATGCCAGAGGCTGTATTTAAGCTCCAGTCTGAGTCCAAGTAGAAAAGACTCAGTTATCTTTTAAAGCTATTTTTTAATGTTAAAAATTCTATATTTAATCATATACTTTCCATTTCAGGTATTCCTTCGTTCCCCTTTTTATATTCAGATTTTTATCTGGTAACATTTTCATTCTGCCTCAAATATTTCCTTTCACATTTCCTGTATTACAGTTCTACTGGTTATAAATTCCCTCAGCTTTTGTATATATGAAAGAAGTCTTTATTTTAAAACATTTTTATTTTGGAAAATTTCAAATATACAGGGACATAGAATAAATAGTTCAATCAACAATCATATACCATCATCGAAATTGAGTAGTTATAATACTTTTGCTATATTTGTATAATCCGTTTTTAAAATATTTTAAAATAAATTATAGACATAATGATATTACACATTTACATAGTTTTTACTCATATAATTAACACAATGACATTTTTCTACATTACAGTAAAATGATAACATCTAACAAAGTTAACAATAATTCCTGAATATTATTTAATATTCAGTCTGCATCTAAATTTCCTTGATTATAGCAAAAAATGTCTTTTTATATCTGGCTTATTCAAACTAGATATCAATCCATGGTCATTTGGTAGTTATAGCTCTTAAATCTCTTCTAACAAAGAACAGTCCTGCTATCTCACCACCTTATATGCCCCCATGTGTGAAATTGTGATTTGTAGTAAGAAATATATATTCAGTCTTTTTCCTCATTACCTTATATTTCTTTTTCCCCATTTCAGACGCAGAACTGTCCAAAACTTTGGAATTTCCCAAATGATGAGGCCATAAAGGTGTCATGGTGTCTTTTATTATATTAATAAGGTGACTTTTGGAAAACACCTGAAGATAGGGGCTGGTTGTCAGGGGAACCAACCAGGTTATTAGAGAGTTATAACTTTCAGTTCCTCTCTCAGGGAGGGGAGACTGGCTGGAGGTTGGATCTAGTGCCACCGGCTAATGATTTAATCAACCATACCTATGTTGATTAATGATTTAATCAACCATACCTATGCTTATTACCTATGTAATGAGGCCTCTATAAAAGACCAAAGTGCAGTGTTATGAGAGCTTCCAGGTCAGTGAACACATGGCTGTGCTGTGAGAGTGTCACACTTGGAGAGGGCATAGAAGCTTTGTGCCCTTTCCCATTCCTTGCCCTAATGCATATCTTCTGTCTGGCTGTTCCTGAGTTATGTCCTTTTATAATAACCCAGTGATCCAGTAAGTAAAATGTTTCTTTGAATTCTGAAAGCCATTCTAGCAAATTAATCAAACCCAAGATGGGGTGATGGGTACCTCTGATTTATAGCCGGTGTGTCAGAAGTACAGGTAATGGTGGGGTGAGGAATCTTGCAGGACTTAATCCTTAACTTATGGAAACTAATGTTATAAGTATCAGAATTGAGTTGAATTGTAGGACACCCAGTTGGTGTCTGGATTGTTTCTTGTCAGATGTGTGGTTTGAGCCCGCAGTCTGCCACATTGGAATTTAGTGGGCAGAACACAAAAGAACATGCCATTAACTTATTTCAGAAACCAGGCCAGCTGTCCTGTGGAATACCCCACTTTCTAAGTTTTTTTCATGGTTTCCTCCTGGTGTTATTTAACTTCTTTTAATTTGTTCCTCTGTATTTCATAAAAGCTGCATATTAGATCTAAAGGCTTAATCTGGTTTTCATGAAATATTCTTTCGCACAGATAATTTACAAGTGATGCTGTACACATCAGGAGGCACATAATAGCTGACATGAAAGTCTCACTATTAGTGATGACAAAAATGAACAGTGGATACAACCATGTTTTACTTCACTAAGTTCCTCTGACTGCATATCCAGAACTACTACTTGAATGGAGGCAGTGCCAACTTCCCGTGGTCATCTATCTATCTATCTATCTATCTATCTATCTATCTATCTATCTAAGCCTAAGCAACCATCACAACCAAAATAACCGAATGGATAACTAAACAGGCTGCATGGGGAGACAAGGTTGGCAGGAGAGTTAGTGAGGGCCAAATGACTGAGCAGCAGGCTGTGTGTGGCAACTAGGTCAGCAGGGGAGGCAGCGAGGGGTGACCAGGCTGGCAGAGGGGGGCTGTTAGGGGTGACCAGGCTGGTGGGAGGGGCAGTTGGGGGTCATCAGGCCAGCAGGCAGAGGCAGTTAGGGGTTATCAGACTGGCAGGAGGGGCAGTTATGGGCAATCAGGCAGGCAGGCAGGCAGGTGAGCAGTTAGGAACCAGCAGTCCAGGATTGTGAGAGGGTTGTCTGACTGCCAGTTTAGGCCCAACCCCTAGGATTAGGCCTAAACCGGCAGTCAGACATCCCCCAAGGGTTCTGGATTGGAGAGGCTGCAGGCTGGGCTGAGGGGATTCTCCTCCTCCTGTGCATGAATTTCATGCACCAGGCCTCTAGTATCTTCTATAATTCCATTTACATTCCATCCAAATCCTACAGATTTTTTTTTTGTTGTTTTTGCACAGCAGTGTTGCACTACTGTGCAAAGCCAGGACTAACTGTAATTCTTGTAATTAGGGTTAAAATTTCATAATAGCATCCTTCCCTGAGCTTGAAGTTTCAATAGATAATTTAAGGCTAATGAATTGATGCCGATTTCTGAAGCGATAAAAACAGACTTTACTAGCAGTAAAATGTTCTTATTTTCTCATAGTTATTTCTTTAAATGTAGCACTTTGACATTTTGGCCTGAATGCTAGCGAAACTGAATGGGATTTATTGATTACAGTACTCAATCTAAAGTAGAAATGCTCCATTTCAACCATAAGTGGCTTTCTATTCCTAGTAAAACTTAAATTTAAAAAATGTTGAAGCAACTTTACCTTGTTTTTTTTTTTTTTTATATCCATCAGCTTTTAAATATGAACTGTAATTTAATATAGACCTAGATCTCATATTGTCTGCTATCACCATTTTCAAATCTAACCACATCTAATTTCACTTCCAGTGTTATCACTTTTTGTTTCTTTATTGCTGTCATCTTTGTTAACCAATTCCCTCTTTTGATTTTTCATTTTTAGAAAATGTCACATAGGTTTATGTGAATGCAACAAAATTATTCTTTACTGTCTGTGTGTGAACTAATAGATGTTCAGTGACCATTCACCAAGAGACTTTGGAAGAAGTGATGCAACTGGTTACTGATCATGATGCACATCTTTTATTTGCATAACTAGAAGCCTGGTGCACAAAATTCGTGTAGGGGGTCGGGGAGTGTCCTTCAGCCCAGCCTGCACCCTCTCCAATCTGGGACCACTCAAAGGATGTTCAACTGCCCGTTTAGACCCGATCCCACCAGGATCGGGTCTAAACGGGCAGTTGGACATCCCTCTCACAATCCAGGACTGCTATCTCCCAACTGCTCGCCTGCCTGCCTTCCTGATTGCCCCTAACCGCTTCTGCCTGCCAGCCTGATCACCCCCTAAACACTTGATTGATGTCTAACTGCTCCCCTGCCAGCCTGTTTGCCCTCAACTTCCCTCCTCTGCCGGCCTGGTCACTCCTAACTGCCCTCCCCTGCAGGGTTGATCACCTCCAACTGCCCTCCCCTGCAGGCCTGGTCCCTCTCAACTGCCCTCCCTTGCAGGCCTGGTGCCTCCCAACTGACCTCCCCTGCTGGCCATCTTGTGTGGCCATCTTGTGTTCACATGGGACCAGGATCTTTGACCACATAGGGGCAGCAATCTTGTGTGCTGGAGTGATGGTCAAGGCTTGGTCCATGGGTGAGGGCCAGCTGCCCTGAAGGGTGTCCCGGATAAGGGTGAGGGTTCCCTTGGAGCGTGGGGTGGCCTGAGTGAGGGGCCTGTGGTGGTTTTTGGTCAGCCATGCCCCCTGGCAACCCAAGCAGAGGCCCTGGTATCTGGAATTTATTTACCTTCTACAATTGAAATATTGTAGCCTGGAGTGGAGCCAAGCCTCCTGCTTGCTCTGTGGCTGCCACCATTTCTGTATGGATTTGTTTACCTACTATAATTGAAACTTTGTAGCCTTGAGTGGAGGTCTAGTCTTGCCAGGGCAGGTGGAAAGTTGTCCCAGAGGCTCCTTACACTATCTTCAAATATTTGGATTCTTTTTGCTTTTTGCTTTTCTGGTTGAGTGTTTTTTGCTTCTTTGTATTTCAAATATTTGACTTGATTCTTGCACTCCTCTAGTATGCTTTTAGGTCTCTGTATAATTTTTTTTTTTTTATTTCAGTCAGTGTATGTTTAATTTCTAGTTGGTCCTTTTTCATATCATTGAGGGTCTCACTACATTTATTGGCCTTTTCTAGGAAATTCTTGAAAAACCTTATAACTGTGGTCTTGAACTCTATATCCAGTTGTTTGCTTTCCTCCATTTCTTTCATTTATGATCTGTTTCTTTGTTTATCTATTTTTGCTGCTTCCCTGAGTTGGTAGAGTAGCTTTGTGTACTAGGTGTCCTATAGGGCCCAGTGGCTCCACCTCCCCAGTTACCTGAGGTGGACACTCTTGGTGCACCCCTTTGTTTCTGTGTGTATAGGCTTGTTGTAGTTAAGTCTTGATTGCTGTTGGTATCACTGGGATGAATTGACCTCCAGGTCAATTGGCTGTGACGATCATCTATGTCTACACTGGGAGTACTTCTGTGCTGGAGTCAGCCTTATAGGACCAGACTTGCAAAATTTCAAAAGCCTCTGTGCTCAGCTTGGATGGGGCAGAGTCTCAGGGTAGAACAGACAGCCTTGGATTCCCATCAGCCCTGGTCTATGAGGCCCCTAGGTCTTAGTGTCCCTCGGTAATCACTGTAATCACATCTGAGAGAAAACTACCCTCTAGTTTCCCTCACAGCCAGACAGTACAGTTTCTCCCCAAATGGGTCTGGGTTCCCAGATTCTCTCCTGGAACTGGAGTTCAATGCAATTGGGAGCTCCTATCTCCCTCCTGCTAGAGAAAGCCAGTAGCACACTCAGCAGTCAATCCTCTTTGCTTATGCTCTCGCGCACACCTCCAAACCTCTCCCTTCTGTAGTTCTCCTGGGTCTCCATGTGCTTTTCTCTTTTTTCTGACAGTCCAGATTCCCCCTATATGAATCTGGGTCCCCGGGGTCTTGCCCGGAACTGGGGTTCAGTGCAGTTGGGAGCTTCAATCTCCCTCCAGCTTGAGATAGCCAGCCAGGCACTCAGCTGCCCATTATCTCCACATGCAAGGTCTCTGTACCTCGGCCTTTTGCAGCTCCTCTGAGTCTCCGTGTACTTTTCTCTTTCCTTCTAGTTGTAGAATTTCCACTCAGCCAGCTTTCCTGTGGTTCTGGATTATGTCCATTTTGTCTTTTAGTTGTAATTTTGAAATTGTTGTGCAAGGCAGCAGTTTAGGTGTTTACCTGTGCCGCCATTTTGGTTTCTCATCTAGGCTTAATTTTAAATGTTTTTTGTTTTTTTTTATTTATGGAAAAAGAACATATAAGTTGGTCCGAAGGTTGTGGGTTATTGTTAAGCTGATTAACATTGAAAAAGAACATATAATAAAATTTACATGCTTAACCATTTTTAAGTGTCCATTTTAGTAGTGTTAACCATATTTACATATTTTGTGAAACATCTCCAGAACTTTTTCATCTTGCAAGACTGAAATTTAGTACTCATTAAATAACAATTCTCCTCTTCTTAGCCTCTGGTAAATAACATTATTTTTATATCTATAAATTTGACTATTGTAGACTAGTGGCCCAGTGCACAAAATTTGTGCACATTAAAAAGGAATTAATGACAGGAAATATTTTAATATTGCTATTTGCCCTTTCTCTATAATAGAAGTGTCAATATGAACGAAAATTAGTGAAATGTATATGAAAATCTCCCTTCTGTCAGAGTTCTGTGGTGTGCCGTGTGACACAGAGTCAAGTCCCCACCCACCCATGTATGCCTCAAAATTGTGCAGGATCCAGACCTGGCTGGCCCCACCCCTGTCAAGCCACGAAGGGCAGGGGGCATAACCTCAGGTCCCCCGGCCTTGGCACAAGGGCACAAGGGTGTGAGGGCTTGAGGGTGTGATGACCATTTGCATAATAGCTCTTTATTATATAGGAAAACTCATATAAGTAGGATTATACAGTATCTGTCCTTTTGTAATTGGCTTATTTCATTTAGCACAATGTCCTTAAAGTTCATCCATGTTGTAGCATGTGACAGGATTTCCTTTTTTAAGGCTGAATAACATGCCTTTTTAAGTACAGACAGTCCTTGGGTTATGTCTGACTCGACATGCATCGTTTTGTGGTTACCACGTCATCTGTCATCTCCGATTTATTTATATTAAAAAGTTCCATCATTTCAACATATGTACATATGTGCTTCATGCTTTTTATTATTTATTTATCACAAGTAAAGGTCAGGAATTGTTACCTTTCTTTTAATTTTTTTTTACTCTTTCATTTCATTACTGCTGTGTATGTGCTCCATGTGTGTGATATAGGTGCTTATGTAGGTGGATTCTGACTTATGGTGAAAATCGCATTATATCACATTGTAGAAATGGATCTCCAACGTAACCCGAGAACCTACTCTATACACACCATATTTTGTTTACCTGTTAATCTGTCAATGGAATTTAGGCTACTGTGAATAATGCTGCTATGAATATGGGTATACAAAGATCTCTTTAAAACCCTGCTTTCAAATCTTTTGAATATATATCCAGAACTAGGATTGCTATATCATATGTTAGTTCTATTTTTAATTTATTGAATATCAGATTACTGTTTGGTATATAATTCACATACTATAAAATGAACCAATTAAAGTGTACACTTCAGTGGTTTTTAATATGTTCCCAATGCTGTGCTACCACCAGCACTATCTTATTCTAGAAGAGTTCTATTATCTAAAAATGAAATTCATGCCTGTTAACAGTCACTCCTTACTTGTCCCATCCTCTCCAGCCTGAAAGCAACCACTAATCTACTTACTGTCTTTATAGATTTTCCAGTTCTTCTAATTTCATATAAATGGAATCATAAATACATGGTCTTATGTGAATGACTGTTTACTTAGCATGATGTTTCCAAGGTTCATGCATGTTGAAGTGCATATGAATATTTCATTATTTTAATTGCCAAATAATATTCCATTGAATGTATAGAGCACATTTTGTTAATTCATTTATCATTTGATAGACATCTGGATTGTTTTCAGTTTTTGGCTATTCTAACTAATTTTATTGAGTATATTAGTATACTTATTAGTGGAATTGCTGGGTTACATGGTAATGCTATGTTTAAATTTTCAAGGAAATTCTAAAGTGTTTTCCAACATGGTGGCATCATTTGACAAAGTTAAGCAGAAATTTATGAGGATTCCAATTACTCTATATATTTTTTTTATCAATATTTGTGTTGCCCACCTTTTATTATACCCATCCTAGTGCATGTGAAGTGGCATAGCTTTGTGGTTTGTTTTTTTTTTTTTTTGCATTTTACTAAAGGCTAGTGATGTTGAGCATCTTTTCATGTGATTATTGACCACTTCTATATATTCATTGGGGCATACTTATTCAGATCTTGTTCTAAAATGAGAAATTTAATATTTAAAAAACTTGGACCAATATTCCATAGATCTGTGATGTGAATGACTTGGGTCTTTGGGATTTGGTAGCCTGCCCAATAACACACAGTGGATTAGGGGCAGAAGTTGACTTTTCTACCCACATGGAACTTTCTGATACCTTTTGATCTAGCAATTTACTTAATGCAGCTCACTATGGTGGGGTGCAGTTGTCACAGGTTGTGGACACAGGCAGAGCTGGGTTACATCTCAGTTCCTCCACTTGTAAGTTTTGTGACCTTGGACAATTAAATTAAGGTAGCTAAGCCTTACTTGTTTTCCTCTGCAAAGCAGGATGCTAATAGGACCTGACATGCAGTGTTCTTCTGAGGATTAAATGGCTTAATGTATATAATGTGCCTGGGTCTTGTTTGCAGATGAAATGATCATCTACATAGAATATTCCAAAAGACTAACCAAAAAACAAAACAAAATAAAAAAAACTCTCTTATAATTAAAGAGTGATTAGTCACAGGATACAACGTTAATATATAAAAGTCACTGCTGTCATGTATAGCAGCATGAACAATTGGAATTCAAGATTGAAAATAAATACCATTTACAATACCACCAAAATTCAATTACTTATATATAAATCTAACAAAATATTTGCAGGATCTATAGGCAGAAAACTGCAAACCTTGGATGAAAGAAATTTTTAAAATATAAATAACTTGAGGGATATTTTGTGTTCCTGGATTGAAAGACTCAATATTATCGAATATTGAAAGACTTAATATTAAGATGTTAGTTCTTCTCAACTTAATCTATAGATTCAATGCAAGCCCAATCAAAATCCCAGCAGGTTCTTTGTAGATACTGACAAACTGATTCTAAAGTTTATTTGAAAAAACAAAAGACCCACTCAGGCTATGACTTCAAGCCTTACTATAAAGCTACAGAAATCAAGACAGTTTAGTATTGATGAAAAAATAGCAAATTGATCAATGGAACAGAATAGAAAGCTCAGAAATTGACCCAAACAAATATACCCAACTATTCTTTGACCAAAGAGAAAGATGCATTCAATGGAGAAACAGTAGTATTTTTACAAATGGTGTCAGAACAACTAGACAACCATAAAAAAATAAAGAAAAACAAGAACCTGTATACCCAATGATAACAAATAGTTATCATTTTCTTTTTGCAAGTTTCTTAACCTTTTTATTTTGACAATTTAAAATGCATGTATATACATACATATGAATAAGTATATATATGTATATTTTATATGTATATACATACTTATCTGTATCATAATGTATAAAAGAGCATACTTAGCACATAGTAAGCAAAGATATAGACCTTGTATCCTTCACAAAAATGAACTAAAAATAGATTGTGGGCCTAAATGTAATGTGCCTGGGATGTAGTAGTGCTCAATTAATGGTCACCATGGTTATTTGGAACTGTTCTAAAGCTTTGTTCACTTGGCTGGTTTAGAACTTGCAGTGCTTGAGGGAGGCTGAGCTGGCCTTTAGGAGGCCTGATATTTCCACAGTGTGATCTGAATCAGAAGTCATATGGAGTCTTTATTACAAAGGAAAATCCTGGGCCTACTACAGACTCAGACTCCCTTTGAGTTTTGTGTTTTGTGTTTTGTTTTGTTTTTCTTAAATAATACCCTCAGTTCATTTTGATACACATTTGGGTTTGAGAATTTAAGGTATAGGAGTTAGTCAAGATACAGAGTCTGTCACCACTTGGATTTCAATTGCGGCCCCATCAATTGCCATAGTCCATGGTGTAGTGGAAAGAAGAGTAGGCTCTTGATTCAGAAGAACCTGAGTTTGATTTCTGCCTCAGCCTTTTATTGACATTATGACCTTAGGCAAGGCACCCTCTTCTCTGAGTGTTGATTTCTCTGTTGCTGAATGAGGAGGGTAAAATAATGGTGCTTACCTCCTAGGCTTATTGGGATGTTTAAATGAGACAAAGGTTGGCCTTATGAATATTGCCAGTGTTGTTTGAATTACATCTGAATAGCCAGCCAAAGGAAGGCAGGAGAATGGGGATGAATGAAAGGGAAACTGGTCAGGTTAATTGGTTGGTTTCGAGGGAGTTTCAGTTGGGGGCTTTGGATAACTAGAAGACAGGGAGTGGGCCATGTATATCGTCACAGGATAAATAGAAGTGATGCTGAAAACTTCAGTGATTTAGCAATCTTTGGAAGCTGAGTGCATGCTCTCATACAGAATTGGCCCAGAAAGTGGAGAGATTCGAGGTTAAAATGACTACCTAATTTCTGTCTTCAAAATATGAAAAACTAGCTATAAGTCATAGCTATCCCCTTCAAGCACTGGCATTTTTTACAGGAAGTCTTGTTTTTTAATGTTGTATATTCTTGGTTTCTTCAATATGGGGAAAAAAAATTCCTGAGCCCCCTCTGCTGGCTGTACCAAAGAAAAGCAAGTGAGGAAACTAGAATGATCTCTAAAAACTTGCACTTTCACAGGGACATACAATCACCTATAATTACAGTAACAGAGAGCCTCATGCACTCACATGTCCTTGTTCACAGACCATATACCAAACATGAACAAGCATGTACTGAAATAGCACCCATCTACATTAGTGCAAGGTGGTTAAGGATACCAGCTCAGGTCTCAATCAGGCCTACATCTCCCAATTAGAACTCTGCAACCTTGGGCTGTTTATTTTTTTTTCTACCCATATTTATTGAGGTATAGTCAACAATTTAAAATTGTATATATTTTAGGTATACAACTTGATATACCAACACATTGTAAAATATTCAGTACAATCAAACTACTTAACATATCTATCAGCTCAAATAGTTATCATTTTCTTTTTGCAAGTTTCTTAACCTTTTTATTTTGCCAATTTAAAATGCATGTATATACATACATATGAATAAGTATATATATGTATATTTTATATGTATATACATACTTATCTGTATCATAATGTATAAAAGAGCATACTTAGCACATAGTAAGCATTTGATAAATGAAAGCTAAGATGATTCTATTCTTATTATTATTAAGTAAAATTCAACCTTTTAATCGGTAATATTAACAAATGTTTATACAGAGTTTACTATGTGCCAGGCACTGTTCTAAATGCTTTCTATGCATTTTCTCATTTGATCTTCACAACAATCTTATGAGTAGGTACTGTTGTTACTCTCATTTTATAGATGAGAAAAATTAGTCTTTAAGACGGTAAGTGACTTGTCCAGGATCAAATAGCTAGTAAATGGAAGAGATGGGACTCAAATTCTGGCAACCTGATTTCAGAGATTGTTCCTAAACAATACACTACATCTGCCTAATGGGTAAGATTAAATGATATGTTTACATGCAACATTGCATTTAAGATGTAGGAGTTAGTCAATATAAAGAGTCTGGCATAGTACTAGGCACATCATGAACACTCAATAAATATCTATTATTATTCAGATTTAACCTTGCCACACTTACTAACTGGGCCTGTACACCCATGTGAGCACATAAGAGAGGTAACAAGAAATGTGCCCACATGTGCAAATATACAGCTATGTACTAAATACACACAGATTTATTAATTTATTCAATGTATTCAATAAAATTTATTGAACACACATTACATTATGCAGTGATTGGATCTGTTCTAGGTTCTGGAGATGCAGTATTGAATAAAACAGACAAATAATTCTTGGCTTTGTGGATCTGACATTCTAGCGGGTGAGAAAGATAAGATTAAAAGTGATATACAATTGATTAGATAATGATAAGTGTTTGAGTGAAAATATATGCAGGTAAGAGAGATATAAAACTGGCTTGGGTTTAACACTTTAGGTAAAGGTGGACATGGAAGGTTCAACGAAGAAGATACATTTTTGAATAAAGTTCTAATGGAGAGGACAGAATGAGTCATGAAGCTTACTGAGATAATACTTTCCAAGGATGAGGAAATAGAACGGTCAAGTGCCCTTGGGTGAGAGAGTACCTGAGATGTTTAAGCAATAGTGAGGAGGCCAGTGTGTTTGGAGTGGCCTGAATGAAAAGGAGAGTAGTAGATGAATGACAATCGATTAGATTGTTTAGGTCTTGTAAATAGTATAAGGACTTGGGATTTTGCTCTAGTAAATGGAAGAGATGGGACTTTTGGCAAGATTTTGAACATGCCTGGATTGTGGGCTTGATCCTCAGTAGGGCCATGCAGGAGGTAGCCAATCAACGATTCCCTCTCATTGTTGACATTTCTATCTCTCTTTCTCCCTCTTCCTTCCTCTCTGAAATAAATAAACATATATTTTAAAAAGATAGAAAATACTAAAGGAGGAGCTGACTTGTGCTCGAAGATTGGGAGTTGTGTTTGTTTGTTTTTCTTAAACATGTTAAGTTTGAGATTAAAATTAGACATCCAAATGGAGATACAAGTATGTTCTTGAGTGTGCAAGCCTGTAGTTCAGTGAATAATTTTGGCCTGCAGATAAACACTTTTGTGAATTGTTGGAGAATAGATGGTATTTAAAGTTAAGCATGAAACTGTTGTTGTTTTTTCCCAATATGGCTACAAAGTAGGTGGAAGCTACACTTTTATGCTCCTAGCTCCAAACTGGATTTTCAGCTAAATTATATAATAATCAACCTGAATAACCAACTGATGGCTAGCTGAACTGAAATATCATAACCAAGGACTTACAGAAGAAACCACATAAAGATTGGTAAGAAGGGTGGATATGCAGAAAGGGCTGTCCCCTGCCCTCAGCCCCCTCTACCCATGTGTGGTGGCTGAGAAACCCAAGGGATATCTTGGCTGCAAACTCCCTCCCCCTAGGAGCATGGGGTCTCTAACTTATGTAAGGATCCCCAACCCAGAGCAACAGAGACAGGAGGAAGAGCATGTATAACATCTGGTAGTAAAAAATCCAGTCTTCCTGGAAGACCCAGATGGCACCTTCCCAGGGATGAGCACTCCTATTGTTTTGGCACCCACCTTGGAAGTTCACTGCCTGATCACCCAACTGCTGGCGAGGTCACTCTTCCATGCTGGGGTCTGAGGAGAGGTCTACTGGTTGCACTCAGCAGTAACCTTAGGAGTATTCTTTCTCTAGGAAGGCTCTTGGCAGATACTCAGACAGTGACTAAACTGTGTGTCTTTGGAAAGGGGACTGATTTCCCTCACCTTGAATATAAAGCAGACTCCACTCTCCACTTGTTGAATCACTTGTACAGAGTTGCCCTGCTGAGTTCAGTTGTGCGGAACATGGGGAGGGGTGTGTGTCAGAGTGCTGTGCAAAGCTGGGACTTTTGGAGCATGTTTCCCTGGGAGGCTTTTGTCCAGGAATCATATGGGCGGGTGCTGGTTTGTGTAGCTACATAACAGAACTTGGGGTGGGGTGGGGCACACCTATCTCCCTGTGAGCAAAGACACATTATCCAAGGAAGGGAAGAAGTGCCCGGCCCTGACCTATAGGCTTGCAGGCACCACCACCAATAAGATACTGTTGAATCTACCCTTCCAAGTCCCAGATACCCCCTTCTGCTGAGCTCAGTTCTGCAGGGGGAAGGGAGAGCTTCCGGGTGCTGAGACATTCTGAATGTGTATGCCTCAGAGGTTATTCTCAGGGACTAGGAAAAAAGGTTTGGTCCCTTTCTGCAGGCTTGGCCAGCATCAAGAGAGGAGACTCTTTTGATTTGATTTTCTGAGCACAGTAGCTCTGCCCGGCTGAGCTTGTTTCTGTAGAGGGGATGTCTGGCTACAACAAACCTGAACTTGTGGTCTGCTAGGGGAGATGGAGTTGAAGACTATGGCAGAGACTGAATGGTTGGATTCTGGAGTAGGGTCAACTTCCCCCTTACAAACTGCATGGCCATGTGACCCCCAAGTAAAGATCCACTAGCTCCATCCTGCCTATCCCAGTTGCCCCACCCTACTGAGATTACAACCAGTTTGGAAAGCTCTGTGGGTTGCATCCAGCCTGGGCCCACTCTACAGTCTTTCTTTGAAAGGCTCTGGAGGAAGACAAGGTAACCTCAGGGGGAGATAAAGTATCTCATAGGTGAAAGTGGACCTCAGGGAGCCTTGAACCTTTTACAGAAATGCTCCCAGCTATAAGCTGGAGAAAGTGGATCCCTATACATAGATTGGTTATTCCTATGCACACCCGGGCCCAGTAGATGTAGCCACACACAATGAATAGCATGGTAGCTCCAGACAAGTAGCCCAAGGCCAGTTACAGAAAATGACTGACATCAACCTGTAACTGAACCCTACTCAAGTGGGCCCAGAACCAACACAAATGGCTTCACAACATACCAGAGCTCGACCAAATTAGTCACACAAGTGGCACACCCAACGGAGAATTCTAGTAGCTGGGCATACAATAGGTATGTAGTATACCCAGATACAACATACTGGGTGTCATCATTGACTCTTTCCTCTCTGTCAACCCTCCACATCCAGCAGCTGAGAAACCCTACTAATTCTGTTACCCTTCCACCCATATATTCCATAATTCATTATTACTCTGGCCCTTTCTCTTTCCCATATGAATTGTTTAAAACTTATTAGGGAGTCAGCAGAGTAGAGCTCTTAAGAGCATGTCTTTTGGACTCAGATTGCATATGTTCAAATCCCATCTGTGCCAACTTCTTACCATGTGAGTTAGGCAAGTTTCTTAGCTTCTCTGTGCTTTGGTCTCTACAACTATAAAATAGGAAGCTTTATGATAACAATAGTACCTACCTTGTAAGATTGTTAAAGGAATTAAGCAAGATAATACATAAGATGCTTGAAACAGTGTCTGGCATATCCATTTAATTTCAATACTTCCATGTGATCTGCACTGCTTTAGGGTACATAAGGGTAAAATAGCAACATTTTTGTTCAGGTTCTAATTGTTTCTTATGTTATTTATTGGCATCTCTACTGGTTTCTCTGTATGCTCTGGCTCCTTCCAACCCATTCTCCACTCAGTAGATGAAGGAATCTTTTTCAAACATCAATCAGATCATGTTGTTGTCTTGACTAAAACTCTTCAATGGTCCTCCATTGTCCACAAGATAAAGTTCAACCTCTTTGCCATGGTTTATCATGGTTAACAGATTCTTTCTCCTCACTATTTCATTATTTAACCTGTATGACTAAACCATAATAATGAATAGTTATAGTTTCTTTCTCCTCTGTTCCCATAGCACTCTTTCTCTCGCTGTTGAAGCACTTACCACTTTTGTTGTGCTCATCTCTTTACACACCTGTTTCTATAAATGGGCTTTGAGATACTTAAGTAAAAGGTATACTAGTCACAATTGTGTTTCCCATGCCCAGTATAGAAACAAGTAAAAAGAATAGTTATCGAACAACATGAATGAATAAAAAAATGAACAGCTTCTTTAAGCTCCTTCTCATTTGAATTCTATGTCTCAAAACTTACATGGTATTTTCTTGGGTGAGGATTCTCATGAGCTAGTCCAGACGTTGCAAGTTAATTTATGCAAGGCTTCTGATCATGGCTGTAAACCAAATATTCTGGGAAGATTATTAAAATGTGGACTTCTCAACCCTCTCCCCTAGCAATTATCATTTATAAAGTCTGAGGAAGGGCCTTAAATCTATTTTTTTAAACAAGTTCCCCTAGGTATGTGATGATCAGCCAACTTAAGAATTACAGCTTTTAGTGAGTCAAACTCTACTTTTGGAGATGGGGAAACTAAGGGCTGGAGATTAAATTACTCATTCCATGACACACAGCTTGTCAGTGGATGAGCTGGAATACACTATACCAGTGTCTCCATCTGACTTCATCTGGAGTAACTCCACTTTCATCTGCTTTATATATGGGAGTTCAGCAAGAGGGGTTTGTTTTGTCTTTGAGAAAGAGTACAAGCTTGAAGACCCCTGTACTCTACAATGTTCACTGCCCTCCACTGAAGGGCTCTTTATACACAACTAAGGAAAGGCAGTGTGGTTCAATGGGCTAAGCACTGAACAGGGCCATGAGGGCCTGGATTTTTTGCTCCTGGATTTGCCACTAAAATGTTGCATAATTGGGGCAAGTCACTTCATTTTTCTTTGGTTTGAGCTTCTTTAGTTGTGCAAAGGGTACAATCAGAACCACCATGCTTAATGAGCCCCTGCTATTTGGCAAACATGTTTATTTCATTCATAGAGCAAAGAACAGTACCTTGCCTATAGCAGGAGTAGTAATGAACATTTAGAGAATGAAGGAGTGAAAGTGTTTGGTAAATGAAAAGGTGTTTTTTTATGAATGTAAACTATTATTAATAATAAATTCAAAATCCAAAGGCTCCAGTTGCTTGGCCTCAATAGTAGCTTCAAAATGGTTTCTTATGGGACCAAACCACCTTAGCAGACCTTTGTTTTTGAATGTAAGAAAAGGACAACTTGCACTTACCAGTCATGTCTACAAGATGTCAAAAGAGCCAACTAATTTGGTTGATTCAATGAAAAAGCAAGGCCAACAGTATTGGGCATTGTGCTTCAAAGGAAGCTAAGTGGCTCAGAGTCTTTGCCTTTGCTACTCATTGGCATTATGTACATACAGTTATCCTTTCAGTTTCCACAAAATGTCTTATTTTTATTTCTGAAATGGCAGCCACGTGGGAGCTCCTGGTTACTGTGGAGAAGGCAGGGAGAAGCCCAGCTGGTTGACAGCCATTGGGGTCCTTGAGTACTCCTCTTCTCCTTGGCTGCTGTTGGGAGGCGGGAGTCCAAGTTTTTTATAGTTCCTCTCTCGAATTAGTGCCCACAGACTCTACAGCTATGAACATGCAATTAGCTTTTGTTTGTGCACAAAAGGGAGCTTGACCCTTGCCCGTCTTTGATTGGCATGTACAACTCTTGTAGCTACTTACCTAAGGCCCTCTCCAAGGAGTGCAGTGCCTTGTTCTCGCACCTGCCTTCAGCTTTTCTCTTTTGTGACTTGTTCACACAATGCTCGGCCCAACTCACAGCAAGGTTGCAGGGATGAAGGCATCATGCAGGCACAGTAAGTTTTCTTGTTTTTCAGGGAGGTTGGGGGAGTGGGTGAGAGGGAGGTTTGAATCTGTAATCTGAGTTTTGGATAATTGCTGAGCCCCAAAACACTTAGCGGGAGCCCAAAGAACTGGTTTTTCTTAATACATGAGCACTTTGCTTGCTTTCAAAAGCAGACCTCCCATGTCATGGAAAACAAGCTGTATGCACAAAGCTTTACATTTCTTTCCCTGTTCACCTGCTTTCTCGCCAACATAGAAACTTTGTAGTGAAAGACACGCAATTATTGTGGCAAGAACATTTCTCTCTAAACCATGCTTTCCAAGATACTAGAAGAGTATTTATTATCAGCCTGAATGAGTTAAATACTGTGGTGGTGAGTTGCATTTTCAATAAATCTTTTTGAGGAGCCTGCTATTTTTTCACTTCTTACTGTCCATGCATATGAGAATAATCTACTCAGCTACAGCATTTGGGGAAAACTCCCAAACATATCTAGTTAGAACTAAAAACCATCTCCAACTCCCAACTCTGCAGAGAATATATAATAAATGGTTTAAAACAATAACAGCTTCCCTTTTTGGAATGCCTATTTGGGTTCATGTATGGTACTTTCTTGTCCCTAAAATGGCCCTCTATGTTGCATTTTATTGTCTTCATTTTATATAAAATTAATGTTCAGAGATGTTAAGGGACTTGACCACATCTGCTCAACTGCTGAGAGGCAGAGCAGAGAAGCAAAATCAGGTCTTTGGATTTGTTCCTCCATGGCATGTTGCTGAGGCCTTTAAAAAAAAATAGAAAATACACACTAGATTTTACACAGCCAAAGAGTTTTTTTTTTAATTGAGGTAACATTAATCAATAACATTATATAAATTTGAGGTGTGCAACATTACAATTGAATATCTGTATATTTTATTGCATGCTCACTATCCAAAGTCTAGTTTTCTTCTAGTGCAATATATTTGACCCCCTTTAGCAATTTCACACTCCCCCAACCACTTTCCCCTCTGGTAACAACCATTCTGTTGTTTTTCCAATAATGTGACTATTTGCTTTTGGGATGCGAGCTCTAAACTGACTTATGCACTGCATGGAAACAGCCACCTCACTCCTACTTATTCACTCTGTATGGTTGACCACCTTGGCATTACCCAGTTTGATCATATACTTTTTCACAGGATCTGACTCCCAGATATTTTTGGCTGTTTTTAAAAACCACCAACCTCTGATGGCAAGAATTTTCCAACGTTGGGGACATTTTGAGGACAGTGCTTTGAGTTCTAAAAATTATTCTAAAATAAGTGTTTGACCCAAAAATATCTGTGATGACATAGCTTGCATGGGTATGTATGTTTTCAGTCTTCCTCTGAATGGTAAATAGGAGTTTGCCCTTTGGCATTACACTCCTGGCTCCATTACTTTATTAGCTGTATACTTTTCAGAAGTTATTTAACCCCTCTAATCTTAGTTTTCTTGTCTATAAAATGAGGGTAATAATAATATCAACCTGAGCAGATTTGCTGTTTTAATTAAATAATAATGTGTGCAATACCCTAGGGCCTAGGTGCATAGTAAATGTTCAATGTTAGTTTCCTATGCTCACTCTTTCTGCAGATCTGTTTGGTAAAGCAAAATCTATTTATAGTTATGCCTCATCTCTTCTGTGATTCATAGAAGATTATTACTGGAAGGGCCCATTAAGATAAACTTAGCCAGTCATTTTCAAACTCATTTTAACAGTAGAACCTACAGTTTAAAGAAAAACTTAGGTGGAACCTCAATAAGTACAACAGCCAAGGTGGAACTCCTGGAGTTTAACTGGTGGGTCAGAAGTGGTAGGGAGCAGAGTTCCAGCATTTTAGGCTTTGATTTACCCTTTGTGTTGTCATCACTGAATCCTGCTTCTCCACCCTTCCAGTATGGGTTTCAGAGGATGTCTTATATATTACTTTAAAGTTCCACTTACATGCTAAAACCTCCATAATGCCTTGCCAGAAAAAGCCGGCTGCAATTACTCTTCTTTTCCAATTATCCATTAGCAATGTGATTTTCTAATATAGCACTTTCCAAATTTTGCCTGGAATCAGACTTATTTTTATCTATCCCTATTCTCTCTCTTTTAAATTTTTTTTTATTTATTTCATAGAGGAAGGGGGAGGGAGAGATAGAAACATCAATGATGGGAGAGAATCATTGATCGGCTGCCTCCTGCACGCCCCACACTGGGGATCGAGCCTGCAACCTGGGTATGTGCTCTTGGCTGGAATTGAACCTGGGATTCTTCAGTCCATATGCCTATGCTCTATTCACTGAGCCAAACCAGGTAGGGCTACCTATTCTCTTTTTAAATAAATAATTTAAATTAAAAAAAATAATGATATATATTTAACTCTCAGTAAGTGCCAGGAACTATTTTAAGAATTGTATAGAAAAAGTCACTTAATCCTCCTTATACCTCTTCTTTACACCAAATTTTTGGGGGACAAAACACATTTTTAAAAAAATATATTTTATTGATTTTAGAGAGGAAGGGGGAGAGAGGTAGAAACATCAATGATGAAAGAGAATTATTGATTGCCTTCTGCATGTTCCCTACTGGGGATCGAGCCCACAACCCAGGCACGTTCCTTTGGCCAGAATTGAACCTGGGAGCCTTCAGTACACAGGCTAATGCTCTATTCATTGAGCCAAATCAGCTAGGGCCACAGTACATGTTTTATTTTTATTTATTTTTTTTTCTGTATCCAACACAGTGGGGAAGTTACACATAGGAAGCCCTCAATTACTGCTTAGAGGGTTGTTAAGTAACTGGACAGAGATAGATACAAATCATATTAAAGGCTAAGAAACCAAAGGAAAGATTTATAATAAAATATATTTTTATTAGAGTTGTCTTCTTTAAAAATTAACTTGAGACCCTTAATCATGACCTCATTGAGTTATGTCATCCTGGCATGATATTCTTGCCTGATTTCTTAAGCAAATATAACCATTCTAATTTTACTTTGGCCCTTTCTCCTTCATTTGGGGGGAAAGGAGGCAGAAAAACCATCTTCCACAGAGTTAATACCTCAAAATATGCAAACAATTTGAAAAACTTTAGGTACTAAAGCATGCCTACAGTAAAAAGCAGAAGAATGGGTGAATGTTCACAACAGATTTATAAAGTCAACCAAGGAAACATTAGCAACTTTTATTTAGAATCACAAAATTGCTATACTTTGTAAAGGGGAATAATTGAAAAAGGCTTAGAAAATATACTATGTCACCAAGATGGCGGCATAGGTAAACACATATACTTGCTGCCTCTCACAACTACATCAAAACCACAACTAAATGGCAGAGCAACTACCACCCAGGATCATGGGAAAGCTGGCTGAGTGGAAGTTCCACAACTAGAGAGGTCAAGAAAGTGTATTGAGACCGGTAAGAGGTGTGGAGTCACAGAAAGTGCTGGCACTTGGAAGTGCTGCTCTTTTAATTGGGAGGGAGATATAAGCTCCCACTTGCTCTGAACTCCAGTTCCGGGTGAGACCCTGGGGCACTCAGGCACATACAGAGAGAAATTGGACACTCTGGCATCAGGACAGGAACTCAAGGGCGGCTTTCTCTTAGAGGGGCTTGCAGAGACCATTGTTCCTACATGGTGGCATAGGACTCAGAGAACCAGGGGATTCTCTGGTTCAGGGCTGACTGGCAGCCATTGCTGTTTGCTTCACCTTGGTAATTCCCAGAGACCCAGCCCCACCCAATTTACAACTCCATCTAAGCTGTTTGAATCAGCTTTTGCATATGAATGGCCTTTCCTTTCTCTGCCTAAAAGCTGTCAAACTGCAACTGCATCAGAGAGCCCCAGAGCTTCCAAAGAAGGCCCAAAGCCCTGCCAGCCTTGCTTTACATCTGGGTCTCCTCTGGATACTTCTAAACCCAATACAAAGAGGAGGAATCTTCAGGTGTCTCTGTAGCTCCTGCTGGGCAGCCCCAGACAGTGGCTGACCTTGCACCTCCTTGGAGATCCAAGAGCCAGTATACCCAGTGGTCAGAGTGAGATAATACCAGATTACAACTCTACATCCATGAGACCCACTCAAGGGGCAGACTCAGTGATCACAAAGCCCCACTGAAGCAACTCCTGCTCCATAAGGGTGTCTCCTTTGCAATAGATCTTGTAGACACAGCTGGTCATTATAGCCAATTGGCCTGGAGGTCAATTCTTCTCAGTGATACCAACAGCAATCAAGGCTTAACTACAACAAGAATGTGCAAACAGCTCACAAAGGGGTACACCAAGAGCATCCACCTCAAGTGACTGAGGAGGATGAGCCACTGGGCCCTATAGGACACCAAACACACAAGGATACTCTATCAACACAGGGAAGCAGGCAAAATGTGGAGACAAAGAAACATGTTACAAATGAAAGAAATGGAGGAAAGCAAACTACTGGACATAGAGTTCAAAACCACAGATATAAGGTTACTCAAGAATCTTCTAGAAACCTCCAAGGAACTTAGAGAGACCTTCAAGAATCTTAGTGAGAATGCCAAAAAAATTGGGAAAGAACCAGTCAGAAATTAAGCATACACTGACTGAAATAAAGAATAATATACAGAAATTCAATAGTAGACTAGAGAATACCAAGAATCAAGTCAAATATTTGAAATAAGAGGAAATAAAAAACACCCAACAGGAAAAGCAAAAAGAAAGACGAATCCAAAAATATGAAGATAGTATAAGGAGCCTCTGGGACAACTTCAAACATACCAACATGCAAATTATGGGCGTACCAGAAGAAGAGAAAGAGCGAGATATTGAAAACCTATTTGAAGAAATAATGACAGAAAACTTCCCCTACCTGGTGAAAGAAATAAACTTACAAGTCCAGGAAGCACATAAAACCCCAAACAAGAGGAATCCAAGACACATCATAATTAAAATGCCAAGGGCAAAAGACAAAGAGAGAATATTAACAAGCAGCAAGAGAAAAACAGTAGTTACCTACAAGGGAGTACCCATATGACTGTCAGCTGATTTCTCAACAGAAAATATGCAGGCCAGAAGAGAATGGCAAGAAATATTCTAAGTGATGAATAGCAAGAACCTACAACCAAGATTACTCTACCCAGCAAAGCTATCATTTAGAATTGAAGGTCAGATCAAGAGCTTCACAGATAAGAAAAAAACTAAAGGAGTTTATTACCATCAAACCAGTATTATATGAAATGCTAAAGGGTATTCTTTAAGAAGAGGAGGAAGAAGAAAAAGGTAAAGATAAAAATTATGAAGAACAAAGTGACAACAAATACATACCTATCAGCAAGTGAATATAAAAATCAAGTGAATAAAAAATCTGATGAACAGAATAAACTGCTGAATATAATAGAATCAGGGGCATAGAAAGGAAGTGGACTGACAATTCTCAGGGGAAAGGGAGTATGGGGGTGCAGGAAGAGACTGGACAAACATCATACACCTATGAATGAGGACAGTGGGGGGGTAAGGGTATGGGGTTGGGTGGGAACTGGGTGGAGGGGAGCCAAGTGTGTGTGTGTGGGGGGGGAGAAGAACAACTGCAATAATCTGAACAATAGATATTTATTAAAAAAATAAGATCACACCATAAAAAATATACTATGTCAAATTCAAATGATAGGAAACAATATAGAGAATAGCAGGAAAATATAAGAAATTCGGGACAATTTGTTTCTGACTTGCAAGAGAGCAGAATTATATGGGTATGCTTCAGTAGCTAATTACAAATCACAGTACAATAGAAAGAAGATGAAGTAATCAGATGTCATAGTACTTACAAGGGAAAATTTGTTTTGTTTTTTTTTAAATATGAAAGCATTTTGTGGTATGTATTAAACTTTGTGGATTATACAAGAGTATATAAGATGTACAAAAACATTATTTTTCATTCATAAACATAGTAAATTAAAATGCATAGGTTTTTAAAAATATATATTTTATTGATTTTTTTACAGAGAGGAAGAGAGAGGAATAGAGAACTAGAAATATCAATGAGAGAGAAACATCAATCAGCTGCCTCTTGCACACCTCCTACTGGGGATGTGCCCGCAACCAATGTACATGCCCTTGACCAGAATCAAACCTAGGACCCCTGAGTCCGCAGGCTGATGTTCTATCCACTGAGCCAAACCGGTTTCAGCAGAATGCATAGGTTTTTAACTCTAATGCCTTGCTTATGGTATTGGGCAAAGATTGAGCAGCATAGATGAGTCTGGTAGAACTTTCATGTTTTGTGGGACATAGAGGGATGGAGCACAAAAGAAAAAAAATAGAGAAAACTCATGGACATAGACAATAGTATGGTGATTGTGTGGGGTGGAAGGATGGAGGTGGAAGAGGGCATAGAGGGGATAAATAGCAATGAAAAAAATAAAAGAAAATTAAAAATTTAAAGAAAAAATATAATGATATCAATATTCAGAGGAGTGAATCCTGCTGTTTGTTTTTATAAGAATTATTCCTATTATTTAATAATCATTAGACATTCAATTCTTAACTGATAATAAAAGGGGAAAAACAGGGCTCTAATGAAGGTTTCCATATCCCATTACAAGGCCAATAAATACTTTTTATGCTGTGGATCTGGGAGAAATCTTAGGCTAGTGCACCTCTAACTTTGGCCATTATCAAGCCAGAAGTTTATGGCTTTTTAATCTTGTGAAACTACAAGCTTTGAGGAATCAAAGGATGAAAAATTTTGAGCAGAGGTTGGTTTATATATTTTAAGGAAGGTGGTTGAATTGTATAATACTGCTGCACAGACGGAAGCTGCTAATGATGGTAAAATGACAGCTCAAGAAAGCAGCAACTTTGCTTTGAAGGCATCAAAAAAGATAACTAGTATGTTTGGTTAATGCTTATTCTTGCCAGCAGGAAATATAACATTTAGGAAAGAAAAGGCAGCAGAACAATTATCCTTGGATCAAATTTTTACAAACACCACCAACTAGTTGTCTTTCTGCAAAACGTTCTCAATTATTTCTGGACAAGTTTCATCAGAGAAACTCTTTAGAATTCTATTATCTCAACTAGAGTCCTGATGCACAAAATTCGTGCATTGGAGGTGGGGTGGGGAGGGTTGTCAGTCATCCCAGCCTGCATCCTCTCCAATCTGGGACCCCTTGCGGAATTGGGCCTATACCAGCCTGGTCTCCCCCCAACTACCTTCCCCTGCAGTCCTGGTCCCCTCTAACTACCATACCCTACTCACCCAGTCACCCCTACCTGCCCTGCCCTGCTGGACATCTTGTGTCAGCCATCTTGTGACAACATGGGGGTGTCCATCTTATGCAAGGATGTGATGTCAATTTGCATATTACCTCTTTATTATATAGGATAGTATTCCCCACTCTGGATTTGTTGCAGCAAACATGAGGATGAATTTTAATGCAGAATAAGAGAAAGCTCTGTGACATACTCTACACAACACTAAATTAAATACAGTTTTATTAAATTCTGCTAAATTTGGGTTGTACATGCACTTGAGAATGCACTTCTTTGTACCAAGATGCCACTTGAGGTTTGTGGTTACTTCCATAACATGTTTGTCATTCAGGCTCTTCTTCAGAAATGTGACCTCCTGGTACATCAGTGGCCCTCTTCTGCTGTGTGGCCACACCTGGGTGTGTCACAACCAGTTGGGAGTTGGATTTCAAGTAATTTGTTCCCACTAATAAGTTAAGGATCTGAGGTTTGTGAATGATTGTTTGTTTTAGTAAATTATAACTAGTTCAAGGTTATCTTTATGAAAATATTGCTCTCATTCACTTGCATTCTGAAATGCTGGCTTGATTGAGAGATAATCATGTGAGAACTTGCATAATGACAATTAAGCTTCTGGGAACTTGGACCTGTATGTGAACATCTTCTATCATGTGTGTCCCAGTGGAAATAAAGCTGAGAATGGCCAAACTATTCCATTGTTTCTAGGAGAAACTTGGATATTAATTGGAGCCCCCTTCTATTGGGTCGGCAGCTAAGTAATTGCGGGTTTCACACATATATGGCTTCAGTTGAATTTTTAGGTTTGCAGACGTAGTACAAATGTAAAACACATTTTGTTATTTGATAGTTGGCTATTCAGCTGTTAATCAATAAAAAAAGTTTTTTGATCTGTTTTGTAGTTTTCGTTTGGCGTTCGTTGAAAAATGGAAAATCAAAAGGAACATTTTCGTCATATTTTGCTTTTTTATTTCCTCAAAGGGAAAAACGCATCGCAAGCTCATAAAAAGTTATGTGCTGTTTATGGTGACGAAGCCTTAAAAGAACGGCAGTGTCAAAATTGGTTTGCCAAATTTCGTTCTGGTGATTTTTCACTCAAAGATGAAAAACGCTCTGGTCGTCCAGTTGAAGTTGATGACGCCCTAATCAAAGCAATAATCAATTCGGACTGTCACAGTACAACACGTGAGATTGCAGAGAAGCTTCATGTATCACATACATGCATTGAAAATCACTTAAAACAACTTGGCTATGTTCAAAAACTCGATACATGGGTTCCTCACGAACTGAAAGAATCACAGTTAACGCAACGCATTAGCAGCTGCGATTTGCTAAAGAAACGTAATGAAAATGATCCATTTTTAAAATGACAGATAACTGGCGATGAAAAATGGGTTGTTTACAACAATATCAAGCGGAAAAGATCGTGGAGCAGGCCAGGTGAACCAACTCAAACAACATCAAAAGCTGATATTCATCAAAAGAAGGTTTTGTTATCAGTTTGGTGGGATTACAAAGGAATTGTCTACTTTGAACTCTTACCACCCAACCGAACGATCAATTCTGATGTCTACATTGAACAACTAACGAAATTAAATAATGCAGTTGAAGAAAAGCAGCCCGAATTGACAAATCGAAAAGGTGTTGTATTCCATCATGACAATGCAAGGCCACACACATCTTTGGTCACTCGGCAAAAATTAATGGAGCTTGGTTGGGATGTTTTGCCACATCCACCATATAGTCCTGACCTTGCACCATCTGATTACTTTTTGTTTCGATCTTTACAAAACTCCTTGAATGGTAAAAATTTCAATAATGATGATGATGTCAAATCGTACCTGATTCAGTTTTTTGCTAATAAAAACCAGAAGTTTTTTGAACGTGGGATTATGATGCTGCCTGAAAGATGGCAAAAGGTCATTGATAAAAATGGGCAATACATTACAGAATAAAGTTATTTAGTTCCATGAAAAAATTCTTTGATTTTCTTTAAAAAATCCGCAATTACTTAGTTGCCGACCCAATATTAACATAACCTCATCCCATTCACTGTACTGCTTCCACAACTCCTGGAGAAATTAAGCAAGGGCTTACACTAACCATGGACAATTTTATTCTCTCAAATCTACTTAGAGGGGGGAATAACTGAGGCCATTGATTTGTTCTGTCACTCAACAAATACTTATTGAGTCTTTTTCATGTACCAAAGCACTACTCCATAAGAGAGAGAATTTTCACTTGTTGACACTTAAAAGTTGGATCCTGTTAGTTTGAGAAGAGGCCTTGTATGAGCAAAGATGAGGAGGAAAAAATGGATGGAGTTTTCACAGAAGAAAAACAGTCCAGAGTGTCTGATGGCCAGGGAGTTTGAAAATGTCGTGGGATGTATAGCTAGACAATTTGGAAGAACCCAGACTGGTGGCTGAAGAACCTAACTCAGACCTCCAGTAAGTAGAACTCAGAAGTGACTGGGTTGCTACTCTTTAGTATTTTATTTGTACCTATATGTCACATTATGCATTCAATAAAGTTACTGCTGAACACCTTTGAATATGAGTCTGTTTGTCACACGGAAAGATGGTCAGCAGCCCTGGTCCAGTTTTGCCCCACAGACATCTGACTTTTCGGTATGCTGATCTTTTTTTTTCACATTAAAAATATTGAGATATAATTCACATACTGTAAAATTTACTCATTTAAAGTTTACAGTTCTGTTGCTTTCAGTATATTCACAATGTTATGCAATGTTCACCACAATTTATTTCCAGAATATTTTCGTTTCTTCAAAAATTGATGTAAACCTCTCTGCATTTCCCCTTCCCCCACCACCTAGGTAATCACTGATCTACTTTGTTTTTAAAGATTTGCCTGAATAAATATTTGAAAACTACTTTATTCTTTTTTTTTTTGGAAGAATATTATTGCATTGTATTACATTTTGTTATCTATTCATCAGCTGATGGACATTTGGGTTGTTCCCACCTGTTGGCTATCATGAATAATGCTGCTATAAGCACTCATGTACAACTTTTTGTGTGAACATATGTTGTTATTTCTCTTGAGTATATACTTAGGAGTTGCTAGGTCACATGGTAATCTATATTTAACTTTGTGAGGGCCTGTCAAACTGTTATCCAAGTGCCAGCAATATTTTATAATTTCATCAGAAATGTGTAATGGTTCCCATTTCTCCACATCCTCAACAACACATGCTATCGGTATTATTTGTCTTTTTTTTTATTATAGCCTTCTAATATGTGTGAAGCAGTATGCCATTGTGGTTTTGGTTGGCATTTTTCTAATGACTAATGATTTTGAACATCTTCATGTGCTTATTAAACATTAATTTATCTTCTTCAGAAAAATGCCTAATCAGATGTTTTGCCTACTTTTCAATTGGGTTATTTGTCTTTTTTAGTATTGAGTTATAAGAGTTCTTTGTATATTCTGGACACAAAATCTTTATCAAATATATTATTTGTGAATATTGTCTCCCATTCCATGGTTTGTATTTTTACTTTCCTGATTATATCCTTTGAAGGACAAAATATTTTAATTTTGGCATGGTCCACTTTATCTCATTTTTTTTCTTTTGTTTTTTGTGGGGACAGATAGTGCTCTTTTAAAGGAAATAATAGCCTTAGCTGGTTTGGATTAGTAGAAAGAATGTCAGACCACAGATGTAAGGGTCCTGGGTTTGATTCTGGTCAAGGTCACATACCTTACTTGCAAGCTCGATCCCTGGTTCTGGTCGGGCCCCATGCGAGAGGCAACCAATCGATGTGTCTCTCTCATATTGATGTTTTTCTCTCTGTTTCTCCTCCTCCCTTCCACTCTCTCTAAGAATCGATGGAAAAATATCTTCAGGTAATGATCAACAACACGACAGATAAAAAATAAATGAAAGAGAGAGCGCAGTGAGAAGTGGAGCGTGGCCTTCTCCTCCTACGGGGTCCTCCCAGGCCCCTTCGGGCCACTCCAGGCCCTCCGGCCCCAGCCGGTGGGTGAACTGGGGGGCCCGGGAAGGGGCAGCAGGCTCGGTCCTGCAGACCCAGAGCCCTCCCCGCGGGTGCCCTCTGTCCAGGTCCAAGCTCGGAAGTATCATTGAGCCTCTTTCTCCACCCCCACCTCCATCTTCGTGACCCGTTGGCAGTGGCCTCCCCCAGGCGCATCCTGTGGACCAGGGTCTCCAGGCCTAACCCTCTGGGGTCTAAGCGGAGCTCCCCGCCAAGCCGCCTGAGCAGACCCTGGACGAGACCAGCCCCCGAGGCTGCGCTGCCTTGAGCGACACGTGGCGGGGCGAGAAGAATGGCAGCCGCTGGAATGTGCAGAGGGAGGCTGTTGGGGCCTCGGAGGCCGAGAGGCGGATCTGCTTGGACACCGCCCGCCCACCCTCAGGCCTGGGCCCCTGGGGTGACTCCTCCGACCCAGTTGGAGGAGACCTCATCTCGTCCTGACCACGATGGACAAAGACCTTAAGGGACCGAAGGTGAGCGGAGCCCCACCCATGGCGGGTGGAAGGGTTAGCAGGCCTTGGGGCGGTTGGTCTTCGTTATGTAAACCTTGATTTCAGAAGAGAAATGGCAGAAGAACGTGCCACATTTGGCTGCTAGGAAGTGCCACCCACCCTTTGCGAGATTTACTGGCCCTTTATAGGCACCTGTGTATATAATATGAAAAAGCTGCTCTCAACTTTCCCCCTAACCTTTCACAAGAGAACTTTGCTACATCTAGGCCTTCTAGATGTAAAGAGGTTGCTAATATATGATAAAGTAGAGTTAGAAAATCACACATCTTGCAAACGCTCATTGTTGTCTGGGAATGTCTTTGTTAAGCCACCTCTTGGAGCCAGGTGTTCTGTATTTAGTCACTGATGTGGTGGAGGAGGGAGAAGAGGAAGGGTGAAGGGAAGGGCTCTTTGCTAATATCTCCATACCTAGAAGAAAGTTTTAGGTTATAACTATAGGTCTATACGCATTTTTGTAAAGTTCCTGTGTTTATTGTGAACAAGGTTCTTTGTTTTGCAACATTGGAGCTTTTTAGATGTCCTGAGGTGACAGTGTCTGATAAAAAGTAGAGCTAGTGAATTAACCAATTTGTAAATATCTTTTTGTTATAATTGTTAGAAAAGAGGCATCTTGGGCATGGAGTTGTTGAACCATCTGAGAAATGGACATCAGGACTTGTTCCTGTGAGGGGTGGGTGTGGATGTGTTCATATTCACATTGTGGTGATAACCACTGATGTGCGTACATCTCTTTAGAGTAGGAATATGTTAAGTACTTCAGTCAAAACTTGCCACCCTGCTAATATTTTAAAGTATAAACCATAATTCTCTTAGAAGCATTATACTTTGTGTACTCTTGCTTTGGGTCTCATTTTTAATGGAACATTAAAGGAACACAGTATTTTAATTGTAACTTTATGAATATCTTTTATCTTGAGGTCTGTTGCTATTTTTGTCCTTTATGAAATTTTTGTCACCAAGTAAGGTAGGATTACATTTTCTTCCAGATTGAGTTGATGTAGGGTATTCTTGGTTATCAAAATACTCATAGCTTTGGTACTTTGAAATGGTAAATATTCATGATGTGTGAGAAAGCATGATACATAACTGTACCATCTTAATTACATAAAAATGGAAGCTTAGTTGAATAGATACACAGGACTTAGAAGAACACATCAGACTGTAAACTGCTTGTGATTATGGATGACTTTGTTCTTTGCTTGTGTTTTTCAGTTTCCTATATATGTACATTAACTTTAAAAAAATAAATGTTACTTTAAAAGCCAAAATGAATAAATAAATAAATAAATGGAAGAACAGCCCATGAAAATGGATAGGGGCCATTGGGATTTGCCAGGGGTTGGCATGTTGACTGGAATGTTAAGGCTGAAAAGACTGAATTATCTTAATTCTGTTACTAGATTTAGACAACATTTTAGAATGAGATAATTATTACTTAGTTGCCAATAATGTTGTTATTAACATGTTTTAGGTAGGGACCTGACAAGAATGAAAAAGACCTCTGAGTCTCCATTTTCAATGCCCTTGGACTCTCCAAATAGAGTAGAAACCTGAGAGTTGGACAACAGCAAGGGCATTTTTGCTGCATTAAAAATCAGCTTTCAACTCAAGGGTTAATTTCTAACTCACCATTTAAACCTCTGGCCTTGTTTTGAATCATTTGAAAATAAAAAAGGCCTCCATTGGTAAGATTCTAGCATTGTAAATGATGAAAGGAGTTCAAAATTGTCCACATTTTAAAAATCGAGGGAGAGCTTTTAGAAACTCTCGCTTGGGATACTGGTGTACATAAAATAACAAAGCAATCTTGAAGCTTTTAAAGTTAGTTCATGATTGTGCTGAGTAGATCTCTGCTATTTTCTGTATTTCGCTCTCAAGGAGCTCTCTGCCTCTGAGCACTTTGCTCAGAGAATCTTCAACACTTAAGAATTGGAAGGAATCTTAAAGTCATCTAATCCCAACCCCCATCCCTTTTCAAATCTGCTCTACAACAATGAGTGGAATGTGGCAGGGAAAATGCAAGTAAGAACCATGAGAGGATGGGCGGCTTAAGGATGGTATGCCTGCCTTCAGAATGGAAGAGAGAGAAAAAAAAGTAGGGAAGGCAGTTAAGAGAGAAAAATAGAGTTTGCAAAGTCTAAGGAAGGACAGCTTTTGAGATTTAGTTGTGTGAAAAAGCATTATTTTTCCAAATTCCTGCCAGTTACACTAATCATTCACTTCTCAGTGGGCCTGTTCCAGTATACAAATTTGATTCTAACACTGGTTACCTATTTGTTATTTATGGACCTAGCTGTGTGTTCTTCTAGACTGGAAGCTGATGGAGGAAAAAGCCACAATTTCACTCATCTGTGTTGCCTTTCTAATGCTTGACACTTAGGGACTTATCTGGCAGTATTGGGACATGGCTACAAATATGGGTTTGAGGTTAATAAGGCTGACTCCTGGCTTCAATAACTCTAGATTCTGGCTGTGATTGGCTCTGTGACATTGGGAAAGTCACTTATCCTGAGCCTTAGTTGTAAGATGGGAGGACTAATAGCTGTTGTAAGAGTTGTAAGGATAAAAGCTGAGCAGAATTTTTTGGTGATGGACAAATGATTGCTGCTGAAATTCAAACCAGCAGGCCTCAAGAAATACTTGCTTGGATTATCTGCATTGGAAAGGTAGAAAAGCCATGGATTCCCAAGGCACTAACTACTGTAGCTGGCTATTGACAGTGCTAAACTATCCTTAGTTCTTGAGTCTCAGGTAGGTGTCTCATTAGAGAGGCTACCCAAGTTCACCTAACTTAATGGTACATAGGTCTGCTGTTATGCAGACTTGTTTGATTTGGTTCACTTTTCCCTTAATCCAGGGTAACAGTTCAGGTTTCACTTAGCTGCTAGGGAGGAGACAGGTGGAACTCACCCTAAGAAGTCAGGAAGCAAACCTGTGCTCCCTGTCCCCTTCCATGCCCTGATGGATAAATTTACCTCTGGGGTCTTTGGGTAGTTTTACTCAAACAAAATGGCAGGCAGACTTGTTATCAGTAATCATAGTTGTAATTGAAAGATGAAATAGAGAGGGCCGGAGACTGGGATGCCAGGACACAGGCTTTATTGAAGAGAAGAGTACTACTGCAGGCTGCTTCCAGAGAGAGAGAGTGGAAGAGAGCGAGGGCCGGGGTACAAGCACTTTTAAGGGGAGGATAGGGGACGGGGCTTAGGGCATTCAGCACGCACTGATTGGTGGTATCATGTAAGGCCTATGATTAGGGACCTAGGGACTTAGGAATTGGGGGCTTAGGGTATTTGGCAGGTGCTGATTGGTGGTTCAGTGCTCAGGAATGTCTGGCTGCAGGTGGAGTTTATGTCCCTCCATCAACTGGAGGAAGGGAGGATCTATCAGTAATTGCCATTGCCATTATGGATCATTTCTTCAACAAATGTATCCATGCCTACTCTCTGCTGGGTGTTAAAAGGGAGATGAATGAAAGAGATACAGTTTTGCCCCAGAAAAGCACACCTTCTAGTGTATTAGACTAGAGATTACAAGATAGAGTCTTGAGCACTGTTGTGGGGGAAGCTCACAGAATGCAGTGGGAGTACAGTGGAGGGGGACCATTTTCATCCTTAGGACTTGGCAGAAATTTCCTGGAAGAAGTGTCTCCTTAGCTAAGTCTTGAAAGAGAAACCAAGCTGTTAGATAAAACAAAAAATGGGAGTTCAGCCAAATAAAAGGGACTAGTATGTGCAAAGACAAAGAGGTGAGAGATGAGTTTAATTGCAGTATAAGATATGAGGAGGGTAGCAGAGTGAGATAAAAATAATAACAACATCATTATAGCAATAACAATTACATAGCACTTACTATGTGTCAGACACTGTGCTCACTGTTTAACAGTTCATAACCCATTTAAATGTCAAAGCAAGAAAGCTAGTTGTACTACCAGCTAAAATGTAATGAATATAGATCACACATCAGTCACTAGACTAGTGGTTCCCAACCTTTTTTTGGCCATGCCCTACCTAAGCATCTCTAAAATCCTGATGCCTCCCCCCACATGACATATAATTCTTATTATTCAAAAAGTGAACTCCTATTCATGTGGAGTAAGCCTAAAAGGGCCATTAATTTGATCCAAACAAACTTCCAAAGAACATGGAATCCATGAAAGAGAAAAATAAAAGAACAAAAGGACAGTTGAAGTACTGAGGAAGAAATCATGAAGAAATTGTTTAAAAAATATCAATAAAAATAATAATAATATGAAGTGATAAGAAAAAATAGTAATAAAGTTTCAAAACATAATAGAGAGCTGAAATGCATAAATATGTCACAATATATATTTGCTAGAGGTCTGGTGCACGGGTGGTGGAGGGGGGATGTGGAGTCCCTCAGCCAGACCTACACCCTCTCCAATCTAGGAGCCCTCAGGGGAAGTCCAAATGCCAGTTTAGGCCCGATCCCGCAGGCAGTTAGTTGGGCATCCCTCTTGTTATCTGGGACCTCTGGCCCCTAACTGTTCACCTGCCTGCCACCCCTAACCACTCTGCCTGTCTGTCTGATCCCCCTAACTGCCCTCCCCTGATGGCCTGGTCACCCAAACTACCCTCTCCTGCCAGCCTGGTCGCCCCTATTAACTTTAAAAAAAAATCTTATCTCTTTCATACACAATTGTCTTCGACTTCCTTATTGGCTTCTGCCTCTCACACAATTTTTCTCTCTCCTTTATGTAACACTTTTTCCTACTGACCCATCATTTATAAACTTTTCTTTCCTCCTTATTTCCTACTTCTGTTCCATCATCCTTCTTCCCATCTTTCTCCTATCCTCCCTCCCTCCCCACATGCCTTCTTTTCTTTATTTTTACCCCTGCCCTTTTCCTTCCTTCCCACTTTAATTTTTTTCTTCACTTCCTCCCTCGGACCCACTTTGCTCCCCCCCCCATTTAACCTTCTTCCCATTCTCCTTTTAAGCTCTACCAGCTCCCCTTTAAAACTTTTCTTCCCTTTCTCTTTCTCTCTCTTATCCTACCTTTCCCATACACTCTTCTCTATTACTTCCACTGTTTTAATATCTATCTATCTACATGCCTAATTATTCACTATCATTTTTTTTTCTTTTTTGACCCCTACTTTTAAAATCTGTCCCCAGTATACAACTATACTTGATTTTCATTATAGGTCCTACAGTTCACTCATACACCCTCTTTCCTTCTTTAACTCTGTTCTCTACTGACACCTTTATAAAGTTCTTCCCTTCCTCCCTCCCTAAAAGCTTCCTTTCAGGGAGGTGTTAACTCTCAGCCCAGGGCTCAGCCCTAGTCAGGTGTTCACTATTCTCCTCATTCCCTGCCCAGGACACCCAGCCCAATGAGGGTGGCTGAGGCCTGTGTGGCCCGGCTGCTACTGCTGCTGCCGCCACAAAGCAGGAGTGCTTCTGCCCAGAAGGCCTTGGACCATCCACCACTCTGTCCTGGACACCCGTGGGCACCTCTCTGCCAATGGCCCACACCAGGGGCCACTGCCCAGCTCCCACCCCGCCCCTCACCAGATGCACTTGCTCCCTGGCCCTCCCCAGGTCATCACCCTCTCCCGCATGCAGCCCTGTGTTTCTTTCTCTTTTCCATTCCTGCATCTTTTTCTTATTCCCTTTCTGTATCTCTGTTTCTCCTCTCAGCCTGTCTGCATGCAGGCCTTCCTTCCTCTCCCTCTCCTTTCTTATCCCCTCCTATCATATCCTATCCTACCCGAGGCCTTGAAGCTGCCTGAGCAGAGGGCAGGGATGCAGCCTGCTGATCTCTGGTCATGACATGAAGCTGTAATGGATAATTTGCATATTTATCTATTATTAGTATAGATATACTGTATATGAGGCCCCTAGAACCATAAGAAATGCAAAAAATTCACCATTAATAACTCATTCTCAAATTGCCCCCCTAAAAATCAAATTGCTCCTCCCTGTGGGGCATGTGCCCCACATTGGGAACCACTGTATTAGACTGAATGATTTTTGTACACCTACTTAATATTCATTATTATCCCCAATATCCAGGACAGGCAACTGGATTTCAGGGAGATTTTAGTCATTGGTCCAAGGCCATGTAGATGGCAAGTGGCTGAACTATGATTTGAACCCAGAAACTGTTGGATGCTTAACCATTAGGCTACAGAGTGGCAGCTGTTTTCTTTCAGTGCCTGTTGGGAAGATGCAACTATGGTGAAAAATGATCCTACCTTAGGCAGGATTGCCTGGACACTAATTCGGTCTCCTGGAATGATTGCAAAATAAGTCAGGTGATAAGAAAATAATGCATACCCAAATGGATTCTGAGGTCAGCAGAGAGATAAAAACTAGTTACTCCTGAAGAAGAATCTTTCTGGACAAGGTTGAGAGTTCAGAAAAATGTTGTTAGGCAAAATCTCTGCATTCATGAGAAACTCCTGGGTCCTGTAAGATATTTTTATAAATACTTAAAGTCCCATCTAGACAGAGTAAACAGAGCATCAAAAATTGGGTTCCAAAGCAGTGGCAAAAGAGCTCAATCTTCTTTCAGGGCTATCAAAAGCCAATTTTTTCCTTAGAAAAGCTCACACGGCTTAGCTTAGGTTGCATCCAGCTGCATTTCCCTGGGACTTGTGAGACCACACTGCACCTGGATTCTGGCCCTGGCTCAATTAGTTGTGTGACTATGGGCATTTTCCTTAACCTCTCTGCACTTACTTTCCTAATCTGTCTTGTGGAACTCTTAATACTTACCTTGCCTATTTCACCAAACTGTGGGGGATAAAATGAGGCAGTATGCAGACTGGGGCTTTGAGGATGCAAAAATGTGAAACAAACATAAGCAATGATTATTATGCTCTTCCCTTTGGTTTGTCTCCTGCTTTGACATTTTAAAATCTATTAATGACAAGAATACAAGCTTCTCCTTATTTTGGGGAACTTGAGACTATGAATCTGTTAGTTTTGATGAACATTTTCCCAGAGGCCACCTTTGTGCGTTCAGCAGCTACTTTATTAGGCCTTAGCAGCTGCTTGTTTCTTTCATATTACTAGGATTTCATTTTGCAGAGTTTCTGGAGAGTGCTTCACATTCCTCTTCTTTTTGAAACTTGTGGCTCTTGCTTGTCCTCGGATCTCTTAAATAGTAGTAAAAGCCCCAAGCGGGCTTGAGCAGACTCTTTTCACTTGTGTGGGTGAGCACACTAATGACAGTAATTAATTGGGGGATGTGGGTTTTGTAAACTCAGAACAAGTGAGTGAGTCTTGGTACACAGGATGACCCCCTCACCTGGACAGCCTCTGAGGACACCTGCTTCAGATAATTAAGGCCCCTTGCCCAACTGACATAGTATGACTGCCTCCGCTGGTGAGGGTGAACAATTCAAGCATTTACTGGCTACAGTGCAGAGATGAATAGCATTCGGCTCTTTGGCCAGGCCTGGCAAAGACAGACAGCTGGTCATGCAAAGGGGCTTCAAATGAACGTATTTCTATTAAGAGTGTGTATGTTTTGATTGAATTTGAAGAAAAGCATGAGGTGGCTCCCCCTTTGGAAAACAAACTAATTATGTACTCCCGTGTTGTCTGGCAGTCAGTAGCTGGACATGTCCACAACAGCACTTCATGGAAAGAATTGTCTTTCCTGTTGAAAGTGAGGCTCGTCTGTAGGACCACAGCTGGTGCTTTTTCAAAATCACATAGCAACTGGCTTAAAAAGGATCCTTTAGGGCAGTGGTTCTCAACCTTTCTAATGCCGCGACCCTTTAATACAGTTTCTCATGTTGTGGTGACCCCCAACCATAAAATTATTTTCGTTGCTACTTCATAACTGTAATTTTGCTACTGTTAATGAATTGTAATGTAAAAATCTGTGTTTTCCAATGGTTTTAGGTTCTACAGCAGCGGTTCTCAACTGCTAGCAGGGTCTCCTAAGATCATGGGAAAACACAGATATTTACATTATGATTCACTAATAGTAGCAAAATTACAGTTATGAAGTAGCAACGAAGACAATTTTATGATTGGGGGTCACCACAACATGAGTTCTCAGCATTAGAAAGGTTGAGAACCACTGCTTTAGGGAAACTTCAAGTACAGTAAATGTTCTTTAAAAAAATTGGGAATTATGACCCCACAGCTTTTGTGTTCTCTTGATTTGTATTGGCAGATACTTGGTTTTCACTGGAGTTTGGATACAGGGCCTAGTAAGGTGGTTTGCTATTCTGTGTACAATTTTAAAAGTTCCAGGGGGGCAAGAACTGGGGGACCAAGTGACACCCAAAGCAATTATTGAATTGAACAATTTGCATTATCTATTCAGGTTGTGCTGTCTTGACCATGCTGTTGACTTAGCACTGTTTTGACTTGGGTGGCTTTGACTTTTCCATTCAGGCTTTAGAAACATCATTGAGTTAACAGGCCACACATTAATTCACCCTTCTCCCTCCCTACTCTTCAGCCCCTTTTGTGTTAGATAAGGAGGCCTTTTCCTGCTACAAAAGGGCAGCAGGCCTAAGTTTCCACTGACTCTGTGCCCCTTATTCCACCCCCAATTTAGTCTTTGTGCAGGGCTGCTTTTGTTTCCCTCCAAGAATTAAAAGTTAATTGATACCTTTAATGGATGTTGGCCACAAAGCATTTCACCATCCAATGCAGTCCTACATCCCATTAGATTAACCCGCTTCTGAAGATCACTGTAAATAGACATCCCACAACAAAAACAGCTTACCTACCTGAAGCATTGTATTCATTTGGGTTCTGCAGTAGGGCTAAAATTCTATGACAGTGTCACTGGGTTAATTAATTTAGATTCATGATTCTTAGAATTCTGTTTTCCTCTGTCTTTCCTATTTGTCATAGACTAATGAACAAGTATTTCCATGTCTGAATTGATCAGGTTACCCAGAGTTCTTTCAGAGATGGGTAGTCATCTCAACCTTGGACCTCTAATTGAAATACTGCAAATCCTCCTAAAGGAAGTAAATGTTGGATCCTGATGTGCTAATTCAATATAGATGGAGTGTATATTCATAATTCTTCTGATAAGTGTTTATTTTCAGAGAAGATAAATATGTGAAATTTCCCCCAAATATGCCATAAATAAGTGAATTTGTAAAGACAGAAAGTACATTAGTGTTTACCAGGGGCTGGGGGAAGAGGAGAATTGTTTGGGGATAATGGTTAAGGAATATGGAGGGTTTTTTTTGAGGTAATAAAAATATTCTAAAATTGATGGTGATGATGGATGAACAACCCTGTGAATATAATTAAAAGCCTTTGAAAAACATATATAATTAAAAGCCTTTGGAAAAAATACACTTTATGTAGGCAAGTTGTATGGTATGTGAATTATATCTCAAAAATGCTGTAAAAATTTTAAATCATGATTTTTGGACTTAGAGAAACAGTCTTTTCCCCCTACTACATTCAAGACCTTCAGGAAAAAAATAAAAAAAATAAAAAAAACCTAAAATAAACTGAAAGCAAGACAACCATATATGATTTTTTTCTTGAAATGGGCACTCATGGGTTTAAGGATGTTTGAGTGATTCAACACTTTTGTTACTTTCCTTTAGTCTGCATTCAGATGAAAACAAGCACTATTAGTTTTTTAAGCTATACACAAAATAAAATTTGTGATGCTGTTGAATTCTAGTTGTATTTGGTATTTGTTAAAGTGATGGTGTAAGGTCAAGCTGGTGGGTTGAACTTTTCAGTATTTATAAGAAGCATTTTCTTTTAATTGTAATCAGGTTTGTTAAAGCTCTGAGATAGCAATGTGACACTAAGACTTGCATGCCAAAATGTTTAATCACAAAGCAAACTAATATTGCCTTCTGAAATGAGAGTAATCACCTGCACTTGTATATCTGAAGATTTAAGTCATTGGAAATATGCCCTTCTTTTGTCTCTCCTTGCTCAAAAAAAAAAAAAAAAAAAAAAAAAAAAAAAAAAAAAAAAAAAGAGCAGTCCTATTCACTCTGGCACAGAAACTGAAGGTAAAGATATACCCAGCTATTGATTAATTCTCAATAAGAATAGTGACTAATGTTTTTGTGTTCTTACCATGTATTATGTACTACCGCCTTAAATAATTAACACAAATCATTGTTTAATCTTCACAACCTTATAACCCCACAGGACTGAAACACATAAGGATACACACCCAGCAGGTCTTGAACTTGGGATTTGATCCCAAGACCATAATTCTGCCCTTGGCCACAGTGTTGTACCTCTGAATCTTTTAGAATACCCATCATTTTTTTTAATGCAAGGTGTCCCTATGGCTCTAGATAATTAGCATAGGTACTCTTTCTTTCTTTAATAGCATAGGTTCTTCCATAGGGGTGCTCTTGCCCACAAGGGGATATTTAGAAATATCTGTAAACAGTTCTGGTGAGCACAACTTGGGATGAGGCAACGCTACTCACACCTCATGGGTAGAGGTCAAAGATGCTGCTAAATAGTGCAGTACATGGGTCAGTAATAATGGCATACCATGACACATTGGAGCCCAAGACAGAAGTAAAAATCAGCAGTACTGATCTTGCTTTTACTAAATTTTAATATTTTGTTCATTGCAGATTTTGAGGGGCATTTATTTTGATTTAAAAATATATTAAAATATTATTGAAGTTGATTTCTGATTTGTTGGTTTCCCCTTAAATTTTGTGCCCAAGGCAGGTGCCTCACTCACCTCATTTGCTTCACTCTAATTCTGGCCCTGCTGTTAAACTTCCTACAATGGGTAGGGTGGTCCCCAAAACCAAAAATTATCCACTCAAAATGTCTGTCTTGTGAAGTATTGAAGGGATTCTCCTTATGGGATGGCAAAGAGAGACTAAAACAAAAACACCACAATTTAAATAATCATAATAGCCACTATTATATAAGTTATTGTTCTAAGCTAGGTACTGCTGCACATATGTTATTTCAATCAGGTGTTGATCTGTCTTTTGTCAAACCCATCCTGCCCTTCCCTCCAGCATTAGAGCTGTCCTCTAGGCATGAATCTGGTCATTGAACTGCACTTGCATAGTTTCACAGAAAAAAATGTACCACATTTTTCCAACTATTCATGTAAAATGGGTTTTGTTTACCCTACCAAGAAAAAAAAAATTCAAATCCTCTTCTAATAAGTTTGGGTCACTTTGCTAAAGATTGTCATTGATGTAAATTTTGGAGCTTCTGAAGACACAAAGTATCTTTTCTGATATAATATAATAAATTGATATGGTATGTTCACTTAATTTTAAGCCACACAGACAGACATTCCTAGCAAACACTTTCTGTAATTGTCTAATCTGTTCTGAATTGTAAACTATATGGTGCTCTGGAAAGCTGGGGTGCTTCAAGAGTAGACATACTAAGTTCAAATCCCTTCTCCAGTCTTTAGTAGATATATGACCTTGAACAAATTAGTTCACCTCACTAGACCTCAGATTCAAGACTAGAAATAATATTCCTAGCTGGTGAGACATCAGTATGAGAATGAAATGTGATAAATTATCTATATCCTATGTAATGAAAGGCCAGGACCATAAGTGTAATAACTGGAACAACTGTTCAACCAGTCACCATGAGGTGCATTGACCACCTCTCAGTCTCTCCCCGCTGTCCCACAGGCTCCAATCGCAGCATGGTGAACGGGGAACCATGGTGAAAGGGGGTGGCAACAAGGTAGGCCTGAGGACTATTGAGCGATAATGGCCAGTGAGTGGCAGTGAGCATCACAGGGCAGTGGTGGGGAGCATTTCAGAGCATCACAGGGTGGCTGTGGAGACCATCACGGGATAGGAAGCTTCACAGAACTTTGAAGGGTGGTGGAGGCAAGTGTCATGGAGCTTCACTGAGTGTTGCGGGGCAACTGTGGCGAGCATCATGGAGAGTTGTGGGATGTCATGGAGTGTTGGACATGTTCCTGATCATAGGTTAGGCCTGGGGACCCTACTCACACATGATTTTGTATGCTGGGCCTCTAGTATCCTAGATAATAAAGAGATAATATGCAAATTGACCCTCATGCCCTCACATAAAATGGCTGCCCCCATGTGGTCAAAGATGGCTGCCACAAGATGGCCAGCACAAGATGGTTGGCAGAGGAAGGTAATTGTGGGCAATCAGGACAGCAGGGGAGGGCAGTTTGGGGGGACCAGGCCTACAGGGGAGGGCAGTTAGGGGTGACTGGGCCAGCATGGGAGGGCAGTTGGGGGGTAACAGGCCTATAGGGGAGGGCAGTTGGGGGTTACTGGGATGGCAGGAAAGGCAGTTGGGAGCAATTGGGTCTGCAGGGGAGCAGTTAGGCGTCAATCAAGCTGGCAGGGGAATGGTTAACCTGTTAACCAAGCGGGACCTATAAATACGTCAAACGTAAACAATATCAGGAACCAGTAAGACGTATGAATACATCCTTGAAATATATGTTGCGCCCTGAGAGGGACGGTATATATTTTTTGTAATCTTTTTTTTATTAATATTTTATTGATTTTTTTACAGAGAGGAAGGAAAGGGGAGGGATAGAGAGTTAGAAATATCGATGAGATGAGAGAGAAACATCAATCAGCTGCCTCTTGCACACCCCCCACTGGAGATGTGCCGGCAACCAAGGTACATGCCCTTGACCGGAATTGAACCTGGGACCTTTAGGTCTGAAGGCTGATGCTCTATCCACTGAGCCAAACCGGTTTCGGCTATTTTTTGTAATCTTTATCTTGTTTGTAAAATTTATAATTTTTTAATTCGACGTATCCATTTTTTTTTGTCAGTATTCTTTTCTATTTTTTTTGTAATTTTGTATTTTCCTTTGTGCTTTATATATATAAATAAACGAAAAAATATATATATTTCATTTATTTTCATTAAGTATAAATAAAAAAATAGATATAAAATTACTTCCTCCGGGCGTGATGTACTGACACGTCCTAGTGAAAGAGTACGCGCCCGTTACAGGTTGCGTCATTAAAAAGGGAACTCCCCAGTTAACAGGTTAAGGGGTGATCAGGCTGGCAGTCAGGTGAGAGGTTGGGAACCAGCAATGCAGGATTATGAAAAGGATGTCTGACTGCTGTTTTGGGTCCAATTGTGGTATCAGGCCTAAACTGACAGTCGGACATCCCCCAACAGTTCCCAGATTAGAGAGAGTGCAGGCTGGGCTGAGGGACAACCCCCTCCCCCTCCAGTGCATGAATTTTTTGGACCAGGCCTCTAGTATATATATAAAAGCCTAAGTGACTGTTCGACCATTCGACCAGTAGCTATAACGCACACTAACCATCAGGGGGCAGATGCTCAATGCACAGGCATGGAAACATGGGATAGACTGATGAATCTCAGAGGGAAGAGGGGAGAGGGAGAGTGGAAAGAGATAGACCAAATATCTTATATACATACTAGAAGCCTGGTGCATGGATTTGTGCATCAGTGGGGTCCCTCGACCTAGCCTGTGGGGATCGGGCCGAAACTGGAAGTCCAACATCCCCCGAGGGCTCCCAGATTGTGAGAGGGTGCAGGCCAGGTAGAAGGACTCCACCACTGTGTGAATCTGTGAACTGAGCCTCTAGTATAACATAATATACCATGAGTGTTAATTCTATTTTCTCCCTTGAAAAGTGTATCAAGATTAAAAAAATCATTAAAAAGGAAGGCTTTATTGTGTTAACTTTTTATAAATATAAACCTTGCTTCTATTTGGAGAAAATAAATTAGATTTAATTATCTTGAACTAAAAATAATAGCAAGAATAGTAAAACAATGTAACTTGTAAAGTCCTTAGAACTTTTCACTATGAAAATCCACATCTTCACCTCCCCATCACTTTAAGGCTAGCAAGCTATTAATTTCTTAATTCTTTTTTGAAGTAGATATTTACCTTATTTCTACAGCCATCTGGGCTGGCTTAGCTCAGCCAGAGCCCAGAGCTACTGAGACCAAGGTCAGGTCTGGATCTCCATGGGGATCAGTTAGCTTTGCTCCTTTCTTTAGCATTACCCTGTTTCACTAACCCTACCAGCTGGCTTTTCACTATGTGTTTGCTCTGAGTGGGGTGATAAGGAGAGTGTGGCTATGGACTCTCACTACCAGCAACACAGATGAACCACTGAATCTGTATGGAAAGGGCTATATATGAAAACCAGTTTCCAATTCTATTGGGACTTGAAGACAAATGATCAGCACTGATTATATAAAGATGCTGATTATAGTACAGATAACAATTATTTTCTTTTCACCTTAACCCCCTTTCCTGAATGACTGGCTCCATCAGAGCAGCCACTTCCTGATGCTCTAACATGGTCCTTGGTCATTTAAGGTCACATTACTGATGCTAGCTATTGTCAACAATGCCAAGGCAAGAATGTTCTGCAAAGCTTGAAACCAAGGTTAAACGTTAGGGAGGAGGATTTTGTTAGTGGCATCCCGTTACTGTTGCTATGATACATTTGGCATATTGACTACGGGCATGAACAAAAAAACCTCCTGATCCAAGGTGGAGACAGTTTTGCATATAGCTTTTGATTTATCTTCTGTTGCATGTGTAACTTTTAAAAAGCATTTGCTAACCCATTACACCTGTAGCAAAGAGCAGCACATGTTTTACCATTTTGGTTATAAACAAAATTATCAGTCAATGTCCCTAGTAAAGAGAAAGTTTTAATTATGACTTCTTATTTATTTCATTCATTAGTATTAAAACAGGAATGAAACCAATTTAAATCTTTTAAAAATAGTATCTAAATTGTGCTCATTCATTGTCTTTATTGTGTACAGTATGTGGACCTTCTACTTCTTTTGGAGGCAATCTAGGATTTCAAAGCATTTTTGTTAGCAACATATGTAGAAAAAGAGAAACCACATTTTTATGAATAAAATTATATATAGCTCAGGTATAGCATTTTATTATGGAAAAACTCCAACATGTAAAAAGTATATTAATACAATGACCTCCAGATACCAGTCATCCAGTTTTCATGAACATACCTGTTTCATTCTACCCTATTTCACCCCTTTGATGATTATTTTAAACAATCCCAAGATATATCATGCAATCCATAAATAGTTTCAGAGATGTCATTACAACATAAAGACTTTAAGAACACTTTAAATAGATTTGCAAAATGGCAGAAAATCCTGTGGTGGGAGGAAATATCCTGAGTATTATTGGCTCCCATGGTATCACATTTTTTGCATCACAGATTTTTAAAAAATAATTGTTTCATTTTTCAATTATAGTTGACATTCAAAATTGTATTAGTTTCAAGTGTATAGCAAAGTGGTTAGATATTTATATAAATTAAGGTATATAACTTTTATTAAATATATTGTGATTATGTTGGTTATTAAATTTTACAAGTTTCAATCATACAATTCTATGATACATCATCTGTATATTGGTTGAGTTCATATATATTAAGAAGTGATATGTTTTTTTTGATGCAGTGTCCCCTTATCATTACAAAGTCTCCATATTTGTCTCTTGTTATCTTTATTATCTTATAAACCTATTTTGTCAAATGTGAGTATGGTTACATCTGCTTTTTTGTGGATGTTATTTGCTTGGGGAATTTTTTTCCACCCTTTTACTTTGAATCTACCTTTGTCTTTGCAGCTTAGATGTGTCTCTTGTAAGCAGCATATGGTTGGGGTTTGTGTTTTGATCCACTCTGCTACTCTGTGCCTCTTTATTGGTGAATTCAGACATTTACATTTAGGGTAATAATTGATGTATGAGTATTTCCTATAGCCATTTTTTTTCCTTTTGCATTTCTGTCTGTTGTTTTTGTTTGGTGGTATTCCATACATTTTTCCATAGATTTGGAAAGTTCTCATCCACTATTTGTTTAAATAAACTCTCCATTCCCTGCCCCCTCCTCTCCTCCTCTGGAATGCCTATAATTCTAATATTACTTTTTCTAATGCAGTCAGGAATCTAGAAATGATGAAGAGGGAAGAAAAGAGAGACCTGAGCATAAATAAAAATGAAAGAGACTATATTGGTTTTCTGCCAATACCACCACACTATTTTGATTATTATTGTTTTTAATAAGACTCTTTAATTTTTCTTTATGTTCAGGTTTCCCTCTTCTTCCATCTTTGTCATTTCTAGATCCCTGTCTTCAACATCACTAATTCTTTCCTCCACCTTTTTGGCTTCATTTCTAGGATTTCTGATGGTTTCGTTTTATCTTTCATCTCTATGGTAAAGTACTCTTTTTTTACATTGATTTATTTTCTGAGTGCATTGAATTGCCTGTCTGTATTTTCTCACATCCAGTTGAGTATTTTCAGGACTGCAATCTTGAAATCTATGTCATTTGTATCAAATATTTCCATGTGTTCCAGCTTGCTTTCTGGAATTTTTTTTTTCTTTCTTTCTGGTCATCCTCATTACTGTGATTATTCATGGTATTTTTTTTTTTTTTTTCTGTCCTCCTTTGCTTAAGCATTTATCTGTGAAGAGGTCTTTCTACTATTTTCCAGTAGATGGCACTTAATCTCAAGGATGGATTTATTTATTTATTTATTTATTTATTTATTTATTTATTTATTACCTCTGTGATATCCCAGTCTTGAACCTTCAGGGCTCATGCTGTTTGGAGGTGGGGTTTGTTTTGCCCTCACCTCTATGGGGTCCTGTCCCAAGCATCCCTCCTAGGGATCAGTCACAGAGGGAAACAGCGGGTCTACTGCAATAGCTCTTGGTTTGTAGATAATATGCTCCTGGACCCAACTTCAAGGACAATAGTAGGCAAGTTTTGGGAGTCCAAGTGGCCGCAAGGTTCCATTTCTTTGTCTGAAACACTACCACCCACCCAACAGTGTAGGGCTGCACAGCAGAACCCTGTGGTCTGTCAGGCATTTGCTGACTCAGACACTGTTCCCTCATGCTCACCCTATTGGGCTCACACCTACTACCCCAACTCTCTTCCTTCCAGCTGAACAAAGCACCTGCTACTGCCAGCTTTCCCCCCCTCGCCTGGCAGGTCAAGCCACAATCTTCCAGCTGCAGGACTGTGTTTGCAGGCTGCCTAAACTTTCCTCCTTACTTGTCTCCCAGTTTTACTCCTGATTGCCCACCTTTAGCTGTTTCAATGCCTGGGTCTCTCAGGCATGTGTCTGAGTTGAGCAGAGATTTCTTTGTTGAACTACAGTTGGTTAACTTGCTGGGTCAGTGGGAGAGGACAAGGGGCTCACTCATGCCACCATTCCTCTGACATCAGACAAATCTTCAGTAGATATTTGTTGATAGTTTCTTTTGCAATGCAGAATCTTTTTAGTTTGATATAGTCCCATTTATTTGTTTTTGCTTTTACTTCCTTACTTTTGGGGTCAAATTAATAAAATCATCTCTTTTTGAGTTTATTTTTGTATATGGTATATGTTGGTGATCTAGTTTCATTTTTTTGCAAGTGACTGTCCAATTTTCCCAACACCATTTATTGAAGAGACTGTCTTGACTCCATTGCATGTTCATACCTCCTTTGTCAAATATTAATTGAGTATAGAGGTTTGGGTCGATATCCAGATTCTCTATTCTATTCCATTGATCTATATGTCTGTTCTTATGCCAATACCAGGCTGTTTTGAGAACAGTGGCTTTGTAATATAGCTTGAAATCTGGTATTGAGATCCCTCCTACTTTATTCTTCTTTTTCAGGATTGCTGTGGCTATTCTGGGTCTTTTTTTTGTTCCAGATGAATTTTTGGAGAGTTCTTTCTATGTCTGTGAAGTATGCCATTGGTATTTTAATGGGGAGTGCATTAAACTTATAAATTGCTTTGGGAAGTATGGACATTTTCTAAGATCAAGGCTCATAAGTTAAGTACCTATGTTTTCTTCTATGAAATTTAAATTTATTGTTTCAGGTCTTATATTTAGGTGTTTGATCCATATCATACTTCCTGACTTCAAATTATACTAACAGCAACAATAATCAAAACAGCATGAAGATATTGGGGGGAAAAACAGACACACAGACCAATGAAACAGAATTGAGAAGCCGGAAACAAAACCACAATTATATGGACAAATAATTTTTGACAAAGTAGCTAAAAACATACAATGCAGAAAATAAAGCATCTTCAGTAAATGGTGCTGTGAAAATTGGACAGTCACATGCAAATAAATGAAACTTGTTTGTCTGCTGCTTGTCCCCATATACAAAACAAAACAAAATGAAACTCAAAAGGCATCACCAACTTTTAAGACCTGAATAATTAATTGGAGGGGCCAAAGGAAACATGATGGTTGAGAGTTCTCAAAGAACTTTCACCATATGAGGCAAAGATACTGATACTCAGGTGGATATTCCAGAAAAAGTCTGCTACAAAGGTATTCTGAAGCCTATGTAGCTGGAAATAAGTCAGAAAGAAGAGTTGGATCAATGATAAGAAGGGAAGCCCATCAAAAGAAGTATACCAAGTTAGATATGAAAACATTGCTTTTATTTCTTTTAAAGTTGCCCCAAATAATCATGATAGTCATTAACATTTATCAAGCATTTACTATATACCATATACAGTTCATGATTATCTCCTGTGGTCCTAAAAATATCTGAGATTAGTACTGTTATTATCTCAATTTTACACATGAGGAAACTGAGGCCTAGAAAAGTTGAGGGCAGGGTTGTGATTCGAATGCATGATGTCTGACTACAGTGCCATTGTTTGTAACTACTATACAGTTCTGCCTTTCAACCAGCTTTGAAAGTTGTAGGTTAGTTAATGGATAAGTGTAGCTGTTTTAATACTGTCAGCTCTCTTTCAATGTAGTCAGCTCTATGCATCCATAGATTTCATATCTGCAGATTTAACCAACTAGGGATCAAAAATATGTGTGTGTGTGGGGGAAATCACAGAAAGTTCCAAAAAGAAAGCTTGAATTTGTCATGCACTGAGCATTACATTGAATTATTGCAAATGAAGTTATGTGTAGGCATACCCTGTTGTAATCTATATGAAAATATAAGTTATATGCAAATACTACACTATCTATATATATAAAACCCTAATATGGAAATAAACCAAACAGCAGAACAAACAACTGATTGCTATGACATGCGCTAACCACTAGGGAGTGCATGCAGGACATGTCAGGTGTTGGCAGCAGGCCACAGAGTGTGGAACATAACAGGCATTGGCTGTGTTAGGATGGTGGTGCAGGTGAGTAGGGGTGCCAGACCAAGGCGGGATGCTGGTTGGTCATGGGGGTGAGCCTCTGGTGGTTACTGAAAATTCTTTACTCCTGCAAGTGCTGCAGTCCCAGTAGGCACTGGTGCCAGAGCTGCCACTCACAGCCACTGCCGGAGCTGGCACCAGCCTCGATCATTCAGCACCATCAGCAGGTGTGAGCAGCAGCTGCTGGCCCAATCATTGCTCAGGGCTTCTCCACCACACTCTGCTCTGAGGGGCAATTGGGGCTGGCAGCCACTATTTGCAGCTGCTGCTGGTGCCAGCCCCAATTGCTCTGCCATCAGCAGGTGTGAGAGGGGCTGATGCCACCTTGGCAGCAGCGGAGTTGGGGCAGACAGGGCACCAGTGGTGGGGCCAGGCATGAATGCAGAGGATGGGCCAAGACCTGCTCCTGTGCCCACCACAACCTCACAGCCCACAGTTCCTTTGAAGGTCCACGAATTTATGCACTGGGTCCCTATTTCTATCTAATAAAAGAGTAATATGCAAATTGACTGTACCTCCACTACACCCACAAGCCAATTAGGAGCAAATATGCAATTAAACCTAACCAAGATGACTGTGGCCACAGAGAACAAAAGGGAGGCTTGGGTTTCCCTGACAATGGAGAAAGCCAAGCTTTCTGCCTGCCCTTGCTGGCCTAGACCTCCACTCAAGGCTACAAAGTTTCAATAATAGAAGATATATGGCGAAGAGAAATGGCGGCAGCCACGAAGCTGGAAAGAGCAGGAGGCTAGGGTTGACCCGGCAATGGAGGAAGCCAAGCTTCTTAAGACCTGGCCTGCCTTGGCCTCTGCTCCAGGCTACAAAGTTTCAATTACAGAAGATACATAAATCCCAACAGAAATGGCTGCCACCATGAAGTGATCAGGAGGCTTGGCTCCAGTCCAGGCTACAAATTTTCAATTGTAGAAGATAGATAAATCCTAGATACCAGGGCCTTCACTTGGGTCACCAGGGAGCATGGCCAGCCTGAAAACCACCACAGGCCTCTCATCCAGGCCGTCCTAGCCCCAAGGGAACCCCCACCCTGATCTGGGACACTCTTCAGGGCAAACCAGCTGGCTCTCACCCATGCACCAGGCCTCAATCCTATCTAACAAAAGAGTAATATGCAGATTGACATCACTCCAATACACAAGATGGCTGCCCCCATGTGGACACAAGATGGCCACCACAAGATGGTCAGCAGGAGAGGGCAGTTGGGAGGGACCAGGCCTGCAAGGGAGAGAAGTTGGGGGTAATCAAGCCTGCAGGAGAGGGCAATTAGGGGTGACCAGGCCTGCAAAGGACAGCAGTTAGGGTAAACAGGCTGGCAGGGGAGCAGTTAGGCATCAATCAGGCTGGCAGGGGAGTAGTTAAGGGTGATCAGGTTGGCAGGCAGTCGAGCAGTTTGGAACCAGCAGTCCTGGATTGAGAGAGGGATGTCCAACTGCCAGTTCAGGCCCAATCCCATGGGAATCGGGCGTAAATGGGCAGTTGGAAATCCCTGAAGGGGTCCCAGATTGGAGAGAGTGCAGGCTGGGTTGAGGGACAACTCCCCTCTGTGCATGAATTTTATGCACCAGGCTTCTAGTTTTATATAAGGTATTGAGCATCCAGATTTAGTATTCTTTGGGATTCCTGAAATCAGCTCCCCCCGTTCAACTCCCTATACAGATACTGAGGGACAACTGTATTTTTAACCAATAAGATTTAGAAAATGTATAGTTATAAATTCATGGGCACTGAGCCTTATCAAAATTTCAGCTAAAGCTCATGTCTGCTTTGAAGCCCATTCATTCATTCATTCATTCATTGATTTATTCATTCAGCAAACATTATGTAAACATCTACATGCTGTGTGCCAGGATCATTCTTGTCTAGGTGAGTCCTTGATTACAAACTCATTTTGCTTTAGGGTAAGTGTATCTTTCAAAAATGAAGAATGCCAAAAATAAATTTTGAATGTATATCCATTTGGACTCTTGATTGTAAAAGAGACCTGATTTAACTAGTTTAGGCAAAAAGGAAGAATTTATTCTACATACCCCAGAATTTTCAAAGACTCCAGGGATAAGAATATAACCAGGTTTCAGGAATGACCTGAGACCAGACACTGGGTTTGTGGACAGGACTTTTCTTTGACTCATTCTTGTCTCTGCCTTTTCTGCATGCCAGGTTGAGTCTCTTTCATTCTCTGCTCCCCAGGATGCATGACAGTAGATGGCTATCCCTAGTACCAGAGTGACACCAGTTTTCTTTTAGTTTCAATTACAAATTCATGGATGGCTGCCCAACTCTGGACCTGTGGTCAAGACTGAGGAGGGAGGGAGTACCCAGGAAAGAAAGACCAGGGAGGTCAGTGGACAATCTAATAAGTGTTCAATGAAGGAAGTGGTAACAAATACCTTAGAAGCACATTAAAGTACAAGTATTCAAGTTTCTTACTCTTCTCTGTGAGAAGAAAATTAAGAAGCTAAATAAAATGTTAATCAAATATCTGCCATTTGTCCACAGGCATAGCCATGGCAATTATTATATAACATATTATACTTCCAATCCTTTGTCTTGATTTTAGATAGAAATATTTGAAGTCATTATTAGCTGGACTAAAAAAAATAATTGGAACCTCTCAATTTTATTTCAGGTAACTACAAGTTTCTAAATAGGAGAGGGAACTTGTAAAATCTTATGCTGATCCAAGACCTTGAGACTGCAAAAGGAATTAGCATTTTATTTTCTACTACAACTGTGAGAATACAATGAATGGTACATGATTAGTCTCTTAGCACTAATAATTATGCTTTCAAAAATAATATGATTCCCAGATTCCAATTATATTCAGAATTAATCTAATAATATCCCACAATATGCTCTGCATTCCTGTAATGGGTGTCTTTCACTTTTTAGTATATGTCATTTTACTTCACAGATAATACTGTATACTATATACACTACTTTGCCTCTAAATGTTTTGTGTTGTGGTTTTTTTTTAACTGGGAAAAATCTCATTTTCTAGGTGTGGTAGTGATTCTCAGCTATTTATACCAATTTTACACTCAGTGAAGGAGATGCAAGGAGTTATAAAAACATGTTCTTGAAATTAGCAGGAGTCATCAATGCCCTCAAATATTTGGCCAGTGGTATCTGGAGGCAGTTAGGAAGATGCAGGGTACACAAAATTTAACAGGCTGTCTGTGTTTCCCGTTTCCTTTTGTCAGAAGAGGGGGGTGTTCAACTCCTTAGGAAGGAGCTCTGTGCAAAAAGGAGCTGACTTTCTAGTTTAGACTCATGGAAAGTCATTGAGGGGATGTATGTAAATAAGGGTTGCAGGGTCAGTCCTTCAGCCTTAAAGCCAGAGTGATGCTTAACATTCCAGACCATGGTCTTCTGCAAAACACCAGAAACCTCTTCAAAGACCACCTCTGCCCTGTTCCCACCCTGTAAACACAAGATGGAAATTCCTTTTTGAGTTCTATAATAAGAACAATCAAGAACATTTTTATACTGCTTTACTAATCACTTTCACATGCATTTTCTCATTGGATTAAGATAATTTATTTTACAGTGAAGGCTGTTTAGTATAAGAGAAAGTAACCTGTCCATGGTTACAGAATCATTAAGACAGAGCCAGGACTGAAATATAGATTTTTAGCTCCAAATCATATTATTTCTCAAAGGTGCAGACATTTCTTTAGTTGTGGGTACTTGTTATCAGAAAGTTTCCAAACCAAAGGATACCATGACTTCTTGTCTCAAAGAAACTAGACAAAATACTTTAGGACATTTGTGCAGAGCAGGGATAAGGAAGTTGACACTTCATAGCCCAAAGTTTAGTAAACCAGTCACCACAGTTAATGATACTGAAGATTATTCAAATTTACATTAAAAACACACACAATACTTTAGTACTTTAAGGAGTGACATACAGAAAAAAAAAAAGCTGATTCTGATAAGATGTTTGAAGACCTTTATTAGTATTTGCTTACCTAGCTCATCTTCCTGTTTTTCCTCCCCTAGGGAAAAGTGGGAAGGACATTGGGAGATTAAATTTCTTAAAAATACATAGTTTTATTTAGATTTATCCAGATAGCAGATCCAGGTATCCAGCTTTGGGGAAATTCATAGCACCACCTTTAAAAGTGAGCCCCATTTCATGATTTTTAAAAAGTCTAGTGGTTAGGATTCTGTACTCTCTCATCATTTTAAAATAACTCGATTTACAAAAACATGACAATTTTTCTCCAGGAGCACAACAGTAGTGTGAAAGGGGATCAGACTCTAGTTCTGGGATGTTTTTCTTACAAGATTGTATTTGCCTTTCTCAGTTATTCTCTGTCTTGTGGATGCTGCTGCAAAGCTATTGCCACACTGATTTTATTTTCTTATTTTATTTTTTTCATTTTTTTATTAAGGTATCATATGTGTACATATGCCACTCTGATTTTAAATAATGAGCAGGAGTACATTGAAAATTCCTATTTTTCTCCACCCTTATGGATTCCAAATTAGAGAGACCACCGAGGACACAGTAGGACATGCTGTTGAACCTCTCTAAGTCTATGTAAACATTAAATACAGGGTGAGGCAAAAGTAGGTTTAAACTTGTGAGTATGTGAAACACAGCTTGTTCCTATATTATTTTTAATTGTATTATTTTCCAAACAACTGCTTTTTCGCCACCTGTATAAATACCAAACTCATTGTGCCCCCACCTTCTGGAAAAGGAAAGTTAGCACAGTCAGAAATTTCTACAGATAAATCTGAGTGAAAGAGGGCCAGGATTTTAATGGGTGATAATAGTTGCATTATGGCCATTTAGTGGCCTCTTGAGTGCATGTGTAGCAACGAACCGTTTGCTTGATACATTCCCACCTGAACCAAACACTGTTATCTTCTTATTTCTTACACCCTTTCCCATTCACCTGGAACCAAACACTTCCCTTTGTTGTATCTTATCTAGGAACAAGGAAATGCCACTAGCTACAGGTAAATATGACCTTTGTGAACTGGTAGAAACCTTCCTCAATAAGATGACTTGAAGCTCTGGTTTCCAACATGAGATTCATTTCAAAGTGGCCTAGTCAGTTTATATCTAACTATGGATTCATTGGTACTTGGTGGTGGTTTGTTGATACAATTATGCCTAATTCTAGTAAAAGTCAAATTACTTGCATTTACAGGAATTTTGTTAAAATTTCTTAATACAAGGAGCCAGTTTGATAACACTTAAAAATGAAATTAACTTGGTGATAGAAAATAGTGGTACTGACAGCTAATTGATATTCTTTATAAAATATCATCATTCATATATTTAGAAAGGTGTAAGAAAAGGCAAATAGTTGTATAAAAATAGGGTTGCCAGATGAAATACAGTGTGTTCAATTAAAATTAATTTGAAATAAGCAATAAATTTCTGTCCCATGCAATATTTGGGACCCATTTACACAAAACTATTTATTGTTTATTTGTAATTCATATTAAACTTGGCATCTTTTTTTATTTGCTAAATGTGGCAAGCCTAGTAAATAACACCTATTTATCCATGATAGGAAGCTATCAGATCAAGTAGCAATTATTCACAACCCAATTGAAATGAGCCTGTTAATAATGGGCAACCAACTAGAAAGGAGTTTCAGTTGAATCTCTATTAGCTACTCTATTTTTACAAATAATGACAGAATTGTGCATAAAGAAGTATATACTTCTATTCATTCTCCAAGTTCTATGATTCCATATTGTAATTAACCATGTAGTAGCAGAGAGAACCTTGTGATAATGTGTTCTCCAGCTGTGACAAAGAGCCAGGCAGCAATTAGGAAGAATTGCAGAGCTTACCAGGCATGTGTTTGGGTTTCTTTTGCTGCTATTAAGAAAGACTACAGATCCGTTAAAATGATTAGTCCAGAGTAGTCTGCAGCTTCAGCTAGGATCAAAATCATTTACAGTGTTCCTTGAGCTGATTTTAATGTAAAGAAGATTGTAAGATTATTCTGTGGAAGGATTAATTAATATGGAGAGCAGTAGTAGCAGCACCAGCAGTATTACTGTTTGTTGCAGGTTGAGTATGGGCTTAGGCACTGTAGTGGACTCCTGACTTTTTTTTTGGCTTTTGGCTGATTGTGGAGTTCATGCTTTATTTAGTAGACCACTTTGCTTTCTTGTGTACACGTGACACTGGAAGGAGGTTGTAGGTAACTAAAGGGATCCAAATATTTTCTATAGTTTGTTTTGTTGTTATCATTTATTAAATGATATTTTCATTATCAGCAACAATAACAAAAAGGCTCATTATTCTCCAGGCTCTATACTTTTAAAAATATATATTTTTATTGATTTCAGAGAGGAAAGGAAAGAGAGAGAGAGAGAGAGAGAGAGAGAGAGAGAGAGAGAGAGAGAGAGAGAGAGAGAGAGAATGAGACAGAATCATTGATTGGCTGAATCATTGATCGGCTGCCTCCTGCATGCCCCTTAGGAGACCAAACCAGCAACCAGGGCATGTGTTCTTGACTGGAATAGAATCCCAGACTCTCCAGTCCACAGATGCTTTATGCAACTGAGCCAAGTTGGCTAGGGCTAGGCTCTGTACTTTCAATGCCTTTCTCATTGACTCCTCATTAACAACTCTATGAGTAGACTTCATTATCATTCTCCTTTTTAAGATGTTGGCTCTGTAGCTCAGAGAGGTTATATAATTTGCCCTAAGTTACTTGACAGAGCTAATTCTAGAATTCTAATTAGGTGGAAGTTCCTAACTACTCCACTGAATTACTTTTGTAAATTACCAACTCCATACAGAAGTATCTCAACTTAAAATATGGGTCATGGTTTTACAAGTTACTTAAACATTTGTGGTGTGGACAAATGGTGGAAAGTTATGCCTTGGGTTTTCAGAGTTTACTCACAGTATAATAACAGATTAAGAACATCAAACTTTAACAATCAAGAAACTTTTGAGAAGACTATTCTCATCAATTTCTTTAATTTTTATTTTCTACTTCATTCAAGAAAGGATTTAAGGCAAGTTAACTTTTACGCTAATTTATTTTCTGTTAAGATCAGATTTTATTTTGCTGGAAATGTGCTACTCAGTCATTTGTTTAGCAAACCATTTCAGAACATCTCTGTGCTTGACTCTTACCCTTAATGAATGTTATCTGGTCTGAGAAAAAGACAGGTAAAACAGAATTCTGAGAATGTCATTCTCTCAAAGACATGGAAATAGCCCAGAGATTAAATCTGTTCCAACATGACCTGAAACAAGAAAAATAATATAAACAATTCCAGTTCCTCCATACATGCTCCAATTCATAAATTACCACAAATTTTATATTTTGCAAGATGAGGGCAGTAATCTCCTCTGCTTTCCATTTTCCTCTGAATTCAGTGTTAGCACCCTCTGGGCTTCCCTTTCTTTAAGAAATAACTGGGTACACTTTCTCAGATGACCCTTTTGACACCCGATCTAGGATAAACAGGAATTTTAAACTTTAGATTACTGTTCCTGCAAAACCAATTCTGATGGCCTGGCCTCAGGTGGGAAGATGAGCCTCTTGATGGATAATGTTGCTTAACCAGATGGTCTTCCCATTAGATTACAATCAAAGTGTATTGGCTCCTGTCTTTCCTCATTACCTCAGTGAAATTCCACAAATTAGAATAACTCTATTTTTTGAAGAGTAGATTAAGAATCAGAAAAGGCAAAGGACTTGATTATAGAAAACAGCTCGTTAATTACACAGGCAAACTAGAACATGCGCCTCTGATTTCTAGCCTGAAAGTCTTGGTCTCATACTCTGCAGATTTATATTGTCTTCAGTCTTAGTTTGGGTTCTGAAGGCTCTTCTTTGGTCTAGAAACTGGATCTCTAGAGTCTTTAATAGAATGTGGCCATCATGTACCAAGAGCAGAAGCATGTCTAGTGAGAGTCATGAAACACAGTGGTGGACAAAAGTAGGTTTTACTTTTGTTCATGTGGCAAAAAATAATAAATAATAATACAAGAATAAACTTTTTCATATACTCATAACTGTAAACCTATTTTTGCCCCTTGTAAATTACATAACCTTTCAGGTTAGAGAGCTTTCATATTTAAAGACACAAATTTGAAGCATAAATTAGAATAAACTCTTGCCACCAAAACAAAGCACCTAGTGGTTTATTATTATTCTTGGGAGAATCTTACCTAATAATAGACAAACATGTAAATTGACCATACCTCTGCTACCCCCACAACCAATCAGAGTGAGTATGCAAGTTAGAAGGCCAAAGATGGCGGCCACCCAGCTGTACCAGGCATGGAGTGGCCAGGTGGGGCAGGATGCCAGCTATGAGAGGGAGGGTGGGGGGTGAAGGGATCTACCAGAGCGGAGTGCCGCAGTGTAGACAAGACTGCAGACTGCAGACTCCAGAGTCTTCAGTCTAGATGAAGATAGCAGACTTTGGCTGGAGTCTGCAGCAAAGACGAAGAAGGCAGACTCTGGTCAGAGTGAAAGCCTGGGTCTCGGGTGCTGGTGCTGAAACCGGTGCTGAAAACCAAGGGAAGGAAGGCATATTGCAGTAATCTCTTCATGCAACGGGCCTCTAGTATCTTTATAAAAATGATTTTGGGAATTCTTTGAAGGAAGAAACTAGAAAACTGAAGATGGAGGTACAGTAAGGAGCAAGTGCAAGTATGGTATTACAGAAGGTAAATTATGACCGGGACACTATAATACCCTAGTCACTTCTGTTGATTGAAAATGAGGAAGATAGATTTATCTTTAAATGAAATTGCATTCTTTATATATAGGTTCTGAGTAATAACAGTTGATTGCCAATTTTATCTGAGCTGTCCTTGAATAAACCTGAAACTGTGACTAAGCTGTTTGAAAATAGCCAGCCAGAGAAAAAGCCAACTGGCACAGTTATTTTGTAATGCATATGTACAGCCTTTTGTAGACTTGGCTTTGGTCAGGCAAGCAAAGATCAATAATTGACATTTCCCAAATGCTTTAAGATTATTCATTGATCACAATAGCACATTTGTAAAGACATTTCCATATTAGAAGCATAAGGCTCTGATCTGTTTAGATCCCACTACCTGGTCCCAAATTGGATGCCCCCATTCACAAATGAATCATGTCATGTTCCAAATATTATTATGGAAGTCACTTGGAAACCTGGAGCATGTTTACCCATAGAAGCAATATTATTTATGATGGTCAGCTTTTTAGCTTAACTAGAAAACACCATTGCCCTTTAATTGCACTGAAGATTGGCTTACAAGTCTATTTAAACGATGGTGTAATTGACAGGAGATAGTGTCTTTCAGTTAATCTAACAAACTAAATACAGGACTTAGACCCATATTTCTCAGAAGATACTGGTAAGGAATTGATGTGGGTCCTATGATTTAGATTGTATAATAGCATTCAAATCCACCTACTTGCTTTTAAAATTAAAAGTAGAAGTGTACATGTATGTATGTGTACATGTATGATTATAGTATAATATATATGATTGTAGAAATAATGTGCCAATTGTAAAAAAAAGTGACAGAAATATTTAAAAAATAAAGGAAAATTTGTTTATAATTCTACCACTCACAGATAACTATCATTAATATTTTGGTATATACTTTTTAAAAAATTATAGTTGGATCATACTAATATTGTTAGGTGACTTAAAGTTTTTTAATAATAGCATATTGCTGATAGTTCCATGTCAATAATATAAGTATACTTATTTTAAAAGAGAAGACAACCTATAAATAAACAACTATAGATCTACTTCAGCATGTTTAGCAACTGCGTGGTTGCCCATTGTGTGGATCAACTGTTGTTTAACTACTCGCCTATTGATGGGCCCAAATTATTTTTGATGCACTATGTAGACTTTTCTGCTTGGCTTGTGCTGGCTCTGGGGAACTACTGTTAGTACTGTATTTCTTCCCAACTTCACATTATGTCATGGTGAGTATATTTAAATCATGGAAATTGGCAAATGCTAAAAATAGGAGTTTTTTTTTTTTTTTTTTTAAATTTCTTTCCCAGATAGCTGGTTTATTACTAGAGGCCTGGTGCACGAATTCATGCATGGGTGGGGTCCCTCGGGTTGGCCTGTGGGGATTGGGCCAAAACCTTTAGTCCAACATCACCTGCCACTCCTGCTTATCCCAGCCCGCTGAGCCTGCAATGGGCTTGTGCTCAATCAGTCCAGATGGGGGAGGCTTGCACCACTGCAGCAGGCCTCACCAGCCATGAGCCCTGTGTCTGGTTCCTGTCCTGAGGTGGGGTGGGGGATCTGGGATGCAATCAGCTCTCTAGGTGGGTGTGGGAAGCTCTTGGTGCCCCATATCCGGATCTGTCCACTGACATTCACACAGGTTGTTGGCAGCCACCTATGGGCTGCTTTTATATCATTTCTTCCTTGTGGAGTGTCTAGGGAGGGGAAGCATCTACAGTGCCTGAGGCCAACTTCCAGGAGGCTGTGGGCACTGTCAGGATCTTGCTGGTGGCTCAGCTCCGTCAGTACCTGGCTCATTCTCTGGAGAGTGGACCTACAGGACTACTGAGGACATGAGCGGCTGCTACCCGACTAGTGGGTCACCAAGACAGGTAGGTCAGCCTGCATTGAGTGTCTTCCCCCTAGTGGTCAGTGCATGTCATAGTGACCTGTCGACTGGTCATTTGGTTGTTCAGTCAATTAGACTTTTATATATAGAGAGATTATACAGAACCCCTTAGCTCATTCCCTGGCTTTACTTTACCTAATTCAGCTGGGCTGATGAGGGGGAATGAAGGGAGAAAGGGAATTGACAACAAATAATCAGAGTAACAACTACATCTGTGGCTAATTCTCTAGTCACAAAGTATAAGCATTGGATCTTAACAATGATGTATAAATAAATAATAATAAGGTTTTGGAAGCCAAGTGTTTTGGCAAATAAATTAAGCTATGCTATCTGTTAACCTAGAACCGGTACTAACTTTCAGATTGAATTGATTATAGATGGGTATCAAAGCCAGCAATAAGAAGAGTCTAAAAGAATACTACTACTGGTGCTTTGGCTTTTTAGGAATTTTCATTGTTTCTCCCAGGGGCAGAATGATTGCTGGTAGAATGGGTCCTATGATCCCCAAATGTTTATTTTATATTCTGTGGGACTGTAAACCTGTGCGTACAATATTAAGGATTAAGGAATGGCACTTTTGGATACTTCTTTTTCTGGTCAGGGTAGGAGTTCTCGGGTTCCAATTTTTGGAAAGTTTATAAAAGAAGGCCAAAGAAATATGGGATTTAATACCCTTAGGGATGCCATAGAGATGTCACTTCACTACAGACTGTTTTGCTTTTTGACTTGACAAACTAGCAAGTATACAGTGTTATAGAATATCTTATTACTCTAAGGATTATTACCTGTGTCAATTCATGTCTCTCTCCCCCTGATACACCACAATATCTTGAGCACCTCAGAAACTCTGCTCTATAACATTCTTTTTCTCCCCCTCACTTACTTTTAGCAGTGTACTGTGGTAGTGAAGAGTGTTGGCTTCAGGGTCCTAACAGATCTGGGTTCAAAGCCCAGCTCTGCCACTTACAAACTATGTGACCCTGAGTATATTCAATAAAATCCAATCTCTGCCTCAGTTTCTTCAGCTATAAAAAGGAAATGATAATATGCATGTCTTATAGTTTTCTTGAGACTAAATTGATATGATGCATATAAAGTGCTAATTACAGTGCCTGGAATACTATCTAATAGAGTAATATGCTAATTGACCATCACACCAAGACACAAGATGGCTGCCCCCATGTGGACATAAGATGGCCACCACAAGATGGCCACCACAGATGGCCACCACAAGATGGCCTGCAGGGGAGGGCATTTGTGAGAAGTTAGGGGTGACCAGGCCAGCAAAGGAGGGCAGTTGGGGGGACCAGGCCTCCAGGGGAGGGCAGTTGTGGGCAATCAGGTCAGCAGGGAGGGCAGGTAGGGGTGACTAGGCCAACAAAGTAGGGCAATTGGGGGGGACCAGGCCTGCAGAAGAGGGCAGTTGGGAGCCAGCAATCCTGGATTGTGAGAGGGATGTCAGACATCCCTCAAGGGGTCCCAGATTGGAGAGGGTACAGGCTGGGCTGAGGGACACCCATGCCTCTCCCCCTCCCCCAGTACAGGAATTTCATGCACTGAGCCTCTAGTTTAAAATAAATTCAGTGTCATTATGATTTCCTCTACTCTCCATAAATTTTACAGAAACACGAGCAAAAGGACCCCTAACTACTTTCATGAGACACTCTCTAAGTGATCTTTAAAATGACCAAACCCCTGCTCTAATAAAACACATTTCCTACTGAGCACAATACACACTATCTAATTCATTTCAGCCTCAGCTTTTTCTCATGAAACAGTTATCCATCCTCCCTATTCTTTTAAGCCTGTCTCTTCCATAGAGCCTTTCCTGATCACCCTAGCACACAATGCTTGTGTACACTCGCATTACTGATGACCTCCAGAAATTCAACTCCTTCTTCCTCTCAGAGTCACCACTTGGCTCTGAGCATTGCACTAACAAGTGACAGATCTGGAGCTGTTAAAACAGAATGGTTATCTAATCCTTTTGTCGTGAGATAACTGCTACAGATTCCTGAGACACAGCAGCAAGACCTACATCAATCTACCTGTGTATTGGAAATAAGTTTACCAGATTTAGCAAATAAAAATACAGGATTCCCAGTTAAAATTCGAATTTCACATAAGCATGAAATACTGTTTTAGTATGAGTAAAGCTCAAATATTGTGTGGGAGCACCTACTAACACTAAAAATAATTTATTGTTTATCTGGAAATCCAATTCTGTGGGTGTCCTGTTTTATATCTGGCAACCCTAATTGGGAATTGAAGAGAAAGAACCTGCATAGGCAAAAGAGCTGTGAAAAATCCTGGGCATTATGGTGCTTTGAGACAACTGATTCATTTAATAAATACCTTTTAACCCATTTTGTCATCTGGCTTCTCTGTTTACCAGGGTTAATATGTATAGTTGCATATTGGGGTGGTCACAATATCATTTTGTCTCAGGGGCACCATTCATAATGTCATTAAGACATAACTATTTTCTGCCGAAACCGGTTTGGCTCAGTGGATAGAGTGTCGCCCTGTGGACTGAAAGGTCCCAGGTTTGATTTCGGTCAAGGGCATGTACCTTAGTTGCGGGCACATCCCCAGTCTCATTTATGTTTCTAACTATCTCTCTCTCTTCCTCTCTGTAAAAAAAAAATCAATTATATATATATATATATATATATATATATATATATATATATATATATATATAACTTTTCTGGAAGATGGCAGTAAAGTATATTACTCTCTTAAAATTAGCATATGTAACAATTATTTTTTTCAATATCGAATTCATCATCTTGAGGAAGGGGCACCTTTTTCTAGTTTATAGCAAGGCATCATATGGCCAGTAGTGATCCTGTCACAGATTAGCCATAAAACGTGCTGCAAGGTTTTCCATCCATGGGTTGTGACCCATTTATGGGCTGGAAATCATTTTAGTTGCTCAGAATCAGCACTAGTAATGATGATGATGATGATGATGATGATGATGATGATGAGATGATGATGATGATGGAATAGTATATAATATCAAAATATGTTCCATCTTGCTGTTTGGAAGTTTTTATTCTGTTACATATGTGTCTACTGAATGGTGATAAAAATATATTTCTGATTGTGTCTCAGTATTAAAAAGTTTGAAAGGCAGTATTGTGATGGTAAAGACCTTGTAATGTTAAGAGCAGCAGATCAGGGTCCAAATACTGGTTTTGTTACATGCTAGCTGTGCAACCTTAGGCAAATGACTTGACATTTCTGGACCTTGGTTACCCCATCAGTAATTTGGGGATAACAATTAAGGGTTGTTTTAAGGATTTAATTAATTAATACATGAAACACACTTAGCACAGGGACTGGCATGTAGCAAAGGATTGATGCAGTTTTTCTGTTATTATCAGTGATTAACCAAGAGCTGAGAGGCTTGGAAGAGACAGGCTCATTAACTGTGGGTGAGCAATAATAGCTGGTAGCCAGATGCGAAAAGAAATATGATTGAGGGGATCCAAGATGGCTGCAAATGGGACTGCAGGCTGTTAGATAGTGTGTGAGAGAGGATGAAAGGAGAGTGTGTGGACATGTGGGGAGTGTCAGTATTTGTGAGTGAGGGACAGCTATACTCCATGGGACTGTTGGGGACTGGCATACTGGCCCCCCCTGACTAGGCAGCCTCTACTGCAGCTAAAATCTCTCCCAGAGTGGCCAGCTCTGCCACAGAAGTCATACCATCTTGAAGGGGAGACAGCTGTGATCAGAGACTAACTGTGATCAGAACCCCAGCCTTACCTTCAACTGGGAGATTTCGGATATCTCCTGGGACCTTACAACCACAACACTCAGGGAACAGTTTCATCAGCTGTGAATCCACAAATGCCAGAACTTCAACCTCTCCAAACATGGGCACCAAGGAGGTCTTCTCAGGGGGAGACAAACAGCGCGAATTCTCAGACAAACACTGTACCTTCTCATAGAACAGCTGAATCAAAGAACATCCACCTAGAACTGGCAAATTAAACACAGCTGGCATTGCCTAAAGAAAGTCATTGCAGGAGAGAGTGAGCTACATAACCAGAAACCCCGAAAGGAGGGATCACGAGGAGACAAAGAAACAGCCCGCATATGAAAGAAAAGCAGGCATCACCAGAAAAGGAAGTAAACAAAATGGAGGCAAGCAACCTGTCAGAGAAAGAATTCAGAGAAATGATCATAGGTGGATGTAAAGGATGGAAGTCAAATTCAACAATATGTGTAAGAACCAAGAGAAAAAGAAAAATGACATCACCGCAATAAAGAATTCAATAGAAAGCATCAACAGTAGACTAAAAGTGAAGGAACTCATCAGTGAGAGTGGGGTGGCAACCGGGTGGAAGGGAGCTATGGGGGGAAAAAGGAAAAACAATTGTAATAATCCGAGCAATAAAGATTTATTTAAAAAAAAAAGAAAAGAAAAGATGAAAATACAATGTAGAACAGTAATCCCAAAGTAAAATAAAGAGAAAATAAAATGACACTTTAAAACAAAAGGTAAAACAGTAGTAGTAATAATACTGATTGAAATTAAAAATGTAATAATTAAAAAGGTAAAAATCAAGTGAAGAAAAAAGAAAAAAATTAGTTTCCTAAGTAAAAGATGAAAAAAAAAAAAAAGAAAAAAAATGTGCAGTAGTGAAGGTCATTCACTTTCTCTATTGTTCTGTTTGGCATGCCTGTTTCCCAGACTGGACAGTATTGAAGTGCCCTGCATTCCACTGCTCCTCAGTGTTGTAAGCTCTCCTGATTTTTAAGCAGGCAGTGTCTTATTTTCTTGTATTCCTTTATTTTATTTTTTAAATTAATTAATTTATTTTATTGATTATGGTCTCACATAATTGTCATTATCCCCCCATTCGCATCCCAAACTCCTCCCTACATATGCTCCCACCCCCCTGTTGTCCATGGCCACTGGGTAGGCCCATATGCACACACACAAATCCTTTGGTTGATCTCTTCCCCTTACCCCCACCGTCCCCTACTTGCCCTCTGAGGTTTGAGAGTCTGATCACTGCTTCCCTTTCTCTGGGTCTGTTTTTGTTCATCAGTTTATGTTGTTCATTATTTCCTTTAGATGTGAGAGATCATGTGATCTAAGAAATGTATTCCTTTATTTTTGATTACACAAGAGTCAATTTGTGATTCAGCCCCTGGGTGGCAGTGTTTCTGGACTGACATCCAGATCTATATGGCCCCTCTATCTTGTGCTTAGATCCTGGTTTCCCTGTGGCACTCAATACCGGTTTGTGGGAGTAGGCTGCCCCAGAGCTGGCTCTTCAATGGTCACTATCCACTCCAATTCTCAGGTTCTAGAAAAAAAACTTTCCCCTGTAGTCTCCCAGGATGTCCCCAACTGGGTTATCCTATGTATTGGGCTTAGTAATCAGAAGCAAGGATTTGAAGAGGAAAAAGCCCAAGTGTGCACACAACAGGTCTGCATGTTAAGTCTTTGCAGTCCCCTTTTCCCCCTTTGGTCTAAGCAGCTTGCACACTTTTTAAAATGTAGGCTGTCCTTTTGTGTCAGATTAAAATGGGTTGCTTTTTAAAGATCCCTTCTGTTAGCAGCTCTGAGGACCCCCTTCCACATTCACAGATCATGCCAGCCCCACCAGCCAGGGATTTTTCTAGGCACAGATTTTCCCTGGTCCTCCAGCTCCCACAGTGCGCACATTTCTCTCACCAGCCAGGACCAGAGACCTCACCTTCTCCCAGGTGAAATCTGACCTTTCTATGGTGGAGTGTAGACCTCTTCTGAATCCACATGCTTGTGCCAATTGGTGACTGGTTTTCTGGGGCATGCAGCTGTTTAATGGTTGCTGCAGTTGTAGATTTTCAGGCTTCAGATAAGACCCACTTTCCCCTTCAAGATGGCACAGTCCCCAAGTCCGAGCCCATAGCTCTGGGAGGGGATCCAGCAGCAGTGGGGGCTGCCCAGTCAGGGGAACTCTGTCCAGCAGTCCTCCATGTTCTCCTGGAGTTTAGCTGTCCCTTAACTTGCCAACAAACACTCCCTGAGCAACCCTCAGTTGTTCTTTCTTTCTACTCTGGGATAAGACTCAGGACATGTCTGTCTATCCCGCCACCATTTCCCCCCCTCCCTCTATCCTTGTTTCTTGATGATACTGGGAAAAGGTTCATCAATCTTGCTCATCTTTATGAAGAACCAGCTTTGGGTTTAATTGTCCTTTTATATTATTATTATTTTTAAAAATGTGTTTTATTGATTTTTTACAGAGAGGAAGGGAGAGAGATAGAGAGCTAGAAACGTCGATGAGAGAGAAACACCGACCAGCTGCCTCTTGCACACCCCTAACTGGAGATGTGCATGCAACCAATGTACGTGCCCTTGACCGGAATCGAACCTGGGATCTTTCAGTCCGCAGACCGACGCTCTACCACTGAGCCAAACCAGTTTTGGCTTGTATTATTTTTTAGTCTCTATTTAATTTATTTCTGCTCTGATCTTTATCATTTCCTTCTTTCTGTTTACTCTGGGGTTTTCTTGTTCTCTTTATAATTCTTTATGTTGTAGGGTTATATCATTTATTATTAATTTTTCTTATATGTTGACCCTCAGGTTGTGTGACTTTGAGGATTAGCCCCAGCCACAGTATGAACTCTGTATGGGTGCTGACCATGTGAATCAGAATTCATATCAGCAGGTTTTTGTGCCTCCTGAGATCTACCTTTGGATGTGCTGTTTGTGAAGCTAATAGGATCTTTCTCTGTTGTTGTCTGTAGCTTACTACTGGTGTGTTTGATATGGGACCTCTTGGGAGAGACTCTGGTGTAAGTCAATGTCAAATGCTGTCTGTGGCTGGTCTTAGGCAACTTGCTTGGAGCTACAAAGCAATGCACAGTTTGTGGCTTCCTCTGATGGCCCTTGGTCTATGTGGGAAAGGCCTATCTGCTCCCCAGGTTTGGCTTATATAAACACTGAGCATGAGGGCAAATCAACAAAAGACCCAAGTTCCTCCACCTGCCAGTTGCCTGTTAAGCTCAGTCACTTAAAGACCCTCTGGTGGTACATAAGTTGCATGAGGTAGGTTTACTGAGTCACTAAGGATGAGTGGTGTTCACCAGACTGATACCAGTTCAAACTCATTACCAGTTCTGTGTCTGAGGCTACTCAGCAAAAGTTCCAGGATACACCAAGGCTAGCTGCCACCTGCTGGATGCTTATAGACCTTTGTGGTGTGAGAGAGTCTCACTGATTCATTAGGGTGAGGCCAGCAGTGTTTATTAGGTTAAAACAGACCAATATTTGGTCATGTGAAGGGAAAGGTCTTCATTGGCCTGCTATATGAAGGAAAAAATGGCCCCCACACAAAGAGATCTGGGATTCTTCCCAGATCTCCTGGAGAGCCTGGCCTCTTTAGGGCAGGCCTCTGGGAGTTAATAGGGTGGTATAGTGGATCTTCCCTGAGGGGATGGTACCAATCAGACTCAGGGGAACTCAGAGAGCCACAGAACTCACTCTCTGAGTTTACCTGGACCTCTACACCCTGGTCTCAGGCAGATGACTCCATATGATGTAAGCTTCACGGGGACTCCAGAGGATAGGGCTATTGCATTACCCCAGGCTGATGCTCTATGTAGGGGAATAATAATCCCTAGAAAGATGACATCTGTGGGCAGTGTGGGAGAGGGATTCAGCACAGGTAGCCTTGTAGCTGTCCCTTCAATGGTCTCAACCAGATTAAATAAAAACACTAACTAGATTCTCCATATAGGGCTCTTTTATACTGTAAGCCACTCTCCTTCCCCTAGAGCCCAGGGTGAGGAACTCCAAACAAGACTTTTTTTGTGCTGGCCCCTTTAAGAGGGCACCTAAGTTTCTAGCCCAATCCAGTCTCTCCTCAGTGGACAGAATCCCCACTGATTTTCATAGCCAAATGTGATGTGTTCTCCTTTTCCTGACTCTGGTGGTCTGTGCTGGAAGCCTGGCATGGGGTTAAAACCCCACACTCCTCAGATGGAGCCTTTGCATCTGAGCTATCCCTTCATAATCTCAGCCACCACTCATTGGACAGCCCTTTTTGCATCTCTACTTTTACTGCCAGTCTCAATGTAGCTTCTTCTGTAAATCTTTGGTTATTATAATACTTCTGCTCAGCTAGTCTATAGTTGGTTATGCAGGTTGATTATTCTATATTTTAGTTGCAATTCAAATTTGATCCTAGGAGGAGGTGAGTATAACTTTTACCTGTTCTGCCACCATCTTGTATCTTCTAAAATACTTAAAAAAATAAAAGTGATGGAAACATAGGTAAAAATAAGAAAAAAGATATAAAACATAAGTTACCAATTTTGGAAATTGTAGAGGTGACATCACAACACATGCCACCATCATTTAAAAGCTATACATTGAATATTATGTATAATTTCATGCCACCAAATTTAGATTAAATCAAAAGGTTTTATTTTTATATTTACATTTTTATTTTTTAATTATTGTTGACATTTAGTATTATTTTATGTTAACTTCAGGTGTACAATCAAGAGTTGTTAGACATTTATATAATTTATGAAGTTATTCCCCCAATAATTCATATACCCCCCTGGCCTCATACATAGTTATTATTATACAATATTATTGACTATAATCCCTATGCTGTACTTTATATTCAATGACTAGTTTGAAACTACCAATTTGTAGTTCTTTATCCCTTCACTTTTTTACTTAGCTACCCAACCCTGCTCCCTTCTGGGGGGTTGTTTGTTCTCTATAACTGTGAGTCTGTTTCTCTTCTGTTTATCCAGAAAAAAGAAGTAGAATTGCATTTATTTGCAGAAACATTACTATTTAGGTAGACAATCTAAAGATATAGGAGATTTAAAATGGTGGCAAAGTAAGTGGATGCTGCACAGACATGGTCACAGGAACAAATTGGTATTACAACTAAAATACAGAAAAACTTCCTGAATAATTAACGGAAAACTCACAGGAGAAAACCCTGATACCTGAGGACTGAAAGTGTAGACCACATGGAGACTGATAGGAGGGGTAGGGGCATGAACAGGTTGTCTGGGTGCCCACAGACAGCAACTGAAGTCCCAAAGAGATATCTCAGCTGAGGGGGGGGTTGCCACTGAGAAAAAAAGGCTAAAGGAGCACATCACCATCAAGCCAGAATTACAAGACTGCTAAAGGGATTGCTGTAATGAGAAGAAGAAGAAGAGAGATAATCCTAGCCATACAGAATTAAAATGGCAATAAATAAGTTCCTATCGATAATAACCCTAAATGTAAATCCAATAAATGTTCCAATCAAAAGGCGTAGGGTAGCTGAATAAATACAAAAACATTACCCAATAATATGCTGTCTACAAGAGACCCACCTCAAAATGAAAGTCACACATAGGATGAGAGTGAAGGGATGGAAAAATATTTTCCATACAAATGAAAAAAAAAAAAAGCTGGAGTAGCAATATTCATATATGACAAAATAGACTTTAAAATGAAGGACATCAAAAGAGACAACAAAGGTCACACATATTACTAAAGTGATTAATCCAACAGGAGGATATAACCCTGGTAAATATTTATACACCCAACATAGGAGCACCTAAATATACATAAAAAAACTTGTAGAGGACTTTATAGGAGAGATCAATAACAATACAGTCATAATAGGGAACTTGAACATCCATCTGACTTGAGACCCACAGATTGAGAACTGCTAGCAGGGTCGCTTAAGACACACAGATATTTACATTATGATTCATAACAGTAGCAAAATTACAGTTATGAAATAACAACAAAACAAATTTTATGGTTGGGGGTCACCACAACATGAGGAACTGTATTAAAGGGTCATGGCATTAGAAAGATTGAGAACCACTGATCTAGAGGAAGTCTTTTCTAATATGCCAGCTGAAAGTTTCCTCTCTTGCCTAAATGTTTTTTTGTAGATGTATGTATGTACCAATTAATTGAAATTGATCTCAACAAACTTAATATCTCTCAAATTTTAAATGTACATAGCATTTGGTCCAGAAATTCTCTTCTAGAACTCATCCTGTAAGTGGGCAAAGATATATGCAGGATATTCATTACAATGTTGTTATGTAATGTTAAACAAATAAATGTACATAAATTTAAATCTTGTTTAATAAATTTCCATTATTAAGGTAACTATTAAAAACAAAGAATTGTATGTTTTTGCTAAAAATTATTACAGGATATATTAATTAAAAAGCAAAGATCAGAACAATGAGTATAGTGTTTTTACATTTGATTGTGTATCAAAATTTTCTGGAATTAGGCAAAAAAAAAATATTAATACTGTGTACCCATGGGAAACAGCAATGAGGACTGCAGTGGAGAGACATGTACTTTTCATTGTATACTTGTGGTTCCCAAATTGTGTACCATGTTGCCTTGGGGAACTGGAGGATAACTTAAAAGTTCAAGGCAAATACAGTGATACTAACAATCTGTTCTACATTTTGAAAATTATAATGTCAAGGTAGTTCATAGTTTCAACATTAGATCATGATACATTTATTTCAATGATGTTATATGTTTACAGATATGGGTTTTTGACAGTTGCTATGGTAAACTAACAAATGACCTTGTTTGGGTCATCTAAGAGACACATAATTATTGTTCAATTTATCTTCACCCTGAACTGACAGAAGAGGTACTGCTAGGTTATATAAAAAAGATCCACAGATTATTCTAATTTCTAAACAAGGAAAATCTTTCCAAACCTTTAGATAGCATTACTATAAGACTAGGCAAGCATTATCATCAATTTATGTTATGGAAAATTGGGACTTTGTTAGGCATTGATAGTAGGAGTTGACTTTGAAAGATGCTTAGATAATGATTGCAGGATTGAGGTAGAATAGGGTTGAGATTAATGTGCATATTTCTATCTTGGAAACCATTAAGGGCTTATGGCTACCCTTTGAGATGGAGCAGCTCAGCCTCGAAAAGTGACCTCACTATTTCTGTTTTGTTTATATTGTTCTTTAGATTCCACATATAAGTAAGATCACATGGTATTTGTCTTTCTCTACTTTATTTCATTTAGCACAATACCTTCTAGATCCATCCATGCTGTCACAAATGGTAAAATTTTGTTCTTTTATATGGCCAAGTAATATTTATTGTATTGTAATAACTATGTATGGTGCCAGTCAGGTACTGGCAATATCAGGAGGAACACTTTGTAAAGTACTAGTATATGATTGTCTAAACACTTTGCTATACACCTGAAACTAATACAAAATTATATTGAATGTAAAATTTTAACAGCAAAATGATTTATTTGTAACACAGCCCAGTTACCATCACTTTAATACAGCACAGGAGTAGAAAAGAGTTACACTGCAGCAAGCCCTTCTCCCCCAGAGACCCATGCCCAGAGCCAAACTGAACTTACACAGACAGGCAAGCCCAGAATTAAGTCAGACCCAGGCCTCAGCATGATGTATCCTTACCCAGTCTTTTACGCTTCCTAACTGTAGCCTTTTCCCCCTTTTACCCCCAACCAGGTCAACTCCTAGCCTCTGAGATACCAGAGAGCTTTCTATATGGAGTAATTAACAGGGGTTTAAGTGTTACATAAACAATACAATAACCTGGGAAACCTAGTGTCCCATAGAAGGGTTAAAATGACTCCCCATATACATAATCCTAACGAGAAATGACAGTTCTTTCCATCTTTCTCTTCATCATAGATGTGGGTTGTTTTGAAGAACTGATTTTGTCTCAGACAGTTCCACATTCCAGTTTCCCTATTTCATATTAAAGGTTGTTCTTCTCACCCACAGATAGGAAGGAAGCTCAGATTCTTTTCCCAGTTCAAAGGCTGAGAGGAAAAGCCCCAATAGTTTAGGGGGGAAATCCATTGGAAGATTTTTATGGAGATTATTGCCTACAAGTATTCTAATTTATTTGTGGAAACGTTAGTTTTTAGGTTAAGAGGGCAATCCAAACACAAAGACATGCATTCTTTCTGATTAGGTACTAGTTTCTAGAATATAGGAGGCAAGGAAGATGAGTATAAAAATCTCAATTTGCCTTCTTTACCCCGAATCTAGAGAGCCTCAGAAGATTTATATTAGGAAGATTCCCAGGTCTTGGTGGAACAATGCCTAAAGTTCTACCCATAATGGACTCATGATCTTTTTAACAAAGTCACCATGAAAAGACAAGAAAATAGAGAGTACATATCCAAAGGAACATTATTCAAGCATTAAGGGCTCTGACTAGTGGTCAAAACATACTGATGTTTGGTATCAGAACTGTTTTTATAATGTGAGGAAATCATAAACAAGAGAAGGGACTTAAGTAACAACACTTAAAACAAGGAATAGAACTCATATATTAGCTAGAGGTCACTTGCAGATTTTACATTGACATTTGTTTCTTTATTTTAAACCCTACTCCTATTTCTTGGGAAACTCGAGCTACCTGTACCTGTGCTATCACCTGCATGTGCAGGACTGGGCAATCATATCCTCATACTCCTAGTACAAGATATTCCCATTAGCCTCAACCATAAGGAGGCTAATGGGAACACACTTATAAGGGACACACGAGGGCTGAGGGACACTCTGGTTCACCAGCTCATTGGCAAGGTTCTGAATGGTGTCATGATTGGGAGAATTGAGACCATAGTGTAGTACCTGAGGGCAGGCTCCATTACAGTAGTTTGGGGTATAGAGACTAGGAGTAATGATCTAGTGATCCAAGCCCAGCTGGTGGAAACTGACTTGGAAATGGTGGAGGGAACACTGGTTACTTTCAGGCCTATCATGTTCCTGGGAGGGGCCATCTTAGATGCAATACTGCCTACTTGTTGTGCCCTCGGCAAGAGAGGAGTCCCTTTCCATAAATTCATCCAAGCCTCAGGTAGAAGTTTGGCCTTCTGACCACTTTTATGAATGTCATTGAAATAGAATAACAAGAAGGCAGCGTCCAAGGATGAAGTGCTATGCCACAGGAGCTGACAACCCTCACTACCTTTTCGCTGCTGACACATGGAGCGTAGTCATAGAACCCTATGCTTCTTGTGATTCCAGAGCCTTTGATGAATGTGTTGTGTAATATCCATCTCTGTCCAAACTTCAGATAGTTGGGAGGTTTTAAGAACCTCTTCCTAATGGAGGAAAGCAGTCAGTTTGGCTTTTCTGGACCTAGGGCTCCACATGGCAGGAGAGGTGGAAGCCAGCTAGGTGATAGTAAACGACAGTGGCTCTGACTAGTTGGTAGTCTCAGAGGAAAGTCCAATGTCTGTATACCCAATGCCAGGGGTCTCTGTGAGGCATTGCTGCATTGGCCAAGGGCCTCACCAGCCTCACCATGGTGGCCCCAATTGTGTGGTTCTTCTTAGGGTGCCCATATAGATCAGCAGAGTGCTGGTACAACTCCAGCATGTGCTACATAGAATACCCTAGGACCTGCGCCTTCCTCTGCTGCTTGCCAAGGGCTTCTTCTAGCAGCTATTGAATCTGGGATAAGGTAGGGACTTCATCCAGGGGGCCAGTAGAGTGCTGCCCTACCTTTTCCATGTGGACTCTGTGTTCTGTAAAAAGCACCAGTCTCCAAAGAAGAATTCTAAAGATGCTGAGGAGGACCATCTTGAAAGGCTTGGTGTTCAGTAATGTGTTCCAGCTTAGCCCAAAGGATATCACTCTGTCCCTTTCCTGTCACACAGGTAACTGCATCCTGACTCCACAACCAAAAGGGTAGAGCAAGAAAAATTGAAAAGCAGGCAAGCCTTGTGTTGCTTCTCCTGGGAGGATCTTCTGGACCAAATGAGGTCTCCTAACTTGGCCACTTTACATCAAAACAAATAGAAACAGCAGGTGGGACAAGGAAGCATGCGCCTCCTGTTCTCCAGGGCTGGTAACAAGATATCATTTATTTGGAGGCTGGGGTAATTTAAAAGCAGAACTCCATTCCAGGACCTGCTCCCTTACCTTATCCACTAGGATGGAAAAAGAAAGCAGCTGAATGAAAACTTTAAGTTAAAAATATTAAATAGTTATCTAGTAAAGAAAAAAAAAAGTAAGCCCTCACTAGACTGACCAGGTTTCCTCATTGCTCTGTGCTCAGCAGAGACACTTCCTCTAAGCATATTGAAACTACCTATAGGAAATCAGAGTTCATGGTTCAGCTCCTTTCTTCCATTGAGAGTTGTGCAGAAACCCTGCTTCCAGGGACTGAGGTCACTGATTAAGGCTGTGGCAGGGCCAGGACTTCAAAGCAGTTCTCTGGTCTAAGTTCAGTTCTTTATTCACTCCACATCACTGCTTCCAATATAAGTTAGAGAATGAGAAGCTGAAGTTTCATACTTTGACTAACTTAATTTTCTTAATTAAAAAAACACACTTCAATTACTGTTGACATTCAATACTATAGTGCCGTGGTCGGCAAACTGCGGCTCGCGAGCCACATGCGGCTCTTTGGCCCTTGAGTGTGGCTCTTCCACAAAATACCATGGCCTGGGCAAGTCTATTTTGAAGAAGTGGCTTTAGAAGAAATTTAAGTTTAAAAAAATTGGCTCTCAAAAGAAATTTCAATTGTTGTACTGTTGATATTTGGTTCTGTTGACTAATGAGTTTGCCGACCACTGCTATAGTAGATTCAGGTTTAGAGCATAGTGGTCAGGCATTTATATATCTTACAAAGTGATCCCCAACCTTAGACTTAGGAAGTCCAGCAGACATCATGTTAAAGGTCTAATTGTGAAACTTCTTTTTTTTTTTTTTTTTAAATATACTTTATTGATTTTTTTTACAGAGAGGAAGAGAGAGGGATAGAGAGTTAGAAACATCAATGAGAGAGAGTCATCGATCAGCTGCCTCTTGCACACCCCCTACTGAGGATATGCCCGCAACCAAGGTACATGCCCTTGACCGGAATCGAACCCAGGACCCTTCAGTTCGCAGGCTGACGCTCTATCCACTGAGCTAAACCGGTTTCGGCTAATTGTGAAACTTCTTAATCCTCATTTTCTTTACTTGTTTGATGGGGATGATAATATTGGGTCGGCAGCTAAGTAATTGCGGATTTTTTAAAGAAAATCAAAGACAATTTTTTCATGGAACTAAATAACTTTATTCTGTAATGTATTGCCCATTTTGATCAATGACCTTTGCCATCTTTCAGGCAGCATCATAATCCCACGTTCAAAAAACTTCTGGTTTTTATTAGCAAAAAACTGAATCAGGTACGATTTGACATCATCATCATTATTGAAATTTTTACCATTCAAGGAGTTTTGTAAAGATCGAAACAAAAAGTAATCAGATGGTGCAAGGTCAGGACTATATGGTGGATGTGGCAAAACATCCCAACCAAGCTCCATTAATTTTTGCCGAGTGACCAAAGATGTGTGTGGCCTTGCATTGTCATGATGGAATACAACACCTTTTCGATTTGTCAATTCGGGCCACTTTTCTTCAACTGCGTTGTTTAATTTCGTTAGTTGTTCAATGTAGACATCAGAATTGATCGTTCGGTTGGGTGGTAAGAGTTCAAAGTAGACAATTCCTTTGTAATCCCACCAAACTGATAACAAAACCTTCTTTTGATGAATATCAGCTTTTGATGTTGTTTGAGTTGGTTCACCTGGCCTGCTCCACGATCTTTTCCGCTTGATATTGTTGTAAACAACCCATTTTTCATCGCCAGTTATCAGTCGTTTTAAAAATGGATCATTTTCATTACGTTTCTTTAGCAAATCGCAGCTGCTAATGCGTTGCGTTAACTGTGATTCTTTCAGTTCGTGAGGAACCCATGTATCGAGTTTTTAAACATAGCCAAGTTGTTTTAAGTGATTTTCAATGCATGTATGTGATACATGAAGCTTCTCTGCAATCTCACGTGTTGTACCGTGACAGTCCGAATTGATTATTGCTTTGATTAGGGCGTCATCAACTTCAACTGGACAACCAGAGCGTTTTTCATCTTTGAGTGAAAAATCACCAGAACGAAATTTGGCAAACCAATTTTGACACTGCCGTTCTTTTAAGGCTTCGTCACCATAAACAGCACATAACTTTTTATGAGCTTGAGATGCGTTTTTCCCTTTGAGGAAATAAAAAAGCAAAATATGAAGAAAATGTTCCTTTTGATTTTCCATTTTTTAACGAACACCAAACAAAAACTACAAAACAGATCAAAAAACTTTTTTTACTGATTAACAGCTGAATAGCCAACTATCAAATAACAAAATGTGTTTTACATTTGTACTACGTCTGCAAACCTAAAAATTCAACTGAAGCCATATGTGTGTGAAACCCGCAATTACTTAGTTGCCGACCCAATATATACCTTACAGGATTTTATGACGATTAAGTGAAATAATGTGTGTAAAGTACTTAATGTAGTGTCTAGCTCAGGGTAAATTTTTAGTAAATATTAACTCTTACTCTTGGCTAAGAGCTTGATCTCTGGAGCCAGTAAAGCAAGGTTTCAAGATCCATTCCTAAGTGATTTTGAACTCGTTACTTAAAAAAGCTTTCTGGGCTTAAATTTTTCATATCTGTCTCATAGGATTGTTATGAGGATGCAATAAGATCATACATGTAATGCAGTGAATGCAGTGCCTCTTTACAGAGGAAGTAATCAACTTAGATAGTGTTACATGATTATTAATGGTAGGAGTACTGACAAAATTTGAGTTTTCTGCCTGGAACAATCTTTACTGTTTAATGCTGAAAGTCTACCACTGGAAACTATGATTGTGATCCTCCGTGTTCTACCCTCTCCTGCCTTCTGTCCAATCTCATTCACAGATCCTTCCTTCATACTCAGAAGTAAAAGGCCAACAGCATTGAACATTACTTCTCTCAGTGAAATTTGCATTTTTCAAAGGACCAAAATCCTAAGATGGAAAAAGGAAACCTTAATGGTACAAGTTCCAGGCCTAGTTTAGAACATTCTTAACATTTAGGCTGGACAATTGTGATGGGAGACTTTCCTGTGCATTGTAGGATATTTAACAGCATTTCTGGCTTCAACCCACTTGCTTGCAGTGCAATACCCCTCCTTCTCAGTTATGACAACTAAAAATATCTTTAGACATTGCCACATGTCTCCTGGGGAGAAAAATCACTCACAGTTGAAAACTATTGTTTTATAGGATTCTATGGGGAGGGAAGGTCTTCACCAGGATATATTAAAATGGCATTATGTATCATAAGTGTAACATGTCTTCAGGAATCAGACAGAAATGAAATGAAAATGCAAGGAAGCAGAAAAATAATGAGTGGTGAGGTTTGTGGAAAACTGGAAAGTGTATGCCACACCTAAAGGCATTCAAAAGATATAGAATAAAAAAAAACTCTGTGAACCAGACAAAGTACATATTGAGGATTGAAACAGACTGCTGGTTTGAAGCTTGAGATGTAGGCTGTTCACTCAAGATGGCTCATCTCTGGCACATGCTATCTTCATTTGAACTAGTGATCTTTCACCCCAACTTCTGTTCTTCCTCCCTCCCTTTCTGCTTTCAAAATAAGAATGTTCCTAAATAATCAAAGCATACTAAGTCAACCTAAAACAAAAAAATAATTTTAAACTCCACTAAAATTTTAAAAATGTGCTATTCAAATGAACACATTTGAAAAATTATCCGATAATTTGAAACTACCTATATGTTTTCCATGGAAAGGACAATAATGTAAGAACAATAAAGGCAGGAAAAAAAGAAATCACAAAAAAACACCAGGAAAACATAGATTAAAATATTAGCAGGTATTATGTCTACGTGGATTTTTTCTCTCTAATTTTTGTTTTCCTATATTTTAATTTTTTTTTAAAGGCTAATGTTATAGTGTGAAAAGTCTATACTTGAAAAGAGAGCTTTATGGCATCTAGTACTTGACCAGGTAGGGAAGGCATCACAAAATCAAAATAAATAAGATTCTGATGGCTAAGCTAGCCCTCCCATCCCTGCCTTGTCAGAGGCATCATGTCTGATGAATCATAAGAGAACCTCGAGTTCCCTGAGTGTGGTTATTAACATTATTAATAATTGGAATACTAATCTCTGCCTGCTGCGTTCTGTTCTCTGGTTGCTTTCTGCTGCTTTTTAATGACGCACTTTTGCTTTTCCCCATGTACTCCACATTATACACATGCTGTACTGCTCTACCTTCCCTCGATTTATGCATGTCTCTAGCAGATGGTTGGGCTACTCCACCTCTGGTGCTTATTTAGCATAACAGAGAGATCAACTACTGGGGCCACTCACAAAGTTCAGCATGCGTATCTGGATCCTGGTGGGTAAACACATAAAGTAAGGGCCAGCACTTGCCATTTCTGACCTACCTTCACAGCAATTTAGGTTGGGTTTTCCTATTTGTTTTTTCAAGAATTGTTTATCCTCTCTGCTTTTATTCTACTGTACCCCATCCTTTTCCTTGTTCCACCCTAGATTTCTGTAAGACTTCCTATGAGGAGTGATGATAAGGACAGGGGATTTTCAATGAAAATTAATGCCATATTGAAAATTCAAAATTGTGAGTCCCTGTCTAATTTCTGTTTTTGGTGACTTAGTCTTCATGAAGGATTGGCAGGCCATCCCTTACCCATTCCTTTCCCAATCTAGAAAAAAAATGTGCCACATCAACCATCCAATATCCTCAGTATGGTAGGGCTTTTGAGCACATGAGGACAAGAGTCATTAAAGAAATTGAGATTGACTTCAAATAACACACTTCCAGTCTCTTGAAGCCGTAGCATAGTTCAAATCACCTCCCAGGAGCTTGGTGTTCTGGCTGCCTCAATTCAGAGCTACATTTCTCCCCATACTCTTAGCATGGTGATTTAAAACTCCTGTGAGTATAAGGAATACTTATGGATGCTTACTATGGCAAAACAAGTTGCTTTAAAAAAAATCTGATCTGGGTCCTAAGATCTAGCCTTACATGGTAAGGACTTCTAAGGAGTTGAAGGTTGTTATTGTTTTAGGATGCTACAAGTTTTGCCTTAACAATTAAAGATGTACACAGATTGAGATGGGACAGCTATAAAGTGCCAGCTGAAAGTTTACCATAATATGTTATTTCCATGTGGATGGGAAAAATCAATTTCTAATTCATAAAATATAACTCCAGATGCCAGTCATTATGTACTTCTCCAGTTTCAGCTTAAAAGTACTCTGTGCAGTGTATTCACAGAAGGCAGAAAACGGGGGTTGCTTTCCTCTTACCCCAGGTGAAGAAGGAAAAAAATGGAATTTTGTGGAGAGGAAACCAAGAAAACAGTTGGTGTGGTGTGATTGTTGGAGGAGAAGCCTGGATAAATGGTGGTCTCCATATATTTTCAGGACGTCCCTTTTCTCTCCAGAGCTGGAGGAAAATCAATATCTTGTTTTCAGATGGGTAAATGGAGTCGTCTCTTTAAAGTGCCCGGGTCAGTTCACCACACGTCGGGCAGCTGCTGCTTTCCAGACTGCCCCGCGATTCCCAGGCTAGGAGGATTGACAAGGCGATGATAAACTAACGTGCCCCCTCAGCTCTGGGTGTGTGCCATTGTTCCCACAGCTGAGACCCTCTGCTGCTATTTGCTTTCTCCCACATACATTATTCAACAGCCCAGGAAAAGGCCAAGAACCTCTTTCATTCAGGAATTCTGTATTAAAATAATCAATTTCAAACTGAAGCCGGGAAGGCCAGCTTGCTACAGGGAGAGCCTATTAATAAGCCACCAGTCTTTTCCATTTGCATTGAATTCATGCCTGTATTGTGATAATATGGGATTATTTTTTTTCAGTTTCCTCCAAGAAACTAAACATCATACTGGTTCTCCTGCTCTTTCATAAAAACCGTGTAGAAGAGCTTCTTCGTTTGATCCCATCATTAATAGAACACTAGAGGCCATATTTGTGCCTGCTACTCTACACTGGATAATTCTGATTTTGAAAGTACTTTTAAAAAGCCATTAACTCTCCATGAAATGTAGCAGGAAGAAAAGTTTTCAAGTGTTTTGTTTTCCATTCATTGGCCTTACATTTCTTGTCTTGCTTCTCCTGCCCCCTGCCTAACCCTCCCCCACCATGTGCAACACACACACACACACACACACACACACACACACACACACGCACTGTGATATTACAACACCAAGTTGAAAAATTAGAAACCTTACATATACATCAGAATAAGTTTTAAGTGCATTCTAACAGCACCATGAGATGCTTTCCCAAATGGGTAAACTTTTTCTATTTGGTTAATAAAAGCTAATCAGAAATTCCTTTTTTTGGTGGCTGCCTTTTTGTCAAAATTCTTTCTAAGTTTACATCAGTCATTTTTTTGTGTGTTTTTAAACAATTCAGTGACCAAAAACTATTAATAATCACCATCATGTAATCAGTTCAGCTAACATTTATTGAATGCCAACTGTGAATACAGGAAATCCTTAGTTCCGATTCCCCAAGTGCCTTGTGAAACATAGATCTTTAATAGGGTTGCCAGGTTTAGCAAATAAAAACACCGGGCCCTTAGGTAAATTTGAATTTTCAAGAAATAACAACTAATTGTTTAGTATAAGTATGTTCCATGCAATATTTGGGACATATGTATACTAAAAATTTCATTCTGTATCTGAAATTAAAATGTAACTGGGAGTCCTATATTATATCTGGACACCTTACTTTTTAAAGGAATCATTGACATGATCTTGAGGTTTTTGATGTTGGTATTTTCTACTTCCCCCTTAACTTTAAGAAGAGAGATTGATTCACTGAAAACTTAGTTTGTAGGGTTCAAGTTAATTAAAATTTAACTTTTTCATGTAAGAAGAAGGTTTTCAACTAATTTATAGAGGGATCTTTTTTTCCCTCTTTTTTGTTCCACAGGTGGCATAGACCAGATATTTTTTTTCAAATTTTTGTGAGAAATTATTAAAAGTAATAATCTATTCTAAAGTAATTCTAAAATAACTTATAAAAATAAACATTCCTATCCCAGTAGTGGATTGGTTTAATAAAAATAAAGAAATGTTACCCAAAATAATTAAGTGTATCCCATACTGTGCCAAGGGCTGCTAAACATTAGAAAGACAATACAAAGGTGAATGTATCCATGAAAATAGCCAGTGAATGAATACTCAATGAAAAATAGCAACAGCTGACTGTTAACATTGTCATAGCACAGGAGAGACACAGAGGAGCAGACACTTGCAACCAATGATAGGGGTCCATTCTAGAGGGGAGAGAGAAGGAGAGAGAGAGGAGGGAGGAGAGAGGGGGGGGAGAGAGAAATACAGAAGGATATAAATAGGGGGGATGCTTGAATAAATTGGAAATACATCAGTGCAATGGAATATTATGAAGACATCAACAAGAATGAAATATAGCTCTATCAGCTGATTTAGAAAGATTGCCATTATGGTTGCTTAATATGAAAATAAGATGCAGAAAAGTGTGTTTCATTTTTATAAAATACATATTTTAAAGTTTTCATTACTATATAATTATTTTTCCATGAAGAAAAATATGGAAAGGTACATACTGAGTTGTGAGTATAGGTTAGAAGGGTAGAATGGCAGATATGGGGCAGATGTAGATGGAAGAGTAAACCCTGTTAAGTGGGGGGGCGGGGAATACAAAGATTGCACTTGAAGTAAAATCACACACGTGTATGTATTTTTCTTCTTAAAGTAAAGTTAAGGATTTTTTTTTCCCCTGCAACTTCTTTTCTGTGTAGCCCCAAAGAAAGTAATCATTGTTAAATCTATTGCTGGTGACTGCAGCTGTCAGTATGTGTGCAAGGCAAGCTCCCTTGTTGAGGAAGAAAATTCCAATTGCTGTGAAGTGGAACCTTCACTAGAACACAGAGACCATGACATTGCCTAAGACCATGAAAATTCAGAGGATGCATCAACTTTAAATAATACTTTTAAAAGCTTAACTTCTAGTTAGCGAGAGTTGCTAGCAAAAATGGGAAGCTCCCTCAATGCCACTTATTGCAGTAAAATCCATCTCTGGGCCATGTCATTAATTAATGAATTGATTTGAGGGTTGTTACTCTCAGTCTCTGTGCTAAAATTGCTCTGACCCCCAATTCTGTTTTCTCAAATTTCCTCTGGCTGACAACATTCCATTTCTGTGATAGGCTTTTGGAAACTCTATGGGTTATATAAGATGGGGCAAAAGATTTACAGTTGTGAGTACCCAAAACACAGAGATTATTCTTGTACTATAATTTACTTATTATTGTATTTATTTCCATAGGGACAACAGTAAGACTACAATTTGCCCCACCTTGTGTTTTAAATAAAATGAAAATAAGAAAATATATCCTGGAAGAGTTCTAATATATCTATGCTGTATTTCTAATAAGGTGCTTGTAGTAGTTCTACAGCCAGGAATGAGATCCATTCCACCAAAACAACAACAACAAAATAATCCAATATATAGGTGCTGGATGCAGCCTTTCTTATCTCTGCAGAAAAAAAATTATAAGAACCTGAGCTGAGGTTCTGACAGTGGGTGTGGAAAACACAGTCTGTTTTTGCAATGTCATGTGAGTATTTTGAAGGGGAACTTAGTCTACCACTTATGGTAATAGACAGTCTGGAAGAAAAGTAGTAGGTTTGGGTAGGTGAGAGTTATTTGGCTGTCCATATGTGGTAAAGGTTGAGAAGGGACTTGGAAATGTAAATTTAGGAGACAGGTAAAGTCTGAGAGAGGTGAAAATAAAAGACTGAATCACTGAGAAAGTCTAGAGATAAAAGAGAGGAGGGGAAAGGACCTCATTTTAGGAATGGGCAGAGGAAGGAGAGCTGGAAAAAAGATAAATGTGTTGGGAAAGGTGGGAGAGGGAAACAGAAACAGAAAGGCGCAATATTCATTACTAAAGCCATGGTTTCATGAAAGAGAGCTTGATTAGCAGTGGTGAGTGTTGCCCAGAGCATAAAGATGTTAAGGACTGATAGGAAGCACTTGTAGCCAGCAATTAGCAGTAGTGATTTTTAGGAGATCATGTCAGCAGAGTAATTGATTTGAAAGTGATTGTGAAGGTTTAAGGAGTAGTTAGTAAAGAGGCAAAGACAACATGGATGAACCTAGAGGATATTCTGTTAAGTGAAATAGGTCAGGCAGAGAAAGATAAATACCACATGATTTTACTTACATGTGGAATATAAAGAACAAAATAAATGAACAAACAAAACAGAAACAAACTCATAGATTCAGAGAACAAACTGATGGTTGCCAGAGTAGGGGCTTTGGAGGACTGGGTGATAAAAGTGAAGAAATTGTGTACAGATTGGTAGTTACAAAATAGTCACAGGGAAGTAAAGTATAGCATAGGAAATATAGTCAATAATATTGTAACAACTATGTATGGTGCTAGGTGGGTACTGGAAATATTACAGGGCGTCACATTATCCTATCTTATAAAGTGAGGATATACTAATTGTCCCTCACACCATTGCAAAGATGCCGGCATCCACAGCCAATAAAGAGGGGGTATGCTAATTGCTGCCCCGCCCTCAAAGATGGCAGTACCTACAGCCACAAGATAGTAGCACTCAGTCCCCTCAGCCCCATTAGGGTGGCAGGCGCACGGCAAGGTTGGGCCTGTTCTTAGGTAGGCCCAGCTGCTCTGCACACCTGCTTCTGGAGTCCCCCAGTACCCTCATCCCCCCAGCTACCCAGGGCCGGCCTGAGGCACAGGCAAGCCCAGCTGCCCATGGCTGCACAAGGCTCAGGTAACCAGGGCCAGCTGAGGCTTGTGCTGCCTGTAGTGGCAGCAGCAGAGGTCTTATGGGGCTTTGCCTTCCCCTGATAGCCGGGTTACCTCCTTGAAGATCCAAGATCCAGTGTGCCAAGTGGTCAGAGTGAGACCATCCAAATTACAACTCTTCACATCGATTAGTTGCCTCCTGTATGCACCAGGAATCAAGCCGCAACTGGTACGTGCCCTTGACAAGAATTGAACGCAGGACCCTTCAGTCACCAGGCTCTATCCACTGAGCTAAACCAGCCAGGGCCCATACACACATTTTATAATAAGACTTTTCCAGTTGCTTTAAATGTGTTATTGCTGCTGAGAATGGAGTTTATTTGTATTATTTTCTAACAGGATACTGTTGATAGACTAGGAAGCTCTTGCTTTTTGTATATTTACTTAGTGCCTGAATGCTTTGTTAAGCTCTTAATATTTCTAATAGGTTCTTGGTTGATTTGGTGCCTGGGAATTATGGTTCTAGGTTTTATATGGAGTAGATGTATGAAAAAAAAAGAAACCTTGGCTAACTCAGAGAGAGGGTTGCTTGCATTCTGCTTTGAAGATGGTTCCTTGTTTCTGTCATCATAACTCACTGGGCTTATTTCCAAACCAATCTTGGTGGCATAGCTGTTCGTGCTGAATTCAAATCTCCAGTAGCATATACTAGCTGTGTGATCTAAACCCATGTGAACTAAATTTCATTGAGCTTATTTTCTCATTGGGGAGTGAAAATAATTTTATCTACTATAGAGATTTGTAGAAGGATTAAGTGAGATATTGTATGTAAAACACTTCCCTGGGAGTTAGAACAAAGAATAAGCTCAATAAATATCAAGTATTCTTCTTCTTAATATTTTATTGATATGTAAATGACATATAGCATATTAGTTTCAGAAGTACAACATAATGATTCAATCTATGTATATATTGCAAAATGATCACCACAATAAGTCTAGTTAACATCCATCACCACACATAGCTACAATTTTTTCTTGTGATTACTTTTAAGATTTACTTTCTTAGCAACTTTCAAATGTACAATACAGTATTATCCTATCTAATAAAAGAGTAATATGCAAATTAAGCATCACTTCACTACACCCACAAGCCACACCCACCAGCCAATCAGAAGAAAATATGCAAATAAACTCAAGCAAGATGGCTACAGCCACAGAGAGCAGGAGGGAGGCTTGGGTTTTCCCTGCAATGGAGGAAGCTAAGCTTTCCACCTGCCCTTGCTGGCCTAGGCCTCCACTCAAGGCTGCAAAGTTTCAATGATAGAAGATACATAAATCTAAACAGAAATGGCGACAGCAGCCACAGAGCTGGAAAGAGCAGGAGGCTAGGGTTGCCCCCGGCAATGGAGGAAGCCAAGCTATCCACACAACCTGGCCGGCCTAGGCCTTCACTTAAGGCTACAAAGTTTCAATTATAGAAGATAAATAAACCCCAGATACCAGGGCCCCACGCCCCAAGGGAACCTCCACCCTGATCCAGGACATCCTTCAGGGCAAACCAGCCTGCCCCAACCCGTGCACCAGACCTCTATCCTATTTAATAAAAGAGTAATATGCAGATTGACCATCACTCCAACACACAAGATGGCTACCCCCATGTGGACACAGAATGGCTACCACAAGATGGCCAGCGGGGGAAAGCAGGTGGCAGGGGCCAGGCCTGAAAGAGAGGGCAGTTAGGGGTGACCAAGCTGGCAGAGGAGGGAAGTTGGGAGCAACCAGGTCTGCAGGGAAGGGCAGTTGGGAGAGACACGGGCCTGCAGGGGAGAATAGTTGAGAGGGACCAGGCCTGCAGGGGAGGGCAGTTAGGGGTGACCAGGCCTGCAGTGGAGGGCAGTTAGGGGCAAACAGGCTGGCAGGGGAGTGGTTAGGGGGTTATCAGGCTGGCAGGCAGAAGTGGTTAGGGACAATCAGGAAGGCAGGCAGACAACCAGTTGGGAGCCAGCAGTCCTGGATTGTGAGAGGAATGTCCGACTGCCTGGCGGGATCGGGCCTAAACGGGCAGTCAGACATCTCTCCAGGGGTCCCAGATTGGAGAGGGTGCAGGCTGGACTGAGGGACACCCCCCCCCTCGTACATGAATTTTGTGCTTCTAGTTAACTATAATCACCATACTGTATATTCCATCCCCAGAACTTAATCATATTATTACTGATAGTTTGTACCCTTTGACTGCCTTCACCCATTTCCTATACCCTACTCCACCCTTGGCATTCACCAATCTACTCTGTTTCTGAGTTCTTTTTTTCTTTTTCTTTTTTTTTTTAGATTCCATATATATTTGAGATCAAATGTTATTTGTCTTTATCTCTCTGATTTATCTCAGCCTAATGGCTTTAAAATACATCCATGATGATGCAAATGGCAAGATTTTCTTATATTATGGCTGAATAATATTCCAATGTGTGTGCATTAAAAGAAAAACAGAAATTTATATCACATTTTATTTAGCTTTTATTACTTTTAAATTATTACTTCTTTTCTGACTTAACTAAAGTGCTTTGGAACCCACTTGTGTTTTTCTTAAGGACACTTTGTCAGGACTAGGGAAGTTAATTGGGATATATTGCTGGTTTTAAATCTTCTGTATCTCTTTATCTATTTTTTTCATGTATTTAAGTAAGGAAGGTGGCTTCCATTTTAATACAAAAATCAATAAGATGAAATTTTGATCTGGAAAGAAGGGTGTGGCATATATATGTCTTCTCTATATTTTCCTATATATATTTATTTGATTGACAAGTCCTGTGAGCCCAATTCTCCAGTATCCACCATTCCCCTTCCCCCTCCATACACTTGGTCTTACATCTGGACCTCAGCTTTTGTTTGAACCTCTGTAATAGTTTCTAAAGACATTTCTGTCTCTCCTCTCTCGCTGCCATCACCTAACCCTTGCACCAGAGTTTCTTCTAAACCACTGAAAAGAATCTTGTTTTTTCCTTCTTTTAAAAAAACACCATTTGTATCTTTTTTTTTCCTTAAAGGATTCTGACTAAACTCTGAAAACAGTAATGAATAGACTATCTTCTGTTCACAAATGACCTTTCCAGATACATTTCTAATTGTCATCAACACTTAACTCTCAGTTCCCCAACACACCTCTCATTATTGCTAATATCATTAGCACCTTCACCTCTAAACACACCCAGTTATTGCCCATTCCCCAAATATATCATGTGCTTTTCTGCCTCCATGTGTACTTACGTTGTTCCTAGTCTAAAATTCTCTCCCCATTCTACTTCCACCTTTTAAAACCATGTTCATCATCACATATCATGCCTTCATGAAACCCTTTTTGATTTTTCTTTTCTCACCCTTTCCCTCAGAATCATGTTGAATAATTTCTTATTTTATGTCTGTTTGCATTTCTGTCCTTATATTGAGTTATTTTTTTCTTCTCAGAAGTAGAGTAGATATCTGTATACTGAAAGTTTCTCAAGCACAAGAGTCGTGTCTTAAGCATCCAGATAAACTTTAGAGTATCTACACATTATTGCATTTGCCTGCTTGTCTTTCATCCTTTTCCACATTAGCCTCACATGTTTGAAGAGGTTGAGAAACGCATTTTGTTCATCACTATATCTCTGGTGCCTGACACAAGGTCTGACTCATAGTAGGTTCTCAACAAAAGCTTGTGGAAGCAAATAATGGCCATCTCATTTCATTGACCTCATTAGTCCCATGATTTGGACCTCCTGTTTACTTCATCAACCACTACTATCACCTCTTAGATCCTGAACTCTGAAATGCCTTCCAGTTACCCAAACTTTCCATCTTTTTAAAAAAATATATATTTTATTGATTTTTTTACAGAGAGGAAGAGAGAGGGCTAAAGAGCTAGAAACATCAATGAGAGAGAAACATCGAACAGCCACCTCTTGCACACCCCCTACTGAGGATGTGCCCACAACCAAGGCACATGCCCCTGACGGGAATCAAACCTGGGACCCATCAGTCCACAGGCAGATGCTCTATCCACTAAGCCAAACTGGTTTTGGCAAACATTCCATCTTTTTCAACCTCATTGCTATGACTGATGACCCTCAGACCTCTCTCTGTTGTTCCAAGTCACTGCCCCTCTGACTTTCCTCACCTCTCTACCCAATTCAACACTTTTTCTGTTATTTCCGGAACCCTGGCTATGATGGGGTTACCTGGACACAGAAATTTATAGGGCACCACATTTTTCTCCCACCACTTCTCTGGTTTCTGTTGGAAGCCTCACCCTGGCCCCAGGCCAGCCCCCTTGGCAGTCTCCAAGATGGATGGAGCAAGAGGCCTCAGGTCAAGGGCTGGGAGTGTACCAGCCAGAGGACCTTTTGTATGCGAGTTGCCCCTCCCCCTATCAAGAGCAGTTTCCATTGAAGAGAAGGCCAGTTTCATGCTGCTTGCCCTGAGCACCAAAAATGCTAGTTCCAGTTCTGGTGCTTTGGTTCTGCCCTTCCTTCCCTCACCCCTTGACACTGTGCCAATCTCCACACTGCTTTCCCTGCATCAGAGCTATAGCAAGCTCTGTCTCTGGACTTTCTAGGACCACCACTAGTTTTAGCTGCCTGCCCTTGATGAATGCTTGGTGAATGCTCGGCCATATTTTTAACTGCCAAATGTTGAGTCAAGGGCAATATTAGTATTGAGGGAATGTTTCTGTTGTAGGATGTAGCATACACATATACACACTGAGAGGAAGAGGGAGAAAAAGAAGAAGAGGGAGAAGAAGAAGAAGAAGGAGGAGGAGGAGGAGGAGGAGGAGGAGGAGGAGGAGGAGGAGGAGGAGGAGGAGGAGGAGGAAGGTGGGGGAGGGAGGGAGTGAGAGAGAGAGAGAGAGAGAGAGAGAGAGAGAGAGAGAGAGAGAATAGAAACTTGAAGCTGAGTTTTATAAGACTGATAGAATAGGCAACAAGTCCCTTCACCTCTCTAAGCCTCTGTTACTTCATCTGTAAAATGAGTATGGTAATAGTATCTATCTTATCATGTTTTTCTAAGGAATAAAATGCAAAGCAGAATGTCTGGTACATGCAATAAGTATTTAATAGATGTGGGTACCCCAAGTGTTGAATTATTCTCCTATGTTTTCTCTTTCCAAGATTGTGGTGAGGATTACATAAGAAAACTAGTAAATATGTCTGTTATAAAGGAATTAATCAATGTTAGTTAAGACCAACTCCAGAGGCCAGGCAGTAACTCTTCCTTTTAGTATCCTCCACTGAACCTCTCCCATCAGTGTGATCTGAAAGGCTGAAGGACTCTGAAGAGAATTTCCCATTCAGGATATAGAAACACAAAACTGTTGAGCTGGTGCCAAGAATGTTCACTATAATCTACTTTGTCTATCATAAAGAGGCCAGCCTAGGGTTTCAAATTCTGCCACTGAATATTGGTCCCCTCCTTGAGTGCAGTGGGAGATTTAAGTACAGTTGAAATCAAAGCCAGTTATTTCTTTCTATCAGAGGGCTTTAAAGACTCAGGGGCATTCTTATCCACGTTTTTGAAATTGCAACCAAGTATATAGTCAGAATTGCAAAAAGAGAGAGGCTGCTTGAAGTCCTTCACTTAACTTTTACCCAAATGTGTTTCTTTTCCAAAGCATGTCATTCTATATGCATGTTCATTATATGTTGTTTCCAGTTCACTTACCCTTTAGAAAAGTCATAGCCACGGGAAATGCATGCCCTGGAAGTGACTCAGGTGCTACAATAGCACACATCCTGCACACTTAGTCTCCAAGGAAAGTTGGTCAGTGGACTCATCATTCCACTGAAACTAAACTAAGCAGTCTCTATTTGCTGAACATGGATACACGTAATCATGTTAACATTGTGTTTACTTTTTTTAAAAAATTAGAGAGTGATGTTTTAAGCTAGCTCACAGTATTTTCAGAGCAAAGTATTTTAATTTTGATGAGGTTCATTTTTTTTCTTTTATAGTTTGTGCTTCTAGAGTCAAGTATAAATACCTCTGGTCCTAAAGATTTTCTCCTATTTTCCCCCTGAATGTCAATATATTTTACTTCTAAGTCTGTGACCTATTTGGAGTTCATTTTGTATAAGGTGTGAGCCTTAGGACAAGGTTCATTCTTTTGTCTATTGATGTCCAATTGCTCTCCTGTCACTTCTTAAAAAGACTATATATTACCTCTGTTGAATTGCCTTAGGAACTTCATGAAACATCAGTTGGACACATTGGTATGAATCTATTCCTGAGTTCTCTATTCTGTTCCATTGATCTGTGTGTCTAAATGTTTGTTGTTGTTTTTTCACTCAATGATATGTTTATTGATTTTTTAGAGAAAGAAGAAAGGACAGATAGATGATAGATAATAGATAGATAGATAGATAGATAGATAGATAGATAGATAGATAGATAGAAGAAACATCAATGGGTTACCTCCCAGACATGCCCTGACTAGGAATCAAGCCTGAAACCTAGGCATGTGCCCTGCCCGGGAACTGAATCCACAACCTTTTGGTGTATGGCATGGAACCACCAGCCCAGGGCCTGTGTGTCTATCTTTTAGCCAATATCACAGTCTTGATTACTATAGACATAGAGTAACCCTTAATATCAGGGACAGTGATTTCTTCCACTTTTTTCAATTTTCAAATCAAGATTGTTTTAGCAAATCTAGGGCCTACACCTTTCCATATAAATTTTAGAATAAGTTTGTCTATGTCTATCAAAATCTTTTCTGGAATTTTATATGAATTGCATTAAACATATATGAATCAGTTAGGGGAGAATTAATATCTTTACCATAGTGAGTCTTCCAATCCATCAACACAATATATCCCTCCATTTAGTTAGGTCTTTTTAAAAATTTCTTTCATCAACATTTTGTAGCTCTGAGCATATAAATCCTGCATTTGTTTTGTTATATTTGTAATTATTTCGTTTTTCTTAAAGTGACTGTAATTATATTGTTTTTCATTTTGGTTTCCAGATATTCATTGTTAACGTAAGGAATGCAATTGATATTTATGTGTCTATCTTGTATCTTATGGCCTTGATGAATTAATTTATCAGTTCTAGGAGGTTTTGTGTTAATGCCTTGGGATTTTCTATGTACACAGTCATGCCATCTGCAAATAAGGACAGTTTTATTGTTTTCTTTCCAATCCACATGCATTTTGTTTCTCATTTTTATCTATTGCAAGGCAAGAATTTCTAGTACTGTATTTAATAAAAGTAGTAAAAACTAATCATTGCTTTATTTTGGATTTTAGGAGTAAAGCATTCAGACTTTCATCATTATAAATTATGTTAACTGTAGGTTTTTGTGGAAGCTCTTTATCAAGTTCAAGTTATTCCCATTTATTCTTAATTTACTGAGAGGTTTTGTTTATAAAACTATGAATGTTTCTTTTTATTTATCCACTATTTCATTTTGGACATTGATTTATCCAGTCTCACAACTAATTGATATCCTAACACCCACCCTGGGGTACATTACAACTGATGGTAATATAAAGAGTAATGATTTATTTTATTCATTATAAAGAAAGAGTTCCAGATAATCTGTATATACCTTGGCGTGGGTTTGGAGGCTAGACTATGGGAAGGAGGGAGAAACTGGTCACTGGTGAATGTTTTACCCTTTTTCTTAGGCTTTATTGTACCTCAGATGGAATAACCTTAGGCATAAATCATATGAGAAAAAGTTTAGAAATCTGTATGTCTGGTTCAATCCTTATGTATTTCATTAATGTCTTCTTAAGTAGTTGAACAAATTTTGACTCTCCTGCCTCTTATTCTCTAGCTTCTGCTATTCAGGGGGTTATCTTGGAAGAATATTGTGGCCCTTGCACTCCTGGGGTATCTTATAATACAACCTGAATCTGCAATCAGAAGCCCTAGACTTGCATTGTGTATTTGTATTTATTAGCCATGTGACCTCTACTGACTGGCTAATAAAGCCAACATTTCTTCAACTATGTACTGAAATTAATAACATTGTTACAGAAATTTAAATAAAATAACATATAAAAATAAAATTATAAGTAGTTGATAATTTTGTCAAATCCCTTTTTTTAAATCAAATAACATGATCATATAATTTTAATTCTTTTGCCTGTTGATTATATTAATTGATGTTTTCATTATTTGATTTTTGAATATTGAATGAGCCTTATTTAAATAATTCCTATATAATCATTGTTTAAATTATTCTTACATTATTGTATTTTAGTTGCTGATATTTTTTTTTAGAATTTTTGAGTCAAAGTTCATACTATGTATTGGTTTGCAGTTAGTTTTCTCACTTTCTTTTATATTTTATTTTTTGTACTCTGTCCAGTTTTGGTATGAGGTAATACTTGCTTCAGAAAACGAGTTGGGAAATGTTTCCTCTTCTATTTTATGAAATAATTTGTGTAATGTTTATGTTAACTCTTTAAATGTTTGCTAGAATTCTCCAGGGAAACCATCTGAATCTGGTTATTTTCTTTTTAGAGGACTTTTTAATTACAAATGCAATTTCTCTCATGGTCATAGGATATTCAGGATGCCTATTTCAATGTGGTTGAGTTTGGGCACTTTGTGGTTTTCAAGGAAATATTTATATTTTTTTTCTAAGTTGTCAAATTTATAAGCATAGAGTTATTTGTAGTGTTCTCTTATTTTTCCTTTGCTCTGTAGTGAAATCCCTGTGTTCAAGCTTGATGGTGTTTATTTGTATCTTCTTTGTTTTCATCTTTTTCAGTCTTTCATTGACTTTTTCTTTTTAAAAAAATATATTTTATTGATTTTCCACAGAGAGGAAGGAAGAGGGATAGAGAGCTAGATACGTCGATGAGAGAGACACATCGATCAGCTACCTCCTGCACACCCCCTACCGGGGATGTGCCAGCAACCAATGTACATGCCCTTGACCAGAATGGAACCTGGGACCTTTCAGTCTGCAGACCAACACTCTATCCACTGAGCCAAACTGGTTTCAGCTTTCATTAACTTTTTCAAAGAACCAACCCTTTGTTTTAATCAGTTTTCTATTTTTAGTTTTAATGATATTTGCTAACATCTTTATCATTTCTTTCTTACTTCTGATTGGTTTGGGTTTATTTTGCTTTCTAAAAAATAATTTCTTGAAGTAGTAACTTAGATTATTGGTTTGAGATCCAACTTTTCTAATGTTAGCATTTTAGTACTATAAATTTGCCTTTCCACACTACTATAGCTGAATCCCACATATTTTAATGTGTTGTATTTTCATTTCCATTCATTTCTCTATATTTTATAATTTTATTTGATTCCTCTTTGACGCATTGATTATTTATAAGTATGAAGTTTACTTCCCAGATGCTTGGAGATTTTTTGTTATCTTTCTGTTATTGATTTATAGTTTGATTCTATTTTGATTGAGAAATAGAAATAATTCAGTGTGCATACTCTGAATTATTTCAATTCTTTTAAATAGCTCATATATTTATAAACAATGAGAAACAGCATTTTGTCATATTTGAAGCATTTGGGGCACTCTGTGCTGCATGAAGAGATGTTCTTTCTGTTGGGGAACAGGAGGTTATCACTTTTTGAGCACATACTGCTCACTCCCTGAGTATTTTATATGCATAATTTCATGTAATTCTCTTAACAATGCCCTGAGTTCTCTAATATTGTTGATCCTATTTAATATATGGGAAACTTGAGGCCAGAGAGTTTAAGTGACTTGCATGATTTCACTTGGCTTAGATGGATTTTGAATTTGGGTCCTTCCAAAGTTCTTTCACTAGAGAATTACAGATGAGAAAATTGATAAGGACATGAGGAATAAAGGGTAGTATGGGACTATTTACTAGAAAAACAACCAGATAACCAATTATTCAATGTCTCTCTTGTCACTGCTGCTCTATGATGGTGTTTATATTTTCACATTATTATGATGTGATTTAATTTTTTAAATCTTAATTCAGGTGATATGCCACACAATGTCAAATAATTTTTTGAATAAAATTTCACTTCTTAACCTAAGCTTATGGAATAATATGTTTTAATGAAAATGTCACTTAATATGGGTCTATACCATTGATATATCTGTACAGGGGGATATTGTAGCACCGAGATAAGGACTGAAAGTATTTTCACCATCAAACACTGTACCAATATATAAATTAGTATTATAATAATGGAGATGGTGCTAGTGTTTCTCCAGGAGCCAAGGCTGCTGCCTATCATGTAGAACACATAGTTTCAGCCTTGAGGTCACACACCTCATAGGTACAATTCGAGGTTCTCTGAAATTGTATTTAAATCACATGGAAAGGTGATTATGCAGGAGGGAGACTTATATCATCTTCTTCTAAAAAATATTTGGAACTGGCTACCTAAATAATAAGTAAAATGGTAATGTCTGACTATATGATGTAGGAAATTGCACACAGCCCTGACTTATACATACTACACCTGACAGGTGGCTCTGTCAGGTGTAGCCAAATTGGAGTATATTTTATTTCTTATTCCCAGATTTGAGTGGTCTATATGAAACTTCCCATCTGCTCAGAGTTTAGCAAAAAGAATGTGCACAAGAGGGGAAGAGGTGTATATACCTGGATTAGAGGCTTCACAGATTTCATAGATGAAACAATTTCTTGAAACCTGCGCCTAAAGGCATCACAACCAAAGCTTTATTTGTCTGTGTCTCCACTTCCAGTTTAGGGCATTACCCAAAAAGTAGTAGCAAATTGCTGACCAGAATAAATTCATCTGGTGATGTGCTCACCTGATATCAGAAGACAAGGGAAAAAAGTACTAGTGCCAATGAAGGCTTGATTACTTTCTGCCTTAATCTTGCATCCTTCTCTTTAAGATTGTCGTTTGCTTCTCCAGCATGAGTAAACCATTGAGAAAGCATTTTAAAGATGGAGCTCTATAAGAACAGATCCAAAAGATAATTTTGAATTGACATCATTTCAAAATGGAAATGGGATGAATTCATTCTTGTGTTCTCCCACTCATAAGGGTAATTTCAAGAAGCTCTTCAATATTAATTAGTAGGCTGTGAATTCAGTTCCATGCAACTATGATGGGCCAGTTTTTGGCATATGAAAGAACTAACTTACCATATTTTTGAATTACTCTCTAGAAGCCTGAATATTTTTGTATTTCCATATTTCTCAAGTAGCACTTAATTTAATCTTAGCCCCATTTCTTTCAATAAACCATTGTTGCATCTCATAAGCAGCACAGCTTCTTCCTCTAACTCATCTCCCCGTGAAATTGGTTTAATGAAGCAGAAAGGTATGAAGTATTAGCAACAGTGGAATCCATGTGGTAGCACTTCATTTTTCACAGGCACTCACATTTCAACCCTAATTTATAAAATCAGCACACAAATGATTTTTATCACGGCCATTACATCAGTATAAATTACTGTCTTTTCTATAGCTCGGCAGTTAGTCAAAGTGTTGAAATGATATCTATTAGTCAAAAGACGGGGGGAGAGGTAGAAAAGAGTTAGTGAAAATGAGGGCTGATGGTTGTCTTACAGGAACACTAATATTAATTTACCATAATGAACACCGATGGGGTATTTTGAAAACATACAGTTGGAAATTAAATGCACAAAGTGAAGCAAATGGGTCAATTTGTTCAGGACAAAGAAGGGGACCTTCAATAAACAAGCGGTGCTATACAGAGACAGGCAGCGATGCAATTAGTCAGGCACTCCTCCTGTCCAGTGGGCGGGAGCCATTGTTGTTCTCTCCTGCGTGGGTGTCTTCATTTATCTCATTGTAGAAACTGTCATCCTGGTTTTGTGCCCTGCAGCCTCACCATGTCAAATCCATCCTGCCAGAGTATCATTGGGGATCATTACCCACTGGCATCTCTTCTTTTCACAATTGCCACCTAAGTTGATTAACATAACCTAGTTGTCCCCCTTTCAAGTTAGGCAAACCTTAGTCATCTGCCCACATTATTATGGGCCATGTACTTGTTTGGGTGAGATTGGGTTGATGCTTCCCTTTGCACTATCTGTGAGCAATGGTTTACTAAGCAGTAACTAGTTTGAAACTTTTTTTGGAGAAAAGATATGGATGGATGGCTATAGGATAAGTTTAATCCTAAAAGAATAAATTATTCATGTACATTAGAAGCAACATTTTAAACATAAACAATTTGTATATAAATTGGAAGTCATTCTTGTCTATTTAATAGCTGCTCCTAAGGGCATATCAACCCTGGGTAGATTTCTGTGCTATGAGTTCTATGTGACAATAATTAAATCATATTGAAAATTTGTTTCCTTTTTCATACTGGTTTCACTACCATCTACCAATCTAACTTAGTGAGAATATATAAAATCTTTATGGGCAATTCTGAGTTCTATATTTATTCAATAATTTATTCAGTTAAATATTTATCAGGAATGTGATATTGCCAGAGTCTAGGACTGGTGCTTAGGATCCAATTGCAAATGAGCCTTCTAGTGGAGAAACCAATCATTGAATAATAATTCTAAGAAAGTTTCATGGGCTTCCTGAAGTTGGTTGTAATTCCACAGTGTTTCCTATTACTTAGTATTCCTCATTACCCTCAGCCCAGGTGTATTCAGGGTGTACAAATTCATTGATCATAGGCAGTGACCATGTCTATTTAGATCTTTGCAATTTCTGAAAATTAGGAGTATACTGATTTTTACCAAAATTGGCATACTATTGAATGACATTGTTAACACAGGGGAGATGGTGTCATCTCCACCAGTTGCTAGTAGGAATATATATATTGTGATATCATGCAAAAAGGAATTTTCTGAGACTTACACAGGAGGATGAGATATGATAGAAAATTTTATTTCCATGGAAGTACATCCCAGGGTTTCTAAAGTCCCATTTCCCTTAGTCCAATCATAGAAGAAGTACAGCTAGAGCTTCAGTAGAGCAAAAATCAGAGCCAGTGCCCAGTTTTCTTTCCATGTTGGAGCCGAATCCAGTCCATCGTCAGGCTAGCTTAGCTTGTGTTTCTCTCTGCAATCCATAAGCCCATTGCATGTTGGGTCTGCATGGCTGTGGGCCATAAGGAAGAATGCAAGAGAGCCAAGAGTTATAAGATTCATAGGCCAAGCAGGCCAAGAGAGAGAAGTCCTTTATTTAGGAGATTATGTATTCTCAAATTTTCATGCACTTGCATTGGCCAATGATCACTTTCTCCAGGTTTGACTGACAGGCAGCTACCTTCTCTATGTCACCCCAACTTTACTGGGCATTTGTCTATCTTCCTTTTGTTGGATTCCTTCCCCCAGTGGTCTGTGGGGAATAGACTGATGGTTATTAGGGAGTGCAAATTTGCGACTTCCTGGTAAAATTGGCGAAATGACATTCCTATAATGTCTGACCTTCCCTTTGATCTCTTTCTATCCTAATAAAAGAGTAATATGCAAATTGTAATCACTCCAATACACAAGATGGCTGCTCCATGTAATAAAAGATGGCTGTGCCCATGTGGACACAGGATGGCTACCACAAGGTGGCTAGCAGGGGAGGACAGTTGGGAGAGACCAGGCCTGCAAGGGAGTTGGGGTGATTAAGCCTGCAGGGGAGGGCAGTTAGGGGTGACCAAGCCAGCAGAGGAGGGAAGTTGGGGGCAACTGGGCCTGCAGGGAAGAGCAGTTGGGGGGGGGGGGACCCAGGCCTGCAAGAGAGAGCAGTTGAGGGGGAACCAGGCTTGCAGGGGAAGGCAGTTAAGGGTGACCAGGCCTGTAGGGGAGGGCAGTTAGGGGTGACCAGGCCTGCAGGAGAAGGCAGTTAGGGGCAAACAGTATGGCAGGGGATCAGTTAGGCATCAATTAGGCTGGCAGGGGAGTGGTTAGGGGGTGATCAGGCTGACAAGCATAAGCGGTTAAGGGCAATTAGGAAGGCAGGCAGGTGAGCAGTTGGGAGCCAGCAGTCCTGGATTGTGAGAGGGATGTCCAACTGCCCGTTTAGGCCTGATCCTGTTTAGGGTCCCAGATTGGAGAGGGTGCAGGCTGGGCTAAGGGACACCCCCCCCCATGCACAAATTTCATGCACAAATTTTATGCACCAGGCCTCTAGTTATTAGTAACTAACTAATCACAACAGTATCAATATAAAAGTACAACTTAACAGTAATTTTGGGGGGATCTCCACTCTACAATGCAATAGAACCTGATGTTTTCAAAGAGGCAACTCTTCAGCAGTTGAGAAGTAGACTTCAATGAAATTTGGCACCCTGGTCAACATCACAACTATTTACTTGTACTGAATGAGGTCAGTAGTTCATAAGCCCTTTAATCTTAATATTAGACAAGCTAAAATAGTGATATCTGGTAACAAAAGTCCATAATAGAGTCTAAAGTATTTTGCTTTGCTTCTAAGTTAATCATTACTTGAGATTTTATATATATATCTATATCTCTATATATGAATATAGATGATGATAGATATAGATATAGATATAGATATAGATATAGATATAGATATAGATATAGATATAGATATAGATATAGATATAGATATAGATACAGGTATAGGTATAGATACAGGTATAGGTATAGATTAAGGTGACCAGATCATCCTGCTTTTGGTGGGACAGTCCAGATTTTCAACAATTTTTCCCGTGTCCCGCAGCATTTCAAAAAAGTCCCGATTTTTGGAAAGATTGGAAAGATTCTTTCCAAAAATTGGGACTTTTTAAAAATGCCGCAGGACTCGGGAAAAATTGCTGAAATTCTGGACTGTCCTGCCAAAAGCGGGATGATCTGATCACCTTAGGTCATAAATATCACATGATCCCACTCATTTATGGAATATAATGAACAACATAAACTGATGAACAAAAACATATCTAGCAACAGAGAAGCATCAATTAGACTAGGGGTGTCGAACTCAATCAGAGAAGGGGCCAAAATCTAAAATCCAGCCTAAATCGCGGGCCGAATGGTTTACTGAACAGTCATAAACTGACAATGTCATAAACTGACAGCGGAGTGCAGTGATGACAGCGCGGTGCGGGCCACATTGCAAGGCCTGGCTGGCTGGATTTGGCCCGCGGGCCTTGTGTTTGACATATGTGAATTAGACCATCAAACCTCAGAGGGAAGGTAGGGAGGGTGGGGGAAAGGGGAAAAGATCAACCAAAGGATGTGTATGCATGCTTACAATAATAAGCAATGAACTCAGACAACAGGAGGGGAGGGTAAGGGCATGATTGGGGGGTGGTGGGAATGGAGGAATAAGGACACATATATACCTTCATCAATAACAAAAAAGAGGCAAAAAAAAAAAAGAATCACAGATGCCCACAAAGATTTGTGAACCAAGAAATTTTCCTTATGCATAATGACCCCCCCAAAAATAAAGAAAACAAATGCCTAACAGCTAGGAGTTGATAAATCCCCTATAGACACATAATTTTTTTCAATATCATTAAAAATAGGTTTTAAAGGAAATTTTAATTACATATATGCAATGTTCAGCATAAAATATTAAGTAAAATGGCGGTGGGTGGGAGTAGCATTGAGGGGTTCAATGTGGAGACAAAAAGGGACATCTGTAATACTTCAAATAACAAAGATAAATTTAAAAATAATAATAGGAAATACTTAAAAATGAATAAAAAACTTAAATGTAAGTCTTGAAAGCATGTAACTCCTAGAAGAAAATATAGGCTAGTGATAGGCAAACTCATTAGTCAACAGAGCCAAATATCAACAGCACAACTATTGACATTTCTTTTGAGAGCCAATTTTTTTAAACTTAAACTTCTTTTAATGCCACTTCTTCAAAATAGATTTGCCCAGGCCGTGGTATTTTGTGGAAGAGCCACACTCAGGGGGGCCAAAGAGCCACATGTGGCTCATGAGCCACAATTTGCTGACCACATATATAGGCAGTAAAGTCTTGGACAATTCTCTTAGCAATGTTTTTTTCAGATATATCTTTTCAGGCAAGGGAAACAAAAGAAAACATAAACAAATGGGATTATATCAAATGAAAAAATTTTTGCACAGCAAAGAAAACTATCAACAAAATGAAAAGACAACCCACTGAATGGGAGAACACATTTGCCAATGATACATCTGATGAGGGGTTTTTATCCAAAATGTATAAGGAACTCATACAACTCAATACAAAAACAAACAAACAAACAAACAAAAAACCAATAACAACAACAACAAAAAACATTCCAATTAAAAAAATTGACAAAGGACATGAGTGGACACTTTTCCAAAGAGAACATACAGATGGCCAATGGACATATTAAAAAATGCTCAACATCACTAGTTGTCAGAGAGATGCAAACTAAAACCACAATGAGATATCACCTCAATCCTGTCATAATGGCTACCATCAATAAATCAACAAACAACAATTGTTTATGAGGATGTGGAGAAAAGGGAACCCTCCTGCACTGTTTGTGGGATTTCAGATTGGTGCAGCCACTATGCAAAACAGTATACAGGTTCCTCAAAAATATTAAAAGTGAAACTGCCTTGTGACCCAGTGATTCCACTTCTGGGTATATATCAGCAAAAATTGTCAGCATGGGTGCGGATTAGGGATACTGAAAAACTAATAGAAGAAACAGAAAACACTCATTTGAAAGATTATATGTACTCTATGTGCAAGGAGGAGAATGAATTCAAAAAACAGCATGGCTAGCCTGTGTGGCTAAGTGGTTGAGGGTCAACTTATGAACCTGGAGGTCACAGTTCAATTCCCTGTCAGGGCACATGCCCAGGTTGCCAGCTCAATCTTCAGAAAGGAGTGTTCATGAGGCAGCAAATCAGTGATTCTCACCATTGATGTGTTGTTCCTCTCTCTCTGAAATTAATAAAAATATGTTTATTTTTAAAAATAAAACAACATGAATGAAAATGAGACTAGTTAGAAGCCTATCTCAGTGTTCCAGATGAGAGATGATGGTGGCCTGAGTTAAAGTGCTAACAGTAAGAATGAAGAGGGGCAAGTTAATTAGGAAACAGTGTGTATAAGACTTCATGGCCAACAAGATGAAGAGATTGTGACAGCCATTGAGGACATCTCCATGGTTTTGAGACTGGACAACTAGGCAACAGCAACACCATTGGGATTAAAACCCATTTTACAGATGCAAAACTGGAGAGCCCATTGGCTTTTTAACTGTCACAGAGTGAGTTAGTAAGAGAAACATCCCCAGTACCATTATCCTGTTCTCTTGACTTCTGGTTCAGAAGAATTTGCATATAATACAACAAATATTAGTGGTGACTTAAAAAAAAATCACCTGAATATTTTCAAATAACTGTGAAATTGTCATCCTATTTGCCTTCATTTTAATATCCATGTTTGGAATTATAAAGTTTTAGTCATGACCATATTCCAAGGTAGCTACATTTTCCCTTTCCTAGTCCCCAGTGTCTGCCATCTCTCTCTCTATATCCAGCTCTGACAATCCTGAAAGGCCCTCCTCTTATTGAACTCCCCCTTTCCAATAATATAACCTAGGGAACATACTATAGCACTTTCTGTTTCTGAAGCAATATAGTTGTAGGGACTGAATTTCTGTAGCATAATTCCTTTTGGTATGAAATAGAGCTGAGCCACTCAGAGTACCCCAAATATAGGTATAAGTGGAAGAAGCCTTGGGCTTTGGGTTTGGGGATAGACATAATGAAGGAGACAAAGCACTAATATGAGGACCTTAGTCCTAGGCTGCAGGCAGCAGTGGGGGTAGGGGGTACAGAAGAACCTCAGCTGCTGGAGAGGAAGAACTAGGATCTTTTGTCTCATAATGTATGGAAGAGTGTGTGTATGTATGTGATGATGATGATTAAATGGTACATAGTATCAGCAAAAATTGTCAGCACGGGTGCTGATTAGGGATACTGAAAAACTAATAGTATGGAAGGAAATTGGAAAAATTGGTCTGAGTGTGGAAAAGTAATACTAATTACAATCATTTATGCGAACTGCTTACCATTTATGACTAATTATCACCCAACACAATAACCATTAGATATATCATTAAATATGTGTCAGATTAACTTTGTTGTCAGTTTTATTTGTGTTTAGAACAGCAAGCTCTGCGTGTATGCTTGTGCTTAATAGTTTGTTGCTCATGCAAGCACGGCTGTCAGCTCACAATTTAAAAACACACAACATTATGTTAGGGCTGGAGCCTGGCAGGCTTTGAATTCCAGGCTAAGTAGTTTATAGTTAATTTAGGAGGCAATGGGGAGCCCTTACAGAATAATTAGCAGTGAAGATACATGATCAGTGATGTATTTTAGGAATCACAGACTGACAGGATTGGAAGATTCCTCAGAAATTGCTCACTCAATCAATGGTCATCAGCCAGGGGGCACTGGTAACCACACTGGGGATCCTGGAGGGATTGTCAAGGTTTCAGAAAGACTTAAGGGAACCATGAATTTCTCCACAATAAAGTTGCACAGATCAACTACAGTGTCAATATTATTTGCTTGGGGATGGAATTAATCAAACTGGGACACTTATTGGAAGCATTGATTGAGAATTATGAAAGTCTGATGATTTTTTAAAATGGGGAAACAAGTTAATTGTTTTTTTAACAAATGAATATTTAAACATTAGAAAACTTTTTTCTAATCATGGACCCCATGGGTTAAAAACAAAACAAAAAAGTTCTTAAGTGAAATAACCCAATCTCATAAAGGCAAATATCCATGATCTCACTTATTTTTGAAATTTAATGAAAAAAATTAATTGAGCAACAAAATAAGACCTGAAGCATGGAGTCATAGAGCAGACTAACATATCTCCATGTGGGTGGGTCGAGGAAGAGAGTTAAACCAAAGAACTTATATATTTATATGCATAGCCCATGGACAGTGAAGACTGTAGGGGATAGGTGCTAAGTGGAGGGGAGAAAAAAGAGGGAGGGATGAGAGACATCGGTAACATCAACAATAAAAATAACTAATAAATAAATAAATAACAAGAAGGGGTCATGGGTGGTGAAAAAATTGGATTACAAAAATTACTTATTGTAATCCAACCAATCCTTTCATTTACAGATAGGGAAACAGAGTCCAGAGATGGATGGAACTTGCCTTCAAAAAAGATGGGTAAAAGTATTGGACAGTACAAATGGAAGATAGGTGAGACTGGAGATCATAATACCAGTTCAGTAGTAAATCAAGATACCTAGATTTTGGTGGTAAAAATGATCTACAAATGAGAATAGCAGATGACAGAAAATGAAAATGTATTACAACATAGGACCATTGGTTAGATATAGGCATAGAAGAGAAAGAAGTTGAGGATGACTCAGATCCCCAGTGTGACTGAGTGGGGCAATGATGGAATTATTAGCAGAAATATAAAAAGTTGGTGGAATAATTATTTTCGGGGTAGATGAGAGTCATGAATTTGTTTTTATAAATATTGACCATAACTTTTAGGGTTACATATTGAAATATATGAGTATGGCAATACAAATTACAAACACTTGGATTTAAATTCCAACTTCCTTACACTGTGTGACTTGAAAAGAAATTTTTCATTTGAGTCTCAGTGTTGATATTTATAGATCTTGGGCAATGATGTCTGCTTTATAGAGTTAGTGAGAAGATTAAATGGGCTAATTTTATAAAGTGGCAAGTATTCGTTACTCTTCTGTGGAGGAAGCATCAAGAGTATGGAGATAGAAATGGTTAAGAGAAATAAGGTAGCATTCAGGAGTGATGACAAATCCCAAGCTATATTTTTAGGCTCTAACTGAAAAACTGATAGTACTGTCCCAGGGTTTCTGGAGGATGGAGTCACCAGGGAAGAATATGGGAGAAGCCACACTTACTGAAAATTTGGGAAGGAATCCAGCAAAGGAACCTGAAGGAATGAGCAGAGGATGATAGAAAGTACACTGTCAACGAAGCCAAGGGAGGCAAAATAACTTGAAAATGGGAGGTGTGGTCCATGGGGTCAAATGCAGCAAAGAGATCTAGACAATAAAGACAGAGATGAGGTCATTAGGACGACACTTTTAGAGACAGCAGAGAATTAGTGATGAATCAAAGAAGAGGCTAAGTAGCCAGTGAAGGTGGAGTAGCAAAGACACTAAAGAAAATGCAATTCTTTCAACATGGACCATGAGAACAGAGGGGCAGATATGATAGTAATTTAAAAGAGTAGCAGCTATAAGGGAAGGTTATTTCAGGCTACTTGAAACCTGACTATATTATATGCCAAGCGAATAATGCCAGTGGAGAGGAATAGACTAATAAGGCAGAAGAGATAGAGGTCATATATAGGCAGCCCCAGGCTTTGGTTACTTTGAAGATGTGCTTAACAGAGGACCTAACTTTTAAGCCAGGAGAAGTAATCTGAGGTCAAACAAGAAGCAAGCAATCCCATTGGAGCTGTTTGCTTATACCTGTGAACAAACCACACCAAATAAGAAGCTGCTCTTCTCACTGTGCAAGGTTCATGACATAATTCAGGGACTCTGAGCTTCAAGTATAGTATCCTAAGGCAGAGGGCTCAAAATTCTGTCCCTTGGGGCTTACTGATCCAATTAGGCTTCAATGACTTATAGTCATTAAAATTAAACTTTCTACTTTCTTTCAAGTATGGGACAAGACCCAGATGTTTAATATTCCTATTTTATTCTGGACATAGTGGCTGATAAAATTAGACCAGAGAAAAAATAAGAGGTTCTAAAAAATTAAAAGAGAACATCTTAAATGGTTGTGTGACATTCTCCCCAGAAAAACCTACATTTAATGGGTGAAAAAATATTTTTAAAAAATACACACAAATATTATGCCTTGGAAATTCTCAAGGCATAAAGGAAATAGAGATACATTTACTCAAGAAAGAGTACTAAATCTTTGAACACTGAGAGTCTGGCATTTAAGCCAAACCTGCTCCCATTCCCCACCCTACCCCAGGGAAGTGACGGAAGCTCTAATTCAGCAAGGTGTGGCTAAGAAAAGGGGTTCTTCTGCCCCAGCTCATTGTCTATGGCACATGTGTCAAACACAAGGCCCGCGGGCCAAATCCAGCCCGCCAGGCCTTGCAATGTGGCCCGCACCGCACTGTCATCACTGCACTCCGCTGTCAGTTTATGACATTGTCAGTTTATGACTGTTCAGTAAACCATTCGGCCCGCGATTTAGGCTGGATTTTAGATTTTGGCCCCTTCTCTGATTGAGTTCGACACCCCTAGTCTAGGGCTACTATTTCATAAATAAAAGGACAGGCTAATAGCATCTCTAATCCCCCCAACCCTATGTTGCAGACCCACTATTTAAGGAGGTGCAACCAAGAGGACTGGTGCCCCCTTCCCCTACTCAGCTCCCACTTGTAGGGCAAGGGATCTTCCCCAGGCATGACAGGCTAAGAATACTGGGACTCTAATCATCCCTGCCCCAGCTCACTCAAAGGCAAGCAAACAAAAGAGATCAGGGGTTATCACCTCCTCTACAGTGCCTTTAGGGATTCACAAGGAGAGAAACAAATCACTGTTTCACACCCTCAGCTCCAGTGCCATAGTGTGGAGATTCTTCCAACACTATCACTATAGAAGTACCTACTCTTGATATAACATATACATGGGATAATATGTAGCTTTTGTGTCTGGCTTTTATCACTTTGCATAATGTTTTCAAGGTCCATACATGCTGTAGCATGTATGAATACTTTGTTCCTGATTTTTAATGGGGTAAAACATACATATCTCAAAATTAACTATTTAATCACTTTAAGTACATTTTAGTGGAATTAAATACATTCAAATTGTGTGCAACCATCACCAGTCTCCAACTACAGAATTTTTTTTATCATCTGTATCCATTAAGCAATAATGCCCTATTCCCCTTTCATTCCAGTCTCTGGTAACCACTATTTTACTTACTGTCACTATAAATTAGACTGTTGTAATTACCTCATATAAGTGCAATCATGCAATATTTGTCTTTTTGTGTATGATTCGTTTGGTTGAATCATATACTAGTGTATGGATATACTACATTTTGTTTATCAACCAGTTGATATACACTGAGTGGCCAGATTATTATGATCTCTGAATGCATAATAACCTGGTCACTCAGTGTATGTGTGTGTGTGTGTGTATATATATATATGTGTGTGTGTGTGTGTGTGTGTGTATATATATATATATATATGTGTGTGTGTGTGTATATATGTGTGTGTGTGTATATATATGTGTGTGTGTGTGTATGTGTGTGTGTATATATGTGTGTGGTGTGTGTGTGTATATATATGTGTGTGTGTGTGTGTGTGTGTGTGTGTGTGTATGTGTGTGTGTGTGTGTGTGTGTATGAATTTGTGCATGGGTGGGTCCGGCCAGCCTGGCCAGGAGGAGGGGACATGGGCAGTTGGCCGGCCTGCCTGCTGGTCGAACTCCTGTTTGAGGGGACAATTTGCACATTAGCCTTTTATTATATAGGATATACACTGAGTGGCCAGATTTTTATGCATTCAGATATCATAATAATCTGGCCACTCAGTGTATAATTGGAATGTTTTTACCTTTTGGGTATTATGAATAATACTACTATAAACGTGTACAAATTTTGTGTGGACATATATTTTCATTACTCTTGGGCATATATATAGTAGTGGAATTGTTGGATCACATGATAATTCTATGTTAAATTCTTTTAGGAATTTCCAAACTGTTTTTCAAAATGGCCGTGTCACTTTACATTTCCACCTACAATGTAAGAGGCTTCCAAATTCTATCATTCTTGCCAATTCTTGCTATTGACTTTTTAAAAAATTATATAGTCATTTTAGTGAGTGTAAAATAGTATCTTATTGTGGTTTTGATTTGCATTTCCCTAATGACCAATGTTGTTGAGCATCTTTTCATGTGTTTTTTGGCTATCTATATATCATTCAAGAAATATATATTCAAATGCTTTGTCCATTTTTTAATTGAGTTGTTTTTTTATTACTGATTTGTAAGAGTTTTTAATATGTTGTGGATATAGGTCCCTTGTCATATATATGACTTGAAAATGTTTTCTCCCATATTGTGAATTGTCTTTTCACTTTTTTGATGGTGTTATTGAATCACAAAATTTTTACATTTTGATAGAGTTAAATGTATCTATTTTTTCTATATTTATTTGCACTTTTGGTGTCATGTCTTAGAAACCATTGCCTAATCCAAAGTCACAGAGGTTTATTAGTATATTTTCTTTTTAAAAATATATTTTTATTGATTTCAGAGAAGAATGGAAAGAGAGAGATAGAAACATCAATTATGAAAGAGAATCACTGATTGACTGTCTCCTACATGCCCGCTACTGGGGATCGAGCCCACAACATAGGCATATGTCCTGACCAGGAATCGAACATGACCTCCTGGTTCACAGGTCAGTGCTCAACCATTGAGCCCATTGGCCAAGTAATTACTATATTTTCTTATAAATGTTTTATAGTTTTAGAACTAAAAATAAAAAACATAGGATTACCAAGGGTATAATCACTTGAGAAAAGCTATCTAACTATTTGAAAATTGGTAATATCTTTTTTAAAATTTCTTTATTGATTAAGGTATCACATATTTGTTCTCTTCCCCGCATTCCCATCCCAAACCCCTCCCCACGCATGCCCCCACCCCCCTGTTGTCCATGACCACTGGTTAGGCTCATATGCATGCACACAAGTCCTTTGGTTGATATCTCCCCCTTATCCCCACCCCCCTACCTTCCCTCTGAGGTCTGATAGTTTGATCTATGCTTCCTTGTCTCCAGGTCTGTTCTTGTTCATCAGTCTATGTTGTTCATCATTTCCCCTAGATGACTGAGATCATGTGATACTGGAAATACACTTATAAAAACAGAAAATGAGACTAGCAATAATGGTTATGCTGAGAGGCAAATGAATCAGTCTGTAGTGAGTTTCATTCTGGGCCAACAATTCTTTTGAGTCCCAATTTCAATGTCAAACAGTTCTCTATGTGTACATGTCAGCAATGATATTTCAGTTCTGGATGGTGGACATATGGTGGTAATGTAGGTCTGACCCTCTCTGGTTTGGTCCTGGGCAACCTGCAGCCAAACACAGCTGCTGACTGCTAGTATGGCAAGGCATCACCAGGATCTTCCATCTCTGGACTGTTTCTCTTCTGTCTTCATGGCTGGAGTAGTCCTGTCAATTCCTCTCTGTTGCAGGAATCCACATGGTCTTGTAGTTGTTTTCTGAAAAAATACAAACATATTCTCCACAAAAGTTGATAAAGGAATCTTTTCTATAAATTTGACTTGGGATCCTTTTTCATTTTTTGCCCAAACCATTTTCCTTTGGCTTGTTTTGACACCATGTATGTTTTTCATGGGTGTCTTATTGTTAGCATTACAAGTGAAAGTTGATTTTCTAAAGTAAAAATTTTCTAGATGTAATTTACTTACATGATATTTTTCTTACATGATATTCTTCTACTACCCCCCTTTTTATTTAAATATTAGGAGGCTTTTGGAAATTTTATAATGTAGTCTTGATAGCTTTTAAATTCTGTTTTGCACTAACATATGACTTCTTTAGGTTCATTACATGTTATACAATTTTACCATGAGATGAACTACCAATAAAATTTTTAGTTAACACTTAGAAACAGATTTTTTCCAGTACAATTAATCTTTCTAGAATATTCACTTATTTCAATTAGCCAATTTAAATTAGTCTGAAAACTTGACTACTATTTTACTGTCAAATTCAATACTCTGACAACAATCTTATTTTATCCTGTAAATATTAATGGAAAGGATTATTTGCCTTCTTGAGTATGACCTGAGCATTTCTGGTGCTAGGCTGGATTTAAATATCAAAAACCCACTTCTCCACACCATGGGTACAAGACAACTCAAACAAGTCTTGTTGCAGTGAGAGGGCAGTTGCTGTCGGCCAAGTCTCTGTTACCTGGGTCCCAATTTGAGCTGCACATGGTAAGCAAAGCAGCCATGGGGGCAGTTGACCTCCGTCAGAAGGGGTGAGGATTCAGGCCCCTGCAAAGTTGCAGGCTGAGGGTCTGTGCCACACCTCTGTTGACCCCCAAGTTCTCTCCTGGTGGACGCTCTGCGACTGTGCCTATTTTAGGTTGTTCCTTCCCTGAGGAATCTTACCCATCTCTGGCTAACCAGGCATCCTCCAGGGCTAAGTAGGGTGATGCGAGGTTCATTTCTGTCTCCTTGGTTGCCTATGCCCCTGGGCCTCCACGCCCAGATCCTGCCTTGAGATCATACAATTAATATGGTTAAACAACTTGCTGTATTCATTAAGCAATATATCATTATGTTATGGACATTCTTATATACAAGTAATACAGACCTACTCACTTTTTGTAATGGCAGCAGTAGTGTTCCAGTGTATGTAGTATAATTTATTTAATCATTTCCTTACTAATAAATATTTATCTTATTCTCAAATAATCATGCAATGATACTGCCCTTCTGGTATTTTTACACATGTATATGAATATTTTTGTAGGAAATATTTATAAAAGTGGAATTTTTGAATTAAAGGATATATGCATTGATAATATTGACAGATATGTCTAATTTCCTCTCTAAAGAAGTTGTAGTAATTTATCAATATATAAGAATGCCATTTTCCCCAGAGATTCAACCACTCTAGATATTTTCTATCTTTAAAATGTTTCCTGCCTATTAGGCAATAGATATCATATTAGGATTATAATTTGCATTTTTCTGATTACTCTTGTAGTTGAGCATATTTTCATATGTATGTAGGTCATTTGCATTTCTTTGTCTATGAATTGCTTGCTCAAGTCTTTGTGAGTTATTAACTTTTTTATTTATATTTTGTTGTATTTAAGAAGAGATACATGTTTGGTATACTTTAACTAACTTTCAAACCTATTTTTTATCATACTAGCAGAGGAAGCATTTACTCTATCCAAAATAAGGGAACAGATATATATATATATATATATATATATATATATATATATATATATATATATATATATATATAAATTCAGCTTAGCATCATGTATAATCTTGAGTTCACCAGTGAGCAAGTATTTACTTTGACCATAATTAGTAACAAGGGAATGTTATTTCAGAAAACAAGTTTAGACTATTAGGATCCCAGGACTTAAAGATCATCTAATCTAATCCTCTGCTAGCCTTCAACATCCCTTCCAGGTTTCCCTCTGTTCCTTAGCTTCCACCAAGTGGGTGTGTGTGTGTGTATATATATATATATATATATATATATATTCTTTGTGAAGGAGAGGGCAACAAATGTAATTGCTTAATTCTGCTTTTCTCAACTTAATATTAATATGATACCCTATACCTCCACAATTGGAAGGCACTATTTCATAACTTCAAATTCACCATGAACCTCTAACACATTTGTCTAAGTGACTCAAGTCTAATCTCTTAAAATTTAACTCAGTAGTTCCATAGCTTTTTTTTTGTTGTTGTTGTTGTTTTGTAAGCCATCTTTGAGGTGTATCCAGAAGGAAGTGGAGGGCTGCAGAGTTATTTGATATATTTTGGCCCATTGTAACGCTCCATTCTAACTGGTCAGTCAGAGGCAGATGTGTTTGTGTGTGTGTGTGTTTTTGAGAATTCTTTCATAATGATCTATAATTTAGCTGCCTGATAGGCTCAGTGTTGAACAGTGAGAAGGATATGTTCTGAAACAGAGGTAAATAGTGCCAATTATTTACAATGCTGCACACCAAGGACATCTAAACTAGAATAGCTAGAAATGCTCCTGTGATTATAGCTTGGAATGGCCATAGCAAAGAGTCCAGAGTGGCAATATCTAATGTTTCCTAATTGTACTTATTTTCATTTTTCTTTACATGAATAACATGTTAATTGTTAGGTACCAGATAAGCTAGCACAAGCTGATTTAAAGCTGGCTTAGTGACCATTTCGTTCAGTTACATTTCTCCTAAGTGATACTTCCATTGTTTAAGGCCAAAAAAGGCATGTAGATACTTTCTGACATTTTGGTTCAGTGTCTTGAATATCAAATTCAGTTTAGCATTGTGTATAATCTTGGGTCCACCAGTGAGCAAGTATTTACTTTGACCATAATTAGTAGCAAGGGAATGCTATTTCAGAAAACAAGTTTAGACTATTAGGATCCTATAACTTAAAGATCATCTCATTTAATCTTCTTCCAGTTTTCAATATCCCTTCCAGGTTTCTCCCTGTTCCTTAGTTTCCACCAAGTGGAGAGGTAGCCTCAGCCCTGCTTGAATCTCTACAGTGACATAAAAATCACTCTTATATGAGGCAGCCCAATCCATCTTGAATAGCTCTAATAGAAAGATTTTATTGAACTGAATTTTTCTCCAGTATATTCAACCCATTAATCCAATAAGAGTCCAGAGGTGCTTTCTAGAACAGGTTTAATCTCATTTATACATCATAGATCTGTAAATATTTGAAGATTTTCCTCTTTCCATAGCTCCAACACATTCCACCTTTCCCACCATTAAATCTAAATTTCCCAACTTCTGGGATTTTTTCATAAGGATCTCTTGGCTTCTTTTCTAACTTAATCTCCTCCTCCCTGCCTATGCCAAATGGCCTCCTCCTATTCCTCAAACATGTATAGCATATTCCTGTCTCAGGTCTCTATACCTTTTCTTCCCACTACCACAAATGCTCTTCCTTTAAATAATCACAATGTTTCCTTACTCAATTTTTAGCTCAAATATCAGCTCCTCAGAGAGGCCTTCCCTGACTACTGTATCTAAAATAACCACCCCAATCTTTATCACTACCGTTTGGCCCTGATATATTTTTCTTTATAGTACACATAACTCCTTGAAAGATGACAATATCTGTTTATAAGCTTGTCTGTCTTTCCAGCTAAATGTAAATGTCATGAGGTCAAGGACTGTACATGTTTTATCTAGCACATAGTAGATTGCTCAGTAAACATTTGTTGCTCAACTCAATAGGATGTAGTTTTTATTCCTTTTACTACTTAGTCACTCTCTTGACTTTATACATATCCCTCTCAAAGTGCAGTGGCCAGACTTGATCATGAAAATTAGCTATGAGCTGAATAGGGCAGAATAAAGCATAATAACCACATTATGTAGTCAATGAGTAGATACCATGCAGGAGACACCATGCAAGATCATGGACATATGATAGTACAGAGAGATAGAAACATCCATGAGAGAGAAACACCATCTCTATTGGCTGCCTCCTGCACACTTCCTACTGGGAATTGAGCCCACTGCCTGGGCATGTCTCCTGACCAGGAATCGAACCAACAACCACTTGGCTTATGGGTTGACACTCAACCACTGGGCTACACTGGTTAATCCACAGCTAATCTTTTAGTAGCTATCTCACACATTACACTGGAGTATTTAAGAATTAAAACTCGCAGATCCTTATCATGAGTGATTTTAGTGGTCAAATCAAAATCACATATTTGCCCTATTAAATTTCATTGGGTAAAATTCTGTCCATCAAGTTATTAAGTCAAATTATTTTGGAATCAAAATTCAGTCAACCAATAGATTTATTAGCCTTCTCAGCTTTGTGTCATATTCAAATCTACCAAGTGGGGCTTCTGTATATGCAAGTCTTCAATAAAATCATTGCACCAGACAGACCCTTGTTGCACACCACCAAAAGACTACTTCCAGCTCAATACCAAGTGACAGTGTCTCCAAATGCCTTGATGCTGTCTAGATTTTCTGCCTAGCGTGTTTATATATTTAGCAATCTGGAAACCTTATCAAAGAAGGAATTAAGGTTAGTCAGATATGTCTTTTTCCTAGTGAACTCAGTTGGAAGCCAGTACAAATCCTATTAGGCACACCTAAACAATTCCTTTAATATTCCATTTGGTAACCTTATTTGATATTAACATAAAACTCACAAGTTTGTGTTGTTTAGAATATAACATTTTGCAATTTTTTTGAAAACCAAAGTAATTATATATTTTCTTGATTACAGATTACCTCCTATTTGCTGAGATTCCTCAAACTCTTTCATTATAGCATTTCCTCTCTCTCTCTCTCTCTCTCTCTCTCTCTCTCTCTCTCTCTCTCTCTCTCTCTCTCTCTCTCTCTCTCTCTCTCTCTCTCTCTCTCTCTCTCTCTCTCTCTCTCTCATTCACACACACACACACACACACACACACACACTTCCCCCCCCAAGCTCTCTCCATTGAGGACACAGTTCCTTGGAAAAGAAAATACAGTCACCTATGTGTTTTCTTAACACTCTCATCTCAATTTTGGGCTTCTTCTGCCTCTCCCTGAAATTCTAACCTTTTCATTCCAAAGCTCATTGTATTTTTCAGAGAATACAACAAATTTGATTTGGAGTTCTGCTGTTCCTGTCTTCCATCAACATTACTTCTTTAGTCCTAAGCAGCATACCTCTCTGATGAGTTTGTTCTTGCTTAGAACATAACTAATGAAGCCTCATGCTTTCATCTTAGACATTTCCTCCTAGCCTTAGCTCATTGGAGACTTTCCCCTTCCTGACATTATTCATATCAGCTAGTGATCCTTTTAAGTTCATCCTTAATTTCATTTCCTACCACCCTCTCCACACTCAAATACAGCCACAAGGGTCCCCTTGTAGTTCCTTAAATATGCTAAGTATACCCTCAAAATAGGGCCTTTGGATTTCCTGAACCCTCCTAGAATAACCTTAATACAGATATTTTCATAACTCTCTTCTCACTTTATTTAGGCCTCTACCTAATTATCTTCTCATTAGAGAGGTCATACTAGCACAATGCTGAAACAACACACACATATACCCAACCTTGTGATCACTCTTTGCCCTTTACCCTGATTTATTTTTCTTCTTGGCAATTATTTGTATCTAAAATATTTTTGATTACTGTCTTGTCCCACTAGAAAATAAGTTGCGTGGAGACAAAATTCTTTGTTTTTGTTTAGTGCTACAACAGTGCTTGGACCATAGCAACTGCTCAATAACTATATTAAAACTTAATGATGCCTAGGTACTTCTCTTAGAATATTATTCTATAAGACCTACATAGGCTTTTTCTATCTGCAAGATGATTCTGAAGGCACTATCTACATTAATAAAAGAGTAAGATGCAAATTGACCATACCTTCACAACTCCCACCATCCAATCAGGGTGAGTATGCAAATTAAACCAACAAAGCTGGCAGGTTAATTTACATATGCAAGCACCAAGGAGCTGGGAGTGGGGCAGGACACTTGTGTCATCACTATGGTGACTATGCAGGCATTCCACACTGCCCCAGCTACTCTGGGCCTCTGGGCAGCATGGGAAGGTGGAAAGGCCACTCCAGCTGTAGCAAAGGAGGTGCCAGCAGCCAGGGGAAGGAAGGCCCATTCTTGCATGAATCTTCATGCATAGGGCCTCTAGTCAACAAATAATATAGCAGAGTGAATAACAATTGAAAGGTGTCTATAAATATTGGGTCGGCAGCTAAGTAATTGCGGATTTTTTAAAGAAAATCAAAGACAATTTTTTCATGGAACTAAATAACTTTATTCTGTAATGTATTGCCCATTTTGATCAATGACCTTTTGCCATCTTTCAGGCAGCATCATAATCCCACGTTCAAAAAACTTCTGGTTTTTATTAGCAAAAAACTGAATCAGGTACGATTTGGCATCATCATCATTATTGAAATTTTTACCATTCAAGGAGTTTTGTAAAGATCGAAACAAAAAGTAATCAGATGGTGCAAGGTCAGGACTATATGGTGGATGTGGCAAAACATCCCAACCAAGCTCCATTAATTTTTGCCGAGTGACCAAAGATGTGCGTGGCCTTGCATTGTCATGATGGAATACAACACCTTTTCGATTTGTCAATTCGGGCTGCTTTTCTTCAACTGCATTGTTTAATTTCGTTAGTTGTTCAATGTAGACATCAGAATTGATCGTTCGGTTGGGTGGTAAGAGTTCAAAGTAGACAATTCCTTTGTAATCCCACCAAACTGATAACAAAACCTTCTTTTGATGAATATCAGCTTTTGATGTTGTTTGAGTTGGTTCACCTGGCCTGCTCCACGATCTTTTCCACTTGATATTGTTGTAAACAACCCATTTTTCATCGCCAGTTATCAGTCGTTTTAAAAATGGATCATTTTCATTACGTTTCTTTAGCAAATCGCAGCTGCTAATGCGTTGCGTTAACTGTGATTCTTTCAGTTCGTGAGGAACCCATGTATCGAGTTTTTGAACATAGCCAAGTTGTTTTAAGTGATTTTCAATGCATGTATGTGATACATGAAGCTTCTCTGCAATCTCACGTGTTGTACTGTGACAGTCCGAATTGATTATTGCTTTGATTAGGGCGTCATCAACTTCAACTGGACGACCAGAGCGTTTTTCATCTTTGAGTGAAAAATCACCAGAACGAAATTTGGCAAACCAATTTTGACACTGCCGTTCTTTTAAGGCTTCGTCACCATAAACAGCACATAACTTTTTATGAGCTTGCGATGCGTTTTTCCCTTTGAGGAAATAAAAAAGCAAAATATGACGAAAATGTTCCTTTTGATTTTCCATTTTTTAATGAACGCCAAAGGAAAACTACAAAACAGATCAAAAAACTTTTTTTACTGATTAACAGCTGAATAGCCAACTATCAAATAACAAAATGTGTTTTACATTTGTACTACATCTGCAAACCTAAAAATCCAACTGAAGCCATATATGTGTGAAACCCGCAATTACCTAGTTGCCGACCCAATAAAACTAAGATCCTGCAATTTCTATGACTTTATCCATGTAATATGCAAAGCCAACCTGAAGGTCTAATGGAGGGCAATACTACATACAGAGTCAAAATGCTCACTAATATTTAGACAAGCCTAAAGCTTAATTCCTTTAGTTTGTTTCTGAATTGTTTGGTGTTCTTATAAAACAATGGCTGTATAGCATTTCCCAAAAATAATGGAGTTTACTTTTTAAAAGTGTTCACAAAGAACTAGGAAAGTTTATTTCTGGAGAGTAATGGGAGAACTGGTAAATAATGAGGAATATTCAATTTTCACTCAATTTGCATTTAAACTAGTTGATTTTATACAATGTGCATGGGCTTGGAAGTCCTGGAATCTGTGAGTAGATATATACAGTAGGTACTTTGTGTGGTATTATATATTATAGGTCACCTGACCAGAGAATAGCTGAAAAGTTATTAAAATTGTGCTGACAATTTCCTAAGCCTAGAGAAAACAACTAGAGGACTATGGTTTTACACCTAATTCTGACTAACAGGGGGCATTGTTTCGGAAGAAAAAGTGATAAAAACCTAAAGAGGGAGTGAGCAAAGGACCATAGAAGTCTTTGACCTTCAGAAGGAGAATGGCTGGAAAAAGTCAGGTCCAAGATCATAACATGAAACTCTACAAGAGAAGACAATTCAAGAGTATTAAGAAGCTCTCTGAAATGTCACTCTGGTTATAACTACATACGACCTAGATAGAGGAAAATGTGGGAAATTTCTTAAGGAAGCCAGAGATTTTGTATCAGGAAGTCTCAGAGAAAATCTGATTTTTAAACCTGAATTTTTAAGTGAAAGAAGCTTTTTTTGAGGGGGGCTGGGAGATAGTGAAACAAACCATAACCAAAGAAATATGCCATATCACAATAATTGATAAGAAGAAGACTGAATCAGAGTAAGGGAGCAGAGTGTAACCAACAAGAGTGGTTATAAAGGTGTGCTCTTTCTTCTGTGGTGTCAAGGAGACAGTTGGAAAGAAGTCTAAATTAAGTGAGAGAGCAAGCTCTGCAAATGTCTGGGAATTCCAGACAGAGAGTTCAGAAAATACAAAAGCTCTGGTGTGGAGATATGCCTGGCATCTTTAAGTAATAACAAGGAGGTGAGTAGAGCTAGTTCAGAATGCCAGGAAATTGTTAGGAGATCAGCTCATAAAGGTGGGGGGGGAGGCCAGATCATATAGGGCCTAATAGGCTATAACAAAAACTTTGAATTTTATTATTGATCACTAGAGTCCCAGTGCACGAAATTTGTGCATGGGGGAGAAGGGGTGGTGGTGTCTGTCAGCCCAGCCTGCACCCTCTCCAATCTGGGACCCCTCAGGATCCAGCCTAAATGAGCAGTTGTACATCCCTCTCACAATCCAGGACTGCTGGCTTCCAACTGCTCACTTGCCTGCCTTCCTGATTGCCCCTAACTTCTTCTACCTGCCAGCCTGATCACCCCCTAACCACTCCCATGCCAGTCTGATTGGTGCCTAACTGCTCCCCTGCCAGCTTGTTTGTCCCCAACTTCCCTCCTCTGCCGGCCTGGTTACCCCTAACTGCTCTCCCCTGCAGGGATGATCACCCGCAACTGCCCTCCCTTGCTTGCCAGATCACCCACAACTGCCCTCCATTGCAGTCCTGGTCCCTCCAAACTGCCCTTCCCTGCTGACCATATTGTGGTGGCCATCCTGTGTCCACATAGGGGCAGAATCTTTGACCACATAGAGGGCAGCCATCTTGTGTGTTGGAGTGATGGTCAATCTGCATATTACTCTTTTATTAGATAGGATAGAGGCCTGGTGCATGGGGGGAGGCCAGCTGGTTTGCCCTGAAAGATGTCCCGGATCAGGGTGGGGGTACCCTTGGGATGTGAGGTGGCCTGGGCAGGGGACTTGTAGTGGTTTGCAGGCCAGCCACATCCCCTCCACCCCACCCCGGTGACCCAAGCAGAGGCCCTGGTATCTGGAAATTATTTGCCTTCTACACTTGAAAATTTGTAGCCTGGAGCTGAGCCAAGCTTTCTGATTGCTCTGTGGCTGCTGCCATTTCTCTTTGGATTTGTTTACCTTCTATCATTGAAACTTTGTACCCTTGAATGGAGGCTTAGGCTGGCTAGGGCAGGCAGAAAGCTTGGCTTCTTCCATTGCCAGAGAAACCAAAGCCTCCCTGCTGATCTCTGTGGCCACAACTATTTTGGCTGGGGTTAATTTGCATACTCACTGTGATTGGCTAGTGGGCATGGCCAATTTGCATATTAGAGGTATGGCCAATTTGCATATTACCCTTTTATTAGATAAGATTATTGAGAGGTCTTGAGAAGAGGAGTGGCATGAACTAATTTATCACTTATCAAGATCACTCTGTTGCTGTGCTGAATAGAAAATATGAGAGCCAGAATGCAAGCAAGAGGGGACTATTTATGAGGTCGCTCCAGTAATAAAGGTAAGAGATGCTGGTGGCTTAGACTGAAGTATCAGAGACAGGGCTGGGAGACAGTGGTACATTCCAGATATGTATTGAAGGCCAAGTCAATAAGATTTCTGATGGGGTAGATGAAGGAAGCTAGAAAAAAAAAGAGAAAAGTCAAGGATAATTCTAAGATATTTGTTCTAGGCAAACAGGTGAAAGTTTATCCCATTAATTGAGATGGGAATAATTGAGAGAGGATCATGTCTTAGATGGTGGGGCTCAAAGACTGAGTTTTGTATATACTGTGTAAGATATTGATTAGATATTCAAGTGGAGATGTTGATTTGTAGGTATATACCTGAGTGTGGAATTTAGGAGAGTAGGTATTGTTAGGGATTAGATTTAGGTGTTCTCAGCATAAAGATTGTATTTAAAGCTAGGGGATTAAAGAAACAAGTAAAAAAAATTATGCTCATTAGGCATTCTTTAAAACTACCATTCTCTTTCCTTTTCTCCTGCCTCCCTCTCATCTGCTTGCCCTGTGCCTGGACCTAAGGATTCCTGATTACTGGGGCATATCTCATGTACCTTTTCAGTATGCTCAGCTTAGAGACCTCTGGACCAGAGAATAGAGTATCTCTACTGTTTGGCCTTAATATGACAATAAATAAATAAATAAATAAATAAATAGGGTGGGGTAGGCAAAAGAACAGGTATTAAATACAAGCAAAGTAAGCAGCACTTCCAAGAGATGAATTCCAGGGTTCTCAGAAAATCTGTTATCCCCTAAACTCACAATAGCTCCCTTTGCTGCTGGCAGAATCCCCCAATCATTCCCTTAAGCTGGGAGTGGGGACATTTTTGTTATTGTTGAGAACTTTTGACCTCTAGAGGGAAAACTTTGCAGGCCGCTTCATAAATAAGCACCTTGCAGGGGAAAAAAACACAAAAACAAAAACATGTTCAACTAATCTGCTTTTTAAATTTCGGGAACCTTATTGAATAACCACAGAAAATATTAAAATTATGTTTCACTATCTTATAATGATTAGTTTTAGGATAGAGGAAATGACACCTTCCACACACTAAGCAGAAACAAAGGTGAGGTGTCATACTGCACTTGTATTATACACCAAGCACTGTGCTAGACTCTGTACTTGTGTTAGCTCCATAATTAATCCTCCCAACAATTCTGTGAGGTATCAAGCCTTGGGCCCAGCTTACAGATGAGGAAAGTGAGGCCCAGTTTGTCACTTGTCCAGATTCGTATATCTGGTTAGCAAGTGATATAGGCAGTGATCCAGCCTTGTGTCCCCCTAGATTCCAAAGCTCATGTGTAGAGAAGTGCAGGAAGTGAGTGTTACTCAGAGGTCACATCCTGGGGCACTTTATTCACAGTATTTATTACCTGTTACTCACCTCTTTGATATGTTGATTAGCTGTTGTTTCCAGCTTGTCAAGGGCTTTCATCCTTAAACCTTTAAAGATTTTTTTTTTTTTCTAAACGGGGCTACCACCATTTCACACCAATCTATAAACTATTTTCTACCTCAGGCCAAATTAGCAGTTACCCAAGGTTTAGGTAAAGCCCAGCCTACAGCGCACCTCTATTCTCCAAGTGGTAAAAGTTTGAATTCCAGTTAAAATGAAGATGCCCCTGATGAATTGTTTACCTTTTCCAAGGTCGGGTACATATGGGGTGAAATCATATTCATACCAGAGACCACAAGTACCTTGGAAGCAGGTTCTCCCCATTCAGGAGAGCATACTCATTCACTTGTACACATCCTCACCATCAAGTGGATGTAAGGCAGTTTTAAGAGGAGATGACTTCAATTTAGCAACAAGGGACCAGTGCCACATCTTACAGATTGTTGGCTATTTGGCTGGTGGTTGGACATCAGGGAGCTGGAGCTGGATCTTTCTTCTAATGGATAAAGCAGAACTGCTTATTCTGGGGTTTGTTGGGCCCTAAGGAATTGTCTTATACATTCCTCACCTGGGACCAATTCATTGTATTAAAGTGGAACTTGGGTGTCCAGGTCAACCCAGAGGCACAATCTGAATACAGGCAGAATAGTTTTAAGTTTTGATGTCATTCTTTTCTTCTGAAGTTGTAAAACAGTGTCTCATATTTATCCCCTCCCCACTCCCAAGAAAGCTCTTCTTATGTTTGCAATTGGAGTTAATTTCCCCTCCTCCTACTCCCAAATCCCTGTGTTCCCCAGGGTCATCCTTAATAGTGTTATTTATGTGCATGTTTGTTCCCTCTTCCAGATTATGAGCTCCTAGAGTGATAGATCCTCCCTCCTCCCAACTGATGGTCAGAGTATGACATAAATTTTGTCTGCTGCTGGGACATCCCCCGAGACATTGAACCACCAATCAGCACGTGCCGAGTGCCCTGGGTCCCACCCCTTCCTGTTCCTCCCCTCAAAAGGCCTTTTCGCTGCTCCATGTGTTGCTCTCTCTCCCAGTCTGAGAGGCAATCTGGCTCCTCCTTCTTCTCCCCCCCCCCCCCACTTCTAATCCTGGTTTCTTTACCTCTTCCATAATGAATCTCGCTCATTAGTGCAGAATAAACTTCCTCCTTTAACTCGTCTTGGTCTCTGACTCCAGTTTCCTGCCCCTCTAACCTTGCATCAAGGGTAGAAACTGCAGTTTATTCATCTCTATCCACCATGGACTGCATGCAGGGCCTTGCACAGTGTAACTACTCAATAACCGCTTGTTGAATTAAATTACTACTTTCCGCCACTGTTGTTGTGATTGGCATTCATTCATTTAGTGCATTTGTCCCTTAAGAATGTCCTGCCAAGATTAAAAAGTAAAGACGCACAAATACAAAAAAAAACATGTTTTAAACAGTTGATGGGGTGTTTTTTTTTTGGATGTTTTATTTTAAACAGGCCCAAATGAAAAGAAACATTAACTTACATCTTGCCAGCCAGACAGAAAAGGTTATCAGCAGATTAAGAGGAGTGTTCTCAAACAGCATCAAGTGTCTTTCAATGTGTCCAATGGGTGAAGAGCTTTCTGTGGCCATGAAAGTTGGCTGGAAGGCTACTTGGATTCATTCTGACACATGTCATATTTTCAAGAGAGGTGTTGAAAGGAGAGTCAAGCAAACAGCCAGTCAAAGTGCCGCTCAGCACACTGGAATTGGCATTACATGAAAGTGTTAGTGAGCACCTCATTGAACAAGGTTGCCCCCAGGTCTTCCCCGGGAGCTACTTGAAAAGTTGAGAAGTGTACAGGAGTTCTCATCACATAGCCACATTCCCCCCATTCCACACCATGTAGCTGGCCTCCCAAACACTTTGTACTGACTACATTCTAGCTGTCAGGTTGAGTTTATCGTCAACCTGTTGATGGTATCAGTTGAAAACAGCACACCTTTATAGACTGACACATTTAGGAAACTCCATGGCATATAAATTATGTAATTTATATTTGCTGTGCTGAGAGAATTGGACTTGGAGAGGAACAATTTAGTATCTGTAGCACCAAAGAGCGAATTATTTACTATGCACTCACTATATGCCTGATGCTGGGCTAGTGGCAACCTAAATAGACATAGTGCCAGCTCTTGTAGTATTTACAGCTCTTGGGTAGAAGTGGAAAAGGGGTGGGGAAGGGTCTAGAATGAACATTAAAGAAGTAAATACATATGTCATGAGCTAATTGCACATATAATAGAAGTTCTGGTGGAGATGCTAAGAGAGCATGTAGGAGAAAATTAGGACCAAGTCCAAAGGGTCAGGGAAAGCTTTAATGAGGGAATATATTTTAAACAGATCTGGAGGATGAGTAGAAATTAACCAAATGAAATGCGCATGTTCCTGTTTAGGGGGTAGTGTTTAGTAAAAGGGGACAGCATTTTCAGTAGCTCCGCAGCTGACTAGATTCTGACACTTTTGAGGATTCAAAAGAAGGCCAATATGCTTGTAGCATGGGGAATGAGAGGGTTTCAGGAATTGTTAGAGATGAATTCAGAGAAGATAGCAGCTGCTGGATTGTGCAGAGCCTCGCATCTGGTACTTTTTTATTCTGAGGGGTTGGGTGTATGAACTAAGAAATAGCTTTCAAAGACTATGAAGCAATTAAAAGAAATAGACTACTGATATATATGCTACAGCCATAATATATTATATTAAATGAAGAAAACCAGTCAGAAAAAAACATATATTATATGATTCCATTCATATGAAATGTTTAGAAACAGCAAATACACAGAGAAAGAAAAGTATATTAGTGGTTGCCTGGGCATGAGACTGAAGAATGATGGTAAATGAACATAAGTGGTATTTTAGGGGTGACAGGAAGATTCTAAAATTGAATCTTGGTGATAATCGTACAACTCTCACTGTATTAAAAATCATTGATGTGTACACTTAAAATTAATTGAAAGTTATAAAAATAAAAATGAGCCTTCTACTCTCCTACGAGAGAAATATAAGACATGTTAAATAGAGAGAAAAATCCTTCCTCCCATACAGCCTAAATTACCCCGAGGGCTATGCAGGTCTCAGACCCTAATCCTAGTCTCTATGGGCAAATATATGTACCTGCTTATTTACTTGGTACACTTAGCTCCATGTGGAAAGTGGGTACAAACATAATATCTGCAGAATTATGAATTGGTCACACAGTGGGAGTGGTTAGTTATGCAAGAGATGGCTGTCATTCTTGTAGCTAAGACAACAGAAGTTGTGACCAGCCATTGTAAAAGAGTTATTAGAGCCCACTGAACAGCTCTGATTCCCAGAAGGCACACTCTTATGTTGGTTCCTGGCCAGAGAGACAAGGGAAGCTGGGACTCATAAGAATTATGAGCCAACTGCCCATCCAGATGTTGCGGGGGGGAGGAGGGGGCGCGCAAGGGAGAGGGCTATCATTAACGGGCCTGCGTAGTCCCTTGGACTCTTCCAAGGGCAGCCTATGTCTGCTAAGTCTCAGCAACTTAAATGGCTGTAGTCACTTAATTGAGGAATTGAGAGTGGAATCAGGGGGAAACCTGTGGCTCATTCATTAGAATAGTGATTTTTATGTACCTCAATTGAGAGACAAAAGTTTATAACTGATTACCTGCTCTTCCCAAGGGAACAGTTTGTAATAGTTTAAAGCAATCATGCCACAGAATGAATTGACTTTCAAATCTAAAACCCTTGGGGAAAGTCCTATTAAAGGCTACCAAGTAGTTATATTTGTATAACAAATATTTGTCCTATTTGTATAAATACAACACGTTCATCAATTTGATAAGGACAGTGTTGTCTGCTGCCTTTGCAATCTATAAACCACCTCTCTTCTCTGGCTGTGTTGACTGTTTATGAGTAACACAATAGGTTTGTTGCCGAAACCGGTTTGGCTCAATGGATAGAGCGTCGGCCTGTGGACTGAAAGGTCCCAGGTTCGATTCCGGTCAAGGGCATGTACCTTGGTTGTGGGCACATCCCCAGTGGGGGGGAGGGGTGTGCAAGAGGCAGCTGATCGATGTTTCTCTCTCATTGATATTTCTAGCTCTCTCTTCTTCTCTGTAAAAATATCAATAATATATATATTATTGATTTTTAATATAAAAAATGTATATTTTAAGACAATAGGTTTGTCCACATCTGGCTTTCTAACCAATAGAATTTTTCATGAAAATCATGGAAGGACAAGAATGGAGTTGAAGGAAGTGATAGAAATGCCATGGGGAATCACCTCAAGTGAGTGAGTTTCTGAATTGCAGGCACTTTCTGTAACCAGACTGCGACTTGAGGAAAGACTTTCCTTGTGACTTTTGATGGAATTCATGTTAATTTGAAGAAACATACCCTCTTCTTTAACTTTGGAAAGTTAACAATGCTGGCCACAAAAAAAAAAAAAAATAGTATGGTTGGATAAGACCACCATCTGTGGCTGGTAAGACGTCACACACAGAGTCCCTGTTCCTCTACTGAGGCACTCTTTGTGAAACTTCGGTTTGACTGACTTTTAGGTACTGTGCTGGCTCTGGCTCTGCCAGTCTATCCCCTCCCCATTTTGTTAATAGCAGAACTACACCTTTTGTATTTACTGACTCCTCATTCTTCTTATCTTCTTTCTGGCTATTGGAAGAATGCAAAGAAGGAGAGATTTCTTTTCAGGATTTGCATATAATACCAAAATTTAAGAGCCAGAACCTGGCAGAAGATAAAGCACTTCCTAGTAGTATGACCTTGGGGAAGTTACTCAACCTCTGTAAGCCTTCCTTTCTTTAAAAAAAAAAAAAAATTTATTGATTTCAGAGAGGAAGGGGGAGGGGAGAGGGAGGGAGGGGGAGAGAGAGAGAGAGAAAGTGAGAGAGAGAGAGAGAGAGAGAGAGAGAGAGAGAGAGAGAGAGAGATAAATGATGAGAGAGAACCATTTGATGGGCTGCCTCCTGCACATCCCCTACTGCATGCACAACCCAGGCATGTGACCCTGACTGGAATCGAACCTGGGACCCTTCAGTCTGCAGGCCCACACTCTATCCACTGAGCCAAGCTGGCTAGAGAAAGCCTTTCTTTATTTATTTGTAAAATTAAAATAATAGAATCAACCTTACAGCACTGCTGTGAGACTAAAAGTAGTTTGAAACCTGTAAAGTACTTAAAATACTGACTATATCATACAGTAAAAAAAAAAAAACCCAAAACAAACAAAAAAACAAAACACTGAAATAACATAAAATATCATTCTCTAAGAAGCCACTGAATTCAGTATCTAGTGTTCGCAGGCAGTGCTGTGGGGCATATGGTAGATTATGTAGAGGTAATAAGAGTGTATGAAAGAAAAGAGCGTGGAAAGAGCATGAACTTGGAGTCAGCAATCAAATTACCGCTTTGCTTCTTACTTGCTGTATGACCTTCGGCAATTTACATGAACTCTGATCCTGTTTATTCATCTGCCTGATGTAAATGATGACATCTTTTATGGTTGTTCTGGTAATTAAGTGAGTGAAGACATAGGAGAGCCTCACAAATTTATACTAAGTTTCCTTGTAGCCTAGTACATAAGGAATGATACATGTGAGACTCATTTTTACTTCTTCAGTAGGCATAAACCCTGAACCTCAATCAAACTTCATGTATTTTGGGATGTTACTCTAACATTCTAGATATCTTGAAGATTGCTGAACTAATATTCTGTGTTAATGCATTATTAAAATGTCATATTTTGGAGATATCAAAAAAATCTTATGATGAATCCAGAAAAACAAATTGTAAATTTTGGAAAAAAGTTCAGCCAATTCTGCCACTCAGAAGATAAGTGGCTTGGGCAAGTCACTTCACCTCTCACTGCTAAACTTTTCTCCTGTTTGTAAGATAGAAATAATTCTAGAATTTACCCCGTAAGTTGGCTGAAGGGGGGGGGGGGTGTTCACTGAAATAAAATAAAGTGTACTTCACCCAATGTCTTCCACTTATAGAAGATCAATAAATGACAGCTAGTATTAATATTCAGAGAAGGAAATCAGGATAAAATATCAAGTGTGTGTTTTTTCTAATTGGCTGTCATTATCTAAGATTAGGTCCCTTTATGTTAGGAAGGAATAATGTGCTAATTTGAAGTATATTACTAATCTTTGGAACTTGACATCTGGAAAAAACAAACAAACAAAAAACAAACAAACAAAAAAACAGCCATGTCCTCTCATAAAATGCAACATTATATCTAAGGCAAAGACAGACTTGAAGTTGCCTATGCTTGTAATTATGATGTCCTTTTACATAAATTACAAAGTCCCTTACACCTTATTTTACATGTGGAGATACTAGAGGTACAAGAATGTTACTGAGACGTAATGGCAGGTAAGGTTTTGAAATGATCAAATCCTGTCCCCTCTAATTCTGCCTCTTTATACCCAATGAATCAGGTAAAAAGTGAATTATCACTTACTTTGCAAAAAACAAAACAAAAACATGATAATTATTTTCTGTCCCTGCAATGTGTCTGAAATAGCAATTAATCTAAATGTTTTTCATTTTTATATTTATCTTTTCTCTGCTCATAGCTTATTGGAGCACTCTGGTTTCTCCCTTTGATGAGGGGCTTGAGTAATGAGACCCTCAAAGGTTCCTTTTAGCTTTGACCTTATGCATTTTTAGGGATGTCCCTGGGATTTTCAAGTATGCATGCAATGGTTTTCCTTAGTAAAGGTCCTGGTAAAAGAAGGTTATGTTCACCTTTTCTTGTATAATCCTATTGGAAACTTTGGGAAATCACTAGGAATAATTAATGCATTCTGAGTGATGCGTGCTTAGCTAATTGGGCTGAAACATAGGGTTGGTTAGCAAGTTGGCAGAGTTCCAGGTAGCAGGTGTTTGCATAGAGTCAGTACTGATTCTTTTTTCAAAGAATGGAAGAAGGCTTATACATGTTTTGTTTTTGAGAAAGTTTGCCTAGGTTTTGTCCTACTCTCACCCTCATCTGAAAGTCCTGAGAGCAAAATAAAACCAGGTTTATTAGCATTAAAATGAAGATTATTTCTTTTTAATGTGGTTTTGTTTCTTTTCACCATTTTTAATGTGGTTGTTAAAAGGTCACTGCATCTTTCTAGGTGTCTTTATTTACCTCTTATTTTGATTAGAGGCACACAACCAGAATCATTTTACAAGATTTTGCTTTGAGATCAATTGTACTGGTGCTTTTTATATGGAGATCACTTTTCTCAATATATTCCCAATTGTTTAATGTTTTACATTTCTAAGTCCATGTACAATTTTCACCATTAGGAGGAAGAGAGAAAAACATCAATCTGCTGCCTCCTGTTGTTTCACTCTTCAAACAACAAATTTATATTATATTCGCTTTCCTCCATCCAAATATTATAACATTTCTATTCATCAGAAGTCCTTCAAAGGAAGGTTAAGGATGTTTAGTGATGACCACATGGATATTTAAGCAGAATTTCTGAAATTTGTAGATGGGGGGACACTATTATGTGCATGCCACTGATAAATAAACATATCTGAATATGTATCTGAATCCCTGTCCCAAGGGGTCATTTGGATAAACAGATACTTGAGTCTAAGGAAGGAAGACTTTCTTCAGCCTGAGCAATTTGGGCTAGAGAAACTTTCCCGTGAATTTCTGGCATCTTGCTGTAAATAATAGAAACTCACTTGAGCTAGCATTGTAAGGATTCTAGGAGCCTCACAGACTGCTGGTGAAGGAAGTGGAAAGCCATCAGGAAGCAAGGCAACCATTCTTTTTCTCTCTGTCTTTTCAGCATTTCCCAGCACATATACATCTATCTCTACTTCTAGTAGGGCTTTCTAGGCATTCTCCCTGGTCTATTTAAAATTTCTCCCACTGTTCAAAAGGCCTCAGGCCATTGTGTAAAGAGAAATGATGTAATTTTATAAGAGCAGTTGGTGGCATTGATTACTTTTAGAAAGAAAACAGAGAGGGGATCAGCTGATGTCTTCCAACCCTTCCAGTTCTGTCTTCTTAGGGTCCTGATGTACACCTCTGGACATCTGTTAGAAGATATCCTAACTATTAACTATCATATATCCTCAAATGTACAATTGTATCAGTTTGTCAAACTGCTTCAATCACACTGAGCATTAGGCAGTAATTGCAAATAACTCAATCCTCTATAAGCAGGATGAAAAAATTGTGGCACATGGGAAACACCATAGTTCTTTCACCAAGTATCTTGGCAGATATCCACAGCCACAGCTCTCTTCCCTGCTGCTCTCAGAGTTGGCCTCAAAACCCTTCTCGGAATTGGTGAATCACTAAACACAATGTGGCATACCTATGTCATAGAATATTATCCAGCCATAAAGACGAGTGAAGAAAAAAAGGAAATGAATTACCAATACATGCCTCATTGTGGATGAACCTTGACAATATTATGCTGAGGGAAAGAAGCCAAACACAATAAGACCACATATTGTATGATTCTATCTATGTAAAATATCAAGAATAGGCAAATCCATAGAGACAAAGAGGGCACTGGTGATTGCCAAAGACTGGGAGGAGGTGGGAATGGGGAGTGACTGCATAATAAGGGGTTTATTGGGAGGGTAATGAAATTGTCTTGAAATTAGATTGTAGTTATAGATGTATAACTCAGTTACTATACTAAAGCCATTAAATTGCACACTTTAAAAGGAAGGATTTTATTTTATATAAATTATGTCTCAACTTTTTAAAATGTTATTCCTAGTACAAACCTCCAGGAAATGACCACAAGTGGAATTAGCATGTCATAAATTTTGAAGTTTTGCTATTTATCTTTTTAATTTCATTTGTGCTTGGGCTGAGAGCCAATCTAGCTACATGCCATATGTTTACAGACCTCTGGACCTTTGTTTCTATGAGAATCTTATTGATATTTCTCATCCCTACTTCCAGTAGAAATGCCTCTAGTCCAAATGGAGCCCCGTCTGTGAAGAAGCCTTTCCTAACTCCTTCTATCTCTACTCTCACCCTAGAACAATTAAATGTTCTCTTAGCTATAGTTAATAGCACTCTACACATCCCTCTATCCCAGTCAGTATTACACTGTATTGTTTTCAGAAAGTTTTTTTTTCTTTATTGAGTTTTCAGAGAAAGAGGAAGGGAGAGGGAAAGAGAGAGAAACTTCAATCAACAGCTTCCTGCATGCCCCCTATTGGGGATTGAGCCGGAAACCCAGGCATGTGCCTGACCAGGAATCAACCTGTTGACCTTTTGGTACATGGGACTATATTAAACCAACTGAGCAACACCATACAAGGTAGAGAAACTTGTTTAATTCCAAATAACAGATAACATTTAAAATACAAGTATATAATTTTTTTTGACTAAATTTTGCATGGAAATCACCCCAATATATTACCACCAAAGTGAGAATGATGCTTCTGCCAAAAAGTCAGAAAAGTGGTAGTAACTTCCCACAGAATCAATGCCATAAGCCTTAGGCTAGCAAAATTCATATATTTAGTGAAATAATACAATTATAAACTGCATTAATCACACTAGGATGTGAACACTGGCCTTCCATCCAGGTATATGGAATACAAAATGGATACTTACTAGAATAGAGGAAGACAACCTTAACAAGAAGCTCTGTGAAGGTTCAGAAGTATGACTTGATGAGCTGAATATTAAGATCAGAGTTTCTTGGGATATTGTACAGTACTAGGAACATTCTGAAATGCTATATAAATTGGCCGACTGGGATGTCTTAGTGGTTGAGCATCAACCTATGAACCAGGAGGTCACAGTTCAATTCTTGGTCAGGGTACAGGCCCAGGTTGTGGGCTTGATTCCCATTGGGGGGCATGCAGGAGGCAGCCAATCAATGATTCTTTCTCCTCTTGATGTTTATATCTCTCTCATTCTCCTTTTCTGTCTAAAATCAATAAAAGTGTTTTAAATAAGTAATACTGTGAGAGCTCAGCTTTTCAATGGCTCAATAATGGCAAGTCTCAATGCCAGAGGTGCTAGTCAATGAGAGATTGAAGTGGACTTCAGGATATCTGCCTGAAATCCATTCACTCTACAATCATTTATTGGAAGCCACTATGTATCAGGTGTTTCAGGCATTGAGGAATACATTAATGAACAAAACTTAAATATATCTGCCCTTTTGGAGCTTGCATTCCAATGGAGGGAGAGAGACAATCTATACTGATATTTATGCTAATTAGACCAGGTCAACTGAACATCTTCCGGATGTCCAACTTCCTCCTGGACAGTTAGGGGACAACCAGGCTGGCAGGGCTGGGCAGTTAGTGGGCGGCCAGGCTGGAAGGGGAACAGTTAGGGGGTGAACAGGCTGGCAGGGGATCAGTTAGGGGGCAACCAGGTTGGCAGGGGGATAATTAGGGAGTGATGAGGCCAACAAGCAAAGGCAGTTAGGAGTGATCAGGCAGGCAGGTAGAGTGATTAGGGGAAATCAGGCAGGCAGGTAGAGTGATTATGGGTGATCAGGCAGGCAGGTAGAGCGATTAGGAGTTATCAGGCAGACAAGTAGGTGAGTGATTAGGAGCAGTGGTCCTGGATTGCGAGAGGGATGTCTGGCTGCCAGCTTAGGCCCAATCCTTGTAAACCAGCAGTCACACATCCCCCGAGGGGTCCTGGATTGGAGAGGGTGCAAGCCAGGCTGAGGAAATAGCCCCATGCACAAATTTTGTGCACCAGGCCTCTAGTAAAAAAATAAGTGAAATGTATAGTATGTTAGATAGTGATACATGCTACTAGAGAAAAATAAAACAGAGAAGGGAGATGGTTAAGATGATAAGGGGAAATTTCACTGAATAACTGGCATTTCAATATAAACCCGTAAAGATGCTATGGAATAAACCACATGATATTTGGGAGAAATGTGTTCCAAATAGGAGAAACAAGTATAAAGATCTTGAGACAGGAGTATTTCTGGTAGTTCTGAAAAACAACAAGGAGGCAGATGAGGCTGGAGCAGAGTGAATTAAATGAAGAGTAGTATGAGAGATCAGAGAGTTAATAATAAAGGGTAAGGACTTTGGCTGTAACTCCGAATGGGATGAGAAGTCATTAGAGAGGTTTGGACAGTACAGTAGCATAATCTGGCTTATGTATTAGTAGGATCATTCTGGCTTTTGGGTAGAATAGATTGAGGTGGGTGGCAAGAATAGAAGTTGAGAGACCAGTTAAGAAGTTACCAGTTCAGCCAGCTGGAATTGTTAAGTGGATTCAGGGTCGTCCCATGCACCAGGAGGTCACTCATTCGATTCTGGTCAGGGAACATGCCTGGGTTGTGAGGACAATCCTCAGTAGGGGGCATTCAGGAGGCAACCTAACAATGTTTCTGTAACATTGTTGTTTCCTCCTCTCTCTCGTCCTTCCTCTCTCTAAAAAATATCAATAAAAACTTAAATTTAAAAAAAGAAGCTACCAGTGTGATCAAAATTGGTAGCAGTGGAGGTTGAATGGTTTGATAACAGTGGAGGAGGTAGAAAATATTCATATTATGAGTATATTTTGAGGATTATACCAAGAATTTTTTTATGGAATGAATGGAGATATGTTAAAAATCAAGGTGTTGCCCTAGCCACTTTGGCTTAGTGGATAGAGCATTGGCTTGTGTACTGAAGGGTCACAAGCCAAGGGCACATGCCCAGGTTGCAGGCTTGATCCCTCATGGGGGGCATGCAGGAGGCAGCTGATCAATGATTCTCATCATTGATGATTTTATCTCTCTCTCCCTCTCTGAAATCAATAAAAATATTTTTTTAAAAAAATTAAGGCGTCAACATAGATACAGAGAACAAACTGATTATTGCCAGATGGGAAGGGGGTTGGGGGCATGTAGGAAAAGGTGAAGGGATTGAAAAGTATAGATTAGTAGTTACAAAATAGTAATAAGGATGGAAATATAGTCGATAATAATGTAATTACTATGTATAGTGCAAGATGGGTACTGGGAATATCAGGGGGAATACTTTGTAAAGTATATGATTGTCTAATTAGTATGCTGTTCACCTGAGATTGATGCAAACTGTTATTGAAAAAATAAATAATGTATTTTTAAAAGTAAGGAGTTAAGGGAGACTCCAAGTATTTGTTGACCTAAACCTGTGGTCGGCAAACTGTGGCTCAAGAGCCACATGCAACTCTTTGGCCCCTTGAGTGTGGCTCTTCCATAAAATACCACGTCCTGGGCAAGTCTATTTTGAAGAAGTGGCGTTAGAACAAGTTTAAGTTTAAAAAATTTGGATCTAAAAAGAAATTTCAATAATTGTACTGTTGATATTTGGCTCTGTTGACTAATGAGTTTGCCAACCACTGGCCTAAACAATTAAGATGGAGTTGTCATTGTTGAAATATCTGTTGTTCACTCACCACCCTAAGTCCCCCTTTGCCCACTTTGCCCTGACCCCAGCCCCTTTTTCCTCTGGTAACCATTATTCTATTGTCTGTATCTATGAGTTTATTCTTCTTTGTTAGTTCACTTGTTATTTTTTGTTTTATATTTCATATATGAGAAATCATACTGTTTTTGCCCTTTTCCATATGACTTATTTCACTTAACATAATAATATCAAGATCCTTTCATGTTGTTGCTAATGGCAATATTTCATCTGTTCATGGCTGAGTAGTATTCCATTGTATATACGTACCACATCTTCTTTATACAATTATCCATTGGTGGACACTTAGGTTGTTTCCATGTCTTGGTTGTTGTAAATAATGCTGCAATGAATATAGGGACACACATATATTTTCAAATAAATGTGTTCATATTTTTCAGCTAAATAGCCAGAAGATGAATTGCTGAATTATATGGTAGGTCTATTCTTAATTGTTTGAAGAATCTCCATACTGTTTTCCATAGTTGCTATATTAATTTATATTCTCACAGTGTTCAAGGGTTCCCTTTTCTCCACATATTCTCCAACACATTTCTTTAAAAATTTTTTTTCAATTTCAGTTTGTATTCAATATTATTTTGTATTAATTTCAGGTGTATAGCATAGTGGTCAGACAATCATATACACTGGGTGGCCAGATTATTATGATATCTGAGCGCATAATAATCTGGCCACTCAGTATATATATATTAGAGGCCCAGTGCATGAATTAGTGCATGGGTGGGGTCCGGCCAGCCTGGCCCAAGGGGGGGGACATAGGTGGTTGGCTGGCCTGCCTGCTGGTCAAACTCCTGGTCGAGGGGACAATTTGCATATTAACCTTATATTATATAGGATATACACTGAGTAGCTAGATTATTATGTATTCAGAGATCATAATAATCTGGCCACTCAGTGTAATTTACATAGTGATCCCCCTGATATTTCAAGTACCCCCCTGGCAGTATATTTAGTTATTATAATTGTATTTACTATACCCCCTATACTGTATTTTACATCCCCATGACAATTGTGGTTTTGGTTTGTATGCCCCTGATAATTAGTGATGTTGAACATCGTTTCATATGTCTGTTGGCCATCTGCATATCTTCCTTGGAAACATGTCCTCTGCCCATTTTTTAATTGAATTGTCTGTGTTTTTGTTGTTGTTTCTGGGGTTATATGAGTTCTTCATATATTTTGTATATTAACACTTTATCAGAAGTATCATTTGCAAATATTTCCCCCCCCATTTGATTTACAAATGCCTGATTCGTTGCTAACATTCCTGGAACTCTTCTATTTCAAAAGAAATCTTTTATAGGTATATTCACCTCTTTTATTGGTGTGAAAATGATGTTTTGTGAGTGTATCAAGGTTGAAAGGCCTTCTTTGTCTTAATGACTTTCAAAGAAGGCAGTGTTCTATAATGCAAAGAGCACTCACTGGCTTTGCAGACAAATAGAAAAAATGGCCGTTGATCTCAGCTCTCTCACTGACAAGTTGTGTTGCATAAAAGAAGTTACTTGACTTTTCTTATCCCATTTTCTATTTAAGAGTAATAATGCCTACATCAAAGTAAATATTTTAAAGTTGAAATGAGATTAGTATCATATAAAGATACCTGGCACATAGTGAGAGCTCAATAAAAGTTAATTCTTTTCCCTTTAGGATTATCCACTGAAAAAACATTACTTCTTGATTAATTTATTTTTAAATGGCATTTCCTGGGCTACCTATTTAGTTTTGTCTTCAGGTAACTTATAGTTTCTATTTACACATCAAATTCACCCTTCAAATATGTAGTTTGTCACCATCACAGACATTCTCAAGAATACCATCTGAACTCTGGAGCTGATCCCCTAAAAAGGGTTTTTTAAATGTTTTTGATAGTGGTAGCATCACTGAGATAATTGACTAGATCCCTATGGGCTGGCTAGTTTCACATACATTTGCTGAAAGTTCAACAGTAGCATCCAGGCTTATGATTTTCCAAGCATATCTTTAGATACATCACCGTCATTTTGGAATGAATACAACTTGCCTCATTCTTTACCAAAGCATCTTTGACTATAACTGCCTTTGTGGGGAACATTACAGGAGCAAAGACCCTATAGAGACTAGCTCTTGGTAAGCCCTGTAGCCTGTTTACAAGACTAGTTCATGCTTTAGGATCATCTTGAATTCAGGAGTGGCCTTAAGGTTAAAAGACAAAAGCAAACTTTAGACGAGTTAGTGAATGAATGAATGCATGATGGAAAATGTTTCCCTTGGGCCAGAACTCCAGTTGATTCCTTATATATTCCCAGTCCCTGAGTCCTAGAAGCTTCTAGTCACATATGACAAATGGCTGAACATCCAAGTGACCTGCCATCCAACAACCCATATCTCAGCCAATTTAGAAGATAGCTCATTTTCTTTTAAGGATATCTTCTTCCTTCATCTCTATGAACATCCCAAATGTGATCCACTGAGGCCTTTACCCCTGCTGAGGGAAGACAAGCTCCTCTAACCTTCCTGCAGGATCTTTCTTCCTTGTAGAAAGATCTTGGAAGGGCTCTGAAGGTTTTATTGCTTCAAGTTAGGTATGCTTGGCCAAATTACTCACAAGTGCTGAATCCTCTTAGGGGTGTCTGCCTGAGAGAAGGAGATCTATTCAGATGGGGGCCTGCATTGAAGCTGCCGACAAAGACCAATTAGTCTTGATTGTGCTGGCTGCATTTGGAGGGTGACTGCCCTCAGACCACCAACTCGTGCCACAAAAGTACTCATCCCACCCAGGAGTCAGCTGCTTTCCCTCATTTCCCAATCAAGCTTCACATGACCCCTGGGTCAAATGCTTCTCTTTTGCCCTTGCTTTAGCTCCTGCCAGGTTGTGGATAGTGCTCTTCATCACAACTGCATTCTTTTTCCACTCTGTCATAAAACTGACCATGTTTCTTGATTGTCATGATAAATGAAGCAATCTAACTTTCCCCATAGAAAATTCACATAACTTCATTCTCATCTATTTTGTCTCTTTCTGGCCCACACTATAAACTTTATTTGGAGAAATTCAGGTCTGAGTTTTAGATTATTCAGCCATTTATAAGGTTAAATATTTCTATTACTGGATGTCACAGTCACAACAATGAGATGATATATTTTATTCAGTCAAACATCTTTTATTAAGCACCTACAAAATGCGATGTAATGTGAGGATTTTGAAATATAAGATATAACTCCTCCTTTTCTCTCCAATACCTTGTTGCCAATAAAGAATGAGAGCCATGCACATAAATGACAATGATATCAATTGCTTATTTTATTTATGCATTTAGTAAGCTGCCACTGTGTTACAGATATTTCCTTTGATCCTTATGCGTCCTTATGCACAATTTTAAAATAACAAATCTTTAAAAATCCAAAGTTGATTCATATCACTTTTTCATAACTAATTTGACAGCAAAAGCTGACCTGAACTTTTTCATGAACTGGCATGTGGCTATTTCTTATTTTATCCCATTTTGGGTAATTATTCTTTTGTTTCATTGAATACTGAGGTATTTGCTTTCAAGTCATATCCCAGACCACTGGGAATATTTTGTAGAATACAAAATGTATGCTATACTTTTGAAAATTCAAAATTTTCTGACTTCTAAAATTCTCATGGCCTTATAATTTTAAGACACTATTATTGTGTCCATTTTATAAATGCTGAGGTTGAGGCTTAGAGAAGTGAGGCAACTTTCCCATAATACATCATTAGGAACTGGTAGTACCAGGATTGAAACCCATTTTTTTCTGGTTCCAGAGACAGCGTGCTTAACCACTGAGAAATACCAATAACTTTTCAGAAAACACACTCTAATATCTATAATGAAAAAGGCTCAGACTGAGGGCTATAGATAATTTGAGGAGAAAAAAAGGGGACCTCCCATTGGGAATTTAGTCAAAGCTCTAAGGGGGGTACATATGGAACAGTACTTTGAAGGAAAGAGGAAAATGTGAAAGAGGGAAGTAAGTTTCTCAAGGAGTGCTTGGGTAAATAGCAAGCAGCTCTGACCAGGGAGAGGAGTAACTGAAAATCAGAATGAGAAGGTAGATCAGGACCAGAGTATGAAGGGCCCTGGTTTAGTTACCAAGGAGTTTTTAATGAGAACCAATTATGTTCTCCTTGCAGATCCCAAAGCATTTGTTGGGCATCATGTCATTCAACTTCCATCCTACTTTAGAGTAGCAAAGAGCAGATATGAACATCCCCATATATTGTTGCTAATTTTATTTTACTTCCTAATTTTTATTAAGCAGATTAGCACTGTGTGTCAAAAAGACAGCCAAAGAAAGTGAGGTAGTCAAGAAGAGCAACAGCCATAAACATCTACAGTAGAAGTATCTGTGCTGGGCTTTGTTGCCTCTTTTTCAGCGGAGAGTTAAAATTTAACCAGGGCACTCCTGCCTTATTGCAGCTGGCAGGGATTCAGTGAGAACGTAGCCTGCACCCCCATGATAACCCCCAACACCCCCTTCTGTACTTAAACAACAGTTCCCTCCTCCTTTTCCTCCTCCTCCTCCTCTTTCTTTTCTTCCTCCTCTTTTCCTTCCTCCTCTTAGGAATCCCAGTAAAGGTCTTAGGGGGATATATTCATTACCAAGAATTTAAACCTAGAATCTAAATATGTTCTCTTTTGTCATGAATAATTAAAATTCTAAATTGATATTTTAGAAATCAGGTCCAGTTCATGAGTAGTGAATTGAGTGTGTCTAATTACATTTAGCAGCTGCTAATAATGTAATTTTGTGTTATGCCTGATTTGCACTGAATTACTTTAATGACACACATTGTATTTATTTTCCTTTGATGTAATAGTAATCAAACACTAAAGAATCAACTTAGGCATAGTAAAAACAATTTATTATTTTTTTAAGTTTGAAGATAAGTGATTTTTTAAAAATAAAATAATAAATCATATAAAAATAATAGTTTAACACTGATGCATGCTTTTATTTTCTCTGGTATTTATTTTTATAAAAATTATTTAATGAGCACAATACAACTGTTTTTTATTCAAGTCTATATTGTTTGCAAATACACATTTCATTGATAAGCTAAAGAGATTCTCCCTCTCCCCAAACCCCCCAAATATCCTTCTGGGGGGGAAAAAAAGCCAGATTCCTAATTTTCTGGTATATGAGTTGAAGAAGCACAGCATCCATTTAAGTAGACTCCCCAGTGGAAACTTGTATTTCCAAAGTGAAACTAGAGGAGATAAGCAGTGTAAAAATAGGAACAAATTCAGCTTTAAGAGAAAAAAAAAACATGCAAAGAAAATAGGCATATATTTCTCCCACAGGTCAGAAGAAAGCCCTACATGAGATCTTTATTAGGGTGAAAATAAAGTTGAACTTTGGACCAAAAAACAATGGCCAAATAATTAGAATGGTACATTATGAAATGTCAGCTCTGTATTTTTCTAGGAAGAGTTAGATCCTTCAGGTCTTCCAGGGAGCTGCCAAATTGGGTAGTCTTAGACAGTGAAACCTTGCTGCTACTGCAAACACTCTGGGGTAGTCAGTGCCAGAACAGAAACCAAGCCATCTTGAAGAACAGAACTGCTTGAGACTAGGATCCTAGCCTCACCAACACAAAATCCGGTCTCAGACACAAACTGGTAACCTACAGTCACTTGGAACAAAGACCTGCGACTACACCTGCAGACACACAGACACCAAAACTCCAGATATCCCAGCCACAGGCTTCTGTGAATCTTAGAGCACATCCCACTCCTTGCCAGCCCGCTACATCAGCATAGGAACTTCTAGACCCACTCTATACAAGCAGGCCTCCTGCCCACACAGGGCAACTGCACTACCTGACTTTGAGCCTGAGTGCATAGAAACAGGGATTCTGTTTCTTGCAGTGCACACTTGTGGGAACAGACCCCACGCCCACACAGGGCAGCTGTGCCACATGACTTTGATTCTGGATGAGCACACACAGAAATCTGTTTCCCACAGTGCAGGAGTGACCTCCTGCTTATTCAGGGCAGCTATTCAACCTGATCCCCCAAGAAGACTGGGGACACTGATTCTCCATGCTAGATACAGCACTGAGCACCAGTGACTCATCGCGCGCACACGGCATCCCTGATTCCCAGTGCATGCACACTAAGAGCCAGTGACTCCAATTCTCGGTGCATGTGCACACAGGAACCCTGATTCTCAGCGCAAGGCTGCACCAAGCCACAGAGACTCTTATACTCAATTCTCAGTGCAGGCACAGAGGGTCTTTGACTCCTGGCATGCACTAGGGAACTCTGATTTTCAGCACACACTAGCTGAGTATCTTTTTTCGATGTGGCACAGGTGGTGTTCATGATTCTAGGTGCACGCATGAGGCTGCATTGAGCACCTATGACTCTGATCCTGGGCAAGTGTCTTCCACTGACCCACAGCAGCCACAAGTCTTGGTGTCAGAGCTCTTCAGTGACACTCAGGTGGCTTAAAGCTCCCACTGCACATGGCCCAGGCCCCCACAACTCATCATTTGGACCTGTTGGTGATAGTTAGAATGGGGAGACAATGAAACAATACCCAGAGGAAAGAAAAAGAGGAATCTCCAAGAAAGGATATAATTGAAATGGTGTCATGCAATATGACATAAAAAGAATTTAGAGTAATGGTCATACAGTTCATAAACCAGATGAATGAGAAAATCAACAACCTATCAGGAAGAAATCAAAAGTGATATAGCTACAATGAAAAATGCAATGGAAGGTTTCAACAGTAGACTAGAATAAGCAGAGAACCAAATTAGTGAGTTGGAAGATAAGGTACAGAAACCAGCACAATCTGAACAGCAACTGGAGAAAAAATAAATAAATAAAAGCATGAAGAGAGCCTAAGGGAACTTTGGGAAATGAAGTAATATGCATAAAATATGAATGCCAGAAGGACAAGAAGAGCAGTAAGAATTAGCTAATCTATTTGAGAAATAATGACAGAAAACTTCCCGGATATGGGGGAGAAAAGTTACACAAGATGAATCCCAAAAGACCCACACCAAGACACGTCATAATTATAATGGCAAATGTTAATGACAAAGAGAGAATCTTAAACTCTGCGAGAGAGACAGAGAGTTACTTACAAAGATTCCCATCAGATTATCAAGTGATTTCTTAATAGAAACACATCAAGCTAGAAGGGAATGGAATGAAGTATACAAAGTGATGCAAAGCAAAGGATTGAACCCAAGAATACTATACCCAGAAAGACTATCAATCAAAATTGAAGGGAAAATCAGGAGCTTTACAGGCAAAAAAATAAAAAAAAGGCTAAGGGAGTTTATTACCACCAAGCCAGTAATGCAGTAAATCTAAGGGGAATCCTATAAAAAAGAATAAATAGAAAGGGAGGAAGGGGCACAGGAATAAAGTACAGAAATGGCTACAAACAAGTATTTATCAATAATAACATTAAACATAAATGGATTAAATTCTCCAATCAAAATACATCAAGTGACTGAATGGATAAGAAAACATTACCCATGTATATGCTGTTTATATGAGACCTGGCTCAGAACAAGGGATTCACACAGACTGAAAGTGAAGGGATGGAAAAATATCTACCAGGCAAATAGAAATGAAGAAAAAATCTGGGGTAGCAATACTTATATCTGACAAAATGACAAAATAGTCCTCAAAATGGAGACCATAGCAAGAGACAAGGAAGGCCACTTCATAATTCTAAAGGGATCAATACAACAAGAGGATATAACTCTGGTAAACATTTATGCACCCAATGCAGGAGCACACAAATACATTTTTTAAAAAAAAAAACTTCTGGAAGATATCAGGGGAAAGATTGACAGCAGCACAATCATAGTAGAAGACTTTAATACCCCATTAACATCACAGGAGAAATCCTCTATACAGACAATAGGGTTTGTTCACTTCTCTTGCTCTGAAAACATCAGCCTTCATAGCTACATTGCACTAATAGTGGGCTGCTAAAGATGAGAACCATTGTTGTGAAATGCCTATAGTTGACTAATGGTCACTGCTTGAGATGGTCAGGATGGTCCAGGCTGTGAATTACCATGATGGAAAAATATTGTCCTGACTTACCAAATCCTTATCCCAGTTACGGAGCTCAGAATGTCAGTCACTTATCACTGAGTATCTCTGAATAGCCTTAATTATGATATCCAGCCTCTCTCCCTACAAAGCAGATCCCTGGAGCAAAGTCTGTGTCACACCAAGCTCAAGGTTGTCCAACTTTTCCTGTTGAAAATACCCTATTTGGGAACTTAGGCTAGTAGAAGTCTTTCAACCTGTCATTAGTAAGGAAGAACTCCTGCACTATAAAATATCATTACTTTAGACAATGATGATAACTGTCATCTCTAAAATGTGGTCTTGTGTGCGTTGTCCAGACTCGGAGTCAACATTGCTGTGCTGAGTGAAACCAGACTTCCTGTTGAAGGGCAGCCCCTGAGAAGGATTCCAGCTGCAGTTTTCCTTGTAGAGATCTCCACCCTCAAGCATGAAGGCTATCAGGTGTTGGCTTTACAATTGGACAATCACTTGTCTCAAAACTCCCCAACTTGCTGAGAGGTATTAGTGACCTTCTGGTGACCCCACACCTACCCTTCAAACTCAATCCCAGTGCTCCTGACTTAGCATAATGACTAGAAATGGTGAGAAAGAGCAAATAGATCTAGATGAAGGTAGTGTCAACAGAGAACAAGCTGATTGTCAGGAAGAGACTTTGCCCAGGAAAGAAAGTCATCCAGTCTCTCAGGAGTGAAAGCAAGAATATACCTGGGTTTCTCCTCCTTACCAAATATTGCAAGCAGTACATGTTACTAATTCCATTTTCTGCCTACTAGTTAAGGCAAATGGCAATTGGATGTAAACACATTTTTAGCAGCATTACCAGTTCGTAATGCTTGTCAATGGAATCAACAGAACACTACGGTAACCAAAACCTTTGAGGATTCAAGTTCTATTCGGATAAATATCTCATTTCTGACCCCAAAGTATAGAAAACAGTCACTAACTTGGACAAAGAAGGGGAAGAGAAAGAGAACTGTCCTACACAAATGTATAAATGGTCTGAATTGTAGAATACTTTAATAATATTGAAGAGCATATGAGCTTGGAATAAAGGAAAAGGAAATATAAATTGATTAGGTGGGTAGTGACTTTGAAAGCAGAGATCCTGAATTATAATCCTGGCACTACCCATTGGCATCTTGGAATAGTAACTTGCAGTCAAAGTTCCAACATCAAAAACCAGTGAACTAACTCTATATTTCCTCAACCAATTTTGATATGAACCTAAAACTTCTCTAAAAAGAAAATCTAGTAAAAGATGAACCCAATAATAACTTTAGTACCAGCCTCAAAGGAATATTGTGGAGATCATGGGTGTCAATTATTAGTTTTGTTGTTTATTCTGAAACCTATCAATCTATGCTTTCTCTTGTGATGCCTAGCCTGGGGTCTCACAGACTACATTTCTTGTCTTCCAACTGGTTTCCTGTTAAGCTCTACCAATGGAGTCACTAGCAGGGGTGGGGAAAGTCTGGCCCACAGGCCATATAAAGCCTGTGAAATCATTTGATCTGGCCTGCCAAGGCATTAAGGGTGAGTTAATTAAATGTTTGGCCAAATATAGCAGGATAATTTTTAAGTTGATAAGTTTTGTGGCCCACGAATTATGTCATAAATTCCCAAATGGACCATTGTAAAATAAAGGTTCCCCACCCCAGAACTCAAGGAAGATTACAAGGCTTGAAGAGGAAGAACTTTCTCCTAGCTGTTTCCTTCCTACAGGATTCATCTTCCTATACATATCATCCTAGCAACACTACTTTACTCCAGCAATGTCAGTTCCTACAAGAAGCAATAGCAGAATTCAGTTTTTCATTTTTCCAGGACTTATAGAACCAGCCTTATGACACTCTTCTCATAGACACCAGCTCTAGCCTCCTGGGAAGTCTGGCTCATTACTTTGCAGGTCCATCCCTCCAAGCTTAGATTCAACAGAATTAGCTGAGCAGTACCCTCATCTCAGAGGTCTGACTTTCATTTCAACAAGGCCCCTCCTCTAAGCTTCTAAGTTTTAATAATTTAAACTTCTTCTCTTTGTTCTCACAGGGATGGTGCTGCTTCTTAAAGTTGCTAATTCTATGACACGTTCGAGTTTTCTCTTTACCTTTTCAGTGACCCAGGGAACAAGTTTATTATGTGTGGTTATCAATCCTTTATACCAAAATCTGTTTATTCATGAAACTGGTGTGGTATCTATCTTTGACTGGACCTTGGCATACTATATAAAAAATGTTTACTGAGTACTACTATGGGATAGACCTGTTATAAGTATTTTATGTGTTTTAACTAATTTAATCTTACTCCTAATCACTATACTAAGGCATATGAATGGAATATCACAGTGCTGGGCCCACAGCAAGTGCTCATTCAGTGTTTGCCACTCTTTTAATTTGGGTTCCATATAAACCAGACTATAAAATAAGAACTACTAGGTTTTAGGTGGTTCATTTGGGAGGTAGCATAAGTGATGAATTTGGAAAAGTGAGGCAGGGAGGAATAAAAGCCAGTAACATGTGCACTAATGAGCAGGATACTGCTGTGGACAAGTGGGGCTCAAACCTAGATAGATGATAGATGATGATGATAGATAGATAGATAGATAGATAGATAGATAGATCTTGAATTACATACATAAATATATATCATATATGTGTCTATGATATATATATATATACATTTATACTAATATACACACACACATATATATTATGTGTGTGTATATCTTACTGAGAAGGAAGGATGCATAGATAGATAGATTCTACTTTACGTATATGAATATATATCATGTATGTGTATATGACATCTACACTAATAAAAGAGAAAAATGCTAATTGACTGTACCTTTGCTATGTTCACAGCCGATCAGAGTGAGTATGCAAATTAACCCAACAAAGATGGTGGTTAATTTGCATACACTGAGGGAGGGAGGAGTGAAGACTGAAGATAGCATAGAAGGAAAAGGGAGGGAAAGTGGAAAGCAAGGCAGCTGCTAGAGGGAAAGCACGGGTGGCATGCGGATGTGGAATATAATGATCAACATAATTTGATGAACAAGAACTGCAAAGGGGGGTTAGAGAGCAACCAAAGGACTTATATGCATGCATATTAGCATAATCAATGGACACAGACCCTGGGGCAGTGGGGGCTTGCCAAGGGTGGGAATGGCTGGGGGCGGGGGTCAATTGTGGACAAAGGAGATATATGTAAAACTTTAGAAAATAAATAAATAAAAGGCTGAATGTGAAGGAGAATGAGGACGGAGGTAACAGAATAGTAGTTTTAAAGAAAATGGTGAAAGTCAGTGAGATGGTAAAATAAGAGGTCTCCTGTTCATCTTCCTGCTCAGTGAAAATAATTTGGTAGCATACATGGACAAAAATGTCTTTGTGGGAGCTTTGAGGGATCCAGCCACAGACCAGGAACAGTCTTGCCCTCACAAGAACCCAACAGGAGTCATGTCCATCTGTAACCCTAGTTGTAGGCCTGCTAACTTCTGTTGCACTGAAAATCTCAAAAAGTCCCTGTAATTCATCTCTAATCCCTCCTGGAAGCAGATGCAGTCAAGCTAGCCCAGAGCAAGAGACTTACTCATTCTGACTGCAGATCTTGAAGCAGCCCTGCATCCAGCTTCAACCTCTCCCAGCCATGATCTAGGGGTTCTCTTGCCCACCCAGGGACCTGCCAGGAGACAAGTGTGTCATTTCCAGAAGAGATAGGCCTGCTGAACTGTGTCAATTGTGGAGCAAGTGGTCCTGTTACTCGTTCTCATGTTCTCTTTGGGATAAGCTATTCCTACACAACCCATCAAAATAGCTAGCTTCTGTCTCCTTCCAAAAGCAGTTCCCACATTAGACTCATTTTAGTAGTAATGTCAGTCATTGTCCTAAGTACCTTTATAAACCCATTTAATCCCATAAATCAAACCTGTGAGATTACACAGTAGTGTCTGCATTTACCAGATGAACGAATCTCAAAGTGATTCTTTCCCTTGCCCAATTTTATACAGGTCATAAAATGACATTGCTGTGATTTGAACACAGGCCTGTTATGTTCTAAGTAAAGCCAATACTCCCTCTATCACACTACCCTGAACTAGTGCTGCAGCTTGGAGGACTGAGAACATATTTCTAGGACTTTCCCTTAGGTCCCATCCTGAAGGCTGGAGCACTGCTGCTAGCCATCAGCCTATGCTAATGCAGATGCTCTTTCCATTAGAGTGCCCTCACACCTAAAATTGAACATGTTCTTTTAATACTTATTTCCCCAAGAGAACAGGACGAGTTTAAAACTCTAGTTCCTCCCAGGTAGTCTTGTTCCATTGCATTCAATGAGTCCCTGCTGACCATGTCCTAGCATATGACATAGCTGGGCCAATGTTTTGTCTATTACATGAATAGAGCAATTACTGTTAAGTGAATAGAGCAATTACTGCTACCTTTGCTGTCATCCTTGGGTGCCTCTGCAAAGGCAGAAAGCTAGAACCATGTTAGTCTTAGCATGCTGTCAAGAAGATCCTTCCTCCCCAACCCCAGAACTGCCTTATGCCATATCCAAGCCAATGAGGAGATTTTTGGGGACAGCATTCTGAAACAAGTACAGTGCCAGCAAGGAGGAGACAAGTTTAAGGAATTAGTGCAGGTGAGAGTAAGCCTCTAGAATTGCTGAGCACTAGGAATCATATAGGAAGAGCTGGAGGAAACAATAGAAGGGAGGAAAGTAAGAAGACCAATATCAAACCAGATGGGAGGTGCAACAAGGACTTGCAAGTTCTGCTTGAGGTTTGAACCCCAGGAACTTTGAGTTCTTTGTGGGAGCTTCATGTAATTTCACCAAATGGAGCAGATCTACTAAAGCAAGAACAACCTGGGTCCATCCATGGAACTCCTCAAAGCTTCAAGCATGTCTCTCACCCCAGATAGGCTGTGCGCTTCCTAAGCACACTCAAAGCTGCAGCCTTCAGATATCTACTCTAACATCTGGTCTTAGCATGATATATCAGGGCTCTCTTACAAACAGGCACAGTGTTTTCCTTGTAAATACATCATAGACCCATAGATCTTGGGATCCTTGAATCTTCCACTAGACATTCATTGGCTGTGGATTCTGGCAGCAAGGACCCAGACTAGGCAATAGTCCAGAGCAGGCAGTGCTGGCTAGAGTCCCAGTTCCCTGACCTGGCTTTCTGCCCTCCTTGACTATCAAACAAGGTTTGCAGAGCTTGCAGACATCTGAACAGCTAGGGAGCTGTAGGGTCTAGATACATAAGAGGGTCTCCTTTGTCTCCTTCTGTCCTCATTAGTGACCTAAGTCCCTTTCCAGGATAGCAGCTGGAGGATTAGCCTTTGATGAGAGGAATTCAAGGCTGCCCTTAAAGTGGCAGTCCAGCTGTTGAGTGAACACAGATGCACATGGGTGCCTCTGACCCTTACCTCTTGGCAGAGGTGAAGGCTGTGGGCCAGGCAAAAGTGACCATGCCCACATTTTTGGAGTACATGCCAAATTGGCTGCAAATCCTGTGTCATTGCTAAGATGTGGGCCTTGGCAGGCATAGCCTCCTCAGGACTTCCATTGAATTCTTCGCATGACTCAGTGAAACTTACACATGGCATCCACCTGTTGGTATGCCTACCCACATAGACAGTACTCCCAAGTGTCTTTGAACTCTTCCCCTTATACTCATTTTATCTGCTTGCTCCTTCCCTTGGAAAATTCTCTCAGGCACACCACACCACCCCTTACTCTCTCCATTTTCTGTACCAACCCTACATTCTAGTCTCCCAACACACACACACACACACACACACACACACACACACACACACACACACACAGTTTACCCCAGTACCAGTATAGTTGGGATATTTTGCTCCATGCCTTTTGGGAGCAATTTCTATTCCCCATTGCCTTCTTCTGACATTGGCTGTGGCGATGTCACTACAGTTTTGCACTTCCCCACTCCAATTATTGTGGAAGATTTAAGATATAATATCCCCTCTCCCAACCAATCACAGATTCAGCCATACAGTAAAGGAAATAACCTTCAGACATATGTTTCACCTGCCCATGTTCCTCACAATATGATTTGGTATCATCAGCAGGGCAGCTTGAATTGGTACATTTCATAGAGGAAGAAAGTGACTGAGAGGGATTAAGGGATCTGCCCACAGAGTTAGTGTCACTGAAAGCTGCAGCCTCCCAATGTCAGTTTCTAACATCTGGCCTCAGTATGAGATACCAGGGCCCTCTTACAAATAGGCACAATGTTTTTCCCGTAAAGACATCATAGACCTGGCGAGCACTAGATATACCTGGACAGAAATAGATATCAAACCCTGATCTAGTACTTTTTCTTGTCTACTTTTATACTACATTTCTTCTCTAAAGACAACACTAACAAAAGTATGGGCCAAGGACTTGGTGGTGGTGATCCTATAACTATTTGTTACTGGTCCAAGATGAAATGATGAGCCTGTGCCAGAATGTAAATCAATACATTGCTTGCTTCATCAAAGCATTCCTGCTATGATAAAAACATCAGATGAACTAAATAGCATGCTTAGTGACATAGTCAACTGACATTGGCACAAACGCTCTAGCTCAGTGCCATCACTGTGCCAGCAGCACTGGTGCTGATGGTTGTCCAGCATGAGAATGGATCTATTACAGGAATGTGCCTCACTTCCTGTGTAAGGGGAATGTATTGCAATAAAGCTAGAGTCATAGATAACATAGTTGTGGAATAGTTACAGATCTTCGAGGTGAAAATGGCTCTCTGTAGCCCAAACTATTTCTCATCTGCCGAAGCCCAACCTTATAGACCAGGGCTATTCGAAGAGCTAGTTTGAAAATGGTTTGTTGCTTTTGCTTACAAAGTGTATTCACTTGTAATAAAGTTTATTCAGCAGTCCTGGGCCTGTTGTTCCTCAAAACCATTTTTAGATTTTTTGCTGCTTTGCTCTGTATGGCATGAGATCTGATCTCTGCAGGATGTTTCCCAGAATGACTTTCCACTAGGTCCAACCAATTACTTTCCACTAGGGCCAACCATTGGGGGATGGGGGGAAGGATTGCCTGGAGCCAAAGAGGAAAGAGGAAAGAAAGAAGAAACCATGGAATTCCTTTGGTTTTCTTCTCTTTGTCCAAGGATGACCAATTTGCCCTAGTTTGTGCAGGACACTCCTAGTTTCAGCACTGAAGGTCCCATGTTTCAGGAAACCCTGCAGTTCTGTGAAACCCAGGAGTGTCAATCACCCAGTGTCTGCTCCAAACAGTTTCTCTTCCAGGGACTGGATTGCTTGTGTCAGAGATGGCCAATGTGGTTCCAGCTTCCACTGGGTGACCCCTGACCCTGGGCTATGTAGCACTCTTCCCTCTCTCCATCCTTTCAGTTCCTGCTGCTGCTAATATCCAGATGCTTCTTCATCCCTTCTGGTTTTTCAGCTCTTCCCTCGCCTGTGTTACCAATGCCTTCCATTAAATTCCCAATGGTGTTTACACTTCAAGTGGTTACTGTTTTACTGCTTAGACCCTGACCAATGCAAAGGGGACAAAAGTAGTTTACAGTGTCCTCCTGAGGATTGAATTAGTTAAATAAACCACTTAGAGAAGCTCTTGGCACATGGTAATTGCTTGTTAAATGTGAGCTGTTATTTTTATTAGTGTAGTGTGAAATAACACTATGCTAATCACTTCACACTTATTATTTAAGCCTTAACATGTTCTTGAGTTAATTGCTTGGTAAACCTGTTTGTATTTCACACCTAGCAGTCCCCAGGTTCTTCTGAATCATTCACCTTCATGAAACCAACTATATTGTTTATTTATTCAGTACTCTCTTAAGACACGAAGAGAGATGAGATAGTAACTTGCACGGGATGGGCACAGACTAGTTGAGGAGACTTGTGTGTCCATCAGTTGATCATTCTAGCACCATGTGGGCAGTGCCACCTCAGTGACTGGGGCAGTGTGACAGAGTAGGAGAGAGTGAGTGGGCTCTGGAGCTGAACTGTCTGTGTATGGGTCTAGGATCTGTCATTTTCTTTTTCTATGGCCACCTACTATAAGGGAGAAAAGTCCTTTTTAACCCTCTCTGCCTCCATTTTCTTACATGGTAAGAGTACTACAATATTTTTATGGCACTTATCTCATAGGGGTCATTTTGAAGATTAAATGAGTTAATATTTTTAAAGTACTTGGAGATAGGGAGCCATAAACACAGATGTCCATTACAAAGTTGTTGCCTCCAACAGAGACTGGACCTCTTTTAAGTGTTGCCAGGTGACTCCAATATTATGCTTCTAGCTGTACAAATGGCTGGTTTGCACTATCATTCTGTGTTTTTGAAATCCAAGTCTCAAATATTTTAAACATTGCTGTAAGGAAGGACAGAAGAGACTAGGATTTGGGACGGAAGTCAAGGGAGAGTTTATCCTTATCTATAATAGTGTATCTTTACAAGAAGAAAGTATTTTGAAGTTTCTTGTATATTTAACACGACCAGAAAAAAAAGGCAGAGCTCTGTCTTGTTATTATATGATGATTTAAAGTGCTGGATATTATTTAAGTAGGATTGATCATCACTAGGCCTGAGTTAGTTTTAATGTTTGCATTAGTTTAGTGCTTTCTTGATTGACCCTTGTAACACCTCTATGAGGTAGACTGATGGTGTTGGGGACAATATGCAGATGAGGAGCCTGAGGATCCTAGAAGTTAAATGAGTGATACTGGTAAAACAATCATTTGGTAGAAAACCACTGTCATCACCCTAGTCCAATGGTCGGCAAACTCATTAGTCAGCAGTACAACAATTGAAATTTGTTGAGTCAAATATCAACAGTACAACAATTGAAATTTCTTTTGAGGTGAGAAACAAAGATGGCAGCATAGGTAAGCACCTAAATTGCTGCCTCGCAGAACAATTTCAAAACTACAACTAAAAGACAGAATGGACATCATTCAGAACCACAAATAAACTGGCTGAGTGAAAATTTTACAACTATAAGGAAAGAGAAAAGCTCACGAAGAATCAGAGGAGTTGCAAAGGGCTGAGGTATGGAGACACATCTGCATAAAGGAAGGGCAGCTGAATGACTGACTGGCTTTCTCTGGCGGGAGGGAGAAGGAAGCGACCAACTGCACTGAAAGCCAGTTTCGGGTGAAACCTCCATAGAACCAGGATCATACAGGGGGACTCTGGACTGTCAGGTAGAGAGAAAGGCACACAAAGACCCAGAGACTCGGGGGAGCCATGGTGTGCAAGGATCTGGGGGCACACACACGCATATGTGCCTGCGCACAAATGTGTGAAGAGAAGACTGACTGCAGAGATTGCCACTGGCTTTCCCTAGCAGAAGGGAGTCGGAAGCTCCTGACTGCACTGAACCACACTTTTGACGGCATGGAACCCCAATTCCGGGTGAACCCCTGGGTACTCACACTCGTACAGGGGGAATCTGGGTTGTCATGTGGAAACTCAAGGGAGCCACAGAAGGCAGAGGTCTGGAGGGACGTGCGCAAAGGCAGGGCTGACAGGAAGCCAAGACTGTCTGCTCAGCCCTGAGACTCTGCCCTGAGACTCTGCCCCATCCAAGCTGAGCACAGAGGCTTTTGCAATTTTGAAAGTCTGGTCCCATAAGGCTGTCTCCAGCACAGAAGGTCTCCTGGCTTAAACACATCTGATCCTTACAGCCAAATGGCCTGGAGGTAAATTCCTCCCAGTGATACCAACAACAATTAAGACTTAACTACAGCAAGGCTGTACACACAGTCCACAAAGGGGTGCACCAAGAGTATCCACCTCAGGTAACTGGGGAGGCTGACCCACTGGGCCATATAGGACACCTAGCACACAAAGCTATCCTACCGACTCAGGGAAGCAGTGAAAATCCGGAGACAAAGAAACAGATCACAAAGAAAAGAAATGGAGTAGAACAAATGACTGGATATAGAATTCAAAACCATGGTTTTAAGGTTTTTCAAGAATTTCCTAGAAAAGGCTGATAAATTTAGTGAGACACTCGAGGATATGAAAAAGGACCAACTAGAAATTAAACATACACTTACTGAAAAAAAAAATAAATTAAAAAATATATATATATATTTATATATACACACACACACACACACACACACACACACACAGACCCAACAGAAGACTAGAGGAACACAAGAATCAAGTCAAATATTTGCTGAAAAGCAAAAAACTCTCAAAAAGAAAAAAGAATTTAAAAAGTTGAAGATAGTGTAAGAAGCCTCTGGGACAACTTCAAGCATACCAACATCAGAATTATGAAAGTGCCAGAAGAAGAGAGAGAGCAAGATACTGAAAACCTATTTGAAGAAACAATGACTGAAAACTTCCCCCACCTGGTGAAAGAAATAGACTTACAAGTCCAGGAAGCACACAGAACCCCAACAAAAGGAATCCAAAGTGGACCACACCAAGACACATCATAATTAAAATGGCAAGAGCAAAAGACAAAGAGAGAATATTAAAAGGAGCAAAAGAAAAACAGTTAATTACCTACAAGGGAGCACCCATATGATTGTCAGCTGATTTCTCAACAGAAACTATGCAGGCCAGATGGGAGTGGCAAGAAATGTTTAAAGTGATGAATAGCAAGAACCAAAAAGCAAGATTATCCTACCCAGCAAAGTTATCATTCAGAATGGAAGGTCAGATAAAGAGCTTCACAGATAAGAAAAAGCTAAAAGAGTTCATCACCACCAAACCAGTATTAAATGAAATGCTTAAAGGTATTCTTTAAGAAGAAGAGGAAGAAGAAGAAAAAAGTAAAAATAAAAATTATGGACAGGAAATACATATATATCAACAAGTGAACCTAAAAACCAGGTGAATTAAAAATCTGAGGAATAGAATAAACTGGTGAATATAATAGAATCAGGGGCGTAGAAAGGGAGTGGACTGATAATTCTCAGGGTGAAATGGGTGTGGGGGGTGCAGAAAGATACTGGACAAAAATCATACAACTGAAAAGAGACAAGATGGCGATCGAACAGACAGACTTGTTCTGACCCTGGTCCCAGAACAGATAAAAGCAGAGTCTGAGTCGCTCAGGGAATACTGATTGGCAGCTAAGGGGCTGCGGAACTCTAAAGGAAGGTAAGGAAGGGTCCGCTGGACAGGATTTCCTCACCAAGCAGCCAGCACTGCAGTGGCGGCGGAGACCTCTCCTTGAGCTATGGGCTCAGAGGGAAGGCTGCGCCCTCTTACCAGGAAAGGAGGATCTTCTCTGAGGCCTGGAAAACCAACAGCAGAGGAGACCATCGAGCAGCTGTGACGTCCCAATCAGCGCAAACAGGTGGATTCAAGGGAGTTCTTCGATCACCCACGGGAAGAAGAAAGAACACCACATAACCAGACATCCAGAAAAGAGAGACCATGGGAAGACAAAGAAATAGCCTGCACATGAAAGAAAAGCAGGCATCACCAGAAAAGGAAGTAAACGAGTTAGAGGCAAGCAACCTACCAGAGCAAGAATTCAGAGTAATGATCATAGGATGGCTAAAAAGAATGGAAGAGAAATTTGAAAATAACCAAGAAGAAATGAGGAAGAACCATGAGGAATTGAAGAAGAACCATGAGGAATTGAAGAAGAACCAAGAGGAATTGAAGAAGAACCAAGAAGAAATGAAAAATGACATCGCTACCATGAAGAACTCAATAGAAAGCATCAAGAGTAGACTAGATGAAGCAGAGGACCACATCAGTGAGCTAAAACACAAGATGGAAAAAAAATACCCAATTAGAGCAGCTTCTAGGAAAAAAATATTAAAAAGCAGGAGGAGAGCCTACAGGAGCTTTGGGACAATACAAAACAAAACAATATTTGAATAATAGGGGGGGTTCCAGAAGAAAAAGAAACTGAGGTAGACATGGAAAAAGTATTTCAAGAAATAATGACAAAAAACTTTCCTGAGATAGTGAAGAAAAAACCCACACAAATCCAAGATGCTCGCAGAGTCCCAAGCAAAATGAATCCCAGAAGACAGATGCCAAGGCACATTATAATTAAATTGGCAAACAACAACGACAAAGTAAGAATCTTAAAAGCAGCCAGAGAGAGACAGAAAGTTACATACAAAGGAACCCGCATCAGACTAGCAACTGATTTCTCAACAGAAACTTAGCAGGCTAGAAGGGAATGGGATGAAATAAACATAGTCATGCAAAGGAAGGGTCTGAATCCAAGAATACTGTACCCAGCAAGACTATCAATCAAAATTGAAGGGGAAATCAGGAGCTTCACGGACAAAAAAAGACTGAAGGAATTTATCTCCACCACACCAGCAATGCAAGAAATGCTAAAGGGTCTACTGTAAAAATAAAGAAATAGGAAGTGAAGAAGGAACACGGGTATAGAATAAAAATGGCGTCAAATGAGTACCTATCAATAATAACTTTAAATGTAAATGGACTAAATGCTCCAATTAAAAGATATAGGGTAACAGATTGGATAAGAAAACAAGACCCATATATCTGTTGTCTACAAGAAACCCACCTCAGAAAAAAAGACACACACAGACTGAGGGTGAAGGGTTGGAAAAAGGTTTTCCAGGCGAATGGAAAAGAAAAAAAAGCTGGAGTAGCAATACTTATATCTGAAAAATTAGATCTCAGAGTGAAGGACATAACAAGGGATAATGAAGGCCACTTCATAATAGTAAAGGGAGCAATCCAACAAGAAGAAATAACCCTGGTAAATATATATGCACCCAATACGGGAGCACCCAAATACATAAAAAAAAAAAAAAAAACTGCTGGAGGACATTAAGGGAGAGATTAATAGCAATACAATCATAGTAGGAGATTTTAATACCCCACTGTCACCCTTCAACAAATCATCTAAACAAAAAATCAGCAAAGAAATATCAATCCTAAATGACTTGCTAGACCAGATGGAATTAATCGACATCTTCAGAACATTCCAACCCAAAGCTACAGAATATACATTCTTCTCAAGTGCACATGGGACATTCTCAAAGATAGACCACATTTTGGGACATAGGCAAAGTCTCTTCAAGTTCAAGAAGATAGAAATCATATCAAGAATCTTCTTAGATCATAGTGGCATAAAACTGGAAATTAACTACAATAAAAATAACCCAAAGAAAGCAAACACATGGAGACTAAACAGCATGTTATTAAACAAGGACTGGGTTGCCAGAGAAATCAAGGAAGAAATTAAAAAGATCCTGGAAACAAATGACAACGAAAACACAACAATCCAAAATCTATGGGACACTGCAAAAGCAGTTTTGAGAGGGAAGTTCATATCCCTACAAGCCTATTGCAAAAAAACAAGAAAAAATGGTAACAAATTATCTAAACCCACAACTCAAAGAGTTAGAAAAAGAGCAACAAGAAAAGCCCAGTGTAAGCAGAAGGAAGGAAATAACAAAAATCAGAGCAGAGATAAACGACATAGAGACCAAAGAAACAATAGATAAGATCAACAAAACCAAGAGCTGGTTCTTTGAAAGGATAAACAAGATAGATGAACCTCTAGCCAGGCTAACCAAGAAAGAAAGAGAGAGGACTCAAATAAACAAAATCAGAAATGAAAGAGGTGAAATAACAACAGACCCCACCGAAATACAACGGATTGTTACAAAATACTACGAACAACTCTATTCCAACAAACAGAACAACCTGGAGGAAATGGACAGATTCCTAGAAAAATACAAACTTCCAAAACTCAATCAGGAAGAATCTAAAAATCTCAATAGACCAGTGACTTGGGAAGAAATTGAAACAGTCATCAAAAAGCTTCCAACAAACAAAAGCCCAGGGCCAGATGGCTTCACAGGAGAGTTTTACAAAACATTCAAGGAAGAACTAAAACCTATCCTCCTCAGACTATTTCAAAAAATTCAAGAGGAAGGAACAGTTCCAAACTCCTTCTATGAAGCCAGCATCACCCTAATACCAAAACCAGATAAAGACAACTCAATGAAAGAGAATTACAGGCCAATATCCCTCATGAACATAGATGCCAAAATCCTCAACAAAATTCTAGCAAATCGGCTCCAGCAGAGCATCACAAAGATCATACACCATGACCAAGTAGGATTTATTCCAGGAATACAAGGATGGTACAATATCCGCAAATCAATAAATGTGATACATCACATAAACAAATTGAAAGATAAAAATCATATAGTCATATCAATTGATGCAGAAAAAGCATTTGATAAAATCCAACACCCTTTCCTGATAAAAACTCTCAACAAGGTGGGAGTACAAGGATCATACCTCAACATAATAAAAGCTATATATGATCAACCCACAGCCAGCATTATACTCAATGGGCAAAAACTGAAACCATTCCCTCTAAGAACAGGAACAAGACAGGGATACCTACTCTCGCCACCCCTGTTTGGCATAGTACTGGAAGTACTAGCCATTGCAATTAGACAAGAGGAGGGAATAAAAGGCATCCAAATTGGAAAAGAAGAAGTAAAGTTATCCTTTTTTGCAGATAACATGATATTGTACATAAAAAAGCCAAAAAACTCCATTAAAAAACTAATTGACTTAATAAATGAATTTGACAATGTAGCAGGATACAAAATTAACACCAAGAAATCCATAGCATTTCTATACACCAACAGTGAAATTACAGAAACAGAGACTAAAAAAGCAATCCCATTTACCATTGCACCAAAAAAATTAAGATACCTAGGAATAAATTTAAGGAAGTAAAGGACCTATATGCGGAAAACTACACGACACTGAAAAAAGAGATAGAGGAAGATGTAAAGAGATGGAAGAACATACCATGTTCATGGATTGGTAGAATCAACATCATCAAAATGTCCATACTTCCTAAAGCAATCTATAGGTTCAATGCACTCCCCATTAAATACCAACGGCATATTTCACTGACCTAGAAAGAACTCTCCAAAAGTTCATTTGGAACAATAAAAGACCCCGAATAGCCACAACAATCCTGAGAAAGAAGGGTAAAGTAGGAGGGATCTCAATACCAGACTGTATTACAAAGCCACTGTTCTCAAAACAGCCTGGTACTGGCACAAGAACAGACATATAGATCAATGGAATAGAATCGAGAACCCAGATATCAACCCAAATCACTATGCTCAATTAATATTTGACAAAGGAGGCACGAATATACAATGGAGTCAAGACAGTTTCTTCAATAAATGGTGTTGGGAAAATTGGACAGACACATGCAAAAGAATGAAACTAGATCACCAACTTACACCATACACAAAAATAAACTCAAAATGGATACAGGACTTAAACATCAGACGGGAAACCATAAAAATACTAGAAGCATCCACAGGCAGCAAAATCTCAGACGTATGTTAAAAGAACTTATTCACTGATACTGCCCCTAGGGCATGGAAGCTAAAGAGAAAATAAACAAATGGGACTACATCAAAATAAAAAGCTTTTTTACAGCAAAAGAAACCATCAATAAAAAAACCAGAAAGCCCATGGTGTGGGAGAACATATTTGCAAATAATACCACTGATAAAGGCTTAATCTCCAAAATTTACAAACTGCTTATACAACTAAATAAAAGGAAGATGAATGATCCAATTAAAAAATGGGCAATGGACCTAAATAGAATATTTTCAAAAGAAGACAGAAGGAAAGCCAAAAGGCACATGAAAACATGCTCTAAGTCACTAATTGTCCGAGAGATGCAAATCAAAACAACAATGCAGTACCATCTCACACCTGTCAGAATGGCCAAAATCAACAAATCAACAAATGACAAGTGAGTGTTGGCGAGGTTGCGGAGAAAAAGGAACCCTCGTGCACTGCTGGTGGGAATGCAGACTGGTGCAACCACTGTGGAGAACAGTGTGGAGTTTCCTCAAAAAACTGAAAATAGAACTCCCATTTGACCCAGTAATCCCACTTCTAGGAATATATCCCAAGAAACTAGAAACACCATCCAGAAAGGATATATGTACCCCTATGTTCATAGCAGCACAATCTACAATAGCCAGAATTTGGAAACAGCCTAGGTGCCTATCAGCAGATGATTGGATCCAAAAACTATGGTACATCTACACAATGGAATACTATGCTGCCATAAAAAAGAAGGATTTCTCATCATTTGCAGCATCCTGGATGGAACTGGAGAACATCATGCTGAGTGAAATAAGCCAATCAATTAAAGAGAAACACCACATGACCTCACTCATTTATGGATAATAAAGAACATTATAAACTGATGAACCAAAAGATAGATATAGAGACAGTAAAGCAACAAGCAGACTGTCAAATTACAGCGGGGAGGGGAGGGAGATCTGGGGGAGAGAATAGATCAACCTAAGGACTTGTATACATGCATATAAGTACAACCAATGGACATAAAACTCTGGGGAGGGAGGGTATGTATGGGAGGGAGGGGGGCAAAAAAATCAATAAAATGTATTTTTTTAAAAATCATACAACTATGCATGAGGACTGTGGGGGGGGGGGAGTTTAGCAGAGGGTGTGGTGGGAACCCAGTAGAGGGGAGCTATGGAGGGTGAGGGGGAGGAGAAACAATTGTAATAATATGAATAATAAAGATTAATAAAGATTTATTAAATTAAAAAATAATTTTTTTTGCGAGTCAAATTTTTTAAACTTAAACTTCTTCTAATGCCACTTCTTCAAAATAGACTCTCCCAGGCCATGCTATTTTGTGGAAGAGCCACACTCAAGGGGCCAAAGATCTGCATGTGTCTCACAAGCTGCAGTTTGCAGACCATGACCCTAGTCCAAGCCTCCATTATCTCTTGCTTGAACAACTACAGTAATTTACTGGTTAATCTCAGGTTTTCTTAATGCTTTCTAATAAGTTCTCCATACAGAAGCCAGAGTGATATTTTAAGAATTCCCTGTCACTTTTTGGCTTAATAATCTCAATTGCTTCCTATTGATCTAAGGGTAATGATTCAAATCACCAGCTTGGATTACTAGGCCCATCATTGCCAGACCCCATATTCATACCTCTGTAGCCCCATCATGGTGTGAGATGACTCCATCTCGCACCATATTCCTCCTTGTTCTTTATGCTTGAGCCACACTGAGTTTGTATTCCCTGAAACATGCCATACCCCGTTCTACCACATGGGCTTGGCATATGTTATTCCCTTTAACATGTATGGATTCTTTTTCCTTCCTCTCTTTGCCAAATTATCTACTATCCATCATTGAGATTCCAATCAATAGTTGCCTCCTCAGGGAAGCCTGCATTGATCTCCCTGAGTTAAGTTCACCCATGAAAGTTGCTTATAGAACCATTCTCTCTTGTCATTACAGGTCTCTCCACAGTTGTGATTTGCTACTGATTTGTTTCATTTATTTATTATTTGTCTCTCTTACTATAATGGAAGTTCTGTGAAGACAGGAATTTCATCTTGTTCACTACTCTTTCCCTTAGCACAGTGCCTAGCAGATTGTAAGAACTAGATGCATATCTGGTGACTCCATGCAGGAATAAATAAATCATGAAGTCAGTATACCCTGGGTCCAGCAGGGGTGGAGATCTGCCTATATTTGTTTAAATGTGGACAAGTCCCCTCCTCTCTGAACAACAATTTCTCCATTTATACCATGAAATAGTTGGACCAACTGATCTCTGAAATCTCTTTCAGTGCTAGGTAATTCTTAAACTCAGAGTCAGGTAGATAACTTCACTATTTTATTCCTGATGCTGTGTGCTCCTGCTATAAAAATTAGATGGGATATTCTAAAACTTTTTTAGTTTGGATAACTTTCTGTGCCTCCAAAAGTACCTATTACTAGGTGGATTTAGCCAAGTAAGGAGCCTTATTCTCCTTGTATTTCTTCAGTGTTGTTCCAGTTTGAAGCTATTTTAGTCTTTTCAAGGGAAAAAATAATTCCAAAGGTATTTTTTTACAGATATGCAAAAAACTGATAGAATAATTTATTAAATATCATTATTATACAGAAACCCATCAGCTCAGACCTAAAATTCACAATTTTGAATCTACCATTTGACTTTATTTATTTATTTACTTTGAAATATTTTAATATCTCATGAAAAACAATTTTAAATATAATATTATATACAATAAACATTAATAATTCCAGAAAAAATGATATTACCAAAACTGTACTAATGTAGTATGGTATCAAAAAATTTGTAGGAAATATTAAAAATCTGCAAATAATAGGATTACTTAGATTATATTCTAAAATATTTTTTCCTCTGGCTCTATTTTTGTTCATCACCTTATGTTCTTCAATATAATCCACAAGTTATTTAGATAATGTGGTCTTTTTCTTCCACTGACTGGCTTATTTTGCTTAACATGATGTTCTCCAGTTCCATCCATGCTGTTGCAAAAGATAAGAGTTCCTTCTTTTTTACAACAGCGTAGTATTCCATTGTATAGATGTACCACAGTTTTCTAATCCGCTCTTCTACTGATGGCACTTAGGCTGTTTCCAAATCTTAGCTATTGTAAATTGTGCTGATAAGAACATAGGGGTGCATATCTCCTTTCTGATTGGTGTTTTGGGTTTCTTAGTATATATTCCTAGAAGTGTGGTTATTGGGTCAAATGAGAGTACCATTTTTAATTTTTTGCAGAAACTCTATACTGTTTTCCACAGTAGTTGCAACAGTCTGCATTCACACTAACAGTGCAATAGGGTTCCTTTTTCTCTGCATCCTTGCCAGCACTTGTTTGTTGAATTGTTGATGATAACCATTCTGACAGGTGTGAGACGATACCTCATTGTTGTTTTGATTTGCATCTTTGGGGTGATTAGTGACTTTGACCATGCTTTAATATGTCTCTGGGCCTTATTTATCTCATCTTTCAAATGTGTCTATTTAGATTCTATTTAAGTTCTTTGCCCATTTTTTTTTATTGGATTGTTTATCTTTCTTTTGTTAAGTTCTGTGAGGTCCCTGTAAATTTTGGAGATTAAACTTTTATCAGTGATAGCATTGGCAAATATGTTCTCCCATGCAGTGGGCTTTCTTGTTGTTTTGTTGATGATTTCTTTTGCTGTGCAGAAGCTTTTTATTTTGATGTAGTCCCATTTGTTTATTTTGTCTTTAGTTTCCATTGCACTAGGAGCTGTACCAATGAAGATATTTCTAAGACATATGACTGATATTTTGCTGCCTATGGATTATTCTAAGATTTTTATGGTTTCCCATCTTAAGTTTAAGTCATTTATCCATTTTGAGTTGATGGTATATCACCATTTATTGACGAGACTATCTTATCTCCATTGAATGCTCTTGCCTCCTTTGTCAAATTTTCATTGAGCATAATGGCTTGGGTTGATTTCCGGGTTCTGTGTTCTGTTTTATTGGTCTATATGTCTGTTCTTGAGCCATGCCAGACAATTTTGAGAACTGTGGCTTGGTAATTTAGCTTGATATCTGGTATTGTGATCCCTCCAACTTGGTTATTCTTTCTCAGGATTGCTGCAGCTTTTGGGGGTCTATTTTATTCCAGATTAATTTTTGGAGAGTTTGTTCTAGGGCTGTTAAGTATTCCTTTGGTATCTTCATGTGGATTCCTTGGAATCTATAGATTGTTTTGTGTAGTATGGACATTTTAATGATATTGACTACCAATTTGTAAATATTCCTCTCCTCTCCATGTCTAATGGGCTAGAGAGTGGTCCAGTTCCCGAGTAGGTATGTCTGGGAATTGAGAAAATGAAAGAAAGAGACAGACACAGAGATGGAAAGAAAAAGCTGGGGCTGAGTGAGAATGCTGTCCTCTGATGGAGAGACAGGGACAGAGACCCAGAGCCAATACAGCATGTTTATTTTATACAGCAAAAAACAGGAAGATTTACTAAAAGTCAAGACAAAGGAGATTATGTGCATTCTTAGGTGGGCCTGAGTCATATTCTTTCCAGGTGCTTGGCTGGATTTAAATAACAAAACCCACCCCTGGCACCTGGGCTGAAGATCAAGCTGACAATACTCCTGCCTCTGGCAAAGCATGCTTCCAGGAAGTGACTTTGCCAACCCACTAGATTCAGAGGACAATAATTAAATAAATGCTCATGTGCCCTCCCAGGTGTTCTGTACATCAATCCATGAACATGGTATATTCTTCCATTTATTTATGTCTCCCTCTATCTCTTTTTTCAATGTCCTGTAGTTTTCTGAATACAGGTCTTTTACCTCCTTATTCCTAGGTATCTTAAATTTTTTTGGTGCAATGGTAAATGGGATTGTTTTTTTCTTTCTCTTTCTGTGAGTTCATTATTGGTGTATAAAAAGCCATAGATTTCTGGGTGTTAATTTTGTATCCTGCCACATTACTGAATTCATTTATTAAGTCTAGTAGTTTTTTGATGAAATCTATTAAATCCATCTGATCCAGAGTATCCTTTAGAGTCTCTATTTCCTTTTTAAGTTTTTTTCTTTCTTTCTGGAATATCTGTCCAGTGAAATTATAGGGGTATTCAAGTCCTCTACTATGACTGTATTGTTATCAATCTCTCCATTAAAGTCCTCTAGAAGATTTTTTATATATTTAGATCACATATATTGGGTGCATATATGCTTGAGGGTTATATCCTCTTGTTGAATTGATCCCTTTAGTATGATGTGGTGAGCTTTGTTATCTCCTATGATGGCCTTCATTTTAAAGTCTATTTTGTTGGATATGAGTATTGCTACTCTAGGTTTTTTTTGTTGTTTGTTTGTTTGTTTTTCCTTTTTTATTTGCATGGAAAAAATTTTTCCATCCCTTCACTTTCATCTTGTGTGTGTCTTTTGTTTTGAGGTGGGTCTCTTGTAGACAGCATATAATTGGGTCATGTTTTTATATCCATTCAGCTATCCTATGTCTTTTGATTTCAGCATCTAATCCCTTTACATTTAGGGTTATTGAGATGTATTTATTTATAGCCATTTTAATTTGGTATGGCTCGGTTTCCCTCTCTGTTCCTTCTTCTCAGCAATCCCTTATAACAATCCCTTTAGCATTTCTTATAATACTGGCTTGGTTATGATGAGCTTCTATAGTTTTTTGTTAGTTTGTTTACTTGTGTTGGTTTTTGTTTTTTGTCTGGGAAGCTCTTTATGTGACCATCTATTTTGAAAGATAGCCTTGCTGGATATAGTAATCTTTGTCTCAGATCCTTGCTTTCCATTACTTCGAGTACTTCATGCCATTCCCTTCTGGCCTATAGAGTTTCTGATGAGAAATCAGGTGTCAGCTTTATGGAAAATCCTTTGTAGGTAACAGTTTCTTTTCTATTGCTGCCTTTAAGATTATCTCTTGCTTTAATTTTTGGCATTTTTATTAATAATGTGTCTGGGCATGGGCCTTTTTGGGTTCTTCTTGTTTAGGGTTCTCTGTGCCTCCCAAACTTGAGTGACTTTTTCCTTTACACAGTTAAGGAAGTTTTCTACCATTATTTCTTCAAACACCTTCTTTATTCCTTTCTCCCTTTTTGCCTTTTTCTGTCACACCTGCTGTATTACTATTGTTATATTTCATGTTGCCCCACAGCTCCCTTAAGGTGTACTACTGTTTTTTTTTTAGTTTTTTTTTTCTTTTTTGGTTTCCTGATTGAGTGATATTTTCAACTCTGTCTTCTAATTTATTGATTTGATCCTCAGTTTTCCCTAATCTGCTGTGTATTCCTTTCAATGTGTTTTTTATTTGTGTTATGTCATTCTTTATCTCAGAATGTTCTTTTTTCATAGTTACTATATCTTTTTTATACAGGGGTCTTCAAACTACGGCCCGCGGGCTACATGCGGCCCGCAGAGGAGTCTGATCCGGCCCGCCAGGTTTTTTGGGCAGTGAGCACAGCCGAGGTGTTACAGTAGGAATTAGTAGTTCATATAGTCCGGCCCTCCAGCTCTCTGAGGGACCGTGATCTGGCCCCCATTTTAAAAAGTTTGAGGACCCTTTACCATCATTACTCTGAACTCTGTTTCAGATAAATTTCTTATCTCTTCTTTATTAATCTCTTCTTCTGAAGAATTCTCAAATTCTTTCATTTGAGGGTTTGTTTTTTTGTCTCCTCATTTTAGTTGCCTATTTGGGTTTGTGACTATGTTTTAGATAGATCCTCTATACCTCTCAATCTCTAGTGTAGGACAGTGTTAAAGGCTGTTCTGACTAATTGAATCAGGCAAAGACTCAAAGCCTCCAGAGACTGCCTCAGTCTACAGACTAAAAGGATTGTGATTTGAATAGCCCCAGGCAATTGTCCTCAGGTGTGGCAGGTTTTTTTTCAACAGGGTGGGGCAGTTGCTTCTCCCTACAGGGTAATTGTTACTTTGAATCTCTTCAGTGGCTTCAGGGCAAGGTGTTTTCCAATAGGGTGTGTCAATTTTCTTCCCCCCAGGCAAGGTAAATGTGTATGTAGGAAATAAGTCCACTGCTGCTTGAAGGAATGACTCAGCCCAGGTACCTTGGGGTGTCTGCCTTCTGAGCTGTATCCCTCCCTGGAGTCCAGTCCTGGCTTATACTGTCACAGCTCCATTCAACTTCATCCTCTCTCCCTCTGCCAGAGCACAAGATGGGTGGCTCCACTGGGAATATTTTTTGTTGGCCCTTCAAGTAGGTGCATGAACTTTTAGCTGCCACTCCCTGGCAGACATCACCCTACAGCTTTTCACAGCTAGATGTTATGTGGGTACCCTCTTCAGTTTCATACTCTCTGCTGGGGAGCCCAGCTTGGGGATTAGATACCAGAATTTTTTGGACACCTGGCCAGCCCTTTCACTCCACCACCCCTCTTTCCAGTCTCTATGTGGTCTCCACCTTCGGTCCTTGTGTATCAGGGTTCTTTCCTGTGAGTTTTCCATTAATTATTCAGGAAGCCTTTCCATATTTCAGTTGTAATTCCCACTTGTTCATGGGGGCATGTCCATGCAGCATCCACCTACTGTGCTGCAATTTTTTAATCTTCTCAAAGAGTGTTTAAATAACATAAAGCAAGCGACTGCCCATTAACATGAAAGGCAATTTTTGGAAAATAAAAGGCCATCATTTGAAGAAATTATAATTAAAACATAATTAGTAATAATAGAAGGCAATATCACTTAATCAATGTTTTGTAGAATAAGCATTAGCTTCAAAAAGCATTGGCTCTACCAAGTCCTCACTGGCTGTGTGACATTGGACAAGTGACTTCAGTTACTGAGTTTCCCCTGCTGTAAAATGGATATAATAGCAGAACCCACAAGAGAAGATGGTTGTGAGGCGCCAATGAAAAGATGCATTTAATAACTTGGTTAAGTACCATAAATCTTCAACAAAGTATGTCGACTCTAATCATAATTATTATATGACAACATCTAAAAAGTTTCTTCAACTCTCCTTATGAAGACAACTGGCAAAAGCACAACAGTGCGTGGCATGTTTAAGAATGGAAAATAATTTCTTGAATGAACTAAAAGATAAGAGATTCCACTATTTAAGTAATGGGAACTGAGGACTTATACCTTAGGGCTTAGGAGCAAGCTTCTTAGTCTCTGATCCTTAGCTTCCTTGTAAAAAAAAAAAAAAAAAAAAAAAAGGCCCTAATCTCCATAGCACTGGGTTGTTGTAAATTAAGTAAATGTTACCATGCTTGTAATGCACTTAGCATGATACCTGGCACATTGTAAGTAGTCAATAAATGGTAGCTGGTGTTGCCACCAGCTATGTTGCTGCATTTATTTATTTATTTATTTATTTATTTATTTATTTATTTATTTAGAGCCACACTTTTTCAGTCATTAGTGGCTATTGTGCAGGCTACTGAGGTTAGAGCTCTGGGGGTATCATCCAAAGCAGTTCTCAAGCCTCTAAACTCTGGGCCTGAGAAATTCTGGGCCATTTAAAACACAAAAGAAGGCGAAGGCGCCCCTAAATGACCCAGCTTTTCAAAGGGAACCCCTGCGCCTGGAAGAAGTCATGATTCTGGGGCATCTGGATGGTGTAAATGGGGAAGCCCCAACTCTGGCCTGCTATATCGCGGGTTGGTGCTGGGTGAGGTGGAGGCCTGCTCAATGGGGGCTCAGGCAGCTGGGCATCCACTCACTCTGTCCCTGGAGGTGTTACCAGGTACCCACGCCTCCCAGCGTTTTCGAGTGTTAGCTGTTAAGCTTGAAAAGGACCCGCTGCTGGGCCGGGAGTTTTGTGTTTGCCAAACAAAGCATGAAGGGAGAGTGAGCAAAGGGGGCGGGTCGGGTGCAGCACAAAGGCCAGGGGCGGATCGGGGCTGGGGAAATACAGTTCAGTGGGTTTGAATTGATATGCTCTGCCCCTAAAGCCCCAGGCTGGGCGATCACAGGGTAGAAGGCCTAGCAAAGAGTACTCCACTGCATTGATCCAATCCCAAACCAACAAGCCAGTGAGTGAAAGGCTGACTAGGGGAGGGATACAAAGGTGGGAGGGGAAAGGAAGGGGGGAGGGGTGCGAGGGTCTGTAAGGGCCGACAGCCACAGATTAGGCACTTTTCTTAGAAATGGAGGAATCTCCAGGTTTGAGTAAGGGCCCTCCAGATGAAAAGGAGCCCTCGAATCCATTGGTTCTCCAGTCTGTGGGTAGCAGGCATGCCGCGGGGGCAGCCAACAAAGTGTTCTCTGCTTCTTTTCTGGGGAGCAGTTGTGGGTCAGGGGATGCAAATGATTTTGGTGCTACACTATGCCATGCAATGCCATGCCATTCTCCTCGCAGACCCAGAACCTACCTACAGTGTCTGACACTGGAAGGGGCAGAAATTGAATGGACGTGGGAAGGAGGCATGCATAGATGTGTAGTTCAACCAGATGGGTTTCTGTTCCTGCTTAGGCAATTGTCTAATGAGTATTTTTGACTGTGTGGCATTGTCTCTTATTATGAGTGTTTTAAATTTTTACTTATTTTTCCTCTTTGTACCTTTTTGTGTTTTCCAGATCACTGAATAGGGTCACAAATTATTTATATGCTTAGAGACATCAACAGACATTGTTCAAAATAGAAATAAGACAAACTGAGGAAACTGAAGAGGGAAGTTTCAGAGACACAGATGATGAAATGTAATGATGAGGATACCTCACCTAACACCAGTAAGTTATCTTCTCACATACATGGCTCGCATGCATTGTTTATCACAACCACCCAATACTTAACACAGGACCCGGTACAAGGTATTGAATAAATAAATGGTTGGATCTGCAGCTGATGGATTCCAATGCCATTGAACAAACAAATTAGCTGAGATTCAGAGGGGCTAAATGTTACAGAACCAGAACTAAAATGTGTCAAATACAAATCCAGGCTCCTTCCCCTACACCCTATAGAATCCTGGAGGGCTTCTTCAAATACAGGCTATTTCATTTCAGTCCTCTGTGTTCATTTCATGACCATGAGGCCCCAGATTTCCTTTCTGAAGACACAAGGTTTTGTTTGTTTTTGTCATAATGACACACTAGGCACCATTAAGTGTCCGTGAAGATGAATCTTTAAGTTGCATTAGAAACATGGTTTGTGGCCACTGAAAAACCCTTGGGAAACCAAGGTTTCCTGGCAGGATGAGGCAGACAGCTAATAGAAAAGGCTTTCTGGGAGTGGGGTTTTTGCATTCTCTTAGAACCCACTTGAGCATTACTGCTAAGGAAAAACTTAAACACTGTCTGAATGGCACTGTGATTTGTAAGTATAAACAGTTCAAATCTAAGCAAAGGGGTTCTTACCCAGAAAAAGAATTTCCTATCCATACCTGTTTCCTTGACTTTGTAAATTGAAACTGATACAAAATACTTTAAACTTTGTTTTGACTTGAAATTTACTGAAAAAAGCATGCAAGTAATTGAGCAAGAGTATACTTTCTGATGTTAAGTCATTATTGTTTAAACCATTTTATATGAAATCTTTGAAACAGGTTTGCAATATAATGTGTTGCAATTCCTTTTGAAAAAGTTCATTTATGTTGATGTTATTTGCCTTGCTTGAAAATATCCTTTGCCAGTGTTTTGTTTTCACTCTGAAGCATTCATCATAATAATATAAATCTACTACTTTATTTTAAAATTTCATTCTTACATGTGATTTTGTGACATTCTTATACCTCATTTGAGAATTTTTCTTAACAATTCATCTTGCAAATCTTCACTAATTTAATCCACCTGTTTTGATGACAAATTTCTTGGTTTTAGTAGAAAAGATGGCATGAATAGTTCCTTACAATATTTTTCCCTTATTGAAAAACCTATGAATGAAATAAGACCTTGGGATTGCAGGAGATAATTTACAAACTAATTATGTAGCACAATGTAAAAGAGAAATAGGGAGGAAAATATAGATAGAAACTCTGAAAGGTAGCAGACAAGGGTTCCATGACTTCAAAGCAGTGTGATTCTGAGCAAGTTGCTTTACTGATTTACACTTTACACTCCCTGGAGTTATTAAGAGAATAAAATTATATATATATATATATATATATATATATATATATATATATATATATAGAGAGAGAGAGAGAGAGAGAGAGAGAGAGAGAGAGAGACTGTCACAGTAAGTGCTCAAGAAATGCTCATTTTACTACTCACAACAACCCTCAGTTTCTTTCTTTATAAAAAAATAACCAGTTTACTCAACTATAATATGTGGATAATGACACTTAAAATAAAGGTTTATAGTATAGGATATTTATGAAAAAGAGCATGGACTCTAGACTCAGACAGTCTGAGTTCAAATTTCAGCCCCACTACTGGCTGTGTGACTTCTGTTTCTCCATTATACTCCTGTGTAAAGAGTGGGTGATCAGGGGTTGGTACTAGTACCCATCACTGAAGGTGGTTGTGAGTACTCAGTGAATTAATGCAGCATAGATCTTTCCTAACCTTTTTATGCCTGGCTTCATTTGGCAGTCTGCTATCCCCTCTGGACCCCTTATCAGAATACTACTTTTTGAAATTAAATTTTATTGGGATGACATTGGTCAACATGAACATATAGGTTCCATGTGAGGATTTCTAAGTTACAAAATCTGTATATAGCACCATGTATCCATCACCCAAAGTCAAATCTCCTGTCACCTCACATTAGGACCACTTTCTTCCCCCACAACCCGGTAACTACCAGGAACACAATACTTTATATTACAAATGGGAAACTAGTTATAATCACATCAAGTTATTAATGTATTTTTAAAAATAAATTTAAAGAAAAATTAATGCCAGTCCTTCTCAAACTCTTCCAAAAACTTAGAGGAAGGAACACTTTTATACTCACTTTATAAGGCCAGCATTACCCTGATGTCAAAGCCAGACAAACATCACAACAAAAGAAAACTGATATAGACACAAAAATCCTCAACAAGAGCTTACAGGCACTATGGTGGCCTTTAAACACGTCCTAAAGTAGCTATTGAAGCTGAAAGGCATCACAGAGATTACATGATCAAGCACAAGAAGAAAAAAGAAGGACAAAGACAAGCCAAAACTCTTGGAAGCCTGGGGATGAGCAAAGAGAATGAGAAGAAGAGGCATGGCCTGGACAAGCAGACTCCAGCCCAGGAAGCCTTTGAGAAGAGGCAAGAGAAGCAGTAAATGGAAAGGATCCTGAAGATCCCATAAGCAAAGAGTGGACAACTTCAACAGATGACTGGACACACTCATGAAACACTATGACATTTGCAAAGTCAGCTGGACAAAGTAGCCTCTCCACCTGGAGTATGGAGTGGCACCAAGGGGAAATGAGACGCCAGATTTGGGTTATGTTTGATACCTTTGGTATTTTCTAGAAACATTCTTTTACACACACCCTTGAGTTTTCTGCTGAGATAGTGCTTTTCAAAGCAGTGTGCCCTCATTCTGGAACTTGATTAAAGTAAGACTATCATTTTACTCTATTTTAGCTTCTCAGTAGCATATTAAAATCCATATTAAACTTTTTTAGTTTGGACTACAAATTATTGAGAGTTTATCTAGAGATTAAGGTTATTTCTATGTAAATACCATGGAAGTGTTTTTATACCCAAGTTGCATCTAACTCATTTTGACAACCATCCAGCTATCTTTCCTGGATGAAACTTCCTCCAGAGGAGAAGCCGCAATGTGCAGATCCCCTTGGGGCCTTGCATAGGCTGCCTTTCCAAGCTCCCTCTAGCTTGGGCTTATGCTGTTCTATCTAGGGCTTGCGGAAGCCACTTTCAGCTTTGTGGCCTTCAGACTGACACCTGGCCAGGAAGAATAATCACCCAAGGCAAGGATGGAATGAATGCCTTGCCCCTTTCTGAGCTGAGCTGGTGATTGGCATGAAGCCTGCTCTTTCAATATCCCCATTCCACACATGTCAAGTGGGTGTTGCTATGGCAGACTTTGCCAGATAAGCACCACATTCTTTGTAATGGAGCCCAGACATTGCCTGCCTCACTAGCAACACCCCTGGGCTCTAGACAGTTCCCTGATGTTTATTCAGAATTGACACATACATGGAACATGTTTGGTATTCCTGGCCTAAGGACACCTCAGGGTCTTGGGACCAGGACAGAACCCCAGCACAGACAGACATTGGTACAATCCAAGAGGAGGACCTAGGTTCCAGTGCTGGAGAGCCAGGGTCTTTGAGGCTCTGTGTGTCCCCACCGCATGAGGATCATACTGCATATGCTACTGGGGAAAATGGGCTCTGATGACATAGATCTAAAAAAAAAAAAAATTCAGAGGAGAAAAATCTAAGTGTTGGGTTCGTGGGTGTCATATGTTAACTGCAAAATAAAGCAAAATTAGTTATTAAAAATAATCATCAATAAAATAGTAGCAAACCAAATCTAATAGTACATTAAAAGTTATATAAACCAAGACCAAGTGAGATTTGTTCATGGGCTTCAAGGATGTTTCAACACATAAAAATCAGTTAATGTGATTCACCACAGCAATAGAATAAAGGATGAAAATCACATAATCACCTCAATAGATGCAGACAAAGTAATTGACAAAATTCAATACCCTTTCATGATAAAAACTCTCAACAAAGGTGAGAAGGAATATAAATACTATATGTGACAAGCCCACAGCTAATATTCTACTCAATTGTGAAAAGTTGAAATCTTTACTTCTAAAATCAGGAGTAAGGCAAGAATCTTCACTCTTGCCACTCCTATTGTAGGTAGTACTGGAAGTCTTAGCAAGAGAGATTAGGCAAGAAAAAGAAATAAAAGGCATACAAATAAATAGAAGACAAAGTTAAATTTTCTGCCTTTGTAGATGATATGATCTTACATATATTAATAGAAAATCCTAAAGACTTCATAAAAGTTGGTAGAACAAATAAACAAATTCAGTAAAGTTGCAGAATATAAAATCAACACTAAAAAAATCAGTTGCATTACTATACACTAATAATGAACTATCTGAAAGAAAATTAGAAAAATTATCCCTTTTACAATAGCACCAAAAAGAATAAAATACTTAGGGATAACTTAACTAAGGTGATTAAAAAAAACTATAATACATTCATGAAAGAAGTTAAGACACAGCTAGTAGAAGGACATTAATATTGTTAAAATGTCCATACTACCAAAGTGATCTATAGTTTTAATGTAATCACTATCAAAATCCCAAAGTTATTTTTTGCAGAAATAAGAAAAACAGTAATAAAATTTATATAGAACCAGAAAAGACCATAAACACTCATATCAATCTTGAAAAAGGAGAGCAAAGTTGCTTACTTCAAAATATATTATAAAATCTCAGTAATCAAAACAGTATGGTACTGACATAAAGACAGACAGATCAATGGAAAAGAATAGAAAGTCCAGAAATAATTCCATGAGTATACCATCAACTACATTTTGGTAAAGGTGCTAAAAATTAACAGTAGGGAAAGAATAAATGGATTAAAGACTTAAATTTAAGACAGGAAACTATAAAACTCCTTGAAGAAAATATAGGGGAAAATCTTCGTGACATTGTTTTTTTAATAATTACATGGATATGACAACAAAGAGACAGGCAACAAAATAAAAAAGAAACAAGTGGGATTGCATCAAACTAAAATGTTTTGGACAGCAAAAACAAACAAACAAAATGAACAAAAAACAAGGAAAATAGGCAACCTATGGAATGGGGAAAATGTTTCTAAACCATATATTTAATACAGGGTTAATCTCCAAAATATTCAAGAAATTCCAAATATACAAATAAAAAGTAAACAACAATAGCCCTAGCGGGTTTGGGTCAGTGGATAGAGCATCAGCCTGTGGACTGAAGCATCCGGGGTTCAATTCCAATCAAGGGCACATACCCAGGTTGTGGGCTTGATCCCCAGTAGGGGTAGTGTAGAAGGCAGCCAATCAATGATTCTCTCTTATCGGTGTTTCTATCTCTTTCTCCCTCTCCCTTCCTATCTGAAATAAATAAAAATATATATTTAAAAACAAAAAGCAAAATGTGCTATACCTCCCCTATGAAAATGATGGTAAGAGTAATAGTAGTAATAGTAATATTAGTTCTCATTTATTGAGTGCTTATTATATGCCAAGCACTTTGCTAAGGGCTTTGCATGCATTGCCTCATTTAATCTTAATAACAGCTTCAGCTCCTTTCTCTCCAGGGCCTCAATTTCTTCTGTAAAGTAGCAGGACACAACCCAGTGTTGGGCAGAGTGATGAGGAGGAAGCAGCCAAGAACTACAGCAGGAAGGCACCCTGCTCCCCAGGAACTTTTGACTGATTTGTCTTCTAGTGCTGAAGGGAGAAGCATTAAAAATACAATATATCATTGACCTATTCGATGCTATCAAAAGGAAATCTATCCATTTTTGATTTAGCATATTAGAATTGCTTTAAATATCATCCTCATGAGAAATTATATTCCAATAGGAAAGTATTAATAGAATAAATGTAGGTACTACCAGTTGGGCTGTTTAAGTCTCCCTACGAGGAGATATATATTGACATGTGGATGATTTCTCCATCCCAGGAGCCTGACTGGCAGATGCTAGTTAGATAGTCACCCTGTCTTCTCCCTCCCTTCTTAGGCTCTTTGCAGAGAGGAAGGTGTGCTAGATATGTCATAGAAACTTCCCTCTTAAACCTGCCCATGTTTGTCTACCTGAGCCTCAAGGGTATTTACCTTATTGTGAGAGCTATTCACAAACTAAGCCCTTGTCTTTCACTTTTAGCATCTGATGAATTACTTTGTGAGGCACCATCTTTTGTTACTTCTAATTTGATTACTTTTCCTTTTAATTTTCTTTATTTCCCAAAGCTTGATCATAATCCTTATAGGAACCAAGACAAGTTGGAAGCTAGGAATTTGGGATTTAATAAGTCACCTGCAAAACCCAGCATGTCAAATAGCCAGTGGGATTAGGTTCCTTAGCTTCATTTGAAACTTGGTGCAGCTGACCTGAATAATGAAATTGGGAGCCCAAAGTTATATATCCCCTCTGAGCATTGCTTCATTAGAATCCCCTTATAAAAAAAGAAATGGGACTCATCTCATCAGCTCAATTTTATGGCATCTGATTAGACCACTATTTTCTCAGCGGGTCCCTTTTCTTTAAACAGTTAAGTATCGATGTTCTGCTGAATAGAATGAACTTTGGACCACTAAATTGCAGCATTATGGTTATTTAGTGTAATTTATGAAAAACGACAGAAGCCATGATCACTTACTTCTTATTGCTAATGATATCTCCACTTATCTGAACAGGTATGGGTTTGGAATATTTCTTCCATCCCTATATGCATCCTGGAACACTTCCCAATTAGTAACCAAAAAAAGTTATTTGGAAGTACAAACTCTACAGATGATAAATTCAAAGTGAATAGCACCTGTGCACAGCCTTAGAAACATCTACGATCAACAGCCTTTCAGGAAATATATGTATTTTAACTGTGTTTACCTAATAAGTCCCTTCAAATCAGTGTTTGACTTATGATTCAACAAATTTGGTAGCAGGCTAAATGAGCCTTCATTAGTGTATCATCATCTTTGTTTTGAGATTTGAGAGGAGGTGTTGAAATTATGTAGTATTTATTTCAAGCATGTGATGATTAAAGTGTTACAACATGTCACTCTTCTGATTAGTGGGAAATTAACAGTCACAACTGCAATGCAAATGTAAAAGCTGTCTTAAAACAATTGAGGCCTGAATTAGTAAGCTTCCTGAATATTGAATAGATGTGGTTCTCTCAAGTATGCAATAACCAGGGAACTAGTGTGATGGAGTAGTAAGCAAGGACATGCATTTTAAAGTGAGCCAGAGCTGGTTTTGTATACTTGATCTATCAGTGATGACCTTGTGACCTTGGGTAAGTTTTCACTCTTCTTGAGTCTTGCTTACCTTGTGTGGAAAATGGGGATGTCAATATAACTTCATTGGGTGACTTCAAAGGTTAAAGAAATGACACATGTAAAGTGCACAGCTCAGCTTGATTCACAGTGGAAACACAACAAATGTCAGTGCACTTCCCTTCTAGGGGAACAAAGTCCAGATTTAAGGCCCAATCCCACTTTATAGTGTCTGTGGTCATGAAAGGAAATCCCAAGAAATTTTCCAAACAAAAAAAAAGTTTTATTTAACCTTCACTTTAGAAATTAATATCAAAGATAGAACATCTAGGGAGTGGATGAGATAGATGGGTACCAAACAAACTCGGACATCCCAGAGTCCAAACCACACAGGAGTTTTCTCTCTGACAAAGCTTTTTTTTCAGTAATGATCTACACTGCAACATTGGACCAGCATCTTTGGTTCAAAGTGAAAGTGGCATGGACCTGCTGAAATAAATAATATTTTCCTTTGGCACTGGCTCATTTGGGAGGGATGACAAAGATTGCTTGCCTTTGTGTCTTTGTGTGAGCTGACAAATATAACACCAGCACTGGCAAATATTCAGTACTAGTATGTCTTTGTTTTCACATTAACGGCACTGAAAAATGGTCAATTTTTTGTCATAGTTCTAGCAGACACCTATAATTTTGTTTTTGATCATGTGCTAAAATTGTGGTTTTGATAAAGGAGAGCAAGGTACATTAAAGAATGAGTATGGGAGAGGAGACATTTTATATTTTACCAACACTGAGCCATGGCACTCTTTCATGATTCTGTGGATTAATTGCTAATTAACCACATATTTGCTCCTTTAAAAGCCAATTTTTAAAATTAAGTGTGGTTATAATTGCTGCCCATACTGCAATGACCAGTCAAATTCTCAGCACAGCCCTCTGGAACAGTTTTACATTGTCTCTCTAGATTCTGTCTTTACCTCTAACTTCTTAGTAATTGCCAAAAAAGAAAATCCCTTCCAAAGACTTTCTGTGGCAACAACTGGATCATACCAAAAGTTGAGTGCCCAAATTTTAATCTAGCTTAGTTGGTAACCATTGTTGGTGGGATTCTCCATTTTCTGGCCTTGTATTTGTATTGGGGAGGGGGACTTCTGCTAGAATGACACTTGCAATTTCTCCACGCTCCAGCTGGTTGGTACAATGGGACAGAATAACTACACATGCCCAATGCAGTCTTTTCTTTTACATCTGCTGGCCTACCCATACGTTACTTTCTGCAGTGCATACTGGGTAAGCTATGCACCAAAAATTCAGCAGTTAGCAAGACCTGAGCTCTTCCTTCCAAGAGCTGATACCATTTAGTGAGGAGTTAGACAAGTAAGTAAACAACAAAATGACAGTGATAATCCTAGTGGTAGAGGAACAGTCTGGGAGCATAAAGGAGGTGCATCTGACCAACTGCATCATCAAGTGTCTAGGGTCAGGGAGTTTAAATTAAATAAACATTGACTGAGCAACAACTTGGGGGTTGCTCTTGCAGCACATATATTCAGCATCCCCTCTGGGTAAAGCCCTGTGCTAGGGGCTGAAGATATAAGGAAAAATAAGACACAATCCATATCCTTAAGGAGCCCACATCTAATGGGGAAAACCTCCAAGTAAGCTAAGATTTTTAGTACAGTGCAGAGATGGGGTCATGCACAAATAACTGTTGGAAAAAAGAGAAGGGGACATGAATGCAGCCCAGGGGTCAGGAAAGGTTTCCCAGAGGAAATAACTCCTGAGCTGATTCTGAAGGAATATACAGGATTTAGTGGGTTGAAAAATATGGGCAAGTCCAATACAAACAGAAGGAACAGCATAGTCAAGTATATAGAGATTGGCCTGAGCATGTAGTGTTGTGGGATGAATTTTGGAGGATAAATAGGGGTCAGATAATAAAGGGCCTTATATGCCATAGTAAGAAACTAGAAAACTTGGATTTGATCCTCTGTAAAAGACAAATCAGATGGGGATAAGTCTAGAGGTAGGAGTATAAGCTACAATGGTTTTGGGCTATGAACATCCAAGGAAAAATTGATGAGGGCCTGAGCTATCTCAGTAAGAGATCAGATATATGTGGTATTATTTGGGAGGTAGACTAATAAATGATTGTTTGAATGCATGGATGAGAGGGAAGGATTTATCTATGATGACTCTCAGTTTTCTGATTTGTGTCCTCCCAAAAGTAGGGTAAGTAGCAGGAGTGGTGGAGGTGGGAAGGAGATGATTTTAATTTTGGACACATTGAATTAGAGATATCTCTGTGTCACCAGGTGTAACAGTGACTTCCAAAGAAATACATTTTGTGAAAGAGGTTTTGCTTGCTAATTTCTCTCCTTTTCTGATCTAAATTTGGGGTGTCTAATATGGTAATCTTAAATATATATAGAAGAGACATCAAAGCAGGTTTGGGATTCTACCAGGTATAGAATGAAAAAAAGTGAACTTCATCACACCCTTCCAACCTGCTCTGTGTCTCCCTATTTGGTGTTCCCGCTATTTCAGTGCTTAAGGTGTCTAAGTAACTATGCCACAAAATATTCTGGGAGGGAGATTAAATTGGCAATATTGTTACAAAATATACTTTTATTTTGATAAATATTGTGGTCTCTGTGGTAAATGAAAAAAGAATAAACCATAAACACAAAAGAATCGCAGGCCCATGTTCTTCTAAAGTGACTTTTTAGGGGAGGAAATATGTGTTGGTTTTGCTCTTATTTGTGTCACTTTAAATATTAAGTTTATTGAGATATAACTCACATACCATACAATCAAAGCCTCTCTGTTGTCAGTTCTAAGATGGCACAACTTGGGCATGAACACAGTCACCTTGTGATATCAGTGGTTTATCATGGATCTCTTTGTCTCTCTCCTTGATATTTCTATTAAGTTGTCTGCCTCCTATTATTAGGCTTCACTAATTTCTGGCTGATTTCTCTATTGTTTCCAACAATTCTTGGGTGATGCAAATTGCTGTATATTTTGATTAAATTTAATTCAGGTAGAATTCCTATAAGTGCAAGTCTTTGAACTTTAATTCCAGGAGGGCTCTTCTTAGTTGGTTTATCTGTTAAATAATATGGCCTATGTTTTAGCTTGTTGCTCTCAAAGAATTACCCGCTTCCTCTTATTTGCTCACTATAAAAAACTCCACTGTTTTCTAGAGAACCCTTAGCTTGGGATTTCCACATACTGTTTCATAAAGTCAGTTTCTTTTGGGAACACTTCAGAGCTTTCTGTTCTTTTGGATAGACACTCCCTCTGAGTCATTACTTCAAGCATTGGATGGGAATGGTTGACTCTGGTCTCCTCAATTTACCTCTTCCACTGTGGAACCTCTGTCTTACAAGCCAGAGTACCCCAGTATTCTCTCCAAACTATATAAAGTACTCAAACAACTCAATAGTAAAAAAACAAAAAATCCAATTTTAAAAATGAGCAGAAGACCTAAGTAGACATTTTTTTTCCAAAGAAGATACACAGATGTTCCCACAGTACATAAAAAGGTGCCAAACATTACTAATTACCACAGAGATGCAAATTAACATCACAAATGAGATATCAGCTCACACCTGTTAGAATGGCTATCATACAAAAATACAAGAAATAATGTGTTGGCAAGGATGTGGAGAAAAGGGTACCCTGGTGCACTGCTGGCTGGAAATGTAAATACTAAAATTACTATAGAAAATAATATAGACATCCCTAGAAAAATTAAGAATAGAGCTGTCATATAATCCAAAAATTTCACTTCTGGGTACTTATTCAAAAGAAACAAAAATATTAACTTGAAAAGATATATCCACTCCCATGTTCATTGCAGCATTATTTATAACATGGCAATAACCTAAGTTTTTATCAATGGATGAATGGATAAAGAAAAAATACACATACACTGTAGAATATTAACCACAAAAAGTAAGGAAATCTTGACACTGGGACAGCATGGATGGACCTGAGGGCATTATGCTAAATTAAAAAAGTGAGACAGAGAAAGACAAATACTATATGATTTCACTTATATGAGCAATCTAAAAAACAAACAAACAAAAACAGAACCTCATAGATACAGAGAGCAGATTGCTGATTGCCAGAGGCAGAGGGTGGTGGGTTAGCAAATTGGGTAAAGGAGGTCAAAAGGAATAAACTTCCAGTTATAAAATAAATAAGTCATGGGGATATAGTGTACAGTATGATGACTGTAGTTGATAGTACTAAATTGCGTATTTATAAGTTGCCAAGAGAGTAGACCTTAAAAATTCCCACCACAAGAAAAAAATGTTTAATTTGTAGTAATATATATTAACAAGACTTTTTGTGGTGATCATTTCACAATCTATTCAATTATCCAATCATTATGCTGTACCCATGAAACAAATATAATATTATGTGTCCATTATCTTGATTTTTAAAAATTAACAATAAAACAAAAAAATAAAAAATAATAAGAGAGAAAAATATGGAAAAAGCATTTGGGCTACATGGATTTTCATGTTTACTGAAAAACACAAAATGCGATCTCACAGATGACCAAGTTACTACCTGCATGATCCCCTTTATGCCATGAAGCATAAATAATAAATTGATTCCAAATATTTTAGAATAATTTTGCACCTTAAAAACTATTATCCCTTCCAGAGATACTAGTTAACAATATAATTTTTCACAAATATAGCAAAATAAATCAAGTTCTCTCAGAAGTGGTCAGCTGCTTTGATATGAAGCTGAATAGTAGCACTGGCTACTAGAAACTCATTGAAATGGACAATGAATGCAAATTTTATACTTTTTATGAGATGTGTATGGCCAAGAAGTTACTCCTGACATTCTGGGTAGATAATGGAAGGGTTATGTGATTCAAGTCAGTGGTGGAAACAAAAAACAAAGTTTCCCCATGAAGAAGGTCAAAGAAAAATTCCGGAAACAGATTGCCAAGAGAGTTAGGCTGTCCTATCTAAAAGTGTCTACCTCTAAATCTGAGTGCAATAAAAAAAATCAAGTTCAATTTATGCCCAAGGAAGGAGACAGGTAGAAGGGAAAATGTTGCCATATTACTTAGTAACTTATGGTCAAGTTATTTAATGACTCTGGGCTTCAGTTACCTCATCTGCGTCACTTGAAATAACTTACAAGAAAATGCTTACGAATATTTTATAAGAAATAAAACCTAGAAAGCTATGGGAAATTTCAAATATCTTGAAATGGGTTTATTTTATGGAGATGATATACTGATACCTCAGGGATAAAAGGAAGCTGCTTTTTGCCTAACAAATTGAGCTTAACTGTATGAAATACTTCGACATAACAAGGAACTCAATTACTTTTAATCAAAGTTAGGCTAATAATTCCTAACTAAGATGTTTCCTTTCTAAAACTCAATCAAAAGCCAATGTTGCTTGATTTAGCAGAAACATGCCTAGATTTATACTTGACTGCTTGAGTTCAGAACCTGGATCATCTACTTCCTATTTGCTGACTGAGAGTCTGAGCAAATCACATACCTTCTTCATTCCTCAGTAAAACTAAGTAATAGCTTATGGGTTGTTGTAAGGTGTTCACTAATTAAAAGACATAAAAATGCATACAGCAGTGCATGGCACAGAGTAAGCACCTTGTGAGAGAGATGAAGATGATAATGTAAGCTTGGAGATTGTCCTTTTTTGAAAGTTATCATCCTGCCCAAATGAATTATGACCAATGTGAGAAAAGGCATCAAGTCCCTAGAAATGTTGGAACTGACAGCATGTCTGATCAAGTGATGCCATTCAAGATATTTAGCCAAGGGTGATGCTCTAGGATGAAATTAAAAGGAAAATGACAAATAAACTGTGGCAACTAATCAATATTTGGCCCAGTATGGAAGCTAACGGTCCATTTCAAGAACAGGATCTAGCTTTTGCAAAGTCTGCCTTTTTGTGATAAGAATTGGGTTTTGTTGTAATTGTGTTAAGAATTATAGAATTTAGTGCCCTGAAGTCATTGACATTGCACTATATATATTTCTTTCTTTTGAGTTCCTTAATAGTAGTTGGAAAATGTATGAATGATAGCTAGATAGTTAGATAGATGATAGAGATAGATAGATGATAGATAGATAGATAGATAGATAGATAGATAGATAGATAGATAGATAGAGATAGAGATATAGAAAGAAGATAGACAGATATACAAACAGTTGTTATCTTAGTGATCCTATTTCAATAGTGCAATGTAAGAAATTAATTTGAAATTAAACTGAAATGTTAAAACATGGACAGAGAGACAGAAAAAACATTGTCAGAGCTATATGTGGATTCCATATTGAATATAAAAGCAAAAGTATATGTTTTTATCTTCTGATTTACCCACCTGGAAATAATTATTAATTTATTTCTGATATGGTTCTTAGGCTCAGATCCTCAGTCTAGTATCCTCCTACAAGCATTACATTCTCTTTGGCACACAATCTCCACAATTTCATATTTTACTTAAAAACTGATTTTGTGACATCAGTAATCTCTAGAAGGGATTAATAAATGTCTGCCACTGTCAGTAAGTCAGACTGCCAGCCCCTTCAACAGGCACCTGTGGGGTAAGAGTTGGGATATAGAGCACAGGGCTAGGGAGCTGAGGCACTAGCTCAGGGGTTGCCAAACCTATAGCCCATGGGCCAAATCTGGCCCACTGCCTGATTTTGTAATTGGCGTTTTATTGGCACACAGCCATGCCCATTCATTACATATTTGCCATGACTGCTTTCACACTACAATAACAGGGTTGAGTATTTACAAAAGAGAACATATGGTCTACAAACCCTAAAATATTTATCTAGCTCTTTACAGAAAAAGTTTGCCAACCCTTCCACTAGATGGTTGTTTAAAATTTAAAATATTCTAAAATGTTTAAAGTTCCTGGGCAGGAATCTAAAATAAAGCCAGCTGTATTTTCTACCTTGATTCATTTTCTTATAGTCTACTCTGAACAGGTCTGGCATAAATTAATTAAAGGGCATTTCTAGAAAGCATCCTGAGAGTATTTCCCTCTGACCTTTGCTTCTGCGATCCTTCTTCCTGGAATATCCACCCCCATTACATATCCTCTCTTCTTTCCTTCCCACCTCCTGTTGGGCTTCAGGATTCTACCCAAATCAAACCTCTTTTGTGAAACTTTCCCTCACCCCCCACCCCCCAGATCATAGGCATAAAGGTAGCATTCTCTCCTCTAGTTTCCAGAGCTCATATACATAAGTCTGCCACAGCTGGCTCAAATGGAACTGTTGGTCCCATCTACTGCACTGTGAGCAGCAATGTTGTGTTTGTCTCTATAACCAAGCCTTATAGTCATTTGTTAAATCTAGGCACATATTTTTCCCAAGTGGTTTAGGACATTGTCCCCACACTGCCCGCCTATCATTTGTCTCCCTGTTTTCACATTTACCCTCTCCAGTCTGCAAATAGGATGGAATTCTCATGGAGGATTTCAGGTTATGTTACTGCTCTGCCCAAAACCCAACACTGCCTTAGACTTGGAATCAAATCCAAAGGCTGACCATACCCTGCAGTGTCCTGCATGACCTAATTCCCTTCCTGCATCTCCATCATCTATTTCTTTCAGCTCTTCTCCTTGAAAGTTGCATTCCCCTCGTTTTCTTGCTGTTCCTCAACCATGCCAACCATGCTCCTGCCATAAGATCTTGGCATTGGCTGTCCTATCTTCCTGGAAGTCTTCTTCTAGATATCTAACTTCATAATTTATTCAGGTCACTGCTCTGATATAACTTATTCAAAGATGTCTGCCTTCTTTAAGAAATAAAATAGCCCCTTTTATAACTTTCTGTCCCCTTAATTTTATATTGCTTTATAGTACTTATCACTTCCTGATATTACATACATATCTCCTTATGTGTTTATTGCCTGCCTTCTTCACCATTAACGGCTCTATGAGAGTAAGGGCACTGTCTTATTTACTCTCTATCTCCAATATTTTTAATAAAGCCTGGAATCTAGTAGGTGCCCAATAACCACTCATAAAAATACAAATGAATGGAAGAAGTTAGTCTGTTTATTCTGGCACCAGTACCACAGTGTTTTAATTATTGCAGTGTCAATGTATGCTAATACTTTTTAATGAATGAGAAAATGTGATAGGGAAAGCTTGAGTTTTAGAACAGACAGATCTTAGTTCAAATTCTAGTTCTACCAAGTAGTGGTTCCATGATATCTCCGGGCCTTAATTTCCTTCAATTTAATAAGGGGATAATTATACAACACAGGGTTGTTGTGAGGAATAAATTATATAACATGTGTATTCTAACATTTTTTAGAAGGCAGACTACAAAATATTATGAATGGTATAATTCCATTTCTTCAAATATGTGTTTGTGTTTAGAAAAATATCTGTAAGAGTGTAACTCAGAATGTTGGCAGTGGTCATGGGTGGTGGGCTTAGGAGTGATTTTTTTCTTCTTTATACTTATGCAGTATTTTTTTTTACAACTAAGTACATTGTTTGAATTATCAGAGGGGAAAAGCCATCTTAATTTTTAAAAACTAAAATGAAAATAAAACCATACCATTCTCACCATACCATGCTGCCCATCTACTTCAGTACTAAACAAACAAAAGAGAAACATATTCATAGATACAGAGAACAGACTGATAGTTGCAGTAAAAAAGGGGGTTGGGACACTGGGTGAAAAGGTGAATGGATTAAGAAGTACAAATTGGTAGTCACAAAATAGTCATGGGGATATAAAGTACAACATAGTAAATATAGCAGGGATAAAAATCTTAATGAGTGGGTTGACAGGGGAGGGTGTGCAGGAAAGGAGAGTAGGCAATAACTGTGAGAACAGAATTAGAATAGAAAAAAAATTTATTATCTTTTGTAGACCATTCTTCTTGCTTAGAAGAAGTTGATAAGAGGAGCACTGAACCCTACGTTCCTTGTCATGCCCTGGAGTAGTGTGAAAAGGATCAAATGAGACCATGTGTCTATGGCCAATAGAGTGTACAGTGGTTAGAACCTCAGTTCTGGAGTCTGATAACTTGAGTTCAGATCTTAGCTCCCTCCTTACTAACTAATGGCTTTACATTTTCTGAACCTCTGTTTCCTTACCTCTAAAGTAGGGAGAATACTTTAAACCTGGCAAATTTACTGTGAAGACTCAAGGAGCAAATGGCCTGCTGATCTTCTATTCACCTTGTGTCCTACTTTCTAGCCAGCCCCTGTTCCTCACCCCTCAGGATAGAGAATGAAGGGGGAATAGTACCTCTCCTAACTCCAGAAACATTTTCATGGGCCTTGTTTCTAAGCAGTGGAAAGCCATGAAGGAGAGTTTAGGAAATAGGCATGAGTCATCACCAAGTGATTCCCTTTGTGTTGTTTAGAACAAATGTGGGAGGGAAGCCATGGCCCTGTCATCCTACTACCACTCAAACAGCCAGTGTACAACAAGACACACTTGAGTGCCTGGTGGAGAGTAGAGAATATAGATGGCAAAGACAGGATGTCCAACATGAGCCAGCTGTGCAGTGGTAGCAGGAGAGCAACCCTGCAAAGTCATGATGCATTATACAGCCTGTGTGCATCTGACCTCCAGAGCTCACTGGGATGAGCGTTGTGTCCCTTGGCCTCCCAGCTTACATCCCTCCAGCACAATAGAAGCCAGGAACTGCTCATTAAGTTGAAGTGGATTTTATTGTTGTGAACGTTGTTAAGCACAAATCACAGAGGGAGCAGAGGCAGGAAAGTTGCCATTTCCCTTTTTGTAGTATTAAATGTTTTGAGTTGTGATAAAGAAGTTATCAGGGTGAATGAGAATTATCTACTTCCTTCCTTCCTTCTATAACAGAATATTGAGCCCTGCAGTGGGCTGGGCTCCAGGGATGCAGAGATGAATGCACTCCATGACTTGCCATAGAGGAACAGTCGAGTGGTAGAGCCAGGCATGGTCCAGGCAGTTAGAGGGCTCTGTAGTTAGGGTATACCCCAAAGGGAACAGTGATATCAGAATGTAAACAGCTTATTTCCCACTGGAGGCATGAACTACTTCCTAAAGAAAGTCAAGGATTTTGTTCAGGGTAAAGACCATTTCATAATACTGGTTTGGTGGTGACGAACTCCTTTAGCTTTTTTTTTTTTTTTTTTAATCTGTGAAGCTCTTTATCTGCCCTTCAATTCTGAATGATAACTTTGCTGGGTAGAGTAATCTTGGTTGTAGGTTTTTGATATTTATCACTTTGAATATGTCTTGCCACTCCCTTCTGGTCTGCATAGTTTCTGTTGAGAAATCAGCTGATAATAGTATGAGTGCTCCCTTGTAGGTAACACACTGTTTTTCTCTTGCTGCTTTTAAGATTCTCTCTTTGTCTTTTACCCTTGGCATTTTAATTATGATGTGTCTTGGTGTGGTCCCTTTTATTTGGGGTTCTGTGTGCTTCCTGGACTTGTAAGTTTATTTCTTTTACCAGGTGGGGGAAGTTTTCGGTCATTATTTCTTCAAATAGGTATTCAGTATCTTGCTGTCTCTTTTCTTCTGGCACCCCCATAATTCTGATGTTGGCATATTTTAAGTTGTTCCAGAGGCTTCTTAAACTATCTTCAACTTTTTTGATTCTCTTTTCTTCTTCTTGCTTCTCCAAAGGAGTGTCCTTTGCCTCTTTTTATTTCAAATCTTTGACTTGATTCTTGTGTTCCTCTAGCCTGCTGTTGGGTCTCTGTATGATATTTTTTATTTCAGTCAGTGTAGGGACTATTGTTAATGCTTGTATTGCCCCTCCCCAATTTAGTGAGATGAAAATGGTAGGTGCTCTATAAAGTTTGACCAGACCTTGAATCATTGCCTTGAAGATAATAGGGCAATTCTGGGTGCTCCAAAGTTCAGATCTGATTGGCTGATCTAACATGCAGCATAACCCTAAGAGCATAAGGACCACATAATACCTACACCAAACAGCCCCTTGAGTTGAGGATCCCCTTGAGCTGTGGTGTATGTATATGTGAGGGAAAAAAGGATTATTTTTAGGCCACTATCAAAATAATTGGGTTGAACTAGTGTAACTAGTGAATTTATTTCCTAGAGCAGTCAAGTGAAGTGCCCATGAATAGGTTAAAAGAACACTCCATTTATCTTGAAGAAATGAGAAAGGAAATTAGTCATTGTGATCTGCTGGAGAAAGGCCAAGGAACCATTGGGGAGAGGGTATACATAGAGGGACAACCCAAAACTTCTGCTGAGAACTATAGGGAGTCTTGGTGAGGAGGGTGGCATGGCTAATGCTGGTGTTATTTTAAACCTCACCTGAGTATCTATGTTGGTTTGTATTGAGTTGAAGAAGGCAAACAGAAGAGGGTTATCCACCTCCATGTGTCATGTCTGGTCACATTTTATTAGGCTTGACTTTCCCATGGAATAGAGTTTTGATACTCTTCTTAGCTCCTGTTTCTAATTTACTTCACCATCATTGTTTTATCTCTGCCTCAGCTTTCTCATCTACTTTTTCCCCATTGAAGTTAAAATATCCCTGGGAATTATCATGACTCTTTAAAAAAAAATATACAATCTCATTTGGTGCTTAAAACACTCTTGTGACTTATCTATGATTTTGGCCAAAATCAAAAGGCTTGTATTTTCTGAAGCCAAGGCCAATGGACTTTCTACCAATGAATAACTAGTTTAGCCTTTACTGTATGTCAGTAACACTGAGCAAGGTGCCAGATATTGTGAAGTGCTAAAAAAAATAAAAATAAAAAAAATAAAATAAAAAAGTCTGTTTGTCCTGTGGGATAAGTGTTGCCATCAACACTGACCTGCAGGTGAAAAATCTGATGCTCATGAAACTTAGGTAACCAGATGCAGTCACACAGCAGAGCAAGTAGCAGAACCATGCTTGTTTGATCAGCACCTGACAAAAGTAGAGAGCTCACTAGTAAGGGTGCTATAGGCCACATCCTGCCATTAACTTAGTCCACTGTTCTTAAAGTCCCGTGAGTAGTGAGTAGGAAATCACAACACTATTAACAACTAACCTTTCTTGACCACCAACCAGGTGCCAGGCACCAGCTAAATCCTTGACTTTTATTATTTCAGTTAATCCTTACAGTAATCCTCTGAGGCAAGTACTAATTTGCTCCCTTTTCTCACTTCATTCCGTCTCCCTAGGTGATCTCATCCAAGCCCACAGCTACAGTAAGTACCCTTCTTAAGGTGGATGACAAACATCTTTACATAGCCCAGACTTCTCTGAGCATTCTAGAACAGTATTTCCAATTCCCTACTTGACTTGTTACTTAAATTAATTTGTGCATTTATTTGACAAATATTTATTGAGTACCTACCTATACCAAGCACAGTCAAGATGCTGAGGATTATGACAATATATAAAGTAGATAAAGCTCCTTTTTTTTCATGGAGTTTCTATTGTGGTGGGGGAAACACAATAAACAAGATGAATAGAAACTAAAAAGTAAGAAGAACTAAGGTTCAAAAATAAAGCAGAGAAGAAGATATGAAATGTTGACAGAGTGTTGAATTTTTAAATAGTATTTGATTATGTAGTATTAGAATAAGGGAGATGAGAGAAGCCTCTAAATCACCTGTAAATCAGCAGATCCAAAACTCAACCCATAATTTCTGCTCAAAACCTAATATTTTTCTAGTTATCTCACTCTCAACGAATAACCTTACCAACTATTGAGTTAGTTAAGACAGAAACACAGAAGTCACCCCTGACTCCTACTCTTTCTTCTTCCCCACACCCTTATCACCATATCCAATCCATCACCAAATTATAAATGCTTCTTTTGAGGCTATAAGATTTCCACTTATCTCCATTATTACCACTGTGATTCAAGCCCCAGTTAGCTCTGTCCTGAACCAATGCAATGGCCTTCTAACTGGTCTCCTTGCTTCTACTCTGGCCCCCATCTAATTTATGCTCCTCAAAGAAGCCAGATGAACTTTACAAAACTCAAATCTGATCATGCTGGCACCTTGCTTAGAGCTTACCATGGCATCACATCTTTTTTATGTGTAGGACATAGACCAACTAGATGACCTGTATGTGGTCTGACACCAATGTTCTTCTCCAGCCTCATTTTATACCAGTATTGTCTCTCCCCAAAAACACACACACACACACACACACACACACACACACACACACACCAGCCACACTAGCTTTATTTTAGAATCTTAAATAAGTCATGTAATGCCATGATAAAGCTTTTTTACATGCTGTTTCCCTTCCTAGAATGTCCTTTTTAATCTATTTCAAGCCATCTTCTAAGTACCACCCTTTAAAAGTCCAGCCTTCTCTGATCTTGATTATATAAAATTCTCTTGTTACAGGCTATTCTGACCCCATGGACTTTACTTTCTAGCACTTTTTAAAAATTAAATATTTATTGTTGGAAGTGTTACATATGTCCCTTTTTTCCACATCCTTGCCAACACTTGTCATTTGTTGATCTGTTTATGATAACCATTCTGACAGGTGTGATGAGATGCCTCATTGTCATTTTAATTTGCATCTCTCTGATTATCAATGACTTCAAGAACTTTTTCATATATCTCTTGGCCATCTGTATGTCTGCTATGGAGAATGTATATTTAGGTCCTTTGACCATTTTTAATTGGATTTTTTTTTGTATTCCTTTAGTTAAGTTGTAGGAGTGCCTTATATATTATATTTTGGATATTAACTCTTTATCCTGTGTATCATTGCCAAATATGTTCTCTCATACAGTAGACTCATTTTTCATTTTGTTGATAGTTTCTTTTGGTGTTCAGAAGCTTTTTATTGTGATATAGTCTCATTTGTTTATTTTCTTCTTAGTTTCCTTTACCCTAGGAGCTATATCTGTAAATATATTAAGAGAGATGTCTGAGATTTTTCTGCCTATGGTTTCTTCTAGGATTTTTATTATTTCATGGCTTACATTTAAGTCTTTTAACCATTTTGAGTTTATTCTTATATATGATGAACATTGGTGGTCTAGTTTCATTTTTTTTTTTTTTGCATGTATCAGCCCAATTCTCCCAACACCATTTATTGAAGAGACTGTCTTGACTCCATTCATATTCTTGCCTCATTTGTGAAGTATTAATTGAGGATAATGGCTTGTGTTAATTTCTGGGGTCTCTATTCTATTCCATTGATCTTTTCCAGCACTTTCACACATGCAATTTTATGCTGATTTGTCTGATTATTTGATTACTGTCTACCTGCCCCGCTAAATTGTAGCTCCATGAGGACAGAGGTTTATATACTCACCATTGGATCCCTAGTGCCTAGAACAGTGCTTGACACTCAGGTAGGTGCTCAGCAAATGTTTGGTGAGTTAGTGAAAGAACAAATGAATGAAACACTAGTTCACAGAGAGTATCACTTGAGACCACACAGCTACTGGGTAGCAGAGTAGGGACTTGAATCTATATTTGTTAGATTCCATCTCCCACAAGCTTTCTTATGTTTCTTCCAGTCTTTTAAATTTTATAAATTTAACTTCACAATTTACATGTGAATACATTTATTCTGTAAAAATTCAAACCATAAAGATTTTTTTAGAGTAAATTATATCATTCCCCTGGCCTAGCCTCTCCTGAGATGTACCACTATTAACATTTTGCTATCTATATTTCTAAAGCTCATTCTCTGCTTGAACTATATCTATATCTATATAACATATAGATATATAGATATATAGATATATAGATATATAGATATATAGATATATAGATATATAGATATGTAGATATGTAGATATATAGATATATAGATATGGATATGCATAGTTTTTTTTTAAATATATTTTATTGATTTTGTACAGAGAGGAAGGGAGAGAGAGAGTAAGAAACATCGATGAGAGAGAGAGTCATCGATCAGCTGCCTCTTGCACACCCCCCACTGGGGATATGCCCGCAACCAAGGAACATGCCCTTGACCGGAATCGAACCCGGGACCTTTCAGTCCCCAAGCTGACGCTCTATCCATTGAGCCAAACCGGTCCCGGCTGGATATGCATAGTTTTATTAGGGTTTATTTTTTATATTGACAGATCATACTAGGTACATTCTTCAGATAGTGGTTTCATTAATATTATGCCATAGAAACCTTTTGATGTCAGTACATCAGCCTGGCATACTTCTTTGCATACATGAAGAGATGCTAAATATTAAATAAGTTATGTATAAAATGTACAAATGTCATTAAGTAGTTATTTTGTTATCAGAAGATAGTCAGGTAACTTCATTTTGGTGCAATTCTTTATTATATATTGCTGTGCTACATTTTCGAGATACCCAGGTGAGGAAGACAGTTCCTGCCAGCAGAGATGGAGCTATGAGGCATGAGATAGCATAGCATACTTAGGACAACAAAAGTAGCTCTGGTCATTATTCACCGATGACATGATACTGTACATAGAAAGCCCTACACTCCATAAAAAAATTATTAGACTTAATATACGAATTCAGCAATGTAGAAGGATACAAAATTAATGCCAAGAAACCTATGGAATTTCTATACACCAATAGTGAATTTGCAGAAAGAGATTTTTTAAAATCTCATTTACCATTGTACCAAAAAGAAAAATAAAATAGCTAGGAATAAACTTAATTAAGGAGGTAAAAGACCTGTACTCAGAAAACTACAGGACTGAAAAGAGAGATAGAGGAAGACATAAACAGATGGAAGAACTCACCGTGTTCATGGATTAGTAGAATCAACATCATTATAATGTCCATACTACCCAAAGCAATCTATAGATTCAGTGCACTCTCCAGTGGTATATTAAAATACCAATAGCATATTAATCTCTAACATAATCTCTAACATAATCTCTAACATTTACAGGGAATTCATACAACTTAACAAAAGGAAGATAAACAACCTAATCAAAAAATGGGCAACAGACCTAAATAGATACTTTTTTATACTTTTGTAAAGGACAAGCCCATCTAGATATCTACTTACATCTATGTGTGACTTTATAAGTAACCTTGCCAATTAATGTTAGTCCTCCTTTACATGAATTACCCAATCTCATGACTACCTCTAGGCCCTCAATCACTATTAAACCAAGGGGTTCCCAAACAGCAAACTCTACTGATAACAGCACAAGAATCTACAATTTAAATAAATATCTCTGGTTACTCTCACTGACGTAGGGGTCATTCAAGAAGACTAGACAGAACACACACAAAAAGAATTAGAGAGATACAAGGAACACTTCTTCCAGAAGGGGCCACTCACTAGGGAAACATATAAGCATGAAACCACCTTGATTCTGCACACAAGTATCCACCCACTCACCCATCTATTTATATAGCCACTCATCTTGGATAAAACTATATTTTTCAGAGTAAGATAAGACTGATTTCTGATACAAAGCCATGGGGAAACCTAACATCTTAGAAAGGAAAGTGGCATCATCAGATTCATCAAATGACTCTTATTTCTACTGCCTCAAACTCAAGCTTCTTCCTTGATCTTGTTTCAAAGATGGTAAAATCTGTTGTCATCTTCCCTTAACTAAACACATGTATACACATTCATTCATCTGGCAAATTCTTATTGAGCACTTACTATGTGTTGAACATTTTACTAGGTTCCAAAGATATAGCGATGAACAAGCTAGCCAAGAACCCTGTTCTCATGGAGTCTCTCTGTTGTCTGCTATCTTCCTTGTATTGCCATATCCCTATGCAGGTCTAAGAAAGAACCCAACATCCACAACAGAAGTCTTGGAGTGTAAATCAGTTCTGATACTTGGTGAAGTGAATTTGGGGATGATTAGACTAGGAGGTCACTTCTAGGAATCAGACCCTAACCTCACATGTGCTAGCATAATTTAAAAAACAAACAAACATATTTTATTGATTTTTTACAGAGAGGAAGAGAGGGAGATAGAGTTAGAAACATTGATCAGCTGTCTCTTACACAGCCCCTATTGGGGATGTGCCAGCAACCAAGGTACATGCCCTTGACCAGAATCGAACCTGGGACCTTTCAGTCGACAAGCCGATGCTCTATCCACTGAGCCAAACCGTTTTTGGCTGTGCTAGCACAATTTTTAAGATGATGTAGTTAGTGTGGCAAATACTGCTAGTTGTTACGCAATATTTATTCACTACTTTTTCCATAATCTTACCTAATAATACAGAAACACGTAAATTAACCATACCTTCTCTACACCTCCTCAGCACCCAGGTCACTCCAAGTCCGCCATTGGAGGGGCAGGGCAGGGGATTGCTTCCCAAGCCTAAAGCCTGGAGCTTGAGAAGGGACCGAGCTTGTGACCAAATGCAGACAATCCGGAAGTTAGCGCTGGGTTGGCCAGCTGCAGCCTGGCAACCCAACACTGACTGCTCAGGTAGCTGAGACCCAGAAAGTGAGTCAGGGTCTGATCTGCAGCCTCAGTGGAAGCTGTTGATCAGTGTACTTACTTCTTTCTTTCTCTCCCTCTTTCTTTCTGATCTTCACCAGCAGCCAGGCCTTTCTTTCTCCCCCAGCCTCAGTGGGGGCTGCTGTTAAGCCCCACCTCTTTGATCAGGCCCAGAGATAGGCCTAGAGATGCTGGCTGGCATAGGAACTAACCAATCAGAACTAAAGGTGGGTGCTGTGGGGTACCAATGGCTGCCTAAGAGGCGGAGCTTTTGATGCTGACAGGCATAGGAACCAACCAATCCGAACCAAAGGTGGGTGCTATGGGGAGCCAATGGCTGTCTAGGAGGTGGAGCTTTTGACACTACTGGTATAGGAACCGACCAATGAGAACCAAATCTGGGTGCGGTGGGGAGCCAATGGCTGCCAAGAAGATGAAGCTTTTGATGCTGGCATAGGAACTGACCAATCAGAACCAAATTGGCCAACAGAGGAGAGCAGTTGGGAGTGACATCGGGCCTGCTCTCCTCTGTTGGCCAATTTGGTTCTGATTGGTCAGTTAGGGGTGATCAGACTGGCAGGCAGGTGAACAGTTAGTTAGGAGCCCGTGGTCCCAGAGAAGGATGTCTGGCTGCCAGTTTAGGCCTGATCTCTAGGATCAGGCCTAAAATGGCAGCCAGACATCCTGTAAAGGGTCCCCAGTTGGAGAATGTGCAGGCTGAGTTGAGGGAATCCTCCTTCCATTCACAAATTTCATGCACCAGCCCTCTAGTAAAATAATATTAATCCAGGCATATGGCCACCTTGAATGAAGACTAAATTTTGGGCATTGTAATGTGGACAGAAGTGATGTGTGCGGTATCTGGGTTTTTGCTTTAAATGGGAAAGATATTTCTTACCCTTTTCTTTTTACTGGCTGGATATGGTGAATCATCTTTGACATACTTATAGGATAATATCCTAGGGATGGCAGAGTATAATGGTAGAAGGAGCTTGGATTTCTGGATAATTCATTGAGTACTGTCACTACACAGGCCCTTGGCTAACTACTTCCAGATAATTAAAGGTGAAGTCAACTTCCAACTTGTGTAATCCACTCTTCTCTCAGATTTTCTTTTACAGTAACAGAAACTGCATCTTAACTATTACTGTGTACAATAATAAATTAGTTAGTTACCTGAATGACAATAGATTCTGTGGACTGGTGAGGGCATAGAAATGATAAGCATAGACAGTGTTTAAAAAGTTCATCTATAAAAGGAAAGACATCTAGGGAAGTAGTCAGAGTGGATGTTGGACCAAGAGAAGGATTTTATTTTGGTGTTAGGATGATAAGAGAAATTTGATCATATTTCCAAGATTATGGAAAGGCTCTGATAGAGAAGATGAGATTGGAATATAAAAGGGATGAGGAGAGCTGATGGAAAGAAGCCCCTAAGGTGTCAGGAAGATTGAGATCCAAAGCCCAGGTTAGAAAAAGGAGAACCAGTTCTTCTGAGAAGGAAATTATAAGGAAAGATGAGTGTGGGATCAAATTAACTGAGGGCTGGTCAGACATCTCAGAGATATTCCCTATAAGAGAGTAGGCAAGGTCATCTGTGGAGAGTGTGAAACAGGGCAGTCATTAATCTGAATTTCAGGGATTACATTTGAGTGGTGATGTTTTGTACAATTGGGTGAGATAGAAACTTGACCAAAGACAAAGGAATTTCAGGCTGGAATTGTGGGCTCAGATTATTTCGCAATACATTAATCCACACCGACTTTTCTCTGGAAGAGACTAATTATAAAAACAACAAAAAAGTTGAAAAGATGTACATTGCACAAGAGTGGATAAGAAGTTCTAAAAACCCAAGCCAGTCCATTACATTAATAAAGAGAAGAATTAGAAAGCTAAAGGACTCATTTGTAAAGATAGGCAGATTGCTGGCCTTACATAATGAAAGTTCATGCAACTCTCACTATAGCACAGGGAGCTAGGTATCACTGCCTAGGTCAGGTTACACTGATAGTGAACTATGAAGTATGGAATTCATCCCCATTTATTTTCTGATATTAAATTTCATGCTTATGTTACCCCCACTATGCTGCCCTAGCAGACCTTCCCTGGATGCTAGAAAATGATGATGTATTTGAGAGGCTATTTTCAGCATAGTGCAACTATCTTTTATGTGCAATTTCTTTTAGACTGGCTTTTGAAAGCCCACCTGAATAGTTTCTGCTTGTTTGCTGTTGTTTTTTCTTTCAAATTCACTCTGACCTAAGTTGAAATGGACAACTTGTTGCCAGAATATCTCTTTAATAATCAGACTGAAAAGTAAACAATAGCAAACCACCACATTCATCTAGCATTTTGTGCTGCCTGCATTTTTTTTTTTTTTTATTAAGCCTGTTTTGTTTTTTTTCCCCAAAATTTTCTTTGGGTCGATCTAGAAAAGAGGAAATGCTATTAACAATCACTATTCTTCATATGAAATTTATTTGTATTATTTTCAATTATTGCTCCCAGACATTTTAGCACCCAGTCTACATCCCATTAGGTTAAACTGATGGTAACTATATGGCCAGATAAGTAGCAATTTTAAAGGTGTGCAGAATTGAAACTGACACAAACCTTTACAAAATTACTAATTTTCCAAATAATAAAAAATTTTGTGAAATCAATTCTTGTCCTCTGAAAATCCAAATGAGAAATCTCTGATTCTCAGATATTTTCTCACACAATCCCACAGTGAATTTGTAGAGTAGGTACTATGATTATATCCATTTTACAGATAAGGAAACAGAAGCCCAGATAGGTGAAATGACTAATGTAAGGTCACACAAATAATGAGTGATGGAACCATGATTTAAACACATTCTAACTTATAATAGAGTAATATTCAAATTAACCATCACTCCAAGACAAAATAGCGGCCCCCATAGCCACAAGATGGTGGCACCCAGTCCCCTCAGCTCTGCTGCTGGAGTGTCCGGCCTGTCCACAGGAGCAGCGAGGCTGGATCTGCCTCTGGAGGGGTTTTTGATCCACCCCCGACATGGCAGTCAGAGCCTGGACAGCAGGGCATGCAGGTTTCCTTAGCGAAGTGGCAGCAGGGAAGCCCCAGGCCCAGCAAACAGAGCCCGGACAGCAGGGCTTGGGGGCTTCCTTAACAATGTGGCTTCAGGAACACCCCCAGCCCCCACAGACAGAGCCAGGACTACAGGGCATGGGGGCTTCCTTAGTGTGTCAGTGTCGGTGAAGCCCCAGGCCTGGCAGACAGAACACACTGCAGGGCATTGGGGCTTTCTTCACATGGCTCATGGTGAGGCAGTCAGAGAGTGGTCCTAAGGTAAACATGGTCATCATTTTTTTAGCAAGGGCATGATGGGGTAGCTTATCTCCTAGACTGCTATGCTGTTTCATAGTCTAGGCCTTTCAAAACTCCCCAAATGAACTGCAATTGAAGTGTTGACAAGCTTGAAGAAAGTGGTCAAAAGTAGATTGAAACACTGTCAACAAGAATGTTTTTGCATGGGCTGAGTCGAGGAACATCTAAGAGTTTAGACAGCAGGAATTGCTCTGAGTCAACAAATTTAAATCCCCTGGGAAATGGTCTTTGACCTCTTGTCCTTGAGACATGTCTATCAAAGACTTGCTGTGGTTCTGTGTCTTGTTCTACAAATTAGTACTCCCTCTAGACACAGTAGTGCTAGTTTGTTCACCAGAGAAAACATTCTCTGGATAGAGAATTTATGCAGGTGACATGATCTTCTAATTTCTGGGAATAACTTTAAAAAAAATTTTTCTATATCTCTAGGAACTTTCTTTCCCATCCTTCCTAGCCTTTTTTATTCCAAATAAATTATTTTTTAGTGGCCATGTTTTTACAATAAAGACAAAAAAGAGTGCTTTGTAAGAATGGTGCAATTAGGGTTCTTCTTTCAGACAAGGTAAGTATCAGTTTTTTTCACACTGTAGGAAAGTCATGGAACTACAGTTGATGTACTGAGACATAGCTAAAACTAGTCTTTTCAATTGCCATTTTTTGTTTACTTCTTTACTCTGCTGGTTAAAACCTGTCTTAAAGGTATGAATAGCATCGGTATCACAAAATCTGGAACATGGTTGAAATGGGCTGGGGGGAAAAAAGTGGTTCTCCATTCTATAGCAATACCACTTAATGAGTGAGTCAACCAACATGCCTTTAAGACCCTGTTAGAAACACATGAGGCCTTAGAGATCATCTAGTCCTATCCCCTCATTTATACCTGAGGCCCAGAATGGGACTGACTAAGCTAAGTTCACAAAGGCTAATGAAGAGCAGACTGCTATTCAGGTTACCCAAAGGCCTGCTAATTATTCTTTCTGCTATGCAACCAAACACACCAATGGAAAGAAATTATACATTTGCAATAGAGTAGGCCAATGACTTTATCCAGTTTTATGGTTTAAATAATAAGTCACTGTTCATTGAGTACTTTATGTGGGATATCTCATTTATTGAGCCACAACCTGTAATAAAGAAGTTTGACTTCATTTTTTGAATATGGCAGCTTTTAATGCTCACCATCTTCTCCATCCCATAATTCCCTACATTTGGGCAAGCTGATAAGAAAGCTTGGGTGCACACTCCTTTATTGCTGGCAGGAGATTCAAATCATACAAACTCTTGGCCCTGTGTGAGAACTCTCACTTCTACCCACTGACTAACCTCAATAAAGCCCCTGCCCAGTCTCCATTCCTTGTTCTGTAAAGCCGTTTTTGGACCAGCTTGGGAGGCTCTTCCTGCTTTTCCCAGAAAACAAAACAAAACAAAAAAAAACCATAAAGTAATTACAAACCTTTTATACCCTCTTAGTGTGTTTGGCAAGGGAACCAAATTTGGAGTAGATGACTACAACACAACTCTGAAGTAAGTGCTGTTATAATCAGCATGTTACAGATGAGGAAATTGAGCACTAGAGAGGTCAAAGTAATGCACAAGTGCCACAAAAGAGGCTTGCAAGGTTACAGAAACCACTTCTGAAAATAAATATAATGCTAAGATTTCAATGCAGAACCTAAGAATACTATGACTAAGGATAGTATTCTATGGCTACTGTGTGCTATTGAAATGTAAGCAAGGGATTTAAGAAGAATCATAATTTATAGGCAGAGTTCTTTCTCCAGGTCACACACCTACCGTGTTTCCCCGAAAATAAGACATCCTCCGAAAATAAGACCTAAGGCATGGAAAGATAAGACATCCCCTGAAAATAAGACCTAGCGCAACTTTGGGAGAAAAATTAATATAAGACACTGTCTTATTTTCGGGAAAACAGGGTAGTAAATCATGGAACTGATTGATACTCAGGCACTGGGACTCTAGAATCTACATTCTAAACTCCTCAAGCTGAAATCTGTCTTATTGGAAAGCTTGAACTCTTTCCACTGTGGCAGGAAAGTAAACTTTGGTTGATGAAGCTGTAGAAAGGCTATGCATATTTAAAAGTAATAATAAATACTAAGCACTGTACTGTTTTAAATTTAATCTTTATTACAATTCTGAACTGAATACCATTTTTATCCCCATTTTACAGATAAGGATATTGAAGGCTCAGAGAGTTTAAGAAACTTGCGAAGGTCACACAGCTAGTAAGGAATGTAACTGGCTTGGAAAGCTTTGTGGTTTGATGTATTAGAGATCATAATCTAATGTTCATTTGTAATATAGGCATTTTGGGTTCTCCCAGGTCTGTAATAATAAAGGTAATATTTCTCCCTATAGAGCAGTAAGCCATTTATAAGCATTGTCCTATTTAAATTTAGAGCTATGTTATAATATAATTACTAGCTTTATCACCATTTTTATAGAAGGACCACTTGAGTTTCAGAGAGGTTAACAAAACATGTTGAAGGAAAGCCAACTAATGTATAAACCTTGGACAGAGATGTGATTTGAAGTCTGTCTGATTATAATGCCCAAACTCTGAAAGCCTTACTTGCTGGTTTTATAGTTGAGTCCTAATTCTCTTCTCTGCCCACTGAAAGGACACACTATCTATCAAGGACCTAGCCATATCTTTAGGATTTTAAAGCACAACCAGCTGCACTGCCACGGCCCTCCCCCCATCAGCACCTCTTGAGCTGTTGCAGCATATTCCTCCTCAGCACCTCTTGTCAGATTCCTCATTCCTGCTGATTTCAGGGACTGGATTGTCACTGGAATTGCCATTGCTGCTGTAGCTACTCAGGCAGCACATGCTGCAAGTCCTTGTTATCTCAGGACAGCTCTTTTTGGTATGCTAAGGATTTATTCAGTATAAAAGGAAGAAGGAAAGGAGAACCTTCTGCTGCCCATACTTTTCTCTTCAGGAATATCCCAGAGTTTGTAGCCCTGGAAAAGGAACTGAAAATTCACATACCCAGAAAGAGAGTTCTGCATGAACCTACAGAAAATGGATAAGAATGCACCTACTAGGGGTGGCTCAAGAATGGTCCTCATAGACCCATAAGCCCTGCAAACAAATGTAGCCCTACAAAAAGATCCAAAAAGTGGACATAATTCCTTCAGTTTTCTTTCCCCAAGATTAGAATATGATTATCACTACTTTACCATAAAGGAAGTTCATGCTCATACATGATGGAGACAGTGCACTAGGACTTATGTGGACCCAAAAAGGAATGGAGATGCATCATCTGTAGAATTAAGCTTCTGTTTTTCCCACCTTCAGAAAAGTATAGATTTCAGGGTAGTGGGCAACAGGCAACATAGAAGCAATGAAGGTACTTTTATAGTAGTAGAAAGAGCCCTTGAGTTGATGTGAGGCAGGTCTAAGTTAGTTGTTTCAGCTCTGCCCTTGTACAGCAGTATGACCTTGGACAATCCCTCTCCTTTCTCTTCTCAGGCCTTCAAGTACTTCCTTATTGGAAATTCAGTGATCTATGCTCTTATTTTCTCTTTTTCAAAATTTATTGCAGCTAGAGTATTATTTGATTTTATTTAAGAAGGTGACAAACTTTCCTCAGGTGCCTCAGAGGATGTTCCTGGTACTGTGCAAGTTCCTCAAATAGAGCTACATGCAAAGAATCCAGGGAACACAAAGGCAGGGAGAGTCAGGGTAGGTGTCTAAGAAGAGGTGTCTCTGAATCTATGCCATGGAGGATGAGGGGCAGGGAAATAAGACCTGGCAGCAAAAGAACACAAGCTCTTCTGAATCATCTGAAGTTGTGGAAGGGCCAACAAGTACATGGCTCATTTCTAGGAACCTGGGAACTAAAAGAGAAATTTGGTATTGCTGTAGGTAGGTGTGTGGTGGTAGGAAATGAGGTTACAGAGCTAAGAAGTCAAGACCAAGTCATGGATGAAGTTGAATGGCTTGTCAAGGAGTTTGAACTTTGTTCTGTGGGAAGAACAGGTTGCCAACAAAGGTTTTCTAGAAGTGCAATTGCATAATTGGATTTTTTTCCCCCTGCAAGAACATCATTCAGTTCTCAGTATGGAGGATGAACTATAGTGAGGAGAATATGGAGGTCAGGAAGCTAGTTAGGATGCTAGTTGTATTGCAGACAAAGGACAAGGGCCCTCTGGTGGACAATTATCTCCATTTCCTGATAGATGATATATATGATATATTCATACCCTTGTTTAACCCTCTCCCCTTGAGTACAGGTTGGACCCAGGGTCTCACTCTTAACAACAGGATGATGTTACTTCCAAGATTAGATTATTGAAAGACTGTGACTTTCGAAGCCAGCTGCCATGTTGTAACCTTCCTATGGAGAGGTCCAAATTGCAAATAAATAATTTCCCTGGTCAAAAGCTAGCTAGGACCAGAGACCTGTTCACAGCCACTTGAGCAAACTGGGAAGTCGGTCTTCTGAGGCAAATCAACAGCCACATCAGTAACCTTGGAAACAGATCCTATTCCAATGGAGCTTTGAGACAACTGTACTCCCAGCCAAACCCTTGACTGCAGTCTTGTGAAAGACAAGACAACTACACCATGCCTGGATTCCCACAGAAATTGTGAGATAGTAAGAATCATTTTATGTTGCTAACATTTGAGGTAATTTCTTAGAAAGAAATGGATGAATAATACTAGCCCCAACTAAGTCAACGGAAATGAAGAATAGATAAATTCTGAAAATGGAAGCAAACTTAGTTGGAGTGTGAGAGGGAACGAAATGTGTGGGTAGACATGGATGATGTTTAAATGAGGTGGAAAATAGAGTAGAAGATGTTGCTTTTTTGAGGAAAACGATGAGCTAGTTTGGTCCACTCAATGTCTGTGAGCCTGTAGGACATACTAATAAATATATTCAAGAGGCAGTTGAATCCAAAGGTCTGAGGCTCAGAAAAACCATATATATGGACTGGATTCTTTTATCATCAGATAAGGTGTGTTCTCTCTCTCTCTCTCTCTCTCTCTCTCTCTCTCTCTCTCTCTCTCTCTCTCTCTCCCCCCCCCCCTCCGTGTATCTTCTCCCAAGTAATTACCTCCCATTCTAAAACACTTTTCCTTCACTTTGTAGCCATATTTGTGTCCCAGTTTTACCTGATAACTCCAAATATCAGTGACTCTCTCTCCACCTTTCAAATTTACATGAGCCTTATCCAAATGGGATAAATTCCAGTGGAAAGAACGCTCTGCAAACCTGCCATTGGCTTCTACTTGTAACCATTGGCAAAATCTCTAGAGTTCATATGTAGTTTATACACACAACCTAATTTTTCTTGGAAAAATAAATCATATAAAGTAATAAAGCAGGAGAGCTTGTTACAGAAAGAAATCCAGTACATGGAGAGTCTAGAAAATGTCAAGTTGACCCAAAGATCTTTTTCAGGAGTTGGTAGTGGTGAGGGTGTTTCTGTCTAACCTGCAAAATGTAAACAGAGCCTGCAGACAGACTGAAAGACAGCTCTATCAGCTCTGCTGGAGGTGTTGACACCACTATCCTACCCAGGGTGTGAGCACAGAAGTTTGTTACCATTCTAATTTTGCTGAACTGTTTGGGGATTTTGACATTACAGATATCCTGTTCTTGTACAGAGACTCAGAAAAATCTTAAAGTTAGAAGGCACCTTAGAGGTCTTTTTAGAACAGTCCACAAAATAATTCTGGATATTTAAAGCTATGTACTTGCAAATAAACAATTGTATTTCAATTGAACAATTAATAAAGCAACAAATTGAATTATTTTCAGTTGAACATATCAGTAGATGGAATTAAATTTTATAGTATATAAAACCACCTTAAATATGATGGAGCAATAGTTCATTTGAACAAAAATGATGTGTGTATGAATGATTGTGGTTATGTACAGAATCGTATAGTACCAAACTGAAGTCCCATATAGAAATCCATTTTCTTGGCCTTAAAAAAGCCAGGGTCTGTGTTCTCTATATCTCTATTAATGTTGCCTCCCTCTCTATGCACCCCCACACAAGGTGAAAAAGAGAATCCTATCTCTAGATCCTACCACTTCTCATTTTCATTGTTACTACCCCAAATCAGGTCTTTCTTACCTGAACCAAAATGAAACAGCCTCTTGGCCAATTCCCCCACCTCCAGGCTCTTCTAGCTCCAATTTATCATTCACACTGCAGTCAGCTCAATTTTGATAAAGCACTGACCAAAATCCTTTTGTGGTTCCCACTGAGTACAGAATTAAAGTTCAACACCTTATTGTATCATTTAAGCAGAATCTTTTCTATCAATCCAGTTTAATATCCTTAACATCTCGCTACCCCCTTTCTCTGCAGCCATGCTATTTAACCACATGAAGTTCCCTGACTCCAACATATATGACTGAATCTTTTTCATGCCATTCTATTAGCCATAAATGTCCACTACTTCTCTTCCTATAAAAGTCCTACACTCCCATTTGACCCAATGATCTCACTTTTAGGAATATATCACAAGAAACTAGAAACACCAATCAGAAAGGATATATGTACCCCTACATTCATAGGAGCACAATTTACAATAGCTAAGATTTAGAAACAGCCTAAGGGCCCATCAGCAGATGAGTGGATTAAAAAACTGTGGTATATATACACAATGGAATATTATGCTGCAGTAAAAAAAGGAGTCCTTACCATTTGCAACAGCATGGATGGAGATGGAGAGCATTATGCTAAGTGAAATAAGCCAGCCAGAGAAAGATAAATACCACATGATCTCATTCATTTGTGGAATATAATGAACAACATAAACTGAAGAACAAGGACAGATCCAGAGACAGTGAAGAATCTATCAAACTGCCAAATCTCAGAGGGAAGATAGGCGAGGGTGGGGGAAAGGAGGAGAGATCAACCAAAGGACTTGTATGCATGAATATAAGCCTAAACAATGGACACAAACACTAGGGGTGTGAGGGCATGAGTGGGGGGACTGTTGGGAAGTTAATGGAGGGATGAGGACACATATGTAATACCTTAATTAATATAGAAAAAAAAATTTTTAAGTATTACATACTGTATAGGATTGAGCTTAAATTGTATCTTCACTACCCTTTGGGACAGTGTAGATGGACCTGAAAATATTATGCTAATTGAAATAAGCCAATCTGAGAAATACAAATATAACATAACTGGAGGCCCAGTACACGAAATTCATGCACGGGGGAGTGTGTCCCTCAGCCTAGCCTGCACCCTCTCCAATCTGCAACACTTTAAGGTAGGGGTGTCGAACTCAATCAGAGAAGGGGCCAAAATCTAAAATCCAGCCTAAATCGCGGGCCGAATGGTTTACTGAACAGTCACAAACTGACAATGTCATAAACTGACAGCGGAGTGCAGTGATGACAGCGTGGTGCGGGCCACATTGCAAGGCCTGGCGGGCTGGATTTGGCCCGCGGGCCTTGTGTTTGACACATGTGCTTTAAGGGATGGACATCCCTCTCACAATCCAGGACTGCTGGCTCCCAACTGCTCACCTACCTGCCTTCCTGATTGCCCCTAACTGCTGCAGCCTGCCAGCCTGATCACCCCCTAACCACTCCCCTGCCAACCTAATCGATGCCTAACTGCTCCTCTGCCAGCCTGTTTGCCCCTAACTGCCCTCCCCTGCAGGCCTGGGTCCCCCCATCTTCCCTTCCCTGCAGGCCTGGTTGCCCCTAACTGTCCTCCTCTGCTGGCCTGATCTCCCACAACTGCCCTCCCTTGCAGACCTAGTCCCTCCCAACTGCCCTACTTTGCTGGCCATCTTGTGGTGACCATCTTGGGTCCACATGGGGGCAGCCATCTTGTGTGTTGGAGTGATAGTCAATTTGCATATTATTCTTTTATTAGATAGGATTAGATAGGATAGAGGCCTGGTGCATGGGTGGGATCCAGCTGGTTTGTCCTGAAGGGTTTCCTGGATCACTGTGAGGATTCCCTTGGGGCATGGAGTGGCCTGGGTAAGGGCCCTGTGGTGGTTTTCAGTCTGGCCAGACCCCCTAGCAACCCAAGGGAAGCCCTGATATCTGGGATTTATTTATCTTTTATAATTGAAACTTTGTAGCCTTGAGCGGAGCCAAGCCTACTGCTTGCGCTGTGGCTGCAGCCATTTTTGTTGGGGTTTATTTATAATCTATAATTGAAACTTTGTAGCCTTAAGCAGAGGCCAAGGCAGGCCAGGGCAGGCAGAAAGCTTGCTTCCTCTCTTGCTGAGGAAACCCAAGCCTCCTGCTCTCTCCATGGCCGCAGCCATTTGGTTGGATTAATTTGGATAGACGCTCCTGATTGGCTAGTGGGCATGGCTTGTGGGTGTAGCAGAGGTATGGTCAATTTGCATATTACTGTTTTATTAGATAGGATATCACTTATTTGTGGAATCTAATGAGCAGATTTAATTGACCAACAAAATAATATCTGAAACACACAGGCGTGGAAAAGACTGACATACCTCAAGGTGGGTTGGGGAATGTGATTAAATGAACCAAAGAATTTATATACTTACTAGAGGCCCAGTGCACAAATTTGTGAATGTGTGAGATCCTTTGGAGTGGCCTGTGGAGATCGGGCTGAAACCATCAGTCCAACACTGCCTGCCCCTCCTGCCTGATGCTCCCTTATCCTGGCCCTGCTGCACCTGCCACAGGCTAGCTCACAATCAGCCTCAATCAAGAGAGGCTCATGCTGCAGTTGGGGTACTCACCAGCCATGAGCCCTGTGTCTGACATCCATCCTGAGGGGGATGGGGGAAGCCAGGACTCCATCAGCCCTCTAGATGGGTGGACTCCCTTGCCCGCCCAGGATCCAGATGCATCCACTGACATTCGAGCCCAGTTGTCAGAGCCCCACCTGGCAGCTGATTTTATATCATTTCTTCCTTGTGGAGCATCTAGGGACTTTTAGAAGGCCTGTTGAGCTGTCAGGATTGTGATGGTGGCACAAGTCTTTTGGTGCCTGGCTCATTCTCTGGAGATTGGATCTGCAGGACTACTGAGGGAGGGAGTGGCTGCCTCTAGGCTAGTGGGCTGCCGGAGGGGTTGGTCAGCTGAGCAGTGCTCCCACTGTGGAAGCCCACTGACCACCAGGGGGAAGCTCCTGCATTAAGAATCTGCTGCCTGGTGATCGGTGCACGTCATACCAACTGGTCATTTCACTGTTCGGTCTATTTGCATATTAGCCTTTTATTATATAGGACTAGAGGCCTGGTGCACAAAATTCATGCACTTGGAGGGATGGGTCCCTCAGCCCAGCCTGTGCTCTCTTGCAGTCCAGGAACCCTCAGGGGATGTCTGACTGACATGGAGGACTAGTGGCCTGGTGCATGAAATCTGTGCACATTAAAAGGGAATTAATTAGAGGAAATATTTCAATATTGCTATTTGCCCTTTCTCTATAATAGAAGTGTCAGAGATGAAATTAGTAAAATGTATGTGAAAATTTTCCTCCTATCAGAGTATAGGGCATGCTGCTGGACCCAGAGTCAAGTCCCTGCCCACCCGCATGTGCCTAGAAATCACACAACACCCAGACCCGGCCGGTCCCACCCTCATTGGGCAAGATCCAGACCCAGCCAACCCCACCTCTGTCAAGCCCAAGCAGGCAGAGGATGCAGCCTCAGGTCCTCCAGTGAACTCTCAGGTCCCCTGGCCTGCTGTGGGCTGGGAGTGAGGCCCGAGGTCCCTCAGCTCAGCACCAGGGTAGGCAGCGTGGCCTGAGGTCCCCTGGCCTGGCACCGGGGTGGGTCACGTGTCTTGAGGTCCCGATCAAGCCCCACCAGGCAAGGGGTGCAGCCTGAGGTCCCCTGGCCCAGCACCGGGGTGAGGGGCGTGAACTGAGGTCTCCCATCAAGCCCCACCAGGCAGGGGGGCACAGACTCAGAGCCCCCATCAAACCCCACCTGGAGGGCACAGCCTCAGGTCCCCCATCAAGCCTGACTTAGCGGGGGGCACATCCTCAGGTCCCCTGTCCAGCACTGTGTGGGGAGCACAGCCTCAGGTCCCCCACCACAGGGCAGGGGGAGCAGCCTAAGGTCCCCTGGCCCAGCATTAGGGTAGAGCACGCCTTGAAATCCCCCATCAAGCCCTGCCAGGCAGGGTGTATGGCCTGAGGTCCCCTGTTAAGCCCTGCCAGACTGGAGGCACAGCTTCAGGTCCCCCAGTGCCAAGGTGGGGTGTGTGGCCTGAGGTCCCCCAGCCTGGGGTGGGGGTGTGTGGCCTGAGTTCCCCTTAAGGTAGTAAAAACATGGGGGAGTAAGTAGGGACTGGGAAGATGAGGGAAGGGGAGAGGAAATGGGAAATATCTATAATACTATCAATAATAAAAGGTATATTTTTTAAAAAATTTCAGTAAAATTTTAAAATTATGTCTACTAAGTATTATACATTTGTTTTTTTTCTTATTAGGGATTTCCAAGATCCACATATAAAAGCATACTAATAATATCTAAGGGTAATATATGTATGGTAATTTAAACTTCTGGTAATTTTTGTTGATATTTCCATAGAGAATAACATTTTAAAAGTAAATGAACTCTTTTAAAAATATATATATTTTATTGATTTTTTTTACAGACAGGAAGATAAAGAGTCACCCCTGGCCCGAGGTGAGAGGAGAAGCCTGAGGTCTCCCAGCCCAGCACCAGGGCAGGTGGCACACCTTGAGGGCCCACGTTAAGCTCTGCGAGGTGGGGGGTGCAGCTACAGGTCCCCCAACCAAGCACCAGGGCAGAGGGTGCACCTTGAGATGCCCTGTCAAGCCCCAATGGGATGGGGCCATGGCCTGAGGTCCGCTGGCCTGACAACTGGGCAGGAGGCGTAGCCCAATGTCCCCTGTCAAGCCCCACCCAGCAGGTCCCCTGCCTAGACCCAGTGACACACAGTCTCAGGTCCCTGCTGATTGCTCCTTAAGGCTCCTTACAGGAACTCAGCCTCCACTGTGGGTACAGCCATGTTGTGTTACAGAAACCATGCCTCCGCTGTGAGGGCTGTCAACTTTGTGATGTTGTCATGGTCAATTTGCATATTCCCTTTATATTAGATAGAATAGTCATAGCCCATGGACACAGGCAATAAGGTAGTAAAGACATGGGGGAGTAAGTAGGGACTGGGAAGATGAGGGAAGGGGAGAGGAAATGGGAAATATCTATAATACTATCAATAATAAAATGTATATATTTTTTAAATTTTATCTTCTCTAGGAACACTTTTCTTCAGCTTTCTCACAGACCCTGGCTCTATGATAGAATGGCTTCCATTTTATTCAGTCGCCAGACAGAGTCCCTTATTGACCTTCTATCTCCAACCCTCTGTGCTTCCTGTTGAAACACACTTACTGACACATAGAATACCTTAAAATTTTTATGGAATAAAAAATCTTGTGCATTGGCAAAGCTTTTCAAACTGATTTCAAAAGTCTCTGATGGCTTAACATTTAAATAAAGTTAAATTTCAGTAAAATTTTAAAATTATGTCTACTAAGTATTATACATTTGTTTTTTTCTTATTAGGGATTTCCAAGATCCACATATAAAAGCATACTAATAATATCTAAGGGTAATATATGTATGGTAATTTAAACTTCTGGTAATTTTTGTTGATATTTCCATAGAGAATAACATTTTAAAAGTAAATGAACTCTTTTAAAAATATATATATTTTATTGATTTTTTTTACAGACAGGAAGATAAAGAGTCAGAAACATCAATGAGAGAGAAACATCGATCAGCTGCCTCCTGCACACCCCCCACTGAGGATGTGCCCACAACCAAGGTACATTCCCTTGACCATAATCGAACCTGGGACCCTTCAATCGGCAGGCTGACACTCTATTCACTGAGCCAAACTGGTTAGGGCTAAATGAGCTCTTACTTTTTTAACAGGACATTTTTTTGTCTGTGAAGATTTCTTTAACAAAGTATGCATTTTTTTTTCTGTTAAAAAGAGAAATCTTTATTCTCTTGGCATTTCCTGGTAACCTGGACTGGAAAAATTAGATTAGAAGTCATAATTACTTCTTTGCTAGAAGTATGTGCAGTCTAACAAATTGGATGTCCTTGAATAGATTATATTTAATTCAATTTTGTTTTTTAATTTTCTATTACACTTGACATTCAATATTATATTAGGTTCAGTTGTACAGCATAGTGGTTAGACATTTATATAACTCATGAAGTGATCCCCTCAATAAGTCTAGAACACACCTGGCACTGTACAATATTATTGACTATATTCCCTATGCTGTAATTTGCAACCCCATGACTATTTTCTAACTACTGATTTGTACTTACTTAATCCCTTCACTTTTTTCACCATTACATCCAATCTACCACTCTTCTGGCAACCTACAGTTTGTTCTCTTTATTAGTCTCTTTCTGTTTTGTGTGTTCATTTATTTTGTTCTTTAGGTTTTACACGTAAGTGAAATACATGGTATTTATCTTTCTCCATCTGATTTATTTAACTTGGCATAATATTCTCTAGTTCCTTCATGTTGTCACAAATACGATTTCATTCATTTTATGACTGAGTAATATTCTATTGTATACATGTACCATCTTTTTTTCTAATCATCTATTGATGGGCTCTTGAATTACTTCCATAACTTAACTATTATAAGTAACTGAAGTCCTGGTGTATAAAATCCATGCACAGGGGGAGTATCCCCTCAGTCCAGCCTGTACCCTTTTCAATCCAGGACCCCTCAGGGGATGTCCTAGCTAGGGATTGGGCCTAAACCAGCAGTCGTACATCCCTCTCACAATCTGGGACCACTGGCTCCTAATTGCTCACCTGCTTGCCTGCTTGATCATCCCTAACTGCCCCCCTGCTGGGCTGGTCACCCCCAATAGCACCCTCTGACAGGCCTTGTCACCCCTTACTTGCCCCTCCTGCTGGACTGGTCACCCCCAACTGCCCTTCCTGTGGGACTGGTCACCCCATGCAGCCTGCTGCTTGGTAGTTTAATCACCCCTCACTAACACCCCTGCTGGCCTGGTCACCCCATGCAGCCTATTCGGTCACCCATTCAGTTGTGATGGTCACTTGGGCTTTTATATAGAGAGATTTGTAATAAACATAATGATGCAAATATATTTTCAAATTACTGTTTTGGATTTCTTTGAATATATACCAAGAAATATAAATACAGGGTCATATAATACTTTTATTTTCATTTTTTGAGGAACCTCAATACTGTTTTCCATAGTGGTTGCACCAATCTGAAATCAGGGATATCTGCTTTCTGAGCTCTAACCACTGTATCCCCAATCTGGCTTCTGCTCACACAGCTCCAGTCCACTCTGCCCTCTCTCTGCTGGAGCACAAGGTGGGTGACTCCACAGGGAATTTTGTGCATTGGCCTTTTAAGAGGGTGCCTGAATTTCCAGCCATCTCTCCCTGACTGACAGCAATGCTGCTGCTTTTCACAGCCATATATTATGTTCTCAGTTCTGGTGTTCTCTGCTGGGTGGACCAGTTTGGGGATTAGACCCCAGAGCTCTCAGTGGCAAACCCCCACAGCTGAGATATCTCTTTGGAACTTCAGTTGCTGTCCGTGGGTGACTGGCCAGCCCTTTCATGCCTCTGCCCCTCCTATCAGTCTCTATTCGGTTTCCATTTTTGGTCTCAAGTATCAGGGTTCTCTGCAGTGAATCTTCCATTGATTATTCAGGAAGTTTTTCTGTATTTTAGTTGTAATTCCAGTTTGTCCCTGGGAGTGTGTCCATGCAGCATCCACTTACTCTCCAAAGTATTCATTTTTAAACTGAGTTCTAAGTGTAGTTGCTACCACAAGAGTGATTTTTTTGTTGTAGTTTGAATCCAGGTTTTCAGTAATTAAATAGCTTATTGAGTGCTCAGTGTGCCTTCGAGCCTAGCGACTTCCCAGCGATCAGATCCTTGGACTTGCCTCACAGCATGGCCCCCAAATGCCAGCCCTCGCTCCCACTTCAAAAGAAGAAACCTAAACTGGATCCAGCCCCCAAGCCCGAGAAGAAGCCGACCCCGCCAAACGGACATGCCCAAGGGAGAAAAAGAACAGCAAGAAGCAATTGAACATATTGATGAAATACAAAATGAAATAGACAGACTGAACAAGCCAGTGAGGAGATTTTGAAAGTAGAACAGAAATATAACAAACTCCGCCAAAAGAGTTTTTCAGAAGAGGTCAGAATTGATCGCCAAAATCCCAAATTTTGGGGTAACAACATTTGTCAACCATCCATAAGTGTCTACACTGCTTGGGGAAGAGGATGAAGAGGCGCTGCATTATTTGACAAGAGTTGAAGTGACAAAATTTGAAGATATTAAATCAGGTTATTTTGATGAAAATCCTCACTTCGAAAATAAAGTTCTCTCCAAAGAGTTTCATCTGAATGAGAGTGGTGATCCATCTTCAAAGTCCACTGAAATCAAATGGAAATCTGGAAAGGACTTAAACGTTCAAGTCAAACACAGAATAAAGCCAGCAGGAAGAGACAGCATGAGGAACCAGAGAGCTTCTTTACCTGGTTTACTGACCATTCTGCTGCAGGTGCAAATGAGTTAGAAGTCATCAAAGATGACATTTAGACAAATCCTTTACAGTACTACTTGGTTCCTGACATGGATGATGAAGAAGGGGAAGGAGAAGGAGGAGGAGGAGGAGGAGGAGGAGGAGGAGGAGGAGGAGGAGGAGGAGGAGGAAGAGAGAAGGAGGAGGAGAAGAAGGGGAAGTGTTGGAAGATATTGACGAGGAAGGGGATGAGGATGAAAGTGAAGAAGATGAAGATGATGATGAGGGGGAAGAAGGAGAGGAAGAAGGAGGAGAAGATGTCTAATGAACATTGATGGATTCCAACCTTTTTTAATTTTCTCCAGTCCCTGGGAGCAAATTGCAGTTTTGTCTTTTGTTGTTGTTTTTTTCTTTTTCTTTTCTCCCCCTCTTGTGCTCAGTCACTCTGTTTTTGAGGTCTCTTTTTCTCTCCTTACAACATGGTTCTCATCTTATTTGAGGGGGGATGTACCTTGAGCAGAGTACAGTGGGAAAAGAATCTTTGCCCCTTTCTGTTCCAAATTCATTTTTATCCCTTCTGTCTCAAGAAAAACTTAATGGAATAACCACCGTGCTCTGTGGGAAAAAAGAAAAACCTACTGCTCCCTTAGCTCTGCTGGGAGCTGGAGGTTGCTAGGCCCCTGTGTAGTAGTGCATAGAATTCTAGCTTTTTCCCTCCTTTCTCTGTATATTGGGCTCAGAGATTACACTGTGTCTCTATGTGAATATGGACAGTTAGCATTTGCCAAGATGTATCTGTTTACTTTCTCTTGTTTAAAAAAATAAAAAATAAAAAACTTAAAAAAGAGGGGTTATATAAGGTAAGCAAAGGGTGGGTTTGAGATATTTGGGTGGATTAAGTGGGAATTTTGACAACATGGCTTCTCCTTTGGCATGTTTAATTGTGATGTTTAATGTCATCCTTGCAGTCTAAGATGACACTTTTAAAATACCATTCTCTCCTAATGATGACTTGAACCCTGCCACTTGATGGGAGAATCAGCAGAACTTGTAGGATCTTATTCAGAATTGACATTTCTCTATTGTAATTTTGTTTCTGTTTATTTTTAAATTTTCTTTTTGTTTCACTGGAAAGAAAAGATGTTGAGTTTTAAGCATTAAAAGTGTACAAGTTGCTTTGTTACAATAAAACTAAATGTGTACACAAAAAAAAAAAGGCTTATTTAGTTGTCCTTTTGGTAATGGTTTGCCATTTTCCACCTACCCTCTCTCCCACTTAGAAGGGCTTTTTTGGTGGACGTGAATAAATACATAATTTCCTTATTAAAGGCAGCTCGGAGGTAGTTGTAAAAATCATTGAACAGAAAGGCAGGATACACAAGTTCTAGTTTACTGATTCTGGCATTAACAAGTACCACCTTGGTATATTTGTGTCCCTTTATGTAAAACTCATAGCCCACTGCATGATATCGCGTGTAGTAGGCTACGCGGGAGCTGGCGGGAATTGCAGTGCACTACTGAGAGCTGCTCTGCTTCCATGGGAGCCGGGAGGAACCTGCACCAATTCTGGGGGAGGTAGGAGGGACCCATGCTTCTTCCATGGGAGTCAGGCCCACTGTCTCCTCTCTGGGCCTGCGCTCTGCCATGGAGACTGCTGGCCGGCCTCCCTGTCCCCTAGAAGCCCCCGTGGCTGGGGCTTTGCAGCAGTGATGAAACAAGAGTTCCACTGCCCAGAGGCTCTTCGTCACCATGGCAATGAAGCAAGCATTCCACCAGGCTGCTCACGCAGCAAATCCCCCAGGACTGGGAGACTCCAGTGAGGCTGAGGGGACTGGGCGCCGCCATCTTGTGACTATGGACACCACCATATTTTGTGATGGAGTGATGGTTAATTTGCGTATTACACTTGTATTGGATAGGACTAGAGGCCCAGTGCATGAAAACTCATGCATTGGAGGTAGGTCCCTCAGCCCAGCCTGCTCTCTCTCTGAGTCCAGGAGCCCTCAGGTGCCAGAGGTGAACCAGTGATCAGTGGAAGGTGACGCTCCCATCACAACTCTGCTGCTGCCACAGCCAGCAGCACAAGCCTCGGCTGGCCCTGGGTACCTGAGCCTTGGGTGGCCCTAGGTGTCTGGGTAGCCACCATCCAAGGCTTGCCTGGACCTAGGGCATCAGTTGGGCAGCTTCCATTCGAGGCTTGCCTGTGCCTCAGGTCAGCCCTGGGCAGCTGAGGGACTAAGGGGACTGGCGGACTCTGAAGGCAAGCATGTGGAGCAGCTGGGCCTGCCTGGGGGTGGTCCTAACCGTGCTGCATGCCTGCCACCCCAGTACAGCTGATGGGACTGAGTACCACCATCTTGTGATTGTGTGTGCCACCATCTTTGAGGGCATAGCAGTCAATTAGCATATTCCCCCCTTATTAGCTGTGGGCACTGCTTCTTTGTGAGGGTGTAACAGTCAATTAGCATATTCCCTCTTTATTATATGGGATGAGGGTGCATGCTGGACTAGATGATTTCTGAAGATTCTTCCTGCTCAAATAACCTAGGTTAGGAAAAATGCATTTGAGTTTGAAGTAGCACCTGGTATGTGTAGCAGCCTCTAGAACTTGACGATTTGCCTCCCAAACACCTCTCCTACTGCAATAGCTACTTTATTGAAATATAATTTAATCATAAAATTGATCCATGTATAAGTCAATGATTTTTAGTATATTTAAAGAGTTGTGCAACCCTCATCACAATTAATTTTTGAACATTTTACTCATTCCCCAAAGAAACCCTGTACTGAGTTGCAGTTATTCACCGTTACTTCTCCAACTCCTCCAGCCCAAGGCAAAAGCTAATCTACTTTCTGTCTTTATGGATTTGCCTATTCTGAGCTTTACCATAAATGAAATTATACAATATGTGCTCCTTTATGACTGCATAATGTTTTCAATTTTCATCCATGTTGTGTAGTATGTATCAGTACTTCATTTATTTTTTAAAAAGCAAATTTACATTTTAGAAGTTATATATTTACCAAAAACTGGGAAGATACTTACAGAAAGTTCCCATATATTGTTATACCCAGTTTCCCTAACTATTAACATCTTTCATTATTATGGTACAAGTATTACATTAATTAACCAATATTAATATATTAATTCTAAACTCTATATATTATTCAGATTTTCTTTTCTTTTTAAAAAATATATATTTTATTGATTTTTTTACAGAGAGGAAGAGAGAGGGATAGAGAGTTAGAAACATCAATGAGAGAGAATCATCGATCAGCTGATTCTTGCACACCCCCTACTGGGGATGTGCCCGCAACCAAGGTACATGCCCTTGCCCAGAATCGAACCCGGAACCTTTCAGTCCGCAGGCCGATGCTCTATCCACTGAGCCAAACCAGTTTCGGCTATTCAGAGTTTCTTAAAGTCCTTTTATTGCTCCAACATCTTATCTAGAATACCACATTACATTTAGTGTTCATATATCCTTAGGCTACTCTTAACTATGACAGTTTCTCAGGCTTTCCTGTTTTTTTATGACCTTGATAATTTTGAGAGTTGCTGGTCAAATATTTTGTAAAATGTCCCTTAATTGGAATTTGTTTGATGTTTGTCTCTTGACTAGACAGACTGACAATGGGTTTGGGGGAGGAAGACCACAAAGAAAAAAATGTCATCTTTATCACAGCATATCAAGGTACATATTATCAATATGACTTATCACTGTTGATATTGACTTTGCTGACATAGTGTTTGTCAGATTTCTCCACTGCAAACTTTCTCATTTCACTCTTTCCCTACTATTCTCTTCAGAAGGTAGTCACTATGAGAAGCCAGAGTATTTATAATATATAAATTATTTATATTTCTTCTACACAGAAGATTTGTCTATTCTCCCCTCATTTATGTATTTACTTAGTTTATTTCAGTGTGAATGCATAGATATTTGTTGTATACTTGGGGTTATAATCCCATATTAATTTATTCATTTTGTTACTCAAATTGTTCCCAATTTTGGTCATTGGAGCTCTTTTAGTTGGCACCTGTGACCCTTTGGCACACCCCCATAATTGCAGGTGTTCCTTCCTTTCATCCTTCCTTGCCTTCTTTCTTACCTTTTCTTATTTCTGGCACTACAGGATGTTCCAGACTCATTTTGTTTATTTCTGTCCCCTGTCCTAGAATATCCCTTTTCACAAAGAGCCCTGCTTCCTTTTATTGAAGAACGATGTTAAAAACTAAGATCTGGATGCTGTGTGTGCTCATTGCTTTTTGGATAAGATTGCTTCATATATACTAACCTTTATATAAAAAGTACTCAATTTCTTTTTACTGATGCATAATATTATATTGTATGGATAGATCACATTTTATTTATTCTTAATAAGTTATTACACAATTAGGTTGTTTTGACTTTTTGCTATTATGAATAATGCTTCTATGAACATTAGTGTACAAATATTTGTGTGGACCTATGTTTTTATTTATCTTGGTTATTCTTATTAGTAGAATTTCTGGGTCATATGATCAATGTTTAACTTTTTGAGGAACTGCCAGACTATATTCTAAAATGGTTTTATTATTTTACATTCCCACTAGCAATGTATAAAGATTACATTTTCTCCACATCCTCATCAATACTTGTTATTGCATACTTTAAAATTATTATTATTATAGTCATCCTAGCTGAAGTAAAGTGGTTTTGATTTGCATTTCTCTGATGACTAATGAGGTTGAGCATTTTTTTATGTGCTTGTTGGCCATTTGTATATAATCTTTGGAAAAATTCTGATTCAAGTCCTTTGCTCATTTTTAATTGGGTATATTATTATTATTATTATTATTATTATTATTATTACATTTATGCCTTTACATATGAGCCTCTTATAAGATATATAATTTGTGCATATTTTTCCTATTCCATGAGTTGTCTCTTCACTTTCTTCATGTCATTTGAAGCAAAAATTTTGACAATGTCCTATTTACCTATTTTTAATTTTATGTTTTTGCTTTTGGTGTCATATGGTTTATTCCTTTTTAATTGTGATGTTTTATTTTGCTTTCTTTCTAGCAAGAGAACTATTGCCTGGGAATTACAGAATCTGACCAGAGAGCATTAGCTCCTCCCTGAAGAATCAGCAGATGTTGTTAAGAAAGAGGACCATCACAACTAATATATATTGCATAATGGCTTTGTGCCAGAAACTATGCTCAGCTCTGAAAGCATTGAGGTTACATATTTTTGAGAACCTAATATAGTATAAGTATTTCTGAAAAAAATCAGACACAAACTTCGCCCTTATGGAACTCACAGACTAGGTGAGATACCAACAATAGGCAGAATCATATAAGTAAACATAAAATGACCACTGGGATCAGTGCTGTGAAAAGGTACCCAGTGCTATGAGAGCTTATAACAAAGAGATTTGTCCTATTCTGAAGGTGGACATTAAGGAAGACTTCTCCAAATTGACACTTGAACTGACAACCTTACAAGAGCCCCGATCTATAAAACAGATTAAGGAGGACACTGGAGTATTTGTTGGGAAGTGCTTGGGAAAGAACATCCAAGAAAAGGGAACCACAAATTCAAAAACCCTTGAGACAGGAAAGAAATAATGTATTTTTGCTAATAAGTTTTATTATTTGTTAGAAAATCTGTGCTTGATGTGTAGATCTTGGGAAATCCCACTGATGTAAACTAAAACATGTGCTGTGCCAAATAATTAGTATCTGAGACAATTAATGAACTTTAAATTGTATTTAGACATGAAACCTTAGGAACCATAACATATTTAGCAAACATTTGTCAAAGAAATTCTTGCTGGGGTTGAAATAAGGAAGAGTAAAAATGCAAGGAGTTGAGCCCAGAGAGATGGGAAGAGCTGGATCAAGCACAGCTTTGGAGCAGTTGGGAGCTTTTCCCAAGAGCAATCAAAAGTAGCCTCTAGAAGGTTAATAAAAAGGGAAGTAACAATGATAGGTTATATATTTACAAAGTGGAGGGAACACTATAGGAAGAATAGTTGATGGGGAGCAGGTGGAAAGCCATGGTAGTGGTCCAGCAGAAAAGACAGTGGAGTGGCTGAGGATGGTGATGATGGGGATAAGGGACATAACATTATGTTTCCATTCAGCTGGTGGTGGGTGCTCACCTAGCCCCTCCTCCTCCTGTCCTGGGACCCAATCCCTGGGCTTGTTCTCCCCTCCCCATCCCAAGAGGGCAATGAGGGTTACTCAGCCCTTGGGTTTATGTGCCTTCTGGGTCATTGGTGGCCACTGCTTCCCACTGTTGATCTTGGCTTTTAAAGAGGTCTTTTTCTTCAGTGAGTGGGTCTGAAGAAAGACTGAGCCCTCACTAATCTGCTCCTGCTCCTGCTTGCTGAAGAGGGCACGTGGCAGAAGAGGCAGGTGTTCCTCTAGTGCCATGGTCTGCAAACTGCAGCTTGAGAGCCACATGCGGGTCTTTGGCCCCTTGAGTGTGTCTCTTCCACAAAATGTCACGGCCTGGGCAAATCTATTTCGAAGAAGTGGAGTTAGAAGAAGTTTAAGTTTAAAAAATTGGGCTCCAAAAAGAAATTTCAGTCGTTGTACTGTTGATATTTGGCTCTGTTCATGAATGAGTTTGCCAATCACTGCTCTAGTGTGCTTGTCCAACTTGTGTTCATTGCCCAAGCTGAGGAAAGCTGAAGGATTACTGCTCCTGTGGCTCCCTGCTCCCTCTTCGTTCAAAACAAATGAAGGGAAAGCTGGAGCTTTTCTTTCACAGGGAGACACATTTTTCTGTCTTTGTAATAGGGAGGAAATATATTTTTAAAATGCCTTTTCTGGCGATAACAGAAATAAAATCTTATCAGAGACAATTGAAAAATACAAGAATATATAAGGAAGACTAACCAGTATTCATATACTACCCTGCATTTTTGCATATTTTTTCAGTCATGCATACTTATTTTTAAATAGGTCATACATACCGAATATACTTGTGTATCTCACTCTTTTCACTTTGTGGTTTAAGCATTTCCCTATGTGATGAAAATCTCTCCACAAACAATTTTTAATCTGCAAAGTAGCCTTTTTTGAAAACAATTATTTGCATAATGTTTTCCTATTTGGGCTGTCTGTGATGAGCATCTTTGTTTATATATCTCTGCCTGCATTTTGGGTGGCCTCTCCCCCTCTAAAATTCTAGAAGGGGAATTAGTAAGGGAGTTGTGTAGACCTGACAGGAAAGAAAATCGCTATGTAGGATAATTCCCACCAAAAGGTAACCCTGTTCCTGTTAGTGGAAAGATAAAAGATAGGGGCTGGTGTTTTCCACTTTGTAAGACCCTGTGCTCCACACATCACTTCATTGTTCACCAAGCGGTGGCTACTAGGTGTCTGTGTTGGGAATTATCTCTTTTCTCCAGAGACCTGCGGGATTGTGAGCTTGGGAGGCAGCTAAGACTGGATTTCATCCATTTCTCTTCATCTTGTGGTGCAGCAGAGATCCCTCTATGCCTAGGCTGCCATAGAACCAGCTAAGAAACCTTGAGCACTTAGGGGACAGCTTCTTCATATGTATAAGAGAGAGGGGTGTTTGGGTGTGACCAGATTTTGTTATTGTGGACACTTAAGCAGTAGAACCCTTATTTCGAATTAAAAACCTTACAAGAGCCCCGATCTATAAAACAGATTAAGGAGCAGTTCAGTTGTCCCTGTTAGAGGTGTGTAAAGAAGAGTGTGTGTGTGTGTGTGTGTGTGTGTGTGTGTGTGTGTGTGTAGGGGAGTGCTCCGGTTTGAAAACTCTGGCCTAGAGGATAGAAGTTTCACTGCAGTTGCTGAAGTTTTTTTTTTTTTAATTGTCTTTCATCTATATTTAAATCCTCCAAATGTGCTGATTGATGAAATCTTTTCTCTTACTGACAATTTGGAAATCAGACAAAGTGGAGCACAAAGCCATGGATGTTTAGAGAGGGAGTGAGCAGTATGTGAGACCCGCTGAAAGGGTGACCCTGGCACTTCTAAGAAGGCAACTACACAATGGAGTTTTCCAGAAAAGCAGTGTCAGTTTATCCCAGGTTGCCACCGCCCCCTCAACGGGTCGGAATTGCTTGTTTTCACCCTCCCTTTCTTCGAGTCATTTCAGACCAAACTTGAGCCCACATGCTCGAAATGTGAACCCAGAGTAACCTACAAACAGGTACTTTATTGAGACCCAAACATTGTGAAAGATATGAATAGGGGAGTGAATATGACAAGACAGATCCCTCCAGACCCTGGGACACTGAAGCACAGGGAGGAGGTTGAGTCTCAGCATCCTGACAGTCTGTTAGGTTAGCTCCAATCCCTGCAGCACAAACCAGCCTGGAGGGACCAAGGCCCGTGCCCCCCCCCCCCCCCCCCCGTAGGAAAAGAGTAGCATGGGACAGGACAGACAGGGTGGCCTTGCCTGAGCTCAGCAGGGATGCAGCCGGCCAGGAAGGAGCAAGGGGTGGAGGGCAATGAGCTGGAATCTGTAAATTCACCACCAGGAGCCCTCCCACCCCTTGCTGCACAGTGTGAGGTAGGATGCTATAGGTGAGGGGATGAAGGTGCCAGTGTCCTCGGAGGAGGGATGGCGCTGCTTATCCTGGGAGACCGGACTTCTCCCTGAGAGGCATGGTGAGCTTAGTCTTCAGGATCCTCAGTGATGTGTAAAAAGCTGGAACGACCCCTGAAATTGCTGAAAGCCCCTTCCCCTCCCCCTGAAACCCGCCACCGCCAGCAGGTGAAAGGCTGGCCTGCACAAAGAAGCTGGTTGGAAATGTGGAATTCGAACCAATTTACGGGAGATTGTCGCCCAGATTCCCAGCAGACTTCGAGCAAACAAACCTGTGGCTAGGAGGAGATGAGGTTAAAACCAGTGCACCAGGCCAAGCTTATTGGAAAGTCCTAGTTTAGTTATACTGGGATAGCAAAGTAACAGGATTAAAGGGATTAAGGAAATCGCCTCAAACAGCTGAGGAGGCAGGAAAAAAACACTGGTTCTATTTGTTTTCTTCCTAGACTCCATACAGATACACTGGGGCCGTGTGGCCAGAGCGAAACGAAAGGGCTTTCAGGGGACACAGCGGCATGGCCAAGGGTCAGGGATTGAGGGAAGTTGATGGGGGAGGAGTAGAAAGTGGGCTCCAGGCTTGGAATGAGAGGGAGCCTCTTTTAGAAAATAAGTATGCGGACTGGGTTGACAAGTCAAAAAGAAAAGGCCATTCGGAGTTTTGGAGACCCTTTAGATCTTTTTTTTTTTTTTTTTTTTTTTTTTTTTAGAGATCTAACATGCACTTTGCAAAACCAAACCTTCTGTTCTTTGAATGATGATTCTCCAACTTCGGCCACCACGGTCGGAATATATTTATTTCCTCCTAAGGATTCCTGTAATCTATTTATTTTTAATAAGATCATTGAGATTTCTGAAGGGTTTTCTTTTTGTAAATATTTCAGCTCGGCTCAACTGTCTTCCCTGACCAAGTGCACAAAGGTAGAGGTGCCCCTTTTTTACTGGTTCCCTTGGCCTCTCAGAGCTATCAACAAGTGCGTGGCCGCGGGAAGTTCGCTTCACCTATACTGTCCCTCTCCCAGAAAGACAAACTACTTTCTCCTCAGAGTTTCAGTTGAAAATATTGGCAGCTGCTGTATTTTGGTTGACCAGTAGGTAAGAAGAAACCATTTCAGATCACTCTTCGTCCCCCAGGTGCCTCCTACCCCCACGACAGGACCCGGGTTGCAATCTCCCAACCCGCATCTAAAGTTTCAGGCTCATAAAATTATCAGGACTCCATGATGTTGGTTATAAAATTTATTGATCTCTCATTTAAGAATTACGAGTAAACCCTTGAAAAACATGAAACAAAATAGCCCCTTCCCCACGACACAAACGAAATCTGAAAACATTAGCGCGACAAAGTATCAAATATTGATCACGGCCGAAATCACAACGCAACAAACTAAATGCGGACTGGACAAGCAGTCCCGCGGCCAAGGACTGCGAGGCGGGAAACACACGCACACTTGGCTATAAATTAACATCGGATTTAGCTGCCGCGCCCCTCCGCGTGGTCAGCCCCCCCAAAAAAACCCTTGAGGAAAAACAGATGCAAAGAGACTGGAGGAGGGAGCATTGTAGGTTTCAGGCCAGCTTCACTGGAGAGCACGAGTCCAGTTCCTCCCATTCACTCACTCCATCACTAACAGCAAACTAAGGAGACAACATTTTCCAATAAAACCGGGAAAACCCGGGCACCCCGCAGGAGGAGGGGGGCTGCTTTTTCTTTTGCCAACATCACAGCGATCCCAGCCTACAAAAGGGGAGGAAAGGGAAGTCGAGCTCTAGAAAGTCCTATCTCAGCTGCCCCGGACTTCTTTTACTTTTGCACAAACCAGGACGGCTAGGGCAAAACTTTCTGTCCTCCCCTTCACAGGTACAAGGCAACAGACCCAGGCAAGCAAAGCTAAACGACAAGGCGTCCCGACGTGGGGGTGCGGGGGGTGGGTCGGGGGTGCAGGGGCGGCTCTCAGATGTGGGTCAGCGGCACGGTTCCGTTGACGGCAGTCCCCGCGCCCTGGTAGTGCTGGTGCACGGTGTGCAGGCGGCCACCCGGCAGCGGCGAGGAGGCATCTGCCGCGTCCCCGCTGGGCGGCAGGTACATGCTGATCATGTCGCGCAGGTCGCCGAGGCACGCGCGCTGCGAGTGCGAGGTGATGGCGGGCGGAGGCGAGCTGGGCTCCGTCTTCACCACCGTGCCCATGGGCCCCAGACTCATGGCGGCGGCGGCGGCTGCGGCTGCGGCGGTGGCCGGCTGCTGCCCGTAGGCGGCGGCGGCTGCAGCGGCGGCGGAGGGCGCCATCCCCCCGTAGCCCGAGGCGGCGGCGGCGGCGGCGGCCGCGTTCATGTAGCTCTGGGCCCCCGGGGGCATCATGGGGCTGTACTGCAGGCCTGCCATGTCGTAGCGGTGCATCTGGGGCAGGGCGGGCGGCGGCGGGCTGCTCATGGTGGCGGGCTGCGCGTAGCCCAGCTGCTCCTGCACCAGCGAGTACGCGCCGTTGGCCCAGCCGTTCACGTGCGTGTACGAGTCCAGGCGCTGGCCCACGCCCACCGGGGTGCTGGCGGCGGCCGCGACGGCAGCAGCCGCGGCGGCGGCGGCAGCGCCGGGGGGCAGGAGGCCCCCGGGCAGGGAGTACTTGTCCTTCTTGAGCAACGTCTTGGTCTTGCGACGGGGCCGGTACTTGTAGTCCGGGTACTCTTTCATGTGCACGGCGCGCAGCCGCTTGGCCTCGTCGATGAACGGCCGCTTCTCGGCGTCGGTCAGCAGCTTCCAGTCGGCGCCCAGGCGCTTGCTGATCTCCGAGTTGTGCATCTTGGGGTTCTCCAGGGCCATCTTGCGCCGCTGCCCGCGGGACCACACCATGAAGGCGTTCATGGGCCGCTTCACGCGGTCCTGATCGCTGGCCCCCCCGCCGCCGCCGCCGCTCGCGCCGCCACCACTGCCGCCGCCGCCCGCGTTCACGTTGCTGCCTGCGTTCGAGCCGCTCTTGCCCGCACCGCCCGGGGCCGCGGAGCCACCGGCTACTGTCCCCGGAGTGGATGGCCCCACGGGGTTCTTGAGTTCAGTCTCCAGCAGGCTGTACATGGCCGGAGCGGGAAGAAGGTGCGCCAGAGTGGCGGGAGGAGAAGGCGCTCCGGGGGCTGGAGCGGCCGCGGTAAAAAGGCCTGGGGGCTCCGTCGGAGGGGCACTTGGGGGCCGGTGGGCCAGCGGGTCGGGAGGGAAGGATAGGCTTGCTGAAGCGCTCCGCGCCAGGTCTACAGGCACCCGCGGGCCACTCTCACCTGCTGTGTCACCCGGAGCCGGTCGCATTCGCGGTCTGGCCGGGCAATCGCCAGGCCCCTTATATACCTGCTCCAATTCCCCTCGGGTTGGGCTCGGTCCACCCCTCGCCTGCGGGAGCCCCCGTGATTGACAGGTTTGTAGTGATGCACTCTGGCCAATCACCATGGAGCCCCTGATCGTCCCCCACAAGAAAAAAAAAAGTTCGGGGAGCCCTTTCGTTCACCTCCACGCCCCTCTTGGGCCCGGTGACGTGATGAGAGTTATTCAGGAGGCGGGAGTCTCGGAGAGCCACTCAGAGACCACCAATTAGGGTCTCCAAAAGTTTGAAAGAAGGAAACTCTAGGAGGTGACAGAGGGGGAGGGGACGCACGAGCAGGATGGGGGTGGGGGAGCAGAAGGGTGTCCGTGGGGTTCAATCAACAACTTTGCAGCCCCATCCAGGACCACTGATGACAGGGGCCACCGTGCAAAGCTTTGCGCCATATGCGCAAAAATCCTCAAACCGCTTCTGCTGCCAGTTGCTTGGACACTGGGCACCGCCAGCATCCTGGTGAGCTTGGGGCTCAGGGTGCAAACGAGCTACACTGGCCTGTAGCTCTGAAAAGCCCTCGCTGGAACTAGCCCCTGTCCAAGCGGACAGAGCAGGGGTCAGGAACCCGTGAGCAGGAGACAGGCTTAGGGATGGGACCGCGGAGCGCACAGCCACTGTGAGACTCAGCGAAGGTTGGTTGTGAATGAAAGCGGACAGCTGCATGCGCAGGGCCCGGGTGCTCACGGGCAGCGGTGTGGGTGGGGGCGGGGGGGTGTGGGTGGGGGAGCAGAAGGGGGTGGACTGGCTTCGGCTCTCTCTCTCTCCAGGCCCCCGCTTAGCGGCCCCTTTTTGTCTCTGCTCTTTGGCCATTTCGGTTTTCCAGTCCGATGCCCCTTAGGGGGAGGGTCAGGCCCCTTGGAAAATCCGTTTTCATGGCAACACGGAGCCTCTCGAAGTAAAAGAAAAGTTTCTTGGCGGAGGTGGGGGGTGGGGGGGAGGAGTAGGGTTGAGGGGGGAGACGGTGGCCAGAGAGGAGCCGAAGAGGTCCTCAGGCGGACCAAAGGGCCCCCTCCACTGGCCTCGCACCTGCCAAGACCACTGAGTACTGCTGTCCCCCAGCAGCCATGCCGCCTCCCCAGGAAGCGGACTCTGCTAACGGAATCCATCCTTCTCTCTTTTTGTTTTAGAGCCTTCCTGACCGGAACTTCCAGACTCGGAGCGGGACGCTCACCCGTTTATCGGGTCCTCTGCCTAAAAGTATTGGCCCCAACAATTGCCTAGGACAACCCAAGCAAGTGGCACAGATTTTTAAAACTCCAGGAGCAGCCCTAGGCAACGGGGTGGAAAGGAGAAACCAGCCGGGCAGAAGTGGCAGAGGCTGAAATAAGGTGTCCGCGCATTGTGGGCGCCCCTCCCCCGCCCTAGCCCGTGGAAAGGTGGGGAACTAAAAAGAAAGACTTAAATCCAAAGTGTGAAACAGAAACAGACAAACAATAACAACAACAAAAAAAACCTAGGCTTTTAGTGTCTTAGCGCTAATGCAAGACCAGGTGATCCTTCACCGCCTGCCTGCACGCCGCTGGGAATTTCCCCCTTTCCTGCAGGAATTGCAGGCCAGCCCCCTCTGGGGCCGGCAGACCGATGGCACCAGAATCCCGGCTCCCTCCTGGCATTATCTCCTGGAAGCTTGGGTCTCCAAATTTGCCCCTGAAGTCTGGGCTCCCTCTGGTCCAGGTCTTCTTATTCTTCAGGAGGGAAGGAAGCACAGGTCCACAGCCAAGGGCTGCGATCCTTTGAATGGATGCACGGATACAGGGTTTTAAAGTAAAGTATCATCTGAAATGGTTCTGTGTGTGGGTTTTATTTTGTGTGTGTGTATGCGCGCGAGCCCGCGACTGCGTTTGTATGCAGGCATGCAAGCACGTGCATGGGAGTGCACACTTAAGCTGACACTGAGTGAAAGGCTCCGCTCAGAAAACGGAATGATTTCGCAATCCCCACCTGCTCCTGTTTTCTGACAATCCAGTTTTCTACTTGTCTTGCCCTCTTGCCACCTTTTTCAGATGCCCTCCTGGGTTCTCTGGGCCTCCTGGGCTGTTGCTAAGTGAAGCGCGTTTTAGGAAACCACCCAACCGACGCGGGCCTGGCATCCAGTAGCCTAACAGATACCAGGATTCCTTCCAAGCTTGAGGACTCCATTGTGGTGACAGCGCCCGGGCTTCCCAGGCAAGGGATGCGGTATTGGGACTGAACTCTCAGCAACAGATTAACTGGGGATCTAATCACTGCCACAGTCAGTTGTCCTTTGATCACGCCTTGCCCAAGGCTTAGGTGAGTTCATTTGCAAGCTGCATCCTTCTGCCACATTCATGGCAGTCTTTTGTCAGGTCCGACACCCTTTGCCACACCTGGCTTCCTTCGGAGGCCCTCATAAAACCTCTCTCTCTGCCTGGAGACTCTGGAATGGTCTGCACAGCCACAAGTAAGAGTCAAGCCGAATTTGCTTCGAACTTTTCCCCAGGAAACATCCTCAACCCAAAGTAGCATTTCAATAGCCAAACAAGGTTACCTTTGCGAGGCGTGGCGAGTGAGGGGAAAGCTGGAAGGAAACTGTTCTCTCAGCCCAGCGGCATTGCAGCCACAGGCCCCAGCCCAGAGGTGCCCTTCGCTGAGGGTCAGGAGAAGTGTGGGTGCAGGAGGAAGGGGGGCTGCGGGGAGGCAAGGGGACCTATGGAGCACCAACTAGTGTCTCCGACATGCACCCTGCACCCAGCGCAGAAAGCAGAGGGACACTGCGCGATCCAGGACCAGTCTTTTCCAACCTTTCCTAGAGAGCGCGCTCTGCAGCTCTCTTGCTCTTCAGGGCTTCCAGGAGCCAGTGGGCAGCATAGAGTCCTAGGTGCCAGGCTGGGACCTGGCCAAGCGCCCCTTCTGGTCCCTCTCCCCACCCCCGCCCCTTCAGCCCAAGAGAGCGCAGGTTCTCTCCAACAGGGGCTGGGCCTGGGGTTTCGAGGACCCAGGGCGCAGCAACAGCGCCGCTTGTTGGCTTCTGTTGGAAACTTCACCCAGAGGTGCCCTTCCAGCAATCCGGGATTTGGAGATCACCACACTTGCAGAGAGAGGTAGTTGGCTTTGCTGCAGGACGTAAATTCTCATCCTTAGTGGGGGGAATAGCGTGCAAAACTCGGAGTGGGGGCTGAGGTTCTAGCGTGGTTGGCCCTGCGGGCTCCGGGTGCATAGGGCGCCCCCATTCTGCCTTCCCCAGGTTTCAAGCCTTGGCCGAAAATCAGGTGCCCCCAGGGCTTCCTATGTGCAAAGCACACTTTTAGCAGCTGTGCCTCTTAGCTACTGGCAGAGAGCAGAACAAGAAAGTGGTTGTCCTACCGCTGGTGGGGAGGTGCCCTCTGTTGATACTGTCTCAGCAACTGCTCATGGGGAACCTTTCTCAGATTCTCCTGCTGGATTATGTCCCAAACTCTTAGATGAGATGCCCTTTCGTGGAATAGGGTGGATGTGTGTGGCTGCAGGCTGAGATCTGACCTTAGGGTGCAGAGATCGCCTTTGCATGTGCATTGGAACCGGAGAGAGATCTGGATTAGCGTAATTTTGAAAAACTTATCCTGGAGTCTCTGAAATGCTTTGCTTTACAGCAGAAAAAAAATTTTTTTTTTTTCTTATCTAAAGGCACTAATTCCTATTTCTTCCCTGAGAACATCCTTGGACTATTTACTCTGGCTCCTAGCCAAGATTGTCTATTTAAGCCAGAGGTTGAAGGCCTTAATCAAGAAATCAGAGGTGGAGGTCTGTTGCAGAACCAACCTTCTCTTGGAAGAGGTCAGAAAGGTCACCAGCACTTTTAACAGGGTGAAGGAGACAGCTCCTTCTGGTTCTCAGAGCATTCAGTTTGCTGTCTCTCCCTCAACGCACAGCACTGCCCTCCTCCCCCACCCCACCCCACCCTCAATGAAACCCATTACAGGTTTGGGAAGGAGCTGAAGCCCTAGTCTGGCCTGGGCTGGTTGCAAATAACCTAGTTGATGCTCTCTAAAGAAATGTTACTAGGGACTATTAAAGTGTGTGATGACATGGTCCATGAGGCACCAAAAGGTCTCTTTTGGGAAATACAATTGTATTTTGTTGCATTTTGGTGTCGCTCTTTCTTGGAGGAAGGGAGCACTTTTACAAGTGAATTTCCCAATTTGATTCACTTGGTTAGGTGATCTGTTCCTAGTAGATAACTGGGAATCCCGGTGGCCCAGGCCTTAGTTGCTTAGTTGCTAAGATTCCTTTCACAGACAGGGCATTAAGATATTCATAACCAGCTCTTGTTTTCCTAGGTGCCAAGCAACTATGAGGAAATTGACAATATTTGCCTTTAGAGCCCCCTTCCCTTCCTCACAACCCAAATACCACCGCAGACACTGCCACCTCCCTAGAGGAAGGAAGGCTCTACCAGGAACTGGGTCCCACTTCCAGGGGGTCTTCCGGGTCATGATCCTGGACTTCTTTGTCTCTCTCTCCTCCCCAACACCCTCCCCCTCCCCCAACTCTCCAGTTGACAAACAACTCACCTCTGCAGACCATCCTCCCCTGGAATTCGGCACCCTACCGCTAGGGCCTGCCTTTCCATTTGGGACTGTAGCCTTTTCCTCTTCCTACTGTGGCTGCAAAAACATAACCCTCAACAGCGCCCAAGTGGCTTGCCAGAAGCCCTGGCCAGGAAGATCATCTAAAAATCGTTATAGTATGCAATGTTGTTTGAATAATTTCATGTTCTTAGAATTCAGACAGCAGGAGCATGGGGGGGGGGGGGAGCGCGGGGTGGGGAGGAGAGTGCTGGAAAGGAGCAAAGGTCCAGCTGGCCTAGCAGTGCCCCCGTCCCCCTCCCCAGGGAAGGATACTTGTAAGATCACGTGACCTCTAGGCACCTGCAGTGTGACCAGGCAAGAACATTGGTCCTGGGCTCCAGAAGGCGGCTCAAGGCAGCATCTTCCCCACCCCTTCTTTTTCTTTTTCTTTTTCTTTTTCTTTTTCTTTTTCTTTTTCAAAAATCACTTTTTCGTTTTCTTTTAAGAGAGTGGAGAGCCATTGAATCCGATCCGCGGAATATCTATGTCTTTTTGTTTTGTTTTGTTGGTTGTTTTTTTTTTTTTTTTTTTTTTTTTGCCACTTTTCGGCCGTCGTTTATTTTCGTTTTTTGCTAAATCTTGGCGTACACCTACTGTTTGCTGTGTTAGGCTCCAGGTATGGCAGGAGACCCCGCTCCTTCGCATTCCGCAGCAGAAGTGTGTGTGTGGGGGGGGTGTCGGGAGGTGAGGGGAAGGGAAAGCTCAGGAAGGCGGGAGACTAGGGGTGTCTCGGCTGGTAGAGGCCAAGCGGGTTCGCAGCCCCACTCCCGCTTTTCCCGGCTGCTGCAAGGAGCAGGGCTGCGGAGCCGCAGGATGCAGGATGCTCGGATATCAGGAGCCCCAGCCACTGCGCGCCCCAGCAGGGCTCTATGAGTGGCAGGCAAGCGGGGCTCTGGGGCTGCTGCTCTTGACTGAGAGCTGGACAGAGAAATAGCTGCCATGCCGCTTGCCAGGCACCTAGGACGCCTATCCTCAGGCGGAACCTTTCTGCAGGGGTCGTGACCAGACAGTGCAACAAAGAGAGGTCTGTCCGGAGGCCTAGCTGCGCTGTCTTTTGGGCGCCTAGGCAGCGATCACCCCAATTTCATTTTATCCGTCTCCAGATTGTGACCTCGAAGCTTTGCTAATGTGATGTTTATGTAATTAACACCGCCTCCCCCTTTTGTGAACATATTTTCTCCCCCAGCCCAGCCAAGCTTTCATTTGAAAACGCTACAGGAAGAACGTTAAATACCCCTTTCTAATGGGAAAAAAACTGCCCCTTTTGTGGAATGGTCTCTTTACAAAGCCAATAACCAATCTTATTTTCTAGTTCCAATGGCTCTCCCTTTATGAGTTATATTATTAAAGAAATTCGACACTAATTGCGCCGATTTAACTTGTTAATTAGTTCCAAATAAACTATTCATTAGTGGTAAAATAAAATACAACCCATGTGCCTAGATATGATTCCACAGTCACATATTGTGGTGTCTGCATAGCATAGGCATACTAAATTGAGTTCCTAAAAGATTTCTCCTCAGGATAAATAATTAAAATATATTCTACTTTAATTGACATTATAGAGGACATAAATGAGGTTTTCCTTTTAGAAAGAAATAGCCATTTCTAAATAAAGCTTGCAGTCTGGAGAATGGAGGCTTCAGCCAAATGAATAGTCATTACTACCTTTTCAACGACGTGGGCCTTTTGATCAGAAAAGAAATTAGCTCTAAAAACAGACAATGGAAGCCTGCCCTGCAATAGGAAGAAAATTAGACGGCCAAGGCTCTTCACAACACCTATTTCTATAAACCATAGAGCTCCTTGCTTTTCAATTACAGCTGTTCATTTCATATAAGGAAAGGGGAAAAACAGGCCCCTAATGTAAACTCGCTTTTACCATAAAGCCTGGCTCCTGGCACACAGCCAGGCTGACTACTTACTATTGTTTTTAGTCCTCTCATCAATTAGCTAATACTATATATTTTAAATGACTCTGAGGGTATTCACAGACTCCCTCCCCTCTCCCCCACCCAGACAAAACCCAAGCTGGACTCCCATGAAAGGACTACCATTCTGTGCACAGACACTTACATGTATAAAGTTTAATGTTTTTATTGTCCCCCAGAGAAAAACCATATTGAAAACCATGCTTTGTTTTATATATATATATATATATATATATATATATATATATATATATATATATATATATATTTCTTAGTCCATTATTGAAAGGCCCAGATGAGGGGATGACAGGGAAGGGACATAAATGAGCAGCTTTCAGTATTGTTTCAAATTGTTCACAGAGATAAATCCATCTCCAGATAATTTTTCTGTGCCCTTTAGACCATAATTTGGCTTACACATCTTTGTGTTTTAAAAATATGAATTTTGAAATTTGCTAATCCCATTGGATTGGTGTCATTAGAGATAATTTCATTTTTTTTAAAAAAAATGAATAACTCTTCACCATTTTGGTGAAATTAGCTTGCAAGAAGAAAAAATCCTGTTTGTATTGTGTGCTGGAAAATAAAACCTTCAACATACATAAAGCAATAATATGAGAAAATATTCAGTAATTACCAGAGAGTCATAGTAAGCCATTAGATACCTGTTCTAGAAACATCAAAATAGAGTTATAGGCTGGGAAAGCTTTGCTTCCTTTCAAAGTAGAATACTGACTTATCTATCTGATCTTTATAAATCACTATAAAAATTAGAGGGACTAAACAATGGTACAGCCCTATAGAGTTGGCCGGATAATTTAATCATTTGAGTTGTGCTAGTAAAAGGACTTAGAATCATATTTTTTAAAAAATCAATTAATGATATTTGATTTAGCTCTGGAGGTGTGGCTTGGTCAGGCATTGTCTCGTGTCCCTAAAAGTTGCCAGTTTGATTCCCGGTTAGGACACATACCCAGTTTTGGGTTCAATACCTGGTGGGGGGTGTGCGGAAGGCAGGGGCCCATGCTTTGCTTTCTCATGGATGTTTCTCTCTCCCTTCTTTCTCTACCTCTCCCTTCATCTCTCTCCCAAATCAATTTTGAAATTCTTTTTTAAAACGATTGGATTTGCCAAAACCAGTTTGGCTCAGTGAATACAGCGTTGGTCTGCAGACTGAAGGGTCCCGGGTTCGATTCCCTTCAAGGGCATGTACCTTGGCTGTGGGCACATCCCCAGTAGAGGGTGTGCAAGAGGCAGCTGGTCGATGTTTCTCTCTCATCGACGTTTCTAGCTCTCTATCCCTCTTCCTTCTTCTCTGTAAAAATCAATAAAATATATTTTTAAAAAATAAATAAAAAGATTGGATTTATTCACCAAATAAAAACATTTATCAAGGGGTCCCAGATTGGAGAGGGTGCAGGATGGGCTGAGGGACACCACCACCCCCTCCCTCCCTTGTGCACAAATTTCATGCACCAGGCCTTTAGTAAAATAATAACCATGGACTTGTCCTTCAGATGTGTCATGCTCTTTATTCTTTAAACAACTTCCATCTTAGGAGGAAGGAATGGACAAGAGTAGAGCCATTATGATGTCTGCTTAAAGTGCTCCGAAAGAACAATGACAAAGAATTGTTTCCAAAATGATTCTTAGGCTCCTGTTTTCATCATGCATTCCTTGTTGAGGATGTTTCCATTTGGGGGCTTCCTAACATATTTTTGATATGCAGTAAATTAGTATGCTTCATTTTTGCTATTGAGCATTAATTTCTTTGCTGTTTTATTCCAATAGATGTCAGAATAAAATTACCAACAACATTTTGCCAAAGAGCACAGAGTTGCCACATCCACAATAAAGTTCCTTGATTTTCTCCAATAGAGAATGCAGTTTTATCAATACACAAATATGAAACTGTTGTTCTGGTCTATTGCCTGTTTTCAGAAAGTATTCTACAGAAGTTGGGGAAAACTGCCACCTTCCCAAGTAAGGTTTAGTACCAGAGGTCAGCAAAGTGCAGTTGCAGGTCAGTAACCTGGAAGTTATTCAGACTGACTGGGAGCTGCATGAGTATTTTGTTTGGTCTGATTTTATTACAGCACTTAACTTTCAAGTTGGAAGGAGGAATCAGGAGTGTGATATTGTGGGAAGTTGAATTTAAATTTGGTAAGAGTACCAAAAACTGCTAGCAAAGAGACACAAATCTTTAACTGCAGCTTTGGAAGGAGACAATATATCCAGTAGAAGATTAGAAAGAAATATTTCTCAGGATGTTGACATGAAATGGTGCCTGGGTGTTTATACTATATTTATAAATTAGGCAAATTTTTTAAAGTATAATTGGCATATAACATTATATTAGTTTCAGGTGTACAATATTCCATATTTGTTTATATTTTGAGACTATCAACAGAACAAGTCTAGTTTACCTCCATACCACACATAGTTAGACATTTATTTTTCTTGTAATATATACTTTCAAAATCTATTCACTTAGCAACTTTTAAATATGCAATGCAGTATTACCAACTATGTTAGGCAAGTTTTTTAATCCCCTTGAAATTCAATTTTCTCATCTGAACGAGGTGGATAACCTGGCCTTCACTAGATTAGGATAGAAACACAATGAGGTAATATAGCTGAAAGCACCTGGCACTCTATTTAGCACAGAGCATACTCAATTAAGGGTTGTCTTATTTTTAACGAAGCTTTCTTTTTCACCTAAAACAGGGTTGAAAATTCCTTTAGTGTGGGAGAGAAGGGGCCATGTCTCTTTTCTTACCCCTTACATGGCTATGCACAGATGTTTGTGGAATGAATCATAGTCCTTGAGAAAGTCCTTTTGGAAGAAAGAAAAAATGAACTAATTACTCCATGGTTCCAATTTTGTATCACACTCTCCACATTCAGCAAGTCACTTGAGATTGTTTCTGTCAAGGCTCTCTAGAAAGCACTTATTGAGGTGCCTCTTGTGTTTAGGTCTGAGATAACATAAAATATCCTTTAAAATAGAGACATGCATGCTGATTAATTCATGCCATATGAATCTTATATCCTTTATTTTTTTCTTAAAATGTAAGTTTTCTTTCTTTCAGATCTCAGTAGAAAATATATTCTTTCTACAGATTGTATCAGGAATCATGTTGGATTAGGAGCAAAGACTTGTTCAGATTTCATAACTTTCCTGTTTACTCTGAGGTCTCAGAAATAGGCACAATTAACCAAGCCAAATAAAAAAAGAAGTTATATTAATCACCTGCAGAGATTAAAGTCTTATCGTTCTTCACAGTCTTCTAAAAAGACTTAGAAAATTACAAAACCATTTTTAAATAAAGTAGAGAGAGGTCAGTTCAGATCGAGCAATTCTGTGGTTAGTCTGTGTCATTGCATTTGAAGGAAAATATCTGACATGAAACTTTGACTCCTAGATGAAATTTTTGCTGAAAGACTAGGCAGGACACTGATGCAAAAAATGCAGCACATTGGGAGAGAACCAAGATAGCAGCATAGGTAAACACCTGTACTTTCTGCCTCCTACAACCACATAAAAATTACAACTAAAATACATAACAACTTTCATCTCCCTCAGGAGAACTGGCTGAGTGGAAATACTACAACTAAAGAGGTAAAGAAGAAAGCACATTGAAACTGGTAGGAGGTGTGGAGGATTCAGAATGGGCTGGCACCTGGGTGTGTCACTTTTTTAATTGGGAGGGAGATACAAGCTCCCACTTGCTCTGAGCTCCAGTGCCTGAAAAGACTTAGGGAGACCTAGACACATATAGGGAAAAACTGGACTATCTGGCATTGGGGCAGGAATGCAGTGCAGCTTTATTTCAGATGGAGGTGCTCACAAGGTCATTGTTCCTGTGGTGAGACCTCCCCAGTGCAGGGCTGACTGGCAGCCATTGCTGTTTGCTCTGCCCTGGAGATTCCCTGAGACCCTGCCCTACCCAATTTACAACTCCACCCAACCTGTGTGCAGTGGCTTTTGCATGTGAATGGCCTGTCCTTTACCAGCCTAAAAACCTGTCAAACAAGCTGCAGCTGGGTCAGGGAACCCCAAAGCTATCAAAAGAAGATCCAAGGCCAGAAAACAGTACTGGCCTGCCTTGCTTCACAGCTGGATCTCATCTGGGCACTTCCAAACCTGATACAAAGAGGAGGAATCTGCAGGTCTCTCTGTAGCTCTTGCTTGGTGGCCCCAGATAGTAGCTGACTTTGCACCTTTTTGGAGATCCAAGAGCCAGTGTACCCAGTGGTCATTCAGACCATACCAGATTACAACTCTTCACTTCCATAAATGACACACTCAAGGGGCAGACTCAGTGAGCACCAAAGCCCCATTGAAGCAAGTCCTGACCCATAAGAGTGTCTCTCCTATTCAGCAGCTCTTCCATTGTAGACCCAGCTGGTCCTCACAGCCAATTGGCCCGGAGGTAAACTCCTCCCAGTGATACCAAGAGCAATCAAGGCTCAACTACAACAAGACTGTGCACACAGCCCACAAAGAGATGCACCAAGAGCATTCACCTCAGGTGACTGTGGAGGCTGAGCCACTGGGCCCTATAGGACACTTACTACACAAGGCTACTCTATCAACTGAAGGAGACTTAGCAGCTACCTAATACATAGAAACAAACACAGGGAAGCAGCCAAAATCCAGAGACATATATATCTCTCACAAATGAAAGAAATGGAAGAAAGCAAACTACTGAATATAGAGTTCAAAACCATAGTTACAAGCTTACTCAAGAATCTTCTAGAAACATCCAAGGAACTTAGTGAGACCTTCAAGGATCTTAGAGAGAACACACAAACACACACACACACACACACACACACACACACACAAATTGGAAAAGGACTAGTCAAAAATTAAGCATACACTGACTGAAATAAAGAATAATATACAGAGATTCAACAGTAGACTAGAGGATCCCAAGAATCAAGTAAACGATTTGAAATAGGAGGAAGCAAAAAACACCCAACTGGAAGAGCAAAAAGAAAAAAGAATCCAAAAATATGAAGATAGTGTAAGGAGCCTCTGGGACAACTTCAAGTGTATTAATATCAGAATTATGAGGGTGCCAGAAGGAGAGAGAATAAGTTATTGAAAACCTATTTGAAGAAATAATGACAGAAAACTTCCCCTACCTGGTGAAAGAAATAGACTTACAAGTCCAGGAAGCGCAAAGGAGCACAAACAAGAGGAATCGAAGGAGGACCACACTAAGACACATCATAATTAAAATGCCAAGGGCAAAAGACAAAGAGAAAATCTTAAAAGCAGCAAGAGAAAAACAGTTGGTTACCTGCAACTAATTTCTAATGACTGTCATCTAATTTCTCAACAGAAACTATGCAGGCCAGACGGAGTGGCAAGAAATATTCAAAGTGATGAATAGCAAGAACCTGCAACCAAGATTACTCTACCCAGCAAAACTATCATTTAGAATTGAAGGTAAGATAAAGAGCTTCATAGACAAGAAAAAGCTAAAGGAGTTCATCACCACCAAAACAGTATTATATGAAATACTAAAGGGTATTCTTTAAGAAGAGGAAGAAGAAGAAGAAAAAGGTAAAGATAAAAAATTATGAACAACAAAGTGACAACAAATATATATCTATCAACAAGTGAATCTAAAAATCAAATTAATAAAAAATCTGATGAAAAGAATAAACTGATGAATGTAATAGAATCAGGGGCATGGAAAAGGAGTGGACTGACAATTCTAGAGGGGGGCAGGGGTGAAGGTAGGTGCGGGAAGCAATTAGACAAAGATCTTATATGCATGTATGCAGTACCTATGGATGGGACCGTGGGGTGGCGAGGGCCTGGAGTGGGGTGGGAACCTGTGGAGGAGAGCTATGGGGGAAATAAAGAGGGACATCTATAATAATCTGAACAATAAGGATTTTTTAAAATGCAGCACAGTGAAAATTTTAAAAGCCCAGACCTGCCCTCTGCCCTTCATTAAAGTTAGCTAACTTCTTTGAGCTATATTTTCATCTATATAAATGGGAGTTAATGATATCCCTTAAGGTGATTGTGGGAAATAAATGAGATTTTATAATAAAATAATGAATACTGATCTCAGTGCCTGATATAAAGTCATAGGACTTTGTATTATAGGCTGTGCAACTCAATGAGAAATACAGTTATTGCCAAAGTACAAACAAACTATATTTTGGTGGAAAGATAACTGGACAAAGAGTCAGGAGGGGTCCTTTCCATGCCTGATTTTGCTAAGAATAAGCTCCACCATTTTGGACAAATCACATAATTCTTCTAAGCCCATTTTCTTTTCTTTAAAAAAATTTTTTTTTATTGATTTCAGAGAGAGAGGAAGAGGGAGAGAGAAAGAGAAACATCAATGATTAGAGAGAATCACCTATCAGTTGTCTCCTGCACAACCCCCACTGGGGATCAAGCCCACAACCTGGGCATGTGCCCCCGACCAGAATCGAACCTGAGACCCTTCAGTCTGCAAGTGGACACTCCATTCACTCAGCCAAACCAGCTAGGGCTTAAACCTATTTTCTTATCTGTTAAAATAGAAATAACTTTGCCCCCATCTGTGCTACATAGCTCAAAAGGTTTCTACGGAGATGATGATGACAACCTAACATTTATAATACTATGTTATTGATACTCTGCCATATTGAGAAGCATGTAATTATTTCTTTCTATAGTTAAGTAAAGCTCCTAATGATACCCAGGTATTTTAAAGAACAGTGACAAATGGCAGATAAAAAATGAGGAGGGAGCCTAATCCCCTAGTTGTTCCAATAAAGGAGAGCCAGAGAGATACTGACAGTTACCAAAATGCACCAATTATAAACATTAAAATGGACATTGAGCCATAGCCAGTTTGGCTCAGTGGATAGAGCGTCAACCTGTGGACTGAAGGGTCCCAGGTTCAATTCAGGTCAAGAGCATGTACCTTGGTTGTAGGCACATCCCCAGTAAGGGGTGTGCAGGAGGCAGCTGATCTTTGTTTCTCTCTTATAGATATTTCTAACTCTATCCCTCTCCCTTCCTCTCTATAAAAAAATCAATAAAATATATTTTTTAAAAATGAAATAAAATTGACATTGAGTTAGATTCAGGATTAAATAGGTAAACCAATATGCTATTGTGAGCTTTTCAGTGCACACAAATCTCTCAAGATGCTTGTTTCCTTTCATTCTTAGGAGTCAAAAGAATTCTATATTTTTTTCATCAGCCCTGCCAGGTGGGCTTCACACTGAATGTTATAGCAAAGCAGTCTGATGGCCCAGCCTCCAATTCACCCGCAGTGACTTCTCACTTTTCCCAGTCCTCAACTTAATTTCTTGTCTTATGTAATACACTAGAGGCCCATTGCATGATATTCGTGCAAGAATAGGCCCCTGGCTTCACTCCCAGCCATCTGGGAGCCAGCAAGGGGAGGGCAGGATTGGGGTAGGAAGCGGGCATTTGAGTATTCTGGATTCAAATTTTATCCAATATATCATTTAAATCTCAGTTTTCAGGTTTGCAAAGTAGATCTGTTGGTGGAGGGGTGTGTGTGTCCAAACCTTAGATTCAATGCTATGGCCTCCCAAGGCAGAGGATCATCTTGAATAAATGTGTCTTAATGTGTTATAAGCCTTTGATCAACCTTCAGAGTCTTAAAATGAGTGTCTTTGCTAATTTTGACTAGTTTAATAGATGCATCTCCAGAAGAGAGACTTCTCCAAACCATTCCCCAAAGTCACTAAATCTACTTTTATATATATTATAATATCGATTTTCTACAGAGAGATAGAGAGCTAGAAACATTGATGAGAGAAACATTGATCAGCTGCCTCCTGCACACCTCCTACTGGGGATATACCTGCAACCAAGGTACATGCCCCTGACCGGAATCCGAATCGAACCGGGACCCTTCAGTCCTCAGGCCTACACTACATCCACTGAGCCAAACCGGTCAGGGCACTAAATCTCTTTAAAGAGTTTTAGCAGGAGGTGGTTTTTATCAGGGGGTGGGGCTGTGACTTGGTCAGATTTGTGGATTGGAAAGCTCATTTTGGCTTGTTGAGTATTTCTCCCAGGGAGATTTGTGCATATGAGATATATGTGAAACCCTTGGTATATTGTTGTTACTCAATTGATGTTTATTGTTTTGGTTGTTAAATTGCTTCTTAATAGCTCAAGTGTGACTTTAGAGGAATCACTTCCTGCCCCTGGATCTTGGTTTCTCCAACTACTATTATAAAATTCAGGTAAGCTGTCCAGTGTTGTTAGCTTTTATATCATGTCATTCATTGTAACCTTAGGTTGTTTCCTTTCTCAGTGACCCTTAACCCAGAAAACCTGGGTTCTCGTTCAGTCTATTTGATTAAAGCTTTAATATCTTTCACCTGACATAATTTCCATTTCAGTTTGGATTTCAATTAGATTTTTAAAATACCATGAAAAATAAATAAAATAAAATACATCCTGGTATTCTTGGAAAAGAGGCAGTTATATTGGTGACCTCCAGGAAGAACTCTGTAAATAGAAAGCAAACTCTATTTTAATAGCCTTTGTGGTTGCTTTTGTCCTCATTTTGGTGAGTTATCTCTTTAAGGGACTAGAGGACACTTAACAAAGAAGGGTATAGTCAAGATCACCTAGAGATTAGACATATTATCTGATATCAATAAAATTTCATATCAGTAGGAAGGAAATAATTAATTGCTCAAACATTTACAGTTGTATTAGGTCAAGAAGCTAGGCTGATACTAGTTATTCTGCCTTGTACAGTGTGAAAGAAGCAGATGCTTATTTCCAGGAACTCAGTATATGAAAAGACAAACTGAAACAACAGCCTCCCCTCCCCTCAGGATATTTGCAAATGTGTCAGGTGCTGTAGGAGCCATTTTGTCTGTGATGGTTTAAAAAGGATTCTTGGAGAAGGTGGACTGAGTTGTGAGCTGTGCCTTAAAAGACACAGATGGAAAAGATTCCTACAGAAGAAGCAGCTAGCACAAAGATCCATGGGTAAGTTGGTTTGAGGCATGTTTGGGAAATGGTGAGATCAGTGTGGCTAAGAGCTAGAAGGCACTGCAGAGTAAGGTGGGAGTTGGGGTTCAATTGTGGAGGACATTCAAGGTCAAGCTGAATACTTTGACTTCATTATCTGTGCAGTGAAATGACAGCAGTTCTCTCCCGCTACCTCAGGTAAGATTTGCACACAGTGTATCAATGTTCATATTCAGAATCAGTTATTCGTTGTGATGGAGAAATATGGTCTTTTATCAAGTTTTGTGAAACATCAATCCCAAAAGAAAAATGCTTTGGTAGTTGTTAGTGCATAATAGAGTCATTGTGGAAAGCTGTGAGGTGCTAGAGCAGAAAATCCTGGGACCAGAGCTTGAGTACTGGCTTGGTGGTGTGACCACCCAAGGCAAAGTCACTTGCCCCTTGTGAACATTCTTGTGCTCACCTGTGAAAGATGGTTGGCCATTGTCTTCTCAGATGGTTATGTTAATGAAATGATATGAGTGGGAAACTATTTTTGTAAACAGTAAAATGTTATCTCTAAGTAAATCACTTGTTGTTTTAAGAAACAAAGCTTCAGTGACACTGCATTCAAAAGGAGAGATTTCCACAGGCTTTCAGCCCATGTAGCCTAGGGCCAATGGGGTGAGGAGTTCTCTTCCCATTTCACATTCCATCCTAAGCCCCCATGCCTCCTATTTTTTAAATTTTATACTCCTCACAATCAACCAAACTTTAACATTTTTTTAAAGAAAAATCAATCTTTGAGCCTAACTATATGCACCTTTGAACCAATGGGCTGTAGAGCCTTAATTAATTAATTAACTACAAATGTTACTACCATATGCCAGATACTCTTCTGGACTCTTGGAAGACTTCAGGCAACAAAATAAAAATCCCTTGTTTTGTGGAACTTCCATTTTATTGTACCAGTATGTGCATGAGGGGCAAGCAATAAACAATTAAACATAATAAAAATGTGTATGAGATGATGAATACTTTGTAAAAAAAATAAATAAATAAAGCCGGATGAGGAGGTTTGGGTGCGCTGCATGTGAGAGAACTCTACAACTTAAATGAGAAAAAAAAAAGGTAAAAGAACATTGAAAATTGAAAAACCCTAAACAAATGTTAGAGATTTATATTTTTAGAAAAGTTGGAAACTTCCAAAGTTATCTGTATATTTTTGCAGGATTGTCTATTCAATATTTATTGACTGTCTGCTTGACCAAGTGAATAAATGCTGATTATAATAGCTATTATTATAGAGTGTGTGCTATGTGGTGGGCATTATTTACTATTATCTCATTTAATGCTTGTAACAACTCACTAATGTAGACATATGTCTCAAGTGAGCAAAACTCTAGAATATAGGCAGTGAATCTGATTAAGGGAACCCTTCTGTCTAAAAAGTAAAAATTGGAAGAAAATGGCTTTGATGGAGATTACTATGTCTTTCAAATTGGCAGAGTCAGTTGCTTATCAAATTCTGTCATTGTCTTCTTTTCCATTACCTATGGTTCTTTATCAAGTCTTCATTGGATTCAAGATGTGGCTATTTTAAAGAAGTTTTCTTACCAGCTGCTATAGTAGTCAGGTTGATGTGGTTGGTAGTCAAACTTTATCATACAAAATTGAGGACCCCATATATTAAAATCCTCAATTCCGTTTAGTGCATTCATTTGACCCTTCATTATAACAGAATGATATTAAGGAAATTATGAGAGTGCTTTTACCTTTTAGATTTTTTTCTATTATAGCTACTGAGTAAATAACAAGTAGAGTATTATGTTCTGGTTGGAAGCACTGAGGAAGGAAATTCTCAGTCTCCAGATTGCATAGCAAGTACCTAATCAGCTAAAAGGGAATGAGGATGAGGGGACTTGGAAAATTTAGAATTGGAAACCAAGAAGAAAGGCAGATGAGAAGTCCTGGTCACACTTCCAGGCCAGAATGACATGGGCTCATGAGAAAGATCCAGTTGTCACTCTATCCCTCCCTTGCTCTTCCCTTACTCCTTAGCTCAGGTGCTACAATTCTATAAGTGCCTGGCTATTGTTGATGTATAGGTCCAGCTAGAAATGGACTCTGTGCTTTCTGCTGGAGAAACACCAAATAACCAGAGAGAATGCTATCAAAACCTGCCTGTTCTGCTGTTTCAACTGATAGCTTTTAAATTAAACCCATGGCTTCCCTTCTATACCTCAAGCTATTACCTCACCGCCTCTTTACTGGTTTATTTAAATAGCTTCTGAAATTCTAAGCTTTCCAACATCCAGATTTGACCGTGTCAATTACCTATTTTGAATTGTTCAGCAGCTTTCCACTCTTGAATGTGGCATGTAAAGGTTTTCATGATCTGACCTTTGCCTGCCTCTCTCTCCCTTCCCTCCTATTATATTTCAATCCAAGCTTTACCTCCTCCATCCAGGAAGCCATCCCTGATTCCTTGGCATAGTACTGTGTTCCTACCACTGTGGATCTTGTATACAATTTTCCTCTAATTACATATTTCATAATTGTTTGCTTGCTTTTCCTTCTCTGTACCATGATTAGAATCACTTGAGACAAGCATTATTCATTTTGCGTCCCAACTATTTTGTTTCTTAGTCACCACATCTAACGACATAACTTAGCCTTCTTATCTCCACTAACACATCCTGCTTCTCTCTGGCACACATCATTTATTTTTCCTTCTCTCACATTCTTTTTTTCAATTCAATTCATACATTTTACCAGGCAGTATGGTAGTTTTGGGAAATAGGAAAGTAAGAAGGTATGGTTGCTGTTTGTAGGTCTCACAGTCCAGTGGGGAGACTGCTGGGGACAGAAAGTCTTTTGTGCAGTCTTTAGAGACCACAAAGCCTTTGGAGTGGCCTCAGGGAATGCCTTTGCTCCAACTCCTCAACAGGCGCAGCCCTGCTCAATCTCTTTTATTCTTGGGATTCTGTAGAAACTTTTGTTTGGGTGGGAGGCAAAGGGATTCCACTGCAAAAAACACAATTGTTTGTATACCATTTTAAAGTAAGACACACTATGTTAAGCGCTATAAAAACAGTTGAAACAAAAGAGATAGACACCCTGTCTTCTTGTTGGGCAAAAGTCAGTTTCTTTGTTAAGCCCTGGCCATTCTGTTTATACTTTCAAGGAGTTTGAGGGTAGATGGGTGGGTGCTCTTCCAACTACTTCCCACCATTTCCTACTTGCCCCCACCTACCTTCCCGAGTGAATACTCCCCTTTTCACCAGTATGGAATTCAGAGAGCTTCAAATTTGGAGCAAGATAGCATTTTAGCTACTTCAATGCATTAAATTACTGAAGAAGAATTGTGCTGAGTCCTTCTTTCCAAATCAGGGTTAGTGGCTCTTCTATGCCAGTAGAGCATTCTGCATTGACCAGAGTAAGAGTTCTGTCTATAGCGTGATGCCAATGCCCATTTTATATTTGTCAGCTTGCCCCCCTGACAGGAGAATGTGAGCCTCTTAAGGGCATGGACTCTCTGTGTCCTGAATGCCTGGCAGTGGGCCTTGCAGAGAATGGATGCATATTCAGATTTGAGGAAGGAAAGGAAAAGTATATAAGTAGAGTTGCACGCAGAGGATGTAGAGGAAAATCTTGAACATAAAAGATTTCCCAGTACAATGCCTAGGAAATAATCTGGACCTAAAGAGCTAAGAGTAAGGGGATTGGAGGAGCATGTTGTGAGAGCAGAGGCAAAGACATTCAGGGATTCAACTTTCCAAGCCTTCCAGGTGGCTTTTGCAGGAAAGCATTTCACACCTGTGGGAATCTTAGCCCTTATCCATTTTCGGGCCTGAGCTGAGAAGGACAGGACAGTTGTTAAGTAGGCTTTGAATTCAGAGGCTAAAAATATGGCATAATAGTTCTAATTCTTGAAAGTTGTCACTTGGCCCCAAAAGGATTTAGGGCAATACTTTAGGAAAGGGTGGAATTGCTATTGGGAAAACTAATATTTCCAGAGCACAAACACAAAGCTCTAGCTAAGGTACTTTCACCTCTGAGTTTCTTGACCCTTCATTTCCATCTCCTCCAACCACCTCTCACCCCCATCCCCTGCCAGGAATTCAGGAAGTGATGGTGTATTCAATGAGGTCGCCTTTCTGACTTGCTAAGAGTCAGGAATCCTGTTTGAATCTACAGCCTCATGCTGAGAAGGATAAATCTCTTCGACTCTGACAGCCACACTTTTCTTGGCACAGGAGAATAAAATATATATATATATATATATATATATATATATATATATATATATATATATATATATTACAATTTCAATCGATTATTATATTTTAGTTATGAATGTGTTGAATCATTCTGCTTTGGCCACCTTGATGGTAACTTTCCATTCTTTATCCAGGGAAATCACTGTTTCATTTTCCCTCACTGCTCAGGGAAAGTAAATTTTCTGCAAACTTTAGACATCTTAACTATTATTAAGAAACTGTTTTCATTAACACTTAAATAGTTAGTCACCCACCAGTGTTAATATATGTTAAACCTATCTATTGACATGCAAATTATGGTTTGCTCACTCCAGGTTTTACCTGCCCCACTCACCACTAAGACCTCTGAGGAAACCCTCTTTGAAAAAAAAATTGTTCTGGCTTTTACATCTGACTGCTTTTCTAAGGAGCAGAATTCGAACAAGCAATGGATCTGCAGGATGGCTAAGGAGCTGTGCTTGCTTACTATAGTAAAAACCATTGAACCTTGTTTTCATAACATATTTTGCAATTGAGTTTTATTAACTATGTTAATTCTGTGAACATCAAAAGAGGCACAAGGAAAATCACAAGACACGTTTTAGAAATCTAAATAGTCATAAGCTGCATTAATAAGTAATGTACATGCACGAAAGATAATATATTTCCATTATTGTCACTCATTATTATTCCATGTTTTATAAAAATTGGGTAAGGGACCGATTCAGAACAATGTACATTTGAGCACACCATTGTTTGTCAAATGGGGCACTCACTACTGGGGCTGTGGGATAGGAAAATCTTTATTTCAGACATGCTTTCACTTTCCCAGAGATTGACTTGTCTGGACAAGACAGTTTGTTGGCTTTTATTGTCCTCAAATTAAACTACCCTGTCTGACTCTTCAAGTTGTCTTAAATGTTTAATTAACACTGGAAGAATTGTTAATATCGCTCAACTTCTAAGTCATTAAACATCCTAATCCTTCACATTCCTTGTGGCTGAGGACATTTTCTCTCAAGCTGTGCGGGAATGTATCAGACAGCAGGAGGGTTAGAGCTTTTACATTGGTGCTGCAGTCATGATCCTCCTCTGTGTGGGAGATGTGGGGCTTGACTAGGGGTTTACAACTCACTAGAGACTGAGACATTAGCTCAGGCTCATACATTCTGAAGCAGATGGAATCTCATGGATGTCGTTGCTTCCAAACAGCTTCATCTTACTTCTGTGTGCTCATACCTGCTTCCCTCAAATGGAAAAACTTACCTTGCATAGTCGAAATCCCAGTTGTTGAAATTGGAGAAATAAATGTATTCTTTTGAGTCTGAGCACCTGTTCATCCTGTATCCCCTCTCATGAATAATCAGTTTATCTCATGATGATGATAGACCTGTTGTGAAAATTGCCCATCTTCTTATAATTTTTATGCATATTCAAAGTGAATATTTAATTTAAACTGTGGTTTGTTGACAATGATGTCCAGTTGTTAGGTTTTCACAATAGTATGAGAGTAGGGCATAGACAAAAGCGGGTTTTGATATAAAAATAAAATGCTTGGGATTTCTGTCTTATCCTAATAAAATGCCAAGAGCCACATCTATTCTGCTCTCCCCACCTGCCTTTTAAAACACCCCTGGTCACTAATATAGGCTCAAAAAGAAGATAATTGTCATAAGACATCTATCCATGTGATTACAGATTACTCAATTGTAAATCTTCTTTGGCAAAATGACTTGATTGATTTTGGAATTTGAACCTCTTTGTAATACACTGCTTAAAAGTGACCATTTCAGCAAAGGCAAAGGGAACTTAGTCACATTCAGAAATGAGTACTGCATAAATAAGGAGAATCACACTGAATTGCCAAAGATTATTTTAATGGCCTGAACCCCTTCCTTTTACAATAATTACGGGAACATCTTTAAGCTCTTCTTTGAAGAACTTGTGACTTGAAAAAGAAAATGTTTTAATGAATCGAATTTAAACATTTCTATTAGAATTTTCAGGATTAATGATTGTTGTGTTCCCCTCCACTGTTTATTAAGCACAAGCAGTCTTTAATGTGTTTTCCTTATATAATATCCATATTATTTACAAAATTATGTATAGCATTTCTAAAAAGCAACATTTCAAAATAATAATGGTTCTTCCTTTCGAACTGAAAAGACAACAAAACAAACACAAAAAACAACACAAGTCTGGTTGTAATCTCTGCTTATAAGTTTAGCTAAGTGGTGACAGATATCAGACTAGTTTATACATTAGAGGCAGTGATGCATGTTTCCTAATCTGAAAGCTCCGTTAGACCTTAGACCTTGCAATGGAAATAAAGATTTTGCTCAAGCACCTGCCTAGAACAGAAATCCTTCAGAGAGACTGTGCTTAAGTTCTCATTAAATCAGAGTGCAGAGGACTAACCAGCAGATGCTGCTGACATGAACCCAGATATAATCTCTTTAACCTTGTCTTATAAGGTGGGAACAAGTCTTGGCCAGGGAATTCAAAGTAAATTAGGTTTTACATGGAAGGCTATAATCTAAATTAAATTTGATTAAAATGATGCCTGATTTGTGTTTGCAACGAAATCTTGCATGGCAGCTATCAGCAATGTAATTTAAAAAAAAATCATACACCTATTTTTTCACATCCATGTCTATCTATTTTTATTTTAAGATGGCCAGCTTTCCATCATTTCCTTGCCCCCACATTCTTAAAATGAAGTGGCTTTAAAAGGAAGAAGATATAAGCAAAATAAATGTTTATCAAAATAATCCACAGAGATGTCAAACAATATCTGCTTCAGGAATTAATAGGAAAAGGGTTACTTTGCAAGTCCAAAAAGAGTTGTTTTTTATGTTAGAAATATTTTTCTATATTTAATATCAGACTATTAGGACTTCTGTATTACACATAAGCCTTATCCTGCAACTATCTTGTTAAATTAAATTAATCATTCTCATCAACACAACTCCTCATGGAAATCTAATCAGTGATTATAAAACAACAACAGTCATCACCAGGATCCCTCTGTCATATTTTCACATTGTTTGTTCCTTTTCTAAACTTTCTGTTTTTAATTTCATTTTCTGAGGATAACCTACAGAGAGATTCAAACATCTTGGCTTAACTGTTTTTTGAACCAGGAGTTGAATTGCAAGAAATTTTATAATTCATTTCTTTAAACTATGGTTTTTCTTCTCTAACGTATCTGTCCTCTTACCATAACCATCAGAGGTTTGAATATACTAATGCTTAGCAGATCCCAACTCTCTTCCCTTATAGCTATCACCTAGAGATTTGTTGCTTGGTCTTGGTATGCTCCTGAGAAGCAGGGTACAGATATGGGCCAAGATGGGTGGTATTAGGGAACTTTAGGAACACACTCAGAAGAAAACTGAGAAGAGGCTCCTGTTAGTTACAGTTTGGGGACCTCAGTGCACTTATGGATAAGTGAGTGCTCCCTGTTAAGGATTGCTTCTGATATTGATTGGTAAAAGAGTCATTTCTATTATAAACACTGCGGACATAATTTTGTTCTTTGCTATCTTAACCTAAAGCATACTCAAGGAGCAGTGGTTGAATTTGAATGCATACTGGTGTGGGATTCCAGAGACTGGAATTCTCATACTGTCTCTTACATTTTGATAGCTGTATGTCCTTGGGCTAGTCACTTATGTTATCTATTTTTATTTTTTTTAATCCTCACCTGAGGATATTTTCTCTATTGATTTTTAGAGAGAGTGGAAGAGAGAGGGAAAGGCAGAGAGAAACATCCATGTGAGAGAAACGCATCTATTGTTTGCCTCCTGCATGTGCCCCTGACCAGGGCTCAGGCTGGGGAGGAGCCTGCAACCGAGGTAGGAGGTAAGGGTCCTTGACTGGTATCCTGGAATGGAAACTGAAACCCTTAGGTATGCAGGCTGATACTCTATCCACTAAGCCAAATAGGCTAGGTCTAGTCATTTGCTTTAGATGGTCATTATGCTACTGCACAGATATGTTGGGTCATCCTTTCTAAAATTTACTAATTAAAATTTTAAAAGATTTAAGGCATAATTTACATTCAGTGAGGGGCTCAAGTCTTACAGTTAGAGAAAGATGGATTTTTAAATACGTATGTACCACTGCAATCACCACCCAGTTCAGAATGTGAGACCAGAATGCCCAGAATGCCAGCAAGCTCCCCTGTGCTCCCCAGTCACTCTTGATACTGCTACCACTAATTGAAATGTGAGCTGGGCATTACTATGTAAAAGTCTTTATCTAATTAGCTTAATCTGTTAAACACCATCCATTCAATAAGTGTTTAATATATGTTGCCTTTTTGAAATTACTCCGACTTTTCTGTGGTCTCCTTTTTCAAGCAAGTGGAATTCTGAGGTAACTTATTACTCCTTGACTCCTTGGCTGTGACGTCAAAACCCAAAGGACTCTCCTTAGGCACCTGTGAGGCCAACAATAGCATAAGGGCTAATTCTCCAGTGCTTACCCCATCATTCTAGACTTCAATCTGGAATCTGGGGAAAAAAAACACACAAAATAAATTATTTTCACATGTGACACTTGATATAGTGTTATACTGGTTAGCAACAGCACAAACTTGTAAACAGCAACTATACATAATATTGAAGTATTTCTTAGCAAAATATATATTATACCATAGGAGACTAATTCCCTGGCTTCCCAATGAGATTTTGGATAGTTGTAGTTTTGTGGGAGAAAGTCATGGAGGCCTTTTGAATTTTGTGGAAGAAGGATGAGCACCTTTCAATCACTTTGTTTTAGGGTGCAATTTGTGTTTGTTTTTAATGCTAATAGGGATTTTCATATTTAGGATGGCTTATTAGTATCAGCAATCAAACCCTTTTATTAACAGCAGGACATCTTAAAACAATCACTAGTCATTGTTAAAGTAAGGAACAGCTCATTATTGTTCATATCTTAAAGATTGAACCCTTCACAATGATTAATAAAGGATAGTTAGTATCTGCTTTGGTCACAAAAATTCATGTACAAAAGAAACACTTTGGCAAATTAAAAGTAAAATGGTAGCATGAACACTGGTATCTGCACTGTTAATTAAAAGACTTACCTTATTAGGCCTTGAGGGGGGAGGAAAAGAGAAACAAACAAGTATAATTTGCCAGATTAATTTTATGGTCTGTTCTATTTAATCAAACTATACCTTTTAGTGAAAATGACAAATCTGGGTTGTCAGAATGTGGTAGATAAGGAAGATAAAGGTCATATATTTTAATGTCACAGAAGGTCTTATTAAAGGAACATTAATTACATTAGGTATCCATGAAACATTAATTAAATACTGTCTGAAATAATTAGGTCCAAGTTACTGATGGTTTAATTAAACTCAGTTTCTTATTTTATAAGAAAACTAAAGGTCCAGTATCTCTGTCGGCAGTATAATTGATAATATGTCAAAAAGGCAAAATAGTAACCTTGACCAACCACAGAGAGAGGGTGATATGGCTCACAAGGCCTGTGTGCATTGTTGCCATTCTACATGTTGTCCCCTGCTGCCTTGACTATTTCATGATGTGTGTGTTCCTATAACCCTTCAGTTTCTGGGTCACAAAACATGGGTGCCCTAGACTAGGAGAAGCAGATACAATACAGAGTGAAATCATCACCTAGGGCTTGTAAATTTTATGGCACATGTGCAGAAAGATGAGATGCCTTATATATGCACATTTTCCTTTTTAGAAATACATCCTGCATTTTGTCATCTCTGCCCATTGCATCTTGGAAATGCTATACACATGTTCTGATTACTTACTTGCAATCTGCACAGAGGGTATCATGAAAAAGATACCCTTGGAAAAAGACTGCCCTAAACTCCATCCCCATATTTATTTAGTGTCTCTATTCCCCAACATTCATTTTCTTCTTTAGTGACAAGTCTTGGCAGTTAAGAGTATGGGATTTGGAATCAGACTGCAGGGTTTTAGTCTCAGCTCTGCCATAGTTGTGCGACATTAGGCTAGTTTTGAATTTGTTTCCTCATCTGTAAAATATTATATATAATAATAGCTAATTAACAGGGTTGTCATGAGTAAGTATAGTGTTTTAATGATTATGAAGCATTTTACACAAGTGCAATGTATATGGTTAGCCTAAAGGATGGTACAGAACATTATGTGGTTAACAGGATCATGGGCATTTGAGGTCCAAGGGGAACTGGTTGGATATAGGTGTATACAAGTAGAATACCAGTTTAAAAGAACTTTAAAATATGCCAGACGGGGAAGAGATAATATAAAAGCAAAAATGTAGCTGGAGATTTTATGGGTTGATGATTTGAACTGAGCTTCAGGTCTCTCTCTTTTTTGTTCTTTTGTTTGGCTTTGTTTTTTTGAGTTTCAAGCTGAGCAACTTCTGTATTGTGGACAATTGAGGGTTGGTGATTTGGGTAGGGAAGGACAGCTTTACTCAAAGTTGGACCCCTTCACTTTGATTGAGACAACAATAATCACTATAATAGTCTTATAGTTTCTAAAGTGCTTTAAAGTATATTATCTTATTATGCCTCTCAATAGCTTTGTGAGGTAGTTACTATAAATAGCCCCAGTTTTACATGTGAGGGAACTGTGGCATAGAGAGGTTAAGACACTCTTGTTAGCTCTGGGGATTTTGACACTATGTGCTATGCTTTCTAAACTCCTTGAGCTCAGTCTTCCTGTGTGAGGGCTGGGGAACCAAGGCCTGTAGGCTCAACCTCACTAGTCCCTATGGACTGAGAATGAATTTCACACTTTTAAAGGCTTGCAAAGGAGGAAGTGGGGTGGGGAAGAAGAAGTAGCCACTACTGCTGCCCCAAACTGAATGTGGCCTCCAAAGTTTGTTTGGTATATGGCCCTTAACAGAAAAAGTTTGCTAACCCCTGTTTAGTGCAGTGCTTCTCAAACTTGAATATGCATCTAAACCCTCTGGGGATCTGGTTCAAATGCAGATTCTGATTCAGTGTGTCTGGGGCAGGGCCTGAGATTCTGCATGTCTAACGAGCTCCCAGGTGATACCCATGCTTCAGGTCCTTGGACCACACTTTGCATAGTAAGGTTTGTGCCTCACACCAACTGCATACCCCTAAACATGTTCTTTACTTAGAGAAGTATGCACTAATGGCTACTTCTATTTGTCTGTATCCTAAGGAATTGAACCTTTTTTTCAGTGTTCACAGACGGTGTACTTTTCAGCAATTCACCTTTAAATCATCCTGGTAGCTACCATTGCCAGTTTATCAGCTATGTATGCCAGTGGGGTGCAGTAATGGGGAGACAGAAGTAAAAGACCTAGTTCTTGGCCTCCAGGAGTGTCATGTTGAGACCCATCTACAATGCTTAACCTGGGCTCTGTTGTTCCCTTTCCTCCTGCTTCTGTGGTTGCAAGTCTCACTTTCATGATGTGTCTCTCACAGAGACCCTGTTTTCCCTTCACGTTAAGTTTTCATGTCTACTTTGTAGTCTGGGTCCTTCCTCAGTGTTCTCTGGATTTCTGCATTGGACTCTCCTTTGTTCCTTCTGTTTTTTTTTTAAAAATATATTTTATTGATTTTTTACAGAGAAGAAGGGAGAGAGATAGAGAGCTAGAAACGTCGATGAGAGAGAAACATCGACCAGCTGCCTCTTGCACGCCCCCTATTGGGGTTGTGCCCGCAACCAACTTACATGCCCTTGACTGGAATCGAACCTGGGACCTTTCAGTCCGCAGACCGATGCTCTACCACTGAGCTAAACCAGTTTCGGCTCTCCTTTGCTCCTTCTTTCCTGGCCCTTGTCTGACTTCCCTAGTAGGAGTTTTTTGTTTGTTTGTTTGTTTTTCATTTTTCTTTGCTCTTTCCTTGATATAGTGGTCTAGTCCATTTGTATACAAGCCTTATTACAAAGCTCAGTGCCAAGCATCAGGAATCTGCTTTCAGAAAAAATGTGTTTTTCTCCTTCCAGAATATGGTCAGTTCCCTCTTTGTTTGAATCTAATTTATTGGATTTGATGCTAAGTATAATGAATATGACATATTCCATTTCTGTTTCACATCATGCTTTATTTTATTTTTTAAAAATCCAAACCTGACAATATTTTTCCATTGATTTTTAGAGTGTGGAAGGGAGGGAGGAGGGGGAGAAAAAGAGAAATATTGATATAAGAGAGACACATTGATGGGTTGTCTCCTGCACGTGTCTCAAACGGGTCCAGGGATCAAACCTATAACCAAAGTGCATGCACTTGACTAGGAATTGAACCCATGACCTTTTGGTCCATGAGCTGACTAACCACTGAGCAAAACTGGCTAGAGCTTCCATGATGCTTTTTAAACATAAGTAAATATATATATGCCACATTATCATTAAGTGCAATAGTACTCCACAGTCTCCCATAGTTCAAAGAGAGCCTTATTGGCTAGACTGGAACACAGCAATACTTATTCCATAAAGAATGAACTTCTCTGATTATTGTCCTACCTGGGCCTCAGATGTGTGGTATGTCTTGCAATTGCAGTCTTCTTTTACTCCAGAAGTCCTATCATTTTCAACTGAAAGGCTGGCATGAATCCAAATGAGTTAATTGTCACTTTTTATTACAATATTATCCTTCTGACTCTCTAACCCCACTTACTTCAAACATCTCAATTTATTCTGTTCTGCACCCCTTAAACAAGCCACACCATGCTCTCCGTATGCACACTGATTGAAAGAGAATCTTGGACTGTGAACACTGGAAGGAACTCATCTGGCATGACTGCCTCAAAGCAAAGACAGAAACTGATGCCCAGAAAAGAGAAGCAATTTGTCCAAGGTCACATAGCACACATCTAGTGGCAGAGCAAGACTAAAATCCTCACCTATTGTCCTACTGTTCTTTTCAAGAGATGAGGATTTTAGTCTTGTTAAATCTTTTGCCTCATCACATTTAAAAATAACTGACATATTTGAAAAATAGTGTGAATGCCTGCATTTTAAAAACTTGACTATAATCTATACTAATAAAAGAGAAACAATGCAAATGACCATCACTCCACTATGCTACCAGCCAATCAGAGGGAGTATGCAAATTAACCTAAAACCATGTCAGCAGCCTTCCCCCCATGCCACCACTCTGGGCCTGATGGGGTCAGAGAAATTGGGTGTCAGCACCTGAGGTTGGCTGCAGATGAAGAAGCCGCCTGCCCTGTGATCTCTGGTCCCAGCCAGTAGCAGCAGAAGTCCTGGGGGAGATGGAGAAACCGGGCCCCAGCACCTGAGTCTGGGTGCGGCCCAGGAGATGAAGAAGCCATCTGCCCTATTATTCCAGCCCACAGCCAACCAGAGAAGTTGCCCACACTACTTCCCAGGGAAGACAGAGAAGCTGCCTGCCTGCAGTCTAGGCACCAGCACTTGTGGTTGCAGCCCAGGCAAAGCCACCTGCCCACCATCCTCTGCAGCTGTAGCTGGCCTGGGTGCCTCTGATTGACCAGAGGGAGGGAAGCCCAGATCCTGGGTGCCTGTGGTTGGCTGGGGGAGGGGATCCTGGGTCCTGAATGCAGGGCCGAGGCAGAGGTGGTTAGGGGCAATCAAGCCAGCAGGGGAGCAGTTGAGGACAATCAGGCTGGTAGGCAGAAGAAGTTAGGGGCAATTAGGCAGGCAGGGGAGCAGTCAGGAGCCAGCAGTTCTGGATTGTGAGAGGGATGTCTGACTGCTGGTTATCCTCTGAGGGGTCCCAGATTGGAGAGGGTGCAGGCCAGGCTGAGGGACACCCTCCCCACCTGCATGAATTTCAGGCTACTAGTCCTATCTAATAAAAGGGTGATATGCAAATTAACCATCACTCATCAACAAAGATGGCCACTCCCATAGCCACAAATATGGCGGCGCCCATAGCCGAAAATGTAGCAGTGCCCATAGCCACAAAGATAGCAACATAGGCTGGAGCCAGGGAGCCGGCAGAGCGGGCAGGAAGTTTGGCTTCTTTCATTGCAGGCGAGCCCAGGCTGCTGCTGAGGGAGACATGCAGGGAGTACAGTGGGGAGACATGCGGGGAGTGAGTGAGGTTGCCTGTCTGGGGGTTCCAAATCCACCATTGGTTCCTTTCACCACTGATTCCCCTTCTTGCAGGTATACTCAATGCAAAAACCATTCCATGCAAATATGTCATGTCTTAATGGGTAAATCCTAAACCGAATGAGTATCACATCTGGGCAACCTAACTCCCATTAGCAAAAGGTCCTGGGAGGAGGGATTTAGGAATCACAAAGCCATCGTGACCTGCTCCTTCTCCCGAACTGCTGTCAAACACAGGCAGTCTGAGACCCTCCCAAACACCACCTGAGCTAAACCTGAGAACCAAGGTATTTTCAAGGCCCAAAGTTGAGGTGTATAAGAGGGCAAGGGAGCAAAGCAAGCAGAACAGCCAACTCAACCAAAGATGCAGGAGCCTAAAGTAACACAAAGAAATGTCCTGGCCGCTCATGCTCTCCCGCAGACATGGTGCCCACACCCACCTGGGGGGAGATGGTGTGCACATGCAGAATTTAAGGCCACCAGCAGGAGGGAAAGTGGAAGCATGCCTAAGGATTTTTTTCTGCATGTTCCACAGTCCAGAAGCAGAGTCAGAATCAAGAAGCAAAGTCTTAACTCGGAGCTGGGGTGTTTAAAAGTATCTAAAAATAGCAGTTCCATTGCCGAGTCCACTTCCATGTTTGCCACTTTTGGGAGGCATGCAGAGGACTTCAGGGGCATCCCTATAACTTCACGGTTGACAGCAGCTCTTGAGAGGTAGAGACAGCAGGACTTTCAGTGTTCAAACAGCTAGCGCTGCAAACCTTGGCCTATCCAGGAGCTTGATGCTGCTGGAAGTTGCTGGCCCCACCTTCTCCAGCATGGTGGAGAAAGGCTGAGAGAGGAGAGGCGGATATGGTGGCTGCAGTAGTCCAAATCCTGTTGTTGTCTCCATTACCTAGCCTCTGTGCCTTCCAGGACAGCCTCAGTACCAGTGCGGAGGAGGCTTTGGAGATGGTAGTGGTGAGGAGAATGCTTCTGACTCTGGATATCTATTGAAACCGCTGTCAAGAGCCTTTCTAGGGCTGGCAGGAAAACGCAGCAATGAGGAAAGAACAATGTCTCAAAAGGTAGAGGTTGTTATATTTTGTTTCTCATCAGCAAAATGTGAATATTACCTAAATCACAGACTTTACGAAAATTAACTGAAATAAAATTCCAGAAATTATATAACAGCCAGGCTGAAGTGGATAGGTTGGTTGAGTGTGAGTGTGGTCCTGTGCACAGAAAGGTTGCAGGTTCGATTCCAGGTCAGGGAACATACCTGACACATACCTGGGTTTCAAGTTGGATCCCTGGTCAGGACTCCTAAGGAAGGCAATTGAAGGGATGTTTCCTACATTGATGTTTCTCTCTATATATCCCTCTCCCTTCCCCTCTCTCTAAAAGTCAATGGGAAAAAAATGAATTAATGCCATATCTACAAATGTGGATAATCTAAAAAGAAAAGAAAAGAAAAAAAAAGAAATGTGTGGGAGCCCTCACCAGTTGGGCTCAGTAGATAAGAGCATCAACCTGCGGGCTGAAGGGTCCCAGGTTCAATTCCGGTCAAGGGCATATACCTTGGTTGCGGGCACATCCCCAGTAGGAGGTGTGCAGGAGGCATCTGATCAATGTTTCTCTCTCATCGAGGTATCTAACTCTATTCCTCTCCCCTCCTCTCTGTGAAAAAAATCAATAAGATATATTTATGGGGGAAAAAGAAACACAGTGTAAAAGAGATTCAATGTACTGTATAATTTAAAGTGTATACAATAATATAACTTTTTAGGGGCATATATTTTATCTATACTAATGAAAGGGTAATATGCTAATTAGACCAGACATCTTCACTGAATATAAACACACTGCATAAAGGAGGAGCCACAGGAACTGAGTTACTCTAGGCAAACAAACATGTCAATGTGTAACTTGAGAGAAAGAAACAAGAGCCCCTAGCCTGCCACCAGTTTGGCAAGCTGAGTAAAAAAGAAAAATGAGTGAGGGAATAAAAGAAAAAATAACTCTTCTTACAAATGACTTCTCTGTGAATGAAGCAGCATCCTGAAATTTAAGGGGGGACTATTGCTGAGAAGAGGGACAGAGCAAGATATCCAATAGTACGTTAAGTTGGTCATGGAGTCATCAGACTCCTGGCGTTCATTCATTTGCCATGGTCCCTTGGCAGAACCCTTGGAAGAATCAGTGTGAAGCAGAGGCTGTTTGGGGCAATAGGGCTGGCAGGGGAGGGCACTTAGGGGTGACCAGGTTGGGAGAGGAGTGGTTAGGGGGTGATCAGGTTGGCAGGCAAGCGGTTGGGAGCCAGCAGTCCATATTGTGAGAGGGATATCCGACTGCCGGTTTAGGTATGGGATCAGGCCTAAAGCGGCAGTAGGACATCCCCTGAGGAGTCCCAGATTGGAGAGGGTTCAGGTTGGGCTGAGGAACATCCTGCACCCCCCCCCCCACCCCCGGGTGCACAAATTTCATGAACTGAGCATCTATTTTATTAATAAAACAGAATAGTGGTAATCTTCATTTCCCCATTTTTCAACATGTACCTTGGCCATCATGAACCTTTGTGGCTTCCTTTTCTCTCACATTAGTTCTACTAACTCCCCAGTTCATCATTCACACACATATATTTTAAAATAATGTCTTTTTTTTTTAAAGAAAACCCTCTTTAATTCAGCATATTTGACTTTTTGAATATTAATAGTAGTACACAAAATTCAAAATCAATCTCCTGCCATGAAACCTACAAACCTAATAAAACATTAGGTGATAATCCTAAACCTAGGAATAGAAGAAATTTAAAAACAGCTAGGCTGCTCACCAGCCATCAATTCATTTTTCATTCATCTATCTCTAACCAACTGCAAGCCCCCTCTGTGATCTTACTATCTTAGCCCCTTTGTTTTTCCCCCAGTTAGACCACATGTATAAGGAGAGATGCCTGAAGAATCTGAGCTGTGCAAAGATCTCAGTTTCTTAGTCTGGTCATTAGGTGCATAGGACCCGTGAGATATGTCACAGTATAGCAAATGCTTCATTTTAAGAAGTAATTTTTTTTCTTCCAAAGCAATTAGAATTGGTCCCAATGAATAGCAGTATTGTTTATTTATCATATGCAATTTTATTTTGCTTCCTACTATTGAGGAAAAAAAGTTGGAGCATCAAGGAGAGTGTATATTTGCTCAGTTCATATGGAAGCATGCAAATTTAGATCTTTTTATTTAAGTTTTTGGGTTTACTTACAATTCAATATGGATATTGTCCTAAATTGCTGTCACATTTTGGTCAATGACCTCACAGATGGCACTTATCTATTGATTTGAAAAATTAAAAATATTTTGGAAGAAATACTATTTTATTTTGAAATTCTATTTTTCAATCACAGTTTACAGTCAATATTATTAATATAAGTATTATTGTATTAGTGAAAATATTTTTATGAAATGAAATAATTAGGTGCTGCAATGTGACAGATGTTGTCTTTTATTTGCATGTGTGCCTTTACTCAAATTATATTAAATCCTAAAGAGAATCAGTAAATATTTGATAATTTATTTTAGAAATCACCTTTAAAAATGGAATAACTCCAGGTATCTAATGTATTTCCTATGTCAGTCAGAGATCACTTACCTTTACATGCCAACTGGAATTCTACGTGTGGTTACCATGGATGGCTGCTTCTCTGACCTCAGATTTGATTGCAGATCTTTTTACTGGTCTTTGTACTGTGTCCACAGTGAGGCAGATACATGCACTGATTCTTCCAAGGGTTCTGCCAAGGGACCATGGCAAATGAATGAACGCCAGGAGTCTGATGACTCCATGACCAACTTAACGTACTATTGGATATCTTGCTCTGTCCTCCTTCTCAGCAATAGTCCTCCCTTAAATTTCAGGATGCTGCTTCATTCACAGAGAAGTCAAAATTTCAGGATGCTGCTTCATTCACAGAGAAGTCATTTGTAAGAGTTATTCTCTTTTATTCCCTCTCTCATTTTTCTTTTTTACTCAGCTTGCCAAAACTGGTGGCAGGCTAGGGGCTCTTGTTTCTTTCTCTCAAGTTACACATTGACATGTTTGTTTGCCTAGAGTAACTCAGTTCCTGTGGCTCCTCCTTTATGCAGTGTGTTTATATTCAGGGAAGACTCAGACTCTTCTAAGGCAGCCACCCAGGAGGCAAGCAGGTCACACAAGCCAAATTAACCATGACAATTCCCAAAGCAATTGAAAGCTTTCCCTGGGAATTGTCCTTTGGGGTTTTTAATGCTAGCATATGCAGTCTCATATGATTTACCTTGATATGGAAAAAGAGCAGTTCAGCAAACTCAATACATTTTTTCCCCTTCGAAGTAACAAAATTTATCTGGTGTCAGAGACCTAGTCCCTGCTGGGATGCTTGTTTACCTGAAGAGAGAGAGAGGGGGGAAAAACAACAGCCTCGAATGCAGGAAACTATATGCTGGTAGCTCCTAGAGACCCCTCAAAAGGAGCAAAAAACAGTGTTTTGGGGACAAAAGGCAATTCCACATCAGCATATTCATTTCTCATTGTAACCTGGCAAAGGAAAATACACCAAAGTGGGCCAAACCCCATGTAAATGTAACCCTCCACAAAGCGCCTTAACCCTTATCACAGTGGCCAGGGCATTTGATTAGTTGTAACTGCACATTGTTGAAAAGCACCCCTCTGTGAGGACTATTGCAAGGCTCTGGGGGTGTCTATGGATCTGACTGGGTAAGCCAGGGACCTCAGGTTAGGATGACAAGGTGCAGAGGTCTTAATTCCCAGGGGATCCACACTCAATCTGTCAGTTCCAGGAGACAGCTGGACTTACTTTTCTCCTGAGAGCACTTACCTACTGTCTTGCTCACTTTGCCATAAAGATCTTCTTAAAAAGAGAGTGGCCAATGAATTATGGAGCAGGAATGTAATAAGGAAGGTAAAAATGTGTCCTGTTATCAGTCACACACATTCAAGCCCAGTTCGGGGCAGCACAGTAGACGGGACTATAAGCTCTGGGATCTTCTCATTCAACCAAGATTGCTTCATACAAAAGTTGACAATGCCTGCCTGAAAGCCATTGTTGATATTCAACATTTTTTAAAAATAGCTGAACAGACTAGACAATAAGGCATAACAGAAAACTTGGTCAGGAGGCTGGCTTGGAGTCTGGCTTAAGAAAGAAACATGCTATTAAAAGTTAGCAACAAACACACATTTCTGAATGTTTAATTTATTTGAAAATAAGAATAAACTTTACCATTCGTTTAAATTGTTTTTTCTTTAAAGCAACAAAGACACAGAACCCAATTTCAGTTGCTTGTTAGAGTATCTCTCTAATCTTCCTTTTTTTCACATTGAAATTCTCATATACAATAACTCTATGATCCTTACTTACTGTTTGATAGGGCAGGGAGTGGACTAAGAAGACACCTTGAATGACCTTTCATAAAGGAAGTGGAGCACTTAAATGTGTACTGGAGCCATCATAAAATCATTCATTTATTGTTTAATTCATTCATCCAGCAAATATTTATTGAATAGCCTCAGGTATATATAAATATGTGCCACAGGTATAGAGCAGTGAACAAAATCAACATGGTACATGCTAGGGTCACCATCCATCCTGATTGCCCAATACTGTCCTGATTTTAGCACTGGAAATCCTGCATCTTAGGAACCCCTGAGAAAATTGGGGTGGTTGATCACCCTAATTCATTTCCTGGAACTTAATAGTCCATGGATTCCTGAGAAAGGTGGTGGGTGGATTCTGATGGCATGAGTCCTGGTACCAGACCTGATCCTTACTGCCTATATGATCTTGATCAGGACACTTTACTGAGCCCCAGTTTTCTCATTTATAGATGGGAAAAATAATATCTACTTCCGTTAGTTTAAAATTAAATTAAGTTTGTGTATTAATTTTATAGGAACTGATTGCAATGACAGCTTTCCAGCTAGCAACGGAAGAGGAAGAGGTAGCTATAAATGTCCCATTGGCTTTGCAAATAGGAAAGGCTGCTCTATGCTTTGCAGAATCAGAGTGGAACCTTCCAGAAATCTGGCTGTAATATCTTGTTACTGGTGTTTAGATGAGGTAGGATCTCAGGCCCATGGTGCTTTCTGGGGGAAAACAACAGACCTTCCAACCCCCACCCAGGAGAACATCAGCAGTAGCTTAACCACTTTGTCTGCTGGCAAGTGCAAAAAAAAAAAAAAAAAAAAAAAAAAGCAAGTATCTTATTCTCAAAAGGGGATTTATGCTAAAGAAGAAAACATCGAAGTGAAAGAGGGACATGTATAATCCTACATTCAACCACACTTTTGATGTATTGTTTTTCACCTTCCTCCTTTAAGGGTCTCCTTTTTATCTTTGCCAAGCTCTCTATCTTTTTTACCCATACTTTGTAATTCTATTTAACATACCATGAGCATCTATTAGGCACCCAGCATGTACCAGGGATTGGGATGCTGAGAGGAAGCAGACCTTGTTCCTGCCTTCAAAGAGCTGAATATCTAGTCAGAAAAATATAAATATACACACAGAGTTGGGTTTTATTTTTGTTTGTTTTGTTTTAGTTCCTAATTTCTTCCTTTCCTCAACTGCCTTATTTTTTTTTTAAAAAAGTAACATTAAAAGAAAGAAAGAAGCATTAAGGTCTTTAGTTTTCTCTGTCTTCAAATATCTTCCCTTCCCACCTCATTGACATTTACCTTCCATATCATGCACACCATCTTATCAGCAACTGCTGACCTCAGAGGCACTAAAATGATAGTTTCCCAAGCATTATATATCAAAGCAATGTGGCTTTTATGATTTAGTTTCATTATTTCATACTAATGCTATAAGCTGTCTTTACTATTAGTTGGTTATAATGCCATTTTCAAAGCTTGTCAGGGGAAAGACTCTCAACCTCTCCTGATGTACAAAGAGGGGGGTAAATTTTCTAACCCCTTTGAATTGTTTTCCACATGTGCAGCCTCCTAACATCTCATCAGGTAGACTAAAAATTAGGTTCCCTATGCTGATTGAAGGGTATGATGGCATGAACCTTGGTGTGTGTCTTTCATTAATTCAAAGTATTTGTTGACCTACTTTGTTGGTGGACCCCATGCTCAGCAGTTTGGAGACCACAAAAGGAAGAGGAAAGGGAAATAATTTTAAAAATGGGCCAGAGAATTGATAATAATGCTATTCTCAGAGCCCGGGACAGCATAACTCTTCTGCCCTTCATTACATTAATATGTTTGTTGAACACACCACACAGTGCCAGGGACTTTTCCTGTGTTAGTCATTAATTATAAATACAGGGTGTCTCTAAAAATGTATATACACTTTAACAGCTGATAGTTCAATTTAAAAAATGAAATGTATTTCAATAGACACTACCTTTATAAGTATTCAAAGTCTGTGTACACCTTTTTCTGAGACACTTTATGTGTAAGATCAAATCCTGCTCTAGAGAAGGTTATGATTGTGGGATGACAAATAGTTCTGTCAAAAAAAGAAAGAAAGAAAGAAAGAAAGAAAGAAAGAAAGAAAGAAAGAAAGAAAGAAAGAAAGAAAGAAAGAAAGGAACATGAGGCAGCATGCAAAGGATGCTTGGGGAGGCACAGGCCAGAAGGCGCAATAAGGTTCTGAGGAGGCAGGAAAGCCTTCATGAAAGCCACATGCTTGGTGCTAAAAGTAGGAATAGAGTATCTGCAGATCACTGAGCAGCCTTGTCACTAGAAAACCCATGATATTTTTTTCTCCCTCATCTATTTCACGTCTTCGTACAAGCCATATTGAGTCATGATCAGTTATTGAACTACTCTTTTCTGCCATGGTTATGAGCAGCTTATAAGCAGTTTATGCCCATCTTCACTGTTTTTCTACCTCTTAGCTGTCCATAATCTCCATGTCAACTACACCTGAAATATAGATTCTTAAATTTACTTTCTGATTCTTGGTTATACCTATTTTCATAGTGTTTCATCATTATGGAATGGTGATGATTTGAATTTTCTTCTTGCGTTTTTTTTTTTTTTCTCCTTCCAAATATTCCATAAACTGGTGATGGTTAAGGGCAAAGGAAAAAGTATGAGTCAAAATCACCTTCTCGATAACTTTTTCTATCACACAACTGGAGTGTTACTACCATCTTATCTATGATGGACTAGGTATTTATACACATTGTTAATTTTTGCACCACCCCTAGAAATTAGATATTATTACCTCCATTTTATAGATGAAGAAACCAGAGCACAGAAAGATTATTAACTTATCTGGGGTCATCCAGTTACTAGAAGGTTCACAAGCACAAACACCATCAACAGATTGTTAACAAAGTTCACAGAATAAAATTTTGATGTGATGGAAGCTGGCCCTACCAACTTTATTTTGCCTAACACAAATTATTTCAGTCTATGCTTTCTCTCATCTACTATGAGAAAACCTGGATATTTTCCACATTTGGTTTCAACTTTTCAAATTCCTTTGTAGCAGGAAGTTTGTCCTACTATCAGTTTAGATATGCTATCTTAGATAAAACTGTATTTTGTCTTTAAAAAATCCCTAGGTTGGCTACCCACTGGGCTCAGAGGTATACTTGCTTTTTCCTGTTGATCTTTGTGGCAAAGCTAGGTGTTGTGATTTCATGCCTGAATTCCCCACACATGCATACCACAATCCTGCCCCTAAACCAAGCTACTATGTCAAATTTCATATTTGTATCTTAAATCCACTCACTACCTAGAATTCATAACTGTAAATAATAGTAAGAACAAAACCACCACCAACAACAAAACCCATTCTTCTCTTTTCCCTACTCTTTGATAAGTATGTGTTTCAGCTCAGCCCCTGCATTCTGGGCCAATGTCAAAAGCAGTCTCTAGGAGCTAAAAAATATTCCCTCAGGTGGTATTTGACTGTGAACAACTGCATTCTTAATCCTACCTCAAGGCAAGAATATGGAAAGGGGGAGAACTGTGCATCCATTTCTCTGTTGATTCAGAAAAGGACTGCAATGGTAAATTCAGAAAAATGCAGCTGATGATGGTGGTACATTGGAGATATTTCCTGTTTATTATGCTGGTGAGGGTATAGTCCCCCCCCACCAAAAAAAGGGGAGAACCATTTTGTGGTACATTTACCTCCTTCAAGAGCATGGAATTAGGCAAGAAGTGCCAAGGAGAAGCCTTTTGGCATCTGGAGCCATTGTGAGAGAACTTGAGCAAACTGGGGTGTTGCTTCTTGTTATCTGCTCCTTGGTGGGCAGGTGCAGCCTGAGAGCAGGATTTGTGGTGGTGAAGGAGGTGGCTGTTTTCATTGGCAGGTTGACATTTAACCCTTTCTCTGCTCCTGGTGTCTCCATAATTGCTTTCCTTTTTCTCTTCCACCTGTTCATAGATGATGTGGTATTAGGAATTTTTAACACATTTTCAGAATGACCCTGAAAAGGTGTGGTGTCTGGGGTAACCTTTTAAAACAACAACAAGAAAGACCACTTGTCTTCTTTGGAATCCCAAGAATTGATTTATATTAATAGGATGTAGGTAGGTGCGTTGCTCACACCTGGCCCTATTGTCTATTCTACCCCCATACCCTCTAGGATGAACACTGAATAATTCAGGTTCTGAATAACTAAGAAGGAATCCCTCATGTTCCTTTTGGAATTCAAAAACAAGGACATTTTCCTTCCCATCCTGATTTTTCTTGTGATTTGTCCTATCTTATATATTACTGTTTTCTCTGCTTCACACACCAAGAGATAAGAATTGGAACAAACTTGCAATAACTTCAGTCAACAAATACATTTTGAGTGTATACTATGTGCTAGGCATGCTCCTAAAGGTTGGGGTACAATAGTGAACAAGACAATTTAAAAACATAGTAGGTGTAGAGATTACACTTTAGTTGGGCAGACACAGACAAATAAATATTAGTTTAAAAAATTAGTGAAATATATGTGATCCCCTTTATACCAGCCTGAGGGTAAAAAAAGATACTGACACCAATGTGAACTTTTTTGGAGCCTTGCCTCTACCATCTACATTGGTGAAACTCCTGGGTTCTCTCCCCACTTGGATACTTTTTGTTCTTTAGAAGACCACCAGTTTAACTTTTAAATATATTGGCACAGTCTTTTCATGTGACCACTATGGGTTACATGGGCTAGTGCCTTGCAACTCTGTGAGGCTCTATAACTGCCATCACCACGGTGACTCTTGCTTATTGTGGAACTATCTTTTTTGCCTGCACACCAGGTCCTTGAATAATGTTTTGTTCAACATTGCTTCAATATAATGTTGTTGAGATGCCATAGGAATTTTTGCTTATATCAATAGCCTATGGTAAAATAGGTTTCATTATATGTTGTATCATCTAAAGTTACAAAAATTATTGGCAAGGTGAGGACTTTCTATACATTAGGCTGATCATTCACCCTGCCTAGATTGGGGTAGGGACCTTTGGATGTAAGCTTCCATTCCCTATCCTTATCCTCTTGCATTAGCTTCTGACTTTGCCCCTCTGGCCAGATTTCCATACCTCCTTGCATCCAAGATTCAATCCTCATCTGTCTGTGACATAGTACAGCTAGTGTTCCAAATGATGTTGCAATATAATGATAGGTATCTGTTAACTTTTGTTAGTTTACTAAACATGACTTATTATATTTTCTAAAAATAAAAATAATATATGTTCACTTAATAAAACTTGAAGAATACAGGCACATTCAAAAAAGAAAACAACTACTGACAATATTAACACCTAGAAATACCTAACTGGCACCCTGGTCAGCTTCCTGGGTATGCAAACTATGCAGCTGTAAAGGGGTGAGTGCTTAAAAGGACCCCACACTTGGTTTAGTGCTTGACTGTTGCTGTCTGACATTTTTAACAGTTTATAATGATTCTTAATTATTTTGCAGAAGGGACTGCACATTTCTATTTTTTCACTGGGGCCTACTAATTATGTAGTTGGCCCTGCCTCCTCTTAACAGTATTGGTATATTTTTTCTGGTCTTTATCTATGTGCTGCTTTTAAAAATAGTTGGGATTACACCATTTTTAAAGTCCTCATGAGAAGATATGTTTGTTGATTTTAGAGAGATAGTGAAAGAAAGAGAGAGAGAGAGAGAGAGAGAGAGAGAGAGAGAGAGAGAGAGAGAGAGAAAGAGAGAGATAGGTGAGAAACATTGATCAGTTGCCTCCCCTAGGCGCCCCTACCAGGGATCGAACATACAACCTTTTGGTTATGAGATGACACTCCAACCAACTAAGCTACCTGGCCAGGGTGGGAGTACAGCACTTATATATTTCTGAATTCTGTTTTTTTCACTTAACATTAAAATATACAAATGTTCCGGTTTTAAGTAGCTATTATTTGAAAGCATTTTAAATTGATGAATGATAGTCTATCACTTATTTAACTGTTTTCCTGTTGTTCAACTTGTAGGTTGTTGATTGCTTCTTGGGATCTTGTTTTATAGCTCAGTGCCTAGAACATTGTAAATGCTAAACAAATGTTAGCTATTATGATGTGTCCATGGTGTTTTGGCATTTTTGAAAAGGTGTCAGTGGTCTCTCAGGGCAGGGATGGTTGTTAAATTTACTCTTCTTGAATCAGCTTGCTTAATTCCTTGGGAAGAACAGTATTTGACAGATATTTGGACAAGGGAAAGGAATCAGTTGTTCTTGGGCATTAAGATGTTATAAATGTTCTCACTCCAAAACTAAAGGATAGAAAAATAGATTGTTTTGGCTTTGGGGATTACAACAATAGGTATTTTTTCCTACTGTTAAAATTTTAATTTTGTTATAATGTCCTTTCTTATTTTTTATAGAGGAAGAGATGTTTTCAGGGAAAAAATGTCAATCATGTTTGAATGCTTTTGTTTTCTTTTCCAAGTAGGAATGGCAATGATGGCTACGCAAATTGCTTCCTTGCCCTGTAATCCTTGTCGGTGTTTCTGGTCTCCACATCTCCTAAAAACAGCGGAAGGACAATTAAATTAAAACTGTCAGCCTGTGTAATATTGTACCCTTTACAAAGCATTTTGTTGCACTAGTTCAACCAGGTGCTAGAAAAAGTACAATTTATTCTCCCCAAATATTTTAGTATATCAGGCTGGAGCTTTTCCCTCTGTGCCCATAGCCAGGTGGCTTAGCTGTGGCACTGCTAAGCGATTCTACTAGAAGCTGAGATTTGGGAGAGGCAAGTGTCCAGGCCAGGCTCCTAAGAGTTTGATGACATTGAACTAAGCCTACCTACCTGGTGTGAATGAGGCAGTGAAAAGGGGGAGAGGGGGTGGCCATGAACTAGGCAGAGCACATCAGAGAAGCATTGTGACAGCTTCAGAAAGACAGGCTGCCAATATATAGGCAGGGTCCAGGCTCTGGCTAGGGTTTGAGGGCAGGCATCTCTCTTCAGGGGGAGACAAATGGGACTCTGCCTTATTTTCCTAGGTTCTAGATTGAAGTACTGAGCAGGTCAAGATTCAGACTAACCGAAACCGGTTTGGCTCAGTGAATAGAGCATCGGTATGTGGACTGAAAGGTCCCAGGTTCGATTGCGGTCAAGGGCATGTACATTGGTTGCGGGCACATCCCCAGGAGGGGGTGTGCAGGAGGCAGCTGGTTGATGTTTCTCTCTCATCGATGTTTCTAGCTCTCTATCCCTCTCCCTTCCTCTCTATAAAAAAATCATACACACACACACACACACACACACACACACACACACACACACGGGCCAGAGTTTCAGAATAGAGATTCAGGTACAGACAAATGGCAGAAATTTGGGGCCTAGTGTTAACAGTAAGATGGAAGGCCAGTTTCTCGTACAGGACACAAGTTCTGCAAAAGCTGACCTCATGCCTAGCCCACCAAATGTCAAATAGGGTACCTTAAGGGCAGTATGACAAGGGGCTATAAAATGTCCTGAGCTTTGAGCACGGGTGAGCCTTTATGGGGGACAGTGGCTTGGGTAGGGGGCTGCTCAGGCAGAAAACTAGGCAAGTTGTTGCTTGCTTTTTGGAGGCACAAGGGAGACCTGAATAAACTCCCTTGATGATAGGATTTCACACAGTTTTTGATAAGAGTCAATTGTTCTATTTTAGAAAATAATTAATCTTTCTATCAATCATTTTACAGATTTACATACATATACACAATTCTGTTATTTATTGGTGTTTATACCCCAAAACTACATTCGCTAATGAGAACCTAAGCTCTTTTCTTTGTATAGTGCACATTCTTCTGAGGGTTAGTATGCTAGGCCACGTGGCCACCTAGAATTAAAGACTATTTTATTGCAGCCTATGGAATAATGGGTTTGCCTAATATTAAAGGCTTTTTATGGCTCCTTCAAAAGCCTCGCAATTCACAAATTCAAGGTAAACCTGTTTTCTTCTGCATAAAGCTTTGCTCTTTGTTAGGCTTTAATAGACCAATGTGACCCTGAACTGCGGACTCTAAGTTTTCTTTATCTATCCTATTGCCTGGGTTAGCTATGGTGGGGGGAGATGTGGGAAGAGCAGGGAAAAGAGGTAGGGGGAGGGAAGGGAAGAGATACTGTGGTTCTGATAAAAATGTATTGCATGCAATGAAAGAGATTTTCATACCCCAGTTTATCCAGCCTGTATCAGGGCAGTAGTCCTGGTGAGCAGTATAAGACACACAATGATAGGTATGATTTTGGGAACTGATTTTCAACCCATCTATTCTTCCCTCTTCCTTATTCTCCCCTCCACTTCTTTGAATGGAAGATGCCAAGGGCAGGTGAACTATGGTGGCTTCAATCTAGTCAGCAGCTCCTCCCCTGGATGGACTATGCCATTTTTATAGATCAACTCTGTACTATGCCACCCCAGTCAGTTAGCACATAATATTGTGCATAAAGAATTTAGGGACCCTCTGGAAAAGGAATTTTTATGAAAATATATGTATTCAATTCAAGCAAAAAAAAAAATCCAGAAAGATTAAGATATCAAAGGCAACTTCTGCTTGGAATAGAAAACATTTAAGCAATAGAGTGAGGAGTTTTGGTGCTGTCATGGTCATCCTGGTGCCAGCATATGAATGCTGTGCAACTTAAGGCAAGCCCAATGACCTCTCTGGGCTTTTATTTTCAGTAGAATGTTGCTTATGATAGATGGCTTACTGAGAGGTTGAGAAGATGACATGAGAGAAAGTCTAGCACAGCACCTGGAATACAGTAGGCACTGAGCAATTATTTTTTCCGATTAGTAATGTGGCCATGGATTGAAGCTTCAGCCTTCAGACAATTTCCATTTCTTCTGGGGCTATGGTAGGACCAGGTGGGACTTGATTTGAGAAAACACAAGTGCGGAGCTGGGTAGACAAAAGCCCCCTTTCAGCTCCTGGTTCAAGATGACCACTCTCCATATGGCTTCACCTGCTGTGCACTGTCCTAATTGCAATAAGAATGGATCTCATTAGGGTTACAATGGCCTAGCAAAATGAAGAGTGGTTACCATGGCCCACTCACTAGGCCTGCCAGCCGGCGGTCCAAAAAGAAGCAGAGGCAAAATGTTTCCTGTAATTACAGTGCCCAACAAGGCACCCCAAGGATGTTGGGAGCCTAATAAATAGCCTTTGCAATTTTTCTTCCTATCTGCCAAATGTTTATTACAAATATGTGGGGGTCTGATTCATTGGCAGTGCACATACCCTCCAGCCTCCCTGTAATATATACATACAGACTTAGTATGAGGGGACCAGTGTGGAAGGCTGTAAGGAGCAGTTGCATGCTTCCTGCATGGACATACAATATGTTCCTAAATTCATTGAGTCAGTATTTATTTATAATGGATTAATGGTGGTGGTTGGAACCTAGTAAATGCTATGTTCTAGGTGCTCTCCAAATGCTTTAAAAAACCAAACTATATTTTGTAAGTGAATAGATTTCAAATACCGTAGATACTTTCTCAGTTTTAGGGTGGGTGGGGTGGGAGTAGATGTATACTTTACTTGGGGGAGATAATCTAATTTTGTCAAATCATCTGGAGAAGACAAAATGGGTGTGAATCATGTTATTCTTCATTGCAGTGGTTTATCCTGGTGTCATTTGCCTTTATATAAATTTTGTGGTGTTTTTTTTTGGGGGGGCGGGGGGTAACATAGCTGTAATCTGGGTATCTACAATCAAATGAAAGAGATGCTTTTGAGTTAGGAACTGTATATTTTTCCTAAATAATAACTAAGGAGAAGGAACCTAACACATGATTTAGTCAGAGCTTTTTCTGGAAAATCAACAAATAATTCTCAAAAACAATAACACAAATATTATTTAAACAATATTTACTATTATGTATGATATAGATATTACTATAAGTATAATTTATCTATCATCTATTTATCTAAGTCTATAATCTATTTACCTAAATAAACTACTTAGATCATTGAACTATGAATGTGCAAAATTCTTGCCTATCAAACTGAAGTTACTTATCAAGATTAAGTAAAAAATTTCCGTCACTCACCCTGAACTTGGTTATTGGAGGCTGAAATCTTGTGCTGCTGTACTCAGCTCTTGTGCAGGCTCCATTTTGGGTGTGAATAGCTGCTTTAGCATTACAGGCCCTTATGGTACCTCTGCCTGGCTTTACTTATTTTTTTTTTTAAAGGCCTTAATTTGCTTGCTCAGCTTTTTCCTTTCAGTCTAACACTGCCTGTGCTTGCTGCCTCCTCCTGTTGTATTTCATTTTTGTTCCAGAAAGGGATGGCTTTTCATTTCTCTATGGGTAGTGAGTGTCTTGGATGAGCCTATCTGCAAGCATAGCTCTGGAATTTTGTGATATGGTAGCAGATCCCAGGGTTCTTTTATGAAGCTTCCCAACGCGCCCCCCCCCCCCCCCGAAAAGCAGTGAAGAGGAAAGAGGTTTTTGGCATTAATATATGGGTTCCAATTACACTAAAATTAACAACTTCCCTATTCCTCTCATTATGCATAAAGAAGGGGCCGTGATGAAGGTGATTCCTCAGGAAGTCCTGGAAGTCAGACTGAGATGGGAATCAATTGAAGGAGCTAAGAGTCTTTTGTTGCCCTGGTATAGAGTCAATCTGTAAAAATGGCATAGTCCATGGGGATGCACAGATAGGTTGACTACGTGGCATCAATTCTTCCTTGATATATGGAAGAACTTGGTATATAAGAGCCTGAAGAGGCATTAGAGGGACTATGACCACTTATGGGCCAAGCCTCCTAAGGTAAATCGAGTTGTCACGCGGGGCAGGAAAAAATCTGCTTCCACCTGGAGCAAGGAAACTTTTGGTCATAGGAGCGGAATCAGAGTCTGTAATGGTTGTGGCAAAGGAATGATGGGATGGCAGCAGAGGAAACAGTAGTGCTATAAAGTAGACTAGAGGTGATTGTAAGCCTGGACTAAGAACACAGCAATACAGTCCAAAGGGAAGCATTTAAGCAGCAGAGAGGAATAAAAGAGTGAGGTCAGAACCATGATGGGAACCCACTTTTAACAAAATTTTATTGCCCTAACCGGTATGGCTCAGTGGATAGAGCGTCGGCCTGCGGACTGAAGGTCCCAGGTTCGATTCCGGTCAAGGGCATGTACCTTGGTTGCAGGCACATCCCCTGTGGGGGGTGTTCAGGAGGCGGGTGATCAATGTTTCTCTCTCTCATTGATGTTTTTAGCTCTCTATCCCTCTCCCTTCCTCTGTGTAAAAAATCAATAACATATATTTTAAAAAATTTATTGAGCACCTATTCTGTGTCAAATATTGTGTTAGGTCCTGTTCCATAAAATCTGGAGATACTATGTTTTTTTTTTTATTTCAAGAAAAATGATTTTAAATATAATAATGTTACATTCAATAAATATTAATATCTCAAGAAAAATAATTTTAAATATAATAATGTTATAGCAATAAACACCAATTAATAAAAACAATCATAAATGTAATAATATTACATGCAATAAACATTAATATTTCAAGTGGGGATATTATGTTTAATTGTGTCACTTTGGGATGCTAAGATTAATCAGTTGGTAACAGTAACAGCCTGATACATCCATTATAAGGTTCCTCAACAAACTATTACCTAATGAGTTAAGCAGCTAAATATACAGTAATCTTTGCCTAGGAGTGGGCTAACTCATTTCTTTAAAAAGTCAACCTTGCCAGGGTAAGATGGTGCTCTGACACCAGTGAACTGGCATAACAGCAGATACATTTAAAACAAGCATAGCTACAATATCATTTCACATATAATAAAATAAATAATACATCCTTAATATCTTATAATACATAATCAAATTTTCCTGCTTTTATAAAATGTCTTGATTTTACATTTGGTTTGTTAGAATTAGGTTCCCAACAAGGTCTACACATTGTACTTAGCTGATATGTCTTAAGTCTCTCTCTCTCTCTCTCTCTCTCTCTCTCTCGCTCTCGCTCTCGCTCTCGCTCTCTCTCTCTCTCTCTCTCTCTCTCTCTCTCTCTCGCTCTCGCTCTCGCTCTCGCTCTTTCTCTCTCTCTCTCTCTCTCTTCCTCCTTCCCTTCTTTCCTCCTTCCCCTTTCCTTTCCTCCCTCCCTCTTTCC